>NC_090927.1:1230171072-1231526187 GCF_040938575.1 Ambystoma mexicanum
CAGCAGGCACCCACTCATGTCCCCTTGTACCCCCACCCCCCAGCACTGAGGGGCACCTGCCAGCAGGCCCCCACTCATGTCCCCTTGCACACCCACCCCCCAGCACTGAGGGGCACCTGCCAACAGGTCCCCACTCATGTCCCCTTGAACCCCCAACCCCCAGCAGTGCAGGGCACCTGCCAGCAGGCCCCCACTCATGTCCCACTCATGTCCCTTTGCACACCCACCCCCCAGCAGTGCAGGGCACCTGCCAGCAGGCCCCCACTCATTTCCCCTTGCACCCCCACCCCCCAGCACTGAGGGGCACCTGCCAGGAGGCCCCCACTCATGTCCCACTCATGTCCCCTTGCACACCCACCCCCCAGCAGTGCAGGGCACCTGCCAGCAGGCCCCCACTCATGTCCCACTCATGTCCCCTTGCACCCCCAACCCCCAGCACTGAGGGGCACCTGCCAGCAGGCCCCCACTCATGTCCCCTTGCACACCCACCCCCCAGCACTGAGGGGCACCTGCCAACAGGCCCCCACTCATGTCCCCTTGCACCCCCACCCCCCAGCAGTGCAGGGCACCTGCCAGCAGGCCCCCACTCATGTCCCACTCATGTCCCCTTGCACACCCACCGCCCAGCAGTGCAGGGCACCTGCCAGCAGGCCCCCACTCATTTCCCCTTGTACCCCCACCCCCCCAGCACTGAGGGGCACCTGCCAACTGGCCCCCATGCATGTCCCACTCATGTCCCCTTGCACCCCCACCCCCCAGCAGTTCAGGGCACCTGCTAGCAGGCCCCCACTCATGTCCCCTTGCACCCCCACCCCCCAGCAGTGCGGGGCACCTGCCAGCAGGCCCCCACTCATGTCCCACTCATGTCCCCTTGCACCCCCACCACCCAGCAGTGCGGGGCACCTGCCAGCAGGCCCCCATTCAAGTCCCATTGCACCCCAGCAGTGCAGGGCACCTGCTAGCAGGCCCCACTCATGTCCCACTCATGTCCCCTTGCACCGCCACCCCCCAGCAGTGCAGGGCACCTGCCAGCAGGCCCCCACTCATGCCCCACTCATGTCCCCTTGCACACCCACCCCCCAGCAGTGCAGGGCACCTGCCAGCAGGCACCCACTCATGTGCCCTTGTACCCCCACCCCCCAGCACTGAGGGGCACCTGCCAGCAGGCCCCCACTCATGTCCCCTTGCACACCCACCCCCCAGCACTGAGGGGCACCTGCCAACAGGCCCCCACTCATGTCCCCTTGAACCCCCAACCCCCAGCAGTGCAGGGCACCTGCCAGCAGGCCCCCACTCATGTCCCACTCATGTCCCCTTGCACACCCACCCCCCAGCAGTGCAGGGCACCTGCCAGCAGGCCCCCACTCATTTCCCCTTGCACCCCCACCCCCCAGCACTGAGGGGCACCTGCCAGGAGGCCCCCACTCATGTCCCACTCATGTCCCCTTGCACACCCACCCCCCAGCAGTGCAGGGCACCTGCCAGCAGGCCCCCACTCATGTCCCACTCATGTCCCCTTGCACCCCCAACCCCCAGCACTGAGGGGCACCTGCCAGCAGGCCCCCACTCATGTCCCCTTGCACACCCACCCCCCAGCACTGAGGGGCACCTGCCAACAGGCCCCCACTCATGTCCCCTTGCACCCCCACCCCCCAGCAGTGCAGGGCACCTGCCAGCAGGCCCCCACTCATGTCCCACTCATGTCCCCTTGCACACCCACCGCCCAGCAGTGCAGGGCACCTGCCAGCAGGCCCCCACTCATTTCCCCTTGTACCCCCACCCCCCCAGCACTGAGGGGCACCTGCCAACTGGCCCCCATGCATGTCCCACTCATGTCCCCTTACACCCCCACCCCCCAGCAGTTCAGGGCACCTGCTAGCAGGCCCCCACTCATGTCCCCTTGCACCCCCACCCCCCAGCAGTGCGGGGCACCTGCCAGCAGGCCCCCACTCATGTCCCACTCATGTCCCCTTGCACCCCCACCACCCAGCAGTGCGGGGCACCTGCCAGCAGGCCCCCATTCAAGTCCCATTGCACCCCAGCAGTGCAGGGCACCTGCTAGCAGGCCCCACTCATGTCCCACCCATGTCCCCTTGCACCGCCACCCCCCAGCAGTGCAGGGCACCTGCCAGCAGGCCCCCACTCATGTCCCACTTATGCCCCCTTGCACCCCCACCCTCCAGCAGTGCAGGGTACCTGCCAGCAGGCCCCCACTCATGTCCCCTTGCACCCACACCCCCCAGCAGTGCAGGGCACCTGCCAGCAGGCCCCCACACATGTCCCACTCATGTCCCCTTGCACCCCCACCCCCCAGCAGTGAAATGGCGATCTCATGACACAAACCAAAAGTCAACTAGTGCACACGAAGGCAGGCGGTACCGTCCCTGCGCTAACAAAAAGCCTGTATATACAGCTCTGATGAATGTCCCATACTGTGGCCCTCTAGGACAAATGACATGCAAAGGGGTACGCGACAAACACGGACACCCGCTGTGTCAAAAATAGCATGTATTGCAGGGGTGCGTGGGAAGTTTCACACGCGATTGTGCCTGGGTGAGCTGGGTACGTGTACTTCAGGGGCTCGCTGGAAGTTTTACACGCGATTGTGCCTGGGTGAGCTGGGTACGTGTACTTCAGGGGCTTGCGGGAAGTTTTACACGCGATTGGGCCTGGGCGAGTGGGGTACGTGTATTACTGGGGTGGGCGGGAAGTACAGGAGGCAAATGCGCGGCAGCCCACGCGCACGTGCCAAAAAAGACACGCTAATCTGGAAACACGTACACCAGCAGGAAGCAGGCGTACGTGGACCCGCGCAGCATAAAAGTGCGCACAAACAACAAGCAAGCTCAGACGCCAGGATGAACATACCGTTCCTAGCAGCAGTGGTCGTGGGATACCGCAGGAGGAGGATAGTCAGGCCCAGAATTTTCACACCCAGAACCAGCTTTTTTGGCATGCCTGATGACCAGGTGTGTGGGAGGTACAGGTTTCCACCTCATATAATACTCGACCTGGTCAGTGAGTGGGAGGATGACCTAACATCACCCACCCTCTGCTTCCAAGCACTCAGCCCCCTGGAGAAGGTCCTCAATGTACTGCACTTTTTGACCACCGGATCTTTTCAGCGGACAAGTGCCATAGTGGGGGGGTGTCACAGGCCATGCAGTCATGCTGCCTACACCAGGTCATGCCCTTCAGTCCGCAGGCACATATACCTGCCCAGAACACCTGCAGAAAGGCAGGCTGCCGTCCAGGATTTCTACGGGGTGGCACGATTCCCCAAAGTCCTAGGTGCCATTGATTGCACCCATGTGGCTCTACGTTCCCCCAGGGCATCAGAGCACATCTATAGAAACCGCAAGCACTGGCATTCCATCAACGTCCAGGTAGTATGTGATGCCAAGGGAATCATCACCTCAGTATATGCCAACTATCCAGGGTCCACCCACGACAGTTTCATTTACAGAATGTCAACCCTAAACCGGGGCCTAGAAGCTGGGCGGCATGGTGATACATGGCTGCTCGGTGACTATAAACGCCACAGCACATGCATGAATGCCAGATACTGAGTAATGTCACAACCCTACTAATGATACCCATCACCACCTCCCCAGGGGACAGTGCCTACCCTCTGAGCACCCACATGATGACGCCAATTCGGAACCCCACCACGCCACCCGAGGTAAGATACAACACAGCCCATATTGCAACCCGGGGCATAGTGGAGCGCACATTCGGAGTGCTCAAGTCACGCTTTCGCTCCCTTGACCGTTCTGGCGGGCAGCTGTTATAAGCACCCCCGGTAGTGTGCAGGATCATAGTGGCAGCATGTGTCCTGCACAACGTTGCAACACGCCGGGGCCTGCCGGTGGACATGGTGGTGCCCCCACATCCCCAACCACATGCACACCCGCTGCGCATGGGAGGGGAAAGGGCATGGGGTGAGGCAGCCCGAACGCAGCTGGAGGCTAATTACTTCACTTAGAATCACACCCCTGTGGAGTGCACACAGCATTGCCACATACCAGCTGACAATTGATGATGACACAAGGGACAGTGAACTGTCACAACCATACCAGCCTGAGATTGGTCACCTGGAAGTGTCACAATGTGTGCATCCCTACCTACAGAAACACCACCAATGCTGTGTCATCAAAAGACACATATGCTGCTAAATGCATTACCCCCTTGCGAAATACAACATGAGAACAGTGCCATGTCACCCAACTCCTCCCCAGCACCACCACCCAACACACCATGGCATGTCATGAAAAGTGAGAGCAAACAAAGCAATCCCGAAAACCTGACACAAGTGTCACAAAGTACAGTGTCCCTAATGGAAACTGGCCACACACAATATGCTCCCAGTAATGTTGAACTAACAACACACATGACCAAATACTTACCAACAATACAATGCAGCTACACAAGCTCAAACATAACTAAAACATGACAGTACTAAGTTAAAGTAGTCGTAGTCTTGCAACCTGAATATGCCACCACATCGCCCCCTTCCAACTGTAGTCTTGTAGGCTTCAAAACTCGTCTGTGTACTGCATACAACATGAACTCCATCTCCAAAGTAGACGGCCTTCTGAAGACATGAGGAATGAACCTGCAAATTCAGAGGGAGACATGGAAGCAGAAGCATACATAATTCCAACATGCAGTGTACAATACAACAACAATATACACAAGGAATGTCTACACAGTATTGACTACAGACTGCCCACACAGCTCATGGGAGCCCAACATCATTGTGTACATCACTGTCACTTGGTCACACCCTTTGCAAGCCCATGGAAACGGGAAGCAGGAGGGGTGTGTGTCTCACGAACCCAAGCATCAAACCCAAACTCCGGACAAGCCTGCATGTGCCCAGCCGGAATACAGTGGATGCCCACGGGAGCCACACAAGGCAACACACTGTGAAAACATAATCAAAAATCAAAAATCAAAAAAGCAAAAATCAAAAATCAAAAATGGCCATATGGGTTCTGGGGGGGGGAGGCCACCCAGGAGGTCCGAGGACAGGGTGCGCACCAACAGCCGCCTGTGTGGATGTTGGGGGAAAAAAAAACACCTCCATGGGCTCATGGCCTGCACGGCTATGCCAATGTGGGAGAACTGCTGCTGTCGCTCTGAACACCCTCTGCTGCTGCCACAGGGGGTGGTGGTGCTAAGGGAGGCAGCCCACGCAAAGCCCTGGTATGGTCCTCCATGGCAGCAAGCATGCGGGTGTGGAAGGTCTCGTTCTGAAGGATTATAGTGCAGAGATCCCCATGCAGCACCTGATGTGATGCCCAGATCTCCTCCCGAGTTGCCTGCATCTCAGCTGAGAGCGAACGTGTGAGCCGCTCGAGCTGCTGTTCTGTCCTCAAGTTAGTGGAAGTCTCAAGGTCAACAAAAGTCTCCCTGAGGTGAGTTCTACCCTCAGGGCTTCCCTGTGGCCCTGGGACTCTATTGATATCGATTGGCGTAGAGTCACAGTGCCGCCCGTCTGTCCCTGTTGGACGCCAACATGTCCTCCCTGTGTGATTGGCAAATGGAGTCTGTTGCCTGCTGTAGTAGCTCCATCTGCCTTTCAGGGGGGACAATGGAAGTGGCCACCCTCTCCATTGCTTGAGCCATCATCTCAACTGATGCTGCCTGTTGGGTTGCCATACCGTAAATAGATTGTTCCCATGCGGTATTGCCTGGTGGCGTACGGCCACCGCGTCGGCGGGCACCACACCTGTTTGGGGCAAGGCGATCTGCGCCTTGCTGTGCCGGCACTGCCTGAGGCTGTAGGACTGCATTCCCCCTCTGATCTGCTGGCCCAGGAACAGGATCAGATGTTGTGGAGTGTGACCCTGCACCCGTAACCGCCAAAGGCTGACTAACCAACACTGACATCCCCATACCCCTGGTGCAGGTGGGTTGGACAGAACAGAACCCCTTCCAGAAACACTTACCTGCGACGCCACATAGGTCTCATCATCCGAATCAACACCTGAATAGAGGTCTGGGGATGTGCACCCAGAGACACCCCTTGACAGAATCGTCTGCAGCAAGAGTCGGTTCTCACCCACCACCACACCACGTCCCCCACTGGTGGCCGGTTGTGCCTCAGGTTCCTCCTGGGTCTGCACCATCTCCTCAATCTCACCAGCATCAAGTGCGTCATCCCCTGCAAAAACATGAAAGACAAAAAATGGAAACAGGCGGAAGGAAGGGGAGGCAAAGGTCTGACACTGATGACACCAAGATGGAAGAGCAACACATTTGCTGCATGCTGGGTAGCACTGCCATCACACATTGGCCTGTGAGTGGCATGTCCTATACACATAAATGACACATGCCATCACACAGATGGCATGTACCATAGCCATGGTACATTCCACAAGCACATCCATATGTCAGTGAATGAGTACTGTCACCCATCCATGTGAGATGGACATGGGGAGATGGAAAATGCCACATAGTGTGAAAAGATATGCCATGTGCCACACACTGCAAGGCATCCAGTGTACAAAAATACAGTGATTGCAGGGCCATGTACACATCAATGGTTGTGCACTTCAACATGACAGTAAACAACTAGCCTGTTCCACATTCAAACAGGCCCAAAAACATCATGTGATCAGGACAATACTCATTCAGCCTGAATGGTCAAGTCTTTCAACTACCAAGGTGACACATGTGGGCCTATGTGGGTTTCTTCACTGACAGAAGCATGTCACATATGTCACAATAGGGCTGAGGAATTTGTTGCAAAAGTGGGAGAATTGAAACAATCAGCCTGAAAGAACACTGAAAAATACAAACAATGTTGTTGCATGATGCCACCTCAGGGGCAACTGCCGTAATGTTGCGCTAAATTACTACTGTGGGCAGAAGGGATAGTGTCACACCAAAATTCAAGGCCGCAAAATGTTTTGGATGAAGCACATGGGTGACCCATACTACTCAGTCACACACACCCTCACCCTCACCTGCCACTCAATCAGAACCCGTCACCCAAACAACATACACATGCATTACACACACACGCATGGGCACTCACCGGACAATGTTTTATAATCGGGTAGTTCTCCCACACCTCGGATCTGTTCCTCTGTGACAAAGGTCCCAGCAAAAGACTCCTGTTCAGCGAGTTCGTTGTCCTCTTGTGGAGACCCACCGCCAGTCACCAGAGTAGCGGCATGACTTGAGGCCAGCTTGTCCTTTGCTCTGCGTTTCAGGTCGTTCCACCGCTTGTAGCAATCATCAGCTGAGCGCCTCACAAATCCAAGGGCACTTATGTCGTTGGCGATGGTCTGCCAGTGTGCCTTACGCTAAAAAGGTGTGGTCTTGGACCCTGCAGTCACCAGCATTTCGTGGCTATGTTGCGACACATAGCTCACAAGTGCATTAAGATCTGTGTCATTAAAGCAAGGCTTCCTTGACGTGCTGGAGTGTGTAGCCGTGCCGGGGGTCTCAGCCTGTCATGCCAGAGCACCATTCATCCTCTTTTTAGAAGGTGGAGCGGAGCCAGAGTGGCTAACGCCGCTCTGGTCAGTAGGGGCAGAATCACCGGTGGACTTGGTTGTTGGTGTGTGTGAATGCACATTGACCACAGGACTTGGTGCAGGCATTGTCTGAAGTGTGATGTTGGCAGTGGTAACATCAGTATGATGGACCAGGACCGACACTGTCCTGGCTGGGAGAGTCAGAGCTGGGGCGGATGGAGCTGCAGCTGCCCCTGCAGCCTCACCACCCTGCATACTTGGGGCATCATAGCTGCCCCAGATCCACGTGCCTTGGTGACAACTTGCAACGCCACACGTGGCCTAGACTTGCTGACCTGGAAGTCAGCCAGGGAGTCATCCTGTGCCAGGTCAGGTGCCACAATGGGCTGGTCCAACAGGGGCTGAGCTGGGATGGTCTCAGCCACGTTTCCCTCAACCTTGGGGGTGGGGTGGCATGGGTGTCCCTGATTGGTCCTCCACACATAGGGGTCTACAGGCACCCTGCCAAACCTGGCCACATCCCCCACCATGTCCGCCTTTTGAAGGTCGGCCACCTTTGCCTCCCTTACCGCTTGGTCGCCTCCCAACCATGGCACTGATGTTGTTGTGCGTATGGGAGGAGCAGTAAACTATTGTCCTGGGCAATTGGGGGTCAAAGGGGTAGGGTACTAGATGGAATTCGTACCCTAGTGCTCTAACAAGGCTGTCTGTGACCCATGGGGGAAGATGACGGGTCACGCAATGCACAGGCAGCCCAAAATCAAAAATAAAAGTGCACGCAATCCCTCGTAATCCACGAGCGTGGAAAAATGAACACGCAATACGCTGTGGCACCCAGAAACACAAAAATAAGCATACGCGTAATACACGCAGCTTACAATGACCTCTGAAGGGGAACGCAACACACGGGGCAAGCACAGTTGCTAAGTACGTGCGGAACTCACCGTCTGCCTGGAAAAAGAACGTGAAAAATACGCGCGTGTGCGCGTTGGCAACACCCCCGCCAAAAGAGTAATTGTACGCTGTCTGAGGAGACAGGACAAAAGGAGAAGTGAACACTGTTTGAGGAAACAGGCCCAAAAAAAGTAGAAAAATGAAAGCTGCCAGAGGTAACAGGGAGTACGAACTTGAAACGCTGTGAAGTAATCGCGTGTGAACCGACAAGAAGTACAGAATCCACCCACTCGCTCTCCACAAAAAGCACGTACAAGGAAATGGTGTCCTACACGTACCTTTTAAACCGGCCCACACGTACATGTCACTTATGCGTGTACGAGCCCTTTCCTCCAATTACACGTGCTGACACTCGGACGTGCAGCTTTTCCACATGTGCTCTGTCATCACTTGCTATGAGGGAAACACCCGTGTGCGTCACGTCACAGACGCACTTACACGCTAAGGGCCTTTGGTCCAATGAAATCACATAGGTGCACTGATGTGCTTACTTGCTAAGGGCCTTTCCTCGAATTACACGCTGACGTGCATGTTTTTCACGTGCCAAATCACTCCGTATCAAGCTGGCCACGGGTTCACACACGGAAGACCATGCTCCTGCCCAGAAGGCCGACTTACTGCCCCTCAGATCCCCGAGCACGCTCCCACCTGCCATTTGCTGCTGCCTGATTGCCTGCTGCCCACATGCCCTGCCATTTGCTGCCTGCACGTCAGCCAGGGGTGCTGTTGCTGTGACCACCCCTGCTGGAACCGAAGACTCCCGACTGGGATTCCATCGCTCCACAGCCCAGCCCCAGGACCCAGTTGCCCACCCACTCCTGCCTCTGGGGTTGCCATGCCGGGCACAGCACCATCTGAGACCACTGGCAACCCCCAGCCAGAGAGGCAGAGGGCCACCAGCTTCACTGCCACCGAAGTTGGTGTCCTGGTGGAGCAAGTCCTGGGGCAGTATGATGCCCTCTTCAGAAGGTCGCACCCCGACAAGAACGGACCAGGATCTGGACGGACATCGTGACTGCCATCAACGTGGAGGGGGTGGCAGTCTGCAAATTCCATCATGTCAAGAAGCGCTGGGAGGACTTCAGGTCTAGGACCCTCAACAAGGCCCGGCGTCTCTTGACGGCAGCGGATGCTAAGGGGCGCCGGGGCCACCTGTCGGAAGACCAAATGAGGGTCCTGGAACGCGTATGCCCAGCGCTCCACGTCTAGGTTAAGAGGTAGACCCGTCTGGAGTCGAGCGGTAAGTGTACATGCATACTGATTGGAAGCTGTGCGTGTGTTGTTGTGTCAGTAGTGTGCAGGTTGCACATGTGGTTTTGTAGGGCCATGTCTGGATGTGTATGTACAGGGCCGTGAGGCTGACACATGCGAGTCCTTTCATGTGTGAGACACATGGATGGTGTATTTGTGGGTAAGTATGCAGGCCAAATGCAGATGTGTGAGCACACATGTTTGAATGACTGTGTAGGTCAGTTGTCAAGGTTGTGGTGTCACACATGGATGTTGGTTCCAGCTGCATGTATCTGCACTGTGTACATGTGCATGTATGTGTATCTGAAAAGTGTGCAACTGTCATGCAACATGGATGCATGTGAGACTGATATGTAGAAGAATGATTGCCAGATGTGACATGGATGCCGATCTCATCACTGCGACACCTGGTTGAGGTGTACACATGCATGTACGTGTGGTGGCGTGTGTGCATGTCTAGTGCACTCCCTGTGTCTCATGTGATGTCTAGCTCACCTTTGCCTGCTCATGATGTTGTATGTGTATGGATGGTGCTGGCTGTTGCGATATGGCTGTGGAATAGCTCATGTGCGTGATTTGAAATGACATGTGTGTTGGGGATTGTGATGCCATGACTGAAGTTTCACAATGACACTCGTGTGCAACTGTCATGTGTGTATGAGTCCATTGTACAGTGCCCTGATGCCTGTATCCTATCTCTCCCTGTCTGCAGCGTCGACTGATGAAGAGGGCGGAAAGGGTGCTGTGGAGCACAGCGGCAGGGATCGCACCGCCAGCCGGAGACGCAAGGCCCGGCTCCCCTCCCAGGTTGTCATCTCGTCGGGGAGTAAGGAGTCCGGTGCCGCGTCCCAGGTCGCAGCTGCCGAGGGGAGGTCCAAGAGGCGGAGGTTGGAGTTGGACTCCTCGGCAGCCGAAGGGGCAGCTGAGACCCCACAGCGCCCGCCGGAGGAAGATGGCACGGAGTCATCGAGGTTGGTGGGGGGTTTGGTGGAGGAGGAGGCCATGCAAGGGACAGAGACGGGGTCTGGAGGTGGGGATTCCACTGGTGCTAGTGGTGCAGGGCAGGGGCAGGGACAGGAGGCAGCACAGGCTGCCGCGGAGGTGCCTGTGTGTAATCCTGTCCCTGATCCTGTGACTGCACCATCTTGCACCAGCAGGGATACCTACGTCCAGACCCGTTCTCAGGGAGGGGATCAGCTTATACCAACTGGCCTTCCTCTCCCTGCGGATGTGGCTATCAGGCACCGGGTTGAGCCTGTCCTGGGTGGGGTGGCGTTGCGTCAACGTGCCATGCGAGCTGACCTGCAGTCTTTTCATGAGGAGACTGCACGTCTTCTCGCATGGCTCGTTGACCGCGTTGACCCACTGGGACAGCTCACCAGGGCCGGATTCCTCCGTTTTCTGGACCTTGTTCCGACCCCCTCCTCAACTGAAACCCCTATGCGCCAGTCGTCCTTCGTGCCATCTTCCCACCCATGTGTCACCTGGGTGCCCTGTGGAGCTGCCTCTGACCCTGCGGCCAGGCTGGTGGAGGACACATCACTGCCACAGTCAGGAGTCGGACGTCCAGCAGGGGTGGCCACCTCAACAACTGCACCCCAGCTGGAGGAGGATGTGGAGGCAGCAGGAGCCAGGGCACAGGCAGCGGCACAGCAGCAGCAGCAACAAGGTGGGATCCATGATGGCTCGGGGCCTTCATCATCGGAGGGGCAGGCATCGGCCATAGGGCAGGAGGACCCTAGACGGGAAGTGTCTTCCGTGTGGCAGCAGTTGGGCCATGCGATAGATGCGGAGCGGCAGCGGGCGGAAGAGGCACGGCTCACAATGGTCAGGGCGGAGAACTCCATAGGTAGGGCCCTGAGGCGGGCTGAGTGCCTCGAGGCCATTCGCAGGGACCTGGAGATCCAGATGTCATCGTCCCTGCGAACCCTCGGGGCCATGGAAGAGGACCGCCTCCGGGACATCGAGCAGGAGTTTGATGATGCCCTGGTTCGGGACATCAACAAGTGAGCCATTGGACTTGCCCGCTGCCCTTGTAAATAAATAGTGAGTTAGTATTAGGTTTCCTTTCGTTTTTTCTTTATTTTGGACCGCTTGGACAATGCACCAAATTTTTGTATATAGTTTTTTTTATTAGGTAGTAGTTTTTGGTAGGTTTCATTTCTTAAGTTGGGCTCATGGACCCTGGATTCTTCAATTGTACATAGTTCTACATTGGATTCATCTTTTTTAATATTTTTTTTGTGTTCACCATGGAGCAATGGTTTTTATTTTCCCTTGGATTTGATTTTTGAACTGTGACTTTGGACAACATTTCTTTTTGGATTTCTTTTGCTTATGTTTTCTGGATTTTCATTATTTATCGGACATTGTCCATTTCTTATGTTATTCCCATTGTTGTGTGTTTAATTTGATTTACGTTCATGTTATCTTTAATATATATTTTTTTATACTTTCATTTGTGGTATTATCTCATTGGTTTCATGCATGTCATGATATGGGTTTTGACATTCACTTGCACTCATTGTGTGTGTGTGACGGACATGTGTTCATTTACATACTTGCCATTGGGGTTGTATCATGTAATTGGCATTTCTATGTGGGTGGATGCAATACTTGGGTGGGTCTTTGGCATGTGGAGGCTGGCCATAAGGGCCAGGGATCTAGATTGTGGTGACGTGTTGGATGGGGGACATGTGTCGGGGCCTGCTGGCAGATGCCCTGCACTGCTTGGGGGTGGGGGTTTAAGGGGGCATGAGTGGGGGCCTGCTGGCAGGTGCCCCGCACTGCTGGGGGGTGGGTGTGCAAGGGGACATGAGTGGGGGCCTGCTGGCAGATGCCCTGCACTGCTGGGGGGTGGTGGTTCAAGGGGACATGAGTGGGGGCCTGCTGGCAGGTGCCCCGCACTGCTGGGGGGTGGGTGTGCAAGGGGACATGAGTGGGGGCCTGCTGGCAGGTGCCCCGCACTGCTGGGGGGTGGGTGTGCAATGGGACATGAGTGGGGGCCTGCTGGCAGGTGCCCTGCACTGCTGGGGGTGGGTGTGCAAGGGGACATGAGTGGGGGCCTGTTGGCAGGTGCCCCTCAGTGCTGGGGGATGGGGGTGCAAGGGGACATGAGTGGGGGCCTGCTGGCAGGTGCCCCTCAGTGCTGGTGGGTGGGGGTGCAAGGGGACATGAGTGGGACATGAGTGGGGGCCTGCTGGCAGGTGCCCTGCACTGCTGGGGGGTGGGGGTGCAAGGGGACATGAGTGGGACATGAGTGGGGGCCTGCTGGCAGGTGCCCTGCACTGCTGGGGGGTGGGGGTGGAGGGGGTCATGTGTTGGTAATCAGTAGTGCAAGGTGACATGTGGCTTGGCTGGGGGGCATGCCCATGGTGGATGGGGGTGCAAGGGGACATGAGTGGGACATGAGTGGGGGCCTGCTGGCAGGTGCCCTGCACTGCTGGGGGGTAGGGGTGCAAGGGTACATGAGTGGGACCTTAGTGGGGGCCTGCTGGCAGGTGCCGTTCACTGCTGGGGAGTGGGGGTGGAGGGGGTCATGCGTTGGTGATCAGTAGTGCAAGGTGACATGTGGCTTGGCTGGGGGGCATGCCCATCGTGGATCGGCTGCCTGCGGGACATGACCAGGGGCGCAGGGTAGTCCCCTGTGGTGTGGGCTGCCTGCAGGGGCCGTGGAGGGTGTAGAGGGAACACCTGGGAGGGCCCACACTGCCAATTCACGTGTAGGACTCCCCTGCACCCCAGGTATACACGTACCCCACTCGCACAGGGCCTGTCGCGTGTGAAACTTGCTGGGCACCCTGAAATACACGTACCCCGCTCGCCCAAGGCCAATGGCATGTGAAACTTCCCGTGCACCCCAGATTTACACTTAACCAGGCCAATCGCGTGTGAAACTTCACGCAAACCCAGGAATACACGCACCCCACTCGCACAGGGCCTATCGCGTGTGAAACTTCACGCAACCCCAGATTTACACGCACCCCGCTCGCCCAAGGCCAATCGCGTGTGAAACTTCCCGCGCACCCCCGAAATACACGCACACGCTATTTTGGACACAGCGGGTGTTCGTGTTTGTCGCATACCCCTTTGCACGTCATTTGTCCTAGTGTGCCACAGTATGGGACAATCATCAGAGCTGTATATACGTGCTTTTTGTTAGCACACATTTTTCTCATGTGCAGGGACGCTACCGCCTGCCTTCGTGTGGCGTACGTGTTTAGGCCTGTGCGCGTCTTCGCCGGTGCGCTGGTTTGCCCTATTCGATTCCATGAATACGTGTTGTAGGCGAGCGTGTGGGTGTTCCGCGCACTTGCCTCCTTTACTTCCCCCGTGACGCCCATATTTTCACGCGTTGTTCCCCATTCCACGTGTCACGCCCCATGTTACGCCTACTTTTGTTATGTGCGCTTTCGCTGTGGCTGTAGACGCACGCCATTAGATGACCTGTGTGCCGGCGTGCGCCACGCAGATTTTCAGCGCAAATCACAGATTTTACTTGCGGACGAACTTCCATGAATCGATGTGCGCGGGTTTTGCTGCGATTTTCTTCACTTGCACTGCGATTTGCACGGCTTCGCACGCTTGCGCAGGAATTTTCAGCGCACATTAATTCCATGAATCGTCTTGTATGAAGTTTTCAAGTCAGAGTTATCAGATCAAAAAGATCATCACAAAAAATTGGGATCTCATAAAATCAGACTCCAATTTAAACAGACTTTTTCCGGAACCTCCAATGCTGGCATACAAAAGAGGGAGGAATTTCAAAGACAGCCTCATCAAAGAAGAAAGGAAGAAAACCTCGAGTCAAACTACACTTACGAAACAAAAACCGGGAACTTACCCATGCTTACAGTGCCAACATTGTTCCAATATCATCAAGGGAGATCACGTCCGCCATCCCAGTAATGGCAAAAAAATCCTTCTTCACGATTTTGCTACATGTGATAGTAAAAACCATCATATATGCCCTCAGATGCCCGTGCGGGAAATATTACGTTGGCAAATCGATTAGAAAGGCTAAAGAACGCTGGACAGAGCACAAGTCCAATATCAGAACCAAAAATGAAAAATCTCCAGTCTTTAGACATTTTAAAGAAAATGGTCACAACATCACCCAACTACGATGGGTTATTTTGGAAACTGTTCATTCATTACCGAGGGGTGGGGACTTTGCTAAGAAACTATCCCAGAGGGAATTATGGTGGATACTTAAATTAGACGCCGTCCAACCACATGGTCTGAATGAAGATTTTTACTTAGGATCCTTCCTCTGAACAAGGTTGATAATGATACTGCAAAGATTGTTGACAATTGACTTATTTTGTGAAATGTCTAGTACTGTATCAGATTGTGCACTCCAGTTTTAGGAGACAGGAACCATCTTAGTTATACACCATATATACCACAGCACCTTACTATTTATTCTGACAACGACAGTCTTTCTGACACTTTACTGCTCTTTAAGTCTTAGAAATACCCTTACTGATCTGGACTAAGCAGTGAAAGGTATACCAGAGTGCATGCTATTGCTTCCATTATAAGATTCCTTTGATTTTTTACATACGCTCACAACACGCGATTTGACCTGCAGACAGGATCAGATAATTTGGTTGTATATTTCGCACATTACTCTTTGTTCCTTCCATTACAATAGTAATAAGAACTGTGTTCACAACGTAATCACGTCACATAGCCAACAAACGCCACTTGTTTACCTTCGTGACGTCAGACACGTTCTCAACGTGATGACGTCACGTGCATGACATATATTTATGCCGTCATGTTCTGTTGCTTTGGACAAGGCAAGAACTGGATAGCTCGTGAATCCTCCTATTGTAAGTACTTTTTGGCTCGTTCTGCACCATTTCTTGACATACTTCAAGCCCGGGCCCTTATTTTTCTTTACTTTTACCCCATTTTGTTGTCCGTAGGAACACGGACTTCTTGACCGTGAGACGTGTTCTCGGTTTACCAGCTTCAGCCACACTTATTTGGCGTCTCTGCTACGTCTGGAATTAGCTACACCCTATACTGGAGTAAGTGCTTGAACTTCTCTTTCACTTATGTAGTCAGAACACTTAGTCCAAAGCATAGACATATTCTTGAGGCTAATCTCTAGCATATCTCACCATTTACAGAATTAACATATGTTTTCTCTATTTTTTACATGGTATTTATCTTTTTCCAAAACGTGCTTATTGTCTTCTCAATCATGAATTATATTCAGAAATTATAATTGAGGATGGGCAACATTGTAAAAAATTCTGGTTCCTTTAAATTGTCACATTATGAGAAATCTGATCAGGTGTTGACATATGATGATTGAACTTGATTTCTGTACAAGAACAATGTTTAGATGATTTACACTATGATTACTTTGGACATTATACACTTGATTCATATTTTGTTGAATATTTGCAGATAAATGGAAATTGACTGAACTCACAGCCCCTGATGAAGAGAATGAATCTCAAAACGCGTTGGGCATATACATTTGGAATAAATCACTGTTAAAGAAAAAAGACTTTGTGAATTGACTACTTTTGGTCTTATTTGCAAAAACAAATCCACAGAGAAAACAGTAACTTGAATTGAAATACTTATTTCTACTATTCGAAAATTACTGGGCTACTCTAGCCATAGATAGTGTGCAGGGGACGGGAGTTCCCTAACAGGGAACACACTCTTGTTCTTAGTACTTATTGTGGCCTTTTAATGCAGAAATTGCGTTTGATTCATCAGCAGGTGCAGGAGGCATTACCAGTGAGATACACCGGTCCGGGGCACGCGCTGGAGCCAGGAGACTGGGTGCTGCTAAAGAATTTTGAAAGAAAGTCATCGTTAGCACCCAGGTGGCGCGGCCCCTATCAAGTACTCTTGGCAACGCAGGCGGCGATACGGGTGGATGGACGGAAGTCGTGGATCCATGCAATCCATGCTAAAAAGATTCCAACTTCACTGAAAGACTTGCCTGACCCAGATGACCGGAAAGAGACAGCGGTCCCAGAAACAGAAGAAACTGTTGCCAGTAAGCAGCCACCAAATCTGCCCAAACGAGAAGTGAAACTCGAAACAAAGCCTGAGACGATTGCCAAAAAGGGGGAAGGGCAAAGAGTGCCCCAACGTTGCCCAGCAGAATCAACATCACTGTTGGCCGACACGAAATCTGCCTTGCAAATACCAGCGGAAACGAAACGTGTACCCCTTTGGCGCCCACCAGCACTTGCCAGCACGCCAAAGACCGAATCTGCATCACTGGCGCGGCACGCACCAGCACCTGCAATAGCGCCACAGGCTGAATTTGAGCCTGAATCTGGAAGTGCACCGGCACTGTTCACGGATCACACGATACCAGGAGTGAGGCGATACAATTTGCGGCCTCTAAAGAAACACAAAGTGATCCACAGTTCTTTTGGTGTTTATGTCAACCTCTGGTTCTGCTCATGGACGGAGAAGGAACTAGAGGTGTAGAGGAGAGAAGCATGAGAATTGTGCAAGTCAGACAATTCAAGACTCGCGGCTCCTCGGTGCGATCATAAAAGTACATGTGTCAGGAACCAGAGCGGACAAGCTAGGCGCACATGGTACTAAGGAAAAAGATAACTGATCAAAAGTCCTCTGAGCAGTATGAGAAAGGACAAGTGATCTTGCCTAAAAATAAATAAGCAAATCCAGGCTATAAAGGACTGGCAGAACTGAACTGTGACAATTCCGTTGAACTTATTGACATCAGAGCAAGCGCAACGAAGAGATATCCACGACGAACTGTAATAAGGAAGAAGAAGGACGATGAGAAACATGTCGGGACCGGCTCCAGCCTCCTCCTGCACCACTGCTGAGAATGAGTCAATTATAAAGACTGTAAGCTTAAGAAAAACGCATGGTAAAACGAATTGTATGCTGGCGCTGACAATAATTATGTGCTTTATGAGCGTGGTAGCACCAATAACGACAGCCCTAATATTATGGTATGTGGAATTGATACACTCATTAGAAATGTTTTTACCAATAGTTAATATATCCACTACTGAAAGCCCGGTTCAAGTGATTACTTATACCCTGCCCCCAATGGAAGAAAGACACAGGGAAGGTTTCGGGAATAACACGTTGTTATTAATCATGAACATGACACATGCAATTCTGAAGAAAACAAATTGATGGGTATGTGCCCATTTACCACAGCATGCTGGGAAAGGAATAGGGTGGTATGTACAGTCATTATCATTAAGTTCTGCATGTAGTGCATCTTTAGGTGCAATGTTCTATGGGAAATGGAATGAGAGTAGTATGGGTCAATTAGACAGAACCAACATGAATGAGTTTGAGGAACTAATAATGAAGCCTGTGGGTTGTTCCATATTCCATAAAGCACAAATAATGGCCCCAGAGCCCACGAGGAAAAGTACGCGAAAGATAAAACGACAAAATAGACGAGATAGATTGTCCCCACCAGAAAAAACATCTGTAATGACGTTTCGTGTAAGAACAGAAGGGGGCAAAGATGCAATCCCCCCATCTTACACAGTGAATTATAGCCCAAGAACTGTCCCTTTTTGTCTAAAAAAGAAAAGCTCTTTTTCAGTCGGAACATATACTGGGTGCATGAATACAGTGGTATTGAACTGGGAAATAGAACCAGTATATGTGGGAGATCCAGTTTATTGTATATGTGGAGAGAAACTGGGGAGGTACATGTTACCTAGGTCTACTGTTCCCAGGAGTATTCCTCTTAGAAACAGCAGACATGGCCAGACTATCCAGAACTAAAAGGACTGACGAGGGTGTTTTGATAGCAACTGATGTAGCAAAATCATTCATTCCATTCTTAGGGCAGATAGTGAACTCCTATAATATAAGGCAGCTGTCCAGAATACTAAAAAATACCATAAACACAAACGACAGATAGATATACTATTTAACATGACGTTGGAAGAAAGAGGAATCAGGTTAATGACGCTGCAAAATAGAATGGCTCTCGATGTAATCCTGGTTGATCGTGGGGGAATTTGCAAAATAGTGGTATCAGCGTGTTGTGTATATGTCGATGACTATTCCCCTGCGATCTTTGAAGCGATAAAGAAAATGCATGTCCTCAGCTCCGAACTCCCTACTGAGGAAGGAAGCTGGAGAATAGGGTCTTGGTTTTGGGGAATACTGAGTTCTTGGGGATGGAAGTTGATTTCAATATTGGTAGTGTTGTTTGGAATATTCATAACGTGCTGTTGTTGCATACATTGCCTTCCAATAGTTTGCGCTGAGGTAACTGAGGGATGTACGGAGGGATGTATGCATATGATGACAAGGAAAAAACAAACTCATGGTCGAGCTGACCAAGACACAAATGAGATGAAAACAGTAAAAGAGATGATGGCTATAGATATTGATGAAGACGATGATGTTTATGATAGCATGCAAAATTAAGACATAAGTACTTTAGACTCATCATCACTAGAGGAGGTTTCAATAAATAAATGAGACGTTGGCATACGGCCAAAGGAGGGTTTGTTAGTCTAGAAAAATGGAGACCTCTACTTTGTGACCGCAAACTTATATTGATGGCTGTGGGCCTACCGTCTCATGCACGATATGACAGAATATAGGTTTCCGAGTTTCCCAATGAACGGCCATTTTGATGTAACAAGAATCGCCATTTTGTTTTCTTACCATTGCTCATTGCTTTCTGTTCTTATTGCTTCGAGGTGCATTTTCTGCTTACACTGCTCGACTGTAAAACATTGTTGTCTGCACGTAAAAGGACAAGGCCGCAGGGCCGCAAGGATAACAAGAGTTCGTTGAAACACAACGCAGGCAGCGCCAGGAAAAATGCCCGGTTCCCTCCCAAATGTAGTCTTGAAGCAGAGCTGCAGGGCATTTAATCATTTCGCAGCTGCCAGCCAGTCTCATTATATGGTAGAATATGTTAGAATAAAGCAGCTAAAGGCTTGAATTATGCTCTTCTTACAGCCCCCCTTTGCTGAGCCCCGTTAAAGCGTGTCAGCTCCCAGGACACGAATAGCACCTCATAGATAGCAAGGTCTGGAATGCAACTCTCCCCCCCCATATCTAGCTCGCTTCCAAGAACAGAAGCGCTGTGTTCTGTTCAACAACTGAAAGATGCCTCCGCACTCACAAATTGCAAATTGTTACCAGAATAGATGTTTGAAGGTGTCATAGTTGTCGAAAATGTCCATCATCACACCAAGTTCAAAGAAACCCAATAAAGGGGGGTGTTAAACATGTCATAGCTGATTGTTTGATATGCATTTTGTATATATGTAACTGATGTATGTAATTCACTCTCTTGCATCCCTCGAGGTCTAGAGATACACGTCGCGGGGCGTGAGACCGAGTTGGCCAACTGAGACTTTTGCTTTGCAATAAACCCTAGATTTGGGAATACAACCTTGTGTCTGGCGTATCTATCGTGTGTGGTGACTCGCCTTGTTTCCATAGACGTAAGTGATCCCTAGGGGCCCCTTTCACATTCAATTTTTTCCTTATTCACCTGTGTCTGTTTCTCAGGGCCTGCAACATGGGTCTCGTGTATGAACTAAAATCAAATACCCATGCTCTAATATAATTACACAGTCCTAGAAACTGTATGCGGTTTTGACGTTTTCGGGATGGTCTCAGCTTTCAGGTGTAACTTTCTTTCCTTCATACAAAATCTACTGTCCTATGTAGAACACCTCTTCCTGACAATAGTGCAACTTCTCCTTATCCACTTTATATCCTTTGTCTGCTAAAATAATTATTCGCTGAATCAAGTCTCATCTGCACTCTTCCTCTGTTGTGCTACAGACTAAAATATCATCTACGTATTGCAGCACAATGCTTGGCACATCAATATTGCTTAAGCCCATCTGCAGCACCCTATTATAGATCTATGGGGACTCACAGTACCCCTGGGGCAAATGTGTACTTTTCAGCTTGGTCTGATGGAACATAAATGATGTAAGAGCTTTTGAATCTTTATGCAACGGGATAGAGAAACGCATTCTTCAAGGCAATCACTGTGAAATATGCTTCTGGGGGAATGCTGCATAAAATCATCACAGGATTTGGAACTAAAGGAAACTCTGCCTCTACAATCTGGTTCATCGGTATCATGTCTTGACTAAAACACCATGACCCACCCTTTGATTTTTTAAATTGGATACACTGCAGTATAACATGGTAATTCTGACATCACTAATATGCTTTGTTCCATGATAGCTGATATATTCTTGAAAATACCCTTGTCTGCTTCTCGAGACATGGGATACTGCCTTGCTCGAGGTAAATTTGCTCCTGGTTTCAACTTAATCTTAACTTCTCCCACCCCCTTTAACAGGCCTACGTCATAAGGGCCCGTAGTAGATAAAGAAATTGGCACTTTCTCCATATCCTCATCAAAAAATGCGGGACACTGCTGCACTGTCATCATTCGTTGTGGGATCTCTCTTCTTTCTATCCTGATTCAATAGATAATGCTCATTTTGAACACTACTTCATCCTCCGACGGGTCGACTTTAAACATGTCCTCGTCAGTGACGTCGGTCAACCTTTGCCCTTCCCCAATGGCAATCACTGTTCTCCATGGCCTGCCTTCATCAACAAATCTTTTGATCATGGCCAATTCCCTTCGCACTATGGCTGCCTGTAATTCCAAGGGAAAAACCTGTCCCCCCTCTTCGTCCATAGGCATCTGTGGCCTGAACAGAAATTCATCAGGTATTCTCATAATTTTGCCCACTATACTGGGTAACCACGTTACAAAATGCGTACCCCATAGTGAAAGACCTCTGGCTCTAATGCTGTCCCTCGCAGAGCTATTTGTCCTATAAATGCCATGATAAATTTGCCCACATTCAAATAATGTATTCCTGGCGTTTAACACACTATACCTTCATCAGTGATGGAAATCGTAATATTTAGCTTCGTCATTAAATCTCGGCCGAGTATATTAACTGGTGTCTGTTTAAATACAACAATGGGACAGACATATCACACTCTCCTATAGATACTGGCAATTTCTCAGTAAAAGGAACTCTACTTGTCGCTCCAGAGAACCCTTGAGCATTTATGGCATTTCCTGATAACGAAAATGTTCCCTCTCGAATACATGAGTGAGTTGGCCCAGCGTCTACTAAAAAAGTAAAGGATTTGCCTCCTATGGTAACATCAACCATTGGTTCCTCTTGAGGATTTGGCATTGCCGATAGTACTGAACACATCAAGTAACCCTGTGAGCTGTCCTATTGCGGGTACATACATTCCCGCACCTGTGAAAGGGTTCCCTCCCGCGATAGTGCCCCCCCTACTCTGGGAGTCAATAACTGTCCTCTGTTTGCAGTCTGCTGTATCTGCATGGGTGCGTGCTGTGACTGCCCTGTGGGGTAGATTCAATGGTGCTTGCTGTGGTTGCAAAGCCTGTTGTGTTTGCAGTACCTGTGCTTGGTACACTGTCTGATCTTGGGCGAACCCATCCCTACTTTGTGGGCTATATGCTGGAGGATAAGCTGTCCCCCCTCTTGAGAATTGCCCATTCTGTTCATACCCTTGGCTCCCACATGTTCACGCAATATGTCCTGTCATTCCACAGGTCCAACATACAGGAGGGAGTCTTTTAATTTTCCCCTCCCTGCATGCCTTGATTATCATTCTGCACATTTGGAAAGTTTCCTTGATTATTCTGAAAGCCTCCCTCTTCCTAGGAAGCCTCCTCTGCCTCTCGGCATAAATCCTCCTTGATCCGACTGCCGTTGATTGTTGATTATTCACCTTTGGCATACACGCTGCCTGTTGTGACCGTAGCCCCTCTCCACTAGTCAAGATCTCCCCTTCTATAGCATATTTCAACTGTTTTTTCTGTATTAGCTTAGCTTCCTAGCATCTTCCCTCTTTCGATTTTTCTCTTGCAACAATCGGCAATGGTGCGCAATGGTAAACTGTATTTCTGGCCAGGGGTGTGCTTCCATACCCACCAGCTTCTTGAGCTGTCTCTGTACCTGCTCTGGCAATCCCTGACACAAAATATGATAGAATACAGGTATTGATTCCTCCCCAAGGCTCTCGAGCTTCCAAAGACCACTGTTCCTGAAAATTAGGAATGTAAGCAAGCAGATCTTCGCCTTCCTGCATCTTACGTGCTATAATTGCACCCACATCGTATTTCTGCCTGTAATTTTTTCCAATTCATAGATCCATTTCCCCGCCCGACGTTAAACTGGTCAATTTGCATCTTAAATTGTCCTTATCCATCTGGGGCCATGGGATGTACTGCGGTCTGGCCCCTCCTTTTTCTAACAAAGGGAATTGCGAAATCGCAATCAGCTCCCATCGTCTGCCTATCCATAGCAGGGACAATGGTTTCTGATCGTCTTCTTCCTGGTAATGACCTCAGTCTGCTCACATATGGTGGCGATTCCCCCCTCTCACTACGAGATCGCCTTTTAGGTTGCTCTGGGTACGCCATATGCTCTGGCGTCCTTTCTTTAGGCTGGTCTAAATCCGACCACCTCACTTCTTTATCAGTCTGGAAACACACCTCGGGACCGCATGCACCAACACCCTCCTCCCCACAGAAGGTTTCCCTGTCTTCTTCTGACATATCTTGTGCCCAGTCAGTATGGCTGTCAGAGTCAGCCTGTTCAAAGAAAAGGCTCTATGTTCAAGGATAAACAAACTTCCCTCCTTGTTTCGAGACTTGTGAATTTCAGATCAATCGTCTTTTCCTTTGTTTCTCAATTCACTTTTTATCCTTATCTCCTGATAAGCCTTCTAAATTCTGTCTCTGATACTTCCTATCTCAAAATTCTGCTCTAGGTTTACCCTAGAGGGTCCTGGTATTGCCCCTTGCGATGGGAGAAGCTCCTCTATGTCCTCCCATAATACTACTGCACTGGACTACTGTATCTTTTATCCCTCAATTTCTGTTCTCCCTCTTCTTCTCTTTTCTTTTCCTGCCTATCTTGTTCTTTGATTGCTCTTTGCCTGTTGTCTTATTTTCTTTGCTTTTCTGCTCTCTCTTCATTTCTTAACTGTTCTTCCTGATACATCTGTTCCTGTCTTTGTCTACTCTTTCTTTTGTACTCGTCTTCTTTCAATCGTTTCTCTCGGTCCCTGTATTTTTTATCTTGCTCATCTTGATCTTCCCCTTGCCGTACTTCCTCGATGCTCTTCGAATAAAGTTTGAGCAATATCTGACCACCAATCCATTTGTTCTGTATGAGCGCTATCTCGTCAGCTTTGTCTTTTTCTCCTTTCCATCTCTTAATTTCTTGTTCTATATCTAGGGTCACACTTGGTCATTAACTTTTCTCTTTGTCCCGTAAGACTTAAGAGATCACATCCTTTTCTGGAGTTCTTTCTGGGCTCTTGTCACTGCTATATGCAGGCGGCTCATATATCGGGTTACTGTATCCTGTTGCTGCTTTAAGCTCTCTCAGTGGATACAATCCTTCATCTTTCACACTATCGACATTTACTTCAGGTGCAGTGAGGGGGCCAGAAGGCTCAACACCCCCTCTTTACACAGGTTAAGTATCATTCTTTAGGAGTCGGGTCTTCCCGTTCCTCCTGGTACATCTTCCAAAGCTCTAGGCTAGCTAACCTTTTCTCCAATTTCTTTCCTGTATACGCAGCATGCAAGTATGTGGTCATGTGTTGCAAAACTGCTTTTGAGAGTGATCCCCCTTGTGGCCATGGCATGAACATTGTATCTGCTGTGCACTTAACCCATTCTGCTCTATTTTGCTTAAGCTTGGTTACGTGTTCTGGCAGCTGTTTTTGCAGGTGTAGGAGCGGAGTAACATCCTCCATTAGGACAAGTCACAATCGACTGTCAATACTTACCGTTATTTTACACAGAAAATACTTTCCAGAGAAAAAATGACATACGAGTTTGCACCAATCGTAGCCGCTCCAAACCTCTATGTCTCACTTAACTTCAATCTACCTATTGAGTCAATACCAATAAGGACTGAATAAATACATAATTTACTCTCAAACTCTTAACACAATCTATCATGTGTCGCTTTTTGACATCTCATCATTTCATTGATATATAAAATACATACAATACACAAACAGACAAACTCGCCAGCCCCAACATATATCTCTTCTCAGTGCTCCTCGCTGCTATTCTTGCCCCTAAAAATACCCTGATGGGGGTGTGAGTTATTCCCTTTAACAAATCTTGTTCGCTTGTCTCCTATGTATCCACTTGGATTTTGAAATATCTCCTTCAAAACATTCCTTTAACGTAGAATTATGGGCTTAATCTGTGATGCTCCTCATCATATATATATACCTCTACGTGACACTATTTGTCATTAACTAAGTACCTCTATGTGACGCTCTTCATCTTTAACTAAGTACACCACCAACCCTGCGTTACTTTCTTCCCGTTATCACTTTCCCCATTTAATATGCATTCATTGTTTCTTGCCACTTTTCTCAATCTACTCACCATTCGCTTTTCAGTTCCTGACCCTCAAGATCATCTCCTCCTGAACCGGCCACCGTCGCCGTCAGTCCGCTCAGCTCCCTGTAGAACCAGGAGGGGATTTTGTGAAAGGGGAACCCATCCCACCTATTTCGTTATGTCTTGCAAGAACTTATTTTCGCCCGCTATCCACAGGAAGCCTTGCGGTCCCCCAGCTAAATGGCAGAAGACATTCGATATTCCGAGACCCTTAAAAGCCTACAGTGTCGACGGATCTTTAACCATCTTACTTCTGCTACCACGTGAACCCCCAGGACCTGGGGCACTTTAAGACGAGGTAGCAATACTTAGAGATGGATTGGGCTGCCGAACTCACTCATAAATCAATAATCAAAATGACTCAGGAAGTTGGGAAAACGTAGTACTGTTTTATTTGAAATTATCTAAAACAGGGAGTTACAACGGACATCAACAGACGTCGCAGGGCATGATCTCAATGCATCACATAAAAAAAATACTTTTATAGCAAAAATGTGTCATCATTGACATCACACTAGGTGGCAAACTACATAAACCTACTTGGGGATGTGATAGGCCTACAGGGAACATCTAAGTATATGTTCCTTACTGACGGGGGTTGTGATTGGTTCTCTAACATCAGGTGGACAACTAAGCCCTCCTGTAGTGCAAGTCATCTTCATCGTCACAAAATACATGACGATTCATTGGCTACACAAACTATAGGGCTCTCTGATACGTGGCCCTCTACAATTGGCTAACCCGCCTGTACCCTTCTGGAATATTCCACTTGCTAGCAGCACGCAAGCTGGTTACCCTATGTGCTGGGAGGGTCATGTGTTATGATATGATAGGTTATTTATAACGCCCGTAATACTCGGAGGTTTCTAAGCACGGACCCGGGGTTCAAACATGTGGTGCTCTGTGTCGCTTTGCTTCCAAGGCGAGCATGTTGCCCCTGAGCTATACTCCGGAGACTGGTCATGCCTCCCCACCCAATTAGCCCAACATCTATCATCACTCCTGCGGTCTGGCATTCAATTAAGGCTTTGAACTTGGCCTTGCAGAAGCTCTCTGTGTCTGAGAATAAAAGGGAGTGTGGCATGGTCTTATCTTCTGGTTTCGGTGTAGCTTGTCCCAAAGTCTATTTTCTTCTGACCATGTGACTGGTGACCACGTTTGAAATCTTTGTTGCATATAATACTATTAAATGATGAACTCTTGACTCCTTCAGTGTTTTTCCATTCCACCTCAAACAGAAGTTTGGTCCTTTCTCAAGTTCATGTAGCTTCTTGACAGACAACCAGGCTCATGGTGGCATCGACTCTTGGTGCTGGGCCAGCCAGCCTTTCTTGAATTCTCCTTCGCCATTAGCTATTTTCCAACTTTACCACACTCAAGCCCTTTCCATTCACGGGTTCAAGTCTTGCTAAAGTGCATTGTGGAGCCTCCACATTGTATACATTCCTATGTATATACATTGGCACATTGCCATAATCTATTCACTACGTAGCCAGCCTCATGATTATTTAGTCTTCTTGCATTACAGAATCTATACAAGTGTAAAATTACTCTGCATTTTCTTCAGCGTTTCTTTGCACGAGCATCTTCATTTCGATCCCAGATTGTTGTTTAACTTCGACACCTCCTCTTCATTCATTCTGTACGACTTGTTCATCGCAATTGCAATTTGTATGATTACGTCAAATTGAAAACATTTTCAAACTATTATTATGCCAGGTTGGTGGAACAATATTTGTAATGTGCATAGAATGGAAAAATTATATTGCTAACAGCACAAGTGCTTACATTAAATACAAACGGAAATGGTTTTATTTCATTCATTACTTAACGAACAATTAACTGTGCCGTTGCTATTTTGCACTAAGGTATCGCTTGGTTTTATAAACTATATGTGTTTGCTACTTTTATGCTTCTCTAGTTCTGTCCTTCCCCTCTTTGTGCGTTGATAAGCCTGTAATGTCAATGTAGTGTTGCATATTTATGTAGTTATTTGTCTATACTATTCAGTAAATGTCATAATTAGTTAGATAGTTGCCTTTGCAAATATTATCCAAATGATTTACTATTATTCCAAGTTTTACACAAATGTCTGAATTCATGATCATTTCTGACAATTTACCTTCAACGGTTTTCTAGCAACTTAACAGCTCTAATGTACTGTACAACTTGGCATCTTTGTATGACGTATACGTTCAATCAAATCAGTTAAATAAAAAAAAGAAACTTTCTAGAAGAAAGCTAGCCAAGGTGGGTGGGGAACTTAGATGGGGCTTTAACTAAGTGCTGCAGTGACAGCTGGAATTGTGCTCTGTGCCAACTTAAGCAGCAAACATTGTAAAGTGTCAACCCAAATGTAATAAGTTAGTTAAAGTAGTAATGTCAGGTTCGTATTACATGAAAGCAGTGATGTCACTACTAGACGTTGGTGAGGGCATTTTAACAGGCTTTTATGAGGAGGAAAAGGCTGCAATGCCCTAATCAAGGATATGATTTCGTGCTCACTATTAAAAACACATTGTTAGCTGTTGTTTTTTTTTAAATAAAATTGATCAAGAAGCACTGCACAGCTTGGGCCCTTTGCGTAGTTTCAACAAACTTTCCCAATCAATGTTCTCATCTCTGACTAAGACTGCTTTGGAAGTCTAGTGCAGTCCCAAGGAGAAGCGCCCATCTCCGCTGGTCCAAAGTCCAACCTTGTGGCATGCACTGCTCCCTAATCTCTGTCAACAAACTTAAATGATCCCTAAAACAGTGTTAAAGCCCGCTTGTTTGCACAGGGCCTTTAATCAGGAAGCCTATCATTGAAATGGTTGATATTGCGTGTGAAGCTTGTCCCTCAAAGAGCCAGAGCTGCTTTCAGTGCCCTTTAAAATCGCAACCTGTGCATGACTCTATAACAGAGAAGTTAAACGACAATAAAAAAAATAAGACTCCCAGGACGCATTTTGACACTCCATCATCCTTCCTACTCAACCATAAGGAACACATTGGAGCAATGAACACAATTTCTTTGTTCAAGTTCACAGAGCAGGTAGAAAACGTAGTAACTTCCCCTGCTTCGTATTGTTGCTGCTGCTGTGTGTGATATTGGGCACTATTTGGAAACATCCTTTTCTGTCTAAACCGGGTAATGAAGGCTCGCCTCCCATAAACGCTCCAATAAGAATGGAGACGCATCATTAACGCTTTGCACGCAGTCCTTTTTTCAGGATGTAGTTGCCATGTCCAGCTTTTGCCCTTCCATGCCGGATAGTCAGGAATATGACTTCATATTACTGCCACACAACTGGCGCTGTCTATCTAGTTTATTGCCTCAATTTCAGCAAATTAACATGGGGGGTCCTGGGAGTCCCTCTGCCAGACATTAGCCCTGGTTACGAGAGACTTACCCAGAGTCTTTAGCTCACTTTCTTTCACAGAGAAAAAATATCCCAAACATATCAGTCTTTGTCCTGCCCTGGGGCAGTCCAGCACCTAAATGCTAGGCAATTATCCTCTGAACAAGAGTACCAACAACAACCCCAGCAACGTGTTTCGGTCTGGTTGGAGCTCATCAGTAGGGTGGAGCTGTGCCTCTCTAAGAATAGTGATCAAGGGGTCCACGTCTGGATTCCCCTAGTAACTTAGGGTGAGACCCAAAGTTACTTAAATATGCAAATTAAGAAGGGGGTCCTGGGAGTCCCTCTGCCAGACATTAGTCCTGTTTACGAGAGACTTACCCAGAGTCTTTAGCTCACTATCTTTCACAGAGAAGAAATATCCCAAACATATCAGTCTTTGTCCTGCCCTGGGGCAGTCCAGCACCGAAATGCTAGGCAATTCTCCTCTGAACAAGAACACCAACAGCAACCCCAGACACGTGTTTCGGTCTGATTGGACCTCATCAGTAGGGTGGAGCTGTGCCTCTCTAAGAATAGTGTGCAAGGGGTCCATGTCTGGATTGCCCTAGTAATTTAGGGTGAAACCCAAAGTTACTTAAATGTGCAAATTAACAAGGGGGGTCCTGGGAGTCCCTCTGCCAGACATTAGTCCTGGGTACAGAGACTTTCAGCAGACATTTTAATTTAGCAAACCATGTATACTTTCATTCAATCTAGCACTATGCTCCTTTAAAGTTGTTTGAAATATTGGCATATAATCTGTGGCTTGGAAACACAATAACATCTGTTTCTATGTAGTATTAAAGGCCCGATTCCTGCCATTTCTAAGCCCAGTAATACTAGCTGTTATAACAATTTTACTGGCTCAATTTATTGACCTTGAAAGGATGAAATGCTGAGTTGACCCTGGCAATTAACCCTGAAGTGATCCACCAAGAACACAGAAAGCAGTGGGTTTTTTTTAGATGGTGGAGTAAACTAGGACATAATAGCCTGAGAAGATGTTTGCATTCCTTTCGTTAACAGGTCTACTCATTAAAAGAATGTGGTGACATGTGAAGTGGAGCCCAAAGACGCACAGGAAATAAATCATTAGGTAAACACACCAGACGCACGCAAGGTATGCTGCTAAATACATTTTATGTTATGGCTCATAGCATCATCAATTGTGGCAGTGCAACATGAATGC
This sequence comes from Ambystoma mexicanum, assembly GCF_040938575.1. Classification (NCBI taxonomy): domain Eukaryota; kingdom Metazoa; phylum Chordata; class Amphibia; order Caudata; family Ambystomatidae; genus Ambystoma; species Ambystoma mexicanum. The sequence continues at coordinate 1,230,200,809 of NC_090927.1, forward strand.
TAGGAGTAGGAAGATGGCATTGTTCAACGGCTTCATCCATGTCAGTGCTTTGGCCAAGTCCTGACCCCCTCCACCGTCATGCTGTGCTGCCATTGGTGGCCCACATCACAACAAGACACGTCATAGGGTCATTCAGATTTAGCTAGTGCTGGATTTGGAAAACAGCACATATAATGGAATGTAACTTTTTTTGTGTGGCAGTGACGTCATTTCACCAAAATGCCTGGTGTAGCGGAAGTGACATCACACGATCCTTGACCTCTGATGACATCACATGAAGTGATGTCATTTGACCCCACCCAAAAGTGACATCACTGGAAGTGATGGAACACAACCTTACACCCCTCGACAAAACAGGAAGTGGCATCATATAGCATTGTTCACTCCGAACAATATGGTTATGATATCACTGTAAAGTGATATGCATTTCATACAGGAATGGATCACCATATGTACCGTTAATTTCAGTGGATATAGGCCCATATTACCAAATCACTGTGAATACAAACAGACGTCCAAGGCCAAATGATAATGATGTGCTATTATTATATAGCACTTACTCTTAAACGCTTCATATAGAACAAATATACATACAATATCACCCAACCTGTGTTGGTACTCATTTTCCAACCTCAGCAGGAGGAAAGGCTGACCTTGCTGGGAGTCGAACCTGCAACCTGCAGATAACACACACATTGCAGCAGCCAGCGCTCAACCCAATGAGCTATCTTCCCGGCTATAGCTATCAGAAAACCAGCCGCCCAAGTAACAAAGAGCCACATGCTGCTGGCCAAAGCCCATGAGCCTCAATGCAAACCAGCTATACCCATAGACCATGTGGACAGCATGGTCATTGCTTGATTATCTTTGAAGTGTCTTGCAAATTAGAAAAAATCTTAGGAATCGTGTCTTATATATTTTTTAACAAGGATCGATCAATATTGCCATCACAGCCCGATCGCATAGCATTGTTGACTTCTGATGCATGTTTTAAAATAAGTCTGTTTTTTGTGATTTATGTTTGCCTATACTGTAATGTTGATGCTTTTGTACTGCACTTTGATGGATACTTTATCAGAAAACATTTCGTTTTGACTAACATTTTAAAACATAACATTTTGAAATGTAGCAAGTTAAGCTATTTGCCCATGCATTAAAAAAATAAAAACATTCTAAGTTACCCTACTTTCATTTTCATAACAGAGCACTAATGAAACTGAGCCATTTGGTAACATTATATTGATGTTATCAGTGATTCTAAGGCATCGCACAGAGGCAGGGACGTCATTTCACCAAAATGCCAGGGGGTAGCAGAACTGGTATCACACAACCCTGGACTGCTGATGACATCATAGGAAGTTGTGTTGAATCCTACGGATCTCTCACTGAAACCCTGCCTAGAGTCTCCTCCCAAGTGGCCAGAGGAAGGCAGATGCTTGCTGATCCTAACCATCGGGGTGGTGTACTGTGGGAGGATCACCAGGGAGGAGACAAGGCCCAGGCTGGTGAGGAGATTTTGTGGTGAGACACAGTATTTTTCCTCTGTAAGGAAGAATCTTCCCAATGTACCTAATGAGGTATATTGTTATTTTAATGTCCCTAATGTCATGTTCGATCTCGAGTTGTGGGCCATAACCCCTTAAGTGGCAGGCTATAATGCAAGTCTATGAAAAAAGGACGAGCATGCTCGTCCTTGGCACTTGTTGTAAAACCTGAGCAAACTTTACCAAAAGAAAAATCTCTTTCTGTATCCCAAATTAAACACCTTCCTGAAACCCAAGGTTACACTTAAGCAATATGACCCGAGCGGCAGGGGCATTACCGACTCCGGTAATGCCCCGGGGCCTTCGTTAAGGCCCTCGCTTCGCTCGGGCCTATAACTATGGGCCCGGGGCATTACCGGAGTCGGTAATGCCCCGGTCACTCGGGTCATATTGCTATTAGTACCCCGGCCCACATTATGTGCGTGACCGGGTCACTAAAAGCATTTTTTTCTCTCCCAAAAAGCCGCTGCGTTTCGGGACAGAAAAAAAATACAAATAAAAACGACCAAGAAAATGGCCGCCGGGAAAGGGAAAACAGGAGTCCGTTTTCCCTTTCCATGGCGGCCATCGGGAGCGGTCCGCTCCCGAAAAAAAAAGAAGCAGAATGTAAGTGGGGTTGGGAGGGCGGGAGGCAGGGGAAGGTTGAAAAAAAAAAAAAAACAACGTACCTGCGTCCCTGCAAGGGGACGATGGAAGCCTCCAGCCGCGTGTCTCCGCACAGCTGGAGCCTGCTATCGTTCCCCAGCGGCTGCTATCGTTCCTCAGCGGGGACGCAGCAGCAAAAAGATAAGTGGGGCGGGGAGGGCAGGGAGGAGGGAGGGCAGAGAGGAGGGAGGGCAGGGAGGAGGGAGGGAGGTAAGGTAGGAAAAAAAACAAAAGAAAAAGCTTACCTGAGTCCCCAGTGGGGGTGAAGGCAGCCTCTCAGCCGTGGGGAGGCTCGGAGCGGGGATGGCCTGGCCCCGCTTTGAGCCTCCTCATTGGCTGAGGGGCTGCCACGCCCACCACCAGGGACAAAGGCCGTGGAATCCCGACCGATGGATTCCCAGCCTGGTAATGACTCGGCGAGGGCCAATCAGAATGGCTCTTGCATTCTGATTGCGCCCTCGCCGGGTACTAATATAAAGGAATCTGGAACTGTTGTCTTTAATACGCTAGTTTCCTCTGTAAAGGCTAATCTTCATAGCTCCTGTCTTAAAAACTTTAATGGAATTAAACCTACCTTTAAAAATAATTAAAATATTCTAAAACCTAACTTTGTTAACAGAAACTACATATCCCAGAATCCCAGTGGCACTGAGACGAGGGAGAGGGCTGAGGAGGCATGCAGTTGTCAAAGTCAAGCAATAAAGCCTAGTAGCCGTTGCAGTAGTCAGGCAAATGAGGCTAATAGGCCACACCTGAAAATCACTGAACCCGAGAGGCATAAAGGTCCCCTCAGGGAGAGAAAGGAGAAAGAAGTGGAAGGAGCTGGAAAGTTGGCTGGAGTGCAGGGTAGGGCAGTGGAAGCCGAAGGAAGACACAAGGCTAGCAAACCAAGCAGACCTGGGAGAACAAGAGTGATACAGGAACAAGGAGACAACAGATTTCACCTGCATGTTCTGAGAGAGTCCTGTCCTCCAAAACTCTGAAGTGCAGAGGCTGGGCAGCAGAAGACGTGCTGGAGAAAGTTTTCCCCACGTGAGCCTGATTGTCGTGGTTGCTGAGCTGGTGGCGTGTTGAACACTGAGGCAAGAAGTAATTGGCAAGTGAAGGGTCTCTGGAGTAGAGGAAACTCCCAAGATGTATGGCCGGACCGGAGACACCTGTTCAGGAGAAGGGTGTGGGTTCCCAGCGAGCCAGAAGCCGTAGAGGTTGTAGTAGAACTCAGGAAAGCAGTGTGACCTGCAGAGGAAATGCTTCAGAAGCCAGAGAGTGAAGCACACCGTTCTAAAGCATTGGACGAGCCCTGACGGTAACAGTGACCAGCTCCTTTGCCACTTGTGTAAGATTTTCAGCGAGTAGAAGTGGACAGATGTATTAAAGATAATGGAAATGTAACACACCCGTATTGAGGAAAGGGCTTCTTGCTCGCTTAGGAAACTAGCACGGCTAAACCCCATTGTTCCTTTAATGAAAGACTATTAATGTTCAAGTAGTGGTTGCGTGTCCCTAGTTGAGAAAAGGGAACGCTGCGAAGACCATTGCAGAACACTTAACGGTGACAATTTCAAAGTTACAATCTTTATCATGGGAAAACAACATTAACAAATGGTTGCATGTGACTTATTGTGATTTACAAAGGAGGCCTGAGCACCATCGTTTGCGCCTATGGGAATACAATTTCACAACCACCTTTAAAGCTTGAAAATCACCTCAAAAGAAGGTTGTGCCTGCCTAATTGTGGTTTTTCCTAAAAGACTGAACTTTATACTTTATATACAAGTGACATATCTTTCATTCACAGGAGTATAAAAGACTGAAGAGAACAAGCATTGTCTAAAGCCAAGATGTACCCCATACTAATTGTGAAGCTTAACCTTTCTCAGAATTTAAACAATCCAGCAATACTGTGAAGTTATTAAAAGTTAATTGGCATAAACCAACAAGTATACAACTGTTACCTGCAACTAAGAGAGTGGCACCAAGGCTTCGGGGTAAGTGTTGGGCTGAAAGCTAGGTGAAAGGTGCAGGTACATTTGGGGAAGGGGAATTGGCTGCTTGTGAAGAACATTTTGAAGTAGACTCTACCTGTAATGCCGAAGATTGTGGAGGTGAGAGAAGGGAGTCTTGAAGGCAAACATAGGTTACTATAGTTGACAGTAAGACAAGACAAGCTAAAAGGCTGCCCCTTTGAAGAAAACAGTCAGAAGGAAGAGTGTCTAGCCTACCTGAAAAGGTTGAAGTATTGTCAAAGCTAGCTTGTCAAAGTCTGTCTAAAAGTCATTGAAGTTGTGGCCATAGTCCAAAGTATGGACATTCCTGATGTACATTTGGTTGTCAATAGATAATACACTGCAGTTGTCAAAACCAAGGGGAACTACTGTGGGACAAAGATGACTGTTCTCATGATCAAATAAGAAGAAATATAGTTGTTGAAGTAATGATAATGATGTGTTATTTATGTAGCGCCTTAATCCAAAGCGCTTTACAGAGCAACTTTTTACGTACAATATCACCCAACTGAAATTGGTACTCATTTATCGACCTCGGAAGGATGAAAGGCTGAGTTGGCCTTGCTGGGATTCGAACCTGCGACCTACAGATCACACTCAGATCTCAGCAGCGAGCGCTCAACCCACTGAGCTATTTTACCGGCGAAGCAGCAGTATTAAGAAGTCCTGACTAATATTCAATTTTGACTGTTGGAGCCATATTTCAAGGAATCCTAACTGTTAATCAAGAACTGAGGCCCATTAACAGTGTGGATATTGCATTTTCGTTTGAACTGTAGCACATCTACATGTGGGATTTACAAAGCATTGTGGCCAGGATTATCATTGGGCCTATTTTGCTTGAAGTGAAAAGTGGAAAACTTCACAAAAAAGGAGGAGATTTGTTGTTAGTGGAACATTTGGTAAAAGGAGGAAATTGTCACCATTGGAACTTTTTGTTGATTAACTTTTGCTTTAACTTTACATATTTAGGACAGAGTTAAGACATTTCCTTTCCAGGGTTGAACATTGTGATGAATTGACTTTAAATCCTGGGCAAGGGAAATCACCCAGGACTTCAGAAGGTCATTTATGAAACGTACATATTGTTTGTATTCTGTTGAATTCCCATACCTTTTATTTTATGTTTTTGTTGTTTAGTGTGAGGGCGAGTTATCCTGTGTTATAGTGTGTTCCCTTAGCTTTTAGAAACGGCAGGGAATTCCTCAACAGAGTAGTGAAAGTGAGGCATTTTGATACATTTTCTTTTAAATAAAATGTCATATTTTGAAAGATCTTCTAATAGTTGTGTGCCTCGCATTACTGACTCCTCACAAAGTGATGTAATTTGACCCTGTCCTCAAGTGACCTCACGGGACGTGATAGCACATGACCTTTCCCTCTTAACAAAACAGGAAGTGGCATCATATAGCATTGTTCCAGTACACTAAGAAAAATATGGTTATATCACTGTAATATGATATACATTTCAAACAAGAATGTATCACCAGATGTAGCATTAATATCAGTGTGTATAGTGCTAACGACCATAAGGCAATAAAGTACTGTCAACCGGCCAGTGACAAACTGTTGCTGCTGAAATGGAAAAGTGTGTGAATAGCCAATACAGTGAGAAACACTCAGATCAATATATGCCCAGAACAAAAAAGTTTTAAAACGCGTTTTACAGCCTGTACACTCAGCTTCTGCCCAAAGAGAATACAGAAGTTGATTCCAGATTAGAACGCCCGGTGTCTCCAGGCTTTACCACCTGCTGACAGCAGGCCTGCCAACCAAGTCTCCTGCACCTTCCAGGAGTCTCCAACAAAAAGAAGCTGTCTCCCGCACTGCTACAATTTAACATAATTCTACAGCAAAAATAGTCTGTGGGGAATCTTCATGTTGTCCAAGCATATCTCAGTCTTTCTTGGGATAAGTTAAAAGACTACCGCAATTAAACACTTATATGTGCTACAAAAAAAGTTGCTTGATGATTTTGCCATACAAAATGGTGGAGGTGATTTCTACTTTAATCTCGGAAATGGGCAAGGAGGAAATCCGACGCAGTCAGAAGGCACAGAATACAGAAATTGCAAGAGGCACGTTTCACTGCTTGTGCCAATGTGCGTTTCGGCCCAGTGTTTTTTCCGTACCTCAGTCTATCCATGAAAATATGCTCCATTCCATTTGAAAGGTAGTAGCATAGCCCTGTTTTTCCTTTGCAATGCATTCTGGGAATTGTAGGCCTTGCGTTTAGTAAAAACACATGACTGTACTAACCTCTCCCGATTGGAATGTAGCCGGTATGCCGACCATTCTATGTGGTGGCATTAGCAAGAAGGTGACGGCATGCTCTAATTCATAGCACACATAATGCACTGAGGAGCGCATGTTGCACAATGCCTGCGAGCTTGAAGCAGCAGATAACAGATACTCTTTTTTTTTTTACAATTAAGGCTAAAATGAGTGCAAGATGCAGAAAAAAAGGCTGGCCTTACCATGAAACTAAGAATCTGTTTGCTTTAGTGCAAAGAGCCTATGGAATTTGTTTAATCAAGGTGCACATTTAATGTTTCAGTTTTTCGTAACGTTTTTTGAATTTGGTAACAATGGCCGAGTGGTATATGATCAGCTTGACTCTGTCATAAGGTGCCACGCCAGCAGATTTCATTTTGGGAGTTGGAGGTTCTGTACAATCTTTTTTGTTACTAAATGCAATGGCTTTTCTGATGCATTGGTTGCTATGTCCTCTAGTCTTAAATCTGTGGTTGATATTAGAAATGTCCTTACAATAATTATCGTTTCACTATAATTTCTGTTGGCCCTGATACCTTCTCCCATGGGAACATTTTTGACTGTGCTCTTTCATGGACTGCTGTTAGCATACACAATGGAGTTAACATCTGTTGCTTTTCGATGAGTGCTAGTTTGTATGTTCCCATCTTTGACTATTTAGTTCTGCGAGCCACCAGGATAATTACTCAAGGCACCAGGTGCCACCCCAGGGCTAGTGGACAATGGGCCTGAGGGTGGGATGAGGAGGATCCCCTTGTCTCTCTACCTGGATCCTCATTGCATGGCAGGTGACTGCCAAAGTAGGCTAAACAAGTAATTGAGTGTACTAAAGAAGTGGTGTTAGTGCACACCTTATGTACAAAAATGTTTTTTTTCGACAAATCAAATAAAGTAATGAAGAGTGGTTGCAGGGGAGGTAACACAACCCTGACATGAGGTTGGAAATACAACTAATACAGAAAAGTATCCAAATGTATCAGATACTTCCATCCCCTGCACACCTTAGTACTGAAAAGTCAGTCAAAATCAGTAAACGGCTGTAGTTATGCAGTGGATATATATATTGCACTAGTTCACAGGTATATAAGAATGGACATAAAAAATGTAAAAGAAATCTCTTCTACAGCAGTTCAACGAGCACATTTTTTTCTTTGTATGTAGTATCATCAGCACAATGCGTTTTGGATCCAGGCTCCCTTGATCAGGTGCAATTCAAAGTCTACTTTGTAATCTAAAAATATGTCAAAATACTGTACAACAAAGTCACCCAAGTAAATTATATGTCATGTGTTGTACTTAAAATGTCACATATCTGTGTTGTGGGAAACATAAAATGATTCCAAGTGTACCAGTGGGCTGTGATAATATGCCTCCGAGTTCCGTAGTTAAAAAGGCACCCAGTGTTATTCTGCATCCAATCCCAAGAGTAAAAAGGGAATAGATCAAAGACCTGCATGGATAAATACATGAAACCACAGCTTTTGGGGTACCATTCACAATAAGTCACCATATGCGCTTGCTAAAGCTGCAAGGCATGCAGCTAAAAACAATATAGAAAAGGGGGTTCCGGAATTTCCACCTGAGGTATTGTATGTACGACTAGGGGTTAAACATAGTTACCTCAGTGATTTACGTAGTCAAATAACCACAAGTTTAGTATGGTCCAAATACTAAGAAAGAGTTGTACCATCACATAAGTACATATCCAAATCAAAGGTATTATGTGCGACCATTAGACTGACAGATATGCTGTCCTACCTGCTTATTCAATCATTAGCTTCGTGCTAGCCCAGCCGCAAGATTTAAAAAGCTGTAAATGCGTCTGAGAATGTTTATATGGATTCCCACTAGTAGCCTCATGCGGTATGAGAAATGTGTATATTCTCAGACCGGAAGTGGACCGCTTATGGGTAATGTAGGCCAGAAGTGCAATCATTCTCAAATCAGTTAGATTAGAGATTTGTCTTGCTCTTCTTTTCATTAACCACTTATGTGGATAATGAGATTCAAATAATAATGTTTAATTGTGAAATCTGGCGGACATCACAATATATTCTCCTACATTGTCCATTAGAGTAGAAATTGCAAAAGATAGCCGCTGCACGCCATTGAGGTAAATGGCATTAGCTCAAATGTGACTAAAGGAACCTCTGGAAATGCAATCACTTGTCCATACGTTGCCTATATTGATTGGTGTAGAATCAACAAGCTCAAATAAGACCTTTTTATATGAAGAAATTAAGCGCAGAAGGGGCTAAACAGAAATCTATTTAATTAAACCATGATGTGAAAAAATAGAACCAAGTAATTCACCAAAGGCAATACTTAAAGCATTCCATGATCTTTCCTAATGCCATGACATGGAATGTCACTCTTCGGGAAGTTTTAGAGCAACCCGTGCAGGGAATGGATAGTGAATAAAGTATATGAAACACATATCACAGAGTCTCACTTTTAGCAATGGCTTAGCAATGGTTTATAAATGACATTGTTAATGCACAGCAGAACATAATTCTGAACTCATACACACTATTCAATAGGTCAGGGGGCATTAAGCATGTACAGCATGATATTAGTCCCAGACCATCAACCATAGTTAGCCCCCTCTCCACTTCACCTGAAGTGTCTGAGCTGGTTCGTATGGAGCCCTGTGTGAAATTCTTCTCAAAGCTGAAACCACAATAGCTTCTCTTTGGAAATAGCCATCATCACACATGAGTGAAGAAAACATATCTCCTGAGAGGGCACAGTTCAGCACTGTTGACACCTGAACAGCACAGATACATTGTAGCATGTTCGTGAGCTCCCAGTCCCTTTTTAGAAACCACACACAAGGTGAAGCTTCATTGTTTCTCAGAGCGTGAAACCCTCATTTCGGATACAAACTTTGCATTCCCCTGTGCAGTGTTAAAGGGTACAGAAATACCATGTTCCCTTGTCAAATGGACCTCAACAAATACCCACTGGCTACCGGATGCAGCCATTAAAAAAAGAAAACGTTTTGTTGACCAGAGGTAGCCAGGGAGAAAGCAGGGGTAGGAGCTCTGACCCCCCAGCGACCCTCAAATGATGTCTCTGCATGGAGGCTTTTATTATGCATCACTCTTTTCTCCATTTTATAACACCAGCAAGAAAAGAAAAAGAAAAGTACTCACATGATCACCATGCTCTTCCTTCTCAGCCCTCCAATCAGTGCAGATCCATAAAAACCCCCAGCATCCATTCAAGTCCTCTTTTCTTGCTGCTCCCTCTCAGGACCAGATGAGTATACCAGCATATTAAGTAACCTAGGTTTTGTTTATCTTTTCAGGTTCATAACGTGCAGCGATCGCACACCATTGTATTTGGGGCCTGTTAATCCCATTTTGTAATCTGGGTCGCCAGGCCAGGTTGCTCCCACGGCTGTGTCGTAGCACTGCCCAGAGCCACATTGCGGCACCAAATTCACCTGCATTGCGGCTCTGTCCGGGCTCACATGCAGGATCTCTTGCCGATAACGTGGTTCCGGGGTGGTTGCAGCATTATAGTAAACAGCAGCAGTCCCATGCTTTATTTGAAAAAAGAACCGCATTAGAGTTTGTTGGGTCATGACAATAAAAATAGGACTTACTAGACAGTGAAATAAGGCAGACACAGTGCTTTCGGCCCGGTCTTGTTTTAGCCAGTTAGGGAACATTTTTCTCATGACTATTTTACCTCTATATTTGTGTACCCCCAAAAATGTTGCTTTTGTCTCAGCATCCTGACCTGACTTTTGCCAGTGGAGCACAGCCTTCAGCTGCACTCCACTGGGCTTTTCGCTCATCTTTATGGGGAAACTGGCACATCCTTCACACTTTCAGCACTGAGAAACTTTGTTTCTCTTAGTCGCTCAGCTTTGTTTCCAATGTTGGTCAAATGTTATTGCGCAAAGTACATTACTGTAGCGCGCAATGGGGTCTTTGGGTTTTCTGGTGCTAGTCATCCACTAAGGATTTTTTGGTGACTCGACAATGTGCCTAGAATTAGGCTGGTGGCAGCAGAAGCTATTTTGTGTAATTTAATAACTTTTTATCAAGCATTACCATGCTTGGCTCATGACTGTGGTTAGTGCATGTCATGGCCGTGCCGCAAGGTCTTTTGTCTATTCCTTTGGCCATTTCGTCAGTTGGATTTCACCCTGGTCCTTGTGACCAGAAATTCCTTATTTGGGCATGCAATTGCCCGCAAAAGCCATTCTTTCGCAGGCTACTGCGGGTCACGTGTGTACGTACCCAGGAAGTGGGCTGGGACAGTCTTGTGCCAATCCACACTACTGGTGCCAGGATGTCTGGTGAGCATGAGAGCTGCAGTGGTCCCTGATTGGACCACTGCTGGCGTGCACAAGTGGGGCAGAGCTCCTCTTTGGCCGGCTGGGTGCAAGCACTCACCAGACTTGTGAATATGTGGAGGGGTACTGAATGCAGAACCACAGATCAGCATCAGGTCTGAATCGACCTTTAGATGGAACCAAGTATCCAGAAGAGCTGAGCAGACCCAATAACTGCAGAACTGCACAGAATAAGGTTGGCACCCTGAGCCTGCTGTTGTTCCGGTAGAGCCCTGCTTTGTGCTCGACCTGTGAAGGTGCTTCAGACCTTTGGAATGGCGGGACCCATCACTCTCAAGCAGCCCTGCAAAAGAGCTTGTTCAGAAATGGTCCTGTGCCACCCAGTGGACTGCCCAGTTAGAACATTGGCCCATGTGCAAGAGTGTTGTTGCATCGAGTTTTGCCTCGAAACTTTGGAGAACCCTAGTTGCACTGCAAAACACCTTTGCACTGAATTTCATTGCCTCAGTTGCGTTGGGCCACGAGAGAGAAGTGTGTGTCAGATTGACAGTCACGGTGGCTAACAGCGGTTTTCCCACATTCTTTCTTGTGCCCCGGGACCAGCTGGATCATTGTTTTCTTTGTTCTTCAAACGAGACGAGAGATACAGCTCCTGTTGTAAACTGGACCCGCATATTCACCCGCAGTGCTTCTGCTCTTTGAAGCCACATCTAGGGTGGGAAGCTGTAGCTCTGGCAACCTCCTCCAGACCTACCAAGTTCACACCAAAACCGAGTTAAGGGTGGTGAGTACTGACACCACTTACCAGTGGGCCCTTGTTCATCCATTGTATTTTATGCATAGAGCATCGCTTGTGGTCCTCCCTTTGGATTGGGTAGCCTCTGCTTCCTAAGGTCCTCCAAAAGTTGGGAATAGCTTTGTTCAACACAGCAGATCCTCCCCTGACTCTTGGAACCTGTGTTCACCCTGCAGAATCCTGTCTTTACCTTTGCCAGCTCCTTAGAAACTGTACTTTGTGACTTTATGCACAACTGAGTGCTTTTACGCCTGCATCGAACATTGAGCACAAGGCTCCATTCATCGTAGGGCTGGACTTATAAAGTTAGGGTTATCCATCTATCCATCTATGAAGACTGTCTATCATATAAAGTTTGCCTGCCCTTTTCCCTTACAGGTTTTGGCAGTGTTTAGCACTTTACCGCATTTACATCATGCCTGTATACGGCATGTGTGTTTGAGTGGTGTTTTTACTGCACATTTTATAATTCACTTGTGTTTATTCTCTCGCCTAATAAATTGTATATTTTCATATACTACTGTCTAAGTGTACTTCTTGGTGTCTTACTGTGTGTGCTCATCAAAGGTCTCAGATCACCCCCACTCGTCCTGAGACTTCGCTTGACTGCGCTCCAAGCTACTGTGAATTGGTCTGGCTATCTTCCCAAAAGTGTTCTTTGTTTCACTAACAAGGGTGGCCTCCTAAACATCTTTTCACCAGAGCAGAGTTTCAAAATCCATTCTAACATTGCCCAATCGGAAAACTGGACAACATGGCCAGTAAGGAAAAGAAGGTTTTCAAGCCTTTCGAAGCAAGGTGAAGCTGTGGGATCCAGGGAATGGCAGCAACAACTGCCCACCTTTATTACTCAGACGGCGGCCAATGCTTTTGACTAGAGCATTGGTCAACAAGTTGGGCCTGCCATAAGAGAATCAATGGCAGCCATGACCCTCAGTTTTGGGGAATCTGTAGCCGTCGCAGTGAATGATGGATTAGCGAGGCCTTCTGGCAACGGAGAGAACTGTGCCAACAATGTTTGGGTGGTCCTGGGTCTGTGTAAAATTGTTGTGGTGGTCAGATATAGGAGACAGACAAGAGGACATGGTTATACACAATGTTTTATTTCAAATAAAAGAAAGAAACCTAGTCTAATCTCTATTAACTGAGATGATTTCTATAAGCCACAAAGCAATAATGAAAGGCTTGTTAGGATGTCTTCCAAAACACAAACTCTGTCCTCTGTCATCCTCTATGCTTGCCTATTTCCAACCTGCCACTATGGGAAAAGAAAGAAAAAAACAAAGACTAAGTTGTAGCTTGTTCTAAGGGTTACTCCCCCAATTCTAGCCTTGGTATTGGCTAGTTTTCTGACCCCAACTTCACAATCTTCTCACAGTCTCTTTCAATAGTACTTCTCAAAACTGAATGCAAAATAACTACAAAAAAACGAAGGTTATTGGGTTTTAGCCATCCCAATGTTCTTGTCACACAATCCAGTGTGTATCTAGCTTAGCCCTTCTGTAGGGATGTAGTTTCTTGGTCCGTATAGATTTGATTGACCATAAATAGTAATAACATTCAGTCAATATTGTGGTACTGGTCTGATCAGTAGTTTTAGATAGACTCAGTGCCACGATCATGGCTACAATCTATAATTGTGCCTATCTTTAAAAAAGGCAATCCCGCCAAGCCTCAAAACGTTCGCCAGATTGCACTCTTGGATGCATCTGCTAAAGTGTTTGCCATCTTGCTTCTTAGAGAGCTTCAACAGCACATAAATCACAACAACATACTCTCCCGATTTCAGATTGGTTTTCGCTCACAGATGGGCACTGTATTGATGGCCACTATAATGGCCCTTCTCCTTGCAAAAGTCTGCCATGCTGGGCCATTGTACATGGCATCAATAGATCTTTCTGCAGCGTTTGACTGCGTAATCCGAAATCTGTTTTGGAACAAAATGTTCAAGCTAGGTATTCCATCGCAATTGATCACACCTATAGCGAAACTTAATCAGAATACGGCATATTTGGTACGTGTCAATCAGCATAGTGCAACAACTCATCCAATACCAACGTGTGTGGGGGTTAAACAGGGTTGTAATTTAGCAGCAACCCTGTTTAACCTTTACTTGTGCGACATTGATAACATCTAGCTTCAGGATGTCACTTTCCCAGCTAGGCTTGGTCATTTGCAGTTGCACTGGCTCGCCTTTGCTGATGACATTCTCATCTTTGATCGCACGCCCTTTGGGCTTCAAGTTAAGTTGAACTTATTTGCACAATATTCTCAGGCACACAACTTACATTTAAATGTCACAAAGTCTAGAGTTATCATACTTCGGCACCTGAAGAGAAAAACATCTGCCTTCCATTGGTCAATTAATGAAATATGTGTAGCTCGATCAGAATCGATTAAATATCTGGGCTATGATCTGCTAGACGCCAATTCAGCACAGATGTGGAAAATGGCGCTAACAAGCAAAATGTATCCACTAATCACACAAATACGTATTGTCTACCAGAAACATTATAAATACTCTATGCTACCTTTGATTGAATTCTATATCCTCAAGGTGGAGGCCAGAATACTCTACGGTTTAGATATTTGTTTGATGCAAATTGATAACTCTGTTGACCAAATCCAAGGAGTGCTGTGGAAGAAAACCTTGCGGGTAGCAAACTCACATCCGAAAGTCATTCTTAGACATGAGCTAGGGATTTCTGCTTTGTCTGCTAGATACCATTGCCAATTACTTACTTCAGCTAAAATGTTGTTCCCTCCATCAAACTCATTGTATGAGAATTTAGGAATCATGATCAGGGAGCGTAATCCCCGTCAATGGTCAAATATTTTGACAGAAATGTATTATCGGATATGGGCCTTAAAACAGATGACTTGGAATTTAGGCAATGTTATGTGAAAAAGAAACTTTAGGAGTTGGATTGGTGTCATACAACTGATTGTATTTCCTCCTTAAGATCATATAAGGAAACCTCAAAATGTATCACAAAACGTACACCTCGCCAGCAGTATCTGATTCAGTTTCCTTGAAATAAAAGCTGTGACCTTTACTTAAGGTTTAAACTGAATCAGATTCCAACCTATGAGAGAATCAAGTATTGGTACCCTGATGAAGTGATTACACAGAGAACTGTAGATTTTGCAATATGTAACCTCAAAAAGAAACAATCAACCATTTAGTCATTTACTGTGTTTATTTTGAAAAAACAAGAATTCATAATTTTGGTACTCTGAAACATCCAGAGAATGGCTTTGGACTACATGTATGTGGGGGACCAGTATTACCTTGATTCTCTCACTAATGAGATTGTTATTATGCATCAATGAAGAACAGTCTTTTCTTGATCAATTAACTGTTTGAAAGATCTGTTTTAGAGGTTGATGCAGTGGTAAAGAAGTTCTGTTTTCTTTCAACGTTTTCGTATATTCTGGTGAAGTTATTTCACTTATGTTAAATAGTATTGGGAATTACGAGTCAACCTATCTAAAACGGGAAGCAAACATCTACAAAAATGTTCTTTATTACATACAAGATTGTGATACGTAGAACTTTGATAGTGAGGTACAAAGGCAGCACTAAGCAGGTGCTTTTATTCTTAGGTTATTTTGTTATTTTGCATTCTGCAAAGGCCATATGTTGTGTTCGTTGATATTTTATTTTGGGGTTATGTTATGTTATCTGTAAGGTGCCACTTGCTAAATATTGACTCTTATGGGCATGAAGATTATCATTTTTTGGCTCCAACCTCTTGCAACTCATAAATTTAGAGGAATATGTTATCGTGTTATTTTATTGGCAATGTTCAATTGAAAATGTTTCCATGGAATTGATTATATGTATGTTGTATAGGTTTGTGGACAAAAACGAATTAAAAAAAATAATAGACTCGGAGCATGCTCAGTCTAGAGACTTTTTGTCACCTTCTGGGTTATGGATTCTCTCAGCCCCGGATGGGCTATGGTAGCCTGGATTAACTTGCTTCTTCTGCCCCCTTACTGGATTTTTTCTTTCACCAGGCGCCACTGGGTGTAACTGTGCTAGCCCGGTGTACTTACTGGTGGTGCTGTAACCCTGAGTGTTAGCTGGGATCCGGCACGCAAGACATGCCCGTCTCCCGAGCCGTGTTGGCTCTCTCTAAAGCCTCAGCATGGCGGCCGCCATGCATTGGGTCTCGCACAGGTACGGGGAGCCAGTAGACCCGATTCCTGCATGTGCAGTGTACTCCATGTGGTCAGATGCTATGGGCAACCATAGCTCCAACACCGAGCATCGCTTTGGTGCCGGTATCTGTAAAGGCACTAACGCTTCTGGGCTCATTGTGTCGCAATTTTTTTCTGCTTCATGAAAGGAGTCCCAGCCAGGTTTCTAATTGTGTTTACCTGCTGCTATCCTCGTTTTCTCCTTTATCTCCAGTTCCTGAATCCTACCTTTTTCCTGCTCTATTCTCTTGCTCTTTGTTACCTTTTCTGGAGGGTCCCCCTTCCTATCTTTCTGCACACCTGTTCCCCCCCATCTCCTGGGGTGCTCCCGTGGCCCCCAGTTTTTCAGTACCACCTACACAGTGTCCGTACTGTCCCGACGCCACCTTCTGTGCCCACACTGCCATTCTAAACTCTTGCCCTGCTGTCAAGCATTCCTCTGATATCTGCCGCCTCCTTGAAGAAATTGACCTCGATGTCTTCGGTCTCACGGAGACATGGTTCACGGCTAGCTCTGTCACCAGCTTTGACACACTCTTACCTGATGGCTACAAGATCCTCTCCGCTCTCAGGCCTTTCCGCTCTGGTGGGGGTGTTGCCCTTATCTTCCCCGAGGGGTTTCCTGCCTCTGTCATTCCTACGCAGACCTACTCCTCTTTTGAATGCCTCGTCTGCAGGCTCTCTCTCTCCTCTAACCATTCCCTTACTGTGGCTACTATCTATCGGCCACCTGGTCAGATTTCTTCCTTCCTCTCTGAGTGGGCGGACCTCGTCTCCTCAGTCCTGGCCTCAACCACTAAACTCCTCCTTCTTTGAGATTTCAATATCCACCTGGATGCCTCCTGTCCCCCCTCTGCACTCTTTCGTGACCTCTGCGACTCTCTCTCATGCACCATTCTCCCCTCAGGCCCGACTCATTCTGCAGGGCACACTCTTGATGCTCTGATCTCCTCAGAC
Organism: Ambystoma mexicanum; assembly: GCF_040938575.1. NCBI lineage: Eukaryota > Metazoa > Chordata > Amphibia > Caudata > Ambystomatidae > Ambystoma > Ambystoma mexicanum. Next base: position 1,230,217,546 of record NC_090927.1, read on the forward strand.
CTTCCTTCCTCTGTCCCCCTCTCCACTCCTCTCTCCTGGAGTGATCACTTTCTCCTATCCTCCCACCTCACCCTCCCCAACCCTCAGGCCAAGCCACCTCCATCACTGCCACCCACCTTCTCGGTCATCCGACCCATGAAGCGTGTGTCAGTTGAGGCTTTCACTTCCACCTTCTCACCCCCTCCTCCCCCTTTGGCTGACTCTCACCCTGACACAGCCCTCTCCATGGTCCACTCTTCTATATATTATACTCTTGATATCCTTGCCCCTGTCATGAGAATCCGCCTGAAGCCCAAAGCCAAGTGTAACTCCTGGTATTTGTACTGCACTTCCCCCCCTCCCCTTCCCCTTGCACTTTCTCCCTTCCCCCTAACCCTGCACTTGCGCGATCTGAATGACACCTGGCCTATTAGGATCGTTGTCTGTCTTCATCTTGTTCCCCCCTCCCTGCCTCATCGCGCCTTGAAACACTTGTGTATAGGCGCGTTACAAATGCCATATCATATCAAATCATATCATATGACTCAGACCTCGTCACTATAAAACGCAAGTGCAGGGTGGCCAAGAGGAAATGGCGTGCTTCATGTTCATCTTTTGACAAACTGGCCTGCCACCTGCTACAAAGGCATTACCGGCTCTCCGTCCTCACCAAGAAGAGAGCTCATATCCAAGCGCGCATCTCTGCAGCATCAAACAACTCGGCTGAACTCTTTAAAATCTGCAAGGAACTGGCCAATCCCGCCGCAGTCTCTACCTCTCCTGTCCCCTCCCAGGCCCTCTGCACGGCTCTGGCTTCTCACTTAATTTCTAAAACTCAGGACATCCTATCCTCACTCTCCTCCTATCGCCTCCCTCACCGTATACCCTGCTCCTCTTCTGGCCCTTCTGCAGCTACCCCCCTCCCTCCTTCTCTGCCTTTCCCCTTTTCTCCACAGACGATGTCTCTAGAGAAGTCTGATCAATGAAAGTCTCATCGAAACAGGTTCACCTATGTTCGTCTAAAACCATCAAGGACCACATCGACTCCCTGGCTCCTGCCCTGGCTGATTTCTGCAATCACTCCTTCGCCATGGGAGTCTTCCCATCCCCTCTGAAGCACTCCCTTGTGCACCCTCTTCTTAAGAAGCCCTCTGCCGACCCCCCTCTTGCCCAGCTAACTATCGCACAATCTCCATCACTTCCTTCCTGGGCAAGCTCCTGGAGAAACTGGCCATCTCCCAGCTTAATCTCCACACTGAATCTGTTGGTTGTCTCCATGGCCTTCAGTCTGGCTTCAGACCCGCCAGAAGCACAGAAACTGCTCTCCTGAACATTCGTGAAAGCCTGCTCTCCAACCTCGACTCCAACACCCCTTGCGTCCTCATCTTGCTTGATCTCTCTTCTGCCTTTGACACTGTCAACCATGCCATCCTGCTCAACTGTGATAACCTCCATGATAACCTGGGTATCACTGGTCAAGCTCTGGCATGGCTGACTTCCTTCCTTTCCGATCAACCCGCCCAGGTCCAACTTGGGTCCTTCCTCTCTGATATCTATTTCTCTACCGGCGGTGTCCCCCAGGGATCTAACCTCTCTCCCTGGCTGTTCAACCAACACCTGGCACTCCTTGCCCACCGCATTGCCGCTCTCTGGCCCAATTTTCAGTGCTATGCGAATGATACCCAGCTCATTTTCAGGCTACCCTCGGCCTCCTCCTCTCCTTCCTTCCCTCATCTCATCTGTGACTGTCTGTCTGCTATCCAGGTGTGGTGTGCAACCAATGACCTCTGCCTTAATGCCAGTAAGACTGAGATCCTACTCATCGGCACACCCACTCCCTCCTTGCCTGCAGCTCTATGGCCTGCCTCTCTTGGCCCTCTTCCTGCTCCCACCTGCAAAGCAAAAAACCTTGGGGGCATCTTCGACTCCACATTCTCCTTCTGTTCTCACATCTCTGACATCTAAGAAGTCTCACTACCATCTGCACCTCCTCAGAGGCATTCTTCCATTCCTCACCTTGCTCCAGAAGCTCACTGTCTCCAGAGCCCTAGTTATCTCTATGCTGAACTATTCTAACAGCCTCTATCTAAATCTGCCTGCCTCTACTCCCCGCCTTCTGCAACTTATCCAGAACAGGACTGCAAGACTTGTTCTTGGCCTCAAGCCCGGGGATCGTATTTGCGGGGATTAAATTCAAAACCCTCTACATTGTCCACAAGTCCTTCTGGGGGCTGGGGCCAAAATACCTTCAACTCTCTCTTCCTAAATATCTTCCTTCCCGAGCTCTTCGCTCATCCGCCTCCAACTCCCTCAGGGTCAGTCGTTTCTCCAAGCAACGAGTTGGTGGTAGATCTCTCTCTTCAGCAGGGGCCTCCCTCTGGAACAGCCTTCCTGCCTCCCTGAAACTTGAGGAGAACCATCTCCGGTTCCGAAAGCACCTCAAAACCTTCCTCTGCTTCTGCTTTCTCTCTTCCTCTCCCCTGCTGATTCCTGGCTGAAACTGCACTGGTTACATGGCCACCCTCTCTGCTCACAGGCCCAGCCCTGCCAGTTTCTCACCTGCACTGCCTCCCTGGCAACCCTGCACTTGGAGACTGTTTCTGTATCCCTACAGTCCCCCTACCTACACCTATGCCTGCACTTACCTTGCACTTGCCACTAGCTGGCTGTTTATTTATTCTTATCCTTCCATCCCATGTACTGCACTTTCCCCTCTCTCTGCACCCTCGCACTTTTCCATTTCCCCCTTCCCATGCACCTGCGCGATCTGAATGACACCTGAACTAGTAGGATCGTTGTCTGTCTTCCCCTGTTCCCCCTCCCTTGCCTTGTCGCGCCTTGAAACACTTGTGTATAGGCACGTTATAAATGCCATATCATATCATATCATATCATACCATGGCTGGTATTCCTAATTTGGTGTTGGGAGAAATGCTTTCCGTCCTGGTTGGAGTTTTCTTTCCTGCCGGGTAGGTAGGTGGTATACCGGCACTGCTGACTGTCAGGCCAGCCAGAGACATCATCGCCGTTGCTACACTAGAGTGCTACAGACCAGGAGATCAGGTATGAAAGTACAACTTTCAGTGCAGCTTGACAGATTGTGATGACCACCAACCCCCTTCTCAAGATGAGATGGGAACCCTACAAAATGAGCTGCAGGCCCTTGCTACCGGATTTACAGACCTAAAAGCAGATGTCACCCATTTATAGGAGGCGATGAACACCACTACTACAGTACTGGTGGAGAGTGCAGTTGGTCAGTAGGGGTCTATGAAGTACGATGGGGACCCCAGAAGACTAACACCCGCATGGTACAGTTCACGTTCTGACAGAATTAATTTCTTAGTGATAAAGCAAAGATCAGCTACATCTTGAGCCCTTTGACAGCGAAAGCAATGGCATGGGCAGGTCCCTGCATCTCCACCTGCAGCCCACTACTGAAAAATATTCTGGAACGAGAAGGTGTTTTTTTATGTCTTTAAATCGCCTAAGCAGATGTTATTAGAACAAAACCAGTTGATTGAGCTAAGAAAAGGCAACCAGGACCCGATTGTATATATTGTACGGTTAAAGCAATTGCCCACTGAGTCCCAATGGCCAGATGTCACTCAGCTCACATTATTCAGAAGAGGGCTTCAAGAAGTACATAAAGATGAATCAGTCCATGCACCCAAATCCACTTCCCTGTAAGCTTTGATTGATCAAGCGAAAAGAATTGCCTTATGTAGAGACGGGCAGAGAGTAGGAGAGCAGATCGAATAGCAGGGTGGTCTGTTCCAAGTACTGTTTCTTTGGTACCCTTACCCCACAGGAGACAACACACCCGAACCTATGCAGAAAGGATCCCTCTGGGGCTCCACGTAAGAGGCTGAGATGCTGACTCAGGGCCAACTCTCTATGTTTGTATTGTGGGGGTTTGGTTCATTTCTTGGGGAATTGCCCCATTCGACCTACCAGACCGGCTGAAATTTGATGGGCCTATTACCCAATGGAAGAGGAGTAACAGGCCCACCTGCCCTTCCTAGAAACCATCCAAAAGATGTCCTCCCACCGATGCAGCCATTCTCTCTGTTTTCATTTGAAGATCCAGTTAACATGGGGGTAAGGCCCCTGGGAAATCTGTCCAGGTCCGAGTATTACTGGAGAGTTGTGTGTCGGGTAACTAAATGGACCAGGACTTTATGCTTCAACACGGGGTGCAGGCATTGACTAAAGATCAAGACACCAATGTCCAGATCATAAATGGAAACCCTCTGGCATCCGGACCCATCACCCGACACACTAGGACTTTGATGATAGCTATAGACTAAAATCTGCACTACTTTCAATATTATCAAGACTCCTATCTATCCTGTTGAACTGGGGATACCTTGGATATCCATACACAATCCCAGAATCAACTGGACAACTTGCACTTTAATATTCAGCTCCAATGTATGCACAACCCAGTGCTGCCGCAGAACAACATGGCTATCTGTTCAGTCACCCAGCACCCCTGCTTCTGGATCTATTGAGAAACCTGAGGGTGTTCTCACTCCTATTCCCTATGGATCCTCTGTGCAGGTGGCCAGGGAAAGGCCATCGCTCTTGGATCCCGACCCTGGCGGTGGACAAGCAGGGGAGGATCACCGAAGTGGAAGGTCTGTGGGGACTGGGATGCCTTTGGGAGAGACATTGTATTCCCCTTTTCCCAATAATGACCAACACGACCCTTTCCCCCATCTTCATGGGGTATTATAAATCAACTCCCCTGACTTCCTCATATAAAACTACAAAAGGTACTGAGATGAGGAAGAGGCAACCGGGAGTAATGAAGACTAGTTGCTTTTAACACTCTGGTACTGGAACAAGGAAGAAGCCTGCTGAGAGCAGTAGAGGTCATGCATCCTTAATGATGGTCAGACAGGGATAATTGTAAACCCGCACCTACAGCCTGTTAAGGGGCTGCAGGTGTATAAAAAGCCCCATCAAATGAGAGTGCGAGAGGAAACAGTGGCGGTGAAATTGCAGCAGCAGCAGAGAGGCCAAGAGACACCGCAGGGAGCTGTCCGTATGCATGCCTATGGTTCAGGGAAGAGCGGCCCGGGAGCTGGGGCTCTGTGGAACCGAAGGAGCCTTTAAAGGGAGACGTGCCAGAAGGCTGCCCCTCTTTCTATTGCTCGAAGGGCTCCTTCTCCTGGGGCCAGAACATGATGCAGGAGTGCCTAAAGGCAGGAGGTGGAGCCCTGAGGCAACGACCAGAAGGCCAGGAGATCTGCGCTGTAGGAACTTGCATCAAAACAACCAGTGAGTTTCTAAGCAAACAGAAACCCGGTATGCGAGCGTTTGATCTTACGCACAATATTATTTTGTATCGGAGTGGTCGCGTGAATGGTGAGACACGTTTTTGGAGGTCTCCGATCTGAATACTTGCAAGCCAGCAAACAATTAGACTTGTTAATCCTTGAACAAGTGAAAATACTTTGTTACGGAGGAGTGGTTGCGTGCGCATGAAAGCATGTTTTCGAAAGTCTCTGAGTGCTGGTCATATTTAGAGGCAAACTACAAAGGCATATTATAATTGAAAATAAGAGAGTCATTTACATGAAAACCTTTAAACATTATTGAATACCAAATCGAAAACAAAGCTTGAAAAATATAGCTTCACATTCTGAATACTGCACTGAAAGAAGATTGTTACTTATGAAGATTCTAAAGAAATTAAGCTTTACCATTTAAATAAATACACTGTATGCCAAGGCCATAAATGAATGAAACTTAAATTGCAAGCAACGTTCATATACATTGAATCTACAAATCAATTAAGTGCTAAATCAAAGAATGGAACTTTAACAGAGCCAGCAAACCCAATGTGTATTATAATCCAAAGTGAATGGAATTTTGGGGATAAACTTTAAAAAGGGAATTAAAACAAACAGCCATTTTCAACCAACACATTTTGTTATGCAAAGACCAGCCACATGCAGAGGGTGCAAGTGTGGCACAGAACATTAAGAAAATTGGGAAACACCATAATATCAATTCATCATTGAAAGTACGTCTTGGGGAAGGGAACCCTCAGGTTTTTAATTTGTTTAACTTGAGGGCGGAGCCTCAGGATATATTGTGTCATTAACTGTGTTTTGAAACTTGGGAAAGGGAACCCCGAGTACTGGTTAATCCTATATTATTTTGGAAATGAAGGAAATCCTGAAACATGTGTTAGAACTGCGTTATACTTGAGGAAGGGAGCTGAAAGAAAGTTGCAAGCTGGACAAAGCTCAACACTTTATGCTGAACACTATTTTGCTGATTGCTAACATCGCTACACATTGTATAAGATTAGTTGTGAGGGCAAATATAGGTTTTGGACACAGACAGATTCCTAAATTGAACTTGTGAACTTTTACTTTTCTTAGTTTTGGTTTGGTAGGGAAATCCCACCATAGCATAGGGCAAGATGCATTTTTCCATCCTGACATTTAAGTTAATAAAAGTGTTAACTTTTAACTTTGAATCTGTTGGCTGTGTCGTACTCCAAGATGCCTTCAGAATCTCTGCTATGTCATCTTAACACATGTTATTTTGCCAGAGGAATACCACGACTATCAAGACGTGTTTCAGGAACTGGAAAGGATACCAATGGGTGCCTAATTGTGAAGTCCACTTGTTACCCAATCTCAATTGCCTAGTTGCCATATATACTGGCTTACTGAAAAGGAATGGGAAGAGCTCAGGAAGTACCTCACCAAAAGTTTGGAACGCAGTCATATAGCACCACCCAGGCCCCCCATAGGAGCTCCTTTGTTCATCGTGCCCATAAAGAAGGCACACTAAAGCCCTTTGGTAATTAAACAACATCACAGTGAAAATACGCTACCCACTACTGATAAGAGACATTTTGGAATCTGGGTACGATGTTCAGATCTTCACCACACTGAATCTGTGTGGTGCTTACCATTTGGTGCGCATCAAGAATGGCCACCAGTGGAAGACTGCGTTCAAGTCCTGTCTGGGCCATTTTCAATACAGCGTAATGCCCTTTGGTCTTTGTAATACCCTAGCCATATCCCAGTTCTTTATGGATTCAATATTCATAGATCTGCTTGGAATCTTGGTGTGTGTGTGTATTTGGACAATATTCAGATTGTGTCATCTATGAAGGAAGACCATGTCATCTATGTACAGGATTTGTTACGGTGCTTAATGCACTGCCATCTATACGCCAAAGTGTGTATGTTCCATCCACCATGCATTGAATTCCTTGGACACATCATTATTCCTGATGGCATAGACATGGACCCCAAGAAGGTGAAAGCCCTACAGACCTGGAAGTCCACCCCATGAATTGAAGTTTTTTTCTGCATTTTGTGGGGTTTGCTAATTACTATAGGCCCTTTATAGCCGACTATGCTGGTCTATCCCAAGAAAAAACCCTTCTACTCTGCACCAAGATAAAGTTCTAATGGAATGATAGAGCTGAATCAGCTTATCAAGCTCTGAAACAAACCTTCCTGTCAGCACCATCCTACAGCATATAGATAACAGCCTCCCATTTATCCTGGAAACTGATGCCTCAGATCAAGCAATCGGAGAAGTCCTCCTTCAATACCATCAAGCATCGGAACAGGGACATGCAGTGGCATACTACTGAGGAAAACTATCCCTGAGCGAAGAAAACGACTCCATAATAGAGAAAGAGCTCCTGGCTATAAAGGCAGTGTTCGAAGAATGGAGGCAACATCTACACGGTAGACTGCATAAGGGTGAAGTGAATACTGATCATTGCAATCTTCAGTATTTACGTTTAACCCAGTGCTGGAATAGCAGGCAGGCCAGATGGGCCTCCTTTATGCAGTACGACTTCTTTATTACTTACATCCCTGGGTCCCAGAACAAGAGAGCGGAGGTGCTGTCCCATTCCTTCCCAGAACATCAAGGAAGCCCCTAGCTACATTCTGTCATGAAAGCTTTGTCTGTCAGTTGCTATGAATTTCTTGCACCAGGTCCACTCCGGGGACCAGAACCGGAATGGACACTATGGTGCAGCAGTTGTTGCATTCCCCTGAACAAGCGGGAAGACGACCTTCTGTTCCATCAAAAGAAACTGCATTAACCCACGCCAGCTTTGAAAGCACTGGTTTTGTCGAACTTCTATAATTCAAACCTTCCAGGACATTGTAGGATCACCACTACCACTACATTTATCATAGGAAATTCTGGTGGCCAAGAATGACCCAGTACAGTCTTGCCCTGCATGTTCCCAGACTAAAATCGAGAGGAGGAATCCTGTCTGGCTACTTCCACCATCGGAAATACCTCCACGATCCTGTCACACAATTGTGGCTGACTTTATTGTGGACTTGCCCTTGTCACACGGGTCCACCTGTATAATGGTGATAATCAATTACTGCGCAAAAATGGCTAATTTCATACCTCATAGGGGTTTACCCACAGGCCAGAAAATTGAAGATTGTCTTCTTCAACCAAGTTTTCAGGCTCTACAGTCTTCCTGACAAGATAATATCAATGTACCCATTATACATCATGTTTGTGGCCCTCATAATGTTGTCACCTTGAAGTCGGTACCACTTTCAGTTCAGCTACCATCGTCCTGACAGAAAGAACCAATCAGTCTTTGGAGCAATACTTGAGGTGCTTCACCAACATCCTACAAACCAACTGGAGCACTTGACTGACTACCGCTGAAGTGCATTCATCCACTGTGCACAGCCAATTATATTATTCTTATGAATCCCACCCAAAACTTCTACCCATGGTGCCCATTCTACCCCATACCCCTTTGGCTGCCGACATCCTAATAGCCAATCTCCAGGATGTCCACCACCAAAATGTTCAAGAAATTGTGCATCTCGAAAGGCAGCGGATAAAAAAATATCCCCACAGCTGGATTATCAAGTTGGCGATAAGGTCTGGTTGTCCACTCAGCATCTATCTGCTAAAAACCTCCCCCGTGAGCTGAATCCCAAGTATGTGGGCTCATTCTGCATCATTGACTGTGTTTCCAGAGTGACTTTTCGCTTGCAGTTGCCTTTCACCTATCAAACTCATCCTGCCTTACACGTTTCACTACTGATGCCTTACCAACCAGATTGTTTTGGCCACTCACTTCTCGTCCTTGTCTAGTTCTGGTTTCTGATGCTTTGCATTATGAGGTGGAAGCGATGTGTGGCTCACGACTCTGGAGAGGTTGCCTGTCCTTCTTAGTGGCCTGTAAGGAATATGCGGCCTGTGATCATACCTGGGAACCCGCCTCCTATGTTCACTCTCCTTGCTTCATTCATCGATTCTTCCTTCAGTTTCCCTGTAAATCTTGTGCTCTGGCTAGTCTTGGGATTGGGCAAGGTGTTATGGCTCTAGACTGGTGTACTTACTGGTGGCGCCGTTATGTAGGATGTTTTAATCGGGCGACATATAATTCAGGGGAATTTTGCACCCACCGCAAACTAGGCATGCTCACTTTTCCTTTATTCAATTAAGTTCTTTTTATGTATCTTGGATCCCCAATTTAATAGCAATGATTCCTTACAGCTTCCTTCCGCTTTCGGGACAAGAGTCACACAGGGTTGCAAAGAAAGTACATTTATTAACCACATATAAATAAAATAATCAATTTCAATAAAAATACATTACACATATTAAATCCAATTGCAACAGTGAAAAATAATCAACACACCAGTCACTTCATTTTCCAATGCTACAGTTATAGAATTAGAGGCTTTTGTAACAAACACATCACCATAGTTATATATGCATTTAATTCACCCTGAGCATGCATGCACCAGGAGGAATCTTTCATTTGTGATAAACAACAAATTAGTTAAATGTATCCCTGCCTATCCAATTCTCTTTACTTACCCTTTATTAAAAAAAACACCCTCCTTACTCAATGACATGTCAGACTTGTTTCTGCATTCTGAATTCTCAATTGCAATAAACTTCTAGACCTTCATGTATGCATGAGGCTTGTAGAAAAGAAAATGTATGTTCAACATGTATGTAGGTTAGATTCCCTTCAGTGATGTTTCTATTTATCATGTAAAAGTGTGCCTTTCTCACCTCCAATGGGAAAATTTAAACAGCGGAAGAATGGGTAGCAAATAATCACCCTCTCCCTTCAGTCTGGAACAACTTCGCTTCAACAACACTATTCTGCTTGATGGTATACCCAGGAATTACTTCAATATTCTTTTTCTAAGTATGTGCACAGTGAGATGCCCATTTCACTCCCTGAGAATTCTTCCTTGCTAGGCCAGGATGTAATCTAATTCCCTTTTTAGTATTGCTCTCCTCACGATTATTTCCCCTTTAGATCATACTCACATATACATTTATTTTGACTTTTTCACAGATAGGTGGGGACGCTCTTAAGGACTGGTTCAATTATCCCCCTCTAGGAACAGGTGGGCCTAAGTCAGCAAGATGGGATCAGCTTTCCTCCACAGTCTGTCTGCTATTTCTTCCACTGAAGAAGGCATGGGTCTTTAACTCCCGGTAAACTTCACATGCAGGGCAATAATACAAAATGGGTCCAAAAAGGAGATTAATCCATTCCTTCTCTTTCCTGTTGTCAATTCTTCTTTCTCTCCTCTCTATCAGTCAATGAGTATGTGAGTGAGTCTGCCAGTCCCAGTCTGTCTTCCAAGTGAGTCTGTTTTCGATCTTATGTAGAACAGTAAGCCCACCTTTTTTGAGATGTGCATACTTTCCCCAATCTAATTGGCACATGTATGTGATTGCACAGTATTCCAAAAGTGACATCACAGTAGACATACCTCTGCGCAGTCATTGGGCACATCAATGAAGAGGGCAGTCTGATGGGATTAACTTCTAAACCCAGTTTCCCTCCCATATAATGTGAGGTCATATCAGGGATTTCTTGCATTAAATATTGCCACATTCTGAATTTGTAATTTCCACACATATCACCACTTTACTAAAAGGTTCGCCAAATGTATCTCTCTGAAGAGAATTAAACAACACAATTCTCCTCATAATAGCACACATGGGTACTGAATTATAGCTTTTTCAATTTAACTGACTTCTATATGTAAATTCAAAGTATTTTCCCGATCTCAAAGCGACAGGCTCATCCCTAAGAACTCTATGAGATATAACTCACTGGTGTGTGCCATTTCTGTGCCTTAAAATATACATTCGCCTAATTTACATGATTAAAAATCACATTAGCAAAATCCTTTTGGTAGCACTAAATAGAGAATCTCAAGCTGAACAATTCACAAAAAGAATTATTTTTCTGTGACATTCCAGAATTATAGGCAAAATAGTATGTTCCTATGCAACATTTAAAATACACTTTTTTCTCACTTTATATGTCTTAGTCAATAATAGAGCATCTGGTGTCTTCAGTTCTTTCATGGGTAGTTCAGTGTGAGAAGTATAATATTTTTGACTTAAGCCTGGCAGTGATAAGGTCTTTGAAGTTCTCAGGTCTGTAGATTTTCAGTTAACCTTTGTTTTTCCAGGTATTTTCATTTTTTTTTGCCTTCATGGGGGTCTGGTGGATTGTAATATCAGATTAGACAACACAGAGCCAGTGGTCACGCTGACACCCTTTAGTTGTTCCTCATATTAAGTCCCCCTGTACAGAGATGCAACCCATAAAAACACTGGCTCAAGATTGATAGGTGGTGTAGCCGCCCCATGACTAAGTTGCAGGCCAGTTGTTTTCTTTATGGCCGATCCTCCACCAGTCCATCTCCATGTGAAAGCATGGGATTTGTTTTCACATCTCAATTTGGGGGAGGTGGCATGAGAAGAATACAGATGTCAGAGTTTAGATCTGGTTTCTTTTAATGTGGTCCCACTTTCAGCTTTAAATATACATTTTCCTTATTCATTGTAATAAACAGTTGCAGAATGTTGGACATCTTTATCTATCTCCGGCCTTGTCAATTATAGTTTTGAGTGGCTGCAAAACATTGCACATTTTGTTTGCGCATGTATTTTCCAAATGCTGTGCGCAGGCCGCAGCTTACATGTTGGTTAAAATGACGCCTTGCTCTGCATATTTTCTTATGAATTAGACCTCCCTATAGTTACCCTGAGTAGTGCATGGGATCGACACGGCAAGACATGCCCTATCCTGCTTTGTGTCAGCTCTCGCTAAAGCCTCAGCAAGGCGGCCGCAGATGCTGAGAACCAGCAGCCCAGCTTCCCTCATGTGAGGTGTACTCTGCATCGTCGTTTGCCATGGGCAACCATGGCTATGAGGCTGAACTTTGCTTTGCACAGGTGTCTGTAAAGGCTAAGACCCTACCAGGCTCATTGCGTCGCGAAACCTTTCTGCTTCATGAAAGCAACGCTGTCAGGGTTCTTATCTGCTCATTGTGTTTACCTGTTGCTAGGCTGGTTTTCTCCCCACTTTCACAAGCTCCTGACTCCTACCTTTTCTTTGAAACTGCTTTCTGCCAAACTAGTCACTATGATGTACTTGGTAGCATTTTGCAGAGTGCCGGACATTATTCTTGGAGCTTAAAGGTTGGGTATTTACTGCTTGTTTCCTTTTGGTTATATCAATGTACTAAGACAGCTTCAAAATGTATTGCGTTTCCGGCATTTTCTGGCTAATACCAAATTGTGTGCGATAAAATGCCAGAGGCAGTATGAACAGGTTACAGCTGCCATGAGGAGATCCAGAGGGGGATTGTTTTTTGTTATTTGATAAATCCTCTGCACCCGTTTCCTCTCCTTAAGGGTGCAACGATGGAGGCAGGTATGGATTCACATTTATTTAGGTCACATTTGGTTAGAGGGACTATGGTGTCAAAGGCCTTTCGGTCTGGTGTTCGGCTGGAGGATATCTGTAGGACAGCTGACTAGGAAAATGCTCCCACTTTTCAGACGGTCTATTCTAAATCAGTTGTGCACACTTCATCTGTGGTCCTGTCACAGCTTCGTGCTTTGCATAATAAGAGCCTCTGTTCGATGCATTAGAATTCAGATTAGCCGTAGGATTCGATGAACAGTCGTGTTTATATTAATGACACAGAGGTGAGTATTATCCCTCACTGCACTTTCCCCCCACCTTATGTCTGTCTCCGTTCTGGTTTTCTCAACAGTCCCTGAGGGCCAAACGTATTGACGGATAGGTGATCTCCTTTCTGTGCCACTATGTGTTTGGATGAGCACTAAGACACATTTTCTACCTGTCTTTGCTTTAATAATGGGAGTCGGAGCCACGAAAGAGCTGCTAAGGAAGAGCATGGTGGATTATGGGCGCAATCGTTTTTCTTTTTCTTGCTGATGTTATAAAATAAAGAAGTGATGACAAATACTCGCCACTTTGCCAATAATAGAATCACGACTGTCCATTGTGGGGTGCATTTAAAGGCACCAAACAGAAGTCACTTTCACCTGAACAGCAGTATTTAAACACTCCAACCAAAAACGGCTCTGCTTTGCTTTCCCTGTCACATGAATGGCAAGAAGTTAAACACTGCGACCAAAAACAGCCTGCCGTTTATGCATCTCATATCTTGAGTTAGTTGACTTCCCAAACCAGATTGGAATATTAAATTGAGATTCAGCCATTGGCAGATTTTGTAATATTTTTATATTTTTAAAAAGACACGTATCTTTACAACATTGATGTGAAATCGGTTTATTTACAGCAGCAGTTACCACAATTGTTGCCACTTCTCATGGTTTGATGTTACAATTGCCCACATTAATGGTGCCCAATGTAACGACCTCGGGAGGATGCACTGCTGAGCTAGCCATGCTGGAATCTGAACCTCCCGCCAGAAGTGTGAGAGGAGACCTCTGCAGCCAAGATGATCACACTGAACAATCCAACAGGCTGATAGTGACCCATGCGGGCAAACATGGCCAAATGGTCTACTGTAAATGACAGGGCCTTTTTTACAATCATTTAAAAAAAATAAAGTTGCCTTAATTCTTTAAAAAAAACATGTGGACCCTCACATGCAATTAGTGTAGATTTCATCATACTGATCCGTCAAAATCTATCTTGAGAAAAAGGCTACCTTTAAAAAATATACTTTGGACTGTATGTTTAAAAAACAAATCTCTCGGTTGAGAGAACAACAGAGAGGCGATTTGCTCTAGGGGTGCAAGGAATGTGTCCTTTGTTCACATTATTAAATACGAATACAAAAAAAAGATAGCCACATCCTGCAAGACGAGATTTATATCACAGGGTTCTACTCACGTTGTGTATCCAGCATACACCATAGGTGAGTTCTTCCCGTGATTAAAAATATTAGTTGTGTCTTTAATATACTTTTGCCTGAATACTGCAATGGCCCAGTCGTGCAACTTTCACAAGCTCCATGCACAAACACATGAAAAGGTATTTTACATCCGAATTTCGGAGGAGGCTGTCACTTCTAAAAGCGAAATGCATGTAACCGGAAGGGAGGGGGGCATACAATGATGGTGCGGAGTATGCGAAACGATACTGGTTGGCTATTCCACAACCATTCCACAACCAATGAGCATTGTTCTGTAATATTTCACATACTGCGCATCATGGAATGCTCAGTGTGCTCTGGCAGCCTCGAAAGGAAACATGGCCCAGGTATTTCATGCCCGATACAGCAGACTATTTTTAGATTTGCTTTTTTCCAAACATCACGCCAAGCCTTTTTTTTTTTTTTTTTAAATCAAACTAAAATGCTCAAACAAAGCTGTGCTTAGTGCATCCCTCAGTCCAGTGCCGTCAGTGGGATGAGAAATCGAGGGGGGCCAGGGTCGGACTGGGACAAGAAATAGGCCCGGGCAACTAAAAATAAAGTGGCCCGCCCGTCACCTCAAAAAAGTGGCCTGCTCCTCACCTCATCCCTGAATCATGTCATTTCACGACTTTACAGAAAATGCTACTTAAGGACTGTGCGGTCCTAAATACCCCAACCAGAGAAGGAAGCGTAATATAAAATCATTGGTACTCCATACAACTAGTCCTTTTAATTTTTACAGAGCATATCTTTAGTTCAAAGGCTCAAATAACGCGTTTGGATGCATTTTCTTTCTCTCAAGCCAGTTATAGAATCGGCTCAGGCAAGCGAGACCTTCAAGCACTGCCTGTTTCCCAAGTCTCAGCTAGGCAGACACACACAGACACACAGCATCTGTGGTTCTGCAGGGGGCTAAGGTGACCAGGTTGCAAACTTTCATCACTGGCAGAGGCTTTCATATGCATGATGGAACATTTCCAACTCAAAGAGCTGGCAAAGCACTGCAAATATTTGATAGTTAAAGTGAGCAACACAAAGCACCCATGTAAAGATTTGTTTATATCCATTATAACTACTATCTTGACATGCAAAAAAATAAATTTGCTTTAAGTCACCAATCAAATGTTTTGAACATCATGAATAACAACGAGCTGGAAGTTTGTGACAAAGAATCTGCATATCTATCTGAGTGTATTACACAAACAACGTCTTGTATTACATGTCTTAAATCACTGAAAAGTGCGGTGGGGTTAACTACATTTTTCAGGTTGGTATTATCTTGCATTCTGGGACTTATAGTGAAAATTAAAGCCACAATGATATGCTTTTGGTTTAATATGTTATTATAAGGATTTACATGCTGTCATGTGACTTTATTATGCAAATTTGTGTTTTTTGTAAGTAAACTCCGTAAGACATTATTACTGTTTAGACCTTGAAATCCAACAATTTGAGCCAAAGTTTGTGATCCTTGTCACCACTAGACCCTTGTACCCCAATATGTCCAACCATCCCACGACACTACCTCTTTTTTGGATGCAGCCAGAGTACCACTAGTTCCTTTTTTCCACCACTGCCCACAGCGAACATGATCAAAGGAGAAAAGGGAAAAAGTTCAGTTTTCCGTGTACACGGAGGCGGCACCACCAGTAGAGCCAGCTAGTAACCCAAGGGCCGACAGACAGTTACGGAAGGGGCTGTCATGTGAACAGTGCCCGGGAGGGTGCTGCAAACTAAGTGCACCAGACCTACATTTATTTTACTCTATATCATGCCCTGTAGGATTAATTTACAGTTACATCCACATGTAACTGACCTGACCAGTGACATACTACAACTATAACACTGCTCATGATGAGTCACAGCTGGCAAGGCAAGGGCAGTCCAAACATCTCCTCTCTGGCGCGAGAGTGCAGACTCGCAGGCTAAAAGAGTCTGCTGCTTGGTGTGCAGAGCAAGGACCCACACCAGAAAGAACAGTCAGCCACCAGGGTCCCAGTGACGATGAACGAATAAACTGGAAGATCACAGCCCTGTCTGAAATCATTAACATACGGATCCTTTAACCAGCAAACCACAGTGAAAAAATAATGGTGCAAAGAGTAACAGGGGGTACCAAAACGGCAAAAGCAACACAAGTCACCCGGGATTAAAACAGCAGGCAACTTCAGAGATCTGACTGTGTAATCACAAGCAAGACAGGATGAAGAACGACCACAGCAAGCAGCGGGACGTATTGGTAAAGAATGTGGCAAAAATGCAAAGCATTCTGGGCGAATGCGGCAATAAATGTACATGAGGCAGGATGGAAATTACAAGCAATGCAAGAGATGCGGGTTGGAGACTAAGGGGCAAAGCAGAGGAGCTCAGATGAAAATGACAATCAATGCATGTGTTCTGGGACGAAAATGACAAACCAATGTGAATGGTGCGGGATGAAAATGGGCATGAAAGGTAAATGATCTGGGGAATAACCGAGCCGCACCACGCTGCATCTATGAACTAGAATTCTGCCCATAAACAATAAACCCTCAAGCAGAACTGTGTAAATCACCGCTGCTTAATCGTGCTGCACTACCTGGCATGCGTGTGTTTGAATATGCTGCCCCTTGGCATAACTGAGCAGCTCCTTGGCATAACAAAGCTGCTTCCTGCAATAATAGAGCAGCAACCTGATACCTTTGGCAGGCAGCAGATATGTATACGGTATCGAGTATCACCTTAATACTATTGCTCGCTTTGGCAGTACCCTGTCATGTCTGAGCAGCAGAAATATAGGCCACACTTTGGTATATGATGGTTTCCCGATAGCTGCAGTGGGCATTGTCGCTTCTATTCTCACATTAGGCACTTAGGCTAGAAAACTGCCCTATGTTGTCGGGTTCCCTGCAGGTATCTGAGCAAAAGCTTCACTGTTCAAATGTGGTCTCAAGATGCAGGTTTCCATGCTGCAGTAAATTGATTGGAAAGGTAAAGGCGCCCAGACAGTACAACCTAGGAGAGTTGTTGAATAAAAGGTCGAGTGTTTTGCTTGCCATACAGTGCACCTGCTATTATTTTTTGCTTGATATGCCTTTTACGATACATTAGAGCTACCCTCGCTGATCTGCCATCCCTCGCCAGACATGTTAACTATGTTGGTTATTTCAGAAATTGCCCCCAAGCCTTTTATTTATTATATTTATTTGTAACGCCCTGGAACAACGCCCGTGGGCATGAACGCCTGAAGACAGGACAAACACCATAAAACAAAAACCGAGAATCAACCACGCCAGATAATCAGAGGGAAATTATACTGAGTATTTATACTGAGATTATTCAAATAGAAGGTTCTTGTGTCTATGCATAAAAACTGAAACTGCCCCGCATAGACTTAGATAAGGGGAAAGGGCATTCCATAGCTGAGGTTCTGCCACTGAGAAGCAGCCATTTTGTACATGGGATAGCTTAGCAGCAGGTATTTCCAACAGTGTTGTATTGTTGGTTCGTAGTGCACACTTTACTGGCAGCCACCTTAACCTTTTGGTCAAGTATGCTTGGCTTTTCCCATAAAGACATGCATGCGTTATGCACAGTGTCCTAAATATGATGCGCTTCTGTACTGGCAGCCAGTGGAGTGACCACCTTCCTGCAGACACATGTTCTGTTCTGTGAAGACTAGCAACTGGCCTGACTGAGATGTATGTGATCACTGCGCCGCCCGAAATTTCGCAGATGAAAATGTCGACTGATATTACGGCACAGCGCAGCGATCAGATAGATCACTTCTGCCCGCCTGCCCCAGTCCACAATCCCTAAAACCAAACCCCTCCACCCACCACCACTTACCTTTACTGCAACGCATTTCTGTGTGAGCCGCTGGCATCCTTGTAACCCTGCAGCGTCACCTCCTCCGACTTACGTGGGGCGGTGCTGACGCTGCATGGTCCTTTTAAAAACAAATCTTATCCCCGCTTACCGTAATGGTAAGCAGGGAACATCCCTGCAACCCCTGGTCGCCATTACTGATCCCGGAAAGAGCGGGGACACCCCTGCATCCCCCGCTCTGCTTTGGTGTAGTAATGAGGGTCAGGATTTTTGTACTGCGCTCCAGCCTAATTGTAGTAATGTTGCCACAATGGTGGCGACATTATGGTACAATTCCCCTGACTGCATTATTTTGGACTACCTGCAGTCGATTGAGCTCTGTCTTTCCAATACCCTGAAGGAGACTAGCACAGTAGTCCAAGCGAAAGCCGATAATCACACAAGCTAGTGTGGCACTATCAGCTATATCAAGGAATGGTCTTGCCTGCACCATTAACTTGACATAATAGGAGACGCGAGACACAAGACTGCTGACATGTGCTTTCATTGTGAGCTCAGAGTGCAGTATCATACCTAGTGTCTTAACTTTCGGGAGTGTTGTTAGATGGCAGTCAGCAATTTGAAAGGTGGCATAGGCAGGGTCCATTTTGCGCAGCTCGGAGGCTGTTCCTACCAGCATAATCTCTGTTTTTCCATTGTTGAGTACCAGGGCATTAAGAGACATACATTGATGAATTTGACTGTAGGTGTGATTGACGGTCTGTGAATCAAAATCATAGTTTACAGGAGTGGGGAAAAAGACATTGAGTGTCATCGGCATAGTTTGCGTATCCAATGCCTTGGGCATCCAGGCAGTTGAAGAGAGGGAGCGTAAAGATGTTAAAGAGCTTTGGGGACACACAAGAGCCCTGGGGCACCCTACATTCCAGAACATAGCCTTGTGCCATAAAGTCTTCATGAAAGACTCTCGCCATTTTTTATTGGAGAGGAAGGACAGGACCCAACTAGATGCCTCACTAGAGAAGTAGGCAGTGTCTTGTAACCTGGTAGCTAGGATGGCATGATCAAAAAGGTCAAAGGCCGCTGTAAGATCCAATAGCAGAGATGCTTTACCTTTGTCTGCTTGCTGAAAAATCTATGTTTTCAGGTGTAGAAGAGTAGTTTCTGTGCTGTGACTACTTCTGAAACAAGATTGGTTAAAGCCAAGGATGTTATGTGTTTCTAAGAACTTCGGAATTTGTTCATATGCCACCTTATCCAGAATTTTCCAAAGAAAGGGTGAATTTGTAATTGGCCGATAGTTGCTAGGTAATTTAGGATTCAGTGAGGTTTTTTTTAATAGAAGAGGTGAAATCCAGGCCTGTTTCATAGAAATCGGGACAGTGTTTTCCCCAAAAGAAAGATTAACAAATTTGGTGATGAGGTGTCAAGAACGTCAGATATGATTTGACAATAGGAGCAGGACAGCTATTGCCCTTACAGATGGTAGGTTTGATTTTCACCACCAATTCAAGCATATCGGGTTCAGATATTTCACAGAACCTAAAGAGAGGCTGAGATGTGAATGATTGCTCAGGTCTGGCTAGGGTAGATCGATCCTTAGTGACACAATATTTGATACAATGTCCTTCCTTGATGTTAACTATCATTTGCCCCAGGGAATTCTGGATATCACTGCACCAAATAGTGTTTTTTCACTGTAAAAACACTCTCCGATGGAAAACCCTGCAGCCCTCAGTCAGCGTGGTCCTGTGAAGGCAGTTCCTGCAGTATTTCACCCAATTAAGAAAGACCAGTGAACTCAGACAATGCGTGTCAATTCACAAAGTACAGGCGTGGTTGGACAGGAGTGTGATTAATTTGAAAGCAGCTGCAAAATTCTGACATGTGCAAATAGACACAATTTTGAAGTAAACAGCATCTTCATGAATACATCCATTCAGACGCCACACGTTCTTTACACCTCCTACGTAACTTCCTTGACGTTTGCGGAAGTCTTTATTTACTGGACCATGCCATTCGCGTTACTCGCTGGGATTTCCCGGTTATTGTCAACGCGGCTCGATTTACCAAGTAAGTATTATTCTCAGACAGGATGGTTTTGTTCCATGGATTTAATATTCATGAGTCTATCTCTTGCTGATTGTGGACCTGAACTTGTGCTTTTCTCATTTATTTCAGGCTATATATGTGCTTCAGCCAATGTGGCATTTACGTTTCTTTCTATGTCATTTGAATGACGATCTTGGTCTTCATTGCTGTGTAGTGTTCACGGCTATACATTTGGTATGTGATATTATTTTCTGGCTTCATTCCCATTGTGTTTTCCATTTTGTATTTTCTATTTTCCATTCAGCAATTTAGTCTTTGATATTTTGTTTGTCCATTACTAGGACTTTTCGAATTTATCTTGACTGCCACTGAGCACGGTAAAACCACCGCCTATGCTACCCATTTCACTTGATTTCTTATGGGTCATCCAATCTGAGTGGACTTCTCCTTTGGTACACTTGCACCTTTTTGACACTTTCCATACCCAGGTTCATTAGATTTTGATCTCTTGGCAACTTTTATTGGTTTCAGTCCACTTTTTCTAGCTCCTTGGCCCTTTCACTTTATATCTTTTCATTACGGTTAGTTGTTCACTTGCTTCAATTTTTTTGATGATACATGCTTGAAACACATGCGTGTTGATTTCGGTGATCTAGACCAATACAGAGTGCCCAATTCAGTTTAGTTGGTATAATACCATGAATCTCTATATTCATTGGATCTTTGTCACAAACATGCCTTAAGTCATTGAATCTATCAAGTAGCAAATGTATGCTCAATGTAATGTTTTAATTTTGCTTTTTTCTTGTTACTTCAACCGCCTGCGCAACCCTTGCCCTCCCTCTCAACTTGACACGTGGTATGCGATGACTCTTATTTTCATTTGATTCATTCATTTTGTCTATTATGTCATCATATGACTTCATGTTCTGAATTTATGATTTGTTTTGATCATTCAGCCTTGAAGACGACCTATGTGTCGAAACACGTGTCGGTTGTTCATGAACCTATTAAATATACCTACATGTCTGTGATGCATTATTATAATGGTGTAAAGTGCATTACCTTCCCATCCCTCATCAGTTTACTTCATTAGTACCAAACCATGGTGGATTGGTTGTCGGGACTAGAGTGATTGCTGCTTGCATCGACTCAATTTTCTATATTCTCTAGCTCATCTTACTTGAATCTAATCAGTGATCACTAGCGCACGGATAACTAGTTTCGAATCAATTTCCTAATCTTTACAAGGTGTCATCAGAGCTGTAGACACACCGTTTGCCGGAAAAGCAAGCGCACCCCAAGGCTCCGATTCTGTGTATCTGATGGGGGAGTGTGGTGCATGTGATAAAGTTATAGCTGGGAAAGAAGCTCTGGAGATGATGCAGCCGGATGACACTTACATTAAATATTTATAATACGTGGTGGTATGTAGATGCTACATTTTGTAGTGTTTAAATGTCTCCCTGTCTGGGGTTAATGGTGGTCATTTTCCACTTGTGGATAATGTATCACGCACCATTTCTCTGGGGGCATATTGATGCAGTAGAGGACTTAAAACGAATGAGAAGAGTCCACTCCCAACCAGCTGCGAGCAGTGATGACCCCCAGACAGTCCTCATTCTATATGGTTTTATTTTATTTTACTTAGTTTTAGTTTTATTGGTTGCTTAGCAGGGTAGCATCAGAAGGGCAAAAAGCCTTCAGTCGCGCGTGCTTTGAGGGTTTCCGGCTCCCTCCCTCATCCAGTTCCTTCTTCCCCTACAGTTGTCTTGTGTGCTGGATTGTGTCTCTCACTCATCTGCGCATGATGGTAATGCGGAATGGCATGAAAGAGCACCACTTGCTGCTCCTTCATAGCAACAGGCCCCTGCTCTGCCCCAAGAGTTCGAGGCTCAGACTTTGAGTCAGCCAGACGCGCCCCCCAACTCCCCAAGCAGGCAAACCTATTTCCAACACAAGTCACTCACGACTCGATCACAACGACAGGACCATCCCCACCCCCAAGAATTGTTGTTAGAGGCATGAGTGGGGCTGCCTGGCAGCACGCCGGTGGGGTGGCGGTCTCATGCTATTGGTGCAGGCAGCATTTTCATCAAAGCAAAGTTGACACTTAGTTACTAAGTGTTATCTTTGTTTGATAATCGGATTTCTTGTTCCTTTCGACTTCCAACTGGTGCACAACATGTGCACAGGTAGCGCAGCGAGCTGGCAGTGGCTACACGTATGCAGCCTATGCCAACAACGTTACAGTCAGACACAAGTTACTCTAAAATCCGGCCCATCTACTCCTAATAAAACCGGCCCAGGGTCCAGTCAAGTACAGTTTGGTTCGGCCAGTGGCGGAACGCCCCATAGGTAGGTCCGCCCCTGAGGGAGGCAGAGGTGGGGGCTCTAAAACCTCACAGCATTTGTATTGTCGTGTGGCCTAAATAGTGCTTGGTGGAGCCTGGCAAATATTCTTGTTTTTAAAATAAAATCCCAAAATACATGGTAGAAGATTGCCTGTTATTTATATCAATGTATACATTTTACAATCCGAGCCAAGCAAACGTGCTATTTGCTTAGCTGTCTAAATAACACATTTTCCTGATATTTTTCAGACAGCTTGACAAAAAAGCATAACTCACCACTCAGCACTCCAACAAAAAAATTAAATGGTTTTTCCATGCTGGGGATTCGAGCCCGAGCCCTGCCAGTGCCCAGCCATGAATAAACATCTTGTCACATAAATCCCCCAGTCTATTGAATGAAACAAAAGAAATCCAGCGCTTACGAGATGGCACAGCACTGTGCTATTTGGTAGGTGCTGGATTGTTTTTTCTTCAATAGACCGCTTGCCACATAAAGGCTGTAAGGGCTTTCAAGCAGTCTATTGAATGAAACAACCAAAGTCCAGCATCTACTAAATAGTACAGTGGATGTGACACTTGCTTCTCCGAACCCCGGCAGTGGCGCAGGAAATAAAAAAATAAAAGTTGCTGTTGGGAGCGGAGGGAGCCCCGGCAGGGCCACGGCTCAACACAAGTTTTGGGAGACTGATACCTGGCTAGCCCTGGCCCACTTAAAGCCCTGCCTCAGTCATATAACACAAGGGCTCCAGTCTACTGCACCGGATTTGCACTGTCAGTTGGTGCAGTTTTACTCTTACTGACTATGTACTGTAATAGTGTTTCAGAGGATACATCTAAAGGACTGCGAAGAACAGGCCTTTCTTTTAAACTCGACCTACAAACACAACAATCTGCAATCGGCGTCCAGAATGTAAAAGTCATAAAATACAAAGGGCCTAATTCACAGAAGTGTTTTATAATGGCAAAACCCCATTGGCAAATTCACAGAAGTGTTTTATAATGGCAAAACCCCATTGGAAAACGCTATGTGAATTAGGCCCATAGTATCACAACCAAGTAATCTTGCTGAAAAGAGCAACACAAAACAAACATGTTTAGGGATGCTATCCTAGAAGGTGGGAGTAGGGCAAGGAGAAAAGCAAATAGACCACTCAATCTTATTCAGCCCTACAGCGGGTCTTCAATTTCCCTTCAACTGCTAGTTTAGGAAAACGAGATCCTAAAAATTCATCTGGGTACAGACGCTACAAGCTTACTTTCGCCTCTATAGCAAACCCATGAATGGACAGCAAATAAAACAAACGTGTTGTGATGGGCTACCGTGATCTTAATCTGTGTGGCTGTGTGTGTACCGCTGCAAGAATTGGGTAACTAAATACAAATCAGAGGTCAAAGTGGGCGGGAAGTTAAGGGTATGACGTTCCCTTACTTTTTTGGGAAATCATTCCCTTACTTTATTTAACCCAGAGCGTCATTACATTTTTAGCGACTTCTTCCCCTACCAGGGATTCGAACCTGTGTCATGGGCACACCATGCTGAGCTTTCTTGCAGGCGCTGGGTCGAGGTTGTTCCTTTGTATAGACTGCCTGGGACAGAACGCTCATTGTCAAGCAGTCACAAAGCTAATCATGGAGTGTCTGTACAGATAATGGGCAGGGGTACCCCTCGGAGTGTTCCTTAAGAGGTGGGAATGGTCGATGTTTGGAAGGGGCTGCTTAGGGCTGCATGCTGTGGGGGACAATGACCAACTAATGGTTATTTAAATGATGCATTTTCTTTTGTTGTGATCTCTCTTAACAGTACTGTAAACACAGCAGTGTGGGGTGCAGTGGAGAAAAGGAAGGCATGGTGTTTGCATTGTGGAGGGGGGTTGAGTATGGGGTCCCTGTGGAGTCGGGGGCAGGGATGGCTGGTGTGGGAGTAGAAAGGGGCAGGGTAGGGGAACATAGTTGAACTACTTCAAACACTGATACAAATACTGGCTGGCTCTATATATGTCTATGGAGATTTTTTCTACCGGTATGCAGTTGGCACCATTCCGCTGTCATGGTGTATGCTAGCCAGTTTGGTCCCAATTGTTTTTCCCCAGTCTGGGATAGATTGTCAACTTTCGATGCTTTCTTTCCTCCTTTACCTGGTGTCCCTTCTTCCTCCTCACCTGGTGATCCAAAATCCTGTGTAGTGACCAGTGTGGGCCTCTGGGGCGGTGTAATCGGTCCTTCTTTTAATGCTCGACAGCAGCGGCACGGTGAGAAATAGCGAAGGAAGGTGGTCTCCTTATGACTGCAGGAATGAGGAACGTCTCAGTATGCAAGATAAATACACTGGCAAGAAGAATAAATCAGAACGATGGTAAAGAAAGATACTGCAGCCTTAGAAAGCAGGAAGTGAACCGCTATGCAGCAAGGACCAAAGGCGGAGCAGAAGAGGGCTCAATGGCCTAAAGCCATACAGAGAACGGAAGAGGTAGGCAAAGCGGAGAACACAGCGAGGCCGTGTGGAAAAAGGAGGAGACAGAAAAGGGAAAACAATCAGCGGGACGCTGAAAGAGTGCGATATATTAGAGAGAAGAGAGGTGAACCCAAGGAGGGGTTAACCGGAGCATACTAAGAATAGAGGCGACAAGCCCAAGGGAAAAACTCACAAAGCGCAACAAAAACTGCAGAAGGGATTCCGCTGAAGTTGCAATGCAACCATAGAGCGGAAGGCGGGGCTTAAGTACGTGCGAGCAGAAGTCAAAAACAAGAAACACTAGAACGCTGATTGCATTCTAGTATAAAACTTCCTTCGATCCCGGAGGCGATACTGATTCCACAGGCGCCACGGGCGTAGGCCCATGACATAGATTCAGAAAGGATTTGTGGATGTACAATTTCTATTTCACTTGTGGAGGAGATGTGAATATGCCAAGGCACAGAGTCCACAACACCGGGTGTCACAGCTACACCGCTCTCTGTCCCCAATCATGGCAACGTTATTGCTCGCCCATTTGCTGCATGTTCACTTTAGGTTTCAGCGTCCAGTCCTTCCCTGTGATGTCTGGCTAGGGTGAGCATGTCTGCCTCTCTGTGGTGTCTCCCCCTGCTCCTAAGACTGCAGTGTAAAGGTCTCATGTGCTGTCCCAAGCAACAGTGTTTTCCATCCGCAGCTACCAATGCAACCACTCTCCTCTCTGCCCTACCATCCTCTATCCCCATGGCCAGGCTGTAAATGCCTGGCCAAAAACTAGTTACAGACTGCAGGAAGACCATCGGGACTAGGGGGCCACCGTGCCATTCTAGAGACCGCCCTCAGGACCGCACCAGTGGCACTATCCAAGACATACATCAAATCAAACACAGTCGGAACCGATTTAAACTGTGCTTGAAATGCCTTCTTGCAGATTAAACTGCTTGAGCTGATTGCAAGAGGGAAATAAGGGTATATATTGCAAAACACGGAGCACAAACTGGCATTTTCGCAATTAACAAACACGGATTTTCAGGACCGCATTTCCTAGTGTTATTGTAAGCGCGGACCCGGGGATCGAAGCTGTGTTTCTCAGCGTCGCCTTACTTCCAAGGCGAGCTGGTTGCCCCTAAGCTATCCTCCCGAGACTGGGAGGATGTGACTTAAGATGAGCAGGATTGTTCCAGGGTTATGGAGGCCTGAACAAGCTTCGCGTGGCACTGAACGGCTGGAGGTAAACATTTGAAACATGTACATTACATGGGAAAAACGTGGAGCAGTAGAGAGGATGAGCTTTGTGTAGGGTAATCAGAGACTCCCGCCAATTTTCTGAAATACTTGTGTTTCCAAAAATCAATGTTTGATTTATTTATGTAGATTTGTTTCGTTTCATTTTTTCGACTGGTACATTATGTGAGCTTTTTCTTATTGAGGAAGTACAAACTCCATACAGGTTAAGGGCTCAAGCGGATTTTGGGGCTCTTAGGGCCTCATTTTGTGTTGGGCGGTAAGGGTTAGCGGTCACCGGTAATGATGCCGGTGCCGTTAAACCCATACTGGTCTGACCACACGTCCTTTGCAGGTCCTGCTAAGGGACCATGGCGCTAATAACGGGCCTATTTGCGGGCCCGTAATTAGAGCCTTCCCCATTCCCATTAAGCCCTATGGGGACTCAACTGGGAATGGGGAATGGTCTACAGAATGGGGACTTACCGGGTCCTCCAAGGTCGGAATGACCCGGTAAATCCCCATTCTGTCAGACCGGACCCAGGCCCGGGTTTGGAGGCAGCATGGCGCCAATAGCGCCATGGCTACCTCCAAACTCGTAATGAACCCCTTAATGTGGAAATGATGCCAATACTGCCTGGATCTGCCGGCCGCCACGTGTTACAACTCCATTAGCACAGGAAATATTTTAAAACCGTAGAATAATACAAAATGCAAAGGGATGTACCTGTGTTGCTCTACCACACTACCAACATATTTCTTTAAAAAAGCTAGGGTACCTTAGAGAGTCTGCGGTCCACTTATACATTAGAATAATTTGATTTCGGCGCAACACACAGATCATCTATTTCCTCATACCTAGCAATTGTTTGGGGTTTCCATTCTAAAACCCTTAAAGGGGTGGGTGTGGGAGGGTCATAGTTGTAAAAACATCGAGGCAATTGAGATGAACCGAACATGAATCACAAATACCTTTTGTTGACCAATATTAGTATCATTAAAATATACCATATAGCAGGAGGAGCACTTTGACATGAATAGTCTGTGGGCGTGGGCCTTGAGGATAATGTAGGGACACTGCCAATGCATTGAATACAGTACAACCTTTTCTCACATCATTATGTCAAAGCATTGACTTAGCATGGAATGCCTCCCCAACCCCTGCAACGTTCTACTCACCCAAATTTGTAAAAATGATCCTAAGATTTTTCTTGCATCTCCAACTTGAGATTGGTTTTAGTTGTGGAACGGGGGGATCAATTCTCTTTAATTGATTATGTATCTAGATTTGATCATTGCTCGATTGCGCACATTGTTTTAAAAACATTTTTTTTTATTTGATCATGTTTTTTATCCATGTTCCATTTTATTCTTCATTTTATTGTGTTGTATGTATACTGTATTTTTGATGAACTGCTTATGTGGCTTCGCTGAATAAAGCAAACCTGAACTTAAAGTACTCACCCATATCGGATTACTGCAAGAAGTTGCTATTTTTATTATTATTATAAATATTAAAACAGTGTTTATTGAGCTTGAACCTTGCTTTGAGAAGCCACGTAGCACTTTACAAATCATAGGGGGAAACACGCAGTGAGGGAAACAGAGTTGCAAAGGAGCAGGGAGCCAACAATGAAAGAGAGTGGGCAATGTATCAGCAAGGGATCAACAAGCAGTTGATGAGCAGGTGCAAGTGGATCTAGGTCACGTGGCCTAAGCACTACCCGCCTGTCAATTTCTGCTAAACTGTTGGTGTCTTGCTGTTTTGAGACCCTTTTTCCCTACTTGAGCAGCCCACAGTCTCTTTTCCTTTGCAATTGGTGAGCAGGTGCAAGTGGATTTGGGTCACATGGGCTGAGCCCCACCCACTTTCTTAGCCCAGCCTCTTCCTTTCTGCCCTTAAATCTTAAGTTAAGGGTGTCTCTCGCCCGGGCATCTGAAGTGAAGGGCAGACAAAGAAAAGAGAAATTCATGTTTGGACCGGGAGGATACAGGAACTTAACCTCTGCTCAGACAACACGAAAGCACACGCCGACATGTGTTTTATCCCTCCGTCCCCCACAGGCCATCCCTACTATCTCCAGGCAACACCAACGTCATTGGCCCTCCTCTAAGGCATGGACTCCACAATACAGAAACCCCAACCACATCAGCCTCAAGGCCATCAGAACCCCCTCACCATCCACAACACGGAAGTTGTTAATTGCCAACATCCGCTCAGCTATCACCCATGCAGAAGAGATCACCAACCCCATCACTACACATGATCTTGACGCCATCTTCATCACCAAGACCTGGCTAACACCCATCTCCACCCACATCCTAGACGCCCTTATCTCTGACAACTTCAGCAACCAACACGGAGACCGGCCGAACAAGACAGGCAGAGGCCTCGCAGTCATCCACAAGAGCTTGTGGCCCTGCACCAAACTTGACGTCAACAACATTAGCTACTTCAAAATCCTCTCCAGCCGCTAACCGCTCTCCCCGACAGACACAGTCACCTTATAACTCATCGATAGAACACTGAAAGCCAACACCGCCTTCATCAGAGACTTCACTGACCTGGTCACCACTATGTCCCTCATGCACGCCAACAACATCTTCATAGGCAACTTCAGCCTGTCAGGCAACAAGGCCACCAAAACAATGAAGGAAGCTCTGCTCTGCCTTCTCAACACCCTCAGCCTCAAACAGCACACAAAAGACCCAATGCACGAGAAAGGTAACATCCTCAACCTAATCATCACCTCACTGCCTTCCCTCCACTACAGCGCTCCTATCCCACTTGAGTGGTCTGACCACCTGGCCGTGCATTTCCACATCCTAAACACCACCCCAGTCAAGCACTCCGAGCAGAAACACACCAGACAAACCTTCAGGTCATGCAAGAACTTCCTGGTGAAAGCCGTAACAGAAGACCTTGCCAACCTCCACCTCACATGGCCCGAACACCCCAAGCGAACTGCGACTCTCTACTGGAAGCACTGAACGCCACCCTCTCAGCCTCCATCGACCAACAACACACCTGCAAACCAAAACCGTCAGCACCCTGGTACACGCAAGATCTCAACCTCAGCAAAAGAGTCATCAGGAAACAAGAGAAAACCGGGCACCACTCCAGGACCACTTCCGACCTGGCAGTTCTCAAGGAAGTTTGAGGAACCTGCCGACAACCAATCAACACAGCCAAGGCCTCCCACTATCAGAACACCAAAATAGAAGCCAGCAACAAAAGCCGAGCCCTCTTCAAAGAGGTCAAGCACTGCGTCAACCCGCTAACTGACCATGCCATATCACACTTCTTTGAAAAATACACCGCCATCAACACCTTCTTCATATACAAAATCAGCAAGATTTGCCAGCACATAGACACCAGCTCTGCATCCACAGACTGTCCTCACACCCCCTCCTCGCGAAATCTCCACACCCTGGACAACATTAAAGACACTCTCTACAGAGGACCTCGTAGGAAACCTTGGCTGCCCTCAGAGCCACTTCCTATACAGATGACATCCTCCCAGCATCCATCCTTAAGACACTCCCTGCAAAAGCTCTCCTTCCCTGCCTGGAGATCATCAACAGCTCCCTAACTCAAGGTACCTCCCCATCGACATTTAAGACAGGACAAATCCTGCCTCTACTAAAGAAACCCACTCTGGATCCCAACAACCTAGGTAACTAACACCCCATCACCCATCTTCCCTTCCCAGGTCAGATCATCGAGAAAGCAGTAGCAGCGCAACTACAGAAACATACTGACACCAACAATCTTCTCCAAACCTATCAATCTGGGTTCAGACCCAGCTGCAGCACAGAGACGGAAACATACAGGTGGTTGATGACGCTCTCAATGTCCTTGACGACGGCCCCCCCTGCCTCCTGGTTCTACTCGACCTCTCTGCCGCTTTTGACACAGTAGAGCACCGGGTGCTCACAGACACCCTGCATCGGCTCATGGGGATCAGAGACCTTGTCCTACACTGGTTCAAGTCCTACCTCGCCAACTGCTAGCAGTTTGTTTAGATGGACTCCTCTAGATCACCAATGCTACCCGTCACCTGTGGTGTTCCCCATGGTTCCATTCTCACACCAGGGAACTTCAATCTATACATGGAGCTGCTGTGAACCCTCCTAGCCACACACAACATCCACCAATATGCTGACGACCCACAGCTATACCTCAGGATCGACCCCATCAAGGACATCCGCAGGCTCAAAACCTGCCTCTAGCTGATCACGTCTTGGATGTCCAGTGCATACTTGAAGCTAAACCCCTTAAAGACCGAATTTCTACTCCTCACCAACAACACTGAACACCCTGACATACAGACCTGGCTATAAACCATGAACCTTGAGGACTTCACAACCGAGCTCACCTCCTGTGCTAAATCTCTCGGGTTCCACATCGATAAACACCTCTCCTTCAAGACACTCACAGCTAACTTAACTCAGACAGCTTGGTATCAGCTCTCGCTCCTGCAGAAAGTCAAACCCTACCTCCCTCCAGACAGCTTAAGATCCACAGTTAAAGCACTGGTCATATCCCACCTGGATGGGGGCAATGCCCTCATTGAAGGCCTCCGATCGTCCTCCCTTGTTCCCCCGAGAAGTGTCCTACACACGGCTGCATGCCTCATCAAAGATCTATGCAGATACGACCACATCTCCCTGGCCCTCATCGACCTTAACTGGCTCCCACTGCATGCACAAATCACCTTCAAGTCTTGCTGCATCATCTATAAGGCAGTCACCCTCAAGTCACCCAGCTATCTTGTGGAGAAACTCTGCATCTCCGTCAGAAAGCACTCCACCAGAAGTCAGGCAACATGCAGACTTGAATTCGGCTGCTGCAAAAAAATCAAAAAGCACCAGAAAACAAGGCTCCTCTGCCTATGCCCTAAGACTATGGAACCTCCTCCCCCTCAGCATCAGACTTGCCTCCATGCTCCTACAATTTAGAAAAGAACTCAAGACCCACCTCTTTAAGGAGTCTCTCCTCCTCAACACCAATGCCATCATGCCACCCTGTCCCACCTGACTTGCTAGATGCCATCTGCCCCTCTCCTCCCACCACCCTGTACAGCTGTATCCCTCCTCTGTGTCCCTCTGTATCCTACCCACCACTGTATATCTGTTCTGTTACCTCTGAAAAGCACTCAGTTATGCATCTGTACTGGTGTATACCTCTGTAAAGCACCCAGTTGCTTCTCAAAGGTAGGCCCATGCTCAGTAAATAGAATTATTATTATAACAAGCAACTAGAAGAGAGAATAGGGTGTTTGGGAGCAGATGACCCAGTATTAGGCTAGGCAGGGAATGTGTGTTGACCTAGGTTTTAGGGACGAGACATTCCTTGATGAGGAGTATCATTTAGGTTTGTCTGAAGGGACTGTTTTTTGTGTCCATAAACTAGATCTAGTGGAGGTCCTCGGCTGTCGCATAATTCAAAGGGGGCACAGGGTGTGCACAGAGAATTAGAGGATCTTTTTCCATCAATCTGGACATATGGTTCACTTTTTACGTCAATACTTTAACTTGAGTTTCAGTTGGAGTATGATCCCCAAACAGTGGCTTCTTTCAGAAATTGTCCCAATTTCCAATAAGGGTAGCAGTGAATCCCCCAGCAACTATCACCCTATATGTCCCTCATCAGCATAGTGTGGAAACATTTTTGTAAGGTCCTGCCGGGTAGGCTGGTTGATTTTCAAGAAATGGGCAAAGTTTTTTCAGAGGTGCAGGTGGGATACATGATAAGTTATTGCACAACAGAGCAGTGCTTGAGGTTATCTCTCTTAGGCATTCAATATTTTAATATTAAGAGGGGCCAGTTATATCTGCCTTTTTTCAACTTAAAAGCTGCTTTTTATACCGCTAACAGGGGACTGCACTGGAAATCCAAAAGGGGCAATGATCGAGTCTGGGCAGATACATCTTTCAAAGACACTTCACAGGGTACCAAAGACTTGACTGGAGGGGGGGTGGTGACAGGCAAGTTCCTTAGTGGGAAAGGTGTCAAGAAGAGTTGTGTCCTGCCCTAAATCCTCCTTAAAGTCTTTAATCAATGATGCCGAGGATTGGTTGATGGTGGTGAGGGTGATGTCCCTAGGAAGGTTCCATGTGGGAACTGCAGACTTGCTTTTTGCTGCACACGCAGGTCTGCTGGCTGGGACAGAGATGGCATCATGAAACTAGTGGAAGCCTTTGAAGCTTACTGTAATGCTAAAATACTAATCACTAACACTGCTAAAAGCAAGTTGATGATCTGGTGATAGAGGAGGGCGTTGACATATTGTGTTTTCTTAGTCGGGGAAAGGGTTGAGGTGGTCACAGAATTGTACCATCTACGGGTACATTTTTGTTCTGCAGGATCTTGGCACCCTATCCTGGTGCCACATGTTGCCAAATGTACCTGCATGTTGATTTAAAGTGGTGGGCACATTTGTAGATTTGCAAAGAAAATTTCAGCTAGATCACTACTTGCCGTCATATCTGAGCATTAGACTTCAGCAGTGACTAGCAAACTATATATCATTGAGCTCTGGGGTTGTTTAGATTTACAGTTTATGCAACTCCTCCTCCAATCGGGATCTCAAATCAGTCACTACAAAGAGAACATTCTCTCCTCTTCCAACTATTAATGACCATCCTCCATTCTCATCCTCCTTGATTTATCTGCAGCCTTTGACACCACTGGCCACGGCTCCTCTTCCACACCCTTTTCTAACATAGACGTGCAAAAATTAGAACTTAGATTGTCTCTATCTCTTGAGCTGATTTCTGGCCATGTCATCAGACTCTGACCCCTCCACTGCCACCCTGCGATAGGTCACTCTAGCTTCTATCCTCTCTTATTTTCATCCTCCAGGCAAGTGCAGTTTCTCGCCTCATGTAATTGCAGATGCACCCAAATCATATTCTCCTTTACAGACTTCACCCTACCATGGTGGATAGGATACACCTCCCAAACATGCAGAAACTCTGCTTGCACCTTACCTACAGCACTACTAAAACATTGATTTCTAGCTTTACTCTCAACTCATAGAAGAGCAGAGGAGGAAAGTAGGCTAGAGCCTGGGGGCACATCAAGGAGGGAAGGAGGAGAGTTAAGGAGGAGGGAAGAGAGGCAGCGTGGAAGGGCAGTTAAAGGAGGAAGGTGGAAATAACAGGAGGCATATGATATGATAGGTTATTTATAACATGCTTAATACCCAGAAGTTTGTAAGCGCCGACCCGGGGATCAAACCTGTATTGCTCCGTGTCCACTTGCTTCCAGGGCGAGCATGTTGCCCCAGAGCTATCCCCCCGAAACAAGGAGCAAGAAGGGTATACACCAGATAAATGGCTAGCAAGAGAGAGGAGAGCAGGCCAAGACCCAAGGGCATGGAGAAACTCATAAGGTGGCGGATGAGCAAACTAAGAGGACCAAGACTGCCTGAAAAGGGAGCGTGAAAACCCTAAGGTTCAATGTTTGCAAGAGTCTAAAATCTGACCTGTATACAAATGACCTACGGACCCAGTGGTGGTGGTGCCAGGTATACCAGAAGGTCCAGAACCAGGATGAGGATACCAGAGATGGAGACTTCAAGAAAAGCATCTTGGACAGACATGGCCATGACCCAAAATCCCATTGCCCATTGCCCAATGCCCATTTTCCATTCCCGGTATTCCATGACCGACAGCTAAGCCAAATGAAAACCCCAGGATAGCTATCATAAAAGATCCAAAGTGGCCTGGCTAAATGGATAGACAGTATGGGACTGGAGGAGTTAAAGGAAGACACAAGCAGGTTTGCAACTCCTTCCTCCCTACCTTCAATATGTAGTCCGACATTTCTACTGGCCCCAGGGCTCGAGTCGAGGGCACACGCGGGGGGACGGAGTCCCCCCACTTTTTTTCAGAGGGTGGACTCAGTCCCCCCAAGCTAAAATGAGATACACTGACTGTCTTCTTCGAATTTATGCATTAAAGCCGACCACGAGGATCGAACCACAGTCATCAGGTTTGTAGGCCGGACACTTCACCACCGCAATATACAACCTGATGAAAACTGACAGACAACTGAAGGCAAAATGTCTCATTTCGGTACTGCAAGTCCCAGGGAAACCCTTTGTATTGGTTCTTGGAGTTTAAAACATGCACTTCTTTTAACGTTTTCAAAAACACTATTAGAAGAAAAAGGGCCTCATTCCGAGATTGGTGGTAGTCATGGCGTGGCGCTATTTGCGCCATGACTGCCTCCTATAACATGTCCGGCACCGGTGTTGTTCAATGGGGACTTACCGGTGTAGTCCGACCCTGGCGGGACCGGTAAGTCTCCATTGAACAAACCATTCCCCATTCCCATTGAGCCCCCACAGGGCTCAATGGGAATGGGGAGGGCGCTAATAACGGGCTAGCGACTTGCAAGCCCGTTATTAGCACCCTGGTCCCTTAGCGGGACCTGTAAGGGACGTGTGGTCAGACCACACGTTCCTTACAGTCCCTGCCAAGGGACCTTGGAATAGGGTGGTAAGGGATTACCAGCACCGGTCTGCTTACCGGTGCCCGGTATCCCTTACCACCCAGGTCGTAATGACCCCCAATATCCTCTCTTGGTTTTGGTTGTGTGTTGCTTTTATGAAAGGCAAATGCCATTCGTCCTGTGCCATTTGGCTGGTTATGCAAAGCCAATTTAATGAAATGTGCATATTTCACATTGATGTGCTCATTTCTGGCGATGTCGCATTCCCTTGCATTTGTTGATGAGTCTCCCCACTTTAATTTTTAGGACTTGACCCCTGACTGGCCCACCTTGGATAAGGCAATCCAGACAGCCACAGAATGCCAAAGGGCATACTAGACCCAGCCCGTACTGCTGGTATTCCTGTGAAAAAGGGGAACAAGTAAAGGCCAGAAGAAGGATAGTAGGCCAACCTCATTGCAAGCATGTCTCTGCCCAGGGCCAGAAAAATAAGTTGACCAAAAAAAGCTTCTAGAACCATTTAGCCCATCACTTTGGAGGAGATGAAGACCAGGGAAAACAACCTCCACTCGTAGGAAAGGCGAGACCCACAATTAGAGGTTAGGCCTGTGGGAAATCGGAGCATATTGCTCTTGTGTGTCAGGAGAAGCCCCGAGAGGAATCTATAGATGCTAGTTATTTCTCGCCAAACCAACCAATGGAAGAGCAAGATTTAAAGTGACTTGAAGCGGAGGAGCTAGATGAAAAACAAGAAGAGCCGGTACAAGGGGGGGGGGGTCGGCTACTCCATCTCAGAACAGAGGGCAAAAGGAGAACACCAGTGCTAGACTACGTTAGTCTACAGACCACTATTCAGGCTGACACTCACCTTATTGATCAACTAATGAGAAAAAGGATGGACCCCTTTACCTTGGATATAAAGATCTGTCAGATGGCAGAAGTAGAGGTTCTGGTGGAAATTGAGAGAACCCCTAGCAAAGCAGCAGTAATGTCGGGTTAGCCTGAACAACTTATCCATCCTAGGTACCAACCTTCCAACCATCATCCCTGTTTCAATAACCTCAACCCAGGCAAGATGACACATCAGGTCAAGACAGTCTGGTTAGTAGGTTGGTGAGGTTTTGAATGCCTGAAAATTACAATATACCAGAGTCCCTGAAAAGCTTCATGTAGAGCACTAAATTCCTAGCAGTCCACCACTGGAACAGGGTGAAGGTGTGTGATGATAGCCCATGTTTTAAGCTACAGGAACATCACCTGCTCCATGAAGCAGGCTGCATAGGGGTAATATGGAACATACCCAAGCTCTCCAATCCAGACCTAGTCTTAGTGATTCCCCCAGCCCTGTGGACCCTAACAATCCTTGGAAGATGTGGGGAACTAGCATCTCATGGGAAGTACAGTTTTTTACCCAGACCTGTTGGCCCCAACATTCCCTGGAGGTGTTGGGAGTTGTCATCGTGTGGGGAGCACATGAGTGTTTTGGCAGAGGATCATGCAGTTTGTAGTGCTACCGTATCAGACATCCACAAATCTTCCCAAGCGGACAGGGATGCTTGTTTCACGGCAACGAGAGGTGCTCTGACATCAATCAGCAGGCCACGCCCATCCTCGAGCACACAGTCCAACACAGATCAGAAAATGAAACCTCTGTCTTGAATCTCAAACATATGTAAATCAGGACCCCAACACCAACAGTAGCATCAGCTGTCCACAAAGGAAATCCAAAATCACCAACAGATGCTTTAGCAGGCGCCCAGTGGAGCCACAATGGGTTCCTCCAGACATTACTGGCATCTGCCAATTCTGTATTGTAGAAGAGTAGCTCCCCATTTCCCAACCACACTTGAGGTTCCTCCTCAATAAAGTGCCCTTGAATGCTGCTGCAGCAGAAGCATAAAGGGGGGAGGTGTGGTAGTCGAGTACAGGCAGTGATGTTGAGGTCAGTGCGTGCCATTGACCAATGACTAAGTAACTGTTTTCCAGCCAAGAAGGAAATGTGGGTCAGGTTAGGGGTTCAGGGGGGAGGAGGTTTGAGGGGGGACTGAAAACCACAGTCCTATGAAACCCTAATCCCGCCCTGTGGCTTCAGTAAGTTGTCCCGTGAGGATAGCTCAGCGGCAACGTACTCGCCTTGGAAACAAGACAACACGAAGCAACACAGGTTAGATCCCGGGTCCGCGCTTAGAAACCTCTGGGTATTAAGCGTGTTATAAATATGCAACTAAGTCATATTCCTATAACAGCGCCTCGATGCGCCCGGGCTGTATGAGCCCGCGCCCGGGCTGTATGAGCCCTTTAAAAATGCAAATAAATACCCTATTTTCGGTTGTTCCTAATAAAAAAACATTGACCTTATCTATACCTTGTCAGCTAATCCCTCAACCATGACAGGTCACCCAGAGATGGACGAGGGAGCATGGAGAGTGAAGGTATGCTTGGCTATTAATCGTCAAATGGAGAGAGCCTGGTCGATTAGAATTAAAGAAAGGGCTGTTGGATACCTGGGGCCCAGAGTCGCGGGAGATAGGGGGAGCGAGGATTAAATGGAATCTAAATAGGAAGTTAGCAAGTTAGGTTTACATTTACATTTAGAGATGGGGAGATAAGCTGATGGGAGAGTGGACGATGAAATGAGGCAGCAATCGGCACCTGCGACTCAGGCATGTTCTTCCCTGTAAATGAAACCAAAAAACCTAACAGTAACGCCATGTTGGTTGATTCTGTAATTATGTAGTATCTTCACTTTTCAGCAGGCTACTTTTATGTCCTGGAACAGGAAAGAAAAGACACTAGACATCCAACCCTCTGCCTTCTGCCACACCACCACGACAATGGCAGTTTAGGAGCATCTCATTGGCCAGATGTACTTTTCACTGATTTTCTTGCGTTTTCCATTTGAATATACAATCCTACATTTTGCAGCATTCAGAAACTCATGCAAATGGCTATGCACAGGCTGATTATTGCCACACACACAACGGGTGTGTCTTAAAATATAACATGGATCGCAGAGTGAATCCCTGAAATACTGAATTATGATTGCTTGCGTCCTGTGCTGTGCCTCTTTCTGTTTTAGGATCCCCTGTGCCTCGTCTCTTCTGCCACAGGCCGGCCCAAAGGAAAGCACAACGAAGGAAGGGTTCTCCACAAGTCTCCGGCTGCATTTCGGAGTCGTAGATGGAAATACTGATAGAAAGCATGAATCGGGAAAGCGGGTTATATGCATATATTTTGTGATTCTTACAAAGTGTTAACCAATGTTACATGATTTTTTTTTTTTTTTACTTTTCTCCCCTTGAAGTTGGGTTGGAAATGTAAAACACATATTGGTCTTTGACGCCATCAGTGCCAATATGCAATTTGCACCCACGAGGATGGAGGGCGTGGATCAGCCATTTAGCTACTTTGTTACAGGAGGCCATGGCATACGTGAGTGTTGGGTGCAAGCCTGGCACTTTCACATGCATGAAGGGGCCAGACGAAGTCCCCTGTAACTGCAGCCAGTCCCTCCTCCTTCATGCAGTATGTGTCATAATTACCCTGCACCTCGAGTGTGAAATTATAACGGTGGTTTACTACCGCGTTGATCGTCAAATTCTAGTTAAAGCATTAATCGGGAAAGTGGGCTAGATGCATATATTATATGCTTCTTGCAAAGCGTTAACCCTTGTTAAATGTTGACATTTCATTGAAAGAGTATATTTGCCACCTCCTCCTTTAAATCTCCAATAAAGAAACTCTTATAGTATAGTACTTCAATGAGGGACACCAGCGGTGTTAACCCCCTGACCCGATCCCACCCACCACCCCCGGCTTCTGCTTTGGTACTGTGAGGAGTCAGCAACGAGAGTCGGACACAAGGTTGTCATGTTGTGGCAAAATACTTTTATTAAATAAAAATGGGTTGGGAAAATATCTCTCTGACCCTATTCTAAACAGAAGTTTCCCTACCTAAGAACTGCAAACTAAGGGTCTGTCTGTGTCAGGATGTCAATAACTGAAAACCCATCCTTGTGTCCAAAACGTCCTATCCTGACCCTCACAATATAAATAAAAGAATAAAGGGTGCAAGGAAATCTCTTCAACCTGACATTAGTAAAAAAAAAAACATGTACACAACTGAAAATAAGAATAGCTCCCAAACATTTTTTTCTCCAAGGTGAAATAACTTGGATCCAGAGGGGGTTCCCATTCCCCTGGATTTTTAAGTAGGATGGCACTTGTTTCTTTTACAAACAGTTCCTTTGTGTCTCTCTTTTATTCACAAGGTTCCTGTTTAGGCAACAGGCTCTGTAACAGTCTTTCCTTTAACACAAGTGTCTCCTCTGTTTAGAAAACACTGTCCTTTATTACTTCTGGTAGCTTTGCAAATCGCTTGGTATACTCCCCTGCCATGACTCTTTATGCAATTCCAAGTTCTTGGTGTACTCTCCTGCAAGGACTTCCTTTGTGATGTCACTGCCTGTTATACTCCCCTGCCAGGACCTCTTACGCGTTTCAATTGCCCGGATTTTCTTTTCCTTTGCCAGTATGCCAGTACTTTTTATATTTTTCAGAGTTCCTCTGTATCACCAAAAGTGTATGTGTTGTTCTTAATTCGCTATATATGTCTGTGGTAATGTTCACTCAAACTTTGCCCCACACTTGCATCTCATGCATCTGTAGCTCTTTGATGTTTGATTTTGTGCTTTGCCTTTTCTGCATTCAAACAAGCTTCTTGTATACTGAGTAATGGTATCACATTCAAATTGTCATTGGCGGAATGGCTCGGGGTCCCCACTGGCTTCAGGTACACTCACCAGTTGTCAACAGAATCTCTAGGATGGTTTGTGTTTATGCAGTGGAACTCTTTCACTCGCTTCCCATTGAGGAACGCGCAGACGTCCTTCAAACTTCCTTCGCTGCTCTGCAGTCACATGCCTGCTTCCCCTCAGGTCCCAGTCTGGAGAACGCTGCCTCTTCGAGCTGCCTAGCTCCCAGGAACTCTAATGCTGTTCCCAGCATCCCCACAGCACTTCCTGCTTGCCAGCTGTGCTTCTCCTTCGGTCCAGTTGATATTCTCTGCTCTGCCACACCGGTCTGTGTTTCTCACGCTGACATGCCTCTGCCCATGAGACGACGTCTTCTCCTGCAAAGCTGACTTCCCTAGTGTGGTTGTTATCTTTCAATGTCTTGTGCACAGGTAATTTGGAAACAACAACTAGACTGCATGTTGTGCTTCAAGCTCTTGATACCTTGTACATACTCTTTCATGCTTCTCGTCTCAGTACTTAGGTGATTCTAGGAGTTGAAGTCCATGGGCGTCATTGGACACATGGGGGGGTCATTACGAGGTAGGAGGTAACCATGCCGCTATTAGCGGTATGGCTACCCCCTTACCGGGTACCATGTCTGGGTTCCTTGAATGAGGAATTACCGGGCCATTCCGAACCCATCCCCATTCCTATTCGACCCCCCGTAGGGCTCAATGGGAATGGGGAGGGTGCTAACAACGGGCCCGTTAATAACGGGCCCGTTGTTAGCACCCTGGTCCGCTCGCGAGACCCGCTAAGGACGCCTGGTAAAACCAGGCGTCCTTAGCGGGTTCCCGCGAGCAGACTCATAATGCGGCGGTAAGGGGTTGATGGCTCCGGCACCTTTACCGGCACCGTTAACCCCTTATTGCCTACCTCGTAATGACCCCCATGGTGTTTAAACACTGTAGTGATTTTACATATGGGAGGAGGTCACCACCGGGGAATCTGTGATGGGTCCACTGGATTGATCACAGTACACTTACACTCGCCCTTGTAAACTCATGCTCAGAGATGACAACAGCAGTGCTTTGGAGGGAAAGCAAGCCAGGCTCATGTTAGTACATTCCCCCGCTTTTCCCTCTTCCCATAAAACAGACGACTGGAAGCTCCTGGGAGGGGGTGGCAGAGATATGGGGTGGAAATCCAACCTTTTGTCCCTCAACTATAATCCAACAGAGCAGCCTCGTATTCGCTGCTGGCTAAGAAGATTAAAAGCAGGATGGGAAGGAGGACTCGTGGAAAGATCCAAAAGTGGTCAAAAATAAATCTAAAGGGAGGCGGACCCACCATTGCCCTTGCCTTGTAAGCATCACCTGGAGAATGGGCCTGCCCCGGCCACTCCTTCACCGCCTGGTACCCACTACGTCTCCCGCACAACATCTCCCGCACTACATCAGAAGGTAAGAGCTGGGCAATGTTGCAAAGGAAGAGCATTACTAGTACCCCAAGCACCCACCACTGGGCATTTCCTCTAGCTTTCTAGCCAATATAGCTAGAGAAGAGAGCATTAAAGGAAGGGGTACAAGGCTGTAAGGGGGTAGAATCCCAGACTATGAACCTATATCTTGCATATAATGACTATGTCAGGTGTATGAGGCCTTTATTTGCATACAATGGCAGTACATGAGAACCCGAGGCTGCACTTGGCATGTTATCATCTAGTCTTGCCAACCTGTAACTTACATTCTATCACCATCACTATACCAGACACAGGAGACATTTACTGTTTGTTATAAGATGGTCAAACTGGATCATTTGATTGAGGCTGCTGTTGACATATGCAACCAGTATCTGGGTAGGTGAGGCAGCACATACAGCACACAATGACAATACCTGGCACATGAGGCATTCATTATCTAAGATGGCAGTACAGGAGCAACAACGGTTGCATTTGCATATAATGGCAGCACCCAGACACGTGAGGCTGTACTTTCCACCTGCATTGGATTAGGTCAATTCTGTGCTTACTCGAATTGAGACTTCATTTAGATTTGGTAAGAGCACTAGTACAATCTGGGCTGGGCCATTGCAACTGTCTCTTTACATGGAGGTCTACCAAGTAAAACCATTCACCAATTACAACTGGTGAAGAATAAGGCAGCTTGCATGACATTTCATCACAGAAAAAGCAAACGCGTATCATCCACGCATACAACTCTACATTCACTCCCCATTGCACAGAGGATTACAATTTAGAACCTATCAATATGACAAACTTAGTCTACTGGTGTAGGTAACTCAAATAAACCTCCAACCTTCTCAATTAAGACATAAATCAGAGCTCCACCAGACTAAAATATGCAAAGAAATTGCATTCCATTACTGACCGCAACTCTAGAAGAGCCTCTCCAGAGACCATAGGATTCAGGAAGTAGTAATGAAAGACATTGTTTTCCTAGAGTGCCTTCCCATAAGCGCCAGAGTACTTGGTCAAACACGGATCCTCATCTCCGCTCAAATAAGCACGAAATTGCCCCGATTCAAGGCCTATAACAGTTGCTATTATTTGTGTATCTTCATCAACCCCAGGAAGGCATGTTTCATTACAAAACTGTGTATGAGTCCAACTGGTTTCCCCCTCCCCTTATTAATGTGTCCCTTATTGCTCCTGCTGTTCCTCACTCCACATGACTCCCTGCACCCTGAAACAAGGGTGCGTAATAAATCACCGATAAATACCTTGCATGCAGTAACTATACCAAGCATATGAGGCATTTACTGGTACAAGATGATGGTACAGGGGCAATTCATGTCACACCTTTCATATGAAACCAGCCGCTGCACATATGGTGCTGTACCCTACCATGCGAATATTATCTCGCAAATGGGGAATTTTTGGTAGCATAGGATGGGATTGCAGTACTGGGGCAATTGAGGCTGTGCTTCACATGTAATGGCAGGACCTGCACACATGGAGCCATACCCTACCATACGAATTTTATCTCGCAAATGGGGATTTTTTGTAGCATAGGATTGCAGGACTGGGGCTGTTGAGGCTGTATTTCGCATGTAATGTCAGCACCAAAACATGGGAGGCTAGACCTCACAAATGACGACATCGGAGATACGAAATATTAAGAGTCACATGATGGCAGTACTGGAGCATTTCATTTTGTACTTGGCAGCACATGGACATACAAGGATGCATCTTACATTCAATGACTATGCTGTAGGAGTTGCTACCTAGCATACAAGTGAAGAAGTTGGTCATTAAGGTTACACTTGGCATATGTAGGCAGCACCTGGGCATGTGAGGCAGAACCTTGCATATTGGCACTTTACCCAGAATGTGCGGCTACTACTGGCATAAGATGGCAGCAGTATGTCATATGAGGCTATACAGGCATATGAAGGGAGTGCTCTGGCCTGCGATTTGTCTTCTGTTGTTCCCCTTGCATACATTGACTGTACCAATGACGTAGCATGGTAGCACTCAAATTAAAATGTATTGGAAAGTAAAATAGGGTTTTCGACGTTAGCCATAATTTGTTATTTTTGTGATTTATGTTCATGATATATTCTTTACATGTTATGTTATGTTGATTTATACTTTGCACTGCTACCGCCAGCCGGCAGCCTCCAGGCACTCATCATTAATGTTGCTTCTGGAAACGTCATTACAGTCAAAGCTCCTTATGGTCAAAGTGTATGAGCCATCACTTCTGCTACCACTGGCACTTTGGTGAATTGTAGTCCCCGCAGGCGGAGTCGAGATGCAGAAAGTCAACCCATGAATACAAAACAAGCAGCATCACTGACAGGTAGGGAGCCGTTTTATTTTCAAACGAGGGGGTGGTGTGGGGGGGGGAGTAGGGCTCACCTTACAAAATGTGCATTCAACAGCCTACAACATTCTTCATTGAAACTGGAATAGCTCTGGGTAGTGTGATCTGTGGCAGAATCTGAGCATTTCGATACAAGTAATCAAAGCTAAGGTTCTGCAGGGGACACATGCACGCGGATAGCTCACTTCCCAGGGTAATGTGCAAGCTTGGAACATGTTCATGTAAGAAGTGCGATGCTCCAGACAATAGACTGCAATCACAACAGCGGAGAAGCAGCCATTATCACAGACTTGGCTTTCAAAGGCTTGAACATCTACAGGCAGGCTTCAGCTAGGATGGGTCACGGCTGGGCTGTAATGTGTGGCTGCAACACCAAGCCACACCCCATTACTTACGATCAGAGAAAGGTCTTCTTCTCACGGTGGCCATAGTTGGTTTGTAGGACACTCTGCACAAATGAGAACCAGAGGTTATTCATGACTAAGCTGGCCTTGCTTTAATGAGGGCCATTTGTCAATTAATGAACAGTATGAAAACAGTTATGACTGTAGCGTGAACGTCTCTGTGCCTCTCTGCAAACTCTGTGGTGTTAAAATGTAGCCTTGACTAGTGAAACATTAGCAGCTTAATGACCCGGAAAGGAAAGTATGGCAGTGCCTCCGCTGCACTCCTCATGCCTGATGCATTTTCAATATTCCTTCTGCAGGGCACTGGGGCACTTAAGCAAAGCTGCTGTGGGGCGTCTTTGTGGGCACACAGGGACAGGATCATACAGACAGCCGGAGCATTCGGAAATTACCATTTCTGCCCAGAAAGTAACACAATATATTCTCTCAAACAACTGTTGGAATGCTCTTTGCCAAATGCACTATATGGAGACATTGAGAAGTTAGTCTCCCAGATCCCAGGTTAATTTCAAAACACAATCAAGTAAGCATGGCAGTGGAGATTTCAAACATGCACCCTGGGAGAGTTGCCAATCTCCATTCTCAATGAAACGGGTCTATTGCAATATCAAAAACTGCCATCACAATGACATTGGTGTAGTTTTTTTGATCAAGGTTTAGTATTGAAGGTAATGGCATAGTCTCTCCCCCTCATTCTAACAGTGGTGGCCAATCAGACAGACATCACTGTTGTGATGTTTGACACCGTATTTTGTTTTATCAACCCCCCATATCAATTGCTTGGCATTATGATTGTATGCCTGCCCTACAGTGGGCAGGAAAATATCCCAGTTAATGGTCACTTAGGCATGGCTGGAGCCGGGATTTCTGTAGCCGT
Organism: Ambystoma mexicanum; assembly: GCF_040938575.1. Lineage (NCBI taxonomy): Eukaryota > Metazoa > Chordata > Amphibia > Caudata > Ambystomatidae > Ambystoma > Ambystoma mexicanum. The sequence goes on from NC_090927.1 coordinate 1,230,261,965, forward strand.
AGGCCGAAGGTCATTTTGCTGCCACTTCTCCACACCCAGGCCACTGAATCTGCTGCCACTTTCACACGCATGCACTGCTCCTCACATACCGCATGAACGACCCACCAACTTTCCCCATTATCCCTAATGCTTAAAACCCTCCTCATCATTACAGAAGCTGGAATACTGTATCTGCCGACATTGCGCAGCGTAGCATAGCACAAGCAACATTATAACAGAGGCTGAAACCCTTATTAGGCAAACTGAGCTGTACTTTGCAACATAAAGTAACTCTGGCTTACACATAACATCTCTCAGAGTCAACACATAAAATTCGAAACAAAAAAACAAAGGCAAGCACGACCATCCCCCACAATACATACCTCGCAGTAAAGAATGGATGGCAACACTACAAGCTTCCCCCTCACTCAAAGAGCAGACACAGAATAGGTAACAATGTTGCATCCTTCCTTCAGGCACTGGCAGGTGCAGCACTGCATGGTGTCCGAATAGGACTCAGGAACAGCAGTGCAAGTGGCGCAGCTTTGCATTGTTGCCCTGCTGAGAACAGAAACAGCGCTTGCAGTAGCACACACTCACTCTTCTACACCAGGGAGGGACAAAGCATGGGCCGCAGCAAAGCAATAGCCCCTTGTTGTGAAAGATTTCTTAATACTGGGTAATTTTCCTTCCATGTGGCAACCCTAAACTTTTTGCTGTTGTTTTCACCATGATCTAGACTTTGCCAGAGAAGCGCAGCCTTCTGCCGCACTCCTCTGGGCTTTCGCTCCATTCTTAATGGGAAACTGACATGCCCTTCAGACAGTCAGTTCCGGGAAACGTTGTTGTCCGTAGTTTCTTTATCATGTTGCAGCTTTCGCGCAACATGGCACAAGAGGGCACTGTAAGCTAAGTTACTGCTCTCTTGGGTCTCTAGTCTTCTACAGGCCGTAGATACTCTCTTTGGATTGTAAATGAACGGTGCAAGTGAATCACGGACGGGATTGGTGGCAGCAATCGTTTCTTGTGTTTTTGAGCTCCCTTTGGCGTTTTAAGCGTGTTTCTCGCGCTTAGCCCAAAATGGTGGCCTGGCTCCCAAAATGGCCAGACCACGAGGCTCTTTGTCCTGTCCGCTGACCGTCTTGCCCCCTTCACCTCCCCCAGGTCGAGCCGACCCGGGGCCTTCCTTATTTGGGCATGTACTTTCCCGTGAAACACAGATGCTTTTGCGGGCTTCTACAGGCCTTGTGTGTGCCTCCAGGATGGGGGGCTGGGATGTCTGGTCCCAATACACATCCTGGGCGCCAGAGAGTCTAGGGTGGTGTGAATGCCTGGGACCCCCGTGGTCCGTGATAGGTCCACATATGGTGTCAGTGTTTTATGAGCGGATCTCCCATTGGGTCCCCTCCGTTTTGGCGCGAAGGGAACCGTGGATAAGAGGGGGCTGGAAACGCCACTACCATGTCGATCTCCTGAGTTCTCACGAACAAAGGAATACAGGAGCCAAGTATCCTTCAACCACGAGGCTGAACTGAGGAATCGCTGGTGACCCGCTGAAGGACTGTTCCTCTGCACTGCTGTCGCTTTGTGAAACCCTTTCTACCTCTGATCGAACGAGAAGGCCTGTACTGGTACTTCGACCCCTTGGAATAGTGGGAACAACTATTCTCGGCATCTTCACCATCTCCTGCACGTAAGCTTTCGGAAGTGTCTCTGGGCCATCCAGCAGACTGACCAGCCTACCCAGGAGTCTTGCTCTGTAACCGCCGTCAGGTTGTGTTGTATTACGAGTCCTTGTCACTCTCACACGATTCGTACACTTAGCATTCCCAGGTCTGAAGTGAGTAGTGTACATTTGGCTGAAATACACAGGGCCGCTCCGTTGCCCTGCTGTGGTAACAAACTGTGCGGGTTCACTGCATTTGGGACATCCTCAACTCAACTTCTGCTGCTGCGGAATCTACACGACGCCGAGACGTCCCCTGCTCATATCTGAACCTGCCCGCACTGAAACTGACGCGGAGAAGCCTGGGTCTGCCTGCATCGGGGACCGGTGAGTAGCATCGCTAGGAACTGGTCGCCCTCCTGCAGGAGCCCATAGCTTTTCCCTGCTGTGTCTAACTCGTGCTCTGCTTCTGCCCCCAGTGGAGGCTGCGCTTGAGTCACGGAGCTCTGTTCATCTTCATTTGTTCACTGCACTAAACTGCCTGATTCCCTTGAAGAGACTCCCCTTTTTGCCCGTTGGCACCAGCGTGTGCAGGTACTTTTGAGCACAAGGCTCCATTCTTCTTAGGGCTTGGACTTCCTTTTAGTTAGGTGCCTCTGAAGGCGGACTGGGACTAATTATTATTCGCACTGCCTGTTTTCCTCCCCATCTAGGTGGTCTACACATTTCGTGCATCTAACTCGTTAGACTTGTTTGTATTGGTATATATATTGTATTGGTTTGGTATGTGTTGGTTTACTTGAGTTTTATTGTGATTTCTCGCTACGGTCAATGTTACAAAGGCCTTGTAATAAATGTGTATATATTTTTAATATAACACCTGCTTGGATTAATTTGTAAGTGTCCTTGCTTTGTGTGCTCATTGTGGGCTTTCAGTCACCCTCACCCCTCTTGAGACCTAGTCTTGACCGCCACGATCGCTACCCTTATTGGTCTGGCTTGTCCAGAGGTTACCCTGTTCCAAGAAACTAGGCTGGCCTTCTGAACCTCTGCCCATCCAGGACAGAGTTCAGAAATCCGTCTTAACAAATTGGTGTACAGCGGTGGGATACGACTGAAGGTATCCAGTGTTGAGCACGAGCGAAGGCATTTCAAGTTATTCCTACCAGGACACGTAGTGAATTGTCGTAGTATAACTTTTAAAAGGCCATAGTCCTATCTAACAGTATGGAAACAAATACCTTGTTAACTTTAAATGCTTCTAAATCCGAAACATTGAAAAAGATGTGTGCGGAGAGAGGTGTCTCCTCTCAAGGCACCAAAATGGATATGATCCAAAGAATCGTGGCGTGGCAAGAAGCGCAGCTTGACGCTATAACTTCTGAGGACAGTGCGGAAGGAGGTGGGGCTGCTCTCACTGGTAGAACCGACGGTTCTGCCGCTGCACTGGCCCACTGCGACCACGAGGAAAGGGAGGATGAGATGTCTAATGTTTCCTCTTCCAGTGTCGATGGGGAGGCCATGCTTGAATTCAAGAAGCAAGAGCTGCTGCTTAGGCAGAAGGAGCTTGAGTTCATCATAACCAAACTAAGAATCGAACAGGCCGAAAAACAGAAAGACAGGGATCACCAGTTGGAACTGGCCAAGCTTCAGGTTGCAAATGGATCCAAGGGTCCTGGACATGGGTCTGGGGCCTCCTCTCATCCACGGTTTCCAAAAGATCTGCTCAGTGTGTATGAGGAAAAGAATGACATTATGAACTGGCTGAATACGTTTGAGTATGCATGTGAAGTTCAACAAGTTGTAAATGCTGATAAGATTGCCTGGTTACTCAGCAGACTGCCCCATTCTGGCTGCAGTGACATTATGGAAATGTTGAAGGCTGAGCGAGCGGATTTCACAATGTTAAAGGAAACTCTCATTTTAAAGTTTGGAAAGACTCCTGCCCAATATTTAAAACGATTCCAAGAGTATAAGAAAAAATAAGGTGGTACTTGGGTATCTTATGTAACCGAATCCTTAAAAAACTTGACTGGCTGGGTCGAAGGTTATAAGGTTTCTACCTTTGAAGGCATGATAAGTCTTGTCATGCTGGAACATATTTTTGCATCTTCTTCCCCGCAGCTTAAGCAGCATTTGGCCGATTCGAAGGAGATAGATCCTAAGAAGCTTGCCATTGCTGCAGATTTATGGGTGTCACATCGAGTGTCCCATAAGGACAAAACTCATCCTGGTAGGCAGGAGGAATGGAAAAAGTCCAAAGATAAGGAGGGTGGAGAATCTGATAAATCTTCTTCTCAAAAGGGCCACAAAAAGAAAAATAAGGGTAAGACACAAGAGAACTCACAGGGTAGTGGAGGTCAGCCTCCGAAACAGAACTCTGGTTACAGTAAGCCTCCCTATGTAAACAGACCCAATGGATCTTGTTTTGCTTGTGGAGCAACTGACCATGTGAAGGGGGATCCCCGGTGTAAGGTTAAACCTTTGGGGGTCCACTCCGCTAATCTGGCCTTCTCCTACGAGGAAGAAGAGATTACAGGAGCATCCTTCTCCTCAGACTCCTTCCCCAGCGGGATAGAAGCTGAGGTAGTTTTAGTTTCCCTGGGTTCCTGGGAGCCTGAAGTCGAAGAGGCTTATGCTAGGATTCCAGATAATACCAAGCACTACTTTAAAGACAGTGTGCTGATCAATGGAGTGGATACTCCAGCTCTTAGGGATAGTGGGTGCAGTCGAACTGTAGTGTATTCTACCTTGGTAGACTCAGAGGAAGTTGCCAGAGCTACTCTGATGCCCACTAAGTTGGCTGACGGCCCACCTCGCATGTTTCCAGTAATACCTGTAAATCTTACTTTAAATGGTACAGCAGTCAGGATTCCAGTGAGAATTCAGAGAAATGTCCCAGGAAAGGTCTTGTTAAGCAACGATCTCAGAGCTTTAGGGCTTGTAGGAGACACTGCCGACAGACCCTGCACACGGTCTCAAACACGGGCAGCAGTGGCCAAGACCAATACGCCGCCCCAGCCGAAGGGGAAACCCAAGGCGAAAGGAGTAAGCAAGTCAAGACGAGGGAAAGAGAGCATTCCCCCGAACTCACCTACCACTGCGGTGGAGGAAGTTGGTCAATCGCCCGGGCCTGACGAGGAGGTGGCGATGCCTGAAGTATTTGACCCCACGACCATCCGGAACTAAAAGACTTGTTAGTAGAAGGTGGTCCTGACAGGGAAGAATTCAGTAAAGGCCAACGTGAGTGCCCATCTCTGGAAGGCCTAAGGAGACAGGCCTGCTCCCAGCTTGAGGGTGAACCTCCTGGGACGCATCAAATTTATTGGGAAGGTGGACTCCTGTATAGTGAGCCCACAGAGTCTACAGAAGGAGACCACAGGAGGTTGGTGGTTCCCCTTGCTGTAAGACCCTTCCTCCTGCAGCTGGCGCATGAAGTGCCCCTTGCTGGTCACCTTGGTATTAAGAGGACCAAGCAAAGGTTATCCATGCACTTCTACTGGCCCAAGATGGGGGTGCAAGTAGAAAGTCACTGCAGGAGTTGTGCCTCCTGCCAGTTATCTGGTAAGAGTGGCTCAACAATCCAAGCTCCATTGGTACCACTCCCAGTTGTGGGAATACCATTCGAAAGGGTAGGGATCAACATCGTTGGTCCCTTTGACCCGCAGACATCCTCAGGCAATAGGTTTATCTTGGTGCTAGTCGACTATGCTACCAGATATCCTGAGGCCATCCCATTGAAAACTGTAACTGCCAAGTCAGTTGCAAAAGCGTTACTTGGCATCTTTACTAGGGTTGGCTTCCCTAAAGAGGTTGTGTCTGACAGAGGCAGCAACTTTATGTCAAAGTATATGCAGGCTATGTGGAAAGAATGTGGGGTCACCTACAAGTTCTCTTCTGCATACCACCCCCAGACCAATGGTCTGGTGGAACGTTTCAACAGAACGTTAAAAAGCATGATTGGGGCTCTGGAAGAACCTCAGAGAAGGAAATGGGATCTTCTTTTACCATGCTTACTGTTTGCCTACCGAAAGGTACCACAGGAGGGTGTTGGCTTCAGCCCCTTCGAACTTCTGTTCGGTCATCCTGTACGGGGACCCTTAGCCATAGTCAAAGAGCGATCGTAGATTCCCACTCCCCCTGTTACTACCAACGTAGTAGATTATGTGCTGGGGCTCAGAAAATGGATGGTACTTCTGATGGGCTTGGCTAGTGATAAATTGAAGGCAGGACAAGCGCTGGTGAAACATTGGTACGACCACAAAGCTTCCCTCATCAACTTTACACCTGGTCAGCAAGTCCTGATCATGAATCCCATAAGGCCTCGAGCTTTACAGGACAAATGGTCAGGCCCTTACACAGTGGTGGAGCCCCTGGGTGGGGTTAACTATTTAGTGGACCTTGGAAGGCCTGGACAGGCTCCAAAAGTGTTCCACGTAAATAGGCTGAAGGCTTTCATCCCAAGAGTCGAAATCGTAGCACTGCTACTGGCTTCAGATGTTGAGGAAGAGGAGTCTGAACCTCTCCCTGACCTGTTCCAAAGCGATCCTTCAGATAGCTCCTTTGAGGGTGTCCAAGTGGGCCCTCACCTGACTTCTAATCAGCAGGCTGAGGTGAAAAGTTTGCTTAGGCAGTTTTCCCCCCTGTTTCACAGTCACCTGGTTTGACACCTTGGTGCAAACATAACATAGACACAGGAGACAGTGTACCTACCAAAAGTAGGGGATACAGGATGTCAGACAAAGTACGGTTTTACATTAAGACCGAGGTCAACAAGATGTTAGACCTTGGGGTGATTGAACCCTCTAGTAGTCCTTGGTCCAGCCCGGTGGTTTTGGTTCCAAAGGCAAGCACATCTGAATTGAGGTTCTGCGTGGATTACAGGGCTCTGAATGCTGTCACCAAGACAGATGCACACCCCTTGCCTTGAACAGATGAGCTGGTGGATACCATGGGTGCCTCCAAGTACCTCAGCACGTTTGACCTCACTGCTGGCTATTGGCAAATAGCTTTAGCAGAACATGCCAAGGAGAAGACAGCGTTTTCTACTCCAGACGGCCTTTACCAATTCAGGGTAATGCCGTTCGGGTTGAAAAATGCACCTGCCACTTTCCAGAGGCTTGTGAATCATGTGTTGAATGGGTTGGACGAATTCTGTCTTGCATATCTGGACGATATAACAGTTTTCAGTGCCACCTGGGAAGACCATGTGAAACACCTTGGGATTGTGCTCCAGGCTCTTCAGAAAGCCCACTTGACCATAAAGGCTAGTAATTGCCAGATTGGACAATGCTCAGTTGTTTACCTTGTCCATGAAGTAGGTGGAGGGAGGATACAGCCTCTTCCCAGTAAAGTCCAAGCAGTACAAGACTGGCCTACCCCCACTACACAGACCCAAGTGAGAGCCTTCTTAGGACTCACGGGGTATTACTGCAACTTCATGGCAGACTACGGCACCATAGCTGCCCCTCTGACTGCCCTCACTACTCCGAAGAAACCCAAGAAGGTAACTTGGACCGACGAGTGTGAGAAGGCCTTCAATGGCTTAAAAGACTCCTTGTGCCAGGCCCCTGTCCTCAGGGCCCCTGATTATCAAAGACCTTTTATTGTGCAGACGGACGCCTCTGACCCTGGGATAGGAGCTGTACTATCGCAAGTAGATGAGAAGGGTAAGGAACACCCTATTGGTTTTATTAGTCGCCAGTTTAAGGACAGAGAGCTCAGATGGTCCACAGTGGAGAAAGAATGTTTCTCTGTTGTGTGGGCCCTACAGAAGCTGAGGCCCTACCTCTATGGCACCCACTTCACTGTGCAAACTGACCATAAGCCCTTAAAGTGGCTAATGAACATGAAGGGAGAGAATACAAAGTTGCTTAGGTGGTCCATAAATCTACAAGGCTTCGACTTCACTATTGAGCATAGGCCAGATGTCCAACATAGCAATGCTGATGGGTTGTCCAGAATGTTTAACCGACCTGAACACGAGACTCATCCAGGGGTGGATTAGTTCCCCCTGTCCATAGTCTGGGAGGGGCGAGTGTTAGGAAAGATTTCTTAATACTGAATAATTTTCCTTCCATGTGGCAACCCCTAAACTTTTTGCTGTTGTTTTCACCATGATCTAGACTTTACCAGAGAAGTGCAGCCTTGTGCCGCACTCCTCTGGGCTTTCGCTCCATTCTTATGGGGAAACTGACATGCCCTTAAGACAGTCAGTACCGGGAAACGTTGTTTTCCGTAGTTTCTTTATCATTTTGCAGCTTTCGCGCAACATTGCACAAGAGGGCACTGTAAGCTAAGTTACTGCTCCCTTGGGTCTCTAGTCTTCTACAGGTCCTAGATACTCTCTTTGGATTGTAAATGAACGGTGCAAGTGAATCACGGACGGGATTGGTGGCAGCGATCGTTTCTTGTGTTTTTGAGCTCCTTTTGGTGTTTTAAGCGCGTTTCTCGCGCTTAGCCCAAAATGGTGGCCTGGCTCCCAAAATGGCCAGACCACGAGGCTCTTTGTCCTGTCCGCTGACCGTCTTGCCCCCTTCACCTCTCCCAGGTCGAGCCAACCCGGGGCCTTCCTTATTTGGGCATGTACTTTCCCTCGAAACACAGATGCTTTTGCGGGCTTCTACAGGCCTTGTGTGTGCCTCCAGGATGGGGGGCTGGGATGTCTGGTCCCAATACACATCCTGGGCGCCAGAGAGTCTAGGGTGGTGTGAATGCCTGGGACCCCCGTGGTCCGTGATAGGTCCACATATGGTGTGAGTGTTTTATGAGCGTATCTCCCATTGGGTCCCCTCCGTTTTGGCGTGAAGGGAACCGTGGATAAGAGGGGGCTGGAAACGCCACTACCATGTCGATCTCCTGAGTTCTCACGAACAAAGGAACACAGGAGCCAAGTATCCTTCAACCACGAGGCTGAACCGAGGAATCGCTGGTGACCCGCTGAAGGACTGCTCCTCTGCACTGCTGTCGCTTTGGGAAACCCTTTCTACCTCTGATCGAACGAGAAGGCCTGTACTGGTACTTCAACCCCTTGGAATAGTGGGAACAACTATTCTCGGCATCTTCACCATCTCCTGCACGTAAGCCTTCGGAAGTGTCTCTGGGCCATCCAGCAGACTGACCAGCCTACCCAGGAATCTTGCTCTGTAACCGCCGTCAGGTTGTGTTGTATTACGAATCCTTGTCACTCTCACATGATTCGTACACTTGGCATTCCCAGGTCTGAAGTGAGTAGTGTACATTTGGCTGAAATACACATGGCCGCTCCGTTGCCCTGCTGTGGTAACAAACTGTGCGGTTTCACTGCGTTTGGGACATCTTCAACTCAACTTCTGCTGCTGCGCAATCTACACGACGCCAAGACGTCCCCTGCTCGTATCTGAACCTGCCAGCACTGAAACTGACGCGGATTAGCCTGGGTCTGCCTGCATCGGGGACCGGTGAGTAGCATCGCTAGGAACTGGTCGCCCTCCTGCAGGAGCCCATAGCTTTGCCCTGCTGTGTCTAACAGCACGCCTTTCCGTACTCGCGCTCTGCTTCTGCCCCCAGTGGAGGCTGCGCTTGAGTCGCGGAGCTCTGTTCATCTTCATTTGTTCACCGAACTAAACTGCCTTATTCCCTCAAAGAGACTCCCCTTTTTGCCTGTTGGCACCAGCATGTGAAGATACTTTTGAGCACAAGGCTTCACTCTTCGTAGGGCTTGGACTTCCTTTTAGTTAGGTGCCTCTGAAGGCGGACTGGGTCCAATTATTATTCGCACTGCCCGTTTTCCTCCCCATCTAGGTGGACTACACATTTTGTGCGTCTAACTCGTTAGACTCGTTTGTATTGGTATATATATTGTATTGGTTTGGTATGTGTTGGTTTACTTGAGTTTTATTGTGATTTCTCGCTACGGTCAATGTTACAAAGGCCTGGTAATAAATGTGTATATATTTTTAATATAACACCTGCTTGGAGTAATTTGTAAGTGTCCTTGCTTTGTGTGCTCACTGCGGGCTTTCAGTCACCCTCACCCCTCTTGAGACCTAGTCTAGACCGCCGCGATCGCTACCCTGATTGGTCTGGCTTGTCCAGAGGTTACCTTGTTCAAAGAAACTAGGCTGCCTTCTGAACCTCTTGCTTGAAATAAACAAATTCCCTGAATCTTGGACAATGTATAAGAACAGGAAGGGATCATGAGTATCACGGATTCTCGGTAGAGGTAATAATGGTAGGGCCTGAGACCTCTGCACATGCTCTGTTGGAGGAAACGAGGCAAGTAATAATGTGAACTGCATTCATCCTGGCTGCCATATTTGCAGTGACCACAATAGTGATGGGTGGAAAGTTTTGAATGAATCTGTACCACTGGCGTTGCTCTAGGTAACCTTCCACACCACTGTTTTTTTAGCCCGTCTGCACCATTGCAAAAGGGGTCCAGCCATATGCAAATCAGTCTGGCACTGCCACCAATGGTAGCAGCCCAGCCCGAACTGCTAGGCCAGGTCCCCTCTGCACGGAAACACAAGCAACCGAGACATGTTTTGGCCTTGTCTTGTTTTGCTATTATCACCCCCCCCCCCCCCGAGTGGGACGGGTATGCCCAGAGTGGGTCCCGTGCCTGCTGGGCCTGGAGACCCAAGCTACTCCTCACTAATGATGCCCAAAAAGGCTGAAACATGTCTGGGGATGCTTGTGGTCTCGTGCAGAAGGGATGTGACCTAGCAGTTCGGCTGGACTACCCCTTTGGGGGTGGGAACAAGCCTGATTTGCATATGGTCTTTCCCCTTTTGTAATGGCTTGGCAGGCGAAGAACGATGTTCTGGAGGGTTGCCCAGAGCGATGCCAGAGGTTAAGATTCATTCTAAACCTTCCAGCCATCACCTCTTTTGTTTTGCTATTGTCACCCCGAGTGGGACGGGTATGCCCAGACGTGGGGTCCCATGCCTGCTGGGCCTAGAGACTCAAGCTACTCCTCACTGATGACGCCCAAAAAGGCTGAAACATGTCTGGGGATGCTTGTGGTCTCGTGCAGAAGGGGTGTGACCTAGCAGTTGAGTTGGACTACCCCTTTGGGGATGGGACCAAGCCTGATTTGCATATGGTCTTCCCCCTTTTGTAATGGCTTGGCAGGCGAAGAACGATGGTCTGGAGGGTTGCCCAGAGCGATGCCAGAGGTTAAGATTCATTCTAAACCTTCCAGACATCACCTCTTTTGTTTTGCTATTGCCATATTTGCAGGACAGGCTGAGTCAAGGCATCACAGACCAACAAGGTAAGCAAGAAGCCCACCCTCCACTATGTATGGCAAGGAGATCTGCCTACTGGAGGTCTGGGAAAATGAGAGAATGATGAAAAATCCCAAGTGGGCTGGCGCTCAGTGATCAAAGTGTGGCTGTTTCAGTCCTATAAAATCTCCTGAGAAGCCAGAGAGGAAATGCCATTGCTGTGGCTAAGTGAAGATGTTTACCCGGGTGTGTAAGGGAGACCATGATGATATGAATTTGGGTACAGGCTCACGGTCCATCAGAGCCAATCCCAACACTTGGTCTCCTTAAACTTTCTAATTTAAAAGAATATATAGCATGCAGATAGATCGCTGCTTGATGTTATAAATTACAGCACCAAACTAAATAAACTTATTACCATAAAAGTCTGCTTATTGGGTAAAAGCTAAATTGAAAAACAAAGAAAACTTGACGAAGAGCATTTAGAATTCTAGTCATTCAATGTTAGTACCAGTGAGAGAGCCTGGTAATATGGAGGCAAAGAGCATGGACCAAATCTGCATTCGCCTCCATTCCCCTGTAACCCTGGCGGTAAGTCAGAATCCGGAGATGGACAACATGTCATTTTTGGTTAACTTTTCAATACCAACCAATCTTACCCTATTGGTTGTTGTCCATATCCTAAAAGAAAGTAAAGAAGTCTAAAGGGTGCATGTCAGGATGCCCTGCAACATAAACTCTTTCCATCATCCACACAACCTACACTACACTGATCTCTGTCCCTACACCACTACGACCAAACAGAAGCTAACAAAGTAAGTTAGGGCCCCTTGCCCATGGGTGAATGGCAGTGGGTTTCTGGCCCAGCAATATCTCTCTGTTTCTCAAGCGGCGGTCCCTGGCCCAGTTGCTCAGCTCAACCACTCAGACACCAGAATGTCTTATTACCTTCTCCCACTTCAGATTGTGAGCTTGCTGTAACTCATTGTCTTGTCTTCCCTCTTTGGACTTTGCCACACACTTTGTACGAGTACTTGGCGTCTGATACTCATGGGATAGCAGGGGCTTGAACGTCTTGTCCCAGGTGTTCCCCTGGACTCGGAATCCAATGACTATAGCAAGTTGCTCTCCATTCCTGTGGTTGTGTTCCCCTCCATGGGGTCTCGGGGTGTACATCATCTTGTTCTGTGTACAGCAATGACCACCATGGAAAAAGGGGAGTGTGAAGAGGCAGCCCTTCTGAAGGACTGTGCCGGTCACTGCGTGACTTTACCAGTCCCCACTGGGGAAGACTCAGACCTCCAGGGACCACAAAGCACCGTACACAGCAAGACCCACACATGTAGAGGGAATACAAGCTCCCGTTGTACAGACCCAGTCTCTGAGCATTGAAAAGAGAAAGGTGCCCATTAAACCATCAAGGGAAACATAAAATCCCAAAAGGTGGCTGGACTGTATATGACTTTAGGATAGCCTAGGGAACACCACTTGCCAGGATCATATGGCCCAACCAGGGAACTGCACCAACCTCATCATATAAATACAGTCTGTCTCCTTCAAGCCCAGTCAAATCACCATATTGAAAGTGTCCTTGCTGGAAGAACTGCCAGCAGGAAGGTTGGAGTGCCAATAGAACACAAAGTGAGGAGACTTGCCATCTGAAAGTTGGTCCTGGGAGTAACCTGGAGGAATGTTGTCCCTGGAAGGTCACAAGTCAGGAGACTTGGCAGCGAGCTGGCAGACCTGAGGGCAGCTAGCAAAAAGGGAGAAGCAGACCTTGGGAAGACTGGACCAAGAGTGTCCACTGTAGACAACAATGGTGCAGCAATGCAGGAGGAAGCATGGGTTAGTCCATAGACATTGGTTGGTATGGAAAGGGCGAGTCCCTAGAAAGGAAGGCTACCAGCTCGGGGAGGAAGCAATGGGTACAACTTGGGAAGTAGAGTAGAACTTGGCCAAACAGAGAGCTTTGGGGAGAGGGGAGAGAGATTGTCTGGGTGTAAATTAAGAAGGACATCATCAGGTACAGGAAACAAGGCTTGCCATCTGGGAAGAGATTGCAAGGACCTAACAGAAGGAAGACCTAAAACACCTGAAGAGTGGAGGAAAGATTACTTAAGAACAGAGTGAGAATGATACAAACATGGAAGGATATAGTGCAAATTGAATGCGTTATTAGCAGATAGAAATTGTTATTGACCTCCTTACAGACAATCAGAATATTTAGAGCGCAGTCAATAACTACTGGCATTGACTGTATTCTGAATATTCTGTTTTCAGAAGCATACAGGGAAACAACAATGCTATTTCCAGACGAGAATGTGTGACAGTGTGGACAATGACATTGGATTAATAAATCCCACTCAACTTGTAAGAGGCCCATACCCAGGTCATGAGCTGGAGGTCAGATAAAGAAACTGATTTCTGAGGAAAATTGTGATAGCCAACAGAGATAACAATGGTATGCCTCAGTTTGAAGACTACATCTCAAATGATCCTTGGGGCTTTTTCTTCATTTATCACATAATGTGGTCACATTTTTAGTACTAATAAACAGAATAAGCACTGGGTAAAGAGAAAGAGTGTAAGCTAAGAAGAAAGCTCTTTTAACTGCTTCAAAGGCCACCCGCCCTGACATTGCGACTATTAAGCTGAGACAAAGAGTATAAAAGGGAATTAAAAGTCTCGGGAGGATAGGGGCAAAGGGCTAGTATTGGAAGCAGGACAACGAGGAGCAACACAGGTTCGATCCCAGGGACTGAGCTTAGAAACCTCTGGGTATTAAGCGCATTATAAATAACCAATAATAAAAATAAATAAAATGTAACCCTGTGGAAACAGGAGATCACCTAGGGCCATTGTGATGTGCTGTGTGAAGCGTGACAATAGAAGCTTTTGGAGGATTGTCACTATGATTTCTAATAGCCTTGCTCTTGGCTTCAGTGATGCCCCAGAATCTCATATACATCAACAGGACTGGGTAGAACACTTCACCACAATATACAGCCCTGGCTGCTGTGAAAATATAGAGAGTGCAGCTATACCATCTTCATTCTTACGGTGCCACCCTCGAACCCTTTCCAATTAGGGAACATTGGTTACTGGACGGCACAAACACCTACACCCAAGGGCACCAGGGGTGGATGGGGTTCCTAATGAACTTTTTCTCTCATGTATAAATCTGTGGAACCCTTTACTCATGCAGGTCTTTAATTCATTGCTGGTCTCGGGCTTTATGTAGAGAGTTGAAAAATTGTAACCATTGTTCCGATTTTCAAAAAAGGAAAGAAATCGCTTCAGACCTCATATCGTCCGATCAGGTGGTTATATGGAACATCTAAGCTGTTCTCTGGGGGTATTATAAGAAGATTAGAGGAGTGGGTCTCTGGGCACAATATTCTCTCTGATACAGAGTTGGCGCATAGGCCTGTTATGGGAACAAACAACCAATATATGAACTTGTACTTCATTCTCTCCATGTACGCTTCTATCGCGAAGACTCCTGTCTACGTGGCCTTTATGGGTCTGAGCTCTGCCCTTGACCACGTGGACAGGAGCCTTCTTTTTAGGGCCCTTGAAACAATAGGTGTTTCTGGACCAATTTAGCATGTTCTTGAATCTTTACCTGCTGATTCCAGGGTCCCTGTTCGATATGGCAATGGGGATGCAGCATAAAAGTGGAGAAAGGGAACCACCAGGGTCGTGTGCTTGCGCTCCTCCATTTAAAATCGATATGTTAATCATCTCCCATCATTTATGCAATAATTAGGTCCAGATATAACGCAGTGTGAGGGCAGAAAGCTGCCAGTTTTAAGCTATACAGGTGACGCTGTCTTTTTAGCCAGGACTCCCAAGTCCCTACTGATTTTAGTTGAGTGTTACGTGAATTCTATCACCCAATTGGATCTCAAAGTGAATATAGAGAAATGCTATGTAATGTATTTTTCAACTGAAATGCAGCAGGCCCTGAAGATGTTTATGGGAGGTCAAAAACAATATTTCTGCCAGCATTTTGAGTATCGGGGTTAACTTTCAATGGTCGGCTCACATGGAAGGAGAACATAAGCGCAAGGAGACTCAAGACGAAACAGGCTATTGGCATTCTATTCAGGTTTGCCAAAACCATACAAGACTTTTCAGTTACCCATATACTAACTGCCTATAAAGGCAAGGGGTTAGGGTTCGGTGTTTTTAGCAGTGAATTATGGGGCACGGGCAAGTTGGGGAATTTTAATCAGAGGAGAATTCTTTTCACTCTTGCTTATTAGGTGTACCCCCATACACAGCAGCATTTATCACACTTCTTGAAACTGGTCAGCCGTTTGCTCAAACTCATATTGTTTTGGTTTTCACTGTGGCTATCCCACTTTGATAGTGACCACATCTCTGCTGCCAAAAAAAAGGCGCACTGGCTCCCTATTAGGGAAAGGTCAAAACATTGTTGATTACCCAAAGATGCTTGAGCAACACCGCCCCACAATACCTTGCCCAGAAAATTGAAAGATCGAAGTCCAGCAGACCGGTAAGGTCTCTCCGCGTACATCTGCTAGCCATGCATACCGTGAAAAGAGCCGAAGGAGGTGGGGTGAGCTTCTCGTTGGTGGCCGTGAACCACTGGAACGCCCTTCCCCCAGAACTAAGAGCAGAGGACTCCTACTGGGCCTTCCGTAAGGCCATGAAAACCTGGCTATTTGCCTATCGGTCCTCTCGTTGAACTCATCTGGGAATAATTAGTCATTGCTGCATTAAGCTGTATTATTGTCGTGTCTGTCTAGGACGGGATGACACACCGCTGTTGAAGCTAATGTATCATGTAACTGGTTTGCAACAGGACCCTGATGACTCGGGGTTTAGGAGCTTTACAAATGTAAAAATAAATAAAAGTAAATAAATAAATGTCACACAATTCTTGCTAAAACATGCAATTTCTCTGGCTAATTATGAAAAAATGTAGTGGTTGGCCTGTATTAATCTGTCGGTTTGGTAACCTGCCGTGAAAACCCTTAGAGCCTTGTCACAGTACCCATTGCTGATGAGGTTCCAGACACTTTGTGCCAGCAATATAAAGGACTGCAGCCATTTGAAGACTTCTGCTTTACAATATCTCCCACTTTCACCTTCCAATGGTATGGCTATTTACCGCAACCAAGTTACCAACTTCAATCACAGGTCATTTGTGGCTTGTGGGAGATTCCTGAGGACCACGTTGGTCCTGGGGAGAGCATATTAAGGACAAAGGTTTTGAAAAAGCAACATTATGCAGATGGACAAGGCGCAGAGAGTCGGGGAAAAAAAAATTAAAGAAAGGCAGCCCTGGGAACCGGCATATGCGGAAGAAGGGGGTAATCAGGAGCAGGGCCCCACTTTACTATAAATCCCTCCACAGCCAGAAATATCATGAGTGAAGGCAGAGATAGAATTCCAGAAGGCAAAGTCTTTGCAGACTTCCCAGCCATCTATCTTCCAGACATGGATCTACGGCATGGGATTTTTTGCAGGACAACAGAGGAACCGAGGAGAAAGACATCTTTCTTACAGGTGCAACAGGGGAAGTGCCAGTCTGTGACATCTGCATAGAACAGTCTACTTCTTAGCAGTGATATACCCACTGACCTGGTAAGTTTATATGCTGTTCCTATATCTAATGGGATTCCCCCCAGGAACCTAATGTTGTTAGAAAACCGAATTTCCATAACAAGAACTACGTGTCCCAGAATCCCTCAGGGACTGACGAATAAAAGGGCTGAGGAGGCATGTCACAAATCAAAAATAGGATTCATTGGACTAATAGGTACAATTTCCTGATATATTTAGACCAGAACCAGGGAGGGTGAAGGGAGTGTATCATTACATCCGCACTCCTCCAGGACAGCTGGTACATCAAAAACAAACCTTATTGAATTCCAGAAAGTTGAAAAGAAATAATTCAAGAAGAGGTACACGCTATGTTAAAAGCTGATGTAATTAAACCCTCACAAAGCCCATGGTGCTCTCCAATTGTCTTAGTAGCAAAACCAGAACATTTCTGGAGATCCTGTACAGATTTTTGGAACGTAGATGATCTAATCGACAAACTAGGTGATGCCAAATGTCTTTCCACTCTTGATCTTACAAAACGCAGGTACCAGTTAATCCGGCAGATAAACCTAAAACTGCTTTTTCAACACCTTTCAGATTATTCCAGTTTAAAGTATTGCCTTTTGGCTTACATGGGGCTCTGGTCTTTCAGAGGTTAATGGATTATGTCCTAAACCAGTTATTTTTCTGCAGGGCCTATATTGATGACATCATAATCTATATTAAGACCTGGCCTGAATATATGTCCCCTTTGTCTCAATGTCCTGGTGACTTGGTCCAAACAGGGTAAACAGCCCATCCCAAAAAGTGCCACCTGGCTAGATGCGCTGTTAAGTATCTTTTTTTTATGGGCATGGTTTGTAAAACCCCAACAAGAGAAAGAAGATAAGAAGCTGCTATGAAAACACCACCTCTAAACACTGTAAAGGAGTTAAATGCTTGTCTATGGCTTGTGGACTACTATCATAGGTTCATCCCAAATTTCTCTGCCATCGCGGCCACCCTTACAGATAAACTTTAAAATGTAGCCCCTCAAAAACTACAATGGTTACCCGAAGATCAAAAATGTTTTGATAAGTTGAAACAAACACTATGTAGTGAGTCTCTACTAAAAGTAGTTGATTTTAATCGGACATTGTCCTACAAACAGATGCTTCCCGTATTGGCATAGGAGCAGTGTTATCTCAATTGCATGATGCGATTGAACAGCCAGTCCTATATATAAGTCGAAAACATTTTGACCGAGAGAAGAATTGTGCCACTCTAGAGTTAGAGGCCCTAGCCATCAAATGGGTTATAAACCATTTAAAATTCTCTCTCTATCGGGAAGGAAGTTTAAGTTGGTCACTGACCATGCCTCGGTAAAATGGTTACATTTGAGAAAAGACTAACGCTAGCGTACTGCGGGAGGATCACATGGGTGGAAATCAGACCAGGATCACATGGGGGGAAAATCAGACCAGGAAGACTGGGAGGAACCCCTTTTTCACTTTCCTGTAAAACCGCCCTTCTGATGGCCTTTGCCAACTAGTAGTAAGAAAACTCAATTTCCCTAAAAAGAACTACATGTCCCAGAATCCCTCAGGGACTGTGATGAAAAAGAGGACTGAGGAGGCATGTAGAGGGAAAGGACAGGCAGAAAGGCTCAGCAGCCTTTGGCAGGGTCAGGCCATTGACTCTTAGGGCCGGAACCTGAAGCCAATTGCCTTACCTGTGAGGCATACAATGCTGCAACAGGAAGGGGCAGTAGACAGAAGCTGGAGCAGGAGCTGGAAGGTCCACAGCAGTAGCAGAAGAAGAAGCAGAGCACGAGGCTGGCAGTTCACTAGGAAGTGTGGCCACAGAAGGGACGCCAGAGCAAGAGAAGGGCAGATTCCACCTGCAGGCTCTGAGTTGGTCCTGTGCTCACAAACTCTGTTTGGGTGTGGCAGCGTTGCAAGAGACTGGGAGAAACTAGCAGTCGTTCCAGGTGTTCCTAATTGCTGTGAATACAGAGCTGGTGAATGTTGCTCTGTACTCCAAAGCACTCAAACCTCCTTGCAGGGAACTATAAAAAGCTGAATTAAGGATTGCGTGTAAGTAGTGTGAGAAACCAGAAGGTGTCTCACCCGCTAGCTCCCGAGGATCTGTCATCCAGGTGGCCAGGACATGGCCATTGCTTTTGGATCCAGTTCTTGGGTGTGGATCAATGCGGGAGGATCCACTGGGTGAGAGGTTCGGGGGGTGGGACACCGGATGGTGAGTTTCAGTATCCCCTTCTTTATAACACCTTTTCCCAAGCCTACCAAGTAGGATACGTAGGACCTTTACCCTCCCCCTTTTACAACACAAATACTTTCTCACGGATAGCCCGCTATGAGAGAACATGGACTAACACCCGAGCCGCATACCTGACAATTCCCAAAGTAATGGTCAGGAAGGGTCAGGCAATAACTGATCATCACACACCTGACTTCCATTACACTTCCCCACATGGATAAAAGGCGGAGCACAAGTGCACACTCTGACCGAGGCAAAGCACACGAGGAAACAGCAGTTCCAAGATGGCAGTTTAATGAGAGGAGAAAGATGGCAAAACAGAAGGGGATCGCAAGGCGGGCAGTTCCCTTGACCTTTTTGACAAGTAACTGTTACTTTCACAAAACCTCGAGAACAGAAAGCGTAAGACCAGGAAACCAGGCTGAAGAATCCTGCATTGTTTCTCAAAGGTACCCGGGGCCCTTGCACATCAATAATCAAGGTGGGGAGAATCACCAGCCACTGTGGCACTGTCCTTGGCTCCCAGAACAAAGCTGTTTCAGTGAAAACAACAAAGCCGGTGAGTTGGAGGGACCGATACAAGACCAGTCTGCGTTGAAGCCAAGGTTTCAAGCAGCAACATTGTATGGCTAGCGCTGAAACGAAGATTGTTAAAAAAACATGTGATAAGAGACATAAATGAAGTTAAACTGCTGAAGAGTGATTGAACTTTAAAGCAAGCTACAATACCTTTGACACAGTGGTCCGGCACCAAGTGGGCGATCAATTGAAGGTCTCTGTAATGTATCCCATTGAGAAGTAATAAAAGTAGATAAAGTTGGTCCGAGTCCGGTGGAGGGAGATCAATTGAAAGAACAAATAAATGTGAATCGAAGTGGTCCTGCTACGGTTCAAGTCAAATTCTGCTCACAGCCGAAAGTCTTCGATTTCGATGAAGTAGAGAAACTTTAGAAAAGTACATTAATTTGGTCCGAGCCCGACAAAAGGAGATCAAGTGAAGGTTTTTTGTTAAAGTGGGTCTGAGCCTCGTGGAGGGGCTCCTCGGGTGAATCAAAAATCGCCCAAGAAGTTGTACATACGAATCCTGAGGAGAAAGGAACTTGTCACATCAGGCCCTCTGAAGTAAGAGACTTTAAAAAGCAAAGAGACTTTGACATAGAAGTCCCTGATACTGAGACTTGAACTGCATCCTCCTGCAAGAGAAGCCAGAGACTGTGCTAAGCTCGAGTGTGCTGCCTTGTCCCGTGCTGAAAACGTGGGGCAGGGAGGGCAACGGCTTGAATATCCTGACGTATCCTGACATATCACTTCTTGAACACTTTTCTTTGGCTTAACATTGTTTCCCACACTATTTTGTATTTAGAAGTAAGGATTGGCAATAGGTTTATTAGTATAGGCCCTATTATTTTGACAGACTTGACTAGGACAGCGTTATTATTTAATGGTCGTAGCATGCTCCCATCTTTAGATAGGTGTTTCTCAAACCCAATTGAAGATCAATAAACACCCTTTAACTGTGGTCACTTGTGTCCGTCTTACTGTTTAATACCATACCTTCCTTACAGTAGAAGCGAGTAAAGTTGTTCCTGGTTGTGGGAAGTCAATTATCACAAAGGAAATTGTATTACACAATTATTCACACAAGTTAAAGTGCTTGCGTAGAAAGAAAACCTTTCTTTTTTCCTTTGTTGCATTTAAACTATTACTAGAGTTGTCACGTGTCTCCTATCAAAAGGGAGCACGTTCCTTGTAAGTGTTTAAAGAAGTAGAAGCTTTTTTTCCCAAAGTGTTACAAGACTGTTCAACATCAAAGAGAGGTCACGAGTATGAAACATTTTTTCTGATCCACATGAATGCAGAATGCTGCATGGAAAAAAGGGAATGCAAGTCTTTAAGTAGAAGTTTAACATCAAAGAGAGAACCTGGTTACCTAAATTTGTTTCTAAAGTGAAACCTGACTCTTGTAACATTCAGAACAATTATCAAGTAATAATAATAATAATTTGCATTTTATATAATACTATGAACCCTCAGGCATCAGAGCGCTGCTTATGTATTACCCCCGGTGTGTGGTGCTCATTTATCGACTTCGGAAGGATGAAAGGCTGAGTTTGGCTCTGCCGGGATTCGAACCTGCATCAGCAGGCTCTGCACGGATGTCAAAGAGAGCGCTCCACTCGCTGTGCTATCTGACCAGAAAGTAGTTGTAGAAGTTGCTGAAGTCACGAAAAGAACAAGCATTACCCAAGTCAGTAGCCAGATCCTTTCAATTTTATTTTGGAACCATTTTGTTAACAATTAACAAATTACAAAAATATATCACAGCAACAATATTTTATATCTGTTAGCATGAATCATTATTCATCAATATATGAGAGAAGAGGAAAAGAAATGAAGAAACATAAGACAGTCAACACCCATGGTCATTCAAAGCAGAAACTAACATATATAGGCAATCAAAGAAATCCGGGCTACTCCTATAAGGCATATATTAACTCAGGTCTCACAGAATTATAAAACATATGTTTGACATTGCTATCCAACAGAAGTAAAACGAGAATAGAAATGTCTACTTATCTGCTCAGGCCAACCCGACATTTGATGCGAGATCAGTCCAGGTCTGCATCCAAGAAGGCCCCCCAAATGTTATCAAAAGTAGATCTCTTCTTTTGAACTGAGTAGATCACATTTTCAATATTACAGATATGAAACATCTCCTCCAGCCAACTGTTCATTGATAAAAAAAATCTGTAGATGTCCAGTTTCGTAGAATTAACTTCTTCGCCACCATTGCCCCTCCCAAAATCCATGTGATCTGGTGATTACTCTGAGAATCCAGTTGGGCGGTTTCCCCCAGGAATAAAGTCACCAAATCATAGTCTAGATTTCCCTCAAGCCCTTTGTTCATTGTAGATGTAATCTCCCTCCAGAAGTGCCTCATTAATCCCTGTGTTCAGATGTGGATGTGATAGGCAATGGCCCGAGCCCTTGCAGAGGTCCTCACTGTGCACAGGCCGGCCATACTTTGGCTGACAGTCCATTTCCAGCCTGGTCTCCCCCAAACACAGGGATTAATGCTATGACAAACTGTTTAAATGCCAGCTCGAATATTATTCAGCCTGTCATGCTTAGTGCTCGCTCTGAAATCACAACTTTACTGTAATACCTACAGTAAAATACCTCTTACTATACGGTATAAGTATATGGTAAGTCACTAAGGGGCTCCATGACCAAATAAAGAACACTGTCAAAGTTACCACAGCTGCATGGCAAAATGTTAGTTTTCATGATGCTTTAAAAATGTAGAGAACTGTAAGCAATTTGAGACACATTAAGGGAGAAGAAGCAATCTTGTAAGACTAAATAGTTCTATTCATTACAGAGGATAAATGATGGTATTAAAAACAACACTGAAAGTCTTCCCCTTTAGCCTCGTATTACTTTCTGTCTCTTGTACTAAAGAAAATCACTTAACTTTTCTTCCATTGTCATAACCTAAATCTCTTTTTCACACGTATATATGAATAATACATCCGGACAAGTGGACTCTCCTTCACATCACTGCTACGAAGAGACAATTATTTACAAATCATCCGGGAAAAATCCAAACTGTTCCCTTGTTGTACCTTGCTCCCAAACTGCCACCACTTACTTGGCTTCTCCAATATTGTATGCAGCACTGTGTTGAAAGTGAATCCAAAACAGACAATTTCCCCCAATTGACCCAGCCAAAACCCTCCATACTACAGTGCTCATCTACACATCCTCTGGTAGCTCATGCCTCACAGGCGCCCACACTGTTTGTGCTACAGTTGCTCTTCTCTCACATTTGCCTTCTACTGCCTGGCTTCTCTATGGGCTCTTTCAATTATTATGCGCACTACGTCTGGCGTATGTACCACTTCATATTTTTCAGGCCCTCGTTTAGCATATTTAAATCACATCTTAAAACCCATCTTGTGTGCAACGATTTATCACGCAAAAGAGGGTCCTAAAAATGTGGCTCTCCAGATGTGTTGCACGAAGAGTCTCATGATCCCTCACCATTGACTATACTGGCAAGGGCTTGTGGGAGTTGTAGTTCAAAACTATACTCTGCTCCACTTCTCACAACCACTAGAGCAAGGGACAACACCCTCTAGACAAGTACACATTAAACAGATATTTATAAAAACAACATCACATGTAAGAGAGCGAAGCAACTTTTAATCTACAAATATGTTATGGCTGTTAACGGAATTGTTGCAAAACTGTATGAAACAAAAATCCTTACCTCCGGCGATAATAGTGCTGAAAATTTCCGATTCGGCCCAATGTGGAATGGGGAATTCCTGAATGGGCCCAATGGGCAATGGGGACTTACCGTTCCATCAAATCCTTGATCCGGCACTAATAGCACTGGAGGGTTTGGCGGTAACGCTAATCGACCCGGCGGGAATACCATCGGGGATACCGCCCAACTCGTGATGAGGCCTTTCAGCGGAGGAACGGTCCCCAAAGAAGAACATGGAATCAGCCCCGCCTCTTCAAGACGAACACAATTCGGGAATTCAAGGTGAAGTGGTTTAAACACCATGTGGATTCTAATGCTCACAACATGCCTCAAAAGACTGTACCACAAAGATGCCATTAATGTTCTTCTGGCAGAACCAAAGCAAAACCCCATATGAGTTTGGGGAATTAGGAAAGAAACTGAACATTCTTCACTGCGATGAGACTGGCCTGTACATTCAGCCACGCTGCTTGAGTGCAGTCATTCAGTTTACTTCACACGCTAAGTTGATGTTATAGGTGGAGGTTTAGAAAGCTGCCAGAAGTTACGGTTCCTCAGCGCGCTCCTGACAACCAGCACACTCTGCTTGCTGTTTTTCAAGGTCAATTCCAATATGTGTACAGTGATGCCATGGATTTCAGTTTGCAAGCCTCACACAGAAAGGACTATTGATTGTACGATCACGAACTATGATGTACATCGAATCCCGCAAGATCATCGTCCTGATGCAGGGCGAAGGGCTTCAATCTTTTTGTCCTTCAGTAAATCTTTAAATATCGACATATTGCGTATGTATTAGCATTTAGCAAAGTAGGAACAAGTCTCCTAATAGTGGGTCTTGTACTCAATATAAAAAATGAAGAGGATATTGATGACAATTATGTGATATTTGAGGCTCCTCTATTTTGTGGATGATTTTATAGTGCCTAGTAAGCAAACAATGCTTCATAAACAGAGAATGTTAGCAATTACCACCGAGTTCTGAGCCTAAGCAAATCAGGGCAGCGGAAGGCAGGTTTTACCTGCTGGTATGGGCTTGCATTACAAGCCTCAGGTGGGTTAGGTGGACTGCTTCAATCCCCCCGCCTCTACTGCCATCTTCTCTACCCCCCACCTGCACCCATGATCCTCCAATCACTTCCCACCTCCAACTTTCACCATATTCCACTCACTCCCCTGCCTTTAATATAGACTTAAAATAGGCCCTTGCGACTCCATACATTATGCCAACATACATATAGGAATCCCTTGGTTTGCAGGCTCCACCAGGCACTGAAGGCACCTTGGGATTCATTAAAGTCCCCCACCTTCATGGGGGCCTTTAACTTGGCCTCCAGGACGTTACTGTTTCCAGCACAGATACATACTTGCCTACCCTACTGATTTAGGCAGTAGGCTACTGCTTTTTAAGCAGTCCTACCGCCAACAGATTTGGGTGGCAGATCCTAATGCTTTTTACAGGTCCAGGTAATTTATGTAACTCTAAGGCAGGCTGATTGAGACCGGTCCAGGACAAAGCATACAACACATTAGTTAGTCTGTCTGTGTGGTGGGCGGGTAACTGATTACTTTGATTGATGGGCTCACACCAATCCACTGACCTGACAGTTACGTGACTCTGCCCTGCACTCTGGCCGGGACAGGCCTTACGTGAACCACCAGTGAATTCAAGTGGCAGAGCGTACTATCAACACACAGCATCTGCATATCAGCCTGAAAAGGCTCCATGTTGTTCAGTTATTTATCTTGCACTTCAGGAATAAATATATATTGCCCAGGCTGCTGCTACAGACCAGTGGCAAACGTTGCCTTCTAGCTCTGTGTGATTACCTTCTGTAAAGGAAGATCATTAAATTTGGTGTTAATTTACCATTCGGAATTATACATTTTGAACATTTGAATATCTTTCCATACTTTGTTGTTTGATTGGTTGTGCATTTTCGAATTATCAGTGATGCCAACAATGTATGTTATGCATTTTCCTGAGATGTAGTTGTTATGCAACGTATTATTTTATAAAGTTGAAAAATCCTACATGTTTTTGGTCACAGAATATTGGCAAGTATGCCGATATTACTGCTTAATTATAAGTCCATTCATCTACCCTAGAAGCAAAGATGAAGCAGTGGTGAAGCGACTGATTTAGACTACACAATTTAATGCTGGATTTGCTTGCTAAGTAATTATATGCTGAATAGGTAATCCACCCTTAACGCAGGATGAACAGGGCAAACGCCAGCACAGATTGGGAGCTTTCCAGGTATGCTAATTGGACCAGAGCCTGGCAGCCCAAAATGGGTCGCTTTATTCTGGATTGATGACTGTCTGCACTTTGCCCCTTGCTCTGTGGATATGCATACCTTCCCCTCATGCTCAATGCTCGCCCTAGAGCTATGAGTCTGTGAATGTGCACGAGCGCATCTTAAAGCCCAGGCTTAGGCAGACCATTGACCTCTTGGTCATCCCCCAAGATCAGCAATACCACTTTGGGATTTCCCATAACCTTCCTAAGTCTTCAAATGTATTCTCGTCAAGGGTGTTTCTATTACTCCGCGCTCTAAGGCAGTGGCAGGCATGTTTTAGAATACCTATGAAAGCAGCAGCCATCTTGAGCCTGGAGGGTAGGGCACCAGAACATCCAAATGGTTTATTTTCTTGTAGAAATATGAAAAGTAACTAGGACTACTCGCCTTCAAGTCCAAGGGGCCACAAAACAAAGGCTGTGCATCCTAGAAGCAGGTCAGGTTTGGGTGCCGCTAATGAGTGTTTTTCGCAAAGGCAGTGGGGGCACCAAGATCAGTGTGCATGAAATGGTGTCTCATTGGTGTTCTCTTTTAAGTTTAAAACAAAACAAGTTTTGGTTTTGTATGAAGTGGATCTGGTTTACCAGTTAATAATTTATGTTATTGAGAAACAGTGAGTTCCTGAAAGGCAAAGATCACAAAGCCAACCCGACAATGTTGAGAAGTGAGGTTGGAAGAAAACTGAAAAGCTATACCAAGTGTGACATTTTGAAGGCAGGACTCGACAGAACTGGGGATTTTATGGCACACTTCGGCTAGAGCCATCAGCAAACCAGCTAAACCCAGACAACACATCACAACCCCGCAGTAAAACTCCTTCCTCCCATGGTTGACAAAGCTCATGAAATATTTACAAAACATAAGGATGGTATTTACTCCTTCCATACTAGCTGTATACAGTAAACAGCCACATCCATGCCTGCAAGTCTGGGCACAATAGGGTGCTCTGATTGACACACATTTTTAGAATGTGCTCTCTGTCTCTCCACCCTGAACTTATCAAAGTAACATGCTACTGTCATACTACCCTTTGACAGATTTTAAAATGTGATCGCTTTACACTGTGTACTTGACTTCTCATCCCCCTAAAAGAGAAGTCTGGGATGTAAAGGAACAGCCTTAAAAATTGACCTATGCTGTAAAATGTGTGAAAGCATAATAACAAGGGGTACTCATTTTAAGATTGTTTAAAAAAACACAAAAGCAGTCCGGCAGTAAGCAAAGGGCACTCCTACCTATAGGTGATTTTCACTTCTGTGCCAGGCTCGTCTCGTTCCCAGATCAAAGCCACTTTATCCGGGCATCGATGGACGTGGCGGTCCAAGCAGTTCACTGTGTGCGAGGAAGCAAGGAGAGAACAGCCATTACATGACGCATGCAAATGCTATCGAAATGTGGCAGAGTTTGCCAGCAGTCACACTTCATTAAGATGGATGTCTTCTGGGTGATCGCTAGGAAATGGAGCAGTGGGGCTGCTTCATGGTGAATGAAACTGTCAAAAGGTGTAATATTCAACAGGTGCAAAAAGGCCCCAAGAAACGCCTGGATGCTTTTGTCTTACAAGTGTTCTACTGTGCATTTTTCGGATCTGCGTGAAATGACCGAATGCATGCAAAAGTCCGACTACCAAAAGTCCGACCTGTAAAAAAAAATTCTGCAATTACATATATAGGGGGAAGACCCCCACGACCCCTCCAACTTACCCCTATACATTTATATTAACTTTACCCCCCTACTTTGCTCCCCCCATGACCCCTCCAACTTACCCCTATACATTTATATTAACTTTACCCACCCCACATATATATCTGTGGAAAAATGGGGGTTGGACTTTTGGGGGTAGGACTTTTTCCCCTCGGTCATTTTTTCCTATTCCCATTTTTCATTGAACACATCATCATCATGTATTGCGGTAGGTAATTAATTTATTTTGTTACGTCAATAACCGCATGAATTCACCCCCAAGAACCGTTAAGGTCCAATCCACAGCACCCTGAATGGCACCACAGCTAAACCTGCATGCTGCAACTCCAAAAGGACACTTCG
Organism: Ambystoma mexicanum; assembly: GCF_040938575.1. Taxonomy (NCBI): domain Eukaryota; kingdom Metazoa; phylum Chordata; class Amphibia; order Caudata; family Ambystomatidae; genus Ambystoma; species Ambystoma mexicanum. The sequence goes on from NC_090927.1 coordinate 1,230,289,277, forward strand.
ACTGTCTTACCCAATGTGCCCTCTGTGGGTTTTAAACAGATCATCCATAACAATGTTCTATTTAACCCGAGGCCATTATTTCAAGTTTAACAATAATCATATCACTTCTTTTGTTCAGTGCTTCGTGGCAGACACCTTCCGTCGGCTAAGTGCTGCAAAAGGGTTATTATTTCCCAAATTAATGGTAATGTAATATGATGTAAAGCCACACACCAGCAGGCCATCACAAATTTCAGAGATGCACTATAGTGCTCTTTTATAGTGCATCTCTGAAATTTGTGATGGCCTGCTGGTGTGTCGCTTTGCCAAAACAAAAGAAGGGGTGGGTATAAGAGAAAGGCAGGTACTAAACATGCAGCGATGATGAGTGTGGACAAGCATTACCACCGTCCGCAGTGCTGCTATAGTTCTATGTGGTTTACGGCATTGACACTTGGCTCTGTGTTCTATTTGACGTCAGTGCCGGGTCGATGGGAAAGTTCCTGGCCGAGCACAGTGAGTGATAGAGATAAAGATCTAGCAGGCTGTGTGATGAACGCAAAGCTTCTCCCCAAGGTTCCAGGGGTTGGGATGGTGCTAGCAGGCGTAAATCTCCTTGTGTGTGCTATAATCCTTGTATGGAATTTACAGGTGCTATAGATTGAAAGGTTAGGTAAGGGAGAGTTGGGCCGGGGCTCCTGAGAAATCCTGCCAGAACATTAGTGTTATACTGAATCAGTAGAGTTCAGGGTGTGTTGTTACTCATCTTGAGGTGATGTTACTGTTCTGGGTTCCATTTTATGATGACTGTGGGGTGGTGCGAGTGTACGTGTATGATGGGAAGTTGGGGAGACTAAAATTACTGGGTAGCGATCTCCAAGGTCAGCGCTCTAAATGGGCCGGTCCTAACCGGCCCTCAGTACCTGCACTTCTCATTTTTACCATTGTGCGCTCCAGGACCCAAGGGCGTGAAGCCCTTGTTATAATAATTTAAAATAAAATAAATGAATAAAATAATGGGATATTTCGGACGGAAAGCTCACACACTACTTCAGTTACCTACAAAATATTTACCTTCTTACTAGGCCAAGAAAGTGAGCAAAAAATAAAAATCACCCTTTGAATTTTAGCTTTTATGTAATGTAAGGTAATGTAATGTAAGTGGTTATAGCGCTCATCTGCCAATATTTTTTCCTCACGGTGCATGGCACTGTAAGAAAGGATGGCAGGGGTGCTAGTCAGATAGTGGGAAGGCAGATGCAGAAACCTTTGGTGTTGATGGATGCAGGTCAGAAGTACCCGTTACCTGTGTGTTGATATGAAAAGCTCTAAGTTATTTGTGGTTGGTACTGACTGGGCAGGTTAGCCATACGCGCATCACACAGCTTGTGGAGTGCGCAAATTAATAGCATGTCTGCTGCCTGCTAGTTAGACATAGAAAAAAGAAAGGATTTGCTTTTATGTGTATAATAAAATATATTTAAGACCATGCATAAAAAGAAGCTGAAAGTTTGCCTCAGACAATTATTTAGGCAGGTGATCTTACGACAGCATTTCATTTGTATGTCTTTAAATTCTGAAGGTAAAGTGGTGTAAAAGAGTGGAATTTCTAGGGTTGTGTTACTTTGCTTTCTGGGACTTGTAGTTGTCCTTTAGGCTGTATGAAGCTGCAATTATACTCTTTTAGCTTAACATGTTTTTTATATGAATGCATGCATTGTCAGGTTGCTTTACTATTTGATGTGTGCACTTTGCAAGTAAACTTTAAAAGATTGTGTTCTTGAAAGCCAAAACATAAATATGTTCTGCATTAGACGTTCAATTGGTCTGTGAGTTCTGCATTAGACGGACAATCTCATTTGAAGTTAATGACGGTATGACGTCCTTTCGTCGCGGGATGTTTTTTCCTGGGTTTTTTTACCGAGATTTTTTTGTTGAAAAGACCAATTGAATTTTAGAGGGAATGCAGGGGCTGGTGGGGGGGAACCCCCCCCCAAAAAGAAAAAATTAGATGGGTTTTTGTTGAGATAAAATAATCGCGGTATAAAACCCTGTGAAAAAACATCCCACGATGAAATGAAATGGAACCTTAATGACGTGAGTAAACTATTATAATTAGATTTTCATTGGAATCACTGACTGAGATGTTTCAGCTCATCATGCTCCCAAGGCCCAGGCTCAGAAGAAAGAGAGACTTACACAAAGCGTTAAAGAGGGGCTAAGAACCGAATTGGAGTTGGGTGTGGGTAGGTGAGGAGAGAGACAAATAAAAAAGGAAACATAGTTGGAGACACGCAATTAAAGTGAGAAATAGAAAACTATGAAAATGTACACAGAGTGTGAGATTAGAAGAAATGGGTCAAGGAGCCCGGTAGGACCCCAGGGTGAGTTAGACCCTGCTGGGGATGAGTCTTGGCCCACTTGAAGCCTACATTGGTGAGTACTTGCACTTCTTTATTCCATTTAAAGTACTGTCCAAGGTGTTCTAGATTTAAGTGTTGTACAGTTGCGTATTGAACATGTCAGTGAAGGAGACCCGAATTTCGCAGTCTCTATTTCTTCCTGGTTTGCAAGCCTGGTGCTCTGATGGGTTTTGTGTCCAGATTTGTGATGTCTACTATGTTGGTAAAATCTGAGTGGTCGTGCCTTGGGAGTTGCAGGACCATGCTGGTTCATCAGAGTGGGTCTTGCGTCCCATCTGGGGTGGCTAGAGGTTGAAAGGTTTGCTTTGTTGGATCTTTGTTCGCTAGACTGCACCAGACGAACTAGCATGATCTTGTCTGACAGATTTTGAGAGATTTTCTAAAGGCCTGATCACAAGTTTAGAGGCAGCGGTACAATACCCAGTAATTATCACTACCGGGTGTTTTGCCACTCGACAAAATCCAAGTTTCCTTTTTACCGGCTGCTTTTGTGTGGCAGAGATTACCGCCACACAAACGCAGTACTGTATGCAGTAATTACTGCATGCAGTAAATACCGGCTCCCATGGAAATCCGAAATGGAGAATAATTTAAGGGTCTGCATGACTTGCAATCATAAAATCCTACCCGGTTACTGGGTAATTATCTAATGGGGTAAAGGTAACAGGTTGGTGGTATTACCCAGGGTCATATGTGATCACCCTAGTTTAGCAAATAACATCTGGCATGACATGATCATCCCGCTGGGTTATCCATCTGATGGTCACCTGCTCTTAGTCGCAGTTTGAAAAAGTCATGTAGCTGATTGTTATGTGTGATATGCATGTACACAAGAGACACAACACTTGCAATGAGAAGGCATTACTATAGTTCAACCACCTAATAGTTTTCACTCTGCAAGATATTGTTTCCTTCTAACTTAACAGACCTTTCACTCCAGGCTCAGCTTCTCCAATAGTATGACGTTAGAGATGGTCGTTATCAGAAGAGACACTACTCCCAGCTCAGCTACAAATAATATGCAGTCAGAAATAGCCAGTTTAACTGAAAAGCTATCATTCATAGTTCAGTTTCAAAGGATTGGTAATCCAGCAAAATCATGTAAACTGTCTGACTACCGGAGAAAATACTGCCAAACTGTTACCACGTGGTAATTGCTGGGTGCCCCGATAGGTCTCCATGACAACATAAAAAAATAACATGGAACATGATGAGCATTAGCTTTAATTGATAGGGTTTACATTTAAATCAAATGAAACATGTTTCTATTTTCATAAGCAATTTCACACATTGCACTTTGTATGTTTCACTTCACTAAACACATAAAAATGCTAGCATTTGTTAAAGTAGAACAGACTTTTGAACATATTTTTGGATTAATAGAACCCTTCTCACTTCCTCACCCTGTAGCAATACAAAATCTCTCTTCTATCAGGGTCACTTTCTTATTCTCAGGAGTGAGTGTTCATTTTTCAATTAGGAATAACACTCAGTTTCATTTAGCCAAGCAATTCTCATACCCAGCACCAAATCAAGACCTTCAGTTACATTCAGCACCCCTCTGCTTAAAGGCCAGATCTGAAGAATGGTGGTGGTTCGGAATTTCGTTTTTGGACAAGGACACACCCTCTCTTTGGGGAATTCTGGGGTTGACAAGGAAAATGTTTTAACCCAATTACATTAACAGAGTATAGTTTTAATTCGCACTGGGAATTAATTTTGTTTTCGAATGTTAACAAAATCAAACTGTGATTTTTAGCTATCGGGGCATTAAGCGAATTATTATTTATTAAAATATACTAAGGGTCTACTTCCATGCCCCCCCCACCCATGAACTAAGGGGAAGGTATTAAATCAAACAAATCCCCACAATTTGTTTGGTTGGACAAACTACTTACATTGGATTTCTTGTTTTGGTGCTCAGAAAAGACAACAGTGTCTCAGCGACCCTCTCTTGGGGAAGCACGGATATCTGGTCAGGCACTTCAGTCAAGGAGAGCCACCAGGATTCATCCCTCTATTTGGCACTCTGTGTAAACATCCCAGCCTCTTAAGTCTTTCCCAATTTCGGTCTCTGAGGCAATGTTAAGTCTGTAGCATTTCCAACCTTTCCTCCAGGAGGACTTCAGGCAGTTGTCCTGGCAACTTTAAATTCTTCAGCCCTCTTTTAGTCTTCACACAGATGATTTTTAGGCAGCTGTCCCCTCTCCCATTGTGCAACACATTTTTACCATCTAAGCCACACCTCCAAAATATTAAAATGATGAGGTGCCAGTTTATTGGCTCTTACACTGTATTGGCCATTTATTGTCTTCTCCTCCCCAAGGCCCAGCCCCTCTCTGTGGATAGGCTGTTGGAGTTATGAAGTTGAAATGAAGAGAGGGATGAATCCACCCACTTGCATTGACCTTTTTTTTTGCACATGTAGTTTTGCACTCCAAAAGTCCTAAGTGACAAAAACCTTTGTTTTACAAATTAACATCAAATAACATATATATTGAGAATCTTATAATCAAGCTACACTTGATTAACTAACTCCTGTCTCAGCAGAAAGTTGCAGGTGTGAACATCAATTTTTTGCAGTTTACACACAAATAATAAAAGTCACCAAACTTTACACACAGCTACATGATTCCCGGTGCTGCTACTTCCCCAACTTTTCGGTCTCAGGACATTTTCTGGGGAGCTAGAAATACCTTTTCGATTGTTACAGGGTTTCCAAAATGTGGTTTCAAATTTGATTAACATAATGGGCTCGTAATCTCGTAATAAGCATAAAAAAATACACATGAATGGCCTCTTTAGCCTGCATGGATGCTGAGAAAATCCCATAAGTATGATTGTATATGGAACTCTAAGGCAACTAATACATTATATTTTTTCCCATTAACTTCAAAGCTGGTTTTGTTTCTAATGATCATTAGCTCTGTGCACCTGCTGTCTGTTGACTTTAACTTGCAATTAAGGTCATTAATCAGTCCTGCAAGTCAGAGTCTGTAGGAGCGATACTTATCTTTCAGGTCACATGGGTCACCTTTGCCCTCTCAGCAGCATGAGGCAGTTCAGTAATTTGCTATTTGTCATGCAAATCTTGAACACGCCTTGAAACAAATTTAAATACATGTATTTTAAGTGGCACTTAATGAGTGCCTGAAAATTGGCCTCATTACGAGCATGGCGGTAGCTCGCTACCGGCATCTCCTCCCATGATTGGGCAATAACCGGCCCATTATGAATGGGCCGGTAATTGCCCATTCGTGGGTGGCGATATTGCAGGCTCCGGATCCCCATTCTGCCCCATAGGACAGAATGGGGGTGGGGAGCATTGATGCACCGGCACCGTTGATAACGGTGCCAGCGGCATTACGAGTTATGCTCGCGGGTGCCACACAGCCCGTTATGGTTAGACCTGGTGGGCTGTCAGGAACCCGCAAGCGGAACTTGTAATGCGGCGGGACGGTATGAACGGTGCTGGTGCCTTACCGGCACCGTTCACACCGTCACCACCACCCTTATAATGAGGCCCAATGACTTAGTTAACACCATGTTATAAGGGTAATGGAGAATTTGCACCTGAAAAGCAGCAGGAGAGCACCAGTAAACTACCAAGTCTCTGACGTCTTCCAAAGCACTTTTAGTGAGTTAAATCTCTTTAAAACCTAGGGTACATCCATGATGTCGGCTATATAGTAGAGTTGATTTTCAGGCTTCTGATACATTGCATTCTATTCTAGTGTATGTATATTTCAACTAAGGCTGTGGAAAAATAAAACTGAAATCCCTCACTTTTGGCTTAGTATATAAGGATGTATATATTGTCAGATTGATGATTTGTGCACTTTGCAATCAACCACTAAGAGAGTAGAATTTCAGCTATTGAAAACCAACAATTAAATATTTGTACCATCTAGAGTTCAGAGGTGTGTGGTCAAGCGGCTACAACATTTCATAGTGGTTTTTCACCATAGTATGTGAACCTGGGCAAACAATTGAATCTCAAAGGGCTGCATTTTGTTTGCAATGGCTGGGCACCACCCTTGTTAGGACTTAAATGCTGGTAGGTCCCCCCATACAACTCAAAACTTGTGTAAAGTAGAGCGCAAAATTGAAGCATTAAACGAGGCGGCCTAATCACGTTTACACCTCACTTTTGCACTCCGTTTGACAAGGTAGCTGATGCTAACAACAGGTGGAATCTTTTGGTTTTATGCCAGCAGAAAAGTTGTGCTGGCATAAAACCGAGTGATTGTGCAGGGGGCAAGTGGATGTGGAAACATATTTCAGTCTAACTCGCACTTCACCTGCAATAGCAGACAAAAAATGTCCCAGATCGGTAAAATGAGGTTTTAATGGTTTACGCTTTGGATTTACACCTTATAATACCACTTTGGGACTTGGACAATGAACCCCATGTTGTCTTATCTGCTAAATGTAGGTGTCACTGGAAGGGACTCAGTTCTCGTTTGTCAAAACATTTTTACAATGGGGAAGATTTCATGTTCTTAAGTACAAAATGATGTCCTCTCATGCTCCTCTGCAAGTGGCCCCCAAGATGTAGCCTAGAATTCGCTCACTATGGTACAGGGCCTGCCTCCTCCTCACATCACTCGGTTTGACAGGAGAAATATAGACCAGCATAAATATTGAGCAACAAATTTGCGTGCTAAGCTGTAATTTTGCAACAGTACCGATCCTTACGTTACTTCCTCACACAAAGGTTTTTGAAAGGTTTATAGAAATGGAACACCTGGTGCTGAGCCATTTAGACACTGGCATGAGTGAGGTACCCAAAACTGCTATTGAATTTCATCTGGTTGGGATTGAGAAAAAGTCTGTGGACTGGGATCGAATATGGTCTTTGGCTCATCTAGCATCGCGACCGAGGTACGTTCAATACTCCCAGCAAGGAATGTTTGAGGAAACCCCACGCAGCCATCTTACTAAGCTACGTATGCCTGGCCTGGTGCACTTTGACCTTTATTTAAGGTTTGATATCTTGCCAGTCCTGGGATACACTGGAGCATGGAAAGGTATTCCTAGCTCTGTAGGATGTGTGGAGAAAGTGTAAAGACATCTTGACACATCCTAACACAACGCTCACATTTGCAACCGTTGTATGATAAAGGATATGCTAAGTTCTGGGAAACTGACCAAGACCAATTCTGGAGTACGCTTTATGGGGCGCAATCACTCGTAGTGGTATCTGGTGCTTATTGTATAAGGCAGATGGTTCAAGACAGACTGACAGTATGCATTGATTTTTAATGGAAATCTCTTTATGATTTAATTTGAAATGATGAATTTATATTTATTTAATCATTTTAGATATGTGTTTTTATACGAAACACTTCCCTCGTGTAAAAAAAGGGGTCACACTCTCCCGGTCTCCATAAAATCATGTGTGATGTATATATAATGATGGCATTTGAATGATTAGTTTTGAGCCATTAGGCGATATTGATGTGAATTCAAGATGTACTATATATTTTTGATACTTTTGAAACTTTACAAATTAAGGCAGCTTTGTGTTTTGCTTATAATCAATGTTTGAAGTTGCCAGTAATTATTATGGGTCTCATTATGCCCATACCGTGAAAATTATAAAAAAGTATTAGAGGTTATTCACAAGAGAAAAAGGACTACAATAAGTACTTGAACTGCAGTTTTACTGCAAGTTTTTAAGTGACCAGGCCCTCAGGAGAGAGTGAAACGTGTTGTGGGCGCATAGCCTATGGATGTGTTATTTCTAAATAAATAGATTATTTTTTCAGAACAGCTGGTCGATTTATGGGTACTGGGAGGGAGGGACACCTTTTTTACATGATCGGAAGTTTCTTTTTTCATAAATATATACATAAAAAATATATTATATATTCGGTGAAAAAAACTTTAGTTAAGACAAAGTTAGCATTATCCAATTTCACGCAACAAAACCCTTGAAACCCTTGAAATACAGCGGGTGAGGGAAGTGACCACCATAATTTTTTATGTCATTGTTAATCCCTGTTCTGACATCATGTATGTGCTCAAGAGCTGGTAATGGGGGGTAAAGGGCTGAGCAGGACTCGGTTAAGATGCTATCACTTCCCACACCCGTAGAATTTCAAGAGTTTTATTGAGTTAAATTGGATCATCTGTACTCTGTCCTAAAGTTTTTTCACTGAATTTTAAGGGTTTGGTTATGCTAAATATTCTTCAGGGCCCACTGACAATCGCCTTCAGCCATGCCATTGTACATGTTGCACCAATTATTAAAAAAGACAGCGTGCCAAAGACCTTGGCCATAGCCAGGGGCACCAGCTTACTGGCGGCAGCCCATACCCCCCTCCTGACTGAGAAACCAGAATCCACCTCTGTCCAGGTTGCAAAAATTAGGCAATGTGCCTCATTATGAGTCTGTGGGTGAAACGTCGGAAATACCGGAATGCCGGTATTTCCGTTACTGGCAGTATGATCGCTGGAATTACTGGTATATCATGAGTTGCTGGACACACGCACACACCCTGCCAGAAACGGTAATACTGGCACGCCAGTATTACCAGCGTCGGCAGCCATCTGCTGGTATTACTGGAAGATTTGTGCTGGTAATACCAATACCGTCACCGAAACTGCAGGCATTACCAGTGCTGGAATTCGCATCACTGCCGGAACAAGAAGTTCACTGGCAGTCATCTTTAAAACCCAATCCACCCTGAATCTCCCATTTCCGGCTGCCAACCACTGCTAAAGAAGGTGCCATCACCATGAGTGACAGCAAAAAGACCTGGGCGTCTGACCTCTGGCTGTGAAAGCCAAAATTCGATGAGGCAGAGCTGACTGCCCTAGCAGAGGCAGTGGTGCAGCACTCTGAGGCACTCTTTGGGGCCAAACACTGCAAGACCAGCCAGTAGAGGAAATCTGCCTTCTGGCAGGAGGTCATGACGAAGGTCACGGCCGTGGGGACTGCCCCCACAAAATCAGTGACTGCTGACAGCGGTGGGACAATCTGAGGCTTATCTTGCAACACAGGAGGGAGAGCGCTGCCACAGGAGGAGGGACGGGGCAACCTTCTGCCTCATGCCTTGGGAGGAGATGTGTATCAGCATCCTACACATGGAGGGCATTGAGGGTGTCAGGACAGTAGAGGCTGGAGCAGGGACACAAGGTGATGGTGGCATATACAACAAACCCCATGTAAATGCAAATGTTGTATCCAAATACATGCAACCCAAAGCAGAGAGCCACCTAATGTGCAAGGAAAGTGGTCCAACATATGTCAGTCACATCAACTGGCCAGATCACACAGACATGCTAGGGAATGCAGATAGAGGTAGCCATGCACAAGCAGCATAGCCAAAATGTACTTCCCTATGTAATGGGACAGGCAAATACTCAGGTAACACCTACTGACCCTACTCAAATGAGTAAGTACCATTTGCCAGCCCGCCAATGTCGTACAGGGGAGAAACGTTAAAAGCCTAGACAACCTTACCGCACTGAGAGTCTGGGGGTGAGAGACTAGACAAACTACGGCCATGGAGATATAGTAAAGAATGTAATAGATGGTGTGAAAAGTAGAGTGACAGGTAGTTATTACTACATCCATAGACAAAGTGCTGTTAAACAGAATTTATAGGCACTATGTTCCTCAGGGCCCACTGGCACCAGTTTAGGCCACTGGTAAGCCGGTCCCTTTTGTGCCCCCTGCTTTTATTCCTGCAATAAATTAACTTGTTAATAACGCATGGGTACATCAATATTACCTTCAGTAATGGTACGCGCTTGACAGTTTCAAGTATTTGCATTCCCCACTGCCGCTCACCATGTGCCCCTCCTCCTTTCTAGGTCTCCCACTCCCGTTCTTGTGCAAATCCACCTTGACCCTCTCCCATACCCCAGATCACTCATTTTCATTTTCTTTTCGAGCATTTTCTTTTCCAAGTACGTCTTGTGACAATACTGTGTGAATCTCACGAGAATCCTGTGGTAAAAGGAAGACATTCTGGCCCAAACGGGCTCCTCAGCTCACCCCCAACTTCCTCACTGTAGATGAAGTCCTCTTTCTCCCTTCCCAAAATATAATTGAGCACTTTTATTGTTCAGCTTCCCTTGGGATTATCGTGTAAATTGCTCGCATCGAGCACATTTTTAAAAAAGTGGGGCTTTTCATTTCTGAAAGCCTCACTGTTGCAATGCACCATGGGAGACAAAGGTTTCTGGGGAGCACGGGGCACAACAGAAAATGAATGGGAGTAGGCCGTAAACAGCGTTTTTTGTTTTCTTAATACGTTTTCAACCCTTGAATACATCTTCCACAAAACGTACAGTTTAGGGGGGCATGGGCCAAGAATTTATTTGGAAAATTTCACTCAAATACATCTAGTGAGTCAAAAGATATTAGCAACAGAATTTTGGAAAAAGTCAATGCATACATGTTTTACCCTAAATATGAGGCAGCGATTGACTCCCTATTATATAACTTCAGTGAAAACACTTTAGTTGAAGTAACGTTAAGGTGCTAATTTAATGCAATAAAACACATGAAATAGAGCAGGTTTTGGAAGCTATGTCACCTTAACTATGAGGCCTCCATTGCACAGAACCTAAGCACAGTGAGGAAATCACATATGACATCACTTATGGCATAATTTACCTTAACTGTCACTTAGCTAAAGATTTTTCATTGAATTTCAAAGGTTTTGTTTCGCTATACCTCTCACCACCATTCTACCTTGTTTCTTCTGATAACAAAGTATATGACATGAGTTATGTTACCAATAGAGATATTGGGATGAGGAAGAGGAAGGTGTGGCAATGGAGTACTGGGATGAGGAAGAAAGGTAAGGGTAATGGAGTAGCGAGTACTTGCTGCTCTTGGTCACCCACACAAATTCAGGATAAATATTCACACTCCTATAGTGCCATTGTGTATAGTGTGTGTGGCCTATTGGCGGGCAATCGTCTGCCGGCTCGTTAGGCCATGCCCCCTTGACGATCCCCAGCTCAATGAGCTACAGACACCTCCGCAAGGCAGCCTTTTGTAGTGATCAGAACCCTCTCCCCATTGGGGGAGAGGGTCCAGATCTCTGCATTTCATGGCTAAATGTTATGTTTGCATGGCAGGAGACAGCGCCTCGCCTTTCAGCCTTAATGGTGGCGCTGGCCCTCACCAGGCTGGGGTGGGGCAGCGACACCATTAAGACTGAAAAGGTGGGGCCACTGTAAGTCGAGGCCTTTTTTCCTAAAGCCTGAAACTCCCGCGAATGAGCGGGAGCTTTAGGCATTAGAAAAAAAATGCCTCTGCTTTCAGCGGTCTCACCTTTCTTCCATAATGGTGGCGCCGGCCCATGGGCATCACTTGCTTGAAGTGATTCCTCCCAGGTGTTGCGTCACCATTTTGGATCAAAGACATTTTCAAAGACAGTTCTCGTATAGCGAGAGCTTCAGGGTTTAGAAAAGAAATCCTTGTCCTGTAGCGACATGGGATATTAGTGAGCTCCGGCAGGGCATCGCCAAAGAACGAGATTTCTGAGCCTGCCGGGGCTCGGTCCCAGCTAGCCCTGCCCTCTTAGAGCCCTGACTAAATCTGTTGAAATTGTGTAGTAGCTAGTAAGCCTTGCAAAAGCATGTGTGTAGCACAGTTTGGTCCATGCCCCAACGGCTAACGACACAATTTTAGGACCCGTTCTTGGTGTGGCACCATTTGAAAGTGTAGCGAGTCACCAATGGGTTGGTACATGTTCCCCCTCCATCTACCTCCACCTACACTTCTCCTTCAGTGTGTGCACCCATCATCCATCACACTTCCTGACCAGTCACCAACCATTCCACCCAACATCTCAAAAGAAAACTAGTTGTACTCTTTAGTCTTGTCCACGACTAAAGAGTACACAGTCACAAACACTGGGGTAGCGCCATACTGTACATTAACTCTCACAGTACAAAGAAAGAGAAAGCTGGGAGTGGAGATGGGGGGAGTGTGCGAGAAAATGTTGGCAGACAGAATTATCAACTTATTTTATTGTCTAAAAGATTGCCTGTATAGGATTAGGCGTGGGTGCTGGCAGATGCCCATTGGTATGCTAGCGCGTCCAACACTATATTGGTTTTGGAACAGTTTCTCCCAGGGCTTGCCAATGGCTATCATTCCCCAATGTGCCTTTATAACATTCATTGCTATTAAAGCTTCCTTAATACAATGAATGTGGGGTATGTGAAACCTGCAACTAAAACTACAGTACTTTCCAAACAACAACAAATTAAATCTTTATGCAGCACAGAAGAACGCTCTTTTACCATTTGAGAGATGCTAGTTATTCACACGAAGACACGTTTATGTGGTCGTTTGTGTCAAATTAATGTTCACTCTTCTTAAGTGCAAGGGGGTAGTTACAAAGAGCATAAACTAACTGCAGCAGCGAGAAATTTGATTTGATTGGATTGATTTATTACGCGCACCAGACAGAGTAAGCCGTATTTGGGCGCAGATGACCAGTAAGCAAGAATCCAAAAATGAAGGCAGCAGGAGTTCCAGTTATGTCCAAATTATTTTATTTTTTTAATTTAAATAAGAACGTTTTCAATCTCTTCCTAAAGAGATCTAGAGATTCACACATTCTGATCTCTAATGAAAGCTGATTCCAGACTTTAGGCCCGAAAACTCCATAGCTTCTGTCTCCTCTTGAGATACATTTAGTCCGTGGGATACAGGTCAAGAATTTGTCTTCCGAACGCAGATTCCTTCTTGGATGGTATATCATAATTTTATCAGCCAGGTGATCGGATGCAAGCCGTTTCAGGCATTTGAAAACTAAAACAGGCCATTTTGAATTTAATTCTGTCCTCCACCATCAACCAGTGGAGGGATCTTTGCATTGATGATACATGGTCCCGTTTCCCGAGATTTCCTATTACTCGGACTCCTGCGTTCTGAGCTCTTTGAAGTCTGGCATTCATTTTTGAGGAATGCCTGCTAACAGACTGTTGCAGTAGTCCAAGTGGGGGTTATTCATTGCCCCCACCACAACTGCCCTGTCCTCCATCGAAATATAAGGGAGCACATTTCTTAGTGATCGCAGTGCATAGTGGACTGATTTTACCTTTGCCCCCACCCGAGTCTCACTGCCCAGGTTTTCCTGCCACCAGCAGCCCAAGTTTTTAATTTTTTTGGCATACTGCAGTTGTTCCCCTAGGATCAACGGTGGGGGATTCTGTCTCTCAGACAACATTTTATCTTTTGGGCCGAACAGTATAATTTCTGTCTTGGCTGCATTTAATTGTTGATGACTATTAGTCATCCACTCATTAAGTGCTTCCATGCACTGGTTAATTCTCTCAAAGGCATCTTCAGTATTCTGGATTTCAATGTATATCTGCGTGTCATCTGCGTATGAGTGGAATCGCAAGCCATACTTCTTGAATATCTTGAAGATCGTGCGGAAGTACAGGTTAAAAATGAGGGGGATAAGGACCATAAGTAATGGTCCAACTGGGAGTAGAGCTTTACTTGGCCAGGTATGCAATGCTGTATCATTCAATATATCTACTGTTTACACCCTCACTGTTGACTCCAAAATAGTCAAATCTGTGCTATAGCCCAGCCCAGGGATTTAACATTTGAATGAAGCTAGTGAGGTGCAGCAGTCAACCAATGGAGGCGACACGTGGCACACAATCAACACAGCAGCTTCCACCCCATATAAAGTATTGAGCTGCAATGCCAGGCATTACAACCAGCCACCGCTGGAGTCAAATCTCAGAGTAGCAGATGCACCTGGAGTAGCAGTGACCTGATCTACTTGCTCAGTATCCCGCAGAACTTTGACGACTGGGCACTACGTGGCTCATTTCCCTTTGATGTCTGCCAACAGCTCAGACCACCAGGCAGTCGCAAGCAGAGAAAGTACTGGCCCTCACAATCTCCTCTCAAATGTAATAGTTTTGTTACTTGAACTGACTAAAATTCATTAGAATATTGCAAATTGGTTTGCAATGCATCAAAGACGTCTACTTGGCGCAACAGATTTCCCCAAATACCCACGTCAATCATCCACCAATAATGAACAGGCCCCAAAGGAATATGTCCTTGTAAAATGGCAAACTTGGAATGCTCAAAACGAATTTGCATTGCTATGGATATTTCTGCTCATCAATTCCTCAGACCCCTCACCCACCTAATATGACGATATCTGTAATTATTTTCATAGAGACCAGGCCTTGCAAATTATTAAACATTCCACCTGCAGGGAGAGTTCCTTAGTTTAAATACTCGAACTAAGAGAAATGCACTCGCCCCAAGGTGACTGGAGACGAAATATTTACCAGTGCTTTTTTCTAAAATGGTGCATATCGCCATAAGCACACTTCATATTTGGTGCAATGCAAAGCATGCACAGTGAAACTTGTATTTGCCAGTTTCTGCAAACAAAATAAGTTTCCAACATCCCCATACTCACCAGCAAGGTCGAGTATCCTGTAAATGGTGCACGGCCTTCATAAAAACTACTCACCAATGCTAGTGGGCTAGCAGATTTTGCGAGCCCTGGAAATGTTTCACTTTTCTAGGAGGTGGTGGTGTACTTAACCACTGCTTTCTCATGCATTGGATATTTGACTAGGCCCCTTCCGCAGCGTAGCCTACAAAAACCTGATCTGCCACTGTGACAGGTTTCTGAGGCTTCCACTGCCATCTGTGCTAGAACTATGAGCCTGCAGTGACTCACAGTATTGTACACTAGCAATGACCTCCTGAACCTTCACCTGACTGGAAAATATACATTGCTCTGACAGCAGCGGCCATACTCTACATGAATGGTGGTATCCAGAGTGAAAAAAGGACAATCTGTGCTAGCATGCTGTGGGGGTTAGAAAGCTGCATCAGGAATCTTCATATGCCAGAGAATTCAGATAGAAAAGGTGCAGGTATTAGGACCTACTCTGCTTTAAAGACAAACAGGGCATCGCCTTCATATGTCATGGCAATGCAATCAAGTGAAATATGGGAGACATTCCTTTTAACCAAATTTAAAAAGCAGTTAATTAGAACTGTGAATGCAAATGACACTGTGTCATGCATATTGTTGCACAAATTAAATGTATTAATACTGTCCATTGAAGTGATCGAAATTCAGATTCGATAATGTGATGAATCACTAGATGTCGTCACTTCTTCCCAAGGAGGAGCCCATTCCCATGAGGCTAAGGTGAGGACGCTACCAAACAGTCCTCATGGGGGTGGTGCACAGCGCAGCGGGAGGATCTCATGGGGAGAGAACCCACCCTCTGGGGACTGGGAGAAACATCTAAGGAGAATGCAGTACAATAACCCCCCACCAACTCCCTACACTCCTCCTTACCCCTCAAAACCCAATCCAATATCCCACACTTCCATGCATCTTTGTACGTCAGAGGGCTTAACATATACTGAGATGAGGAAGAGTAGGGATTACTTAATAGAGACACACTTAACAAAGACTGGGACGAGGAGGAGGCTCAAGACAATGAAGAACTCTGCTAGGAAGCTGTATGAGCATTCTAGTTGTCCTGACCTGTTTGACATAAAAAGGAAAGAAGGAATGGTTATGTTGTCAAGCCATCCCTCGAAAGAGCCACGAGCAGGGAAGTGGTGCTCCATGGAAACAAGAAGAGGCTGCTTAAAGGGATGCTGGCGTGGAGGGGGATGCGTCCCTAATCAGTCCGAAGTGGAAGGACCGACTCGGAAGCTGGCAAAGCAGAAGCCCAAAGCAGAGAAGAAGCTGGACTGCGCGGTCGAAGCCAGATGCGCAGTCTGAAGGACTAGAAGCTGCGGAGCTGCCACAGGATTTCAAAGGGCGAGGGAAGCCTCAGAAAGAGCAAAGCAGAAGAAGAGGATGCCCGAGACCGATCAGAGGATGCCGGTGAGAACCCAAAAGGTATCTGGGTTGACGGGACGGTTGGTGGGGCCCTAAGAGAGTCAAGGGTGACTTAGAAGTAGAGAGCAGACAAGAACCCAGAGAACAGGGGAAAGAAGGGAACCACTGGAAGAAAAGTGAATGCTGAGAGAGTTGAACAAAAAGAGAGAAAGCCGGGTCTGAGAGAAAAGTACAAATCATCTTCTTCGCATCAGTACATGGCAGGTGAGTAAACAAGGTCTGCCAAACCAAAGCAGAATAGAGACACGGGTCTGGCACCCTCACACACGAGAGAGAAGGAAAGCAGAAGCCATCTTCCTCATGGCAGTACTTCGAAGGAGAGTTAACCAAGTCTGCCTCAATACACAGACGGGGAAGTCGGGGTCTAGGGCCCTCAGACTGAAAGACTTACAGTGTGTAGTTGTAAACCCGGAGTGCAAGCGAGGCCTGGAGAAGTGAGACATTCCCCCTGGTCGTGTTGAACTGTGGTCCCAAGAGACCAGAAGAAGGTAGGCATTCTCCTTGTAAGCAACATTGTAAAAGACTTTCTGAAACAGAATGTTAAAAGATATACAGTTTGCCTGCCAAGGAGCAGTGCTGAAACCTTTATTTCTTTGTGCTGAAAGACATTTCTGATTCGGGGAAGGGAGCCAATCCCCTAAGAAGGAGTAAAAGCCTGGGAACTAACTCTTATCCACAGTCCAAATAAAGGGAGTCATTCTTCTTGACCTAGAAGGTCTACTTGGTCTTTTGTCTAGTTTTAGAGGTAAGGGACAGAAATTGGGTTTTTGGCACAGGACGGTGGACTATTTATTTATACGGACATTCTGACATAGCCCTTAGAGTTTTAAAAAAACATAACCCTGTGTGCCAGTGTCAATGCGCTTGTAGAGGCAATACACTGTATCAACATATTGAGGTATCTGTATAGGCTCATAAATTCACCAATAATCTGATAGACAAGTGACATTTGATTTTATTACTTCTCGCCTCCATAGCAATTTGCCCTTTTGCCAAAGCGTGTTCCGACCTCTGTGGTCTTTTTCCAAGGCAAAATTAAAAATTGATAAAAGACTGTCACTCAATTTAGACTGTCAAATATAGCATGCATAAAACCCAAAAATTAAGACATTGTGTTGTTATCACACACAAACATTCCATGGGAATATGTAACATTTAGAAACAAAGACAAAAAAGCAAACATGGGGGAAAAATAAAGAAGAAATGGAGAGAAAAAATACCATAGTGCATTAGGTCAGTCCTTGTTGTAATAATAATACATTCCAAGCTTTGTTAATCATCTGTATGTTAGCATGAGCTGGTTAGTAACTAATCAGATTATCTTGACATAATTCATCAATAAATTGCCTGCATCATTTATCAATACACCATTTGAGTGATATACCCTACACTAGGCACTACTAAATGTACCTAGGTCCTTTATATATACTGGACTCAGGATGCACAAACTACGGACCTCAGAAATTGTCATGACATAATTCATCAGTGTATTGCATGCATCATTTATCAGTACATCATTGGGGTGATAAACTCTATACTGTGCACAAATAAATGTGTCTGGGATGCTGCCTTCTATAGAAGTACTCGACTTAGTATGCACAGTCTAAGGACCTCAGAGATCTGAGTGCAGGATACTTGGGTGCAGATATGTGCAGGTTTAAGATGTGTACAATGTTGTCTATATCCAACTGTGTAGCCTATGTTGTTGATATTAATCATTAGCTAATTGCTAGGCATATTAGCAATGAAAGACTCTGGTCCAATCGGGTTAATAATCCATGGTGAATCTAGATGTCATCCTTGAAAGATAGAAATGCATCCACGTTGCACGTGCCGTAATGGCTTTGTAACTGACATTGCACTACTCGGATACATAAATCAATAACCACTTCTTAAAATGGTAGTCTTCGTTGAGAGAGAAAGCATTAAACGCTGAATGCTTAACATTAGACTTATGCTAACTGACAACCATTGCAGCGCAGGGAGGCCTATGTACAAACTATGCAACCATTGTGGTAATGAGCTTGTAAAGAAGCCATGCTTTGAAATATGCAAGAAAGTATGACCCAGAGTTGGGTCTTGAGACTGGAAGTACAAGAATCCTGCAGTATGATCAAAGAACTAATCTGATTCAGTGATCATTTCCAACAGGGTGCTCCCGCATATCCGCCCTACGTCTTGGTCAGACTATGCCTCCAGTGGGATAATGAACTTTTAAAGAAGCCATCCTTATAAAGGTATGCAAGAAATTATTAACCACAATTCGGGTCTTGAGGCTAGTGGTTTTAATGTATCCTGCGGTCAGATCAAAGAGCTGATCTGATTCAGTAATCATTCCCAGCAGGGTGCTACCACAAATCCACCCTGTTGGAGTGCCATAATCATACAATGTTAGAGCCATAAGTACCTGATATAGACTGGTTACTAACATAAAGAGGAACTACATTTTGCCCACTCACTGACAAATTTGTCCAAAGTTTTATGATCTTTTGTTGAGAAATCGATTTCAAAACATTATTAGAGTGATGCATTAATATAGCAATGTATTGGGGAGCCTCGTGATCAACAGATATAAATAAATATCAGTGTCAGTGCTCAGTGTTAAGGCTTGCATTTCATGCACTTTGTTCAAACCTGCACCTAAATTTACAGATCATCCGTGATTCGAGTTGTCTGAGACAATGGTATCGGTCACCACCTCTTCTATTCAAGAGCGCTTTTTGGATGCCAATAAATGTTTTGTTCACCTTGTTTGCCATCTGATGTTCCATTTGGCAATGCGATGCTAATGGTAGTTTGGGATCTTGGCTTCCCAGACTGGACAAATGTTCTCTGATGCACACACGTAGTTCTCAAATGGTGCTCCCAATATCTATTTTCTGGCAAATACAGATGATCCTGTGCAGTACACAATAAACTTGGATCTACAACTCATGAAGTCTGTAATTGTAATAGACGTTCCTCCATGACAAGTTAATTCAGTAGTGCCTGCATGTGCATATTTGCAGACGCTACAAGACCCACACTTATGGAAATCTTTGTGCGTAAACTTGATCCAATCGTTCCCAGTCCCTGTGTCTGTGTCTGGTTTAAGGAAAGAATGACATAGTTTATTCTTGATAGTAGGTGCTCAAGTAAACACACAATTTTGAGTTCAGTGTCAATATACTCTAAGGTCAGAATCTAATAGAAGGAGATGCCAATTTTTCATCAAAAAACTGTACATAAGGTTGCTATCGTTGGGATATTTGGTCTCAAAATTAACTCCCATTGTGTCAGTGTTTAGATCTTTGTTCTTAGGTTGTAACATTTCAACTCTTTGTAAAGGTCAGGTTTTATCTCAAGCTTTCAACACACTTTTCTGGGAATATCCTCGTTCCTGAAACCTTAAACTTAGCAGGTCGCACTCCTGTTCATAACTATCAACGGTGCTACAATTTCCTTTGACTCGAAAGAATTCTCCCAACAGAATATTATCTATTGTTGACTTATTATGGCAGCTGGTGGCAAATAACGTGGAATTGGGTTTTCTAAACATTTTAGTTTCTAATTGCTCTTTGTTGATAACGATTTTAAGATCTAAGAAATCGATTGATCTGGTGTCACTGGGTCCTTTAAATTCTATACCAAATGTGTTGTAATTAAGGTAGCTAATGAACTTTTTCAACTTTCCCTGGATCCATTCCATACCAATAGTACGTCATCACTGTACCTTTTCCAAAGTTTAATCTCATCTCTGAATTCATTACTATTGTGAATGTAGTTGGTTTTAAAATACCCCAAGAACAGGATGGCCACCATTGGTGTGTATTTCTCCCCCATTGCCACTCCCTTATTCTTTGTGTAATAATCCTCATTGAATAGGAAGTGATTATGTTCTTGCGAGAATTGCAAAAAAGATGTAATCATTTGGACATGTTCCCTGTTAAAGGCTGAAAAGTCTTGGCATACAAAATCAAGAGTCTGAATAGTTAATTTATGGTCAATCAAAGTATATAGATCCTTGGCATCTAAAGTTGCTAATAGAAATGTGGGTTCCCATTTGAGATCTCGTAGAAATTGTAAAGTCCGAGTGGAATCCCTCGAGTAAGATGTTAAGGAGGGAACCAGCTTTTTGATGGCTGTATAGATGTTCTCCGAAAGGCCTTCGGTTGCCCAGGGATTGAAATGAGTATATGCCACCCCCTAAGTGCTTTCAGGTGAGGCAAATCCCCTATGAAGTATTGTAGTATATAAGGGGGAGAGAACTGCACTATGAAACTCGGTGCAGAGGTAATACAGTATGAACAACAGATGCATGGCATTAGGAGACACATAGAAAGAAACACCATTTTATAGTTATGGCAATCGCAAAGACTTGCTTCACTGCACTGTACCAGCCGAGCTCCATGGAAAGATTTCACCAGTCCCAACATCTTTAAGCAAAAAGACAGAATGAATCCGTACCGCCAGTTCTCACGGAAGTCCACTTCCCCAATGTCTATTCGCTGTTGCAAACAGTTAGTATCTTTCAGAGCAATGTGCCCTGCAAGAGCGTAAAACAACACCAGGCTCCGCTCAGTGCCCATTCATCACAACTAAGCTGCTAGCCAGCCTCTAACCCCCACCCAGCCAGCCCAAAGCCAACCCCACACCACTGACCAGACCTCCACACCCCAGCATTCCATGATAAACAAGCGACCCCCCCCGTCTTAGAACAAATCAAGTGACCATAAAAGATCTAATCATGCGCGACCAGCATAAAATACGTCCTTTGTAACACGAGGTCCAGGGAGGGATGAATTATTGATCAAAACCTGGGCAGAGACCTTGGGTGTGAGAGGAGCAGAATCAATGAAGCCCAGAATGTGTGGGTCAGTGTGACTGTATTTCATCCTCCCATCCCCCTGGCCCTAATCGCTGAGCCAACCAGGTGCATGCCACAGTGATGTAGTAGTAGGCTTAGTGTGCTAGATTAGACTGTATTTCAGAAGCGGCCTGACCTTCACCAGGCAACAAGATGAGCCCAGCTGACCCACGTGGAGCCTGACCGACGGTGGAAGAACCAACCAATTGTAGCCTGGCATCCCATTTGGAGCAGGATTATGTATACTGTCCACCCAATGAAATGTGCTAGCTTAGACCCTATACGTGATGTCATATATGACGATGTGGTCCCTCAAAAAGCACAGTCATGTATTCTGGAGTCAGAATGTTCTCAAGCAGCAGACTCCTTTGCTGATATTTTGAATGTTTTACACTGAAACCTTGTTATTCTTGCAAGCCGTCTCCTGGCTTATTTCTCTAGAGGGTTGTATTCACTCTGGAGTGTGCGTTAACAGGGATCTGCCTTTAAAATCAATTTGGAATTCGATTATATCAGTCCCAATGGTAGGTTCAAATGACAGTCCTCTATTAAGTAAAGATTCTTCATTATCAGACAGAAAGAATTCTGTTGGATAAGTTGATAACAAGGTTCTGAGTTATTTTTATTTCAGTTGAGTTCTAGTGTTTGATTGGGTGAGCCTCTTGGGAAGAGCATGTCCTCTGTTTTCCCCTACATCTGCCTCCTCGTCTTCCTCTGAAGAAGTTCTCTGTGTTAGCGTATTTGGCCGTAAAGGGGCCTGAAATCTACCAATATTTCTAAAAATTGTCTGTTGGTTCTTTGTGTTTCCCCTTTTATAACCCTCTTCTGGCACTGTTTGTTCCTTGAAGTTTGGTTGAGTCTCCAGATTGAACGGTCAGAACCCCTTCCCCCTCTGATTCTACATCTGAGCTATCGGGTGTGGTCAGTGGTGTATTATTGATTGTTGTTGATTTTCTATTTTTGTCATATCTGGCCTGAAACATGCACATCTGGTCATTCTCATTGTCTCTGTCGTCCCTAAAATATTTGTGAAATGTTCTTAGTTTGACCTCGTCTCGATATTCTTTGGGAATAGAGTACATTTTAGTGTAATTCTTGTCTTTAGTGCTTTGTGGGCTACTCATATCTGCGATTTCTTTTTTAACTACATCAATCTGCATTATCACTCTGGCATGTTCCCTATCTGCATGCTCCACTAAGAGGTGCATCATTTTTGTCTGAGCTAAGTGTGAGATTTGTCCACCCATTTTTGTGCCAGATCCTGATCTTTGCTATTAGTGAAGTCTGGGAAGATGAGAATTCTCAGACCTCTGGGGATTTTATTATTTTCTAGATAGTTAGTGAGGGATGCCTTTTCCCAATATGTATTCATCTCTTTTTTCGAGAGTTTCCTAGTTTAAGACATTTCTGGGCAAAGTTCTCTGTTGGGTTATTCCTGCTTCTGAATGCATTCCCTGTGCTTCTACTTGGTGCAAACAGTGCCGCTTGTCTTCCTCTCGATTAAGTAGATAATCAGCCATATTGTGAATATGTTAAGTTACCCATCTGCACCAGACCTGTATACAAGTTTAAGAAAGTGTATCCCGGGGTATGGCCAGATATGTGCGGGCACTAAGGTTTGAAGATTTGTGACTAGAAACTTTAGAGTAAATGGAACAGCTGCAGATACTTGCACTGCTAGACTAACCCCTGCCTAGGTAAGTAATAAAAAACGATAACCCTGTGTGCCAGTGTCAATGCGCTTGTACAGGCAATACACTTTATCAACCTATTCAGGTATCGGTATAGGCTCATAAAATCACCAATAATCTGATAGACAAGAGACATTTTTTATTATTTTTCACCTCTGTAGCAATTTGCCCTTTTGCCAACACGTGTTTTGACCTCTGTGGTCTTTTTCAAGGCAAAATTCAATATTGATAACAGACTGTCGCTCAATTTAGACGGTCAAATATAACATGCGTGAAACCCAATAATTGCGACATTGTGTTGTTATCACACACAAACATTCAATGGGAATATGTAACACTTAGAAACAATAACAAAAAAGGAAACATGGGGGAAAAATAAAGAAAGAGAAATGGAGAGAAATAAAAGACCATAGTATGTTAGGTCAGTTCTTGTGGTAATAATAATAAATTCCAAGCAAATAATCTGCATTCAATTGTATTTAATAGTCAAGTCAACTTTGTAAAATTGCGGCCTTATTGCTGTTGCGAATTACAAATGAATCCTTCCATAAAGAACCAATATGCTATATTATATTTGAACATAAAAGGGTTCCTAGTGATCTCAATGTATCTGTGAAAATTTAAAAATTGTACACAAAATTCCAGTATTGCAAAATAATGTGCATTTAAAATGTATTCATATAAAAAGTGATCGAATTTGTTAAATACAACACAGATAGAAACTTTACATAGACAATACAATAGCTGCCAAAAGTTAAAGAACGGAACAATGATAATAACATAAAAATACAAATGATCCCATACAGATTAGTGCTAAATTAAAAAAAAAATGCCAACAACAATTCAAATCAATTATGTGAAATCTTGACAAGAACGAATTAATGATAAACAAAAAGGGTAACTAGTCCTCCAACATTAATCCAAAATTTCAGGAAAAAAAAATGGTTATTTTCAGTCTGTTATTGAATGTTCAGTTCTACATGAGATGTTTCGACATCGAAATGCTTATTGATTTTTTAATTTAGGAATTATCCACACAGATTAGAAGTTCTTCTCCTTTTAGCGATGCAATGTGACTGACTGATCAGAGCATTGTCCTTAATGAAGACCATATGCAAGAAAATGAATAATCAATTGGAGATTATGGATAAATGTTGGTGGACTAGTTACCCTCTTTATCATTAATTACAACATAGAGTTTGAAAGGCCCGATATAAGTCGTGCAGAAGAAGTCATGCTGAATCATTTTATACCTGGAATAAATACATGCCACTTTCAACGTGTCACAGATGCTCCCCACTCCACCTTCCACATGGCATGTCCTGTGCCAGTTTCTTTTTGGTCTGTAGTTAACAATGATGTACCGTTAGTTATATGATTTTCTTTAGGCCGTCGACCACGTATGGAATGCTTTGTAACAAGAGCCTTTATCTGGAGGAATCAAGCATGTAAATCGGCATGCAAATAACTATGTGCTAGCTGTTGTTTAAAGGGAATTAGGCTTGTTCATGGGTGAAGTGCTCGCCTCTGACATCAGTTAAACCTGCACGTTGGATGTTCGAACCCCAGCAGGGCTAACTCAATACTTCATCCTTCAGAGTTCGATCAATTGAGTACCATTAACTTAGGAAATGTCTGATATGATAGTGCTCAGAAGCCAGAGGAATCTTTCATAAAGCATTAAATAAAAAAGTCATTTTTCTTGAAGAGACTAAAAAGATAGGAATGTTTACTCATAATATAGGTCTCCAACATTTTACTGACAGGCCCTTCTAATCCAGAGTATGTTGTTAGGTTTTCAACAGGGCCCAAAAGTGACACAGCCCTTGATTTGGTATTTCATATAGGTATGCCAGTCATGATTGGAGGGCCCTTACCTAAAAGCTCCACCCTCGGGGCCGCTCACATCAGGTAACATGTGCTACATCACCATTAATAAGCTTCATTGGTTGGCATCGAACTGGGGTAAGTATGAGCTCTGATTGGCTGGCAGATAGTGTGGCCAGCCTTGGCATTGATAAGGTGTGATGAATATGGAGTTTCATAATGGGGGTAGAGAGATCAGTGTACCACTGTTATTTCCAAATAAACAACAGCTCTCATTATCGCAGCACCATGTCTTCAGAGATTCAAGGCTGTCTTTGGAAGTTTGTCTGTGAGGCACCTCCTTGCATTATCTCATGTTTGGCCCCGTGTAACTAACTGCTGCTTTAAATCATGTGCTACTGCACCATATTTTGATTTTTCAAACCTTTGCATGGATTTGGAATTTAACTATCTCTACACATGCCCAATTGACCAGGTTGACTACTTGAGGCATCCATCATTGCGTCAGCAGGATGTTTATTTTACTTGCTGGTGTGTGTACCTGGACATACGAAGGCTGTCTGCCTTTCAGTGCAGTTAATTAATTGTAATGCTTGACCACTCGCCAGCCTCCAATCAGTTTTCTGTCTTTGCCGTTTCTGTGAAAACCTCTCTGCAACCTTGGCATTCCTTTCTAGTGAGCTGCTGTGCAGCTCACGCAGGCTAAGATTTATTTGTTCTATGGCCAATTTGAGGTCTAGCTCGATTTGTAAAGCCTGTCCTGCTGTCCATTTGCAATTTTTAAAGTATAGCAATAGCTAGATCACGTGTACTCTTCATGCTTGCATTTCACTGCTGGATTTTACTGGGATCTAATGCATTTTCTGCAATACATTGATTTTGCTGCAAATGTATGCTGCATCTATCCCTTCATGCATTTTAATCTTTTCCTTGCAGTGTAGTGAGTCCTTCTCTTTTGTAAGCTGGAACCTGGCTCCTCTCAATCCTGGTGTCAACACTATGCTCTATTTTAATCTGGTTCCTACACTAATGTCATTTGAGCTAACTTTCTTTATGGCAGTTTGCATGTGCTGCCTATTTAATTGTACGTCATGGATTCTGCTTTAGCACATCTGTTCTCTTCACTTTCATATTTCTGGAATGGAGTATGGCTATCTCAGCTTGTATCATTTTTAATCTGCTCTGTACTGGTGAGTACTGGGGGCAGAAGTTGGTACTTGTGTGTTTATCTGTATCCTTAGACCTTACTTCTGTCCCTTACACTAGAAACTAAAGACTAATGCAGTTCTGTTCTGGCCCCAGGAGAAGGACACCCTCCTCCTGGTTTATGGTTCCTGGTTTGTAGCAACAGTTCCCACATTTTAGAACAGTCTTGTGTCTCACACATTGTGAGGGGAAGTGTTCCCTTCCCCTGACAGCAAGGTTCCACACAGTACTTTCTTGCTGGGCAAGGAGAATGTCTCCCTTCTCCTGACAAATACCCCAGGGGAATGACTCGCCCAGGAATTTTAGACCTTCCTAATGGTCCAGGTTACCAGGAGAAGGACTTCCTGGTATCTTATTAAGAGTTCCTAACAACCAGGGGGAATGCCTTCTTTCCCCTGGTCTTCTTTGAGCTGGTCCACTTAGTTCACTCCCCTACCAAGTACTGCCACAAGGAAGATGGCTCATATCTCATTAAGTGGGTTTATCCCCACCACTAATGTGGGAGACTCTCCCTCTCAAGTTCTCTTTAAGGGAAGTGGGGTCCTCGGAAAAGGCTTTGTTCCACCACTACAATGAGGAGGAGAAGGTTTGCAGTAGGAGAAGGTTTGCTGGGTTCCTGCCTTGCCGTGCCACCCAAGCATTATGGTTGCAAAGGGGCCTAGGGACAACTGCATGCACCCTCTTGGTAAGCCGCCCTGTGCCCTTTCCGGTTCTCCTGTGCCACCCTTTTCCTTGCTGAGGGTTTTGACACGTCGCTGGGGCTTCCTGGGATGGTGGGCATTCCAACTGCCTTGTGTACTCTTCCTGCCAGGATGTCTGTTGCCATTTCACTGCCTGGTATACTCCGCTGCCAGGACTTTGTAGGCGTTTCAATTGCCTGCCATCTTTCCTTTGCCAGGACTTCTTATGCACTTCAATTGACTGGTATCTTTCCCTTTGTCAGGACTTCTTATGCATTTCAAAGTTCCTCTATTTCACCAGCTCCTCACACCAACCGGAGTTCGGGCAGAGTTCAGTCTGCGGCAGTCCCTGGCGGAGTGTGGTGTGAGGAGCTGCAGCGACTGTGTCTTTCCGGGATCCAACCTATTCCTTTAAGGAAAAAGAAAGTCCAACTGACTATAAAAACCCATCTCGAGCGCGGAGCGCGCGCGGAGTTCGGGCAGAGTTCAGTCTGCGGCAGTCCGCGGCTGAACAGAGGCTGGCTGAGGTGGGTGGCTTGGCTGACGGCCACGAGACGGTAAGTGAAGTTAATTCACTATCCCTTATTATTTTCTTGGATGGCTGAAACCGGCCCCCTGACGCGTGCAATGGTCAGGCAAACGCTTCTCCCCAGAGCAAGGTCCGAACACACAGCTACCACCCCTGTATCTGCCCCTGAAGCAGCTACCGTGAGCAATAGCCACTGCGGTGAAGCCGTGCATAACCCTGCACCGATGGACCCGGTGGTAACTACCGGAAATATCAGCCATAGCACTACCCCACCGCCTGTGAGTTCACTAGCCGGATATGACTGGGGGACTCAGTGCAAGCAGAGCAGAGAGAGGCAAACGACGTCCGACATGGAAAACGTGTTAACGGTGTCCATGCCTTCCATCCTAGCCCCGTCACACGTGCCCTGCAGTAGTGCGATTGTCTCGCCTACCTTTGCATGCCCCAAGGTGATCAACTCCTTATGTAGAGGTCCTATAATGGACCATGGAAATTGTAGACCACAGACTACATTGGACCCAGGAACTTCGAGTCTAGAGCTTAGCCGGGTACAAGATGAGTGCCTCAAGACAGGCGGCTCGACAGCCAAGCTCGCCCGCGCTGAACTAACCGCTGAGCCGGTGATTGAGATAAATACTGCGATGTTTCAATCGCCTTTTGACGTCACTGACTCCGAATTGATGGAACTTGAAGTGCCGTTAGAACAAAATGAGTCTAAAAAGCTTAGATTCTTGTATCCACCCGCGAAATCCGACGACTCAAACACCATGGCAGAGCCATCCAGTGAGGCAAATGAGGCAAATGATGAGGACAATTTGAAATTAGGCTATCATACAAATGCCGCGGTATCACATCAGCGGCCTCCGTTACCGGAAACTGAAGCAAATAAGATGAGATGGAGCAGCACGTCCCCATCACGAAGTGCGAATCAGAGTGCACTAAAGACGTGCACAGCAAATAGCGGACGCAAAGCTCCTGACTTCGGCAGCTCCAACTGCCAACATTCGAGGCCCAGTGAATCGGGTCATTTACTAGACCTTGCTGGACGTGAAGCAAGATTGGCTGAACGCCTGAGAGCTGACTTTGAGCAAATGAAGCAACGTCTGTCAGCCAGTATTACAAGACCTAACTCCGACCAGACCGACAAGTCGACCTCCAACCCAGATTCGATCGACCTGAGTGAGACGAGTATGGACCAGGAACAGGTCCACAAAAATTCAGGACTCGAGTCGAACAAAGTGGTGCCAAAGGACATTGTCGAAGCAAATCTGCCCTGTAGTGGCTCTCTATCGACAACGGTAGCTGGCAGGTCCCACTGGCCAGCGAAATCGCCCAAAGAAAAGTCGAGACCGCTGTCAACTCACTCAACTCCAATGCATCAGGCTTTATTGTCTCACACGACAAGTAAGATGTTCGATTCCATGAGTTTGGATGCAAATTCTAATAAGACGAGGGAAAATCAAAACCAACAGAACGACATGGAGACAACAAAAGACATGGCGGCAGCCCTCAAGTCCAATCTATCGGCTGCAGCGGCACTACAAATACACAACAATGTGTTAGCCGCAACATCAGTTGCCCTCATTCCCTTTACCAAATTATACGAAAATATACATGAAGCCATACAATCGAATGGAGGGATGCTCCAGCATATTATGGAAATACTAGCCAACCAGGATCAAACCATTGCCCAGCTTCAAAACAAACTTGACACTGACAAACTCGCCTTGCAGTCAATGCAATTGCAACTACATGAAATCAGGACCAAGGACACGTCAGATGTTAAAGCGTTAGTGGTAGCAGCTACGGCATGTCTAAAGCAAACCTCCTCCCTGCAACAGCAATGCAGGCACAGCGATGGCCCGACTAGTAGTCCAATGAAGGTAAATGAACCAGAGGAGGCGATCATGAGTGAAATCGCTAAGACAGGGCCCCCTGCCTCTGTACTTGCGATCCAAACAAACGAGGGCGAGATAGGCCGCTCCTTGTCAGTCGCTCCAATTCTGCCCACAGTCGTGATTGCTGTTGACCCCACTGGAGGGTTATCGGCGAATCCAGCAGAGAAGCCGTCGACATCTTCAAGTGAGGTAGAACGTCCTTCTGTTGATAACAATCCAAAAAATCTCGACCCAGGTGCATGCAACAACAAAAAAGTGACCTTTGGCATTTTTGACGGGCCTGCCCTATATCTAAACAAGGCCAAAGGGATTCCGTCCAACGGACAAAAAACCCGATCGACAACGAATCACCCGAAAAAACAGACCGAAAAGCGAAAGCACTGTGCGGCTCGTCCTCAAACCAGCAGTTCAAAGAAATTTATACGCAATCTGACGACTCCACCAAAGCTGAACTTCTTCTCGAGGAACACAACGGGAACTCCCCCACAGACCTCCAAAGGCACAAAAAGGACGGACAAGGCTGTGCCAGTAGCCGCAGAAGCAAAGGCAAACCCTAACAAACGTCAAAGACTCGACTCCGACGAACAGGCAACCACAACAGGATCAGTATCAATCGACCTATGTGATTTATCCACGTACTCATATGATGACGACACAGAGCAAACACAGAAAAGTGCCTTGAATAGCACCATGAGTAGCTCTGCCTCGAACGTGAATATTTCTGATGTGGACTCGCCGCTAACAAATCCATGGGTCGCAAAGAAGATTCCTGCTCAAAATGAGATGGCTCTGGCAAAAAAGAAAACCCAATCTTCCATACACGGTCACAAGATAGCAAACACGAATGCCAAGCTCCTCCACAAATCCCTGAAGGATGACAGGCCAAGTCTGGTACATCAGGGCCGTATAAACAAAATAAGGAGTCCAAATCCAAAACTAACAGCTGGGCAGCGAGCAAACGAACAAAAAAAGGACTACAACGAGACCAAAGAGACTCAAATGGATAAAAATGCCAAAATTGCTATTATCAACATCCTCAATGACGATTCTGAGGTAAACTTGAATAGAAGAAATGTCATGCGCCTCCTACACTCGGTGCCTGCTCTAAGAACAGTGTCCTCTGATGACATAGCAATCATTGAATACATATCGGAAGACCATGAGGACCGAGTTTACTTACATATAAAGTCCAACGCTGTCCGAAAAGTCATCTTGGCAGCAAAAGACGATCTACTGCAGCTCGGCTTTGACGTCAGCGAACCTAAGCCCAAACCTGAATGGGTTGCAAGCAAAAACGAGGGAAAGTCTAGCCGTAGGCATGAATTCAGATCACTCACATTTGAAAAGAAAAAATTCGAATTAAAAAATCACTCGAAAACAGCCCCTAATTCAAATCATTATGGAAGTCAAATCAGGCATAACGTGTTAAATCATTAGCTATCGGCCGTCAAGGAACAGACAGTGTCTTCCCTGATCTCATGGAACACAAGAGGATTTCGACATCTGTTTGATGAATTTCCGATTGAATTGGAAAATAACCTGATAATTTGCCTACAAGAAACGTGGCTAAGGACCCCCCCGGTGAAAGATGGCTACGTGACCCTGCTAAATCCAGCAGGGAAGAATGCATTAGGACGGCCTTTTTCAGGTCTAATAACTATGATCAAAATTGGCCACAACTGGGAGGTGAAAAAAAGCGATAACCCTAACTTATTCATCCAAAGCACGCTAATTGAACATAAAGTTCGCGGTCCACGGCAACACCAGAATATTCTAATAGTTAATGTATACTGGAACCCGGTGATGATCAAGACTAAAAACTTTATAGCTGCAATAACCGCAATCCTGAACAAAAATCTGCAGGAAATAAGCAACCTTATGGTCATCATATGCGGCGATATGAATTTGTCATGGTTTGATCTGAATGGTGGTCGATTGAATCGAATGAGTACGCAATGTCAACAAAATCAAACTAGGCGATCTCAATGGGACAACATCATGGAGATTTACGACTGCGACATGATAAATGGACAAGTGGCGGGCGACATACCACAAAATAATACGTGGCATAACTTGGGTTTTGCAAAAACACTAGACTATATCTGGGTGTCCAAACATTCATGGGACCTAATAAAAGATATGCACGTAACACCAACAAAAAATAGCGATCACGAGATAATGGTGATGAATATGAATATAACCTCTGGATGCATGACGCAGCAATTAACTTCTACTCTTGAAGTAAACAACGGGAAAAACAGATTACGAATATCGTCCCGCCAGATTTCCATCATCACGAATGAATTGGAGGAAGCAAAGAATGCGTTGAGTAGCAACACAGACTATGTGGCACTTCTACCCTGCCGTCAAGACAGGGCGTTATGGAAGACAAACTCTGTTAAAACGCATACTCATACATGGAGCACAAAGCTAAATAATGAAAAAAAGAAGGCTAACAGTGAAATTCGCCAGTTGAAATCGCACGGCGGTCCGAATATGGGCAACCTGATACAAAAACGACGACAAGCTTACCGCAACTGGGTGAAAGCTTTCAAGTTCCAGCGGGACCAAGAACGCGGTGAAGCAATGTTGAGCCTGGTGAAATCACATAAATGTAGAGACATCTGGCAGATACTTAACAAATGTTCAACTAATCAAGCCATCAGGATGGCAAACGTGGTGACTGAAGTCGCCTGGAACCAACACTTCAACAAAGTCTTCTTAGGAGACGTTAAAACTGAACCAAATCACCTTGTATCACCGGCTGTAAAGTGGGACTGCTGTGAATCTGCAGATGACATAGCCACTGCAATTGAGAAGTTGAATAACTCGCGTGCTGCAGGACCGGACGGCATCACAAATGTGATGCTTAAAGAAAATAAACTGGCATGGTCGAAACTCATCGAGATACTATTCGCTAACATTGCAGTGACGAGAACAATTCCTGCAAATTGGACAACAGCGATAATTGTCCCAATCTTCAAGAAGGGTGAGCGGGCCAATCCAGCTAATTATCGCCCCATCGCCTTGTTGGACACAATTGGCAAGGTGTTTGCAAACTTTCTTCAAAAAAAATTAACAAAGTGGTCAAATGCAACTGGAATCACAGACAACAGACAAACAGGTTTTACGAAAGGTGTGGGAACAGAAATGAATTTAACATTGCTTAACATCTTAAAAATAAATGCTCTGGCAAGAAAAACGAACTTATTCCTTGCATTCATAGATCTTCAGCAGGCTTTTGACTGTATCGATCGAGAATTACTGTGGGAGAAACTAGACAACTGGAATTGTCCCCAAGACATCCTGCAACCAATCATAGCACTCCATACGGCAACAACAATTCAAATAAGGTTGAACGAAGCTGGCCAGTTATCTGAAAGAATGAAAACTAAAAGAGGAGTAAAGCAGGGTTGCCCGATTGCTGCTTGTTTATTCAAGCTCTTCATTACCGACATTCCCACCGCCCTAGCCGATGTCAGATGCTTTCCTCCTAAAATAAATGGGACACAAATAAATTGCATGACATATGCAGACGATCTTGTATTGGTCGATACTACGCAGATCGGCTTGCAACGACTCCTTCAAAAGTTACATCAATATATGTCGACCAACAACCTGAAAATAAACACTGCAAAAACCAAAATCATGAGAGTCGGGTCTCATAAAGGAGAGAAGAAACACCCATTTAGATGGAGAGTCGGAATACATCCAATCGAAGAAGTCACAGAAATCAGATATTTGGGCATCATGGTTAATACCTCGATATGCGAGAAGAGTTGGGTCCGTGATATGGAGCTCCGGATAAAGATCCTGGCAGTACAGGGCTTGCGAATTCACAACCTTTATGGAAAATTCTCCTTGATACCGATCCGGTTGTTTTACTTGCAAAAAGTCATTCCATCTATTACTTACGGAGCCGAATCTGGATGGAACCTTGATCATAAAATCTGGGCGAAAATGGAGGGCCACTTTTGGAAAAGAGTACTAAGGCTACCAAACTGCCTTTCAATTACCGTTATAAGACAAGAACTAGCCTTGGTTGACCTGTATACAACCGTGTTATGGAAATCCCTGGCACTATTGAGAAAGACGCTACTAACAAATAAAGAACCCGCATATGAAATCTTAGCAGTCAAAGACATGAGATTTGCCGGAGACGCATACAGGAAATGGTATAAGAAGGCATTTGACATTATGATAGCCGCAAAGATATCTGAAGAAATGCTGCTAAAGTGGCCACAAGTAGCCAAAAGAAAACTAAAAGAATGGTCATGGGCAGGTAACATAGCAAGACTGGAAAGCCAGACAGCTGCACCCAAACTTGGGCCGACTGCTAATAAAATGAACAAGATGCCAAAGTACCTGTCACAGTTTCCTTCGAGGCATCACCGTGATCGGTTTCTGAAAATGAGAATGAACGCGATAAGAACTAAGGACATCCTACTAATAAGAAAAGACGCAGAGACCAGAGACAATCGGTGCCGATTCTGTAACGAGGACATCGAAACAGTAAAACACTTGTTAGTCGCCTGCCCCAAACTTCGATCCCTAAGATCTGTACACCTGATCAAATACGCCCCGAGAAATGAGAACATGGAGGATTGGTGGTACCGAATACTGAGTGGGAGCTCAATTCACCTAATATCCTCAGTGATAAACTTCCTCGATGCCATTCAACTGTAAAGATCATGTGAAGGGAGGGGTGGGCTTCTTGAGGCTGTAATGGAATTGTTTTGTAAATCATGATGTGTCATAACAAAAAGTTTAATAATAAACTATGTTAAAAAAAAAAAAAAAAAAAAAAAAAATTTCACCAAAATCGTATGTGTTCTTCTTGGTTTGGTATATATGTCTGCGGTAATGTTCAGTCAGACCTTCGTCCACAGATGCATCTCATGCATCTGTAGCTCACTGGGGGTTTCAAACTGTACTTTGGTAAAAAATACAAAAAGATAGTTTGAATGCAGAAAAGGCAATGGTATTGCATTCAAATGGTCATTGGTGCGGTCATCAGAACGCCCCATGGTGCTCGCTGGCTTTGGGTTGACTCACCAGTTCTCTCCAGGATCTCCGGTTCGGTTTGTGCTTCTGTGGTGAGGCTCTTTCACTCACTTCCCACTATGGTGTTTGCAGACGTCCTTCCGGCTTTCTTCGCGAATCCGAGGTCACATGCCTGCTCCCCTTTAGGACCCGTTATGGAGAACGCCTCTTCTTCTAGTTGCTGAGCACCCCGGAACTCTCTTGTGGTTCCCAGCTTCTCCATTGCACTTCCTGCTCACACATTGCATTTCTCCTTCGATCTCGGCAGTCACCTGCGCTCTGCCACACTGGTACGTGTTTCTCATGCTGACAAGCCTCTGCATACAGCGCTGCATAAGAGCCGATGTCTTCTGCTGCACTGCCACACTCAGTAGTGCAGTTGCCATCATTAAATGTTCTGCGCACAGGTAATTCTGAAAAAAACAAGTAGACTGAATGTTGTGCTTCGAGCTCTTAATACCTTGTACAAACTCCTTCATCCTCCTAGTCTCAGTACTTGGGTGATTCTGGGAGTTGGAGTCCATGGGTGTCATCGGACACATGGCGTTAAAGAGTTCTTCTTAGTGATTTTACATAAAGGTACTTCAGAAGAAAAGAGTGTTGAGTTGAAGCTTTCTATGTTTAGGTCATAGGTGGGGGTTTGACAAACAAATATGAAGAAGAGGTTTCTTTGCTTCCTCTACAAGGGGGAACAAGCAGCCAGCAATAGGCCATTAAGGTCTTGGGGATTAGAGAGTCTTCTTCTTGGGAAAGGGGAATATAGCACATTTTGTCCAATGAAGTCATGACATTGCCCCCTTAGTTGTCTCCTCCCATGTGATCCTCCCTCATATAGCCACCGTCAGGATCAGGTAGCAGCTGCATTTTCCTGGGAGGAGGTCACTGCAGGGGAATCCGTGATGACTCCATTGGATTCATCACATCCTGCAGACCTCCCGATCATCAGACACAGCATGCCCCCAGCGTCCTTGAAGTTCTCTCCCTCCAGATCAGTGACGCAGGTTTGAATCTTCTGCATTCGGTGCACAGCAAACCTGCTGTGCCCAGGCAGAGTGTTTAGTCCACAGTTGATTTTTAAACAATGTTGCCAGCAGTGTCTGGGCCCAATAAGTCTTTTGTCTCTTTCACAAGTGTCATCTTTATTGCGCCGCAGGGCCAAACTAATCCCAGTATTTGGATTACTTAGGTGCTCTGTTCTTTTTCGTCACAGTACTTTCCAGAACGTTAAAGTACTCTGCATTACAACAGTACAAAGGTCTACTGTCTACAAAGAGGTTAGCAGAGGAGGAAGAGGCTAGAGTTAGTGGGGGTGTGGCATTCACTAAGGGCTGTACCCTTGAGGGGGAGTCCCTCACCATGAGATCCTCCCGCATGATACCACACCCAGGGGGACTATCAGGTAGAGGCATCACCTCCCTGATCTTATGGGAAAGGTCCCCCGCTAAGGGAGATGTGGCGACCTCTAGGGATTAATCACACACACCTTGGCAAATAAATCACCACACTGAAAATGAAAAACAAATATAAAAAATTGCAAATGGAGTCACAACAAATCGACAAGTTGCTAGAAGTTTCCTTTTAAAGGCATTCTAGGGTGAATCAGTTATGGATGTGTAACTTCCCAAACATACGTGTTCTGCTTCCCCCGCCCAAAACTTACGCAATTATCAGCAAAACCAATAGTTTGAGCTTTTGGCATTGAATAAGCATTGATGGTCAGAACTATTTTTTTTTACGCTTTTCAGGGAGCGCCCAGTGCTTCAAATTACACAGTGTGTCTCCGGTTTGCATTCAATGGATTGAAAATAGTCCCTGACAACTGGCATGTACTTCTGTATGAAGGAGTTATGCAATTAAGTGATTAGGAAATGTGTTTGGGCATGTTTGTTCATTGCATCTTTAGAAAATTTTAAAAACATGTTAATGAGTGCAGCAGAGTCTCTTTTTCCTGATGTACTATTTCCCTTGTGATGTTAAATTGTTGCGTAATGAAATGTTCCGGTGTATTTTGTAGATGTATGTGTAGTGTATAGGTTTATGTTCAATATGTGTTGGTGTATGTTTCAAGTGTAGCTGTATGTCTAGAGTAAGGTGTGTGCATTGTGTGGGTGCATGTGCAGTGTGTGCACTGTGAGACGGCATTCCTTGTGCGATCATGCGAGTGCTGTGTAACATCTTTTGCGCAGTGTGAGATCGTCAACTATGTTTTCTTTTTACATGTTACACTTTCAACTGGGTGGCAATACTGCTTGTCTCTACATCACTGTCAATCATACCAACATCTACTGTAGTTAGCGAAAGGAGATGGGCCTTGTATATCTTTCACTTCAGCTTCGTGTCTTGTGGTACATGCTGTGGCGGGTCAGAAGGAGGACAAGGACTCAAACCTGCCATTTTGAACTTTCTTAATTAAACAAAAAGATAGAAACTCCTAACTTTCTCTATGCTGTGGATTTCCCTACCTAACAAACTAGGCTGCTCAACAGCGAGTCCAAAATGAAGATCAGTCCTCTGTCCAAAACTAACCTAACCTGTCCACTATCAAAACTAACTAAGGCACAGCAGAATGAGTACCTTTTCCTGTGGCCTGCTCTCGAGCAAATTCATTTTAGTAACTTAATCACAGGTAGTTATTGGCATCTGTTCATATAGCTCAGATATTGGGCTTTTCACTTTCTCTAACGTGTCCTTGACACTTTTTTTCACTTCTGATGTTATACTTCCCTCTTTCCTTGTTTCTGAAATGTGTCACATTTTCTCTACTCAGTGCCCATTCTTTACCCTGACTGTGTCAGTTTGAAATATTGCCAGAACTTTTCTCACTCTCCTCCACCACTTGATAGTTACTAGGAGTAGTATGAGGGTTCCAGTAGAGATTCTCACTCATCTCCGTTACTTGATTTTTACTGGGACGAGTATGAATGTTCCAGTAATGATTCTCCCTTTTCTTCACATCATGGGCTTTTCTGGAACGAGTATGAATGTTCCAGCAATGATTCTCTCTTTTTTCCACCTCTTGGGTTTTACTGGGACGAGCATGAATATTTCAGTAATTATTCTGGTCTTTCTCTATTATACCATTTTTATTAGGATAAGTATCATTATGCCCATAATGATTCTTAGCTTCTCTGTGATTCTGTCTTTACTGAGACGAGTATGCATTTTGGCACAAAGATTCTCACTCTTCTGCTGTAACTTAAAGACCTCACTGGGACAAGTATGATGCTTTCCTTTGTTATTCTCGGTATCCCAGGTCTCCCGACTTCCCTGTTACTTTTTTTCACTCAGGGTCAGTGTCACCGGACCTGTGTTTAGGATGGGAACCTTTCTTTGGTTTGTCTGGTTGGCTTCTTGCTCTCTGGTGTACTTCTCTCCTTTGCTGTACCCGTTTCGTGTTGCAGTCAGGTAAGTGGTTTTGGCATTGTTGTTGGACTCCCCAGTCCAATGACTCTTGGTCACACCACCACATCAGACTCAGCTCCTTATCTGAGGTTTCCTGGACTCAGTTTCTCTCAGTTTCGTTCTTCGCCATTTAGCGGTTCCACGCCAGCTATCCTCCAATCTCAGGAACTGCGCGTCCTGGTCAACTTCAGCTCTTCACAGCTGACTTCAAACTCCCAGACTTCTCTCTCATTCAGGATACCTTTTCCTCGATTTATGACGCATTGCTACGTCTTCCCTGGACAGCCTCAAAGTATTTTTTTCACTGTTTGTGTATTCTGTATTACTCACATGATCTTCTTCTCAGTATTAAACCAATCCTCCTTTTGATATTGACTTAGACTTTCTGTATGACAATAACAAACATCAGCGTGTTCATTGGTCGCCTTTGTGTAGGAGTAGTTAGTGATGTATAATAGATGAGTGATTTAAGGAGTTCCTCATTGGGACTGGAGTCCCTGTCCGCAAGGGGGGATGGGTAGTCTCTCCCAGTGAGGTCCCGCTTGCCTCAACCACTAGGGTGGATATCGCGTAGGGGAGAAGTGACTAAATCCCACGATTCATCACAGTGTCAAGATGCTCCGTTCATCATACCCCATGCGACTTTCTCCTAGGGTGGCCCAATATCCTATCCTTGCAGTGTGCTACATGGTATTGCTTTGAGAAAAAGAGCACATTAATGATATGATATTCATAATACACCTGTACACAAGTATTTCTAGGCGTGACAAAACAAGGAAGGGGGGACAAAAGGAGGAAAAAACAACAATCTTACTAGGCCTTGTGTCATTCAGATTGCGCAAATCCGGGGGGGGGGGGGTGGTGGAGAAGTGCCAGGAGGGGTTAGGGGGAGGGAGAGTGCAAATAACTTGGAAGTGCTCCGGGTGGTGGCTCATAAGTGCAGAGAGTCAGGGGACTGTAGGGTTTCAGATACAGTCCCTTAAGTGGTTGGGAGGCCCAGAAGCAGTGCAAGGGCAACTGGTCATGCTGGAACCTGGTCCCGTAAATTTAGTGGGTGGACAGGTAACCAGATTGTACCTAGTAACCACAGTGTAAATGTCACCAAGCTGTTCACGCATGAGTGTCCCGTAGCTTCGATTGTCTGAAGTTAGGACTTTTATTTTGGCAGTTCATGGGAATTTCTTCACTACAAATAAACGTGAACAGATTCCCAGCATCTGCACCACTTTTACCTCACTGGGTTGATGCTTTCAATTCTGCATAAGCAGGTCAACATGCACTCCCTGATAAATCATGCCGTATTACATGTTAGGTCAACACAAACTGATACTCAGGAGCAGCCATATAAGGTTATTATTTTAGGAGCTTTCTCTCCTTCAATGCACACTGTCCGTGTGTGAGAATGTCTGCGTCTAAGTAGACATCCTTCAATTATGAGCAGAGTAGCAAATACTTTATGCAATGTCACAAATCTTTGTTTACAAGTTTATTGCTAGAAAACAAAGGATCATGCAACTGATAACACGATAATATCAATGTAGACGTGTAAATAGTATCATCCAAGAATACAGCACCGGAAGGAAGTCTGAATGGCGGTCCTCTGGATCTCCGTTGGCTCGCCTCTGTGTTCTTCCCTTTGCCTCTTTTCAAGCAAGGCCAGATTCTAACCGTACTTTCAATCTCAGCCATTCTTTATAGGATCCTTGGCACTGGCTCATCGCCCTCAGAACACTGCCTTAGTATGTGACCTAATGGAAGAGGATGCTACTGACTAATTAGGCATCAATGAAAGAGGTTTCTTGACAACCCTGTAGTAATCATGACCGCCCACTACCATCCTGACATACACTGACGTGCTATGTTCAGTCAGTTGGCTAAGGGGTGGGTAGCTGCTGAGTTTACCCAATATCTCCACATTGCTGCATTGCCTCTCCTAAAGTCTCATGACCTCATTTTTCTTTAAACGAATAATCTGTTGGAAGGAGCAGGTCCACAGCCTTTTTCACAATTCTCAGTCTTTCAGACAGATTTTATTATTGGTCTGATTTAGCGTACAATGCCACAGGCATCAAGGCAGTTTGCGGGTTCCTGGTCACTCACTGTTCATCCCCAGGCCGAAAATGCCCTCGAGTCAAGGCCATGCACGCATGTGCACACAGCTGTGATCCGTGATGGCAACTGCCATATACAAACATGAAAACGCTGTCAAATCAAAATGTGATACGAGCAGAGACGCCGTCAGTTTCAGTGCACGTAGTGGGTAAACCACTCTTGACGTGGAGTTCCCTCTGCGTGAACCACACTCCAGTGGTTATGCACTAAAATGGCTTCGAGGCAAAGAAACGTCCAGTGAGCTCGTCCCTGTATGCTTCACCAGCCCTGGGCCGTTTTTCAGCATGTTAGGGCGCATGTGCAGTGTATGGATGTTCAGGTGTATATGCTGCAGAAGGGTGTTAGAGCAATGTGTGGGTGCATGTGTAGTGCGAGGGTGCATATACAGGTCAACAATGTGCCTGTCTCCTTGCACCTACTTTTTCATGGGCCGCACAATGGCACCTACTCTTGCCTCCACCAGGCTGGCCTCCTTGCACATCTCGCTCTGTGGCATGGCCAGTGAAACGCTAGCATTTCCTCATTTGATCTATCCTTTTTTTCTTCCCCTAACCAAGGCATAGCAGAAGGCAGCATCATAGGGGTGGAGTGAGCAACAGCATGGGCTTGGAATGTACGGGGATTAAAGCCCCACCAAAAAAAAACCACTGCAAGATCCAGCACTCAAAGTGATACTGGAAAAGCAAAGAGAATATTCCCTTTACACGTCAAACAATATGACAGGCAACATGGATGGAAAGACATTGGTGTGAACAGGAGAAGACTCAAACGTACACAGGTGAACTGGAATGAGCCACTAATGCCACTCGCAGTCTCCAACATCCACGGATTTACCTTAAGGTAACGCTAGAGCCAAAACTAAAAATGTACCAATTCAGCTCCTTACAGCCACAGCTTTAATATAGGTTGAGAAGTACTATACTGAGAGTTCAAATACTCATGTCAATAGTTTTTTTTGAATGGTCTAATCCTTTAAATTTGAATACACCTGATTTGAAAAACGTGAACATGATCACAAGGTATTTGACCCTATACATATTTCTATGGCAAAGTGAAAACGGGTTGGTGTCAGGTCACACCAGTCCCCGACGGCACTATCTGCTTTTGACAGGCTAACACACGCAGCAAAATAGAGGCTTGTTGACTTTGCTGCACTCGTTGCATATTTCTCAAGGTTAGCTTTGTCCTTGGCAGACACGCTCGTGCGTGCTGAAAAGCCACTATGCAAGCGGGTTTTACTACGTATAGTACAATATGTTAGATCCTTTACCGTGTGACTAACGCTGAATCTGTTTCAGAAAGCACTCTAAAAGGAATGCAAACGCAAGCCAGCAAATGACTACCGTTAAGGCAGGCGTCAACGCAGATCAGCATGTAACACCAATGGAATGAAGACCTTTTAAATGGAAATAGCGCCCCGTGGTAAATATAATTGATCTATTCACTCTTTTTGTGTTATAATACATTAAAGGTGAAAGTACATTGTCTTAAAAACCACTCATAAAATGTATTTTATGTAGGAGTGTTGTGACGAAATTACTTCTGCCCTGAGATGTCCAAGGAGAACTGGCCAAACCGGCTACTCATCCCTCACACTTCTACAAAACAAGAGTGATCCCAATCATAAAGGTGACACAGGCACAGTTAGGAGCTATACCTCCCTTGCCTTTTGTGGTAACGTGGACTGAGGGCGGGCTGTACTCTCAAAAGGGATGTGAATGTGAAACAGTAGCAACCCAAACAGCAAATTGTGCAACAGTCCGAAATAAAGGAAAGTCCAGGTTGCACAAAAACACATACGTTAAATAAAAACACCAATATGCAATGACGAGTGAACTAGAAAAACAAACAAAAACCCACCCCTGTAATGGAAGGCAGAGCAATGCAGACTGTAAAGATGCAAGCACTCTGGACACCCACAATGGAGGATAAAGGCATTAAATCACAAGAATGTTCAAAAGCATATGCTTCTTGATGCAAAAAGGGGTGGCTTGACAACTCTCTAGGGTCCCAACAAATGGCCATGGGGGCTGGGGACTTCCAAGAGTACCTGAATCAGTTCTTTGCAGTTTGACAGCATGGAACCAAGGTCGTTGTTGTGTGAGCGGTTCAAATCTGGTTCAGATGCAGTGATCCAGACAGGGCAGAGGTGTCAAGTTAGGTTTGAAGTGAAACTCCTTGCAGTTCGATGCACAGTTCTAACGAAAAATGTCAATAGGGCCACCAGAGTCTGTTTGATGTTTCATCACAAAGACATAGATGCTGGTGACTCAAGGCGCTTGGTCAAGACATGGCAGTTTGAATTCTTCAGTGGTAGCAAGCTTCAGGTTTGAGCCGAGGCAATGATACGCTCAACTGGCTTGGTGCGGCAGCGAGTGATTTGAGGATTAAGCAACAGTCGTTCAGAGTTTGAAGAAGTGCCAAAGGCAGCACCACAGGTTCTGTTGCTTTGAATGCAAATGAACACAGTACAAATGAAGGAGACTAGCTGCTTGGCTCCTTCAATTACCCTTAGTCCCCATCTAGGGGTTCAGGGACAAGAGGAGTTCTTGTTCTCTTTCTCCAAACCCAGAGGAGGCTGGCTAACACCTGCAGCAGCCCTACGCCTCCAGTGAGGTCCTGAGTACCAGTGTAGCTGGCAGAGAGGCAGGTATTGATCCAGAAGCAGTTCACCCTCAATGTGCCCTCTGAGTGGGTAGGGAGCTGAGCTTGCCTCTGCCTTGGATTGCTCAATCTCATTAGTGGAGGGCTCTGGGAAGGTCAACTCTCCCAAAGAGTTCCAAAATTAATT
The DNA here is from genome assembly GCF_040938575.1 of Ambystoma mexicanum. NCBI lineage: Eukaryota > Metazoa > Chordata > Amphibia > Caudata > Ambystomatidae > Ambystoma > Ambystoma mexicanum. The sequence goes on from NC_090927.1 coordinate 1,230,331,593, forward strand.
CTTCCTGCAGTCCAAGAATAAATCCCAAAATGAATCAAAGAAGAAGTGGGAGCACACCCTATTTAATAGGCAAAGGACCGCTTTTAATTGGACAAAAGCAAACCTGCTTCAAGCGATCCAATCCCTGTATCTGCAACTCCTTGCTTTCTTGCATCATACCAAAAGTGCTTTGTGCTAAAGATAGTGGAGGGAACAGGATGGGAGCAGAGGTAGCGAGAGAAACAAAATGGTGAAATCCTTCTTCAACTGTGCTGAACAACCTCGGGTCCCCCCTAACGCTGCCCCCTTCTCAGGCCTATAGTATTAAAGTCCTTTTGGTATCCAACACCCTGCTGCGAGGCTAGTTCTCTTATGGACAGTGTGCCTTTTGATTCCTATTTCCAATGACAGTTCTTGCTGAGGCGCTGCCCTGCTGGAGAGCGACTTTACCTGACCTCAAAGGATCAAAAGAGAGGCCCGGTCTTTCAGTCTCCTGTCCCGCTGGCTGGCAGGGACAGGCTCTCTGACAAGAATGCACATAACCCTTCAACAGCTTGTATGGGCTCACAGTGTTGACACATGCATGATACAGATCAGATGTGGCTTTAACAATGATGTGAATTACTAGCCACCATGCCCCAACCTCAGGTATGGTTTATATTTAAAGATTAAGCTGCCACCAGGATAGCCATTGCTCATAATTATGTGGTTTTGGAACAGAGGTTCAGACTTTAAATGCAGCCTCTGTGCTGAAGTGACTTGGCTGTTAGAGCAGTTGGCAAAAGGGCGCCTGTGAAGCCATCAACCTGCACTGTGTCATGAGGAGCAGGTGATGCAGATCAGAATACTGTTGGAGCACGGCATAGGTGTGCACTATGCTTTTGGCTAGGAGTTTTATGAAAGAGGGGTTTGGTTAGCAGACCAACCTTTCTTTTTTTAACATTATTTAAATTTAAATTTGGCAGAAAGTAAGTCAATTTGTCATATTCAAATCGTATTACACAATATATACCTACTACTGGTGTTACCCACTAAAGCATATCCTAAGGAGTCCAGCTCATATATACAGAATAGTGGAACAATTCTTTAATTCCTCAACAAAGCTGTCCTCCATCCATTTAGCAGAGGCCAAAAAGGCTTGTAGCTCGCTCCAGATGTCTTTAGGTGTACATATGGGCATTATGTTAAGATGTAAGTGTCTTCCATATCATTAGCGTACATCAGATCTCTCCATTCAGCGTGAGGTGCATACTTGAACTTCCAATATCTCACATTACTGGTTACATGACATTTGGAAACCCCCCCACCCATTTCCTGGATTTCAGCACAAGTCAAAATGTGTTTGTGGCTTGGCGAAGTGTTGTTCCTTTGTGAGAAATCTGAGGGTTTCCTCAGTCCTAGGCCCCCTGGGTTCTCTTCTCAGGTGGCAAGGGAAAGGCCATCGCTCTTGGATCCCGACCCTGGGAGTGGAGAAGTGAGGGAGGATCACCTGGGTGGAGAGTCCATTGGGATTGGAAGCGGGGTGCAACCAGGTGAGACATGGTATCCCCCTTTTCCCAATGACAATCAACCTAACCTTTCCCCAACCTTTATGGGTTATTGTAAGTCAGCTCCTCTTATTTTCCCACATGTGACACTTCACAGTACCGAGACGAGGAAGAAGAGACAGAGTAATAAACACTCCACTCTTTCACCACTCTGGTACTGGGACAAGGAAGATGCCTGCTAAGTGCTGTGAAGATCAGGCATGTCCTTTTGATTGTGGTCATACCGGGCTAATTGGACATTCACACCTGCAGACTTTCAAGGGGATGCAGGTGTATAAAAAAGAGACCAGCCCAGCACGGAAGAGAGCGACAGGAGAAGCAGCAAGGAGGACGGTGCAAGCAGCAGGGAACCTCATCTGAGCAGTATGCTGAGACGCTGGGGGCTGCAGAGAGAAGCAGTCTGTTGAAGCGTGGCGTAGGAGCAGTGGCTCCATTGAGCAGACTGAATGTGCTGAAGGGAGCCGTGTGGGAAGGCTGTCCCTTTCCCTTTTGTCCGAGGTGCTTATTCCCCGGTATTGAGAGGCCAACACAGGAGTGCCTGAGGGGCAGGAGCTGGAACTCTGACATCAAAAGCAGAAGGCCATGTGATCTGTGCTGCTGGAGGAACTATTAAAGTGACCAGTGAGTTTCTGACAAATGTGAAGCCTGGTGCACAAGTGCTTGATTGAACTCTATGGTTAAGGAATACTTTGTATCAGAGTGGTCACGTGCCGCAGAAGAGCACGTTTTCTAAAGTCTCCTGTGTTGACCATTATCGATAGCTAAACTACCAGGCATACTTTGTATTGAAGTGGTCACATGTGGAAAGAAACACATTTTCAAAGGTCTCTGAGGGCTGGCCAATTTATTTAAAGTGAATCAAATAAATACTGAACAATGGACTAAATTGAAAATAAGTCAAAAGGGCCACGAAATGACTGTATAGCTGCAAAGCTCAGATCCCCCAAAGACCTTCCCGGAGGAACGACCTGACTGGAATAACGCTGCATATGAAAGAAAGGATTTAGTATTTGGAGAACACACTGCTAATGTCGGCGGGCTCAGTGGAGATCTAATACGCTAGCAAATGGACCTTTAAGTGCTCCCGGAGGAACGCGGGTGCAGGTACCAAAAATGAGGCCCGCCACTCACCAGAGACAGTGGCAAAGCCTCTGAGTGAGGGCGAGGTGTGGAGTTGGGAGCTGGGGTGGACTCTGTTGCACAAACCGGAAGCAAGAAGGCACGCCGCATGCAAGGCAGCAACCACTCGGGACTCGGGCGGAATCCGGGCATGTGGAGCCTCGGAGCAGAGGTGAGAGAGGTGGCCTGGGAGACGAGCAACGTCACAGGAGGCAGCAATGCTGGAGTGGGGAAGACGTGAGAGTGCCCCTGTGGAGAGAACCAGCAACAGCGGTAGAGCTTCATGGCCTCCTCCCCATGAGTGAGGGGTTGCTGGAGATGGAGCTGACACCATAGGCACTACGGCAGGGAAAGAAACCAAACTGCAGCTGCTGTAAAGGGAACAAATCATATCAAGAGCATGCAGGGAAGAGGTAAAACTTAAAGGACATGAACTGCAGCCATGAATTATACATAAAAGTGTGGAGCAATTACATGAAGGCGTCAAAGGTGCACAAAAGTGACGGCGGGACACATGCCAGCACTTGGCATTTATGAGAGCAGAAGGGGCAGCAGCTGGATGAGCAGAAAGGAAAGATAGATCCCTATAGACCACATCAAGAACGGAGGACAAAGGAGACTGAAGGTCAGCACTCTCTGGCCCTGCAACTTAGCTGGCTGCGCCAGTAACGCTCTGAGGACATCAGGTGTGGTGAAATAGTGATTGTCAAATGCAGCAATAGCTTGCCTGGTGGTGGGTGGCCAGGCAGGCCCTTCAACGACTCGGAAGAAAACCGACATCAATCGGGAACTAGCCGCAAAATGACAACAACCCCAATAGTCTGCAAATGTAAAGGTTGCAACAGAATGCAGGCGGCGAGAGAGAGGCGAAGTGTCAAAGGTGGCAGTGTCAAGGAGCAACTCCCTGCAAGTAGAGTAAAGGGCATGAGAGCAGTGGAGGAAATGGAGGGTAAGAGAGGGTGGGTGACCCACTGTGACGTCCAGGCAGGAGAAGATGAAGTCAGCAAAATTGGACTTAATACTACAACAGTTTCAGTTTGCAAAGCTTAACGAAGCCATTGTGGGGTTGGACGCTAGGGTGAGAGACATGCATAGAGAAATGATGGCAGTGAAGACTGATATGAGTAGGCTGGGGAACAGATTGACAGAGGTAGAGGAGAGAGTGTGGGGAGTAGAGGAGGTGGCTGACAAGGTATACACATTGCAGGTGCAACTCGAGGCGGTGAAGTCAGCGTGCAATGAACTAGAGGATAGGAGCAGAAGATGCAATGTGTGCTTCTTTGGGTTCCCGGAGAAGCTTGAGGAGGAAGACCCAGTGGTGCTCTTAGAGAAATGGATACTGATGGCCTTAAAGAAGTAGTTGAGCAGGCCTCTAGAAATACAGTGAGCACATAGGATCAGAAAAAGGAATGGCAGCAATGTGAAAGCACTTTGGCCGCTCATTGCATGCCTGCTGAAATATGATATGATATGATATGGCATTTATAACGCACCTATACACAAGTGTTTCAAGGCGCGACGAGGCAGGAGGGGGGCAAGGGGAGACAGACAAACGATCCTACTAGGCCAGGTGTCATTCAGATTGCGCAAGTGCAGGGTGGGGGGGGAAGGGAAAAGTGCAAGGGGGAAAGGCAGAGGAGAAGTGCAGTACAGGTTTAGTAGAACAAGATAATTAATAAGGGCCAGCTGGTGGCAAGTGCAAGATAAGTGCAGACAAGTGCTGGGAGGAGGGGCTGTAGGGATACAGAGACAGTCCCACAGTGCAGGGGTTGCCAGGTAGGCAGTGCTGGGGAGAGTGGCAGGGCCACGGACCCGGGTAGGTGAGTGGCCCCATTGCAGATTCAGTGCAGTTTCAGTAATATTAACAGGGGAGAGAGGGAGATAAAGCAGAGGCAAAGAGGAAGGTTTTGAGGTGCTTCCGGAACTGGAGATGGTTCTCTTCGAGTTTCAGGGAGGCAGGGAGGCTGTTCCAGAGGGAGGCCCCTGCAGCGGAGAGTGATCTACCCCCAACTCATTTCTTGGAGAAGCGGCTGACCCTGAGGGAGTTGGAGGTGGATGAGTGAAGAGCTCGAGAAGGAAGATATTTAGGAAGAGAGAGTTGAAGGTAATTTGGCCCGAGGCCCCAGAAGGCCTTGTGGACAATACAGAGGGTTATGAACTTCATCCTCGCAGCCACTGGGAGCCAGTGTAGCGATTTCAGTCCTAGAGAGATAGGGTCCCTGGGCTTGAGGCCAAGGACAAGTCTCGCAGTCCTATTCTGGATGAGTTGCAAAGGGCGGAGAGTAGAGGCAGGCAGATTCAGATAGAGGCTGTTACAGTAGTCCAGCTTTGAGAGAACCAGGGCTCTAGAGACAGTGAGCTTCTGGGGGAAGGAGAGGAAAGGAAGGATACCTCTGAGGAGGTGAAGCTGGTAGTGTGACTTCTTAGAGACGTCAGATATGTGATGAGAGAAAGCGAGTGTGGAGTCAAAGATGATCCCAAGGTTTTTAGCTTTGCAGGTAGGAGCAGGAAGAGGGCCAAGAGAGGCCGGCTAGAGAGCTGCAGGGAAGGAGGGAGTGGGTGTGCCGATGAGTAGAATCTCAGTCTTACTGGCATTAAGGCAGAGGTCATTGGCGGCACACCATATCAATATGTCCGTCAGATGTTAGCGCAATCTAAGAAAGGTAACCCCACAAAGTGGGAGGGGCGCAAGATACATATATCAGTGGACTACTCCAAAGAGACTGTGGAAACCAGAAATACATTTTTGGTGCTCTAACCACAACTGAGAAAGCTGGCCTTTAGACATGGGCTACTGGATCCCACCACAATGTTCATAACGAAAGGGCAGAAGATGCTGGAGTTGAGAGAGCCAGAGGTACTGTGGGAATTCCAGCAGGAGCAAATGCCAATATCTATGGGCACATCTCAAATGGAGCGGAGTGGAGAGAAAAGGCACAATGCAGCGGCCATGCGAGAAGGGCACGATGGGAGAAAGTGGGAAACCTCTCTGAGTACCACTGTGCAGGAAAAAGCTAATGGCAGAAAGACCCGCTGTACAAAGTGGGCCCAGAGGGGAGAGGTAGAGAGAGAAGTCCAGGTCTCCAATAAAATCTCCCACTTGAAGGACCAGAAAGGCAGACGGAGGAGGGCAAAGGGAGAAGCAGAAGAGGAACTGATCAGACATCTCCGGGATTGGTGTGTAAATATGGCAGTGCAGAGGGAGTACGCAGAAATGGGTGGGATGTCTGGTGGAGATGAAGGGGGTGTTAGAGGGGCAGGTGAAATGGGTGCCTCTGAGGAAAAGTATGGCAGGAGGTGGAGGGGGTTACACAACTTGATATGAAGAGGAGCTTATGGCAACAACAAAATGTGTGGGGGAGAGTGGGAGATTGGAAACAATTAGACCTTCAGGGTGGGGGTCCAATGTAAATAGTTACTCAGCAAGTGCTATTACATTTAAGTCTGATGTGAAACACCCTTTGAGATCCTGGTGGAGGGTAGTGGTTGGGGTGCAGACACAATCAAAGAGGTTCTCAGTGATAGATCTCAGCAAGCCTGTAGATTGCGTAGTAGGAGATGTAGGTGCCAAGGGATGAATAAGAAAGGGAGGGGATGGTGGCTAGACCTTTGAATATCATCTCGCTGACTGTATATGGCTTCAATCACTGTGTCAAGCGCAAGAAAGTTTTACAATACTTGAATGCAAAGAGTGCAGATGTGGCAATGTTACAAGAGACTTATCTGCTGATGGGTGGCGAAGGTGTATCATCAGGAAGTGTTTGCCCACAATGGTGAGCAAGGTGTGGGCAGAAGGGGCGGGGATCTCAGGGATCTCAGGGTGGTAGCGATCAAAATTCATTTTGGGGACTCCAAGTTAGCGTTTGGTTAGGCGTACGCATGCACAATGGATAAACAACCCCTTTTTACATACCTCACCAGGACGCTACATGAGATGTACAAAGTTAACATAGTACTGGAACTTAACTCTGGACTGGACCCAATCTTGGATAGGTCAGACAGCATGTAGATGGGCTGAGGAGGGAAAGGGACATCCTAAAACAGGCCATAATTGACCACTGGCTGGTGTACGCATGGAGGCTCATAAAACTCACAGGTAACGAATATACGTTCACGTGCTGTGTGCATGGCATGTAATCTAGAATAGATTTATTTTTGGTGTCAGGGAGGTGAGGGAGGTCAAACCCCGACCAACACCCCTCGCATCACAATGGCCAACCGACTCCCCTCGCATCACCTGCAGCAGGAGGCAGGGCAGATATGCACCACAAACACACTAGTGACTTATCTTCCAGACACTCATCTAGGAGAATTAGAACTACGTGTCATGAAGAAAGGACTTTAGTTTGTCCAGACGGCATTGTAATACTCTTCAGACACACATTGGGACTTATTACAAGTGTGGTGGTCCGGAAACAAGAGTGCCGGTAAGCTCACTGGCACCCTTGTTTCTGGACCACCGCACTATGAGTCTGCCTGCCGGGGCAGCTGCATCCGACAGGTCTGACCCTGCCGGGCAGAGGGGCCATCGTAGGCAGAGCCGTCATGGAAGCACCAGCACCATTAGCAACAGTGCCAGTGCTTCTGTGAACCCCTTCCCACGGAAATGGGGACTAACATTTTCCAGCACCTAGATTCTGGGTCCACTGGGGCTTGTAAGCTAGTTGCCGGAAAACGGTGTTACGAGGCCGGTGGCCAACCTCATAATGAGGCCCGTTGTATTGACTCAGTTGGTTTGAAAAGTGCATTTAAAACAGTACTTTGGACATCAAGATCTCACTGCATCCAATAACATCACCGGCCTATACAACCAATCTAAAACTATCCTCCTCCATAAAGTATTTCTCCAGAATCTGTCACTTTTGAAAAAGCCCTATTCAAAACACTGGATGAATTAGAAAAAAGCTATTCCCAGTGTTTATAACAACTTCTCCAAAAATGAAAGAATAGACTTGTTAGCATTTCAAAACAACAAACACAAGCAATCATGGTGATGAATACCAATAGTGTCAGGTATCGGCTCCATTCTCAAACCTTTGTCTCAATATATGGATTTTTTCCTTAAAGACTACATACCTACAATGCACCCTTTCATAAAATACTCTACAGCAATGTTGAATCTATTAAACACCACAGTGTTCCAACAAACAACAACAGATTTTGGTTACCATGGATATCGAGTCACTGTATACAAAAATTCCCCAACATGTGACATTATTAGTAATAATAAAAGTATTAAGAGGGAGAAAACCACTTGAATGTGTCCACATCATTCATTTTACAACTTGCTAAAATAGCCCTCACAAATAACGTCTTTATGTTTAAAGGATGCTACTATACACAAATATCGGGCACTGCAATGGGGGCGGGTTTGCACCCAAATTTGCCCATTTATATGTGTCCGACTTCAAGGAAAGACACATATATGCGGACACAAACCCCTTAACAAAATAAACTAGAGAAGATACATTGAAGAAGTGTTTGTAGTTTTAACTGGTAACAATTTGAAATGGGGATTTTTGTAAATGGCTTAATCAACAAAAATCCCTTCTCAAATTGTATATACATCCTGAATAGGGGCCAGATTAATTTCTTAGACATGAAGATCAAAGCCCAATGGGACTGCTCAAGTAAGTCAGTGTTTCAAAAAACCCACTGATAGTAATAGTTTTTGAATGTATAACAGCTACCATACAAGGACATTGTGCGGAAATCTCCAGTTTGGACAATTCTTGAGGTATAGGCACAACTGTTCCGAATTACAGGAATACCAAAAACAAGCACAATACTGGACAGATCTCCCATCAGTAAGAGGCTATCCAAGGAAACGTCTAAGACAGGCCTCCAAAAGAGCACAGAAAATAACTTGCAAAGTTGCAGTCTCACAATAGAAACAAACCGAAAGTGATCCAAATAGAATAACCGCTATCTTGAGTTACGCACTGTGACCAACTAGAAGAAGTACTTGGACTAAGACATGGCATGTTCACTGGAAGTTTATTTAAATAAAACAAGAAAACACCTCTCTAGCCCTACTGCTATGAGGGAAGTTCCCTGCCCAACCATATAAAAGTAAGGGTGCTTGTCAAAGTCCAAAAGAAATAGTCCTCAGTTTAAATCCTATTAGCTAAATGGCCTTACCACTTAGGAAATAAATACAAAAAAGAGGAGGCCAGAGCAATAAATAACCTCTGTCCTTGGCTTCAGTCTGGCCCAGTCACCTGGATTCCTTTTCCAAGCATTTTTAAAAGTTAATCGCTGTCTCGCAACACAGTTTGCAACCTCTCTGTAGGTTTTGTCTCACAAATCTTACTTCCATATAGTTTCCTCCTTCCAGGACAAACATATTTTGTTGATACAATTCCACCATTTCTGACTTGGTAATTAACAATGTTCCTGTTTCATACCTAAGAATTGGAACCCTTCAGGTTCTCTCTCACCCCTGTTCTGTTTGTTATAGCTTGTGGTTCTTGAGCTTCCCAAAGTCCTCTGTCCCTCTGATATGCTTGCTATAGCTCGACTTTAGTAGGGTGACTGCCCACTTGGATTTATCATGCTCCCGTAACCCTTATGACTTTCCCAGCCTGGACTATAATTGTCTCTCAGTTTCTTAGGGCTCTCCAAGGCCCTCAGTTACTCTGATAGGCTTAATTCAGATTGATTTTAGCAGGGTGTCTTCCCGCTTGGGTTTCAGGCTCCTGTAACCTTTGTGGCATTCCCAGCCTCGAACATCACTGTTCGCCCCTCTCAACAGTGTTACCTCTTCCCTTCTGCTGCTTGGCACTTAATGCACTTCTCTTGCAGTGCTTGGAGATCCAGACTATCTGCTGCTGTCTGGTGTCAGCGGCAGTTGATGGGCACCAGGCCCACCACAGCTTCCGTGTGATCATGCCACCAGGCGAGACTGCCACTTTACCGTCACTGTCTTTTTCTCGTGATGGCATCTATGCCGGTCAGGGAGCCAGCCTTCCATCGACTTGCGAGTGATTAATTCACTCTCCACGCTACCACTGCTCTGCGGTCTAGCGTGGCTTTGCCCCTCCAGGACGTCTTCCCATTAGGAGTTTGCCTCTGCTCAGGAGTCACTCTCCTCCATTCAAATCTCCTTGTGGTTTTATCTATGTCATCACAAGAAAAGGGGATGTATCCTTCTTTGACCTTGATTTTCAAGCGGAATTCAACATTACCTGAAGCCAAAGAGATTGAAGAAATGTCACTATTTGGCAAATCCAAAACAGGTATTGTCAACAAGAGAAATGACAAAAGGATAAATAAATGAGAATTAACTAGAGAAAGAAGGGAGGCTTGTAGAATGACATTAAGGGAGAGCAAGCATAGGTAGAGAAAGAGGCAAATCTCATAAAGATACCTTAAAAGCAAGCGAAGGAGAAATTGTATTGTATTGTTTTCTTATAAAGCGCGTATACGCAAAACAAGTGCTTCAAAGCGCTCCAAGACGGGAGGGGAACATGGAATACATCATTCATATGGCCTTGGTAATTTCATAATGCTATACAATAATAATAAGCATAATAGGCCTAATGAAATTTCTGCTCATTCAAGTGCATCCCCAGGTGGTTAGGGACAGGGCGGGGAGGAGATGGGGGTACAAGCATAACAACTGACAATAATGCAAGTGCGTGACCAGCAGTTAGGATAGGAGGGGATATGAACACGTAATTGTGCCGTTATAATGTGCCCCCACACAAGCGTTTCAGGTGCAAAATGCAAGGTTGGGGCGAGTGGAGACAAAGGAACAGACAGACAATGAACCCAATGGGTAAGGTGCATTCAGATCATGTAAGTGCCAGACAGGAAGTGCAAGTGATGAGCGAAGGGATTGCGCCTGGTCCAGGAGGGCCGGATTAATGCAGAGGGTTATCTCTTAGGGAAGTGCGTAATGCTGCAAGTAGTGCGGGGTGCGAAGGCAAGTGTAGGGACTGATGTGTGTGCCTGGGACCTGCAAGTTCTGAGGTGAGCCAGGAGACCAGTCAACAAGCTGAGCAGAAGAAGGTGGTAGCAGGTAGGAAGCGGAGGTTAGCAGGAGAGAGGTAGAGAGAAGGCAGAGGAGAAGAGGAAGGTCTTGAGGAGTCTCTGGAATCTAAGGAGATCCTGCTTGAGACAGAGAGAGGCATGGAGACTTTTCCAGAGGGCCCCTGAAGATGACATGGATCTACCCCCAAGTCTCTGTTTGGAAAAACGGCTCACTCTCAGAGAGTTGGAGGAGGATGTGCAGAGTGCTCTAGATGGGTGTATTTGGGAAGAGTGTGTTGTAAGTAGTGTGGGCCCCTGCCACAGAAGGCATTGTGAACTATGCAGAGGGTCTTATACTTGATCCTTGCAGCCACAAGGAGCCAGTCGAGGGCTTTCAGTGCTAGAGAGATGCATTTCCTGGGCTTGAGGCCAAGGATAAGTCTTGCGGTGCTTTTCTGGATTAATTGTAAAGGCCTGACTGTAGAAGAAGGGAGATTGAGAAAGAGATTATTAAAGTAGTCAAGTCTAGAGAGAACCAGAGATCTAGAGACAATGAGTCTTGGGAGGAAAGTGAGAAAAGGTAGGATACCTCGGAGGAGGTGCAGCTGGTAGTGAGATTTTTTGGATATATCTGAGATGTGTGAGGAGAAGGACAGAGTGGAATCGAAGTTGACCCCCAGGTTTTTGCCCCACTTGTGGGTGAGGGTGCAGGGCTAAGGGAGGTCGGCCAGAGTGAGAAAATGGGAGCAGGGGTCCCAATTAGAACATTCTCTGTCTTACTGGCATTAAGGCAGAGGTTGTTAGCTGCACACCAGGACTGAATTGTGGACAGTCATGAATGAGTGAGGAGGAAGAAGAAGCAGCGGTAGTAAATGAGTGGAGTAAGTGTATTAAAACCCCAAAGTGGCACACACCATGGCCCAGGGAATAAAATACTATGGTCCAGGGAATAAAAAAGGAAACAAACAGATGCTGCACTTTTCGACACTAAAAAGGAGTCCTTTTTGAAGTGTTGAATTTTGAACACCCAACCTAACTGTTGCTTCAGGTTGTGCAAAACAGTGTCAGTGAATGGATCTTTGCATCAGTAATTAGGAAAGTGGTGAATATTATTGCTGTGGCCTCTGGGTCATGGTGCTGGCTCTTCATACAAGCCAACATCACATCAACTGAAATAAGAACTAGCCACACGAGTAGTATGTTAACTAAACACAAACCTTTGCTTTAAGTCATCAAGGGACTTAAACAAGAGTTGCAATGAAAACATGCAGGATGAAGCTCAGCAAAAATTGCTTATATTAAGAAGTGGGCTGGAGAGATAAAGTTAATGCTATCTGGAATTTGACCCTCAAAGCATCACCAGGCTGTTGAATGTTGCACAGTGTTGGGGTCAGCAACCTTTGGTTCTCTAGAGTTTTTGGACTAAAACTCCCATCCGTCCTACCCAGCATAGTCAATGAGGAAGAATCATGGTCCAACACATCTGGAGAATCAAAGGTTGCAGATCACTAGATCACTGTCACTAGAGTAACCTTATCAGAGTGTGTTCATGCACCTCAGTAATGTACATTTGGTGTTTTCTTCTCTACTCATAACTCACTGTCTCGGGAGAATGGAAAAAAGGAGGGCGGAAAGAAACAGGATGGTATAAGGAACAGATGCAAAGGAGATGATTCTGTTGCTCGATTATTATTAGACAGAAGTGGAGAGATAATAAGTAAAAGAGGGGGTGTCATAGAAACACTTGACGATAAGCAGAAAGCAAACAATATCACCAATTATGAATTAAATGCACAGTAACCTGTGCACAAGCTTAATTGCTCTCATTGTGGGAGATTGTATTTCTAAATGCACCACAGAAGTATTCCCATTTCTCTGGTAGACCATCACATGGTAGGAGGGCCGGGCAGATTGGAAATGTGGCCCTTCCCCGTGCAACAGCACATGAGCTTTGGAAATGGGAGCAAATTGTCCCAGAAACAGGAGAAGTGGGGCACTCATCTTCAAGCAATTCCTTATATCTTGAAATGCAACTTCACATTCCTCACTCCAGTTGAACCTCATACCTTTCTTCACCAATGTCCTCATCGTCTTCAACCTCTCTCCCAGAATTTTTATAAACTTGCCATAAAACTCTACTAGCCCTAGATATGAAGATAACTCCTTCTTATCTTTTGGTGCCTTCATCTTCCTTATATTCTCCAACGTGGCAAACATTGGCTTTTTGCTCTCCTCAGACAATTCATGACCCAAATAATGGACCTTCTCTAATCTAAACCTGCATTTCTCCACCAATAATGTCAATCCTGCCTCAGATATTCTCCCAACACCCTGCTTCAAACGCATATCATGTTCCTCTACATCCTTACCCCAGACCAGTATATCATCCTGATAACAACATCCTCCTGATAAATCCTTGAGCAACTTGTTCATAACCATTTGAAATACAATTGAAGCTGACACCAATCCGAATGGCATTCCTTTACAAAGATACAGACCAAACAGTGTTATAAATGCCGTCAAGTCTACAGAAGCCAGGTGTAATTTCACCTGGTGGTATGCTGCTTTAAAGTCCACTGTAGAGAACACTGAAATCCCTGTCAACAAATCATCAATCTTTGGGAGCGGGAACCTATCCGGCATCACGCTTCTATTAAGCGGCCTAATGTCGATGCATATTCTCACACAACTATTCGGCTTTCGTACAGTCACTATTTGAAGTATACATTCAGCCGCTTCTTCTATTATCCCCTCACTTAACATGCGCTTAAGTTCTTTCTCAACATCTGCCTGCGAATCCAACAGTATTATTTGCACTTTGGTGCTCAAAGGCACTGCACCGGGCTTCAGTTTTATTAAGTGTACAATCCTTCAAACAACCAGTCCTTTCACCAAACACACTGGGATACCATTTAGTTATAGCTGAATCTTTTTCTTGCTCCTTTCCCACCTTCCCTGAACCTTTATGTATAACCACCACTTGAGAAGGGTGTTCAGGGTCTAACTTCAAACCCAAATCAGCCTGGGTATCCCACAACAACAAATTCCCACCCTTGGTTGTGACCTTGGGCACAGCTTCCACCATATTTAAAATTCCCCTACAATATCAATAGGCACATCACCATACGCACGTGCTCTCACAGTCGCATCCTGTTACTCACATGACTTAAAACTTCCTCTCCATGTGTCTACATTTATAAGTATATAATCTGCTCCACTATCAATTAGTGATTTCACTAGAACAGCATTTACACTTATCTCAGCGGGAGGTTTCACCCTTTTCGGCCTCGCATCAATTGAATTCACTACAAATACTTCATCTTCCTCACTGCTTTCCTGGTTCCGCCAATAGCTTGCACTATCTTGCGCCACCTTGACACCTCCTGGATTTATTCCAATTCTTGCAGCAACAAGCTATATGTCCCTTCCTCCCACACATTGCATGGTGGGCTGAACATGGTTTGTCGCTTGCTATGTGGTCAGGATTGCCACATCTGTAACATCTTTTATTGAATGACGTGCCAGCCAACCTTTGTCTCATACCCCATTTCTTCTTGCTCATCCGTTTTCCCTCCTCCTTGTATCACTGCTGTATTCGCATTTTAACCTGCTCCACTACATTGGCACTAGAACCAACTGCCTTCCCAGCTTTGGTGACCTTGATGCTCTTCTCTGTGTGCTCCACCATTTTTGCTATTTCGATAGCTCTTTCCAACAAAATATTCTCACCACTGCCCCCTTTGCGCCATAATGCTTCCCTAACGTTCTGATCACTACACCTCATCATCAGCTGATCCCTTATATGTTCGTCCCTGCAGTGATCATAGTCATATTTTATGGCAAGGCCACGAAGGACAGTAATCCATTCCTCAAAAGATTCTTCAGGTTTTTGATCTCGAATAGTAAAATGTTATCTTGCTAAAACTTGTTCTCCTTTACAATGAAATGTTTGTCCAATTTTGCCAAGCTTTGCTCGAAACTATACATGGGTCTGCTCCATGCGCTGGTAAATCAGAAAGCTTTCTAAAAATTGCTTTCCCATTCTTGACCCAAACAGTGATATAATAAAGAGCCCTTTCAGTCAGCTGCGAAATAACTGCCATAGAAACCATGCAGGTACCTCATGAAGCCCTCTTTCCATTCACACCATTTCATACCTGGCTCACCTGGCTGAGGTAAAAATAGTGCTTGTCCTGGCATATTCATCCTTCTGTTAGTTACATTTCCTTAATGGCACTGTTATCCTGAATTTTTGGTATCTCTTGTCAGTGTCCGCCGTGCACATTATTTGAGCTTAAGCATCGGGTGGCCTGACGCTGTAATGTTTGTGCACTTCGTAGACTCCGCAGCTGTCTGCTAGCTGCCCAACTCCAAGAAGGCTGCCACCAACTGTCTGATAGCACCAGTTGATCGCAACTGTTTGCGATGTCGTCACGGTGTCGGCTCTTTCCTGTGGGCTTTGCTTTCGAGCACTGCTGTTGCTCCTCTTCATATCAGCAAGCTCAGTTTTGTCCCGTAATTGCTTACCAAGAAAATTATTGCGTGCCCACACCAGCGATGGATGGGCTGAGCTGCTGCTTCCTTGTGATCCTCGTCACCTAGTTTCTTGGAACAGGGTAACCTGTGGACAAGTCAGTAGGCGGTAAAATACCGGCACCGTCTTGGTGGAAAGGGGAATTACCGCCCCATTCCAAGGTTGGCGGGGCGGTAATTCCCCCTTCCACCATTGCCCTTCCCCATTCCCATTTTCGCCCCATAGGGCATAATGGGAATGGGGAAGGTGCTAATTACCGCACCGCAAATTGCGATACCGTAATTAGCTCCCTGGTCCCTTTGCGGGTTGGTTTTTAACATCTGCAAAAAGCAGGCTTTAAATTCCCCAACCCGCAAAGGGACCTCGTAGTAAGGCGGTAAGGGTTTACCGGTACCGGTAAAATACTGGTACCGGTAAATCCTTACCGCCTACCGTGTAATGAGGCCCTAAGTCTCAGGTGGGGTGAGGGTAACTGAAGGACCTCAATGAGCACACAGAGCAAGGACACTTACAAATTACTCTAGACAGGGGTTATATCAAAAATATAGACACATGTATTACAAGGCCTTTGTAACATAGACCATAGTAAAAGAATCACAGTAACACTAAGTAAACCAATACATCACACTCAATACGATATATATATATACACACAAGACCATTGGGGTCTAAAGGGTTAAATGCACTAAATATGTCGACCACCTAGATGAGAAGGAAACAGGCAGTGCAGATAGTCTTTAGGCCCAGTTCGACATTGACAGTACACCTAACTAGGAGGCAGTCCAAGCCCTAAGAAGAGAGGAGCCTTGTGCTCAACAGTGCATGCAATGCAAACGCACGCGGTTGTTCCAATGGGCAGAACAGGGTCTCTTCAGGGGTCTCTAGCAACTCGGGAAGGTGGATGAGGCGATGCAGAACAAGTTCCCACTATTCAAGAAGGACCTCCACTTGAGGGCAGATGCAGTTTGAGAGTCCGGGATGGAGTCGCTATTTCGCAATAGCTGTGGAAAGGAGAGAGGCCCCCAGGGGCCACTCGTGAGTAAAAAATGGGCTCTTGCGCTAGAGGCCACCGGTTGGGGTAAGGAGTACTCACCGGTCCCCGATGCAAGCAGACCCAAACTCCGCCAGTTCAGTCCACTTCGTTGGCAGGTTCGAATGCGGAAAAAAGGATGTCTCGGCACCTTTCAGTTTCTGAGATACAGCGATGATTCCCAAACGGGACAGTGGTGATTACTCCGCTCCAGGAGGATAAATCCACCCAGTTTCACTGTAGCTGGCTTAAGGGGTAAGAGGGTCACAAATGCAGCGAACTTGCACAGGACGTTGCTGCGGCAGGGCAACACGATAACCGCGCTTACTGCAGTCCTGGCGCACTCGTCTCACTTCAGTCCTGGGAATGCCAAGTGTACAAAATTTGTGTGAGGGTGCCGTGGACAAAGAGCTAACAGTATACCAAGTTTCGAGGGCCTCCTCAAAACGGCGGCAGGTGACAGAGCAAAGCAACTGGGTAAGCAGGTCAGTCCACTGGTTGGCCCAGGGACACTTCCGAGAAAGCTCACTTGCAGGGTTTGATGAAGGTGCCGAGAATAGTTGGTCCCACTATTCCAATGGGTCGAAGCGTCTTCGCAGACCTTCTAGGACGACCAGATGCAGAGGGTTCACACGGGACGACAGCGGGCTCAGGGTGCCAAACCTTCCAGCGTGCCACCAGCGGTCCCTTGACTCAGCTTCGTAGTTGCAGGATACTTGGATCCTATCCTTTGTTCGGTGAGAACTCAGGAGATCGACATGGTAGTGACGTTTTCAGCCTCCTCTTATCCAAAGTTCCCTTCACGCCAAAACGGAGAGGACCCAATGGGAGATCTGCTCACAAACACACACTCCATACGTGGACCAATCACGGACCACAGTGGTCCCAGCCATTCATGGCACTCCAGACTCTCTGGCACCCAGGATGTGTATTGGAATCAGATATTCCAGCCCACATCCTGGAGGCACACACAAAAGGCATGCAGAAGCCCGCGAAAGCTTTGGGATTTGCGGGAAAGAGCATGACCAAATAAGGACTGGCCCGGGTTGACTTGACCTGGGGAAGGTGAAGGAGCAAAATGGGCAAAGGACAGGACAAAGAACCTCGTGGCATGGCCATTTTGGAGCCAGGCCACCTATTCGTGCCAAACGCGGTTAACATGGCAGGAAAGGGTTAAAAATAATGCAAAAATATAGCTGCCACCAGTCCTGTCCATGACACATCTGCACAGTTCATAAAAAGTCCAGCGAGAGTATCTAGGGACTTTGGAAATGACTAGAGACCCAAGTGTGCTGTATGGTAAAATACATTGCAGACTTGTTACATGTTGCACAAAAGTTGCAACATGAGGAAAGGACTAAGGGAAACAAAGTCTCCTAGAACTGACTCTTTTAAGAGCATGTCAGTTTCCCCATAATAAGTGAGTGAAAGCCCAGAGGAGTGCATCTGAAGGCTGTGCTTCTCTGGCAAAGTCAGTCAATGGTGTCTAAACAGCAGCAAAACGTTTGGGGGTTGACACATGGAGGGAAAATTACATACAATATGAAATCTTTCCTAACATTGGTGTTATATCAACAGGTCCGGAGACAGTGAGTTGACTTAAATCAATTTATTGTTCCTTCACAATCAATCAAGACATTGGGCCTCATTACGAGTTTGGAGGTAGCCTGCCTGTACAACAGGCAGGCTACCTCCAAACTTGCGAAAAAAATCCCACACCCGCGAATGGGCAATTACTGGGTCATCGCGAGTTTGGTGGACCCAGTAATTTCCCATTCGCGGGTGCCAGTAATAAGGGACTCCCCATCCCCATTTGGCCCCATAGGGCTGAATGGGAATGAGGAGGGTTGTAGCAGTGGTACCATTAATAACGGTACCTGTGCTACCATCATGGTAGCCTCGTGGGTGCTGGTACGGCCACCAGGGCAGACCTGGTGGCTGCAAGGGCACCCACGAGCAGAACTCGTAGTATGTCGGTACGGTAGCAACGGAGCCGGTAGCGATACCGGCGCCGTTGTTGCCTTACCGCCATACTTGTAATGAGGCATTGCGTATAGACGCCCCAACCCTCCCTCCACTCCGGCAACTGTCCTTCACTTCAAAGCCAAACATTCCATCTCCCCATGCAATACACAGAGAGCTCCACTATGGAATGCAGGTACACGCCATTCCATGTAATATTGTCTATATAAACATTAAAAGTAACCACATACAAAATAAACTTGAATTGTTCCTTGTTGGTAGCCGTGATGTCAAACCATGCATGGAGTGCCACCACGCATATAATATCAGGCTTGTTCAGTTTCATTGCAGTTCCTAAGTGCTTCCATGTTAGGTTCTGTACTCTTCCGTGATCTCTGCAACTCCCTCTCTCTGTCCATCCTCCCCTTTGGCCTGACTCACTATGCAGGGCACATACTTGATGTCTTGATCTCCTCTGACCTCCCCCTCTCCATCCCTCTGAACACTCCTCTCTCCTGGAGCGATCATTCCCTCCTCTTCTCTCAGCTCTCCCTCACGTCCCCCCAAGCCAAGCCTACCCCAACACTGCCACCTACCTTCTGGGACATCCGGCCCATGAAACGTGTGTCAGTTGATGTTTTTCCGCCACCTTCTCTCCCCACCCTCCAGCTCTGGCTGTCTCACATCCTGATGCAGCCCTGTCTCTGCTCTACTCTTCAATTTCTGATACTCTTGATGCTCTTGCCAGAGTCATGAGGATCCGTTTGAAGTCCAAAACCAAGTGCAATTCCTGGTTTGACTCTGACATAGCTACACTTAAACGTAAGTGTAGGGTGGCTGAGAGGAAATGGAGGTCTTCTTGTTCATCCTCTGACAAACCGGCCTGTCGCCTGCTCCCAAGGCAATACCGACTCTCTGTCCTCACCAAGAAGAAAGTCCACATTCAAGCTTGTGTCTCTGCGGCATCTAACAACTCGGCTGAACTCTTTAAAATCTGCAAGGAGCTGGCCAACCCTGCTGCAGTCCCTACCCCTCCTGTTGCCTCCCAGGCTCATTGCAATGCCCTTGCCTCTCACTTTATCTCAAAACCCAAGGACATTCTGTCCACCCTCTCTGCCCCTCCCCCTCCTCTCCCCTCCCCTCTCCGTCTGGGCTTGCACCCTCCTTCAGACACCCCACCTCCTTCCTTCTCGTCCTTTCCTCTTTTCTCCCCCGATGAAATCACTAGACAAGTCTCGTCTATGAAAGCCTTGTCAAAACAGGTTCATCCCTGTTCCTCTAAAACCATCAAGGACCACATTGACACCCTCGCTGTGGCCCTTGCTGATTTTTGCAACCACTCCTTTGCCTCATGATCCTTCCCCATCCCTCTGAAGCACTCCCTTGTGCATCTTCTTCTCAAGAAACCCACAGCTCATCCTTCTTGTCCGGCTAACGATTGCACAAATTCCATTACTCCCTTTCTGGTCAAAGTCCTGGAAAAGCTGGCCATCTCAGCTTAACCTTCATTCTAATTCTGTTGACTGTCTCCAGCCATCACCTCTTTTGTTTTGTGTAAGTCACCCTGAGTCGGACGCGTATGCCCAGACGTGGGTCCCGTGCCTGCTAGGCCTAGAGACCCAAGCTACTCCTCACTGATGAGGCCCAACAAGGCCAAAACATGATTGGGGATGCTTGTGGTCTCCTGCAGAAGGGATGTGCCCAAGCAGTTGGGATGGACTGCCCCTTTGGACTGCCCCTTTTGGGGTGGGACCAAGCCTGATTTGCATATGCTCTTTCCCCTTTTGTAATGGCTTCGCAGGGGAAAAACAATGGTCTGGAGGGTTGCCCAGAGCAATGCCAGAGGTTAGGATTCATTCCAAACCTTCCAGACATTACCGCTTTTGTTTTGTGTAATGTCTCCAGAGCTGCCAGAAGCACGGAAACTGCTCTCCTGAAAATCCGTGAAGATCGGATCGCCAACCTTGACTCTAACATTCACTCTGTCCTCATCCTACTCAATCTCTCTTCTGCCTTCAACACGGTCAACCATACCATCCTGCTCAACCGTCTCTGTGATAACCTGGGAATCACTGATCAGGCTGTGGCCTGGCTGACCTCTTTCCACTCTGATCGACCCTCCCAGGACCAACTTGAGTCCTTCCTATCATCTAGATTCCTCTCTACCTGTAGTGTTCCCCAGGGGTCTAACTTCCCGCGTTGGCTTTTCAACCAATACCTGGCAACTCTCGCCCACTGAATTGCCATTTTCTGCTCAAATTTCCAGTGCTACGCTGATGACACTCAACTCATTTTCAGGCTGCTCTCGGCCACCTCCTGTCCCTCTCTCATCTCTGATTGCCTAACTGCCATTCAAGATTGTTTTGCCACCAATGATCTTTGCCTGAATGCCAGCAAGACAGAGATCCTCCTCATCATCGCAACTTCACCATCCTTTCCCCCTCACTATCTGGCTGGCCTCCCTTGGCTGTCCTCCTACCCACACCTGCAAGGTTTAGAAACTTGGGGTCATCTTTGACACCACACTTTCCTTCTCTGCCCACATCTCTGATGTCTCTAAAAAGTAAAACTTCCTACTGCACCTCCTCAGAGGTACTCGGCCTTTCCTCTCCTTCCCCCAGAAGCTCATGGTCTCCCAAGCTCTGATTCTCTCTAGGTTGGACTATTGTAACAGCCTCTTTCTAAATGTACCTGCCTCTACTCTCCGCCCTATGCAGCTAATCCAGAACAGGACTGTGAGAATTGTCCTTGGCATCAAGCCCTAGGATCGTATCTCTCCAGCTCTGAAAACTCTCCATTGGCTCCCAGTGGATGCAAGGATTAAATTCAAAACCCTCTGCATTGTCCACAAGGCTGTCTGGGGCCTGGGTCCAAAATACCTTCAGCTATCCCTCTGCAAATACCTCCCCTGTCAAGCTCTTCGCTCCTCTACCTCTAACTCCCTCAGGGTTAGCCGTTTTTCAAAGAAACAAGCTGGGGTTAGATCTCCATCTTTGGCTGGAGCATCCCTCTGGAACAGCCTCCCTGCCACTCTGAAACTTGAAGAGAACCATCTCCGGTTCCAGAAGCACCTCAAGACCTTCCGCTTTGCTTCTGCCTTCACTCCCCCTCTCCCCTGCTGTTCTGTTCTCTTTTGGCACAGTGCACCTGGCCACCCTCTGTCCTTTGTGCCCAAGTACCTGCTCACACTGCCCCCCTCCAGCACTGCCACCGGGCCACCCCTTGCACTGGGGTCTGTATCTGTAACCATACAGCCCCCCACCCTTTTTCTTCCTGCACTTAACAGACCTACCCTGTCTGCTGCCTTAAACCCAACACTTGCCACTTGCTGGCTGCACTACCACTGTTTGTTGCCTTTATTATTTATTAATGTATTATTATTGATCTGTTTCTCCTTTGCTCCGCACTTTCCACTTCTCCCCCCTTCCATGCACTTTCCCCTCCCCCTTTCACATGTACTTGTGCGTTCTCAATGTCACTGGGCCAAGTTCATTGTTTTGTGCTCCCCTGTTCCCCTCCCTTGCCTTGTCGCGCTCTGAAACACTTGTGTATTAGCGTGATAGAAATAGAATTTCAATATCGATAACTCTGGTCTGTTTTACTCGTGTTAATCCACAACCATGCAGATTCTCCCTTCCAACATATGTCCTTCACTCCCAACCCACCCCAACCCTTTACCCCAACCCACCAAACCCTTTCCCCAACCAATTCTGAAAACCCAAATGACCCAGAAAATAAGACCGAAAACATGGCCCTGAATAAATAACTCTCCCCAACACATACTTCATCCATTGCAGACATTAAACTTTGCAGAACAAGTACTGAAACTGGTCTATCGCCATCTCTGCCCTTTTTGTGGGCCATCCTTCCAATATTTTCCTGCCCATGTAACCTGCCCGCAGTGGGCTCATATCCCCAAAACCATTTTCCATAGAATGCTATCTGTGCATGCTTATCAGAAATCATCACTGGTGACAATACCCTCTGCACTAGCCTCATTATAAATTGCACTACATCCTCCCTCCTTTCCAATCTGTCTCACATCCTCCCGCCCTTCTCACCCAGGCCTCACAACTTGTATGATGCTCTCGTGGATTCCGCCAATGAGCTTTCAACCAACACCGGCACTTCTTTCTTCCAATCTGCCAAAGCTCCTTTGGTATTTTCATTGGCTACATATCTGCTGTTGGAGCCAACCCAAAGAATTTCGACCACTGTGAATGAGCTACACAGTTGTTCACCCCCGATATATGTCATGCTCTAAAAACAATGTTCCATCTCATACGTAGCACTAACCTTCTCAGTATCCTTAACACACCTTCATCTCTGCTGGATTGCTTGTTGATTACTGGCAAAATGCATTCATTATCGACTCTTAACAATACCTTCTTATTCTCCCACCTCTGTTCCCACAGTTCCAGTGCCACCCGCAGTGGGAAAAAAAAAAATAAATCTGAGAATACAATGGTGTGCTTCTATGCCAACCATTCTTCTGGGCACTTGGCTGCACACCAATTCCCTTCCCAGTATATTCCGAAGCCATGTGCTCTTGCTGCACCCGAAAACATCTCCACATTCCACGGTATCACCTTATTGTCCATCCACATTGAAATCCCATTGTACCCATCCATAGAGCATGGCCACACTTCCAGGTCTCCCCTTATCCTTGCTGTCACCCTGATCCTATGGTGTGAGCTCTTTGTTCCCGGTAAGGTTAAAGCCATCTGCCTAGAGAAATCCCTGCCTGGTGCTACTAGCCTAGACACAAAGTTCAAATGTCCCAGTAGCTGCTGCATTTTTTTCACCTCACATTTTTTCTTTGCATGCACTTCCGTTATCAATCCTCTCAACGTCAGTATTTTTTATTTCGGCAACCTTGGTTCAATTTTTTCTGCATCTGACTCAATGTCCAAGAACAACAGCACCGACGCAGGCCTTTTTCCTGTAGTTAGACGGACACCCAGATCCCCTGCCAACCTCTCAAACTCTGCTAGAGGCAAAGGGCATTCCCCTCCATTCTTCGCTACCACGAAGACATCATCTAAATAGTGCAGTATCTGCAGTGACTCTGTGCACTACTTCAAAAACCCACTCTACAAATGTGCTGGAGAACTCGGAGTGTGCATGCCACAAGCATCCCATTGGCAGAGCCTTGTCACCATAGATGTTTCCTTCAAATTGAATCCCCAGTAGCTGAAATCATCTGGGTGCACTGGCAGCAACCTAAATGTCAAATTGATGCCACATCATTGCCCCAGTCCCACACAACCTAATCAGTGCAATTGCTTCCTCTATATTTGAGCATGCCATGGCACAAACTGCCAGGTCAATAAAGTCATTCATGGACCTAACCTCCGGCTAGGACAGGTGATGTATAATTCTAAATTCCCCCTTTTCTTTACGGGGGACAATGCCCATTGGTGATATTATTAAGTCTTGTATCAGTATTCTGTGGATTGGGCCTGCCATTCTCCATTCTCTCACTTCTTTCCCCAAATTCTCCTGTACCAGACCTGTGTGTACTATTAAAGACTTTACGTTTTGCACCCACCTCCCAATCCTCATGGTCCTGTGTGGTATCCTGAAACAGTCATCAAACCCCTCTGTCAATAAACGAGCTGCTCTCCTGTATGAATACAATTCTAGACATTCTTTAAGTGTTTCTACTGTAATTGGTGTACGCACCTTTTCCCATCCACCCCCCATTTCCTCCTGTTCCACTTCCTCCCGTTCACCTCCTCATCCCCAATATTGTGTAAGTGGATGCCGCGCAGAGCATTTGGTGCATTTGTGTTTGTATTTCCATGACGCACAGGTACATGTTCCTCTGTTATATGCCTAGCATGTTCCTCCATTTACAAAACTTTCCTGTTGTTGTCCCCCCATCCCTCTCTGGATGGGATGCACCTGAAAAGCCACAAGCGCCCCGGCAACCCACTAGCTGAATAGATGCCAGCCACTGGCCTGGTTGGGGCCATCGATTGATGCCATAATTCTGCATCCATTTCCCCCAATTTCTCTCCCCCATCATCTGCCATCAACTCTCTCTTCCTAAATATCATCCATCTCGAGCTCTTCGCTCATCCGCCTCCAACTCCCTCAGGGTCAGTTGCTTCTCCAAGCAATGAGTGGTGGCAGATCTATTTCTTTGGCTGGGGCCTCCCTCTGGAACAGCCTGCCTGAAACTTGAGGAGAACCATCTCCGGTTCCGTAAGCACCTCAAAACCTTCCTCTTTGCTGCTGCTTTCTCTCCTCCTTTCCCCTGTTGAATTCCTGGCTGACACTCTACTGGTTACCTGGCCACCCTCGAATCTCGATCCCAGGTTCCCTCCCTCACCAGTTACACGCCTGCACTGCCTCCCTGGAAACCCCTGCACTTGGGGACTAATCTCTGTATCCCTACAGTCCCCCACCAGCACTTGACACCTGATGTCTGCACTTCTACTTCTCTCATTGTTATTTATTCTTTTACCCCATGTACTGCATTGTCCCCACCCACCCTCCCACTCCACACTTTTCCTCTTCCTCCTTCCTGCGCACTTGCACGATCTGAATGACACCTGGCCTAGTAGGATCGTTGTCTCTGTCTTCCCTCTGTTTCCACCTCCCTTGCCGTGTCGCGCCTTGAAACACTTGTGTATAGGCGCGTTATAAATACCATATCATATCATACCATTCAAGACCTGAATTCTTCGTCATATCCTAAAGAAGCAAAACCCCCAAAGTTGATTTCTGCTTTTTTAATCACATCCATATTTTTTTTTTTTAAGTGCAACACTCTGCTCGACGGACTTTGTGCAGTATATGCTAGAATATATAAAGAAGACTGACATCCAATTATCTGTATTCGCCAGTACCCTAGGCTTCCTAGCTAACTCCCACTCATCTTACTTTGAACCTTCTTTGCATCTAGCCTCCCCATGTAATAGCTTAAATATCTATACAAACTCCGTTGTTGGATGTGACCCTAATGGTTTTGCTACCCCATGCAAGGCAACCTACTAGCTCTCCTCATCTTCTTTTCCATTCTTCGTCCCCCACCACTCCAGTGTCCTTGTCCTCCTTTTCTTTATCTTTCCTATCTTGTTTTACTTTCTTCTATTCTTTCTCTCCTTCTTTGCATCTTTCTCCCTGTCCTCGTCTACCCCTATTATTTCTGGCACTTTCTTTGCCTTATTCCCCCAGTCTTCCCTCTCTGTACCTTCTACTCACTATCTTCCTGTTCTCCTTTCTCTTTGCCCCATCCTTCTTTTTTCTCCTTTCTTTCAAGAATGTATTGCACGAGCTCCACTCCTTGTTTTAGTCCTGCTCCTTTCTACCACCCCTTTCCCGTGCCAGGATCAGTCTTCTTTTTCACTCTCACTTCCTTCACCCTCACTCTTCTCTGTTTTTCTAATGACATTGATAGTACCTGCCAATCTGGGACTGCACCATGACTGTGCACTGCCATCCATTTTCTTTCTCATTTGACCATCAGTTTCTTCCTCTCCACTCTCCAGTGTGTGCAGATCTCATCCTGGTCTGCCCATTCGTGTACTTACGTTGTTCATTACCCAACATATACCACCAAGCACTCTCTTTCTGTGCTGACTTTGCAGGTGACCACCCCCCGTTCTTCTGACACCTCCCAGTCATTTCCGCACCTCTTCTACTTGCTCGTACTAGCTTGCTCTTCATCTTCCCATCCTTCCTCCATTTCTTCCCATACCCTTCTCCCCACTCCCATCCTTTTTGTTTTCTTCTTCACTTCTTTTTCTCACCTCCCTACTCACTTCGTCATTCACCCATATCCTGTTCACCCTCCCTCTGCTGTCATGATGTCCTCTTGGCCAGCCAGGTCATTTCTTTGTCTATTACAGCAGATTCTGTACATTTTTATCATCTTCCCCCCCTGTTTTACCCCTAGCTCGAGAACGACCCGCACTAAGGACCCATACCTCTTTTTCCATGTGTGCCCTTGGTTTTGCACAATACCATGTGTCCTTACATCCTTCCCTCTCACTTCTCCTTCCATCCTACTTCCTTCCTCCTATTCCCCACCTGCTTGCTTTTCCTTCATCTACTTTACTTGCATGCCCCCCCTTCACTCATATCCCTTTCTACAGCCGCTTTTTCTTCTCCTGTTCCTATCAGTTTATTCCATGCCTTCAACCCACTCACCTTGTGACCCTTCCATGTTTTTTTTATCTTGTGTCCCATGTGAACTGGCCTTTATTTCCTGTTAATGTTATCCACTTTTTTTCCAGTTCTTATTTTTCCCCCTTTTATTGTCTTTATTTTGCTCTCCGTGGTCTGTGCCCCACCCACTTCTCCTCCTCCTAGGGCTACTACAAGCCCACATGGCCACTGCTACCCCTGCTAATGCTGCCCTTCTTTTTTTGGCATCCCCTTCGATCCCCCCCTCTGCTCTCCTCCCACCTTTTCCATTTCCCCATGCTCCCCTTCATCCCCCACCATCCGACGTGCAGCCTTCAATATTGTTATGGCTGCTGCAATCTCCTCCTGTGAGGGAGCCAGTGCTCAAATTGCCATTGCTGCTGCACCCGTCACATTTTTTGTCAAAGATGATGTTCTCCTCTTCTTGCTAGTGGGCCAGCGTCATGCAAAAACAATCACTGTGTGTCAACGTCACTTACAATCAATTGTTCTGTAAGGGTGCAGAAGTAAGGCTCAGACACAATGGTGGCATATTTTTGGATAATGACTTTTATTAAATGAAAAGAGGTGGCAAAAGGCCCCTCTATCCCTAATATCTCCTTAGGATTCCTTGTAGCAGTTCAAGGGTCCTTGACCCTCTTGTTCTGGGTCTCTCACATGGATGCGAGTCCCAT
Organism: Ambystoma mexicanum; assembly: GCF_040938575.1. NCBI lineage: Eukaryota > Metazoa > Chordata > Amphibia > Caudata > Ambystomatidae > Ambystoma > Ambystoma mexicanum. The sequence continues at coordinate 1,230,358,569 of NC_090927.1, forward strand.
ACACTCTTAAACGTGGCTTGGCGCTGTCTCCTGTCAAGCCAATGGGTTCTCGTGAATTGTCTCTCTCTTTCCTCTCCTATAGTCCTAGGCCCATTGGCTTTAAACTTTGGTTTCTTATATTAGTGCAGGTCCCAAACTCGCAAAAGGGTGTTGTATTTGCTTGGTTCACTCTCCTGCCAGGTATGCAACTTGTTCAGCCTTCCAGGGCCTCTTATTCCAATGTTCTGGTTTGGGTGCAGTTCCCAGACTTGCACAGCTTCGTTGTATCCCCTTGGTTCACTCTCCTGCTAAGTACAAAACTCACTCAGGGCCCCAGAACCTCTGTTTCTAAGTTTATATTTATTTATACTGTTGCTTCCCCAGACCTCCTGCATACCCGTCTCCTTCCTTCTTACCAGTTAACACAGTTCCCGGGCAGTTGCATCCCCCTGCAAGGCTGCCATACCCTTTGGGCTTTGAATGGGGTCTGCAGCACTCAGACACCTCTCAGCTGTGCATTCCTTCTTTCGTGCCCCTTGCTAGGCCCTGGAATGCCTGGAGGACTTGCTTTTGCGGCAACCCGATTAGTCCCCTGCTGGCGGACCACGTTCGGGTTCTCCCGTTCCTCCAAATGCTGTTTCCCTTTCAGCTTCCTGCATGGCTCCTATTGTCCCTCTTGCAAGGATGTCTCTCCTTCTTCCTCTCCCGCTCCCACTCTCCCCACCAGCTAACCTTGAACCTCCTTGAAACTGCCGTGTGGGATTGATGTACAGCTCTCGGACAACCATGTGGCTATCTTCTTCGTCCCAGTACGAGCTTTAAAGTTGTATACTCAATGCTTTGTAATTTCTGGCTTTTTAATGTTGTCATGTAAATTAAGTGAACTGAGTTGACAATAAAACATATCAGTTCTATGCAGAAAGTAGGAAGGAAGATTTAGTTGGAGAAGAGGTTGCAGTTATTAAAGTGGGGTGATACCGAATTCTCTGGTGATTGTCGTCCCCAATCCCATAGGGGAATTCCTTCCTCATGTGATCTTCCCTTGGTGAACCAACCCCAGGGGGACTATTGTACTGTGGACGCACCGCACTGGTCCCATGGGAAAGGTCTCCCCTATGGAAGAAGGGATGGCATCCTTAGATTAGTCACAGTTCCCTCAAACACATTGATACAGAATGAGGGCGCGCACAAATCTTTGTTATGATCTGTGTGATGAATCTAATGAAATTGTCACTCCATTCCTGGCTGTAGCTTCTCCCCATGTGGCCAGGGGACAGTAACCGCTACCTGATCCTGACCCTGGGGGCGGCTCTATGAAGGAACACCACATGCGAGAGGTGACCCTCAGAGGGGTGACATGACATCAGATGAGACATGGTATCCCCCTTTTCCTCTTTGGGATGCTTGTTCCATTCCCCATGCCTTAATGGCCTATTGGAATAGCTCCCTAAAACGATCCATGAGACCTAGTGATAATACCTTCCAATATCCTCTACATAAGTTGCCAAACTGACTACCATCTCCATGCATGTGAAAGTACTGTAACGAGAAAGCTGAATGGAGCAATAAGGATCAGTAAAGGCGAGAAGCAAACAACGCAATCTAGTTGTTATGAGCGCATGATAAGTGCTGTGATATTCAAAAACCCTAATCAGCTGGCAGAGCAGAGATGCTGCCTGGGCAAGCCTTGTCCTCTTGGTATCGACCGAGGGACTACTGTGTTGCAGTGAAGCATTTGGAGACAGCCAGCTCAAGGAGAAGGCCAGAGGAAGAAGACTGCAGGAGCTAGTCCACCACGTAGAGGCTGTGAGAGGAAGAGAGAAGCCTTCCTGCTCCCGGGAAGAGGGAACAGGATGCCGAAGTGCTGCTTTGCATTTGCTGCGGGAGAACCAAAGAATGACACAGAAAGCCGGTGAGTCCTCAGGAGGGAAACTGGGACACCAAGGTGCTTCGGCAACCTTACCAAGGACAAATAGAGTTAAATAAAGTGCCCATATGAGGGAATGTGAAACCCAATATTTCCAAAGGGGAAATAACAGAATGAATGCACGATATATTCAAGTTTGTAAGTCTGTCAAGTGAAACACATGAAAAAGCCCTGCCAGGAGAGTATACCAGGCAAAGTCAAGTTTCCAAGTGTGTAAAGTGAATCACATAAGCAAGTCCTGGTAGGAGGGTATACCAGGCAAAGCCAACACTGTTAGTTAAGAGTTGCATTAAAGTGGAAAAGAAACCTGGCAGGGGAGTACACAAGGTCCTACGAAGTTGGCACTAACAGTCAAGTTGTTCTATAACCCTGGGGAAGGGTTCAATCTCTTGGAACTGTATTCATTGGGAACATTTGTGTTGGAGTTACGCCTTTCCTTTTGAACATTTGTGCACTTTCAAGGCAAAAGACTTTACTCTTTGCACCTTAGAGTTACTTTTAGAATATGGGGGCCAGAATAGTATTTCTGACACAGGACATTGTGCTTTCAACATCTTGACATCTGACAGACCATTAGTTTGGGAAATACCACCTAGAGTAGGCACAGCAAGGCATTTTCAAACCCCTTTTTTTTAAAAATAAAAGTCTATAGCCACAAACATGAGCTCTCTGTGTCCACATCTCACTCCTGGCTCCTCACATCTGCTTTATGTGGAAAGAACACTGATGCGCCAATATATGTAGATTGTTAATGGTTCCATCTTCTCTTGGCAGAGTTTTTTTGTACATCACATTGTTTCCAGGTGAACTGCGCGAGGACACTTATTGAAATGACACATCTATATTGAAAATGTTTTCGAAATGCATGAAGGAAATCCAGATAGCAGAAAGATGCCTTCAATTTAAAAAAGACAGTTTTCAAGTTAAATTTAAAAATTAAGCTTTTATATGGTTCTTCATGCCAGAGACCAGTCTCTAAGCGAGAGCCTGGGATTCCAACCAGTGAAACTCTGTGTTGTCTTGCTTCCAAGACAAACACCTTGCTATCCCCTCCTGCAAACTATTCCCAAACAGAGCGGTTGGGCCCATTTTACACCGTGTGTAGGGATCCATATAATTTCCTTCAGTGATAAGTGAGAGGAAATTCTAAAAGACTGCCCATGCAACAGCATTATATAGTGTGTGGGTAACTGATGCTTTATTGTTATTTAATCCTTTTTCCTCAGGAGGTTTGATCTAGTGCTTACATGCGGGTATAAGATGTGGGAGAAGAGCACAGAAAGAGGAGAAAGAGAGAAAAAGAGATTGATTCCAAAGCAGAGGTGTGAAAAAAGAAAGCAAAAGTGAGAGTAAGGTAGAGAGGGAGATCAAGGGAGATAGAGCAAGAGGGAGAGAAAGATAAATTAGTGAGAGACAAAAAGGCATATAAGAATAACTTTCAAGATGCTTGACAAATGTGAAGAAAATTAGAAAAATAAATTGATACAGACATAGATAATGAAAAGCCGAGAGCTAAAAATACCACTAACTGCAAAATACTGGATTACCTCAAAATGTATATATTGCGCCTTTATCAACCCAAAAATGTTATGTTATACTATATTGAAACCGTGCACATAAAACCTGGGATGCCTCGCTGTGCCTACTCTTAAGAGGTATTTCCCTACCTCAACCAAAAATTAAGGGTCTGTCAGATGTTAGGATGTCCAAAGCAAAATGTCCTATATCCAAAAAGAGTATTCTTGTCCTCACATTCTAAAAGTAACTAAGTTCAAAAGGAAAGGTGTAAATGTTCCCAATTAATACAGTTAACAGTTGCAGGGGACTGACCCCTTCCCCAGGTTTTCTCTTAAAGATACTTTAAACTCCTAAGGGTATGAGTCTTCCTAGCATTTCTCTGATCAGCAAAAAACAAAAAAACTTGACAGCAGAATGGGAGGAAGCCAAGACCCACCCGGGCAGCAACCCGGCCGCTACGCCACCTAATCCAGCCAGAATGTTGCTACGGAGAGAGGCAGCTGCGTTCCACCATGCAGGGAGAGTATGTCACACTCACCCAGCACTAGTGCGAGTCAGGGTGCAGCACGTCCAGCAGGATCCACCTGCATCTGAACACTCACCTGTGCAGGGACTACAGCGTGGCAACCTCCAAAAGCCTCTGCAAACTGGGATATTGACTTTGGTGGGCAAACATTGTGGGAGACTGGTGGACCCACAAACGGAAAAGGGTCTGGGCTTAAGTCCCCTTTTGAATTTTGGGGAGCCCCTTTCCATGAGGCCAGGGAGGTGAGGCTGCTACCAGATAGTCCCCCTGAGGGTGGCAAAATGCGGTAGGATCTCATGGGGATGGACTGAGAAGGATGAACACCTTGGTAAATTTAGGCACAACATCCCCAACATAACTTTTCCAAACCTTTTACCTTCTTTTATCCAACCTCCCCTTGCCAGCACTTCCATTTGCTATTGTGTAATTATACCATTTACTGACTCCAGTACTGAGACAAAGAAGAATACCTGGGAGGCAGTTACTGTCATGAAGAGAATGCACAGATTCAGGAAGATCACTTCCGTGAACTCAGAGGAGCATTTTTTCCTTCCAGGAACAAACATACCTGTGCAGACTTTAAAAAACCGAAGAGGGACTTCACACAATGTCAAGCCGCCAGCTGGGGCAACAGCGTTCATGGAAGCTGTTCAGCATGGGAGATTCAAAGTGCTGTAGAGCAAGGTACCATCGGAGGAAGAGACAAGTCTCTAACAGGTCTGACACAAGACCCTGCAAGAAGCTGACGAGGCAGTAGCACATCCTCCAGGAGGTGATGGAACACTCAGTCCATAACAGGTGCTGATAATGCAAGGAGCCAAAGGCTGCGGATGTGCCGCAGCGACCCAGAAGCCGTTGAAGACCAAGACAAGGTCAATGCAGACCCCAGGAGTGACCGGAGCCCAGCGGGAAGATCCCAGAAGGTACCGGAGAGAGCGGGATGACTGGTGGGGGCATGAGATGGTCCTGACAACCGAGTAACGGCACATGGGGAAACAGGGGCAGATACCAGTCCTCTCATTTGAAAGCAATCTCTGATGGCTTTCTGACAAGCTGTTCATTTGGCATGTGGTTTTTGTTTCACTACAGTCGAGTGCCTGCATTGCTGGTGTGCGCTAAGCTGTTTCCTTCTGGCTTCTAGTAAATTATATATTGCACCGCATTACTCTCTTGTTAGGTTTGTTTTCAGCTGCTTGGGTTTCTGGGCCGTGTAGACCTGAAAAGGAAAAGAGAACACTGGCTTGAATGGGGTACGGCAGGCATTGTGTGATTGATAGTGGTACCATCCACCTTTAACAAGGCAGCAAAAGGGGGGCAGAGACTGAGCCCACCAAGCTCCCTCCCCTCACCTCTGAGGCAGAGCTGGCTCTGCTGAAAATGCTGGTAAGCCTATTGCCATAAATTGAGAGCGGCCCCTATTGCCCCCTGCCAAAGTCTAGTACCTGACCCTGTCACACCTAGCAGGATAAACCCGCTGTACAGATGATGCCCCTTGCATAATGGTGGAACCCTCTCTGATGATTATGATAAATAACGCCTGGTCAGTTTGTGTGCACTGCCCCCTTTGATAGAGGCTTTATGATGCCCTCATCTGCTATTAATTTCTAGTGCCTGGCTATTTGCAGGGCTTGACTCTCCTTTGGCTGGCCTTGTTCCTGATGTGTTCCCGCTGTTCCATACTCCCTCATCATTTAGAAAGAAAGTAGCAGGGTTGTTTAATTCCAGTTTGTCTTTGTCTGGTCCACATCCCTTAGGCCTACAGTTGAGAATTTTGATTACATATTTGTGCACTGTATCATGAAGGAGAATCAAGCTCTGCACTTCATCCTGGTGTATTGTTTTACCAAATGTGATAATGATTTTCCCTCAGTTGTCGGAGGTGATCACCCCCTATGTTTGGGAAGGTCATCTTCCTAATGGTGCTTGGTGACTTTTTAGAAGATTGGTGGTGTGGTGAACGACAGTCTTGAACTGCATTGGGTGAAAATCAAAGATATTTATTAAAAATCAAAGCAAAAATGCCTTACGAGCCCTATCTCCATGAGGGAAGTTCCCTACCTAGATGAACCGAAGCTAAGGGTGCACGTAAAGTCCAAAGTAAAAAGTATTCTGCCCGAATCCTAACCAACTAACTGGCCCTGCCACTTTAGAAAAAAACCTAACTAAAAGGAAAAAGAGCAGGCTTGCACAATAGCCTTGGTATGGCTTCTACTTGGCCCAACTGGCAATGAACTTGCTCTCAGTCTCAAAGTTCTTTTAGAACACAAGTTTATAGTCTTCACAATATTCATATATAGTCTCTTGGTAAAAACTATAATTATCTTCTGTGTGGGTTTCACTCTCACGCCTTCACAAAGAAAACTGTTTCTTATTTTTCTTTTCTGTGGTTTTAGTTCAAATGTCCAAATTCCTTCAGGATTACTTGACAAGATACTTATCTGTCTCCGACTTTCATGGCATTGGGACTCCCCAAAGTCTGGTGGTTTTCTGGTAGGTGTCTTGTATCTTAATTACAGTATTTTATTTAGGGTATCTGCTCGCTCGTTTTTTTGCAGATTTCCGTGGCTTCATGCATTTGGTTAGCCTTGCTGCAGAACATTCGCCCTCCTTTTCACTTTTCCCAGTAGAACGTGTGTCTGCCCATCTTAAAAAGACTTGCTGACTATTCCAGCTTTCCTACATACGTACGTACCTCTTCCACACTATTTTAGTGGGGCTGTGCGCCTGTAAGCTTTTCTTAAGTTTGCATGCTTGGGCAGCGATTCCAGCCATGACGTACAGTGTTTGTATCTCTTTCATTCTGTTTTTCGTACCTGCGTCTGTTTCGGTACTCTGGAAACCAACTGTTATAGGCCTCACTGGCATCCACAAAATCCACAGCATCTGTGTTCCCGTCTGTACTTTTTTTGTCGGAACAGGCGTTTTCCAGATGGAGCTCGGGCACCCGGGCTCCTCTCCAGTCTCTGGTCTCAACGTTGGTTGCTGGGCGCCAGGCCCACCACTGACTTTCAGCAAATCGCACCACCACAGAAGATGGTTGTCTTCCCGTTGTGTCTCTTCCCTGACCGGAGCCACTTGTTCTGTCAAGACACCCGCCTCCAGCCTCCAGCTAGCGTGTCTAACTTTGTGCATGCCACCGCTGTTTTTGCGGCTTCATGTTGCTCAGCCCATCCAGGACATTGTTGCTACAGAGATTCTCTTCTGCGCAGCAGTTGCTCGCGTCCCTCTGTAGGAGTCTCTCCTCCAACCACAGTCCGCTCTGTCCTTATATGCGTCATTGGAGCAAAAGGAATTGTGTTTGTCTACCTTGCTCATGGCATTCAGGCAATGTTCAGCAATAACTGGAGCCAACAGAGTAACACGGAATGCCAAAGACTCTTAAACATCCATATGTGCAGACAGGGTTGTTTGGACTGGGAGTTCCTTATTGGAATGGGAGTCCTTGTACCCTAGAGGGGAGTGACACCCAGTGAGACCCCACTTGCCCAAACCCTTGGGAGGGTCTTGCTTTGCGGGCTCACCTCCCTAGCCTTAAAGGGCTTGGCTCTCCTTTGGGGAGAAGGGACGAATTGTCCAGTTTCATCACAGTGGATAATCCCACTGGCACTGAGGCGACCGACCTTTTGGGCACTACGGGATCCATGGGATTCTAGCAGTTTGTTAATGAAACAAAAAGGTGTGTGTCGTTCCTCTTTGACTATGGAGTTCAGGCAGGATAAAGCATTACCTGAAGCCAAAGAGATTGAAGACATGTCACTATTTGAGGAATCCAAAACAGTGGTAACCAGGGTTGCAAGTTTTCTATTTGGCTGTTATCCCAGAGGAGATGAGCATCGTTTGTGGAGAGGTCCTGATAGGGATCAGTGTGAAGGTTCTATTCCGTAAAAGCTGTTGACATGCATATGGTAAAGAAGGCAATTGAAGTGGTTGTTGTTTTACTATGAAAATAAATGACCATTGAAGAACTCCTATGTTTTGGCTCAGACGGAGTAGAAGGGCAGGCGAATAGACCCGTGGGGCAAGAGGTGATTGCCCAGAAGAAACCTGGTGAAAGGTTATGGTGGAATTTAATTTAATTTTGTTTCTTTTTCTTTAAAAAAAAATAAATCCATATAGAAAATGTAACAAATACATTTTTTTCAGTTTTTACAAAATTAGAGCGCTTAAGAAAGGGTGTTATCCTAAACATGTTACACTTTAGAATTACTGTGCTTTATGAACAAGTTTAAAATTAGACAACACAAAATAAGTGAATTAAAATAGTCTTTTATAGGAGTGCCAAAAGTATTGAAGTTACACTTTTTTTTAAATTTAAAATGAAAGAAATTCTTGTGTCCAAATATCAATTTCCCTCAAATGATCACGCTCTGTGACATGCTGGCACACCAACCACAAACCATGTCCGGCTTTTAAAATGGAATAATCATGTACCATATCTTTCCACTTATTATTTTAGCCTCAGCTTGTACAAAAATCCTTTTTTTTTTTTTTTTTTTTTTTTTTTTAAACGTTTTTTATTAAGGTTCAACCAACAAAACAATACAGACCAAATATACAGTACAAAACGCCATAATACAGTTTCGAATGTGTATAACATACAATTTGATCTCTACTCCCCAAAACCCACCCCCCTACGAGCCCATCCGGTCTGTTCACTTTGTGTTCACGCCGCGCGGTGAGGTCTGTTCTCCTTTAGAATCTGCCAGATCTGGCATCGTTCCAAACAATTCCGCTATCAGTGATTTCCAAGCCAACAGGGTTCCCACCTCTTCTTCCCCTCCCATCATACTGGACTCCTGCCATACTATGGTCTCTGCTTCCGCCCACTTCTGCAATTCCTTCCACCATAACTCCCCCTGTGGTTTATGACAAGCCTTCCACCCCATGGCGATCCTCCTCTTAGCCAGCACATACGCCAAGTCCCTCAATTTGTTCACATGCTTCAGCTTCTGCGATCTAGGGAACCCTCCCAATAGGCAGGCCCAAGCTGACTCTACGACCAGCGTAACTCCTTTATCCGCCAGTTTTGCCGCTATCTCGCTCCAGAAACGCCCAACCACCGGGCAGGACCAAAACATGTGTAACATGTCAGCCCGTTCTTCATCACACTTGGGACATGCTTGTCTACCTGCGTTTTTAAACTTTGATATCCTCAGGGGCGTCATGTACGCCCTATGTGTAATATATAATTGTATCTGTTTCAGCCTAGCATTCCTCGACACCTTCTGATGATACCGCAGAGCCCTCTCCCACATCCCATCCTCCATCGGGCCTCCCACCTCAGTTTCCCAATCTAATCTGAGTTGCGTTGGTTCTTTACCAATCCTAAGCATCAGCATGTCATATAATCTTGAAATCTCATGCCCTCCCTCTGTTACGTCATATATAGTGTCTATAATACCATCCGGCTCTGCTTCTAGAATAGTTTCGGGCCAAGTCTTCTTGATTTCCCGCGCCAGTCTATGATATGTAATATATTGACCTACGTGCAGCCCTGTGTCCTCGCCCAACTCCTCAAAACTTATGATGGCTCCCTCCCGCCAAACATCTCCCACCGTTGCCACCCCCACTGGTTCCCAGTGGTTTCTAATCCTCCTCCGCAGTTGCACATCTCCTTTAGCCAGTGCCACCAGTGGTACCTGCGGGGAGCACGGAGCCGGGATCTCCATCATCCTGCACGCGCGGCGCCAAATCCTCCACCCAAGCAGCATCATTTTGGGGCGCCCCTGCATTTCTGTTTCGGATAGCCAGATCATCTCTTTTAAGTAAAATGGGGCACAGTCTGCACTGAACAATCTGGATTCGGGGGTATTTTCATCCGAGAGCCATTTAGCAACGTATTGCAGTTGGCCTGCTACATAGTAGGCCTCATAATTGGGGAGCCGTATCCCCCCTTTTTGGTAAGAGTTTTGCAGTTTCCACAATGCCATCCTGCATCTAGTTCCCTGCCACAAAAAGTCCCTGCATATACTATTAAGCTTGACAAAAAACTTCCCAGGTATGAGGTATGGAATGTTCCCGAAATAATGCAGGAGTCTGGGCAAAACCACCATCTTAAGCATTGCACTACGTCCCATCATAGCTAGCGGCAGCTTCCCCCAGAATTTCATACTTTTCTCTATTTTCCCCACAGCTACCTCTGTGTTGTGCTTATGTTCCTGTTCAACCGTATGATACACGTCTATCCCAAGGTACCGGAAGGTATCAACTGCCCAAGGGGCTTGCAACACCGGTAGCTGTTCCACCGGGAGACCCCTAAATTTACCCAGCGGGAAAATCACAGACTTCTGTGGATTCACAGCTATTCCAGACAGCCCCGCATACCGATCCATAACCTCCAAAATATACTGGAGATTCTCCTCCGGATACTTCAGATACAATAACATATCGTCTGCATATAAAGAGATCAAATGTCGCTCCCCACCCACTTCGATGCCTATGATGTCATACTGCTGTCTGAGGTATATAGCCAAAGGCTCCAATGCCAATATGTATAACATAGGGGACCACGGGCATCCCTGTCTAGTACCTCTGCCTAACTGCCATCTCTCTGAAATGACAGCTCCCGTCTTAACTCTAGCGAGCGGCGCACTGTATAACATCTTTGCCCATCTTACATATCCGGGCCCCATTCCATATTCTGCCAGAGTAGACAGCAGCCATGGCCACTTAACAGAATCAAAAGCCTTTACCGCATCCAAGGACACTACTGCCAAGTCGCCCTCATTTCCCCCCGCCCATTCGATGACTCGGTGGAGTCGCCTGTGATTGTGAGTTATGTTCCTGTTTGGAACATACCCCGTCTGATCCGGGTGTATAAGTTTGTCTATGACTCTTCGCAGTCTGCTCGCCAAAACAGCTGTTAAAATCTTGCTGTCTTGATTCAGCATTGACAGTGGTCTGTAGGAGCCACAACTGTCCCCAGGCTTATTCGGCTTTGGGAGCGGGATTATAATTGCTTCCCTTAGCGACTCCGGCAGCTGTCCCGTCTCAAACGCTTCATTCAACATATTCAGCATCGGAGGGAGCACCTCTGCCATGTATGCTTTATAAAACTCGCTCGGAAACCCATCCGCCCCCGGGGTCCTACTAGTAGGCAATTGTCTCACCACTGTTTCTAGCTCTTCTAAAGTGATTGGTGCATCCAGCTCTTCCCTCTCTTCAGCGCTTATCCTGGGCAGACCTATATCTTCAAGTGTTTCTTTTATCCTCCCTAGATTATCCTCCTCAACGTCCCCATACAGCTCTCTGTAATACGTGGCAAATTCCTGATTAACTCCCTCCTGGGTGTCCGCTACACTGCCATCATCTCTTGTTATTGCTCTGATGGTGGATCTGGGGGTTTCGCTCTTATATAACCACGCCAGAAGCCGTCCTGTCTTATCACCTCCCGCGTGCTGTCTCTCTATGTATTTCTTATAATTCAATTTGCACAACCTGTCCCAGTGCTCTCCACACTTCTGTTGAAGTTGAAGTATCCGCTCCGCATTTGAACCAATATCGCCATCCTCTCTTTGTGCTTTTCCCAAATCCCCCTCCGCCTCCTGCAGATCAGCCAGGATACCGCCTTGCAGACTTTTGGACTTTGCTATGGCCACGCCTCTCAACACTACTTTAAAGGCCTCCCATAACGTGCATGCCGAATCTACACTACCCGTATTCTCCTCAAAGTAATTTATGATTTCCTCCCTTACCTCTTCTTTAAACACAGGATCCTTAAGCGCCTCCGCTCGGAGACGCCACGTCGGGATCCTTGCTCTTGGAGGGCAGTATTGCCAGCTAACAATCAAGGGCGAGTGGTCCGACAGGACTCTCGCTTTATATTCCGCCCACCCCATTTCCATTATTATGTCCGATGTAGCAAAGACATAGTCCAGTCTGGTGGACAGCTGTTGTGGGGCCGAATAGTGAGAATACTGTCTTTCTCGGGGGTGCATCACTTTCCATACATCAGTCAAATCAAAATCATTGAGTAACGCTCGCAACACTCGTGCTGCCGGGGCTGGTTTTTCCAACTTCTGGTCCGATCTATCCACCCTTGGGTCTAGTACACAGTTGAAATCCCCACCCCAGATTACCGCACTTCCCATGCACATACCAAGATTAGCACTCAAGGTTCTAAAGTACGTCGCTGTATTCTGATTGGGAGCGTATGTATTGATTATACTTATTTCTCTGTTCTCTACCAGGCCCCTGAGTATGACCATCCTCCCGTCTCCCTCAGCAGTTTCCTTTAACCCGTGAAAGGGGACGTGCGGGGCCACCCAGATAAGGACCCCTCTAGCATAGGCTGAGTATGTTGAGCCCACCACCACTCCTTTCCATTTCTTCTTGATCATTTCCAGTCTCTCTTTTGTCAAGTGGGTCTCTTGTAATAGCGCGATGTCTATCTTTTGTCTTCGCAAGTATAACATAACCTTGTTTCTCTTCAGATAACTGTTGAGACCCCTAACATTCCACGTGATTATTTTAAGGTCCCCCATGGCTTGTTACATTTTCAACCCCCACCCCAGCCGCGCAATCCACTATTCGTACCTGTTCCCGTCTACATAGGCTCGTATCCCAGTTCAAACTTCCCTTAACTGCACACACCCCAAACACCCCTCCCTTCCCCTCATCCCACCCAACCACACCCAACTCCCCACGCTTCCCACCCCCCATTTTCCCTCCCAACCCCCCTAACTCCCTCCCCAACTGTTGCCCAGCTCCATCCCTGGATCTCAGGCTCCCCCGCATCTAGCGCTTTCCTGGCTCCCGCCTGTACTCACTGCTCCGCGGGGTAAGGCCGCCCTACTGGCTAGCCTGCTAAGACTATTATGGGGGGATAGGGTGCTCGCATCCTGCCGCTCCTATTTGCTATAAACTCAACACACTTAACTGTACAGATACCCCATATATTTACGTTTTGCTATATTCAAGTCCTTGTGTCCGCTCCAGTCCATGAGATCTACTTCAAGTGCCACTCGTACCCAGTGATGTCCCTCAACCAGAGCCACCACCCACTTTTTAAATGGATACCCACTGCACATCCTGCCCGCTACATGTAGTATCTCAGCCACTTATCGTATTACTCTTGCGCTTGATCCGCTCCTTGTTCCGGACAGCCCTGAAGGTCTAGCCAGGTCGTCGCTTCTTCGGGCGTGTGGAAAAAAAACATCTTGCTCTTATGTATCACTTTTAGCTTCGCGGGATACAGCAGCATATATTTGATCCCTATCGCACGTAGCCTTCTTTTGATCTCCACGTAGCTGTACCGCTGCCTTTGGACCAACACTGTGTAATCTGGATACGCCGTGACAGTGCATGACGCCCTCTTAATGGTTCCTCCTTTACGGAAGTATTCTAAAATCTTCTCGCGATCCTTATAGTTCAGTATTTTCGCTATTATTGGCCGGGGAGGAGCCCCCGGTTGTGGCCTCCTCATGAGGGCTCTATGCGCTCGCTCCACAGCAAAACCTTGCGAGAGATTTTCGGCCCCTATTTCCTGCAAGAGTAAATTCTCGACATAGTCAGTGGGGTCTCGGCCTTCCTCTCCCTCTGGAAGGCCGACCACGCGAATGTTGTTTCTCCTCGCTCTTCCTTCTGCCTCCTCTGCCCGATTCTCCAGGTTAGCTACCTGTTGCTTAAGCACGTGAACCTCTTTCGCATTGCTGCTACTAGTGTCCGTGTTGTTTTTTACCGCACTTTCCAAGCTACTCGTCCTCTCGGCCAACGCTCTGACATCCTGTCTCAGCAAGGCGACATCGATGCCCACTGCATCTATTTTGGCTTCCAGGGAAATGCGCAAGTCCGCCATCGCCAACCCCCATGAGTCTTTTAGTTCCGTGATAGCCGCCAAAATTTGGTGGTTTTCGATCGTTGTAGTGCTCTCCATTGGTGCTGACGCGCCCCTTGGTGCTGCGGTCCCTGGGGACAACTGCGTCTTGGCAAATGCTTCCATTGTGGACTGTCTACCCTTACTCTTGGTTGCAGTCCCTCTTCCCGTCATCTTGCCTGCGGTAGCTTGGTTTCTGACGTGTCGGCTCCGCACTACTATATCAATGCAGACCCAGGTCCCAGAGAGCTGCCCAGGAGAGCTTCCGTACAGGCCTGCGTTCGCCGGGCTATTCCTGGAATGGGTTGTGCTCTCCCACGTATTGGTTCATTGGATTGACCGCAGGGATAAGTTCACCTCGCGTCGCAGGCATCCAACTTCAGGGCCATCCGCCCAATGTGCACAGTTAGGTATGTCTTGCGCAATCTTCCTCGCACCCTACCCTGTGCAGTGCTTCGCTGTGATGCTGGTTGCACTTAGGCTCTGTTTTAACACGCTTCAGTGTACCCTTTGGCAGCGTCTACCAGCACAGCAGTACCATGCACCATGCTCCCGCGGCCCCACTTATGTATCCTCGCTGGCTCACCTTCCCAGTAGTGTCGTGGCTGGGACGGGCTAGGCGTTAGTTCGCTTGCATGGTGGCGTTTTGCGGGGCAACCTGTGTTGTAGCGCCCATTTAGGCAGTCCAGCATTCCACCCGTACTTCGCCGATGGTGCCCTTCTCACTTCTCCATGCCCTTTCAGCGCATCTTCCATTGGCAGCCTCCTAGTGCCTCAAGGCCTGCCATCTCCTTTGTGAGGGGTTGCTTCCTTGCGGCCCCCACTCAATATTCCTTTCTTTATCGTGCTGCACCCTGATCCACGTTCTGGGCGCGCTATGTGGTGCACCCTGACTTGCGGGGGGGTTAGCACCTCGTAGTAAAGCTCATTTTACTGGCAGGTCATAATGGTTGGCAGTGTCGGTATCCTTGTTTCCTTAGGTTCGTTTGGCTGGAGTTCCCTTTGTTTCTTATGGGGCACGTCTGTGTATCACTGCCACATTTCCATTATGCGTGCGCCCGCTATGATCCCTCGTCTTTCACAGCCGCTTTTCGTTTCGGCTGCAGAGGTGGCCACCGGCTGCGCCCGGTACCGCCGAATATATCCCAGTTCACGGGCGTTCCATGCCCTCACTGCGGGCCCCCAGGCACCGCGGCACGTCGTGCTTGTTCCTCCTCCATGGGAGACTGCTTTGCAGTCTCCGACTCCTCCGGGGCAGCCCCCCGCCGCCACGTTCTCGCGGGTGCTCCGGTGCGAGCAGGCTTACTCTGTCGGGCTTCCCAGTGCCCTGTTGGGTGTGTGCTGCACGGTGCCTGGCTATCAACCGCGCCTCCCTGGGAAGCGCCGGCTCCTCTGACCACTTCAGCCCGAGCGACGGGCACGGTCTTCACTCCCGTGGGTTCCTTTGTCCGCGTCTCGCCGCGGCACGTCGTGCTTGTTCCTCCTCCAGGGGAGACTGCTTTGCAGTCTCAGACTCCTCCGGGGCAGCCCCCCGCCGCCACGTTCTCGCGGGTGCTCCGGTGTGAGCAGGCTTACTCTGTCGGGCTTCCCAGTGCCCTGTTGGGTGTGTGCTGCACGGTGCCTGGCTATCAACCGCGCCTCCCTGGGAAGCGCCGGCTCCTCTGACCACTTCAGCCCGAGCGACGGGCACGGTCTTCACTCCCGTGGGTTCCTTTGTCCGCGTCTCGCCGCCATTTTGAGATCGGCTCCGCAGCGCTCACCAGCAGCATCAAAGTTCTGTAACTTTTAATGTATCAGTCCAGGCAGCACACAGCAACGTTCTTTAAAAGTCCACATATATTCATAACGGTGCGATCACAATTTCTCGTCGGAATTTTCGGTTCACATGCGTGCGCTTGTACGGATCGATGTCCGGATCCAGGAGCTCACAGGAAAAGCAGCCTAGTCCATGGCTGCCAAGCCACGCCCCGAGCTTGTACAAAAATCCTTAATAAATAATTGTTTACAATCTCCTTGTGTCTCAGTAGATCAACGTCAGCCCTGACACCACATATTGCATTTGTTGAAAAAGCAACAAAAAAAACAAATAAAATGTAAAAAGCCAATAAAATAGAAAATCAGACACGATCATTCTCACACATGTTGCAACCAAAATCCTGATTAGCATTTGGTTAAAAAAAAAATTTAAAAAAAGAATCAGCATTGGATGTCAAGGGTTTTCAAACTTCAACTATTTGAACTGTACAACGGTGGGGCCCACCTATACAGTACGGCAAAAGGTGCAACATTCAGCTGATATTAAATCTTGCATACGTACTAGAAGCCTTGAATTCAAGCATTGACAGCATAAAACTTCCAAGTCCAGCCTGATTAAACTGAAATGATTCAGAACTGTTTGTGTGATCCTCAGAAGCGAGGATATCAAATCTTCCCATGTGTGTTCAAACCCAATACAATGTATATCAACATTGCCTGTCCCTATACTGTGCACTATGCATTTCACAACCGTGTTATTTCTAGGTCTCAATCACACCATTGAAAGCAGTTATGGATATGTATGTGTACTTCCTGGAAATCTTTAAAATGCAATTATCTTTCTACATACAGACGGGGCTTGGCTCTTTTGATGTAATTGTGCTGAACCCTATGGCCAGACACTTGTTATCTGTTTTCAGATCATAGGTCATTCTATATTTGCAGCATAGTGGTAATAAGTCCATGTATTTGTAGCTTGGTGAAAACCTAATAGAAAAAGCCTCCATCATTCAAAAACCACAAAACGATTCAGTCGTCAGACTGAATGCCTCCACAGTCCTCAACTGGATCTCTTAGGCCCCTCGGCTAAGCCTTTACCTGCGCTGTCAGTCTCCTTCTCTGCCATTTGACTGATGAAGCGTGTGTCAGTTGCTGCTTTTACCGCCACTTTCATTCCCCCTCCCACTCCTGTCATGGACTCCCACACGGCCGCTACCCTTGCCAATCTACACCTCTCTATCACCAACAACCTGGATAGCCTTCCCCCTGTCATGAGGATCACATGAAGCCTACCTTCAAGGGCAACACCTGGTATAACTCCGACCTAGTCTCTCTGAAACGCCAGTGCAGAGTTGGTGAGCGGAAGTGGAAGGCTTCAGGGACAGCCTCAGACAGAGTGGCCTGCAGCCTGCTCCAAAGGCAATATAGGCTCTCAATCTGCTCGAAGAAGAGGGCCTGTATCCAAGCCTGCATCTGTGGGGCCACTAACAACACAGGAGAACTATTTAAAATCTGCAAGGAACTCGCCAATCCTACTGCAGTCTCCACTTCTCCCCTGCCATCCCTGACCCTCTGTAGTTCACTGTCCTCCCACTCCTTAACCAAACCTCAGGACATGCTGTTCTCACTCCTCTCTACACCGCTCCATCCCCCCATCCCAGCTCTCAGGCCTCCCTTGGCCCCCTCTCCTCTTCCCTTCTATTCTCCTCTTTCTCAGCCATAGCACCGGATGAGGTCTAGACAAGTGATCTCTATGAAAGTCTCCTCCAAACAGGTGCTCTCCTGCTCCTCCAGAACAATCAAGGACAACATTGCCTCCCTTGCACCAGCCTTGGCTGATTTCTGTAATCACTCTTTTGCCACTGCCTCCTTCCCGCTATCTCTCAAGTACTCCATGTGCATTTCTCCTCAAAAAGCCCTCTGCCGACCCCTCCTTCCCGGCTAACTACGGCCATTCCTGGGCAAACTACTTGGAAAGCTGGTCATCTCTCAATTGATCCAACACACTGAATCCGCTAGTTGTCTCCACAACCACCAGTCTGGCTTCAGAACAGCCAGAGGCATGGAAACTGCTTTACCGAACACCCATGATGATTTGCTCTCAAATCTCGATTCCAACTCTCTATCCGTTCTTATCCTTCTGGAGCTTTCCTCTGCCTTTGACATGGCCAATCAAGCCACCCTGACAAATCGTCTCTGTGACACATTTGGCATCACGGGCCTGACACTGGACTGGTTGACCTCTTTCCTCTCTGACCGACCTTCGCAGTTTCAACTGGGCCCCTTTCTCACCCCTATCACTCTCTCCACCTGTGCCGTGGCTCTTTGACATCTATCTTGCCCCTCTGACCCTCCTGATCTCCTCCTTCTCTCCCCACTTCCAGTTTTATGCAGACGACATGCAGCTCTCCTTCAAGCTTCCCTCTCTGCCTTCTATTCCTCCTCTCCCATCCCTGACTGTCTGACTTCTATTCAGGAATGGTGTGCTGCCAATGATATCTGCCCTAACATCAGTAAGACTGAGATCCTGCTCATTGGGACTCCTGCTCCATCCTTCCCTCCTACCCTCTTGCTGCCCTCTACGGGTCCCCTGTCCTCACCCTCTTGTGAGGCAAAAAATCTTGGGGTCATCTTGGACACCTTTCTCTCCTTCTCTCATGGCATCGTGGACCTTGCCAAGAAGGCCCACAATCAGCTGCACCTCCTCAAAGGCATTCTCCCTTTCCACACCATCCCCCAGAAACCCAATGTCTCCAGAGCTCTGGTCCTCTCTAGGCTGGACTTCTGCAACAGACTCTTCCTCAGTCT
Organism: Ambystoma mexicanum; assembly: GCF_040938575.1. Classification (NCBI taxonomy): domain Eukaryota; kingdom Metazoa; phylum Chordata; class Amphibia; order Caudata; family Ambystomatidae; genus Ambystoma; species Ambystoma mexicanum. The sequence continues at coordinate 1,230,376,896 of NC_090927.1, forward strand.
TCCTTCATCCTCCCTTTGCCCCTTCAACTAATCCAGAATAGGACTGCAACACTTATCCTTGACCTCAAGCCCAGGGACCACATCTCTCCAGTCCTAAAATCTCTCGAGTGGCTCCTGGTTGCTGCTAGGATTAAGTTCAAGACCCTCTGCATCATCCACACGGCTTTCTGGGGCATAGAACCCTGCTACATCCAACTCCCTCTCCCTAAGTACCTCCCTGCTGGAGCCATTCAGTATTCTAGCTCCAATGCTCTGAAGATCAGACACTCCCTAAGCAGAGGGGGGTAGATCTCTCTGGTCCGCAGAAGCCTCCCACTGGAATGGTCTCCCTGCCCCTCTCAGGCTTGAGCTGGATCTTCTTAAGTTACGGAAGCTCCTCTCCCCTCCCCTCCCCTACTAATGCCGCCGTCTGCCAGCGTGACTGGCTGGATGGTTCCCTCTGAGTTCTATGGGGCACCAGGCACCCCCGCACAGTCCTCCCCCTTCCTTGTACTTAGAATATGGACCCTCATTCCTATGCATTCCCTGGCAGTTGCCCACCTGACTTCCCTTAGCACTCGCCTAGCCCATAGGCCCTCCTACCCCCCTCTCTTTTCACTTGCATGCTCTCCTCTTTGCCCTTCTCTTCCCTTCACACCATAGCACTTTGCATTCGGGCAGACCGGCACCCCCTTCACACTTCTTGGTACTGCATGATCCAAATATCAAAGAGCCTAGTAGGACCGTTACTATTATCATCTGTGCTTGTTCTCCCTCCTTTTTTGCCTTGTGGCACCTTAAAACACCATGTGTTGTATAGGTGCCTTAGAAATATCCAATAAATAAATAAAATGCATTATAAGGATAACAATGGCATGTAAAGAGAAACAAGCCTTAGCTGGAGAAAGAGAGGCGCTGGCATTAAGCCTGCCTGCCCGGAGAAGGCCGTGCAGAGTGGATGTCCGCCTTACAGTTGTAGGGTGTCCTGACCCACGTTTAAGCTACCCTGCTACAACATTTGGTGCTGTGGGCTTAGGAAATTCAAGATGGCGGAAAACCCACATGTGCGCCGAAATCCAGGAAAGCTGCGCAGTTGTGCGCACACCAAAATGGTTACCTAACTTGCCACCCACCAGGGTAAAGAAAGGTCTTTGTTAACAAAATCCACTTTTACTGATGTCAAAAAGTTGCTGAAATCGTGACTCATTGGACCACTTTAAAGATTCAACCCTTTTTGTGGGGTTCCACATAACCATCTTACTGTAAGGAGCCCCATCAAAACAATGTTAAGCAAGGATTTACTACCATGTAAGAACCATTCCTGTTTAGAATGCATTAATCCAAGAAAATCCCAAAAATGGGTGCAGTACCAGTACTCACCACTATCCAAAAGCCGGCGTTTTAAAACCCACTGTGTGTTTTTCTGAAGGCAAGCAAAATGCCTATTTCAAACCTTGCAACATGTGCAAAATATTCACTGAACACCAGCAGACATTTGGCAGAATGGAGTTTTGTGTGCCTACAAAATCTGGGAAATGAAGAGCCCAAAAACAATGCTTATAACAAAAATGCTATGGAGTCAGCAGCTTAAGCCTAACTGCAACTGGATTTAAAACCACCAAAATCGAAAATGTTAAATTAAATGAGTGACCTATGTTTGGTGTCACATGCCTTTGTAACTGTTGAAATGTCATAGTTTTGCACTTAGAATCAGCATTCTAGCTGCATGTGTAAAATTACAAGTTATTTTAAAAGCAACAAAAAGTTAGCTGAAGGTCTGGCTTAAGGAACTTGATTTTGCCTAGCAACGGATCCCATCAGGAGTGAAACTTGAGTCACAACTATGTTCCCAGGCCAATGTTCCTTTTGCTGCCCACACTAAGGATATGCCATCTATCTGATAATTGAATTTCCTGTGCTCTGCCAGAGAGTGAACAAAGCCCTCTCCACTCAGGCAAAGGTTTTTATTACAGACGTCGTAAAAAGTGGCTTCCTCCTGGAGAAGCTGGGAGGGGCACTGCCTGTGAGAAGCAAGCTGGCTTGGCAGAAACTGGAAAGACTGGTTTCTGTACCATGTGACCTGAAAAGACACACCCCTGCAGCAAGGATATGGTTTAATAAAAAGGGGGATAATTCATAGTGCGGACATGTGAAAATTTTATAAATGATACCATAATTCTTGTGATTTTTCTGCCCACAGTTTAAGACGTGGTAGGAACCGGTGGTAGGTTCAGGGGGGTTTTAGCGGAAAAGTGGATATTACTCTAAATGTGTGCATGTTAAAAATCTGAAACTTCATCAGTTAATGTCCCTACCCCCTGCACACATGTATGTAAAGTTGGGTCCATGTCGGAAATTGAAAAAGCAGTTAAAAAGTCAATTATGTACACTCTTTGAATGCAAGCTCCGAGAATGAGCAGATTTGGACATAGACATGGCTAAATTCAGCCACACCATGTATATGTAATTTCAAACAACTGTGTAACTCTGAAGTATGGATTTTGATCATATATATATTTGGGTGCACAGATGATAAGGGAGGTTGTTTCAAGAGATCATAAAATGACATCAATCTGACTCACAGTTCAGTTTGCCAATCAAGCGGAGGAATGGAAGCCTGACCAATGACGAATGAGAGGGGCAAGTCTAGTGATGCAACACACACACCCATTCTCAAGAAACAGATAAAAGCAGAGAGTCAGGACACATAGAGACATTCAATTTCATCTGCCGCTGGAAGCCCTGCCGGAAAAATCCATACTTACCTCCATCAAACTCCAGAAAGCCAAACTAGAGACTTCAATCTATCCAGAGCAGAGACCAGACCAGAGAGAAAGCAGTGCTGTGCCTAGCCGAGACCAGACCAGGCGCTGTGAGCAGAATCCGGAAAGACCTGACCAGACTGAAGATCGTGACCAAGTCGCTTTCCTGTTCAAAATCTCTTGTGAGTACTTAGCAAAACTCAGAACACATCTCTTAGTTTAAATTCATCTAATTCAATCTATTTAACCTAAGTAGAACTGCCTCCTATCTGTCACCTGTCATTTCTAGTAAAATTTGTCATTTTGAAAAAGTGTGCGTTTAAAATTTACAAAACCAAAAACGACCTTTACTAAATTACTCATATCTCCGCAACCGTTTGGGCTAGAGACTTGCAATAACTTTCATTTGGAAGCTGAGATCCCAGGCTTACCTAGGACCCCAAAACGGTAGAGATAGTCCTTGCGGTTCCTTTGTAATAGCGCTCGGCGCATCCGCGAATTTTGCAGCGATTTGCAATTTCTTCACATGTAAAAAAACTGCTGCTGCCTGATTTCATTTGCCAGAAATTCGTTTAACCTGCTAACTATCCCTGCATCATTGCTAGTGTGAGCCTGGACTAATATTAACTAGATACCACTCACCCTGAACCTCTGTAAGGGAATTAAAAGCGTTTAGCATATTTTTTTAATTCATTGCTAGCACCTATCAAAGCATTTGCCTGTGTTTTCAAACTTCTGTTTAAGCTTGCTGGATTGAACTGAATTACAGTTGATTGCATTTCTGAGAACTGTGTGTTTTCCTTCCATTTCCTTGCCTTGCATCAAGGGGGGGAGGGGAGTAGCCAGAGAAAAGTGATTACATTGTTTGGTTGAAATCATATTGCGTATTTTCTGTACTGCATTCATTGAATATTGCATCCACCTGAGCCTACATAAAGCATCCTCTACCACATTATACTTTTGTTCCTATTTACCAGTGTGCTACCTTATCCATTTCATGTCAACTCATTAGTGATTAAAGAAGTGTGCTAGTGCCAGATTCTCCGTTGTTAATATTTACCATATCAGATTAAGTGTGATATTCAATTATTAATTTATTAAAAAGTGTGATATATATTTTAATTTATCAAATAAACCTTTTAAACTTGCAAAACAGAATTACTTCTTGGCTCAGTGGGGTCAGGGGGATTCCAAGAGAGGGATGTTATACAAGGGTAGTCATCCAGAACGCATGAACTGGACCTAAAGATATATCAATAAGGGTTTTCATTCAGTATTCTAGACTAGGCGTTAACTTGGCTGTAGTGCTGAATTGAATCCTCTTACAAAGTGGGGGCTCGAGCCGAGACGTTGGGTTAGATTTACCAGTTGTGCAGCTTAATACAGTGTGCTAACTGACGGGATACATACACCCGGTCGGATCACCACGCTGCATTACGCTGTGAAGCATTCCTCAAAAGGGACACTCCAAGAAAAGTTCTGTTCTGCAAAAATAAAATACTAACTTCTGTAAGTCAGGACAGAGACCAATCTCTAGAATGACGACCTTAGTAGACATGAAAATAGCCAGAGAGCACCTCTTGCATAAGCTATTTGTGAGAGGTGAATGGACCGAACAGGGCCAGGATGTGTGGTTGCAGGCCATCACACAACAGGTCACTGAAACAGGGTCAGATATATATAGAGATCAGGGTCCCTTACATGTGGCCCTGAGTGAACTATATATGGCTCCTAAAGCCAAAGAGGAACACAATAAGATCGCCAGGATAGCAGCATACCTGTACCTATATATGGGAGACATGCAGGATAGATGTGCTGAAAGCCAAAATCTGGCAAATAGGCAACAGATGGCATTACAGAAGGTCCAATCTGATCTGGACTCTTCTGAGCAGAGGCTGCAGAGGAGCCAGGAGTCAGAAAATGACAGCAGACTGTACATTACTAAAATAAAGGAGGATATGGATGGGCTGCAAAAGGAAAAGTCAGAACAGGATACTAGATTTCTGGCCCTGCAGAAGGAGCACCAAGACAGTTTGGACTCCTTACTGCAGAGCCAGAAAAAGCTGGAGCAACAGATCAATTTCAACAGGGCATGCACAGAGCAGGTAGCCACCCTGCAAATCCAACTAGACAGAGAGAAAGAGGAGAGCAATAAACTGATCCTGAAAGACCTGGATATCCAGGCAGAGTTTGATCAGGAGCGCCAGAAAGCTGGTGCCTTCCAAAGGCAAAGGGACGACCTGGCGGCACAAATGCAGGCTCTTAGTCAGGAAAGAGACGCCTTAGGCCAGGAAGTCTGCCATTTAAAAAGGAAAATGGAAGAAAATCACCTGGCCCACCAGGGACTGGGTGACCTCCAAAAAGAAAACCAGAACTTGCTAGAGCACACCAGGAGGGTGGAGGATGCTCTAGCAAGAAAGGAGCAGGCCAATAGGGACACAGCTCAGGAGGTAACCCTCCTGCAGCAAAGACTGGCCCAGTTCTCCAGGACCAACCAGGAAGCACAGAGGGAAAATGAGGCCCTCTGTCAACACAATGATAGGCTCCAACAGCAGGTAGCGATGCAGGAGAGACTGATAGAGTCGAGTAAGGCCTTAACTGAGGAACTGAAGGCACAAATGCAGGCTCTTGCATTGCAACAGGGAGCAGGGGCGGATAGAGATGAGGTTCGCTGGGAAATGGAAACTCCGGAGCATAACCTCAGGAGCCCTAGTACCAGAGGCCCTCATACCTCTCAGTCCCTGGACTCTGCCACCCCCATGTCCCCTGGCGCACATGAGCACAGGGCCACAGGGATGGCAGATTACTATCCAGCCAGAAGCATGGGGCTCATAGGCCAGTACCATCCAGGAATGGAGGGGTGGGCATCCGGGTATGGGCACCCAAGTACAATACAGTTCAGTGGGGAACCCCAGGAGAGTAGGCCCATTAAGGGCATCCTGAAAACCTCTGCCCAGTTAGGTCAGTGGAGGGGGTACCCATCAAATCCTGACAGCAAGGAGGAATCTGAAGACTCCTCTGAACTGCGCAGGACACAGGAGACCAGGTCCCCACATTCTGCCAGCCATTCCCAGGCTCGCAGAATCCGGGAAAACCTGGAAGAACAGACGGGAACCTCTGGGAGCAGTGCCTCTGAGTCCGACGAAGAATGGACAAGGGTTACCCGAACCAAAAAGGCCAATAAGGCAAAAAGGGCCTTGCTCAAGGACCCCTTAAAGCAGATTAAGGCGATCAGGAGCGTCATCACGCCTTACCATAAGAACGCTAAGTATTCTGTTTGGGAGCACTTAGAGTTGTTTGAACAAATGATGGAGACTTTCCATTTGAAGGACAGCCAAAGCTGCATTCAATATGTAAAGTGGACCTTCTCCCCGGAATACTCCAGTTTCTTTGCGGGGCTGGAGGACCAAAATCATTTAAGATGGTCCACCTATAAGGCGGCCATCCTGAAACATTTTTCTGTTCACAGAAATCCTCAAGAGGCTCGCAAGGCAGCCTACAATTTGCAATGTGGGGAGGATCAGGCCCCACAAGAATTTGTGCAGGAGTTAAAGCGGGCTTTTGCACAGACCACAAGAAGGGTGCGCACGGATAGCCGTGAATTTATAAACACGTTTTTCCATGCCTTGCCCAAATATATCATGACCCAGCTCGTGAGGGATTTTCACGAGAAAAGATCTTTAGACTGGGTCATTGAACAGGCTACCCGCATCTATGAGGTGCAGAAGCCCATAGAAAATAAAAGCAATGCCCAGAAAAACCCCAAAGCCAACAGCACCCCTGCTGCTGCCAAGGTGGCAGAGGTAAAGGTCACCCCCGTTTTGGATTTGGAGATGGGGGGGCCTAAAAACCTACCTGCACCTAATAATGCTAGGCCCAGAAGGTCCTCGGGCCAGTCGCAGACAGGGAGCCAGGGAGGCAGCCCCACAAATGGGGTCCCTCGCTCTCCTGACTATGTAAGTCCTCGCTACAAAGGTAACAGACCCATCCTCGGTTATGTGTGGACTCCTCCAGCCCAAGGGGGGGGATCCAGCCAAGCACCTAACCCAGGGAACTTCCCTCCAAACTTCCCACAGGAGGGCAGAAATTTACCAAACCCTGGGCAGAACTTTTTCCCCAGATATCCACCCGACTTCCAACCCCAAAATCATCCATCCTTCTTTCCTCAATTCCCTGAGCCCAGACCACTGAATCCGGGAGAGGGGAGGCCAAGGGTGGAGGGGTACCCAAATCTTCCCAACCCGGGGTATTACCAGAGGAGGGACAGCTACCCTTCCCGGGATCAGCCCAGGGGAGAAAACAGGGCCCCGTATCAGCCTGAGCGGGTTTCCCAGTTAGAGCGCCAGGTTCAAAACATGGCGCGGGATCTGGGTCACATACTGAGGGCTCAGCAGAACCCTCAGATGGGCGTGCCGGCGCAGAACGCACCCAACTCTGGACCTGGTGCTCCAGAACAATGACGGGGCAGCACCCCGATAACTCACCGGTTCCCAGGGAGGAGGCACAAGGGGAAGGGGGGTGTAAAGCCTTGGAGGAAGTTTCCTTCCTCACTTGTAAACAGCCCCTAGAAACCCAGGAACCGGAAACAAAATCTCTTGCCCCTGAAAGTCTGCCTCCTAAGGAGCAGAGGAGGGGTAGGGGAAACAAAAGACCCAAACAGACTCAGTTTGAGGAGGAGGTACAGATCTTCCAATTTGAGGGAGAGGGATCCTCAGAGGATCCTGAGAAAAGGATCTTCTCCTTCAGAGAGGGGGGAACTCCTCCCAAAGAAAAATGGGTCCCTAGGGATGCAAATCCAGACTGGGGGGATGTGGAGACTGAGCTACCGCCGCCCACCATCTCATCCCAGAACCAACAGCAAGAAAATCCCCTGGTTCAAACCCATCCTGGTGACTGCCTCCAAAAAGGGGGGGGCGGCCCAGAACCGGAACCAGGGGAACCCACAATGGCTCCGATCTCCAGTTGCCAAATTTTTCTTTCAGATTCCCAAGACTCTCCACAGAATTCTGCCCAAATCTCTTCGCTAGCAACGTCCAAAACCAGAAAGTTAGCCCACCAGTTGTCCAAAAATGTACATTATCTGTGCCCCCTTGAGGAGAAGGAGGGAAGATATTATGCCCCGGTACAAGTACAGGGGCAGGGTACAATCTCAGCGCTGGTGGACACTGGATCTCAAGCTACCCTTCTGTCCAGAAGGGCCTTTGACAAACTGAATGCAGGAAGGGGAGAGAATTACCAAATTCCTCTCACCACTCTTCCTGGACAACTGCAGAACTTTGACGGGAAGGAAATTCCCGTCGAGGGGACGGCAGACTTGGACATTAAGATCGGGCGACATAAGTTGAAACACCCGGTCATAGTTGTGACCCCAGAGGGCACCCCTTGTTTACTAGGGAATGACCTCCTGAGAAGGTTGTCACCCCTAATAGATTGCGTAAACAAGGTCCTCTGGACTCAGACTAGCCGACCCATAAAATTAAAACAGAGTGTCAACCATGTTAGTTTAAACGGCACATGCCACATGGTTGAACAAAAATCTGACCAAGTAGAATTTCACTTCCAGAACAACCAAATTCCAGACGTGACGGTAATAGCAGTAGGACAACAGACTGGTGATGGGGGGTCCTCTCTATTTCTGAAAATCAACCTTCCTTCCAGTCTAAAGTGGTATTCCACGCTGGAAGGAAACACTCTGAAATTCTATACTAATCCACAATCAGAAACCCCCACTCCTATAGTCCAGAAAGATGTGAAATCAGCTCAAAGCCTGGCTGATATTCAGCAAATTGGAGAGCAGTTGTTCATCCCTGTTCAGTTAAATGATGGGAAGGACTCTGTTCTCGCTCGAGTGTGTGTGAACAACGGTAAGAGCTTCATCAGCGAAGCCATGTTCCGCCAACTCCCAAAAGATCCAGCCATTCCCACCTTCAAACTGATAGACAAATGGGAAATGGACCTGGAAGCACCTGACTCCAAACATCTCCTGCCAAGCAGGTGTATGCTCAAAATCTCCATTGGCAACAAGAGCATAGTCCATAATTGTTGGGTCGTGCGAGACGTCACTGCCGCCTTTTACTTAGGCAGTGACATTCTCAATCGCTTTGCCATTAGTTTGGACCTAATAAACTTCAAAGCTTGGTCCCGATTAGCGGATAATCCCATGGGCTTTGATGATCCAGAAAAAGCATTTAGGTCAGCTCAATTGCTACCTTATGCAGTTGAAATTCAGGTTAAAGAGGAAGTCACCATCCCAGAAAGGACCCGACAATTCTCCCTGGAAGTGAAAGTTAAAAGGGGACAAGAGTTGAAAAACCCTGATGCTTACATACATCTAAATGCTTCTCTCCAACAGCAAGGGTTGGGGGTAAACCCGACTCCATTAGTCAACATAGAACATGACCCCATTCTGATAGAGGTGGATAACAGCGACTTAAAGAGTATTACTCTAGCCGCAGGCACCATTATTGGAATGGCGGTTGATGACCGACATTTCTCCATTGATCTTGTAAATGAACTGTTAGGACCCATCCCCAAGGACTGTTTTGACAGTGACAGTGATGACAACGCAACACCAGACAGGATTTTTACCCGGCATGGGGGGAACTTCCTGGTGTACACTTCCTGCCCCTATGGTAAGGAAGATGTGACCTGTGACTTCAGGAGGGATGAGGTGATTTTCCAGGTCAATGAGGGCTGCCTTTCCCACCTGAAGCCTCCGGTCCAAATCAGCACTCTGACCAGGGACTTCTCCACCCAGCTGGAGGAGGCCGCGGAGATAGCCAAACCAGAAGTCTTTCCAGGCTTCAGGCAGATGGTGGAAGAGAGAGTCAACCTAGCTGATGCCTGTGTGACTCTGGAACAAAAGCAAAAGTTGAAACAAGTTTTCTTGGATTTCCAAGATCTCTTTGCGGTAGACTCATATGACTGTGGTCGCACCGACATCCACACCACAACAATCCCCACGGACCCTGGCATGACTCCAGTGTTTGTGAAGCAATATCGCTTGCCTCTCGCATCAATGGAGTCCCTTACTGAAATAATTAAGAACCTTGAGTCCCGGGGAATAATCCGTCCAGTCCACAGCACCTTCAATAATCCGGTGCTGGGAATATTGAAGCCAAACGGCCAGTGGAGACTCTGCGCTGACCTCAGGGAGCTCAACAAACGGGTCCACACTTCTCGATGGCCTCTTCCCTACATTGACCGAGGGCTGGCCCAGATCCAGGGGTCACAGGTATTCACTGCAATAGACCTGACCAATGGATACTGGACCGTGCCTGTCAGCAGGGAGGACCAATACAAACTGGCTTTTACCTTTGGGGGCCAGCAGTACACATGGACCCGGACTCCCTTCGGATACCTCAACTCCGGTAATGAGTTCAATATTTTCCTACATAAGGCCATGCCCGACCTGGGTACGAGGGGTAACCTGGCTTATGTAGATGATGTCCTCATCAAAAGTTCATCTGTGGAGGAACACATAGCAGAGATCCGTTATGTTCTGACACAGTTGAGGGCCGCCGGAGCAAAACTTTCCTTTCAGAAAGCACAGTGGTGTAGAACCCGTGTTAATTTCTTGGGGCATGAGATTACTCCTCAGGGTCTCTGTCCCCAGGAAAAGAAAGTGGAAGCACTTCAGAAACTGAAAGACCCCACAACTCTGCGGGAACTAAGGAGCCTCCTTGGACTGACTAATTACAGCAGAAAGTTCATTGAGGGCTACGCAGAGATCACCAGACCCCTGATTCATCTCCTGAAGGGGGGGGTCAAGTGGGAATGGGGTCCAGAACAAGCCGAGGCAGTAAAACAACTCAAAAGAAGCCTCTCACAAGCGCCTTGCCTAGCTTACCCTGTCAGAAACAAGGAGTTCTTCCTGGAGACGGGGTTCTCTAATACGTGCTTGACGGCAGTATTATATCAAAAGCATGACAAGGTCAATAAAGTAATCTCCTATGCGAGCAAAACTTTATCCTCTGTGGAGGAAAAATTCAACGATTGTGAGAAGGCACTCCTGGCAACGGTGTGGGCATTGAAGAATTACCGCCCGTTTATCCAGGGGGAACACATCATAGTGGAGACTCCACACCAGCCTCTGCAATATCTCCAAAGTGACAGAATCCGGGCCGGAAATGTGAGTAATTCCCGAATTACTTCCTGGATTCTGTCAATGCAAGGCTTTCCTGTGGAGGTCAGATATGGCCAAAACAAGAAGAGTCCCCTCGCGCAAGGTCTGGCTGACTTGCATGATTGTGCCAGAGAAAACTGTCTCGAGGACGAAAGTCTAAAAATAAAGGACAACATGGAGGCATACCTTAATTCCCCCCACAAAGTCTTTGAAGAAGACAAGTGTGAGGGAATGCCCACTGTGTATGTGGATGGATGCTCTTACCATGTCGACAACAACGGGGAGAAAGAACTGGTGGCCGGCGTAGGGAATGCATGGGTGAATGAGTCCCCAGAACCCTCCGCTGGATACAAAATTGGTCCCCGAAGTAGTCAGGTGGCAGAATTGATGGCTGTGCATCAGGCCATCCTCACTGCTGTCCAGCATCAACTCCACGAACTGGTCATAATCACAGATTCGGATTATGTACGGAACGGGTTCGTGGAGCACCTGGTTAATTGGAAGACCAGAGGCATGGTATGTGCTAACAACAAACCCTTGAAACATGGGAAGTTGATCCAAAACATTGATGATCTGGTCACCTCGAATGGGATGACCATCTATTGGAAGAAGATCAAGGGTCATTCCAAAGTAGAGGGACCAGACAAAACTGGAAATGACTTAGCTGATCAGCTGGCCAAAACCGGGGCCATCCAAGGGGATCTAATTGAGATTGAGTCCCTGTTGGGGGAAATCCAGGTCACTGCCATCACTAGGTCCCAGACAAATGCTCACAACGACCTCTCAATTGCACAATGGAGTAAGGAGACCCCTGATGCTGATTTGATTACTGCTCAGAAGGGGGATCCAATAATTGGTAAATTTTACCAGCACCTTGAGGACCCTGAGAACTTTCCCCTGACGGATACCGATTACATTGGGAAAGAGGACCTAAGAGTGTTGATGAAATGTCCCAAAATGTTCCGGATCCAAGACGGTTTGTTGGTAAGGAAATCCAAAGCTGGCCACGATCAGTGGGTGGTTCCTACCTCATTCCGAAGCCTGATGTTAAGTCACGCCCATGATGCGGCCACTGCCGGTCATAGGGGGTTTCACACAACATTGGAAATCTTAAGAGAGGTTGCATACTGGCCACACATGGGGCAGGACCTCGACCAGTACCTGAAGGGTTGCCTTGTGTGTGCACAATTTCAGCCATCGTCCCTCACACACCGGGCGCCTTTACAAAAGAGGGGAATGACACTGCCATGGTCAGATTTACAAATCGACTTTGTAGGCCCTGTGATTCGCTCGGCTAGGGGGAATAAGTACATGTTGACCGTGACATGCTTGTTTACCAAGTGGGTGGAATGTCTCCCAGCCCCAAATTGCAAGGCAGAAACTGCAGCGGCCTTGATGATTAACCACATCTTTTCCCGTTTTGGTCTACCTCAAAGGATTGAGTCAGACAGAGGTAGCCACTTCACCAGTGAAGTAATGACAAAGATGTGGGAGATACTGGGGGTCAAGAGAAAGCTGCATATTGCTTATAGACCAGCTTCTTCTGGGGCAGTAGAGAGATATAACCGGACAATTGTGAGCATATTAAAGAAGTTTGTGGCAGATTCTGGGCCAAGTTGGGATATCCGATTACCTCTGGTCCTAATGGCCATCAGATCTACCCCTTCATCTGCAACCAAAATGTCACCATTTGAGTTGATGACTGGGCGCAAGATGGTGCTTCCGCAGCATTTGCTCTACAGGACCCAAGAGCAGACACTGATAAATGCCTCCACTACTCATGAGTATGTAGAGAATTTAAGGAAATACCTCCAACATGCTTTTGCTTATGCTCAGCGGAATCTAGAAAGATCGACTGATAGCATGAAGACCCATTATGACCTGAAAACTTCCAGGAAGGAATATCAGGTGGGAGACCGGGTCTATCTATACAACTTCCAAAGGAACCAGGCCAAGCAGCGCAAATTTTTGCCTACATGGAAGGGACCCTTTGAGATCGTCGATAAGATCTCCCCTGTGGCCTACAAGATCCGCATCCCCAAAGGTGGTTCGGCAGAGGGGGAAGACAAGTGGGTCCACATAAACCAGTTGAAATGTTGCCATCCCAGGCACACTCTGCAACAACTGGAGGAATCCTCTGGAATCCTAGCGGGTACTGTATCAGACTAATTCAGTTCCAATCATAAAACCTACCACATCTAGTCTCTAAAATATTGTGATTTACATGAAACTGTCTCTAGTGATGCTGTTTTTTTTTTTCAAAATAAGAATGTAATATTTCGTTACGATGAAATGCATATGCTGCCCCACTATCTCAACAGTGGTGGAAAAAAAAATCGTCTATGAGTAGATATTGCCGCTCTTCCTTTATCATCCTAGGAGAGATGAAACCATGAAGGATGACCAAGAAGGACGATCCGGAGACCGGGAGCAAAGACACAACGGGCCCGGGGTACCGCCCAATCTTCCCATCAGGACCGGCGAGGAGAACTGATCGATCTGACCGGATGGAGAAGAAGATGCTGAACTGTGCCATCTACAGAAGAGGAAGAAGATTATGCGGACAGACCGGTGCGTGGGTCAAAACCCTTGGGCACGCGACTCCCCATCGACCCAAACTCAAAGTGCAGTCACGTGGGGGGGCTTGCAGGGTGTCCTGACCCACGTTTAAGCTACCCTGCTACAACATTTGGTGCTGTGGGCTTAGGAAATTCAAGATGGCGGAAAACCCACATGTGCGCCGAAATCCAGGAAAGCTGCGCAGTTGTGCGCACACCAAAATGGTTACCTAACTTGCCACCCACCAGGGTAAAGAAAGGTCTTTGTTAACAAAATCCACTTTTACTGATGTCAAAAAGTTGCTGAAATCGTGACTCATTGGACCACTTTAAAGATTCAACCCTTTTTGTGGGGTTCCACATAACCATCTTACTGTAAGGAGCCCCATCAAAACAATGTTAAGCAAGGATTTACTACCATGTAAGAACCATTCCTGTTTAGAATGCATTAATCCAAGAAAATCCCAAAAATGGGTGCAGTACCAGTACTCACCACTATCCAAAAGCCGGCGTTTTAAAACCCACTGTGTGTTTTTCTGAAGGCAAGCAAAATGCCTATTTCAAACCTTGCAACATGTGCAAAATATTCACTGAACACCAGCAGACATTTGGCAGAATGGAGTTTTGTGTGCCTACAAAATCTGGGAAATGAAGAGCCCAAAAACAATGCTTATAACAAAAATGCTATGGAGTCAGCAGCTTAAGCCTAACTGCAACTGGATTTAAAACCACCAAAATCGAAAATGTTAAATTAAATGAGTGACCTATGTTTGGTGTCACATGCCTTTGTAACTGTTGAAATGTCATAGTTTTGCACTTAGAATCAGCATTCTAGCTGCATGTGTAAAATTACAAGTTATTTTAAAAGCAACAAAAAGTTAGCTGAAGGTCTGGCTTAAGGAACTTGATTTTGCCTAGCAACGGATCCCATCAGGAGTGAAACTTGAGTCACAACTATGTTCCCAGGCCAATGTTCCTTTTGCTGCCCACACTAAGGATATGCCATCTATCTGATAATTGAATTTCCTGTGCTCTGCCAGAGAGTGAACAAAGCCCTCTCCACTCAGGCAAAGGTTTTTATTACAGACGTCGTAAAAAGTGGCTTCCTCCTGGAGAAGCTGGGAGGGGCACTGCCTGTGAGAAGCAAGCTGGCTTGGCAGAAACTGGAAAGACTGGTTTCTGTACCATGTGACCTGAAAAGACACACCCCTGCAGCAAGGATATGGTTTTATAAAAAGGGGGATAATTCATAGTGCGGACATGTGAAAATTTTATAAATGATACCATAATTCTTGTGATTTTTCTGCCCACAGTTTAAGACGTGGTAGGAACCGGTGGTAGGTTCAGGGGGGTTTTAGCGGAAAAGTGGATATTACTCTAAATGTGTGCATGTTAAAAATCTGAAACTTCATCAGTTAATGTCCCTACCCCCTGCACACATGTATGTAAAGTTGGGTCCATGTCGGAAATTGAAAAAGCAGTTAAAAAGTCAATTATGTACACTCTTTGAATGCAAGCTCCGAGAATGAGCAGATTTGGACATAGACATGGCTAAATTCAGCCACACCATGTATATGTAATTTCAAACAACTGTGTAACTCTGAAGTATGGATTTTGATCATATATATATTTGGGTGCACAGATGATAAGGGAGGTTGTTTCAAGAGATCATAAAATGACATCAATCTGACTCACAGTTCAGTTTGCCAATCAAGCGGAGGAATGGAAGCCTGACCAATGACGAATGAGAGGGGCAAGTCTAGTGATGCAACACACACACCCATTCTCAAGAAACAGATAAAAGCAGAGAGTCAGGACACATAGAGACATTCAATTTCATCTGCCGCTGGAAGCCCTGCCGGAAAAATCCATACTTACCTCCATCAAACTCCAGAAAGCCAAACTAGAGACTTCAATCTATCCAGAGCAGAGACCAGACCAGAGAGAAAGCAGTGCTGTGCCTAGCCGAGACCAGACCAGGCGCTGTGAGCAGAATCCGGAAAGACCTGACCAGACTGAAGATCGTGACCAAGTCGCTTTCCTGTTCAAAATCTCTTGTGAGTACTTAGCAAAACTCAGAACACATCTCTTAGTTTAAATTCATCTAATTCAATCTATTTAACCTAAGTAGAACTGCCTCCTATCTGTCACCTGTCATTTCTAGTAAAATTTGTCATTTTGAAAAAGTGTGCGTTTAAAATTTACAAAACCAAAAACGACCTTTACTAAATTACTCATATCTCCGCAACCGTTTGGGCTAGAGACTTGCAATAACTTTCATTTGGAAGCTGAGATCCCAGGCTTTCCTAGGACCCCAAAACGGTAGAGATAGTCCTTGCGGTTCCTTTGTAATAGCGCTCGGCGCATCCGCGAATTTTGCCGCGATTTGCAATTTCTTCACATGTAAAAAAACTGCTGCTGCCTGATTTCATTTGCCAGAAATTCGTTTAACCTGCTAACTATCCCTGCATCATTGCTAGTGTGAGCCTGGACTAATATTAACTAGATACCACTCACCCTGAACCTCTGTAAGGGAATTAAAAGCGTTTAGCATATTTTTTTAATTCATTGCTAGCACCTATCAAAGCATTTGCCTGTGTTTTCAAACTTCTGTTTAAGCTTGCTGGATTGAACTGAATTACAGTTTTTTGCATTTCTGAGAACTGTGTGTTTTCCTTCCATTTCCTTGCCTTGCATCAAGGGGGGGAGGGGAGTAGCCAGAGAAAAGTGATTACATTGTTTGGTTGAAATCATATTGCGTATTTTCTGTACTGCATTCATTGAATATTGCATCCACCTGAGCCTACATAAAGCATCCTCTACCACATTATACTTTTGTTCCTATTTACCAGTGTGCTACCTTATCCATTTCATGTCAACTCATTAGTGATTAAAGAAGTGTGCTAGTGCCAGATTCTCCGTTGTTAATATTTACCATATCAGATTAAGTGTGATATTCAATTATTAATTTATTAAAAAGTGTGATATATATTTTAATTTATCAAATAAACCTTTTAAACTTGCAAAACAGAATTACTTCTTGGCTCAGTGGGGTCAGGGGGATTCCAAGAGAGGGGTGTTATACAAGGGTAGTCATCCAGAACGCATGAACTGGACCTAAAGATATATCAATAAGGGTTTTCATTCAGTATTCTAGACTAGGCGTTAACTTGGCTGTAGTGCTGAATTGAATCCTCTTACACAGTGCAGAGCTGATGCAGCCTGGATGCATGACGACAACAGTTACCTGGTGGGTTAAGAGTCTGTTCAATGCTACTGATCCCAGGTGCACCGGGTAACCATAGATCCAAGGTCCCTCCCATCAAAAATCCGAACTGCGACCAAAGTGGGAGAACGGCCTGCCGGAAAGAAGGCAGCCGCCAAGAAAGCACCTGCGAGATGGAGCCAGTAACCAGTGTCCAATGCCAGATTGTTCCGCCACATACAGAGCAACCACCTCCCCCTTGAAATGAGACTGCGGAACAGCAGGTAGGTGGACCTAATGAAGAAGAGAAGAATTCCAACAAAGGGATCCGAGAATCCTGAATAATTAAAGGAGATTCAAAACCAGGAGATGAAAGAAACCCTAAAAAGAGGGGAGCGAGAAGCATATATCATTGAGTTGATTAGAAAAAAGAAGAAGAAAAGTACTCAGAGGGGATTATATGTAGATTCTGATAAAGACACCCGGGCCGAGAGGCACAGGCCTGGACAAGAGTGAAAAACAAAGATATGAACAGGAGCTAGAAACATATGGTTAGTCATCTGGATATGCATTAACGGCCCATGTACACACAGTGAGTCAAACAGAGTCTTAGAACAACCCAGGTACGGTCCAAGCCAAGTTCAACCGATACGAAAGAACCTTATAGAGATCACCTAGACTTTGGGAAAACAAAAACGAATACCCTGAAAAGTAAAGTCAGAATCCCACATAGAACAGGGGACTATTAGAAACAAACGTATATGAATCCCTGAGAAGAGATGAGGTAAAGGAGTATATACTAGAATGGGATAGCCTCAGGGTCAGAAAGAGGAAAAGGCCAGAGAGGGGTATACATGAGAGATGTAATCTTCTGGAAAGAGACAGCTAAGAAAGAGATAACAGTCTGTACCAACCAGACACTGACTAAAGAACTATACATTGGTCCCTTAAATATGAGTCCAAGGGTCTGTACTGGACCACCAAAAAGCTCACCTGGGGAGGAAAATCAACTCAAAAGGTGTTAGACCAGGCAAACTTTTGAAACTATCGAAACTCGCTCCCAAACACGTTCTAGACATAGAAAAATTACTTGTGAGCATGCACAGAACTGTGAAGAGTTTACACTTGGTTGGGCTATTAAACAAGGTTGTGCAACCGTATGATTTATTGAAACTGCAAACAAGAAGCCAGGTCTGGGAATATTTCTATTTTGTTTATATAAGACCCTTTTTTACATTCATTAGAACTGTGAAAGCAACAGAGAACCTCAAACACCAAGAGGGGCAATTTCCAGAGATATGTGTTTAAGAGGGGGTCATGCACCAGCCAACAGCAAGCAGATGAGTTGTTTGAATTGGTTTTCCTTTAAATAGCAATAGGGTCAGGTAGATCGCTTTGATTTTGGACAGAGGACAGAACCAGTTTATGTATGACGTCCCAGCAAGCATCTTAGTATTTGGAGTTATTTGATAGGGAATCTCTCCCACAGCAATAGGTCTAGGTGAGTCTATCTTTTTTTTTTAATGAAACCTAAAATGTTTTGCAAACATGTCCCGTTGTACGTGTCCTATCACTAATAAACCACAGGATGCATGTACAGCGTTTAGTGAGTCTGCATGTTTTCAGCCTGCACATGTTTTTGCGCTGGAGTTGTAACCTTCTCCAGAAACATGTACAATGTCAAGCCCCCGCCCCACCTTTCCACCTTACACATGAGTCTATTTGTGCATTTTAAGATAAGACACTGCAGGGGTTTAACACTTTGCTTAATTCTTAGTTGATAGAACATTTTCTTACACTCATTCTTGTAGCAAAAACATCTGACTTACGACTATGGCCTGCCCTGGCGGGCATGAAAGCACAATATTACCCTATGCAACAATGTTTTGCAATGACATTATGACCCAAAATTACTCTAGACCAGCTTAAGCCACTAATTATATTTCAAATGATAGTTAACTTTGTGAACGCAGTTCTTCATTAAAGTGGCACCATAATTAATTCCGTTTTAAATTGTGTTTCTTCTTGCTAAATACATTGGGTTTTAAAGAAGTCATTCATTAATTTTGATTACCATGTAACTGGGAGGACACAGGGCATTTAAAATATCAGCACTTGTGTTCCTGTTCACAAAAGGTATTCCCCGGGTTTCCCTTCCCAGTATCTTTCAAGATTTACCCAATCTAAATTGACAATATGGGTTTGATTGGGGTTTAATTTACCTTCTGAAAAGTAACTTCTTATTTTGAACACTCAGCTGGGTGCTCAATCCGTCTGTTATGTTTCCATCAGCAACCCTATTTCCTAAAATAGACTGGTCATCCTTCTCTCAATGAGCTGGTCTCCAATCTGTGTGGGGCCAGTACTTCAAATTATCTCATCTCTGCTCTCCCATCACAAGTTTGTTCCCAAAAATCCTCAATGTTCAGCTCCCGATATTCCATAATTCTTTAGGTCCTGTGTTCATCCAATTATAGGTCTGTTTTATGCCTTTCCTGCTTTGTGGCTAAGTGTAGTTTTCTTAGTACCATAACACACAGCAGAGGAGGTGGTCAAACCCCCCCCCCTATTGAAGAAATGCAATTTTGTTTTTGGACCCTTACTTGTAATTAGAATATGCTATCTTAATAAAACCTATATCATTTTAATCAAAATGTAACTGTACACAGTTAGACACTTGAATAACTATTCTGTGATCAAAATTGGCAAAGGTACGTGTTTTTGACATGGTTTGCCTATTCTTAACATGACGTAGTAAATATTTATTCACATAATTTGGTAGAAATTACGCCTAGATTCAAATTGTGAAAATGTTGTGTTGATCTGCACTTGCATCATGACCCATAAATTACTTCAATGATTAAATATTTGATTTAAGATTTGCCTCATATTACTGTCTAATCATGTTACTAGTGTGTAATTTATTTTTCCTGTAGGTGTCAGTAGCAGTGCATCCCCTACATACACTTTTTTCCTATTATGACTCCAATCAATGGGGACTAACGCTGCCTACCACCACTTGTAATTCAGCTGTAATACCATGGACCAAGTCGTGGTAACAGTAATACTGGTGATATCGAGATACCTCCAAACTTATAACTAGGACGAATGTCTTTTTGCACTGTAGGGAATTTGATAACCTGTGAACCGGTGCTAATGGAGTTTTTTTTAATGGAGGCTTGGACTTTGATCAATTATGACAAGCCCTTTGAATTCGGGAACCCGAATCCATTAGTGACAGGTGGCAGTGGATTGATTTGTATAATCTTGGAACACGCTTGAACAGACCACTAAAGCCTTGGTATATGCTACTTATGTTTTGTTATTATAATTATAATTGTTTTTTTATAACATGCTTAATACCGAAGAGGTTTCTAAGCTTGGCCACAAACATGTGTTGCCTTGCGTCATCGTGCTTCCAAGATGAGCACGTTACCACTGAGCCATGCTACCCGTGACTTGTGAATGCCTGAGCCGGGTAAGCCTAGAAATTAATCTGTGAAGGTTTTCTAATTTCCCTTTTTAACAGTTTCTGGTTCCCTTCTTCAATCACAAGACTCAGTTAGGTCACTTTGAATATCAAATTCAAGGATTCTGAGTGAAACATATGCATGGTAGAACAAAATTTAACCATTATGTTAGTTGCTGTCTGAGTATGCATCTCACATTATTTTGGGTAAAATGAAACACCCTCAAAAACAGTAATTGAAATGATATACAGTGATACCTCACCATATGACTGCAATAGGCCTTACATGTTACATCATTGTGTACTGTACAAATATGGTAAAGATAGTCACTGAATACAAATCACTTTTAAAGTAGAAACACATTTTCTCTACACAGGGTATCTGAATTCTAAGAACATGTTAAGAAATTCGGTTCTCTAAGCGTCAGAGTTGCGAGAATGTGTGTTTTGGAGACCCAGGCTGGGTTCTTATGTTGATAAAATATCAAAGGTCCTTGGGTGTCAAAACAAAACACTCATGATTTGAATACACATTCTGTGGTATTCCTTGGAAATAAATGCACTCAAAACATTTTGGGTCTAGCATTCACATGCAACGTAGTTCTTTTTTGGTTCTCAGCCTTGTCCTTTTGAATTGTCAAACAGTGGCTGAAAGAAAATATGTACTCTACCCTATTGACTTTACAGGTGAAAAATCAGGCCTCGGAAATGATTGCAATCCAAAACTGCTTTTCACTAATATTTAAACTGTTATTGGGCATGCACATTGCCCCAAGGAAAACACCCAGAAGTGCTGCTTAGTGCCGTGAATCCCCCAAAAGATCAAAAGGGATTTTGTAGAAGTTCAGTCCCCCCTGGGATGGTTTCAAGAGCCATAGTGACAATTAAGACTCAACTCCATACATTTTACATATATTTGAACTTTGCCACAAAGATAATTACCTACATAGCACTGCCTTCATACCCAAAAGGCCCTTGCTTGCCATCTAAAAGTGTGCATAGCCTGTGTATTACTTTACAGGGATGGATTGTTTGCATTTTAATAGTGTGCTTGTATTTTTAGTTTAAGTAAAGGCTGATATTTTTATAATACCTTAGAGTGACATTTAATTTATTTTGGTGCAACAGTACAATTGGTCATTCTGGTGCTTCCTTGCTGGCTCGTATCCATATTTAAGAGCATAGACTGCCCTCGGCTTGTGCTACCCTGAGAGGTAAAGAAGGTATACATTTTAGGGTGTGCCCTTTTCACCTCTATGACTGAGATCACTGCTGATTTGGCAGCAGTGTGGGGCTTAGATGGATTTTAGAAATGCCTACTCATCAATGTTCTCATTCAGAACAGTAGTTGTTTTGTCTCAGTGGTGGCAAGCAGTTGGGAGCCAGCTTGGACTGCACCTACAGCTTAGTTAGCCAAAATAAAATAATTGTGGGGGCCTATTGTATTGCATCCCAGGTCGGGCAAAATAATCAACTTACAAAGCTTTCCAACCTGTGATAGTGTGGTTGTCTACACTATCAAATTTTCACATGGAAAATATTATTTTGCTCAGACAATGTGGAAGACTAAAGAAAGGTGGAGCAAACATAAATCAAACATCAGGACCAACAATCAGAAATTCTGTGTGGCAACCCATTTTAAGTAGGCTGAACATCAAGTGAACCAAGTGAAATTCCATGTAGTGTAGGTGGTAAATATGATATGATTATATGATATGGCATTTATAACGCGCCTATACACAAGTGTTTCCAGAACAGAGGAAGTCACATACAGAATGTGCTGGTATACAGAGACGCATTTTCAATTGATGTTTTATAATTAGTTGTATCATATGCCTCAAATTAAAACAATTAATTGTGTTTCATGTGAATGCTCGGATCTGAACATGGTATTAATCAATGAGAATTACAACCATATATATGAGATCTATAATTGTTACTCCTTTGATAAACATTTAAGATGTGCTGTATCATCGCCAGGAGATAAATATTGGTGTTCAAAGGACTTGTTTTAGGACTGTAATTGGTCTTAAAGTTCAATAAGAACTAGGATATGGTATATACTTTCCAGTTTAAAAAAAAGACTGACGATTCCTGATGGGTGGTTGAAACTTTATAGACTACCGAAGTATATTAACATCCAAGGTTGTGAACATGTTTACATTTTACATTTTGAAACGAATCGAAAGGTTATATCTGTGACTTTAGCAGATTATATAACATCTGATATTCTTGATTTAATTTCACTGTTGGTTACTAGTTAAATATGGCTTGAAAATTCTTATGGTTTGAATGCTTCGGTAGTTGGTGTTTCATAATCTTTTCCATTCAGGAAAGACCAAGGAAAAGCTAATGCAAGGGGAGAGTGGGTCAAGTGGGTGCCGAGTGACTCTTGTGCTTGGACAATATCTTTCTTGCTGGCTAAGTAATCACTGCGAGACTTCTCGCTTTTGAACAGTGCTGTAGCTTTACCTGCATCTTCTACTGTGGGACGCTCTGTTGCTTTTGCCTGGAGAAAATCGAGCACTCTGGAATCTACCTAGTGAGCCTGACTTCGCTGGTGACTCCCTCGAGACTCAGCATTTAAAAACCTGACTCAAGCGTGTCAGCGCACGCATCAAGTAGGTGCTGAGTGTCTTATGTGCTCAGACACTATCTTTCTTACTGGCAAAGTAATCGCTGTGAACCTTCTCACTTTTTAACACTGATATAACTTTACCTGCATCTTCTAGTGTGGGACGCTCTGTTGCTTTTGCCTGGAGGCAGTCGAGCACTCTGGAATCCACCTAGTGAGCCTGACTTTGCCGGTGACTGCCTTGAGACTCAGCATTTTAAAACCTGACTTGAGTGCTTCAGCCCGCGTGTCGAATGGGTGCGGAGTGTCTCGTGTCTGGTGGCCTGAGGGAGTGGGGTGAGGTCTTGCCCATTATCTTTGAAGTTCGGTACATCGCACTGTATTGTAAGGTAAACTAACCTTGCATTTTTTGTTTTGCTACATTGAGAAATGATGCGCAAAGCAACATTGCAAAGCACAGGGGTCCATCACAAAGTAATAATTTGCAAAGTCACACCAAACACAATCTGGCCAAAACTCCAAACACACCCTACTATCACAAGCCTAAATGACAGCATTTTTTGCCACTAAAGATGGAGACGTGCCTCGACATTCTTCAATAATATTTGAAGAGGAGAATGAGGCAGTTCTGGCAAAGACATTAGATAATAACAACTCATTGCTGAACCTGGTTACTAACTTGAAAAGGGCCTCCATGGGTGGTGAGCATCTGTCACTTGAAACAAAAAACTTGGAAGATAATGCTTTAATTAACCTATCCTACATGCCAGATATGACAGTCTATGCCTCACAGTCTGACTCCTCTAGCACAACGGAGTCTGATGATGAAAGTGAGTCATACATGCCTGGTAAAACTATAGGGGGTGATCAGGCCGAGATTAAGGACTACCTGGCTGTTTTGGAGAGTAAGATCGATGGTCAAGCAATAATACTTGCCACCATAATGGAGGAACTGTGTTCCAGTAAAGCACTTAGTCTGAAACTGTCAGATCTTGTTACATCTCTGATAGAAAACACTGAGTATAAACTGACGGCAGAAGGAAAATCAAGAGATCATGGGGAAAACAACAATAGGACGGGTCAATTATTGACAAATGAACCAGTACAGAAAGGAAAACCGGTGGTGAAATAGACAATCTCAATGGGAAGGAACATGAAAAAGCCTACAACGAGTTTTGGATTTTGAAGGACACATCCCTCCTCCCACAGAATTTAAAAATGGGCTTAAAAAGAAATGTTCAATACCGACCCCATACATATTACCGGTGGTGAATAATGCCGAGACTGTCCCAACAAAGAAAAATCAAAAAGGAGGCCAGAAAAAGAAGAATCAGTAAGCATGGAAAGGCTCTTGGTTCCGAAATTGTGCCTCTGACGGAACCATACGCCAGGCATATCTGCAGGGGCCTATGGAAAAAGGTGGAAACAGTTTGCTGGCAAATCAGCAACTAAGCAAGTCGGATGCAAAAAAAAGGGCAATTACCTAATGACAAGCAGTCACCATCAATTATTTTGCCCACCTCTGTAATTAGGTTTGATGAGAGGGCTGAGAGGGAGGGAAAAACAAATGATATCCCTTCACAGCCTATAGAACTACGACTGTATTGCCCATCAGACATCCAAGCGCCCTAAAATATTGGGGCATCTGGATTATTTTGGAATAGAATGCTCCCACATCTCACAGCCCATTCTTAAATAGAACTGTGCTCTTATCCATCTTTAAACAACTCCCCTACTTGGAAGTCATACAGACAATGGACATTCTGAAAATTGATCTGGCCCTACGGAACAGCAAAACGAAGTGGGCTCTTGTAGAGTTTGCTTCGCCTTTGATGGTTGCGATGTTGAAAACACACTCCGAGATTTTGCTGCAGGTAGGATATAACTTAATAGCATGTTGGAAAATGAGTGGGCGAAAGCAAGAAGTAGACAAACAAGTGCCTGCAATAGGATCATCAACTCTTACGTAAACGTCAGAGAGAGCAGCTCTAAGAGCCTTAAAAAGCCAGAGCACGCAAGTACAGGAAAAGGCACCAGCCACTGATCTCTGGATGCCATTGTGCTCATATAACGGGGCCACCTGAAAAGGGAAAAATACTTCAAGTCTGTCGTGGGTATCATGGAATACACGTGGACAACACTCCTTTTTGGATCATCCTTAAGGCCAGGTTCTATTGAAGGATGCTGACATCTTTTTATTGCAAGAGACCTGGTGTACTAAGCCCTTTTCTATAGATGGCTACCAAATTTTGTCCAAGAATGCCACCCACATTAAGAATGGGAGGGCGCGTGGTGGCCTTGCCATAGGAGCCTATTTCCAAATGTGAAGAAGTCATCCAGCATCTTAATGGGGATACTAGATCTTTCCACTTCTTCGCCAGAGGAAATTCTGTTCATCAATAATTATGACCCACAGGGGGGAACACTGCCCATGATTATACAGAACATACTAAGGAGCGCTATTTCTTATTGGGCTGAGAGATCACCACATGGTCATGTTTTGTTGGCTGGTGACTTTAATAGGAGATCAATGCATCTGCTTGAAGCCACCACTGCGGGGAGGAACAGCTCTTGGCATAAATGTATCGATTTTTATGATCTAGAATTTCTTAAAATAGCATTGAGGAGTGTTACAAATCCTCAATATACCTGGTCTAGTGGTATTGTAACATAATTTATTGATTATGTGATTGAGGATACTGAACTGAGTGCTGAATGTAGCCCTGTTATTATTGTGCATAATAAGATCAGTGATCATGGCACACTATGTTGGATAACAAAGTTAAAAAGTACTCCAAAGCTTGTAGAGAAATGCTCCAAGATAATGATACATCTTGCTGGTAATAGAATCCAATGGACAACAGGGATACCAAATTGGTGAATGGGACCTTAAACCATACCTTCTCTGGGATAGAGATTTTACTAAGGGCTGTACATTGGGGTTTGGTCAAAACGATCAAAGGGTTGATTCCATCTCTTACAAAAGCAAAGCAAGGACGAGCAAAGAACACCAATATTAATTGCTCTAAACCCTTTGATTGTGTTATCTTAGAAAGAAAGAAACAATATCATAGGGAAAGGGCGGTAATAAGAAATAATGTCAGTCTACTTCCATACACCAGACAGAAAATGTTAATTAATTTGGCTACAAAGTGTACGAACTGGCACAAAATGCATAAGGAATTCATAAGAAGCATTAATTGGCAGAATTTATTTTTGTGGCTAAAAATGCATAATACGGCAAGTTTTTGGCACAACTATAACAGCTTTCAGAAGTCGCTTTTCTTGACAGAAATAAACCCTATTTCATAGGCGAGCTAGACATCACACATCCAACATCTGTATTCCCCTCCAGGAAACTCAATGACGGATATGATCCATCCGAGTCCTTGGTGTGGGGCAAGGATGGGATATCCAAAGGGGGTGCACTTGCTACAGAGTTGAATGAGATTAATTTGGAACACTCAATAGTGAAATTTAAAGCATCACATGCTCCTGGGCCTGACCGTATCCCAAACCTGGTATTCAAGGACAATCCGATCTTGTGTGCAAGGATGTTAGAAATTTATTTTGGCCACATTATCAAGACCGGCAATATACCAGACAGCTGGCGACAATCCATATTGGTCCCGATTTTAAAGAAGGGAGACAGATTAGTACCATCAAACTACCACCTATTGGAGATGATGGCTTCCAGCCAGAAACTGTTTGCTAATATATTACTGAAGCATCTAACTACATGGTTGGAAGCAAAAAGCATCCCAAGTACCTTTCAAACAGGTTTTAGAAAGAAATACAATACTATGTCCAATATTGCGATGCTACAGTTTTTGAGGGACCTAAGACCTAAGGGGAAAAACAGACTATACTGCAGTTATGTTGACTTTTCCAAAGCCTTTGATCTGGTGTCCAGAATAAGGCAGTGGTCTAAACTGAAAAAATGGGGCAAAGATCCTGTTCTGCTTTATTATATACAATAATTGTACACAAACACATCTGTAGCTGTACGCCTCCTTTCAGAGGGTTGTCTATCAGAATATATACCCAAACATCAGAGGCTAAAACAGGGCTGTGTATTGGGCCCTATTTTGTACAACCTTTACAGAGCAGATATGGAATCGGCCCTTAAGTCCACAAGAAATGTCCCCCCTAAAATTAATGGTGTCAAAGTCATCTGCATGTCATACGCTGACGACATCATAATATTCGATCAGACACAGATTATCCTACAGCGAACACTGGACGCCTTAGCTATCTATGCAAAAGAAAATCTAATGGTCATAAATAAAACGAAGACAAGAACAATGTGTTTGGGGGGACCACAAGTTGCAGCGAGAAAACTTCAGTGGTTTATGGAAAATACATGCTTAGAGAATGTTAAGGAAGTTGTGTATTTGGGTTTTCCCATATGGGCAAGACCTTCGGCATCTCATTATGAGGATTTTATAAATACAAACATTTGGAAGAGATGGCTGGCCATAAAAGATTACATCGAGCATAATGGTGGACGAAATACAGAAGGATTCGACCAATTTTATAAAGTCAGTATAGTCCCTTTAATCCTTTATGCCTCCGAGGTATTACCATCTGCACATGTAACTTGGCTGGATAAGCTTGAGGCAAAATGGATACAATCAATTATCAACTTGCCCAAATGAGTTCCAGTAGAAGCCCTGAGACTTGAATATGGCATTCAACGCCTGTCCTCATTGTGGTCAGTAAAAAAGGTGTTGTTATATTCCAAATTGGGTAAAACAAGCCGTAATTAAAACAACTTACTACAATTGCTGGGTGAAGAGTTGCAGAAGGTCCATCAGAATAATTTCACTATGGACCTTCATATGTTTACAAGAAAATATTTGGTTGAACTGGGACTTAATTTAGAAATGATTGAGGGCTGCCCTGATTTGTAAAATATAATACAGAGAAAAGCACAGGAATTGGATTTGGTCGTGGGCATCAATAAACTCTATGGCCTCAAGAGGTACAGGGAATGCGCATATCAGGGCTTCAAGTGTGGTAAGCCGTGTAATTACTTAACCAAATGGTCAAGTCCTGAGTTGAGGAGATTCACAATGCAACTTCGCCTAAATATATTGTGGACTACAGAATTCACTAGTAAATGGAGGAATGCAGAAGCACAGGACAAGGTGTGTAGGCATTGTCTTTGTGAAGTTGAGACGAGTGGGCATATATTGACCTCATGCGTGGCTCTGACTAGCGTCTACATATGAGGGTATGGAGGTTTTGTCCGCTCTCCAGAAAACATAAATGGGGATCAATTCTGGGCTACTTTGATGGGGGCTGAATCGGTTGTCATGAACGCAGCAGCTTTTTATATCTGAAAGCGAGTTATGAAAGATGTAATAGGGGTGCCTGAATAAGTAAGTGAGGCTCTATGGTGTGGAACTCAATAGATTAAAAATGAGCACATATTAATTTGTTGATTTTATGAGGGATCGCTCTTATTTGTTTAGTTTTTATCTTGAATTTTGTATGATACTTTCATGGTGATGTCTTGCTTAGGTAATTTTATGTTCAAAATGTGAACCTTTTTTAAATGTGCAAAAAGTTTTTCTTTAAAATAAACTAACTGCCCAATCAAAAAAATGTTTTTAACAAATGCAAGGGGACAAACCAAAGCTCTTGCTTTGGCTCGTATCGTTACAAGGACTGAATATGAACATACCACACATGCCTGGATATAAACACTCCAATGCTGATGGCCTCAGTGGGTACATTATCCTTTATGATTAGCCAGACCCTTAGAAGGATTTACCTAAAAAATATTTGTCTGGGAGCATGAGAGAGAATGTCATCTGCACCAATGTGCAAGTCCTTGCTTTTTTATTTTTAAATTTCAAAATGGTGCTGGTAATTCAATTCGAGACAGTGAGTCCTGCTAATCAGGCATCACTTTCATAAAGCTCCACACTGCAAAGCATGGTGCACACATGAATCTCTACTGGACAGTCTACTGACACCCAGCTACAGCCATGTAGTTTGGCAACATTGCAGTAGAGGTTGACATGTGCCTTCCTGACAAACTGCCTGCTGGAATGTAAATTAAATCGAACAGCCATGGGCTACCCTTAATCTTATGCTCCCTTGACTAACTTATATAGAACTATCCATCCCAAAGGCATAGTGCTAGATTAACTTGTAAAATATAAAAAGGTATCACCTGCCTGTTCTCCAGCTTCTTTAAGCTAATCGCTGTTGCAGAACCGCACTGCAACATTGTACTCAGTCACAGACTACCGCTGCAGTTGAACTAAAGCGTTGAGACATCTTCGAGCTACGAGGATCTGTAATTCACCAGGTTTCCAAGCTACTTTTGTGCCTCGAGACAATTGCCACTTGTTGAAGTGTAACGTACTTGCCTTGTGCCAAACTGACTCAACCATCTCAACAAAGAATCGAAGAATCGAAGAAGAGGAAAGCACCCAAAAATCCAGCTTGGCGTGGTCGAGTCCCCAGAAGAAAGGTAAATGAAAATGTGTTCTGTAATGGCTCTTTCCCGTGGCCTAATTTTAAGGGTCCTAGTGACAAGAACTTACTGCATACATTTTTAAGAAACATACATTTGAACTTGGCAACAAAAGTCAATTGCCTACATACTCCTACCTTCCTACCGAGAGTGTCCCAGCCATTCAAAATTCTGCAGATTGTGCTTCTTTCTTTACAGGGATGGTGTCCGTGTTTTTAATAGTCTGCTTCTATTTTTAGTTTAATTAAAAGACTCTTATTTTATATAACCTTGATTGGAGATGTTTACTTTGGCACCACAGCACTTGCTGTTTTTATGCTTCAATTATTATTTATTTGTATACAGTACTTAAAACTTTTACAAATACATACATCATATTGAAACAAAGCAGAATAAACAAACTAAGTACAACTTTCAACATACATTTACACAATATACTGTAGCAAATGCACATTTAAAATGATAAAATATTTATTTTTTTACCACACTACAATTCAAATAGTATCATCTTTATGGATTGCACAAGACATTAACCTTAAACTCAAAGCTCAAAATTCCCTAAATCCATAAAGTATGGTTCCAAAATACGATGTAAATCAAACCAATTTAGTATCAAATCCAATTCCAGGGGGTGGTAAAAACAGCTCTCACCCTACACAATACCAAAAAGGGGGGGCAGGGGGTTTGGGTTGGAGGGGCGAGGGTGGTATGCCCTTGTCCTTCCATTCAATATCAAATAAGTATTACCTATTCAATACATAGCATGATAAATAATTTAATAGTTAAAACAGCAAAAAAAAGCTGCATATTAAAAACAAGCCTAAGCTTTCTTTGGGATGATACGGAATCCCAAGGGCAGCCTTCCCCACAGACACAGTCAACCCTTATTTCACCTCAATCCTATCACCCGAGTGCTGTCACATATAAGAATCTTTCTAATCGAACACCACACTCTAAACAGGGCAACGTGTACCTTTTTGTTCCCAGTATTAAGACAATATGCCCAAAAGGAGCCTGTTTTTATATTTTCCTCACAATACACAAAAGAGCTAAACATTGTTCTAATAACAGATTCCATCCCAATACACTTGGTTAACAATGCTTCAATGCTGGCTCACATCCCTCTTGAAAAGAATAACCGGCACTGGGCTTATGCGACCTTAAAGTGACAGAGGTGTACCATTCATGTAGTGACAGTTATCACCTTTACGACTGAGATGCTTGCTCATTAGTAGTAGTGTGGAGGCTGAGTTGGAGTTTAGAAACCACTACTCATCCCTATACTCCATCAGAGTAGTCGTTATTTTGTCACACCACCGTTGCCAAATCTCCAACTATCGGGCATTACAGCCCTCTCTTTAGGATTACACCTTGCAGACGCAGGGTGGTGCAGAGAGGAGTCAGATTGTTTTGGGAGGTTGACGTTAAGAGTTATGAGCCCTATAGCAACATCGGGACTGGCGTGGGCAGCACCAGGTTAGGGAAGGCTAAACCCTCACACTTAGAGGCAGAAGGCATTATGCTGACCTTACGCTCAGCCCATGGCTCCAAAGGCCAGGGCCTATTCAATTCCTCACCTCAGAGAGCAGTGTATTTAACTACATTCAAAACAATCATTAACATAAAAGCAGTTTACGTACAATGGCAGAAGCGAAAAGCCAGCCTAGGCAATATCAAGAGCTCCCTACAATAAAGCCAACTGCTTAACAATGGCCTCAGCTTTTAGATGGTCCACACCTCCAATGATTATCATCTTGGTGCCTCCTGGTCTCAGAGGAAAGGGCTAAGGCCCTGATTCATGGAATTATGTGCGTGTAAAACGGGGAGTTGCGTGCCGTTCTGCCCGCAAAACCCTGTTTGACGAATTGGGATTTGCGTTCAGAGTGGCACGCAAATCCCTGTTTTACACACAAATAATTCCATGAATCAGGGCCGGAGAGTCAACCGTGCATTGGGTTTAGTGGCCCCACTTACTACTAGCTTTCAAACATGCCATCCCGCCCCCGACAAATTTTGAGGCTTGCTCCGCCTCTGGGGACTGGTGAGACATGGGCACCTGCGCAACGTCTGGAGCATCAGAACACCAGGATGCGTGTGTGTTGCATTAAGTAATCACGAGTTGTAGTAGTTAACCTTCTAAGAACTCGTGGATAACCTCAGACCCACACCCTACCCACGCTACTGGCCACATATAGAGGTAGCCAGTCCCAGACAACTCTGTGGAACTTCCCCTAGGTTAAGAACGTACGGTTAGATACAGAGCCGTCAACTGACCTGCGATGAAAACAACGCACCCTCCAGGCCACAAGCAGTGTCAGGAAACCCGCGAGGAAGGCAGGCTGAGAAAAAAGGTCATCACTTCCTAAAGTTATGGTCGTTTTACTTGTAAATCGAGCCATACTGATTTTTATTTTTGTTGTTGTTATAGTTGACAAATCAATCATTCCATAATTTTACAGTCAAAAATGTCACATTAAATCCTACAATACATGAATACATGAATACAGTATATATATATATATATATATAGTACATTGTTAATGAAACAGAAAACGTTAGAAGGCATTGAATGGCGAAATACCAAAATCACCAAAAAAAGGTGTTGGCACTGGGGGGGGGCGGAACCCCAAGGCAGTTAATAAAAAGAAAAATGAAAAATGATACTGCCTCGTGCCAACTCTACAAGCTTGGGTAAAAGGAGACATTTCAAATGAATTTAGGAAGAGCACTCCTAGTAAAAGCATTTGTCTTTTGGATGGTTCTTGGACTTACTGAGGTCTGCTTCTGCCAGGGACAGAGCTCTGACCTCATGTGACCTCCTAAAGCTGGCAGGTTTCACTGCCCAGAAGTGCATATGCTTGATGCCACACCTCAAGAAAGATGTAAGTGCTTTGTAGTCAGACACACACGCTATTGGTGGGGCTGGGTTGAAAAAAATGCTAATTGTTTTAAATAAATATTTCACTGATACACAAGCGTTTACAATGAGGTTAATTGTAAATCTAGACAATTGTGCCTGGCCCATCACTACATATATTAAACACGATTACAAAAACGTAAATAAAACAGAAACGGTTCTCTTTCTAATTCTAATGGAATTATCCTCAATGTCAGGGGCTCACAGCACACGTTTACCCTTTATTAAAGTGAGCAGAGCTATACAAATTGTGCACACTTTTGGAACGTAGGCCATGGGAGTGTGAGCAACACATAAGTGACCCTTGGGTCCTGTTCCTGGAAGACTAGCTAACACAAACACAAAGTTGCCACCATGATCCTTTCCAATCTGTAGGTGCTTATCCAGTCCTGTTTTTTTTTTCTTTGCATTCTGGGACTTGCAGTTCGAGTTTTATAATGCGAAAAGCGGAACTACAAGTCCCAGAAAACAAAGAAAAAAACAGGACTGGATAAGCACCAGATTGAAATGGATCATGTTGGCAACTATGCACACATGGTGCAATTAGAACCAGCGATTCCCCCCCCCCCTCAGCCACCTACTCCACATATCTACTATTCGTTTCCCACTAGCACAATTCCTGGGAGTCCTTCGATTAGAGATGCGCTCGGCCGCCCGTGTTTTTTTTTTTTGTTTTTGTTTTATTAAATGGATTCCCAGCTACAGGAGAAGTATTCCGCGGGGACCCCGCCAGCGAACGCCTGTTGCTAGTTGCCAAGTTTACTTGCGGAGTCAGCCCGGGGACTTATGTTGCCACGTTACAGCTTGGAGCGAAACAGGACTCCACGTTCACATCCCAGTTATGTCATCCGTGTGATTCTATGTCAATTGCGGAATAAAAAGAAGACTTGTAAATTTCACAGGAGACGTGCGTTTAAAACAATGATTTATCACCCGAGTGCTTTTGTTCGGGTTTTCTCTGACTTGCCCTGGAGTCAATCTGAAGGTTCGTCCTCCTTAAGAGGTCCTCCCAGTGGGACAACGCCCAGTTTTGGAAGCGCTCCTCCAATCGGCGGTCTGTTTTCAGCCCATCCCACTGCAGCACTCAAAGAGTTCGCCCACAGGGAAGATGAGCGCCGCTGAATGGATCTAGAAAACGTCCGGAAGGGTTCCATTCTCCGCACTTTCGCTTTACCCGGAATAATGTACCTGTGCCCCGAGCGCAAGGCGCTCTATACCTGGGAAAATTCTGAAACGGAGAACTCCACCCGAACTTTTTATTGACGTTAAACTATAGTAAAACAAAGAAGTTTTTGAAACCAATTCCAGTATTTCATTATATATGTGTATGTATATATATATACACACACGAGGCAACTTTATACGCTTCAAAGTTGCCTAATTTGTATAAACGTTCAAATGTGTTATTGCACATGTTTTGCGTACGCGTCACTACACCCTCTGTAGATGCGTTTCGATTAAGCTGTTTTACACGGATCTTGTTTCCTGTGTTAACGGAGCGAGCCCTGACCATTTGCACTAATTGTTACGGAATAGCGGGTGTGTGACTTCCAAGCGGGCCACGACAAGACACTTCTTACATCAAGTGATCGGCGGAAGCTCTCACTTACCAGACACGTTTAACTGTCCTCCGAGGAACCAACCAATCCTGCCCTTCTGGAAGTCACAGTCCGTGACGGTTTTATAAGGTTTCATCCAAATTAATCGATTTCTGGCCAACACATCCCAAAAGCTCTCGGGGTCCCTCACTGAAATGTCCAGAAGATCACCGTATGTCCGGACCTTGGATAAAGCGGTCGCCTCTGGCATGAATGAGTGAAGATCCCAAGTCGAGCCATAGCCTCTGGTGTGACCGATCTGCCGTGGGTCCGAGAGGCAGATAGCACGTGCTCCAGCGGTGCCCCTTGGCCACAAGGGCCAGCTGTGTTGGGGTCCCGACAGATGCCTGTGCAGCGCGCGAAGTAACTTCCCGCCGCGGAGACTTGCTGTCATGGTGCGCGGCTCGCAGTTCGGCTGAAATAAAAATGAGTTTGTCCCACCTGCAGCCTTCCTCTTCTGCAGCCCCGAATGCAGGGAAAACGACAATTCTGTGCGGACACCAAGGTTCGAGATGAAAGCGCCAGCTGTGCTGCACGTCACTGGGGGTAAGTTCAGCGAAATCTTCTGCTCCTGCACAGCGACAAAGTGCTATGGTGCTGCAGCCGCTCCTCCTCACATATGCAGGAAGTAGACGCTTCCTTTCCCTTTTAAGTTAATGAACGGTTGCTGAGTTTGGATCTTGGAGACCTTGTTATGGTTACTTACCTCGCGTTGTGCCTTACTGCCGCGTCTCTAATTTCATGTTGCTCCTCGCCCCTTAGTGTTAAATTTGTGCTTTCAAATCCCATTTCTATAGTCTCTTCCAAAACTCTTAAAGTGATAGGACACCTTGTCTATAGTCTATAGTTCCATGCTCTTTTTCTGTCGACTTCAGATTTAACTTAGCACTCATACAAAAAGTCACGTTGTAGAACTAGAGATGTGAGCTTTTCTCAACCAAGATTTGTATTCAGTACAGAAGTATTGTGAAGAACAAGCAGAAATGTGTCACTTTTCAAGAAATAGTGTAGTGTAATAAGAGGGGATGAGCCAGCAGGATTGAACGACTTTATTTGCTCTAGTAACAAACAGCTAGTAACTCTGACAAGGGTTCCTTATATGTCCATAGCTAAAGAGGTAAGTATGTAGGACCGAGGTGTCCTGGGCTGCTTTGCAGTCCTGAGGCAGTCTTCAGTCCCTCATTAGGAGGAGCGCCGGGAGCACAACCTGCTCCGTAGCATAGGCGCCTTCACAAGTGGTACTGGCACGCTTTCCCGGCTCTTGGCGGGTGCCGCGGGAATTCTCGCGAGACTATGCTGTGGCGCGTGATCTCGCGAGGTCCCTACACACATCCCTTTGACAAGCAAGCAAAGTTTATTCCATTACAAAGTCATCATACTTTGAACAGTCTTCTAGGACGATCTTCCATCCTGCCACCTGTGTCGTGTGCTTGAATTGCTTCTTGGGATGTTTCCAACGCCTCTCTTTCTGTCTCTGTGATTTCTCTCAAGGAGGTTTCTAATTCCTGCCCTCTTGTGGCCTCTCTGTCAGGGCTTTTACCGGACGTGAATTCCTCCTGGGTTGTTTCCGCTGTGCGACGCTTCTCAAACATTGCCACAATCTCCATGTTGCACGTGCAGCCATCCTCTGTGTGAATGTGATTTGGCCCTTTGTGGATGACTTTTACTGGTTGACTGAAGTTTTGACCTGTCGTTTGATCTTTACTCAGTAGTCGTTTTTTGATCCAGTCGCCTTCCTTGACTTCTCGGCTTTGGGTCGTTCTTCTCTGATCACTCCATCTCTTCATGTGCGCTTTGCTGTTTTCCAGCCTCCACACCACTTCTGCCATGTCTACTTCGTCCTCTTCTTTTACTCTGGTCAACCACAGTGGCACCAGTGTGGATGCTGCTCTACTCCCCCTCAGCATTCAAAACTGCGACACTCTGGGTGATGCCGCTGGGGGTTAATCTGTGGGCTGCAACAGCCCCCTTGACTGTTTTGAGTGGATCCATGCCAGAAGCGGGTGCTAACTGGATGGCTTCTTTTATTAACCTATTTGCCCTCTCCAGAAGTCCATTTGCTTGGGGATGGTACATTGTGGCCTTCCTCTGTTTTGTGTTGTGTTTGTGCAGGAATGACTCAATTTCCCTTGACACAAGCTGTACTCCATTGGCTGTGACTAAATCTTTGGGGAGACCTTCCCTCTGAAAAATGGATGTGAGGACTTCTATGACCGTATCCGTAGTAATGTTGTGGTTGAATTCTGCTTCTACCCATTTAGACAAGTAATTTGCCATTACTATGCCATACCGATGCTCGGGTGCCATTGCCTCCAATGGACCTATAAAATACAACCCCACATTGTGCCACACCACTTCTGGTATCTCCATGGGAATCATCAGGACGTGTCTGGTCTTCAAGCACCTGTCATGTTGAGACACTCGAGACACTCGCTGCATCTCTCAATCATGGAGCATATTTCCTGGTCCCTGGCAGGCCATCAGTACACCTCTCTCTTCATTGTGTCATGGTGGTTCCTAAATGGCCTCAATGGGCTCTGCACAGAAGGACTCTTCTCATTCCCACTGGCGGTATAACTTAATCTCCCTTAATGAGCAATCCTTCCACCTCTGAGATTTCTTCTGCCACTTTCCAATACGGCCTCATGCTTTCAGGTATGGCCGTTTTCTCCTGGCCAACCGTACCTAACCCACTTTGGAAGTCTCACCATGGTGGGATCCTTACTGACCTCCTCGTTCCAGTGTCCTTCACTTATCTCTAGGAATTCTGGACACCTGAGGTCTTGGATAGTTGCTACAATGCATTCCTCTAGCAGAAACGTGGTTGCTTTTTCTTTGTTGCCAGGTAACCTTGACATGCAGTCTACCTGGGCATTTCTCCAACCGGGTATGTGGGTTTTTTCAAATGTATATTCCTGCAGTTTGGCCGCAATGCACTTGCACGTTCTCAGTGTCACTGAGCCTAGTAAGATTGTTGTTTTGTTTCTCCCTTGTTCCCCCTCCCTTGCCTCGTCACGCTCTGAAACACTTGTGTATAAGCACAATACAAATAAAATATCAATATCAATGCATGCCGACCGGGGTGTTGACGTCTTTGTCCCACGTGGACTGAGCATATGATTGAGAGGCTTGTTGTTGGTGACCAGTTTGAACTTGGTGCCCTATACGTAAGTCCTGAATTGCTCAACAGCCCATGCCAACATCTCTTTCTCCACTGTGGGGTAATTCTTCTCAGTAGTGGACAGGGCCTTAGAGGCGAATGCCACTATGTTGAAGTGGGAGAATGGAACAAAAGGCTCCCACCAATCCCCTCACACCCCCGGCCTAGAGGATCGCGGCCCAGACACCCGCCACAAGAGGAGTTTGCCCATCTACCAGATGACCAGATACCCTGGTACAGGAACATACGGATGTGCCCACCAGCCTGCCCTGCCCATGCCGACACCTGCGGCATGGATGAACTCGACTGAACCATTCAACAGTAAATGAACACATAGTTAGAGATGCCATGACGACCTAGCCAACGGCCAGCACACCCGTGCAAACATGCACACTGGACACCCCCACACCAATCCACACGAAGAACATATTCAGTGCTATGACGTAGGTGACGGACACACCCACTGACGCGCATCTTTATTATTTTTCACATAGGTTTTTCAAAATGCTGAAACGCAAGACGCACAATGAACTCATCTAAAATGCTTGCTCACGCTTCTCCTAAACCATGCATCGCAATGAGAAATATAACGAAGACATGATACTGGGGATAAAGCAATATGATACCATAACCTAAAGCGCCGTGCATCAAACGTCTCTACCTATGCACCAGGCCCAAGTAGGCCGCAAGCAAGAGCCTCCATGAACATTGAACGGGCAAGAGTACAGTTGCTGACCCTGCAGAATGAGCCCCGCGAGAGCAGACAGTCAAGGGCACAATGTTGCAAACTCGCATGCCGCAAGCCGACGCCAAGGTCACACCTGCAAATTAAGCCAGACACACAGTGGAAAATGCAATATTAAATGTGCAGAATTCTGCCTCAACCACAGTCTCTCCTCACGAGACCAAGCCGAACCTGACAGGGTGCCAGGCCCCGGAGGACGGAGGCGCCTGGATCCCACGTTTTAAGACACAGGCAGATACAATTAAGTGACTCAATGGACATCTGCGGTGGTGGGAGTAGTCTGTCTTCCAGCATTTGAATAAATCTTCACATTGTCTGCACATACCCATACTGATACATTGTTGCAAATGACAGGTGCACCGCGAGCTGGGAACAGCGATGGTCCGAGACTGGGGGGCTCGCGAGTGGACCAATCAGAACATGGGGCTCTTATCACTGACGCCATTAACATTAGCCAATCCTCAGGGGTCTTCATGTAACAATTTTCATGTATCAAATTGAAGGGACAACCCAAGTATACCACCTGACTGACCCTCGACCACTAACAACATTCTCTATACGTATGCTATACTAACCCTACCACTCGAGGAACCAATCCAGAGTGGCGATAGGTTTTTTGCTAACTTTTCCCAGGTGACGCAAGTAGCGCGTCATACCAAGGTAAAAATGGCCTGCGAGCCCCACGATTGAAGAGTGAGTGTCAGGACGGACGCGTACGATCCATGACCCAACCCTGCCATTTTGTTTAATAAACAGCAGAATCACCTTGCTTCTTGCGTGTGCCTCATAATCATTTTTTGGGATACACGGGAGGAGTTGGGGCCTCCCTGCCCGGAGGTCCGCGGACGGCCCAGCCGACCCCGGGAGAATTTCCCCCCCAACAAGTTGGAGGCACTGCTGAGATCTGTTTAAGATCTGCTTTTATTTTATTTTTCCGAGTACTCGCGTTGCGAGGAAGCCCGGTGGCGCGGCCCCCTCTGCCGCTGCCCCCCTTTTGAGGACTACAGGACCATCGCGGAACTGCGAGAAGACCGGACAGCGCAATCCGGATATTGGCCTTCGGGAGCCGGTTGAGAAGTATCCCGCCCGCGGTTGGTGAGTGTCCAGACGTGGTCCAGACGAGGGGAGGTGGCGAGCCGCTTGGAGGGGTGCACGCAGTCGAGCGGCCCCGCAACAAGAGAACTTGGTGTGTATGCCACGCCCAATAAGCAATGTGTAATTGTGAGGGAGGGGGGAGGAATAGAACACGGGAGGAGGGAGGTGTTACACAGGTGCGCGGCGAAGGTTTGATAAATTAGTGTTGACGATGAAGTGAATGGTAGCTGGACAAGTGCGAGAGCAGTCCGCTACATTACGGAAGAGGAGGGGGCGGAGCACGAAAACATCACGTGCGGCCGCTCGTAGACACTGATTGGCCTAGGTCGCGACCACGCGTAGGGGTGTGTCTGTGTGCGGTTTCCTATGATTTGGTGATTATTGATCAATGAGTAGATGAGGATCCCTATTGATCGAGCAGGAAACTTGATAGATAGATGACGTTTCCCTGTAGGCGGTAGCTAGCTGGTTGCCAAATACGGAAGATAATTGGCTGGTTAAGCCCTCCTGTCGAGGGGCGTATCACACGCGAGGCGACGCAGCGTGCGCAGTCCGATTATATTGTTGATTACCTTGTTCCAGGCGTGACAGGAAGACATCTGTGGGGTTAACGGGGGTAGATTACAAGCGTATTTTGAACTTTTAAAAACATGTGAAGAACTTACCAGTAGTTTTGGAGGAGATCGGTGACGTCACCAGTAGGGCTTTCATAGGATATCTCGAACACAAGGAATTTTTTTTCTTTTGTAGGAGAGTGGTGGGGAAGAGAATTATGGTAAGGGAGTGGAGACGGAGGTAAACGATAACGAGTTGATCGGGGGAATGCAAAAAGGGGGGGCGTGGCTGCGCACGGAGAACGCCGGCCACGGCAAGAGGAGGAGGGGTGAAAGAAAGTGGGACGGCTGTATAAGGACCTCACACAGGGCACGCAGCCGCAGGGGGCTACGTGCGCCTTGGCCGCAGGGGGCCGTAAAGGTGTTGGGTAAAGGAAGAAAAGAAAGAAAAAGAATATATAAATGCAAATACTATATGTCACTATTTTTCCTTAGCGGACAATCGCAAGTCCCCAGAATTACGGGGCCAGGTAAAGATCTAAGATTGTATAGCGTACACTGTTAGCAAGGTAACCGCTACAAAATAGGGGTAGGATAACAAGGGAAGTGCTACTATGTCATACGGGACAGGATCGGGAGGGTGGGGGAACACCCTCACTACCCCGCTACAGCACATATGTAAAACACTGTCACCCCATAGGGAGAAACTGATCAAATATAGTATAGAATGGACACAGGGGACGGACAACAAAATGACGACACCATGGCCGCCTAATGGCACTTTCGATCCATTTACCCAACATTCACTATTAACCCATCTGCATAACACATACAAGGGGAAGAAGTTGACACACCACGTGGAGGTGTTTAACTTATGGAGGATGTTCCAAGGGTCCCGACCAGGGCCAAACGGAATGTTCATTATGGGGGAAACAACGGAGGAGAAGAAGATTAAGGAGGAAGGAGAAAATGGGGAAACAGAGAGTGAAGGCACACAGAACACGGGGAACGGACAAGAGGGAGGAGAAAAGAGTAACAACTCAAGCGAAAAGGAAATAAAAAAGGAACAGAGCAACGATATACCCCTAGCAAAGGTAGTGAAAAAGGAGGAAGGGGGCTTATATCCTTTAACAGAACTAGGAGACATGGTTCTATTGAGGGCGGCTGAGGGGCACTCGAACCCAGCATACAGCCCACCACCATATACAGCCACAAATAGCCACACGGGAAGGGAGCAGACTAGTACGACGGGATCAGCTCTTACGAAAATGCCCGCAGGGGAGGGGAGGATTGACGAAGAACAGATCACAGGAATAGGACATGATGAGTGGGTTGCTGCGCAGGTACTATTAAAATTACGAGGTTCATTAACAGGAGAAGAGGAGGAGGTAGTAAGAAAAAATGGACGAGGATAATACCAGGAAGAGTGAAATGAAAAGGGAAGAGGGGAAAGGAAAGGGGGAAGGGCTGTTACGACAAAAGGAAGAG
Source organism: Ambystoma mexicanum (assembly GCF_040938575.1). NCBI lineage: Eukaryota > Metazoa > Chordata > Amphibia > Caudata > Ambystomatidae > Ambystoma > Ambystoma mexicanum. The sequence continues at coordinate 1,230,417,616 of NC_090927.1, forward strand.
ATTTTGGAGGAACGATTAGCAGAATTAAGGGATGAGCAGGATGCACTGATCAAGCAGCTCGAGAGAGAGGAAAGAGAGAGAGCACGGGAAAGGAAAGAAAGTAAGAATGAGTTGGAAAAAATGAGGGAACGAACTGAAGAGCAAAAGAGAGAAGCGGAAAGGGTAAAGACAGTAGCAGAAAGAGTGTCCAGAGCAGCACTGCGTGACAAGAAAAGAGAGGAAGAAGAGAGAGAAAAAGAAATGGAAATATGGAAAAGGAGATTACTATCAGAAACGTCAAAGAAATACGAAGAAGGGAGGATGATAGAGAATATATTAGAGCGGGAAAGAGCGAGATGGGAAAGGAAGAAAGAAGAAGAAAGGATATTGGAAAAGATGAGTAGTGAAGTAATGAAGGAATTGAGAAAGAAAAGAGAAAATTGGTAGAGAAATAACGGAGGAAAATGAAGGGGAAAGAGAAGATAGAAGAGGGGAGGGTGAAGTAAGGAGGTATGTACACAGAGACACAGAAGTAGCAACAACATCAGCACAAAGGGGAGCAATTGGTAAAGAAGAAACGGGAGGAACGGATCTAATAGACTTAAAAACAGTAACGATTAGGGGGAAAAGGACAGATTGGGGGTTGCCATTCCTGGATGAGTTTTGCCGTGAGGAAGGAGAAGGAATGGAGAAGGAAGGAAGAAATAGTGAAAGGGAAAGTTTTGAAAAATTATACATCACCCGGACAAACAGAGAATCACCATGGATCTGCAGGAGAAAGGAAGAACTGAAGGGAAGTGAGAGGGAAGAGCAAGGAATGGCGGGAAGGCAGACACATACAGCTACACCCTCACCATCCCGCCCAACATGCTCCACCACCCCACGCTCATCGCGTAAAACATGGCCACCTAAACTCGCACCCTTCCCCCACGAACTGACACCCTATGCAGGCAGGCTTAGAGACCTCCTTGGACGCAGGCAGGGAGAACGAATACACACGCCCACATTAAATAAAGGAAATGATAAAGGAAGGGGAAGAGATGGAGGAGAAACAGTTACGAGCAGGGGAAACATGGACACAATTGACGATGTAGAAGACACGGAAGAAGAGGAGGGGTGCAAGGACTCGATTTTGTGGAACCCAGGGGGACAAACAGGACACAACTTAATGCCACTTCTGGAAAGGGGAGGTGTTAGACCACAATACGTCCCTTGGAAGCATGCAGACAAGGAAAATATAAAGTGCAGGCTCCCATCATTAAGTGGAGGTGCGGGAAAATGGATATATGAAATGGAAAAACACACCGCAGGACAGAAACTGGCAGTGGGGTATGTAAAGGGCCTTCTAATATCAATATTGGGGGATGGAGCAGATGACATCTGGAAGAGAGCAGGCTTCCCCGGGGTCACAATAACAAACACATCACACGATGGGGCACCATTCGCAAACTGCAGACATGCATTATGGCAAGTGCTGAGGGTACAGTACCCAGACACATCAGACATAGGAGCAATAACCTCACGCAAGATGCGTGACAACGAAGATCCTGTTGATTATATCCAGGAAATTCAAGAGAAGTGGTGTATGGAAACTAGAGAACAATGTGACAAAACACCAGCAATCTTTTACCATATACTAATACAAGGGCTCCCAGAAGCAGTTCAGAAACAACTGAAGAAGGTAGTGGGGATGGAAGCAAAAGCATGGCCAGAAATACAACTGACGATAGTACATCACTGTAGAACATGGCAAGAAAAGATGAAACAAAAGGAAGAGGATAGAAAAGCAGAAGAGGCTAAATTGGTACAGAAAAAACTTACTAAGTACACGATGGAAGGTGCACTAATAACTACACCTGCAACAATGACTCAAAACCCTACACAAGTAGTGGCTGCACAAGACCCCTCCCAAATACAACCATCACAGATTGTAGCACAACAGCTGCCACCACCCCAACCATACACGACTAACATGGGGGGAGGATACTCAACGCCAGGAGCAGGATATTATAATTATAACAGGGGAAGGGGAGGAATGATGAGGGGGAGGGGATACGGCTATAACACACAACAGCAAGGGGGAGGATTAAGAAATTTCTACCCTACCGGACAACCAGTATACCAGGACAATTCAGGAAACTTTCCATGGCAGAACAGGGAACCACCGGTATGTTGGATTTGTGGATTAGTAGGGCACATGTCACGCACATGTAGAGTGAGACCAGGCACACCATCATGGGGAGAACAGGGACAACAAGGGCCTACACAGGAACAGCAGGGCATCCAGCAACAGCAGACATTGCAACCGGGAAATGGGCAGCAACAATTAGTAACACAACAACAGCCACAGACATGTCCACTGCCACAACAACAGGTAGCGATAACACAACCCCAAGTGCAACAAGTACAGCAACCTGCCCAAATTCAAGACCATAATATAACCTCTACCAATACACAACTACAGCAAACACAACTGGAAAGGGTGACGGTCCTGGGACACAACCCTTACACAGGGAGTGGTCAATCATTATACCCACAATAGGACAGCCCACAGACGGCCTTAGTGTGACCCATCCTGTTGGTAACACCTAATAGTGCGCAGGAACCACGCATAGAGGTAACGACAGATGACAAAAAAGTATCATTCCTTGTCGACACCGGGGCGACCCGGTCTTGCATAAGGGAGGGTAAATTTAAGATGTCAGGTGAGGCCATGAACACCCAAGGATTCTCTGGGGCTAGGAGGTTGGTTCCCTTTACTGATGACATTCCCTTATCAATAGGGAATTATGACATGTCTGTCCCGCTTTTATATTCTAGGGCCTCACCAGTAAACATACTGGGAAGAGACATAATGAGCAGGTTGAATATGACGATCTCCTTTACGGAGGACGGCATAATTTGCTCCACTCCAGGAATAAACATGCTCACTGCACGACAAATTATGCAAGCATACTGTGGACAGACAGTGATTAGGGCTGAGCCAGTAGATGGTGAACTGTTCCAGTACGGGACAGACATGGCATTTGCATGGATGCCAGGAATAGCAGGAAAAATATGGAGGAGGCCAGCAGCCTATTTGTTTAGACCAGAAACAGCAGCCAATGAACCAGAAGGAAAGGTGATTTCAGTGAGCATAGAGAGCATTGTAGCAACTGCTGATTACATCGCAGTACATGCCCAAGACAGAGAAGGAAGAGGATGTAGGGCAGTGATAGCCCTAGCAGAGGGATGCAGGCTCACCCAGGTGTCAGACGAGGAGCTCTTCTCAGAAGAAAAGGAAGAAGGTGAAATGGTATTTATGATGAGTGTAGAAATATGGCTAAGAGTGACATACAAACAAGTGGCACAGAAAATTGCAATGGCACTTGAAGCACCCACGTCCAACCCAGTTCCCTTCTTTGAGGAGGATATGGCAAAGGTACCAACATCATTATGGACTACTAGTCCTTATGACGTGGGGTGCATAAAAAGTATAGGGGGAGTAAGAATAAAATTGAAAAAAGGTGCAATACTACCCAGAGTGAAGCAATACCCACTATCAAAAGAGGCAGATGAGGGCATATATGAAACAATAACGGCCCTTATAAATAGTGGCATATTGGTACCCTCAGAATCACCATGTAACACAGCTGTATACCCAGTGCGCAAAGCTAAAGGAGGGTCTTGGCGCTTCATCCAGGACCTCAGGCCCTTGAACAACATAGTGGAAGCAGAATACCCCATAGCAGCAAACCCGGCCACAATATTGTGTGGCATTCCAGCAGAGGCATCACGATTTACAGTGATAGACCTCAAAAATGCCTTTTTCTCAATACCCCTGCACCCAGACTCACAAGATCTAACAAGCTTCACGTACAGAAACACAAAATGGAAACACACCAGATTGCCACAAGGGTACTGCGAGTCACCCTCAATTTTCAACAGAGTAATACAGATGGACTTGGGTAACATTGAAGTGGAAAGCACAGTGTTGCAGTATGTTGATGACATAATAATTTGCAGCACGAGCGAAAAAAGATGCAGAGAGGACTCATTGAAGATGCTGACAATATTGGCTGAAAAGGGTTACAAGGTAGACAAAGAGAAGTTACAGTACTGTCAGGAACAGGTACTATACATTGGTCAGCTCATATCCCAATACGGAAGAAAGATTGCACCACAAAGAGCACAGGCCATATCAAAAACGCCATTGCCACAAACAGTGAGGGAACTGCAGCAGTTCCTGGGACTGTGCAACTACTGTAGAGCATAGGTATTTGATTACAGCTCATACATAGGACCCCTACTTGAGGCATTAAGAGAAGCTAACAAAGGGGAGAAAAAATTGGGGTGGACAATGGAAATGAAAGAGGCCTTTGATGAACTAAAAGATGCAATATCAACTGCTCCGGTACTGGCCACCCCAGATTATGAATGACAATTCTTTATATTTTCACATTGCGACTCAGCAGTAATGAAAGCAGTGTTGGCTCAAAAAACAAGCATGGGTTACAAGCCAGTAGCATTTTACAGCGGTCACTTAGATCCTGTGATGTTAGGGCATTTCCCTTGCGAACAAGGTCTCGCCGCAACTGCCTTCGCGGTAGAAAAAGCATCATCAATAACAATGGGGTGCCCAACCACACTATTTGTGGAACATGCACTATTTGCAATATTGAACAAGCCTAAATCCACACTAACCACGCAGAGGGCGTCCGGTTATGAGATAATTTTATCTAGACCAGAATTATCAATTGTTAGATGCAGCACAGTTCATCCTGCAAGGTTTATAGCGGAAGTAATTGAGGAAGGTGACTATGCACATGATTGTACACAGACTACTGAAATGTACTCCTGTACTAGAAAAGTTGAAGAGGTCGCGCTAAATGGAGGAGAGCTCTTGTTCATTGATGGGTCATCAACAATAGACCAAAGTGATGGGGTAAGGAGAACTGGGGCAGCAGTGGTAAAAATGACGGAGGAACCGGTGTGTGTGGCGGTGAAATGTGTACAATTACCACAACATTACTCTGCTCAAGCAGCAGAACTAATTGCACTGATCTTGGCGTTGAAGGAGAGCTTTGACAAAAGAGTAACTATATATTCTGAAAGTGCATATGTCACGTCTACTGTCCACTCAGGATTGTCAAAATGGAGGAGAAGAGGGTTTAGGAGAGCTGACGGCACCCCAGTGCAACATGCTCTCTTGTTAGCTGAACTAATTGAAGTAATAAATGATCCCCAAGAATTGGCTTTGGTCAAATGTACCGCACACACTAATGGAGAAGATCATATATCAAAAGGAAATGCAGCAGCAGACGCACATGCGAAGTATGCTGCATATTTTGGTGAGATATGGAACCCACCAGAGTCAGAGAGAGGGAGAGGGAGGGGGATAGCGAAAGAGATGTTGATAAGAGAAGGGTACCCCCATCTCCCAGCCACACAGATAATGGAGTTACAAGCGGCTGCACCAATGGCAGAAAAAGAAATATGGGTAAAAAGAGGATGTACAATGTCACCAACTGACGCACTATGGCGCCAGGGCACCACTGGAAAGATGGTAATGCCATTGGCACTATTGAACACCGCCCTGAGCCAACTCCACCACCCAGCCCACACAGGCAAGGAAGTTATTGCAGCACGAATTAGGGAAGATTGGTTCTGCCCCGAGTTAAATTCCCATGTGACAAATTTTGTCAGCAACTGTCTCACATGTCAACAGTTTACGGCCGGTCACACGCTGAAAGTGATAAAAGGTACTATACCCCGGCCAGAGGGACCCTTTCTGCACATCCATATTGACTATGTTGACATGATCAACGTATGTCAAGGAAATAGGTATATGATTGTAGTAGTATGCCCATTCTCCAGGTGGATTGAGGCAGGACCGTGCTCACACCCAGATGCATTTAGAGTAGCAAAATTTCTAGTGAGGGAGGTTTTCCCCAGGTGGGGAGTGTGCGAGGTACTGCGGTCAGATAATGGCCCGCATTTCGCTAATGAAATGTTCCAGCACATCACATCCTTACTGAACATCAAGCATAAATTTGCATGTGCATATCACCCACAGGCCAACGGTGTATGCGAACGCCTGAATGGCCTACTGAAAGAGGCAATTGCAAAGATACAGCAAACAACAAAGAAGAGTTGGTTGTATTGCCTTCCGCTAGCTCTATTTGAGCTGAGGAATAGACCAGGCTCCGACCACCACCTCACTCCTCACGAGGTGGTGACCGGACATCAAATGCGCCTTCCTCTAACGCCAACATCAAGGGCATTCACAGACTATGAAAACACTGCAACTGTTCTTGGTGATGAAATGTACCAATATGTGTCTTCTTTGGTTACTAGTGTAGTTTTTGTGTCTCAACAGCTCGAGCGCACGCGGGACGGGTCTAATAGTGATCAACAAGAAGACGCGGATAAAGAATTGGAAAAGGAAAAACTGTGCAAAATTGCTAAAGGTGGCCACGTGCTACTCCGCAATTTCAACAGAAAGTGGAACAGCCCACGCTTCACTGGCTCCCACCTGGTAGATTAAGTAGCTACGAGAGCAGTAAAGTTGCAGGACAAGCGTGCCTGGAATCACCTACACGACGTAAAGATCTGCAAACTCCAGACCCGCCCTAGCGTCACCGACAGGGCCCTTGGAAGAACAGCAACAGCATCACCCACGGAGGAAGAGACTTCTACCACAGCTGACGACCTCAGTGTCTCCTTACCCCGCCACCTCCCAGATTCCCCGGAGACAACTACTGAAATAGAAAGGGGTAATTCCCATACCGCCCACCCCATGGTCACACGATCAAAGCGTAAAGAGACTTCCGCCAGTTGAGCCCCAAACCCTCTGCCCATCGACCCACTGCAGTAATCACCCAACTGAAGGACATTGTCTTGCACATATACACATGTAAACACTTGAATGTTCTCTTTCTCTTTCTCGCACATCCAGGTACCGCGTATTGTTGTATTACTAAGAGAACAGATAACTAACAAAGTTCATTGCCCAGGAGCAGATGCTACCCTCAGACGATAACTGCCCTGAAGAGCTATCACACCAATTTGTTTATCACATAAAAAGGCCAAAGTACCTGAAAATAAGGAGGGTACGTGTCTACTGCACAGCATTTCTCTTGGCCATAGAACAATCAATGCCCCACCTTCACCAACACTTGCCTGCCCTAAGAGATAGATCGCTTAGATTGGTGTGGGAACAGCTCTTCGCCTGGGCACTGAATGACTACTTGATAGGGAGAGCTTGAAAACAACAACTAACACTAATAACAAGCATATTGAGGATTTTCAGGCGGGCAACTTTAACGTCGCAAGAATAAGCTGCCGGACTGCAGCAAGGTAAGAGCAAAATGCCGGTGACAGTAGCTTCTGTAATAAAAATGATAGGGATTTTGATGATCACCGGATTTTTGGCTGCCTCTGTATGGCAGAAAAGTTATGCTATCAATATTTTCGCTGTACCCAAACCTAATATTCCCCCACCCACGGCTGCAACAGGTGTCACGTCAGGTGGTACTAGCAAGACCCCACATAAGGGAAATAAAGTTAAACGCAGCATGTACTCAGACAATAAAGGTATTGATAACTACATAACAGACTCAGCACACGTCTCGAACAACATGTGGTACCAACACATGACCCAAATAGGTAAGCAGACAACAGAAGACAGCTGCTACGTCTGCTCATTGATCCCATACGCCATGAGCGCTTCTCGAACTTTCGTTGCCACGGAAATAGATGAAAAGACAGCACGATGTATAGTTTACTTGGCATTGTTCCAAACAAAAGGGAGATTTCAAGGGACGATGGTGCACATGGTGTGGAAAACGCGAGACACATACCCATACGAAAACAACTTCCTCAAAACTTATTTGAGTTACCACAAGACCAGTTTGCATGCTGAAGCATTCAAATACATAACAAGTGGCCCTGAAAAGGGAGAAACAAAGAAAGTAACACTACAATACCTACCATGTGACTGGTACACCACTGAAGTTCCTGGTAAACAAGGATGTTGGGAAAGACCACTGGTAGCAATAATAGGGAAGGTGTACCTGGACAACAAATGGGACACAGGAGTGGTTGGCAGCAACATGGTAACAAGTGAAAATATTACAACTATTGCCGAACACAATAACAGATGTTGGACGATTTGGATAAAGTACGTACCCATGCTGACGTGGATGGAGAAGGATGAAGACCCAATAACAATACTGCCGCTGTCTGCACCTAAGGTATGCTACCAACATAGAGGAGAAGTGGACGTGGGATACAACACCAACTGTGCCAGCGTGATAAAGTTACCTGAGGGGGAAGCTGGAACAGCAGTGTTAATGGACCATTATTGGGCCTGCGGGGACAAGGCATACCACACACTGCCCCCTCTGTGGAACGGTGTTTGCACAATAGTACACGTTAATGTACCATCACTAGTGGTGCCCCAGAAACATGTGAACGCGGCGAACTTCCCTAAAATGGATGAAGGAAACAAGAGGAAGAAGAGATCTGTACAACCTCAGAAGGAGCCAGAAAACCAAAATAACAGCAACAACACTGTCCTGAATAGAAAGAAAAGACAAGGAGAACCTCTGACAGGAAATTACCTATGGGGAAGGTCGGAAACAGCACTCACTTCAAACCCACCAGAACACAAACTATTCAGCAGAGCAGCAATGTTCTTCTCCTCAATAATACATCCGGGACTACAAGCTTACGCAAACGCAAAATGGCTCCAGATAACTCGATGGGAACTAATGATGACGATAAATTCTACAGTAAATGGATTCAACGCAATAAAAGAGGAACTGCGAGCAGTAAGGATGGTAGCACTACAGAACAGATATGTACTGGACCTCCTTACAGCAATGGAAGGAGGAGTTTGCGCAAAGATAGGACAATCCTGCTGCACATTCATTCCTGCTAACGATGCTGACAATGGTACACTGACAGAAGCAGTATCACAACTGGCCCAGATGCACTCCAAAATGATGGATGAAAGTAAAGGAGTGAAGAAGGATGACAGCTGGTTTTCCCTATTATGGTCATGGATGCCATCTTAGCTGTCGGACAGACTGAAAATTATAGTTGGATGCATAATACTGGCTGGAGCTGCACTGATCATAATTAGATTTTGGAAGGCCCGGAAGGCACGCACCACAGATGAAATGATCGAAATGGTTGGTATGCACCCCTTGATGCCGGCAGATGATGGCCAGCACACAGGAACAATAATAAAAGAGAGAGAAAAACTGTGCAAACAGATCATCACCAACCACCTGGACCCACCATCTGTGAAGCTCGAAAACCCAAGAAACCCAAGGAGCTACATAGGGAAATGGGTATACTGCACACCTGGAGGAACATGTGTATATATGTATTGGTCATTTGAAGACCATGTCAACCGCTATGGACATTTGGGAGGAGTAACTAAAATATGGAGAGTGAGAGGAGATAAGGAAAAGGATATGTTTGTGGTCGACAATTCGACCAGAGGGGGGACTGAAGTGGGAGAATGGAACAAAAGGCTCCCACCAATCCCCTCACACCCCTGGCCTAGAGGATCGCGGCCCAGACACCCGCCACGAGAGGAGTTTGCCCATCTACCAGATGACCAGATACCCTGGTACAGGAACATACGGATGTGCCCACCAGCCTGCCCTGCCCATGCCGACACCTGCGGCATGGATGAACTCGACTGAACCATTCAACAGTAAATGAACACATCGTTAGAGATGCCATGACGACCTAGCCAACGGCCAGCACACCCGTGCAAACATGCACACTGGACACCCCCACACCAATCCACACGAAGAACATATTCAGTGCTATGACGTAGGTGACGGACACACCCACTGATGCGCATCTTTATTATTTTTCACATAGGTTTTTCAAAATGCTGAAACGCAAGACGCACAATGAACTCATCTAAAATGCTTGCTCACGCTTCTCCTAAACCCATGCATCGCAATGAGAAATATAACAAAGACATGATACTGGGGATAATGCAATATGATACCATAACCTAAAGCGCCGTGCATCAAACATCTCTACCTATGCACCAGGCCCAAGTAGGCCGCAAGCAAGAGCCTCCATGAACATTGAACGGGCAAGAGTACAGTTGCTGACCCTGCAGAATGAGCCCGGCGAGAGCAGACAGTCAAGGGCACAATGTTGCAAACTCGCATGCCGCAAGCCGACGCCAAGGTCACACCTGCAAATTAAGCCAGACACACAGTGGAAAATGCAATATTAAATGTGCAGAATTCTGCCTCAACCACGGTCTCTCCTCACGTGACCAAGCCGAACCTGACAGGGTGCCAGGCCCCGGAGGAGGGAGGCGCCTGGATCCCACATTTTAAGACACAGGCAGATACAATTAAGCGACTCAATGGACATCTGCGGTGGTGGGAGTAGTCTGTCTTCCAGCATATGAATAAATCTTCACATTGTCTGCACATACCCATACTGATACATTGTTGCAAATGATAGGTGCACCGCGAGCTGGGAACAACGATGGTCCCAGACTGGGGGGCTTGCGAGTGGACCAATCAGAACATGGGGCTCTTATCACTGACGCCATTAACATTATCCAATCCTCAGGGGTCTTCATGTAACAATTTTCATGTATCAAATTGAAGGGACAACCCAAGTATACCACCTGACTGACCCTCGACCACTAACAACGTTCTCTATACGTATGCTATACTAACCCTACCACTCGAGGAACCAATCCAGAGTGGCGATAGGTTTTTTGCTAACTTTTCCCAGGTGACGCAAGTAGCGCGTCATACCAAAGTAAAAAGGGCCTAAGAGCCCCACGATTGAAGAGTGAGTGTCAGGACGGACACGTACGATCCATGACCCATCCCTGCCGTTTTGTTTAATAAATAGCAGAATCACCTTGCTTCTTGCGTGTGCCTCATACTCATTTTTTGGGATACACGGGAGTAGTTGGGGCCTCCCTGCCCGGAGGTCCGCGGACGGCCCAGCCGACCCCGGGAGAATTTCCCCCCCCCGACAATGTGTTAAGTGTCTTTTTTCTTCTGGGTCATTACGGCACCTAACCCACACGCACTGACATCCATGTGATGACTGTATCCCACGCTGGATTGAACAGCTGTAGGCATGGTGCTTCCACAATGTGTCTTTTTACATTCTCCACAGCCTCCTTCTGGCCCTCCTGCCATGTGAACCCTGCACCTTTTTGTAACAGGTTTGTCAGGGGCGTCATGATTTCTGAAAAATTGGGGATGAACTTGGCATAATATTCGGGAAGTCCCAGAAACAACCTCAATTCTTCCTTGTTGGCTGGCTCTGGAGCCTTGACGATGGCTCACACCAGGTTTTGTTTGGGGCTTATACCACAGGAGGAAATCTTGTACCCCAAATATTCAATCTCTGGTGCCCTTAGGACGTACTTTTCGTATCTCAACTTTACTCCGGCATCCTGTAATTTGGTAAGGACTCTTCTGAGAGTGACATCATGTGTGTGTTCATTCGCAGCGTAGACCAGTATATTGTCCTGGAAGTAGGACACGTTTGCTATTTCGCGCAGTAGTAAGTCCATCATGCGCTGAAATGCCGAAGCTGCCGACGATAGACCAAAAGGCATCTTAGTGAACTGATACGTGCCAAATGGGGTAATAAATGCTGTGAGTGGCTGCAATTCTGTGTGAAGATGAATTTGATGATATGCATCCCTTATGTCCAGCTTGGAGAACACTCTGGCTTCCTTCATCATGAGGATGAGTTCATTTATACTGGCGAGGGGGTAGCTATCCAAAATTACTTCTAAGTTAAGGCTGCAAATGTCTATGCAAACCCTCAAGTCTTGTGAGTTTTGCTTTTTGATCAGGATGATGGGGCTCAGCCACTCTGAGACTTCTACCTCCTCAATGGTGCCCTCCTTCACCATTTATTTTAGCTTGATTCTGAGTATATCCCTGGCTGTTGCTGACATCGGCTGTACTTTATACTTTACAGGGACTGCATTTGCTTTGAGCAACGCTCTTGATTTTCCCTGGCCCTTCCGAAAACAGTTTGTGAAAGTCTTCTTTTACCACCAGCACTCCTCCTGTATTGACTGTCAGCACTTGATCTTCCGTGCTGGGATCTAATTTAATGTTGAGCTTGGCTTGATCGTCCCATCCTACGACCGCTGGGCCCTCTTGTGTGAAGTATACTCTCGTGGTGGTCTCTCGCCCCTTGAACTCCACCGTTCCATTGATATGCCCTAGTAGGTCTACTGACGCACCTCCACAAATGGTGGGTTTATTGTGGGTGTTGAGGACTTCAACAGGTTCATTGCCCATCAATCCTATGTATGTGTGTAGGGGCATTATTGTCAGATCGGAGTCTGAGTCAGCCATGACTCCCGTCTCCATGCCATTCACTCTAATTGCGCAGTGAGGCTTTTCCCTCTTGGCTCGTGAGCTAGTTACCAATAAGAGTGGGAGTCTGCCTACTTCTTCAGATAAGGATTCCCCCTCTGCATAGTGTTCCGCATTAATGTTCATGAATTTTCTATTACGCCATCTGCATACTAGCGAAAAGTGTCAATTTGTCTTACACACAGAGCATTCCCTGTCGCTTGCTGGACATTCTCTGTCATTGGCTAAGTGTTTGGTGCTGGCGCATCTGTGACACTTCAGCGGTTCCTTCCTTCCCCACTTCCCTTCTCTTGCATCAGCCACTTGTTTATCCTTCTTGTTCCTAAAGAGGATCGCTGGGACCTTTGCTGTGCTGGAGCTTCCTGCATACTCTTTCCGTCGCCCTGCAGTTTCTTCCACAGCTCTTGCAATCTCTACAGCCTTTTCCAGTTGGAGTTCCATCTCCAAAATACATTTGTCCTGTTCTTTACTGCTATTGGTATGGACATGTCGCAGATCAATCCTTCTGCGTTATTGCCAAAATTGTACAGTGTGGCTAGTTTGCGCAGCTTGGTAATGAAGTCCCCGAGTTCTGATGCTTCTTGTTTGCGATTGTAGAACCGTATCCTGTGCAGCACATTATTTTCTTTGCTGGCAAAGCGCTCAATAATTCTTCTGACGGTCTCTTTGTATATGTCGTAATTTTCATCCACCCGTGCTTCGGGCATAAGGCCAGTGAACACTCTTTGGCCTTCCACCCACATCGCGTTTAATAACATGGCTCTTCGCCTTGCCTCTGTGTGCCCCGCACCTGCCAGCGCTTCCAGGTAAGTTGTGAATAAGGGATGCCATTGGGGCCATGGAATTGCAGGCCTACCCGGTGTTTGCAGATATGGCGGGGGCGGTGTTGCTCCTTGCATGATGATGCGCAGGATCTAGTCTTGATCCTCATCACCAAATATGTATTATAATAAGATGGGATGAGCCAGCAGAATTGAACTTTATTTCCTCTAGTAACAAACAGCTTGTAACTATGACCAGGGTTCCTTATATGTCCATAGGTAAAGAGGTAAGTATGTAGGACAGGGGTGTCCTGGGATGCTTTGCAGTCATTAGGCAGTCTTCCATCCCTCATTAGGAGTAGGGGAGGGAGCACGACCTGCACCATAGCATAGGTGCCTTCCCAAGTGTTCCTGGCGTGCTTTCCCAGCTCTCTATGGGGTTTGTAGGGTATTTTGTGTAAATTTGGGGCCTAGCTGTATTTTCTTACCGCCAAAAACAAAGGTAATTTAGCAATGACTACTCCTTGCATTTATATTGGGTTTGGCTTTATGGTGGTATAGTGACTATGCATTATTTCAGTACACAGATACATTTTGTTGGTATGCATTTTGTTGTGGTATAGTGGTGAGCATAGCTTTCTTTTCTATTTGTGGCCCTAATATACAAACCCCCTTTCTTCTTGCTGGGTCTGTTCGTGTGATCACTAGAGGCCTCGAACCTACATGTATGGATACCACAATTTTCACATATAGCGTTCACAAACCCCTGTGGTATTATCACTAATTTCTTTACATTAGTGAGATTATATTTCCAGAGGCCTCTCTCTGCTGATTCATGTACGCTCAGCAGACTATTGTATTATATTCCACTCAGAGGCCACACACACATACCCTGACTGGAATCACGCACACAGCTATTTATAATTGCTAATGACATTACTTCATCTGTATAGGAAATTTGACACATATATACCTAACAACCTCCCCTTTTCTTGTATGGTATGGTTTAAATGCACCAAAGAAAAACAGAAGCAAAAACACCCTTACACAGGCGGTGTGTTATAATAGTTTCATTTCAAAATAGTACATTACCAGCTTTGCGAGGCAGTCCTTTCTAAAATAAACAGAAGAGAAACAAATGCAATAATACAACGCATTTCATTTTACATTTGCAACAATGAAAAGAACAGTACATCAGTATGACAGCATTTAGATGGCAACATTATAATGTGGCATTTAAACACAGTGATTCCCTAGCGATATCTTTCCTGCCTGAAAAAGACTTCATTCACACGACACTCCCTCAAATTCTACGTGATAATTACCAGGTATTTGTAGCTTTTCAGCACGCGAAATCTCCTGGCTCGTCGCCTCCAAGAAGTGGCCCAGGGTTTTCTTTTTTCTTTAAAACACACAGCGAGAACATGCAGTTCAATCTGCAATCTGCAGTTCTCAAGCCGGTGCCAAGTGACCAGGAACCCCCAGTCTTTGAAGGTCAACAGTGCAGCTGGAACGACACCTGTCAGCAGCAGAACAAAGGCGACCTCACTGCAGCTCCGCAAAATGTCTTCTCCCCTTCATTCTCTCAGAGCTACCCCAAGAAACCTCTGTTACATCCCCCATGCTTACGTGTCACCAATCAAATTCACAATATCATATCCTCCTTCCTCAACAATAGCTAACTTTTACAGTAGGCAACTGTATCTAACTGATTTCCTGGTTTGCAGAGTGATTTCCTGCAAAGGCAGTGAACAGAGCAAAGAAAAAAAAATCTAAATGCACGTTTAAAAAATGAATCTCAGCCTGCCTCCTTTTCTACATGGAGAACACATTATAATGTTAATGAGTTAGAATCGGTGTTAGTCTTTGTTAATTAAGTTAGTCAATCAGGTATCTAATGTGGTCTCCTGTAAGTGAGGCATTTCAAGTGAGAATAAAAATGGTGTGCCTTTAAAATTTGTAGCCTGTCTTCATTTACATGTCCATATGTTACACTGGCAACACACGGCTTGCTGTACCACATTACAGCAATAATGTGATCCCATGCAGTGGCGCTGCACTCCAAAATACGCTAAATTATACTACATATACCCTCCTTTTTCTGAGAATTTGTCCATGGTCCAAGACACAATTGGAAGAAACCCAACTTGCTCCCTTTCTTCTTTTAAAATTTAGCAATCCAACAAACTGAATATTCACAATTGAAAAAAGAAAATTGAAAAATCACTGTTTAACCATCATAATATCAAAATTAATTCATCTCTGAGTCCATCAGTTCTTATAAATATTTTACATATTTCTTCCCAATGGAAGTGTCCATAGTCTAGTGTCTTACTTTCATACTTGAAGTCAATCATAAAACAATAAAATAAAATAAAACAAATAACTACAACAAAGAAGTAACATAACAGATTAAAATTATTAATTAAAATAATAAATATGTGGAACTCCATACTCTGGGACACTTGACTGCCTCTGACATGTCCCAACCAGCAATGTCACATCACTTGGTTCATTTGGTGCACTCTTCCATACTGGCAATCTTGGATGCTTTTTCCATAGGAGTCATCTCTTTTGGCATCCCGGTTACTTTGTCTTCACCTCCACCCGGAGGCAGGCATCATTTGATCTTCATCCAGGGGACTCCAGGACTCCATCGTCTCCCGTGTCCTCCGGTCCCGTGACCTCCAACTAAATGTATGTTAATATTCTAAATCAAATAGAAAAGAAACAAATTAAGTACATAGCACAATACTAACTTCATCCTTTTGCCAAAAATAAAACATGCTTTGCAAAACATTTCGCCCTTTTCCTCTCGCCTTCTGAAATTAATCACATGTTAGAGAGAAAACAAACATCCATACAGCAACGATCATTTCCAATATATTAACTGTGTAGAATAAACCAGCTTCAACCCTTTTTCAATGATCACCATATATAGTTTTTTTTATATATACATTCTATTACCATAATAACTTCTACTTTTATTTTTCTGTCATTATTCTATGAATAGACTCATGTATCTCTTTTAATGTATTTAATTGGCTTTATCTGTTTCTACGCGCTCAAGCCTTTTAATCTTGTGTCTGGGGTGCCAGGGTTTAATTTGGTTTACATGAACAAACTGTTCTGTTGCTGTTTCACCCTCAGTTTTCAAAATTTTATAAACCACGGGAGAGACCTTATCTATAATTTGAAATGGCCCCTGCCAGGCTGCCAGAAATTTGGAATTTTTCTGTTTACCTTTTCCAAAATGAAATTTATACACCTGATCGCCCACACAATACTCTTTCACTGATTTTTTTTAATCATAATATGACTTTGCACTGTCAGCAGCTCTTTCTAGATTTCGCTGTACAAAAGCAAATGCATGTTGTAAATGCTTACTTAGCTCATCCATGTATTTGTGAACTGTGGATGTGCTTACAAGTGCCTGCTCATGTGTCCTGTATAGTAGGTGTTGCGGCAATACCATTTTCCTACCTGTCAAAACCTCATGGGGGCTAATACCTGTTGCTTTGGCAGGGGTTGATCTGATTGCCATCAAAACCAAAGGTAAACGTAAATCCCAGCTGGACCCTGCTTCTGCTACAAACTTCTTTAATATGTCCATAACGAACCTATTACAGCGTTCAACTTCCCCAGAAGAAGCAGCTCGATATGCAATATGTAATTTTCTTTTCACTCCCAGTATTTGCCATACCTTACTCATTAGAGCGTTTGTGAAATGACTTCCTCTGTCTGATTCTATTCTTTGTGGTAACCCAAACCTTGAAAATACATGATTCACCAGTGATGTAGCTGCTGTTTGCGCACTACAATCTGGTGCAGGAATACACTCAATCCATTTTGGCATCAAACATACCACACTCAAAATATACCGGTTCCCCCTGCTCGACCTCTTTACAGGCCCTACATAGTCTATTTGCAAATCTGACCATGGAAGAGTTAAACCTCTTTTCAATAATGGGGCTCTCTGCATTGGTGACGCAGGTTTAAATTGGGCACATACTAGACATCCTCTAGTTTATAATTCCACATCTTAGGACATATGTGGCCAGTAAGCATAATCTTTCAGTATCTCCAATGTTTTTTGTGAACCTCTGTGGCCTGCAGTTATTGCATCATGCGCATGGTGTAGCATTAGCCCTCTGAATGAAAGGGGTACCACCCACTGTATCTGTCCTGTTATGGACTCTCTAATCATGAGTCCATCCTGTGGTCTAATTCTTTTTTATTCTTTAATAGCACCGTCAACTCTTCTTTTCCCCTACAATCATTTTCTGTTAAAGGGTTTTGTTCAGGATCTATCAAATGATTATAATAGATTCCCAAAATTCGATCATCCTTTTGTGCCTTCATCAAATCTTGATCTGGTGTATCATAACTCCATTGTACCACTGGTGATCTATCTCCTTTGGTGTTTTAGAGCGTGTTACTGCATCTATTTGTATTTCACCAAGTAAATGTTCAATAGGTAGCAATTCTCCCATCACAGTCCCAATTTTAGCCAGGTGATCTGCCTTATCATTCCCCTCCTTATCCTCTCCTGGAGTTTTTAAATGCCCACGAATTTTACTCCAGTATATTGTTAAATCATTCTCTGATACCAATTTGTCTATGGCTTATATAATTTTTCCATGTTTAAGTGGCTTTTTGTTGTATGTAATCATGCCTCTCGCTTTCCAGCCAGGAAAATATTCCACAAAGCTATTTCGTGCATAGCCAGAATCAGTCACCAGGACTATTTCACTAAATTTATTATCAACTGCAGTAGCAATTGCTTTATAAATGGCTGCCAATTCCGCTACCTGACTGCTCCTAGCTCCAATTCTCATCCCTATACTGGGGATGCCTTCACATTTCAACCAGACATTTCCTGTTCCTGACACCAATTGTTTATTACTGTCTTTTCAATGTGAAAAGCACAACCATCAAAATACACAGTTGGCAAATCCTTGCATGTTTTTTCATCAAAAGCTTTGTGTGGTGATTGTTCAAATTCCTGTAAATTAGGTTCCACTTTCATTCCGTTTGATACCTGTTCAGCTGCACAGTCATGTAGATCTGCTAAACCTTGAGCAATTGGGATTTTTTTATTTTGGCCATAACTCACTTCTACAGGAAAACCCTGTAATGCCAGCGTCCATGAAGTGATTCTGGACTGTGCTAGATTACCTGACCTAATTCTTTTACTCTCTAAAAACTGCAAAGGTTGATGATTTGTCTCAATAATCACCTTTTCTCCCTGAATAATGGTGCGGAAATGTTGTAGCGCCCACACAGTGGTCAATAGGGCCATTTCAGATTCATTGAATTTAATTTCAACTTGGGAAAACGCCTTGCTTGCATAGGCAATGGTTTTGGGATTCAAATCATGTTTTTGTGATAACACTGCTGACATACAATGTTCAGAGAAACCTATTTCTATAAAAAAAATCCCTATCCTTTATGGGGTATGCTAAACATGGTGCCTTTACAAGACAACAAACAAATGAGGGACTCCAAGCGAAAAAATACACACGGGCGTGCTTGGGAGAAACAATTATATATATAAAGCAACTAGGAGACCGAGGTATAGGATCTTGTTTAGGTGAACAGGCAAGACTAGACCATAAATAACACTGGTGGTCAAAAAAACAACAAATGGATCGGTACAGACCACATCACAAAATCAGAGATGAAAAAATTCAATTAACATCCTAAATTTAATAAAACATTTGCTTTTATTTAATAAAGAATCTCATAAGAATTGTAAAAACTCCTAATGTTTCTTGTAACATTGAAGTAATAAAAATGCAATCCATGAAAGAAATTATTTCATGAATGTCCAAAGAATTACTCAGAACAATGTGCAACACAACCAGATCCATACGATTCACCAATCCCTCCATTCATACTAAAACTCATACACATCTAAAATTCATACCTCAAATACAATGGTGAAACACACAAATACATTAACACAAATGGACTAGTTACACAAGATATTGTAGCACCATGTTCAAATTCCAGTCAGTATCAAGCGCTAAATTACTAGAAGGAATGTCCTGGAATTAGAAACATTCAAGAGTCATATTAATTGACAATTTGGGCCACACCAAGAGTGGACCACTTAGAAAACCGACATGTTTCTTTCCATTTTCATAGTTATATTAATTATGTGGAAATTCATCAGGGTGACAGAAGTCATCAATGATCGATGGTACTGGGGTGTTGCAAACCTCCATAAGCCAGTCTTGTCCTGGCACCTAAACAAGAAAAGAACAGACATTACTGACCTCTAATCAAATAAATTAATGAGTTCAGTATAAATCTGTGAAACGCTCTATCAATGGGCGTAAATACAAGGTCACATGACTCAGTAAAAGGACACATGACCTGTTCCAAGAACACCTAGAGAAGGTCACAAGCAGCAAATGAGAGGACCAACAGGGTAAGACAACTAAATGCATTAGGTTCTAACCCACTGTGCAGTGCAAGAGAGTGAATACAATCGGAGGAACTGAAAAGTAGAGGCTCTGAGAACAGACAATTGTATGAAAATAATTGTACCATCTCAGAGATAGCTCTAAACGCAGAATAGACAAAAAATGTTCAAAATAACCGACATTTACCACTTCAAGATGGAAACAGTGGAAAAGTGGACGGTACGGTATAGAGCAAATGGTCCGTGACCAATTGGTGAGAGAAAGAAAAATCACCAATTGGCTCAAGAATGGTAATATCATAGCTTAGGTAATCTCCTATGTTAATTGTTAATTCAGTAACTCTAAAATTGAGGTAAAGAGTGACACTTACTCTGCCGTTGGCCAGAACACGGCATGCGCATCAATAATTGGATCAGACAAATGAAACCAGGCACAGTGTAACCAAGCAACAATCCTGGGAAAATATCCCCTATGGAAAATGAAACAAGTAGAGGAATTAACGAATATCAGATCGGGTGGTAAGTGTCTAGGCTTGTAGTATTAACAGATAAGTGAGAATCTAGCACAGATGGGTGAAAAAAGCATGGAATGAACACTGGAAAGACTTACTAGGATGCGTCAGTGCCAGCTGAAATTAGATTAGCAGTTAAGCTGTAGCATACGCCATCAGGTTACTGGAGCCACGTTCGCAAATGCAGAGAAGGTCACAGTAAATGTGTCTCAACAAGGGACATTCAAAGAGTCTGGCAAAAAACAATACATGCAAACACTATTAAAAATTGTTCAACCTGTCTATGCGCATGCTGTTTAAGTACACGGTGTCGTAGACACAAGTGAAACCCTGTACCGTATGGTAAACAGATTGTGTTGTAAACAGCACATAATAAGAGAAAGGGAACAGAATGGCATGCATCTGATGAGCAAAGGTTGCATAATTAAGTTATGTGTCAGAACGACATCGTGAAACATACACGTCCCGTGAAAACATATACGTCGGACTCAAGCAGAGAGACACTGACAAACCGAGCCATCCGTGTCTCCAAATATAATCGGGTAACTCCGGTGACGGGAAAGACAACAAACAAAAGGGCGGGGCTCCGAGGAACAACACCGTAAATCGGCGGCGGGAGCACTCGTATGCAGCCAGTGTGCATACGCCCGTAAATAATGGAAATGTGTGCTTACCAAGGGCAGGAACCTCCATCTGTTGTCCAGAATGAAAATAAGCGCTGTCTCCCAGGGAAATGAAGACCGGGACGTAAAGTGAAACTGACGGAAGAGTGCCACGTTACTGATCACGTGTGAACACGTTTCTGAGGAAATAAGTGCGGCCATATTGCAAGGGGGCTAACCACTCCTATAACGCTGATAAGAACCTCGCTGAAATATGCACAACACACCAGAAAAACCGCATATCGCACAAAATGCAGACAATTGTAAAGAATAATAAGAGCAAGTCAGAAGAAAATAATTAGTAACAGATTAAAAGAATTACATCTTGCAGTCCATATTTTGACCAGAAAAGGACGACATAGAAAACATCCAAAGAAGACGATTTAGAAAACGTGGTCCAATTGTTCATTAAGACCAAATAAATGGCTCTTGGTAAGAAACACCAACCTCATCTCCTCCTTTATCAAAATGCTTCTGCTTGTATTACTACCATTGGCAGTGCGCACCTTTTTTAAAACTGTCCATTTCAGATCTTTCAGTCATGATTATTTATCAGAAAATGACCAGCCACAGGAGCTGTGATGTTTTTATTCCTGATGCAGCTCTTATGCTCAGTAAAGCGGATCTTTATTTTGCGTTCTGTTTGTCCAATGTACAATTTAGGGCAACGGCACCAGATGGCATATATAACCCTGCTTGTGTTGCAGTTGGTGAAGGTGCATTGTTGCCAGGGTTTAGTCAAACCTATATCCACTGTTGTAGTCCGTTTGGTAGAAGAGCAGCATTTACAGCTACCACAAGGAGCATGACCACTCGGTCTTGTTAAGCCGCATTGTTCAGTAATGGTAAGCTGAGAAATAGAGTGGTCGCTAATGTCATTCCTGGTAACAAGTTGTTTAAGGTTGCGTCCACGTTTGAACGCACATCTAGGTGCCGGGACCGGATTGCTGCTTTTGGATAACAGGTGCCAGTTTTTCTTAATAATACTGACAATTTTGTGTGACAGCGGATTGTAAGTACTGACAAAAACTAGACCATCCGGGTCAGGTGTAGAAGATTTTCGCTTGTACTCGAGGAGAGCTTGTCGATGATTATTAGAGGCCCTTTTGAGAGATCGTTTTACAATTTGCTGAGGATAACCTCTTCGTATAAGATTATTACTCAAAATCCCGGCTTCTTCCTGAAAGGTATTGGTGTTAGTGCTGCTACGCTTCAACCTAAGAAATTGGCCGAAGGGAAGATTGTCACAAAGAGTTTTAGGATGAATACTGTCGTACCTCAATAAAGAATTCCTGTCTGTGGGTTTATGAAATGGTTGTACTGCTAGCGTATTGTTGGTATTGTTGACTAGAATAGTGAGGTCTAGAAAATCAATTCTATATTTGTCATAATGAATCGTGAATTGTAGGAATGGATTGATGCCATTGAGCAAGTCAAAAAATGCCAGTAGTTGTTGCTCGTCTCCGTGCCAGATCAGGAGCACGTCATCAATGTACCTTTTCCATAGGGTCTGGTGCTGGTGAAAGATGTTAGTTTCGCTATAAATGCTCTGTAGTTTAACTGAATTAACATAAAGGTTAGCCAGAGTGGGTACCACCGCTGAGCCCATGGCTGTTCCATGGATCTGTTGAAAAAAATCATTGTTGAATTTGAAATAATTCTCCGTGAGAGCTAATGAAGTGCACCAAAGGATGAACACATTGGGCGTGATGCCAGGTGTGCGTTTATCCAACAAAAGCTCTTCAATCACATCTAAAGTAGAGGATTGCGGAATCTTGGTATACAGTGAAACAATATCCAAAGTAACCAAAATGTCTTCGCTGCTCTTAAAAGGAAAATGTTCAATGAGATTGATGATGCTGGTTGAATCTTGTACAAATGATTGCATCTCTGGCACATAACCTTTTAGGAAAGAATCTTCAAATTTTGCTAAGGGTTCCAGTAGCGAGTTAGTACCTGAAACTATCGGTCTTCCCGGGGGGTTGACCAAGGTCTTATGTACTTTCGGTAAAATGTAAAATTCAGGAACTCTAGGATCACTCTTGACTAAATATGCTGCCTCTTTGTTGGTAATCCATTTTCTGTCTCTTGCTTTTTCTACTTTGATTGTAATCATGGCTTTTAAGCAGGCCGTCGGATCCTCATTCAAAGGCTTATAGAAGCTTGTATCTGACAGCTGTCTAGCACGTTCAGAGATATAATCCGTGCGATCAAGTAAAACGATGGCACCACCTTTAGCGGCACTACGGATAACAACAGATGTGTTGTTTTTGAGTCCATTAATGGCTGAGCGCTGTGCATTCGAACAATTCTGAAACGTGCGTGTCATTGCTATTGCATCCAGTTTGTCTAGTTCAGAAAGAACTCTTCGTTCGAACACCGCTGACTTAGGGCTATGGCTAGAGCTTGGAGGGCAAAATGTAGAGGGGTTGTGTAGCCCGCTCTTGACCTGCTCCATATCAAATGGATTGTCCTTGAAGTATTGTTTCAGATGTATTTTTCTGAAAAGGTTCTGTACTTCGAGGCGTGTATTAAACCGGTCATAGATGGCGATGGGTACAAAACCGAACCCTTTTTCCAACACTGTGATCTCTACTTCGGCAGGTGTATATGTGGAGAGATTTATTAGTAAGCTGTGTTGCTCCTTGTCACCCTGGGTTCGTAATCCCATGTTGACATGTCCTGGTCTAAAAAACCAGTCGAGGGACCACGTCCACGCTGGGTGGAATGAAAGTTTTGAGCTCTCTGTCTGTTGTTGTCATTGCCCCTATTCCTGCCTGTGCCAAGTCTCTGAAATCTATAATTGGGATCTTGTTGGAAACCGCCCTCATCAGAGCTATGTGAGCTATAGGAGGTGTTGGCAAAACGTACATTTTTCTTAGCTGTTCTTTGGGCTCCGTCATATTGTTGATTGGGAATATACCCCTCTTGTGTGTAATGAAAAGCTTTTTCGTGTTTAAAGTCATCTATGTCTTTTTTTAATCTTCTAATCCTGTCCCTCACTGTAGATTCTTTGAAATCATTCATTTCTTTGATGATTTGATCCAATCTTATAGTAAAGGCTTCTAACAGGACTAACTTCTTAATTTCGTCTTCAAGTTTTGCTAATTCTACAGTTTGTTTTTCCGTCATTTCTTTCGCTGTATCTATTATTAAAATCAGCCAATCGCGCCCACATTTGTTGGTGATATAAATCCATCTGAAAATGAACTCTTTGTTATCAAGAAAAAGTCTGGGTTCATTATTCACAACGAGTCCCTGTGGTAAAACTCCATTTCTAAGGTACTCTAACATAATGGTACCGTGGAGTTCTGTGCGTATCAAGCGTTTTTTCATTTGGAACAGCTCGTCCCAGTTACTGATGTTAGTTAAAGGGGAAATTTGGTGGAGAATAGGGAGGACTTAGATAATAATTCCAAGACATACTTGTCATCGTAACTATGTGTTTTTTCCGCCGCCATGGTACTCAAGACATTCCTTTAATTTAGTCACTGCCTCAGAATGCTCTTTTTCCCATTTCCAGGGTGTATTCAGCTTTAGCAGTTTGGTTAATGGTGGAGTAATTTCAGCATAATATTTAATGAACTTCCTGTTATAACCTGTCATTCCTAATAAACTTTTTACCCCTTTCACATTTTTAGGGTCTCTTAGTTTTTGCATGGCCTCTATTTTCTTCTTTTGTGGGTTTAGTCCATGTTCAGTCACTTCATGGCCTAGAAAATTCACTTTTTTCTTGCACCATTGTGCTTTTTGTAAACATACTTTGGTGCCTGCGTTCTGCAATTGGCCAAGAACATGTCTTATTTCATCAAAATGGCTTTTCAAGCTTTCATTTTTTATCTGGACATCATCCACATAAACTATGGTTCCTCTTTCTACTGCATCAGGCATAGCGTTTCTCAAAAATATGCCAAATTCACTCCCACTATTGACATACCCGAATGGAGGTCTAACCCATGAGTATTGAGTCTTATCAAATGAAAATGAAAATAAATTCTGTATCTCCTCTGCCAATGGCACGCACCAATATCCAGAGGTGAGATCTAACGTGGTAAAAACATTTGAACCATGTACCCGAGCTAGGCCCTGATCAATGTATTGCATTGGCCATCTGGATACTGGCACTCTTTTATTTAACTCCCTCAAATCTGCACATAGCCGCCATTGACCTTTTGGCTTCAACACACCTAAGATAGGTGTGTTGGATGTGCTATGAATAGGCCTGATGATTCCCCGAGACTCCAAATTTTTAATAATCTCTGCCAATGATTCTAAACATGCCAGTGGTAATCTATACTGGCGCACAAATACTGGGATTCTGCTAGACCCTTCCGGTAGCGTGGCTACATGTAAATCAGTTAGACCGCAATCATAAGCATCTTTTGCAAATACATCTTTAAACTCCATAAATATCTTCCTCCGTTCATTTCTATCCTCATCGCTGTCACATGCATCCGCTGATAAAATCTGCTCCTCTACCATTTTGGAAAATTTTGGAAAATGTTCTGGGAGGGGAATCTCTGTGGTTTCCTCTAACTGTGTGGCTGTGTCTCTCTGTAAAGCTGCCACTTTAAATGTTTTGGCATATCAGCTTCCACTTCAATGGGCTGATTTTCTATTTGATTTTCATTTAAGTTAAATGTTATGCAATACTCTTGATGACAGCACACTGTCTCACTTGAATCATAAAGGTACACAGAGTGAATTTTAAATATTCCTTTGGGCTGAGAGTCCAGGTATTCTGGCAATTCCCCCTTGGCATCTACATACTTTTCAGGGATATTTCCAATCACCATGTTATTTAGATCTGGTGTGTAATGTGATTTTTGTTAAGGCCTTCCTAATGGGGAGTTTTCCTCTAAATGAATATCTTGACAACCTTTATTATTCACCATAATTCTTAGACCCTTCCCCAATATCTGCCAATGGAATGTATTCATAATCCAGGCCTTGCTGTTTTATGGATTCATTCAAGCACACAAATGCATCAGAATTTTTCATCTGCTGTCCATTTTTGCATGTTAGCGTTATTGCAAACTGCTTTGTGAATGCAGGGATAATAGTATCTTTCCTCAGTTGTAATTCAATTGCATATGGGACCAGCTGTGCGCAATGATAAGCCCTTCTTTTGTCTTCAAATTCAGGTTCCGACCCACCTAGGCGTGACCATATTTTTTGATTAAGGAAATCTAACACAATACACATTCTGTGCATGATATCATTGCCCATGTAAAATTAATTTTGTGTCCAACTCACTACCCAAACATTATGGTGAATTGTCTTTTGTCCAATACTAATCTTCAGCATGCATCTGCCTGCAATTCGGTATTTTCAAAGTCTGGACTGTCCAAACCAGAAACATACTGGTTTTTAATCCTAAATTTCGGGATCTCCTCCCTCTCCATTATTTTTTGCAACAATTTCTCATTAATGAAGCTTCTTTCCTGTTCAAGCGCTAAAGTGCTTTTATTGTTTTAGAATAGTCATTTATACCAATGTGAACCCATGGTTGCTCATCTTCCATGTGTATTTCAGCAAGAGTGGTAATGTGTTTTTCTGAACCTGCTTTAGGAGCAGTATTCTGTTTGCATGTCTTCTCTTTTAAATACAAAACGTAATGTGTGCTCATCTATGGCAGTCTGCCATTTTGTTCTTGGGTCCAAGTATATTTGTACAGGTAGTTTTTCATTTTTACTCTGCATTTTGTCTTGACACATTAATATAACAGTGACGCTAGGTATGCAACTATTCTGGAGATATACCTCCACTGCATCATTTGTTCTGGCAACGGTGTGACATTCATTTATATTGCTGTTTTGTGATTTTAGTTTCTTAGGTCTCAATGGTTTTTTAGTTAAGGACCACAGTACTTCATTCACCCCATCTATGAGCGGGGACAATCTTTTCAGGCAATCTGTTCCCATCAAAAATGGAATTTCACAAATGGATGTGACCAATACCTCCTGTTTCATTCTGTGTTTACCTACCTTTATGTCAACCTCTGTGACGCTTATAATAGGCACCTCCTCCCCGTTAAACTTATGCACTAGACCTTGATTTTCCTTCACTGTAATCTGGTTCTGTGGGGATTTCCCTTCATTGATACTCTTTACCAGTTGTTTAGACAAAATTGTTTCCTGTGCGCCAGTGTCAATCATTGCAAACGTATTGCATTTTTCTTCTACAGTGATGGGAGCATAATACCTGTCTTCAACTTCCTCTAACACACATAAGAAGTGTGAATTCTTACTGATTTCAGGGCTCACCTTTCTCAGGTCTTTTTCACTTTTTGGCTAAGCACATTGGTAAATTGAATGATATTTGTCCCTCCTTTTTGCCCATGTCTACGTTGAAGACTTTATTCGTTTCTCCATGTTCAGAGATTTTTTGGAATGTGGCCACTGTTCGCCCATCCATCCAGGTATCATCAGAGGTCACCCTACAATCCTCCAACTGAACATGTGTAACAACATAATTTGGCAACTTGTCATTGTCTAACCCTATGCATTTGTGATTATTTAGTTTGGTGCCAGCCTTTTTAACTTCTTCAAAAATATGTGTCTAAAAGAATTCTTCAGGTGATTGACCAGTACCCTCCTTTTGAGTATTTCCTTTTTCTGCCTGTGTTTGGTTATTGTTCTGATTGCCCAGGCAAAAAGTTATAGCATCGCCACTTACTCCCTGTTCACTGGTATTCCCCATGCATGAGTAATTTTTTTTAAAGCTGTTGCTTTGTTCTTTTGGAATTTCAGGTTTTCCTATTTCATTTGTACCGATCTCCAAGGTTTGATTTAACTCTAGGTTAAACAGTACCTCTCTTTTAGATCTATTTGCGATGTCTGTCACATGTTCCTTTACTGGTACTTTCACTTTTAAATCATTAGGCATTTCAGAGTCATTGTTCTGATATAATTATGCATAATCTATTTTCCTGGCACTGCAGATATCATAAGTACTTAGTCACTTTTCAGAAACCCCCAGGTTGTTGCTATGGCCTTCTGCCCCCTCCTTTGATGACTGTTGTTGTGCTGTACAGAGCTTTCCTATATGCTCAGCTAACAGTTTCACTTGGGCCTCGAGACACTGGAATCTTTCCATCTCTCTAGAATCCTCTCTCTGTGGCCTGGATCGATAGTGGTTGTTTTCCGCCTGATTGGATCTATTCTGATACCTCTCGGTGAGTGATTTCTATTGGGGTTGTTCCTGAACTCTTGATTCATATGTGGAGGGGATCGGGTTGCACCCATCCTCTGGTTGTAATCCCCTGGTGGGGAATCATTGTACTGACGTGGAGCATAATTCATATTCTGCCTCATGTCCTGTCTCTCATGTAGTGGGTATTGACCCCTATGTTGATTCCCATTATCAGCAAATCGATCCACATATCGGGGTCTATCTTGATTACC
This sequence comes from Ambystoma mexicanum, assembly GCF_040938575.1. Lineage (NCBI taxonomy): Eukaryota > Metazoa > Chordata > Amphibia > Caudata > Ambystomatidae > Ambystoma > Ambystoma mexicanum. Next base: position 1,230,445,755 of record NC_090927.1, read on the forward strand.
ATATATCATGGTATTGGGATCAAATCTGCTCTGTGTCCCCAATGTCTGGTAGGGACCATCATTTCTTTGATCCTGATTTTGTCTCTGGTTATTGTTAATACTTGACATATCAGGCCAATAGGCCCCAGGCAGGCTATCTCCTAAGTACCTGGGGCTGATGTAGCTATCCCAATTACTAGGATTATGTGATTGAAACATTGGTACAGGAAGTGATGATCTTTGTTGATTACCCCTTTGTTCAGGTGTCAAACTATTTTTACCTGGACTTTGAGCAGACTAAAGCGGCATTTTGGCTGACCTGAATTCCATCACTGTTGCTGAGGGTTCTTTAGATTTTGGTCTAGTGTCTTTCATTTTATAACTTTCTCTACCCTGACAATAAAGTACTTCATATAGTTTTGTGCTTTGGTGCACAATCCACTCAAGGGACTTGTCACAATCAAATTCACGGACCAGTTGTGATATAATGTCTTTCTGTAACCCATAGAAGTATGCAGTTTTAAACTCATTAGAATTGGGGTCAAAAGATACATCAAAGCGAGAAAATGCTCTTTTTTAAGTCTTGTAAAAACTGGCAATGGGATGTATTCGGCCCAGCAGTGATTGTGTAAGCGACTTTCTTTGCCTCCTGCAATGACTGGAAAGGAGAAAAATGACGCCTAATCTCTTTTTCAAACTCTGCCCATGTCATATTCTGCTGCTCATTCAATCCCCTTATGATACTGGCCGTGGGAGCATCTAAAGTTAAATGAAAATACTGCCTGTATTGTTCCTTAGGTATCTGGAGGGCTTTGAAAATGTCATGAACCGCTTCTAAGTGATTGTCTATGCAGCATTCCCCTCCCTTTTTAAATGGTTTGATCAGGGCTTTAATGGATTTCATTATCTTTATGGGGCTACTTGTTGCAATGCATGGAATTGCACTACTTGGTGATTCAACCCTGGTTCCAGGTGTATGAGATTGGTGGCAGCCCCCATTGGGAGTATCAAATACCCCAAGGGCGCTGCAACCAAGTTCAGTCACCAGCCCAGTCACAGGGGCACCAGCTCGTTGGGTAGAAATAGAATTCACCTCAACTCCATTGAATGTGGTGCCCTGCCGTCTATCCTGGGACCTGGGAATGCACATTTGCTGTTCCAAGTCCTTACACTTTTTAAGGAGCCTGTCTGCTTCGTTTTGCAAATGGTTGTTTTCATCACTCATTTTATTAATTACCTCCTGCATGTTGCACATTTGCATTTGGCATTCATTAAATTCTTTTTTCTCTCGTCTCTTTCTTGACACATTTTAACCATTTCCTGTTCTGCATTTTGGAGATCACTTTCTTTTTCATAATGTTCTTTTTGTAAAATCTGCATTTTTGAAACCATCTCATCTTTATCTTGTCTAATGTGGTCCACCAATGCCTTTAAGTGTACCAATTCTTGTTCACTGTCCTCAAACGGTTTCTTGCTTTTGGACAATTGAATATCAAAATCTCTGCATTTTAACTGCATGTCTTTCTGACATCCTTCTAATTCTGCTCTTAACATTTCCTCCTTTTTACTTGCCCCATCTAGGTCAGCCTTTAACCTGTTAATCAGCTTGGTATCATTTTCTTGCATTCGCAGGGACCTATTCAAAATAAACCAGATCTTGGCGCATAGCCGTATCAAACAATCTTTCTCTGCATGTTTATCGGCTGCATTTAATAACCTTAGAAGGCAGACCTGAATTATGCTGCCTTCTGCAAAAATATTGTCTAGTTTTTCTTTCTGCACCTCACCATGAATGTGGTCATGCCATTCTGAGGCACTGTTCGATGACCACGTCCCATGTGCATATAACTTTGCCTCTAAATATTGCACTAGCTCTGGGAATGTGGCTTCCATTTGAGGCATTCTGAAATTCGTTTTTAGTGACACACTGTTATTATGAAATGGGTTCCCTTTAATGTACAGATGGCAGTGTGAGACACACTTGCCACGCCCAGTAGCTGCTCTATGATCACTTTCCCCGACCTGCAACGCACCATAAATATGTAGGGTATTTTGTGTAAATTTGGGGCCTAGCGGTATTTTTTACCGCCAAAAACAAAGGTAATTTAGCAATGACTACTCCTTGCATTTAGATTGGGTTTGGCTGTATGGTGGTATAGTGACTATGCATTATTTCAGTACACAGATACATGTTGTTGGTATGCATTTTGTTGTGGTATAGTGGTGAGCATAGCTTTCTTTTCTATTTGTGGCCCTAATATACAAAACCCCCTTCTTCTTGCTTGGTCTGTTCATGTGATCACTAGAGGCCTCGAACCTACATGTATGGATACCACAATTTTCACATATAGCGTTCACAAACCCCTGTGGTATTATCACAAATTTATTTACATTAGTGAGATTATATTTCCAGAGGCCTCTCTCTGCTGATTCATGTACGCTCAGCAGACTATTGTATTATATTCCACTCAGAAGCCACACACACATACCCTGAGTGGAATCACGCACACAACTATTTATAATTGCTAATGACATTACTTCATCTGTACAGGAAATTTGACACGTATATACATAACAACCTCCCCTTTTCTTGTATGGTATGGTTTAAATGCACCAAAAAACAGAAGCAAAAACACCCTTACACAGGCGGTGTGTTATAATAGTTTCATTTCAAAATAGTACATTACTAGCTTTGCGAGGCAGTACTTTCTAAAATAAACAGAAGAGAAACAAATGCAATAATACAACGCATTTCATTTTACATTTGCAACAATGAAAAGAACAGTACATCAATATGACAGCATTTAGATGGCAACATTATAATGTGGCATTTAAACACAGTATTCCCTAGCGATATCTTTCCTGCCTGAAAAAGACTTAATTCACATGACACTCCCTCAACATTTACGCGATAATTACCAGTTGTTTGTAGCTTTTCAGCATGCAAAATCTCCTGGCTCGTCGCCTCCGAGAAGTGGCCCAGGGTTTTCTTTTTTCTTTAAAACATACAGCGAGAACATGCAGTTCAATCTGCAATCTGCAGTTCTCAAGCCGGTGCCTAGTGACCAGGAACCCCCAGTCTTTGAAGGTCAACAGTGCAGCTGGAACGACACCTCTCAGCAGCAGAACGAAGGCGACCTCACTGCCGCTCCGCAAAATGTCTTCTCCCCTTCATTCTCTCAGAGCTACCCCAAGAAACCTCTGTTACATCCCCCAGGCTTACGTGTCACCAATCAAATTCACAATATCATATCCTCCTCCTCAACAATAGCTCACTTTTACAGTAGGCAACTGTATCTAATTGATTTCCTTGTATGCAGAGTGATTTCCTGCAAAGACAGTGAACAGAGCAAAGAAAAGAAAATCTAAATGCACGTTTAAAAATGAATCTCACCCTGCCTCCTTTTTCTACATGGAGAACACATTATAATGTTAATGAGTTAGAATCGGTGTTAGTCTTTATTAACTAAGTTAGCCAATCAGGTATCTAATGTGGTCTCCTGTAAGTGAGGCATTTCAAGTGAGAAAAAAAAATGGCGTGCTTTTAAAATCTGTAGCCTGTCTTCATTTACATGTCCATATGTTACACTGGCAACACATGGCTTGCTGTACCACATTATAGCAATAATGTGATCCCATGCAGTGGCGCTGCACTCCAAAATACGCTAAATTATACTACAGGTTCAGTGGGAAGTCTCGCAAGACTACGCTGTGGCGCGTGATCTTGCGAGGTCCCTACAAAAAGCTGTGGCCAACTATGCACTGGTGTACATTATTTCAACATCAATGTTCCTCACCCCAGTACTTAATTTTGGCGCTCTCCTCCTCACCAGAAACCATTTCTCGAATTTCTCTGATCCCGCCCCTCCTCTTCTTGAAGTATACAATACCTCATTGCCATCACCCATCCGCTGTGGGGCTTTACGTGAGCAACAATCTAGGAGTGATCCGAATCATGTCTGATCTGGTGTCCTCTGTCCGCTCGTAGAAGCCCGGGATCGCGAGAAGAAGGGTGGCCTTTGGAGAACACAGTACTGAGATTTTAGCACTGGACTCTGACCACACTGCAGAGCAGAGCGTCCCCCCTTACTTTATTTAAGGGGGCACCAGCAAAAGTTCAGGAACAGTGGGCGGCTGACACCATTTTGTGTTGCCTGGACCTTCGCTGGCCCCGCTGCTGTGGTACCCTGGGGCTTAGGGAGCACATGTGAGCAGGCAGGCGGGGTCAGGGCAGGGAGCAGGGGATCTGTCAGAGTGGTGGAGAGGGGGTGTCCCAGTAAGGGGATAGGTTTTTTGTAATTTTCATGGCAGAGGGGTAAAGTGGGAACGGGTTACCTTAACCTTTGCTGGTTTTTATGTGCTGGGAGAGCCGTGGTTTTGGGGGGGGGTCTCCAGGTGAGGGGTACATGTTTTCCCCTTCCTTTATCATGGCTTGCGCACCCCCCGGGTGATGCAGGCAGTAGTCGGTAATGACCGCTGGATGTTTCTGTGTGGGGAAGCGCAGTGTGCTCGTAAATGCACTAGATGGCAGTGCAGGGCCATCTGCACTGTGCAGAGGGCAGTAGTAGCGGAGCAGGACGATTAGGCGCGGCCATTTCGGCGCGGCCGATTCGCCGCGACCGATTCGGCGCAGGAGCCAATTAGGCGCACCCATTTTGGCGCGCCCAATTCGGCGCTGCGACGTTTGGCCACAGGGATGTTTTGGCGCGGGGTGGGGGTGTTGGGGGAGATTCGCAAAGGGGTTTGGGGAGATTCTGTTTAGGCGCGGGGTGGGGGGGCTTTGGGGAGATTATCATAGGGGTTTGGGGAGATTCTGCCAGTTCGGTATTTTTAAATGTATTGTTAATTTAATATAAATGCTTTATTATTATTATTATTATTATTTTTTATCAATTCTTCAATCATGGGAGTTAAATATATAACTTTTGCCGCCCAGGGACAAGGCCAGCTTGGTCTTGTGGTTAAGTTCCAAGACCCACAATCTTGCCGGCCATGGTTCGTGGCTGGGCTATTCTATTTTGCAAAATATCACATTATTTTTATTTAAAAGGGGAAATTAACGAAAGGTTCAGTTTATCCACAAACCATGGCCTGCAAGACTCTGGGGTAGAGAACTTAACGCAAGGCCACTACCTCCAGCAAATTTGGGAGGAGAGACGTGGTAGTGGGCAGGGGGTGGAGGAGCGAGGTGGTAGCTGGCAGGAGGTTAGAGGTGGTAGCTGGCAGGAGTTGGAGGGGGGAGGTGGTAGTGGGCAGGGGGTGGGAAGGGGGAGGTGGTATTGGGCAGGGGGTGGAGGAGCGAGGTGGTAGCTGGCAGGTGGTGGGAGGTGGTAGTGAGCAGGGGGTGGAGGAGAGAGGTGGTAGCTGGCAGGGGGTTAGAGGTGGTAGCTGGCAGGAGTTGGAGGGAGGAGGTGGTAGTGGGCAGGGGGTGGGAAGGGGAGGTGGTAGAGGGCAGGGGGTGGAGGAGCGAGGTGGTAGCTGGCAGGTGGTGGGAGGTGGTAGTGAGCAGGGGGTGGAGGAGAGAGGTGGTAGCTGGCAGGGGGTTAGAGGTGGTAGCTGGCAGGAGTTGGAGGGGGGAGGTGGTAGTGGGCAGGGGGTGGAGGAGAGAGGTGGTAGCTGGCAGGTGGTGGGAGGTGGTAGTGGGCAGGTGGTGGGAAGAGGGGGGTGGTAGTGGGCAGAGGGTTCTTTTTTATTGTGAATTGCCCAAATGCTTTATTATTATTTTTTTTTATTAGACTGTTCAATCATGGGGGTTAAATATGTAACTTTTGCAGCCCCAGGCAGAAGGCCAGTTTGGTTTTGTGGATAAGTTCCAAGCCTCACAATCTTGCAGGCCATGGTTCGTGGCTGGGCTAAAGCTTTTAATTTTTTTTTTTTTCAAATAGAATAAAATTAAAAGCTTTATCCCAGCCACGAACCATGGCCTGCAAGATTGTGAGGCTTGGAACTTAACCACAAGACCAAACTGGCCTTGTGCCTGAGGCAGCAAAAGTTGCATATTTAACTCGCATAATTGAATAGTCCAATAAAAAAAAATAATAATAAAGCATTTGGGAAAATCACAATGAAAAATTCTACACTTCACGCCAGTCACTTGACCCCAAATTATTTTCAAATGCAACACGTTGTCAGGCACAGTTCCTGTCAACGTGCTGCATTTGAAAATAATTATGCTTTTAAATTTGGCGTGAGGGAGTTTAGATGTGGCTGCAATGTCAGCCACGTCCAAACGTCCCTCGCGCCAAATCGGCGGCGCCAGAAAGGCTCCCGCGCCGAAATGGGCGCGGCGAACTGGCCGCTGCGGCCAACTGGCCGCGCCGAACCGGCCCGCGGCGAAACGGCCGCGCCAAAAGGGGGTGTACCCCAGTAGTAGGCATGCAGCGGGGAGCATACGGCCCAGTTTAGGAGGATGCCACCCTTATCTACAAGGAAGGAGCAGCTGTCATCCTATGATTTATTTATGGGTCCCAGGTGGGATGTAGTGGTAGGTTTTACATGCCTGCTTGTTGGGCAGATCAGGCGGCCCGGCATCAGCTGGATAATTTTATTTTGGTTGGGCAGTTTGCACCACGGTTGGTGGGGGGGCACACCAGTTGGGTCTGGCGGGAGAGAACGCTAGGTTGTAGCATCTGGGATAGAATAAATAATAATATATATTTGGAGTCATAATGTTATGCCACTATCTGAGTTGGCAGGGCAGTATTATAAGCTGCAGCTTATTTAGTTCCCCAGTTTGTCTAGTATGGGACATGGGCACCCCCTTCTAGCTGAGAGGGGGTGGTCACTAGTTTTTTCAGGTTTGCATGGGGCATTAGGGCAGGGCAGCCAGTGGGGAGTTGTGGGAGGGGGATGGGGAGGTAGGCGAGAGTAGGTATTGGGAGTGGGTGCTAGGACAGCAAGTGGCGCATTTCAGGGCAGGCGCCACCCATGAAGAACCACAAGAGAAATAGACGGTCCCCCCGGGGGTGTTGTTAGAGTGATCAGTACATCCCCAGGAGTGTACAGAAGGGTAAGAGGAGTTGGAGGGATGCCATCACCCGCAGCGAGCAGCAGCATGGGGAGGGACTAAGGCGGCCACCCCTACAGCAGTGACAGAAGGGAAACAGGACGTTCCTTGGGATGGATACCACAGCGAGGGGAGATTGTCATCTTCACCCGCAGAGTATTTGCAGGGAGTTTAGGCTGTCCCCGAGCAATGACTTCAATGGTGATGGGGTGTGAGCCCCACTAGGAGTTAAGGGAGGAGGTTTTTTCTTTTTTTCACAGCTGTGAGGTATGAGACGGAGAAAGATGGTGTGAAGATGAGCGGCTCGGAAGGAACGGACAGAATGGTGCCCCAGTGGGCAATGAGGTGAGCAAGGAATTGAAGGGAAGGTGTATTGGTGTTTGGGGAAAGGGAACATTGGGGTTTTTGGTTTAATGAAGGTGATGGCAGAGGTGTACTTTGCGGATGAAAGAATACTAACAAAAAATATATATTTTGAGTTGGGAAAACCTGGGTAGGCGGGGAAACAAAGACTAATATGCAGACATGTTGATAACGCAAGTAAGGTTGGCTACAGGAGAGGACGGAACAAAAAAAAGGCATTGTGGAGGTTTGGAGTGCCAAGGAGGTGGGGGAAAATGGATAACGAAGGAGAGGAGAGTGTGATTGTCTTGCAGGTCAGGCATAGATCATTTGCAATGGTCACTCAATTGACTCGCCTACCTTTCTTGATTTTTACCTCTGTCTCATAGACCCTATTTTCCTTACACATCACCCTCTGGTGTTCTCCCTTTGCACCACATTTGCTGCACCTTCAACCTTCGCCTCCTTAGTATTAACTATCAGACTTCTGTTACCCTTTTGCGCCATCACTTTACTCTTAACTCAATTCCCTTCCCTTAGCTTGCACGCAACCCCTTCCCTTGCCCACATTACTCAGTCACTAATTCCTTGTCACTCACCCCCTTCCATTGCCCTGGTTCAAATGTAGATCGTAGATCACCTTTATTTGCCATTCATCCTCTGCCAGACATGACAAGAAGTTGTAGACAGGACTTGATGGTAATTGTAGCTATGGGGTCTGCACTTGGACAACACAACGAAAAACGAGTGGACTTAGTATTTATTGTGCTGCGAAGGTGCACTTTCTTGTAAAGTTGGCTGCATATTTCAATTCATGAAAGCAGAAGGAACTGTGAGGGGTGCCATCCTGGGATATGGTGATAGACAGGGAGTAAGGGTGACCTGTTGAAAGTATTTGTATTTTCAAGGAAGCGGAGGCACTTTCCTTCAAAATACAAAATTTTGAGGAAGGGTCATGGTAGGGGGTAAAAAGAATTGCCTCTCTGGTGTCCACATTTGCATTGCCTTTCCCAGGAAATGCTTAAAAGTGACACTTTTGACTATAATGTGCATAGAAATATGACCAGTAACAGTATGAACTACTACACCTGCTAGATAAACAATTTACACCTTCATGTTGAAGTTGAAAATGGTTGAAAAAATGCTTAGGATTATACCTTTTTATGTTACTCTTGGGAGAGGTGGTATTTTTTAAATATCTCCAGAGGTATTCCAGAAATTCCCACCACTCTAGTGATAAGCCTGGAATATCGGTGGATTTCAGAAGTATCGCTGGCACAGTTAGTAACTTTATTCCAGCAGTATTTTACAAAAGATTCTGCCCAACTCTGAGTAACCTGCTTAGTTTAATTATACTAATAAGTAATACCTGACTGTTACATCTTTCTGTGCCTGTTTTTCAGCTGTGCCCAAAAGTGAGTACCACAATCTTGAAATATTCATGGTTATTATTCATGGTGCTGTTAAACACTTTTTTGTTATGAACTCACAAGTGATCAAGAAACTCACCAGAATCAAACCAAGGACCAACCCTAATAAGACATGGAGACTAACTTACTTGACAAGCATGTGTTGTGGTAAGTGGCTGAGGATTGCAATAGAACAAAGGTTTATGGGCCACAGTGGTAGCCAACATTAACATCCAGGGTCACAGAATCAGTTATATAAATGCATACTTCGCTGCTGTGTAGCATGTAGTCTAGGCTCATTTCCATCTAACTGTGGAGGCCCACATGTGGATGCCACCCAGGCACAACTGCAACATTGCTGAAATCAAGATGGCTGGTTCACTCCATCTTCAGAGAAGCCAGCAAGCATTTCAACACTCCGCACAGTCGAGGCAGGCTGGAATTTGAAGAATATTGTCTTTTTTGTTGCTTTTTTGCAATGTACACCTCTGGCACTTGGAGCAACAATCCAGCCAGCCTGGGGGGCAATTGTCCCTTTGCCCCCTTCCCGGTCTGCCCCTGTCGTCTCTATATATTTACCCAACTCTTTTTATCCATCAATATCCATGCATCTATATTTTGCGCTATAGCTATCTCTCTATGTCTGAGAGGAAATGTAAAATGAGTTTGTGGCTTTTTGATCAGCACTGAAGGTGCGTAGGGCCTAGCTAGGTAGCTAACTGCAACACATACTTATCGAGTGTTGGGAAATGGGTGCTTTGAGTAATGTTGCACTAGGTGGCAGAGTCCCAGAGGTGAAATGATTTATCTGATGGACAGAATTTCAGGAGTGTGTCTAGGTTGCATTGGGTTCAAGGTGGCAAAGCGTGTTTTCATGGTGTTTATTCAAGTTCTGTTTCTTAAAGTGAGGAGATGGCTTGGATGTGTCCAGGCCCGACACTGTTAGGTTTAGTTGTGATGGGTTGCCTGACTTTACATTGAAGAAAGACTGCCACATTCTTGTAAAAACTCTTTTGACAGTAATGCAATCACCACCTCGCCTGATCGGAACTGTATGGGCAGACAGATCTGCAACCCACACTGCTGCAGGATGGCCTCCCTTGTGGGCATCTATAACAAGCATTATCATACATCCCAAGGGCACATGACTGCTAGTGGCCCGAGCACACAGCAATGTGTGGTGTCTATGCCCCGCACTGCTCCAGGCTGCAGGTGTTGCATTAGCCCAAAGCGGGGTGGGACAGGGTGTCTTGAGACCATTAAAATGGAACCTGCGCGCTGTATAAATCACAATAACATAACATGGACACTTGTTTGTGGTCTGCTCCTGCGGAATTTCACAACAAACCGTGTATATGATAGTGGTTCTTCCAGTAGGACAATTTTAGAATTTGGTTGAAATAATTTGGTGATTATCGATTACACAAAAGTAAATTTAATTTGGAAGACAATTTATTAAGTATTTGCAATGAAAAAAAGCTGACAAGATGAACACTTCCGTTTTCCACATGTATTCTTAGATGTTAAAAGTATCAATTTAAAAAAAAAAAAAGGTTAGATTGAGTAGGGGTCTGTTTATTGTAAAGAACAAAGTAAATATTTTGTTCTGTGGAATAGTTGAAATATTTCCTTATTTTAACTGCACAGCTTGCAATTGAGAGTAGAAAATAATATTGTTAATTTTTATGGCATTTGTTCCTGAAAAACGAAACCTTCCTTTGGCGATGTGAACACACAATAAAGGTTTTCTTTGTTATTTGTCCTTAAATCCCTCAAAAGAACAATTTGAAGGACACAATGTCGTGAATAACTACAAGGAATTGATAACATTCACTATAATGTAACCGAACATAAGAAAGTGAAGTTTCTATTTCTGAGATCTGTTTGAGACTTTTGCTCATCTTTACATGAAGAGAATGGGAAATCAACAAATAAAGTAAGGAACAGTTTACATAATATTTATGCGACTGATTTTGGCATGTGTGCTGTATGCCTCATTAATGATGTGCTGGATTAATGTTCATTTAGACGCAAAGACTAGACCTCGTGCATGTAGGTATTACCATACATTATTTAACATATGTATGTACTTTGTACATTATTTTTGAAAATGGGTACTGAAATATATTTTTGCATTCCCAAATGTACATATCTACGTCCTGGTGATGTGCGTTCATCATGGATACAATCTTCCTGTGGGTGGGTTTTTTAACCAAAACTGGACAATAACTATCAATAACAAAACTTTAATATCCATATTCTGGGATGAACGTCGGGCAACAGTTTGTCCATTTCCAGTGGCATTGATACAGAGCAACATGCCAGCATTTATGATATGAATATGTGCTGATCACAAGGTGTTGCATTTCAAATTAAAATTAGCCCTTTGTTCTCACAAACGGAACACCATGAGCATCAATCAAACATTGCAGATGAAACATAAGTGCATTAGATTTAACCATATGCAACTTTGACTTCAAAATGCAAATGCAGGGATTAATCGATAGAGGAAGGCACTCAGCAATATTTGATGGAAGTTGACAGTATTGGGAAAAAATTGAAGCATGCCATGTTTTCTGGTTATCACTTTTATTTTATTCGGAAACGTTTTCAATGTTTTGTGGATGTAATCTTCTATTTTGAGCATTATGTTAAAAATATAACTACTTGTTACATTCCCGACTATTAGTAGCTGTTAGTTTACTTTCTTTTCCCAAAAAGAAAAAACCATCACACTGTGTGTGGATGTGTGTGTTGATCTTCCTGGTTTTGCGTTAGGCAACGTCATGACATAGGTGGTGACAGGGTACTTTTGGCTACACTGTCTACAAACGTCATGAGAATAGGATTGAGCATATTATTTTTACTAGTGATATCAGCTTGAGGAGTGGTTTACCTGAATTACTGTTGCAAAGGCACTTGAAATTAGGGTGATGGATCAACGGATAAGATTAGGACAAGATGGCGGTTCCTGACCCATGAGTTTTACATGTGTAAATGTGAGAAAATGAAAGTAAGATGCATTGGAATTTATTTTAGGATCGATCGATGTATGCTCAAAAATACAATACATGCCTGATCGAGTGGGCCAATAAAATCCCTTGGAGAACTTCCCCTTTATTTAAATGTGTGACTATCATAACAGCCAATGCCAGATCTCCTCCGTGGAAGAGGTTTCCACCTTGCTCAGGACCCATTTCCAAAGTGAAGAGGGTCTTGACTGATTGGCAGAGAACAACTGCAATGCAAGACCCTGGAAATGCAACAAGACGATGAGCATTTAACCGTGTCAGGAATAGTCGATAAACGCTGTCTGGCACTGAACCCTTGATAGGAGCCCACTCAGAGGCCTTCAAAACTGCCCAATGATGTTTTAAAATGTCTGCCATCATACCAGTTTGAAAGGGAAAATTATCTGTTGGACGTCATCACACTACCAATTCCCCCTTAAACTAGGAGATACACACCTTAGCAAATTAAAGCCAAGACATGACAAGGGCGAGTATATTATTTAAAACTCTGTTACGTGAATTTGATTGTAACCTTGTTCACTTTAGGTATTTTAAAAGTTGTACTGTTTTTTATACTTCTTTGGGAGAAGGAGGGGCATATCTAGGACACATGAGACCTTACACCTGTGCACGTAATGTCTTCATCATGACCGCATGCACGGCTCTAATGAATGTGATTTGGTTAAGATAATTTTTCCCTGGGGGCGTGGCTATTAGGTGGATAGCTGTTAGGTGGACACGTATTGGGTGGACAGGAGGGAAGGACATGCCAGAAAGCTACAGTGGGGTGGGGCACCTGCACATTTCAATTAATGGCCTCAAGCACAGATTCTTTACTGCTGCTCATGTCTATTGAGATAGTTTCTATAAAAACACAGGGGCTCAACTCTCCTTTTAAAAGGAAATCACTCCTGCACAGGATTGCCCATCTAGACGCAGATGTAGTGCTACTTCAGGAAACCCACTTGAAAAAAATCAGACGAATGGCAGCTGGTTTCCCGAAGGTTCCCTCTCCAGTTTTATTAATTAACGCAAAACGCCTTTCACCAAACAAATGCATATTAAAAGAAACAGAAGGGAGATGTATATAGGCCTCCCGGGAATCCTTGCAGGTACACCTATTACCCTCTTCTTGATCTACTGTCCTAATGACCACCAATCATCCTTTTTTGACCACCTCTTCCCAGCTATTTTGGAAGGAGAATTACTTTTGGGATCAGACTTTAACACCGTTGCAGACCCAGCGAAAAGCCATTCCTCCACTGTCTCCTCAGTTTACACTCACTCCTCAACATCACTTACCCAGGGTTTTCGGAACTTGGGCTTAGCTGACACCTGGAGGCACCTCCACCCGACGGATAACGATTACACATTCTACTCTCATCTTCACAATAACCAGTCCAGGATTAACACATTTTTTGCCCACCTCTACACATTGGACACCATCCCAGAAGCAACCATTGGGAACAGAATCCTTTCAGATCATGCCCTGATTACAATAAGCATCCTTGCAGAGTAAGGCAGGATCCCCAGATCCCCAGTCTGAATGATATGCTGTTAAGAGACCCTATTTTTAAGGGGAAAGTTAATGAACATTTCACCCAATATATCCAACTAAACGATAATGGGGAGGTATCCCTAGAATCGCTATGTGAAGTTTGTAAGGTAGTGATCATAGGAGCACAAATTAGCCTAGCAGCCACACACAGCAAACTCCTGCAAACTCAAATAACCACCCAAGAGACCCAAACATCAACCTTGGAACAGGAGCATAAATTAACGGGGTCTCGAAAAAATCAATCGTAGGCTACTAAATGCCAGGGAGTTGTTTATAGACCTTACTAACAGAGAAGCAGCCAAAACTGGGATGTGCACCGAGCAGTTTTACTACTCCAAAAGGAATACATTGAATAAGATACTGGCCTTCAAGCTGAGGTTACTACGGATGAAAAATCCCATGCAACATTTAAGGGCCCTGTGATGAATTCTGCGGAGTCACCACTGATTCCTCAGTGATAGTCTCCTCCCATATGGCCAGTGGACGGCAGCCGCTAACTGATCCTGAGGGTGGTATTATGCGGGAGGATACTGTGGTAGAGGACAACTACCGGGTGGAGGTGATGAATTCACTAGGAGAGATACAGTATCCCCCCCCTGTTGATGAAAGCACTATAACACCCAAACTGCTGATGGCATATAGCCATTCTGAGCAGAAATCCGTTCATACCGTAAATAAACATAACACACATTTAACATCCTTTGTCTCTGATGTTTTTGTTCTAAACAAACGTCCTTTGGCCTTTAACTCCCATAACGCCTCAAGTACTGAGATGAGGAAGATGAAGGAGTTAATATCAATTCAAAGAAAGCCTAAGCTAAACACAGAGACTAGTTGTTACGATGAAGCTCAGCTGCACGGGACATTTAGAAATGGCTTATGCCTTCAATTGAGAGTCAGAGAGGAGAGAGACAGAGCAGGCGTAGCGGGAAGCACAATCGTAAGTGAAGGCAGACGCACACGAAATGTCCGTGCAGAAGAAGGCAGGTGCTTTTAAGCGTTACCTACTGGAGAGGCAGAAGGCCTAGGAGGGAAGCACAGCAGACACCGAAGGAGAGCCTCTGAGGTACTGTCAGCTGCAGTAAAGCTGTCTAGGACACAGTCATGACAAACAGCAGCAGCTTCATCAGCAAGTCAATGTGGAGCCCGTAGGGAAGCTGAAAGAGGGTCTGGAAAGCAGGAGACACTATACTTGACTGAAGATTTCGCTGCTGCAAGCCACGCGTCAGAAAAGCTATCGGACACCTGCGAGCCAGCCCAGTGACGGTAGAGACCCTGGGGTGTACCAACAGGCATATAAACAATTGATAGTTCATTTTGAATACCGATGAAGCAAAATAGAAAGATAGAATTTGCACAAACCCTCATGCCTGAGATGTCAATATGGGGAAAGTTGGGGCACATGTTATCACAAGCAGATCAATGATAATGAAGAATTTAAAAGACAAAAGTTGCGAATGTAACCATGTATAAGATGTCGATATGGGGAACGTTGAAGCACGTATTGCCACAATCAAAAGAATACTTGGGAAGAAGTTAAAAGACAGAACTTGAACAAGTCTCCATATATGAGATGTCCATATGGAGAAAGTTGTAATAAGTATTGCCAAAAGCGAATGAAGTATAGACAGTGCAGGAATACAACTGTCCTATACTTAAAGATAGGAAAAGGTCCTGATAAGTGAAACACATCAGGCAGAGAGCCTTTGGGGGACGGTTTCCTGTCAGGAGAGTACACCGGGGTATCTAAAAAACCCAGAATGGGATTCCTGGCAGGGGTGTACACCAGTTAATCAATTTAAAGTATATGAAAGAAGAGGACATTGTGAAGGGATGCCTGGCAGGAGAGTACACCAGGGGTTCTAAAGAGTATACTGAAAATTCCTGGTAGGGTAGTATACCAGCAAGTTGTCCTTAAGAAGCTGTTTTGTAAATGAGATACTTTTGCCATCCTTAAAGAAGTTTTTCTGTGAAAGAGACATGTTTGCCTTCCTTAAAAAGTTATTGTGTAGAAAAGACCACTTTTGCCATCTTTAAGGAAACGCCCCCTGGATCCAGGGTTTTCTTATGCTAACCTGGTCTCTGCGGAGGTGTTGG
Organism: Ambystoma mexicanum; assembly: GCF_040938575.1. Taxonomy (NCBI): domain Eukaryota; kingdom Metazoa; phylum Chordata; class Amphibia; order Caudata; family Ambystomatidae; genus Ambystoma; species Ambystoma mexicanum. The sequence continues at coordinate 1,230,461,157 of NC_090927.1, forward strand.
GGCACAGTTGCAGCCCTGCCTGAACTTGAATCACCCCCTTCAGGCCTCTCCCTCAGTAGAAAAGCTGTGAGCGGTGGTACGTGGTGATACTGCTCCTGCATGCAGATAACGGTGTGTGAGTGCGCCAATCTGTGATTGTTGTACCTCTCGAACCCTTCACCCCAAAGTATGGTTTCTGTGAGCATACGCCGGCCCATAAAGCTCACCTGTGAATTATGGAAGATAAACTCTCCGTCCTGCTTCTTCTGGCAGGGGCACGTCGAATGGGATCTAGATCCTTCACTGATCCCTGATAAGGATTAGTCCAGTCCAGCTGCGATTATGCTTCTCCTTATGATTGGTAAGTCTTTCTTGAGCTCTTGTGATGCTGTTCATTCTGTTTGATGTCTTTATATGTTGCTCCTATGTATGACTGCAATAATGTCTCTCTTCTGTTTTCTTCTCTTATATGGAAATGCAGCCTCGATGCAGCTGTGAGATGTGAGACGCAGTAAAAGATGGTTTAAGGAAAAGTGCAAAGTATGGCGAAGTGCCACCTTAAACGGACTGTTTTTCCGATGTCTAACCTTGTCTTCTGTTTTTCCTTGCAGGCGCTGCTGTCGATGATGGAGCGTGTTGTGCTGCGGTGCCAAGATGAAGATTTCGGCGTTCTCGAAAGTGTAAAGATGAATACTTGGTTCGCTGAAGAGATGTACAGGTAAGAACAGCTTCCCCCAGTTGGTAAGTATGCTGGTAGGAAGCAGGATGTCCAGGAAGCAGGATCTTCAAAGGTAAGTCTGACCTCGGGTGACTGTGAGCGTTACACTGCTTGCAAGTGCAGAATAACGCGAAGCATCTCTCTTGAGGATCGGGGCAGTTTATATAGCTGAGATCGTGGGCACGCCCATTAGGGTCGGCTTACTAGCCACACTCTGTCACTCCTAGAGAGTGAGTATGTGCAAAGGCAATCCATTAGCAGCCACACCCAAGAATACACTTGGGGCTGCTTAATGGATGGAATGTTCAAGGTTAATGCATCTGAAGTGCTATGTCCATAATAAAAGCTTTTTGGTGTTAAACGGATGTTCTTGTTTACTTTTGTTCATGAGCCTGTCGCCAAAGGCGCCAGGACAGGGTCCACCCAGGTCTCCTGTGCATGCGACCCCTGCATGCCTGTGCCCTTGACTTCATGACCATGACAGGTTTCTTCCTTGGAGGAGACTATTTTGTTGGATTTATTTATTTGCTTTTCATATGAACACTTTTTGCTAAACCTAGATCAGAGACATTTTTCCTTGCATTTTTTTGTTGTTCATTTCTAATGTGAGGGTCAGATATGTTTTGGACACAAGGACAGTTTTCATAATTTTGACGATAAGACACAGACGGATGATTAGTTTTAGTTTCCTATGCAGGGAAACTCTCTTATTGCTCGAGATAGAAAGGCTTTTATCCAACCACTCTATTTTAATAAAGCTATCTAATGTTGAAAACATTACATCTTTGTGGGCCCCTCTCATTTCTGACCACTCACAGTCCTTAAAAGTGACGTTATATCTAACTAGTCGTCCAAGCTGAAAATTCTCTGCGAAAATGACACCTCCTTGTTGAGGGCAGAGAATTTAAACACACAACAACAACAGCTTTATCTCAATCAATTGGCTCTCCCTAACCTTATATAGGAAGACAATCTGCTATTAGAGCACCCTATTGAAACGGAAGAGATTTTACAGGCCATCAAGTTCCTCCTTTCCAGAAAATCCCCAAGCCTGGAAGGGTTCTCTATAACCCTTCATAAAAAAAATTCTCTGCAAGCCTGCTAAAATGGCTGTAGAAGAAGAAAGCTCAAACCCCAGTGCAGGGTCTCTGTTGCAAAGAATCAAGCCTATTTTAGAATTTTAGAAAACATTATTTTAATCATTGATAATGTCCGTCCACAATTCCAAAAATGTGATTTCCTATGTGAAGGTCAGTAAACTGAAAAAAATCATTTTGAAAATGAAATAATTGCTAGTTATTTTTCTATCATGAGCAATAACGTTGTCTACATGGCCATGAGGTTTGCCCACGCACGCTTTTTCAAGGTGATGTTGAGATTAGTCAAATCATCACATGATCCATCCTCGTTCATGAATTATGATGTCAAATACTGTCAGGAACTGTAGTACCTCCCCATTCTCTCTCCTCACCTGAGCCTTCAATGCTATCGTTGGAGTTCTCAGACACCCTTTTCTTTCTGCTCTTGGTTTCTTTAAGCTTCCTTTCCTTATTTACGTGCAAGTAAGCGCAAGCTCCCTCTGAGGCCACCGTGACCTGCACGGGAACAGGGTCAGGTGGAACCCCAAGGAGAAAGCTCCCAAAAGTTTGAGGGGAAAAAGCCAGTTGTATTGGAAAAAACCCTGATTGAAAAGGATGATCAGATCCTGAATTTGTATGAGTTGTGTTTTAATTGAAATATGAAGTCCTGTTGAACTTGAGTAGACCGTTCTTCCTTAAAGCTGGTATGGACGTAATATTGACAGCTGAATACTGGAAATTCGGTAAGACTGTATCCTGGACTCCACGAGAGAATTTAAACCAATGCAACAGGATAGAGGCCAGAAAAAGGAAAAGGAGGAACAAAAGCAAACGGAAAGACAGTCAGACGAGAGGGAATAGGATCTACTGGCAGGATGCTAGAGATACAGATAATGATAGGAAATCAGCATGGCAGGTACAGAACCCAAAACAAGCAAGGTGTGTTCCGTATTGGTTACGGGAAGCAGACAAACCAAAAAAGGGGGAAACCGAACACAGGGTAAAGAGGGAAGAGAGTGGATAGTATCCAAAGGAGAGAGAGAGAGAGAGAGAGAGAGAGAGAAACGAAAATACAGATCACCTGATAGAGAGACTGGAGATAGACAAGAAAGATAGAATGTGAAACTGAAACTGAACGAAAAGACCCAACAAGGAAAGGAAAGAGCAAACAGGACAAAAATTAAAACTTAGTCAAAAGACTAACAAAGAGAGCACTAGTACTAGCGAGTCCAGTACGAGCAGCGCAGGTCCAAAAACGGATACAACGCACCGCGTATCTGGAAGTGACTGCCTATGTTGCATAGGCCGCCATTTGGGGGTAGACTAAACCGTTGAATGCGGTTCGAGAGCACAATACCACCCAACCTCCACTGAGATCAGCGTTTCCAGGGACGGAGCATGACAGTATGCCTCCTTCTCATCGCCACCCCTCCTGGCTTGGCCGGGTACAGTCTCTGGAACCGTTGAATCATGCGGGGGGCATGAATATGCCGAACCGGATCCTAGGTTCTTTCAGAAATCGAGTAACCCTTCCAGTGAACAAGATATTGTAACTCTCCATGTCTGTAACGTGAATCCACCAGTCTGTCCACCTCATATTCTTCAGGATCTGGTTCTGTGGTTGATCTAAGTCATGGGAGACTCCTTCCGTATGGGTCATCCACATAATCTTTTAGAAGAGAGGTCTGCAACACCGGATGGACCCTCTTGAGAGAGCGAGGCAATTCCAGCTTAAAAGCAATGGGGTTAACTCGAGACATGATGGCAAATGGTCCAATGTAGTGGGAGAACATATCCCATGATGTACCCATCAAGGCAAATTCTTCATGGATAACCATACCAATGTGCCGATCTTCCAATCTGGGTTAGGTCTACGATTGCGGTCGGCCAGAGTCTTGTAAGACCGGTGGCTCTCTTCTAGCACACCCAAGGCTACCTTGTGAACCTGTTTAAGGTGGGAAAGCAAACTATCCACCATAGGGGAGTTTGTGGAAGAGAAACCGCTCCATGGAAGATGTTGGGGATCAAATCCATAGGTACAGAAGAACGGGCTCATGTTAATGGCTGAATGTCTTGTGGTGTTATATGAAAACTCAGCCATAGAGAGGTATTCTGCCCAATCATCTTGTTCAACATTACAGAAACAACTGAGATATTGTTCTAATGTAGCACTTAGCCTGTTCATCTGCCCATTTGTCTGGGGAAGATAGTGCCCTATGGATGCCAATTTGTTCACACAGAGAAGTCCAAAACTTAGAAGTGAACTGTGTACTTCTATCAGAGATAATGGTGCTGGGAAACCCGTGTAGTTTTACTATGTCTTTGAGAAAGACTCTGGCTGTTTCCGGAGCAGACGGTACATTGGGAAGCGCCGACAAAATGTGCCAAATTATTGTAGGTATCCACAATTACCATGATGGCTGTGCATTGGTTCGAGACTGGTAATTCAACAGTAAACTCCATTGAAATCTGTTCCCAGGGTTGTGATGGCAATCCACTCTGCTGAAGGAGTCCGATATGTTTCTGTCTGGATACCTTGCTGGATGCGCAAACCGGACAGGTCTCAACATACAGCTTCACATCCTTATGCATTTACAGCCACCACAATTGTCTGGAAAGCAAATCCAGTATCGCCTTTTGACCCTTGTGACCTGACATGGGGGAGTCATGGCACCAGCTTAGTGCTTGCGTCTGAAGTTGAGAAGACGGTAAAAAGAGAGCATGTTTGTGTAACAATAATCCGTCCTTGAGCCGTTTTAGGCCACTGGGAAGTAATTCCTTCTTACACCTTCGGGTGGTATTCCGTACCTGTTGAAGAAATGGAACTACTGCATCCAGGAAAAGCTGGTTCGGCAATTGGAGTTCATTACCAACGTATGAGCCTGACAATTCACCTAGATTTCTAGACAAGGCATCAGCCACCACGTTCTTCGAACCAGGAACGTAGGTTATATTGAAGTCAAAGTGTGACAAAAAATATGCCCATCGGGCATGGTGGGAGTTTTTGCACTCGATTTGTTGCAGTACCTTTTAAGTTACGATGGTCTGTTCTGACTAGAAAGGGGTGAGTGGCACCCTGGAAAAGATGACGCCATTACTTGCATGCTTGTCGAATGGCCAACAATTCCTTTTCAAGGACGGAATAATTACTTTCGCTGGTGGTTAGTGTGTGTGAGTAATAAGCAATGGGATGTTCTGTACCCTCCTTCTCCTGTATGAGCACCACCCCTAAAGCTCCTCCAGATGCATCTGCCTCCAGGATAAAAGGTTGGGTCTGATCAGGCTGTGTCAATATAGGTGCAGTGGTAAACAGATTATTTAGATGTTGGAAGGCTTCTTGTGCTGCAGGCAAACGCCACTCCTTTTTTGAGTAAGCAAGTAATGGGTAAGATAACATCAGAGAAGTTAGGGATGAAACGCCTATAAAAGTTAGCTAGACCCAAAAACCTTTGCACCTCCTTCACTGAGGTGGGTTGTTTCCAGTCTACAATGGCCTTCACCTTATCTGGATAAATCTGGACCACATTCGGGATAAGAATAAATCCCAAGTATGACACAGTGGACACTTCAAAGATGTAATTCTCAGGTTTGACATACAAGTTGTGCATCTGTAGCCTCTGTAACACCTCTTTCACCTGTTTGCAGTGTTCTTCTAATGTAGAGGAAAATACAAGAATGTCATCCAAGTATACCACCATGGACAAGAACAAAAGATCCACAAATATCTTATCAATGAACCTTTGAAAAACCACGGGGCATTGATGAGGCCGAAGGGCATGACACAATACTCATAGAGTCCCAAGGGTGTCCTGAATGCTGTCTTCCATTCGTCCCCTCGTTTGATTCGCAGCAAATGATATGCCCCACAGAGGTCCAATTTACTAAAGTATTGAACCCCCTGAACCACATCCAGTATGTCCCGGATGAGAGGCATTGGATATCGGTCTTGTATAGTCAGGTGATTGAGACCCCTCTAATGAATACAGGGTCTTAGTTCTGAGTAGCCCTTCTTATAGATGAAAAACAAAGAGGCTCCTCCAGGGGACTTGGATTCCTTAATTAGTCCATTATGGAGGTTAGCCTCCAGATATTCCTTGAGTGCTTGTTTCTCTGGGACGGAAAGTGGAAACATCCGACCAAACGATATCTGTGCGCCCTCCTGAAGTCCGATGCTACAATCTTCTGGTCTATGCGGAGGCAATAAACATGGAAGGTCATCGTCAAAAACTTCAGTGAATTCCTGGTACTGTCTCGGTACCAAGGATACCGTCTTTCTTGGATGAGGAACTGGCACACATGTTTGGGAAACTGTATTGCAATCCGTGAGGCAATGTTGTGAGCAGAAGGTAGAAGCAAAATGAAGATTATTCGCCTTCCAATGTATTTTGGGATTGTGACGCCTCAACCATGGGATTCCCAGTGTAACTGGGAAGTGAGCTGCTCTTATGATTTCAAACACCAGTTGTTCAGTATGGCTGCCCAACGCTATTTGTATGGGAGAGGTCTCCATGACAATAGGACCAGAAGACAACGGAGTTCCGTCAACCCCTTCAACCGGAAAGAGCTTCATCTTCTCCAGTAGTGGCATCTGGTTGGTCTTGGCCCATGTTATGTCAATGAAATTGCCAGTTGCATCACAGTACAGCATGGCAATGGGTTTTTAGAGTTTTTGGAGGAGAAATCTCCAACTGTACCGAAAACACCATAAAACAGTTGTCCTCCTCTTCCTCTATTGGTCTAGTATTGTTGCAGGGAGTTGTGCGATCACCCCCGTTACCACCCCTGCATAGGTACGGGGCTGAGCGTTTCCCTGTCATTTCAGAAGGACTTCTGGAGAGGAATTCCGTTGGTATTTGGCAGAATAACAATAGGCACAAAGTCCCTTCTCCCTTCTTCTTCTTCTTTCAGCAGGCGATACAGGCCCTCTAGTGGTACCTATCTGCATTGATTCATCAGGTTGTCCTCAGTCTCTTGAAGGTGATAAGGAAGGCAATGGGAGGTAATATCATCCTCTTCTTTTCTCCATTCTCCTCTCATGGCACCTGAATTCTATCCGGAGTGCTGCTGTGGCTAATTCTTGAAAGGAGTTAGGTCTGGGTATTCAAGCCAATTCGTCCTTAATTTCCTCATGTAGACCCCTGTGAAACAATGTCTACTGAGCAGAGTCCAGCCATCCTGATAGTGAAGAAAGTCTTTGAAACTGAAAAACATATGTCTGTACATCTTGCGAGCCTTGTCATATCTCTGCCATGGCTTCAAAAGAGGAGAACTTCACCTCGGGGCGATCAAATCCACTCTTAAAGTTCTGCACGAACTGGGGATAATCGGTCATTGATGGGTCAGCATTAGTGATAAAAGGGGTTGCCCAGGCTAGGGCATTGCCCCACAAATTGACGACCAGGAATCCCACCTTAGATCAGTCTGTTTCATATCTCTTTGGGGCGAAATGAGAAATACACTTGACAGGCATCCAAAAATTCCTTTAGTTGCTTGGGTTGCCATCATATTTACCAAACAGGAACGGAAGTGGAAGGAGATCACCTAGAGCATCCTCACATAGTGCTACCTGTCAGATCAGAACAGTGCATTCACCAACTCCTGATACTGTTCCAGAGAAGCTATCTGGGTGTTTGGGCATTGTATACTGTCCCCGTTCCCTCTCCTCACCTGAGTCTTCAATGGTATCGTTGGACTTCTCAGACACCCTTTTCTTTTTGATCCTCTTGGTTTAAGCTTCCTTTCCTTTTTTACATGAAAGTAAAAGTGAGCTCCCGCGGAGGCCACCGTGACCTGCAGGGGAACAGGGCCACAGGGAACCCCAAGGAGCAACCTCCCAAAAGTTCCAGGGAAAAAGCCAGTTGTGGCAGAAAAAAGCCTGATTGAAAAGGATGCTCAGATCCTGAATTTGTATGAGTTGTGTTTGTCTTGAAATATGAAGTCCTGTTGAATTTGAGTAGATCATTCTTCCTTAAAGCAGGTACGGATGTAATATTGACAGATGAATACTAGAAATGCGGTAAGACTGTATCCTGGACTCCACGAGAGAATTTGAAGGAATGCAACAGGATTGTGCCCAGAAAACTCCTAAAAAGAATCCCAGAGGAATGGGTATATCAGCGGATAAAGGAAAAGGAGGAACAAAAGCAAATGGAAAGACAGTCAGATTAGAGGGAGTAGGATCTTACGGCAGGACGCTAGAGATACAGGTAAGGATAGGAAATCGGCGTGGCCGGTACAGAACCCAAAACAAGCAAGGGGTGTTCCGTATCAGTTACGGGAAGCAGACAAACCAAAAAAGGGGAAAACCGAACACAGGGTAAAGAGGGAAGAGAGTGGATAGTATCCGGAGGGAGAGAGAAGGAGAGAGAAGGAGAGAGAAGGAGAGAGAAGGAGAGAGAGAGAGAGAGAGAAAATAGACAAAGCGAAAGTAAACAAGATTACCGTAAAACAGCGAGCAAGAAAGAAAGATAGAATCTGAAACTGAATGAAAAGTCCCAACAAGGAAAGGAAAGAGCAAACAGGACAAAAATGAAAACGTAGTCAAAAGACTAACGAAGAGAGCGCTGGTACTAGCGAGACCAGTACGAGCAGCGCAGGTCCAAAAACGTATACAACGCACCACGTATCCGGAAGTGACCACCTATATTACACAGGCGGCCATCTTGGGGGTAGACTAGACAGTTGAATGCGGTTTGAGAGCACAATACCACCCAACCTCCACTGAGACTAGCGGTTCCAGGGACGGAGCATGACATATACTTGATCAAATTCAAATCTGTACGTGCTATATTACACTGTTGGAAATGATCAATGACATGCTAAGCGCGCAATGGTTCACACATTCTTTGTGAAGAACTCTATCATTTAAGAAGTACTTTCAAGGATTTGTGCATCAGACTGTCCGCTACTTCTGTGTGTTCAGCCTGTGGATGACGTTCCTTTTGGCGTCTAGTACGGCTTTTCAACCACTTCCTAATAAACTGTAGTGTAACTCCCCTTATGTCCGGATCCCCTTTTACCCTTTTACTTAAACCGGGGAAGGACCCCATGGACTGTTCGGCATACTGTCCAATCTCCATCCTAAACTTTGGCGCTCTCATATACTCCAAAGTCCTGGCTAACCGTTTAGCTCCCCTCTTACAATCTTACAAGAATTGATCAACCTGGACCAATCTTGCCTTATTTTTTACCACCAAACTCACGATAATATCTGTACAGTGATCAATGCATTGGACTGGTGCAACAAAAACAAAATGCCCCTACTAGGGTCACCAGACGTCCCGGTTTTGCTGGGACTGTCCCAGGATTGGCCGTTCTGTCTCTCAAAGGGTTTTTATTAAAAAGCCTGTTCGGGTTTTGGGGAAATGGAGGGTGACAGTCCGGGTTTTGATAAAGGGCAATCATTATGAAGTAAATATACATCAAAGCATTTTCAGAATTTTGATGTGGCAGGTTGGGTTCGATTCTACCAACCTTTCAGGTACCACCCACATACATGAAATTGTTGTGCCACCGAGCTACGTTGAGATGCAATCAAACAGAAAGGCCTGTCAAATCAATCAGAGCCATAGATCCTTTTGTATTAACATCTATACATCATGATTTTAAACCACACATTTTATAAGCAAAATCATTGCTGCAAACACTGTTGGGGGGCAGACATTGGGATGGGGAGGGTGTTCACAGGCGAAATGCTGTGGGGAGGTGTTGTGAGGGGTTAGTCCTTCATTTACATTTTTCGGCATACTGGTTCTTTTTCTTGAAAATCTGGTCTCCCTGACCCCTAGCTCTGCTGACGCTCAACACAATCAAAGATTTTCATAACATAGGCTGGTCATACCTAACTGAGGTTCTTCCCACTTTTGGGTTTGGGCCTCAATTCATAAAACTAGTCTATGCAAACTTCAGCCGCCCCCAACATATCTATAAGAATAAATAAAGGCTATCAGACCCAATCCTATCCACGGGGGAACATGCAGTGGTGCCCCCTATCCCCACTACTGTTTACCTTAGCCCACAAGCCCTTGACCAACCAGATCCGACACAGCCCAGTGTTCACAGGGGTGGAAAATGGCATGGCACAACCACACACAAACTAGTTTTATTAACTGATGATGACACCAATCCTACCTCCATGCTATCAGCAACTGTCAAAAATCTAGACTCGGTTAGACGAATTGTGGGCTATGTTATCAACTAAAATAAATCGCCAACCCTCAACATATCTATGTCCTATGATGAAATGCAGCATTTGAAGCAAATGTATCCTTCAGATGGGAAACTGAGAAGATTGGATACCTGGGTATCTATCTGACTCACTCCGTCGACTTTCTCTTCCCTCAAAATTTTCCAAGTATTTCCCAGGAACCAATTCAAGATCTCAACCACTGGAGGGGTACCAAGATCTCATGGTTCTGCTGTATGTCTTTCAGGCCCTCACAGTCAAGATTCCATCTCGTACACTTAAGACACTACAATCTAGAATCTGTGACTTCATCTGACAAGGGAAACATCCCCACTTATCTAGGAAATTCTTCCCCGCAAAAAGCAACAGGCAGGTATAGCCACGCTGAGCCTACACGGCTATCTGATAGCAGCACACATTTCAACAATACTTAGCTTTACAAACACTCAGGTTCTCAAAAGGTGGAAAGAATTTGAGCAGTCGAATTTGGGGATCCCACCGGCCTCTCTTCCATCGCTGCCACCCAACAGCTAACCACTGAGACGCACCCTGCAACCGTCCTCTTTGATAAGTCTATCCTACTCGAACATGGCGGCACATACATTTATACTCACCCACCATCCCTTCACTCTGACACCAACTTTCCACAACCCGAACTTTACACCAGGACTGCGTACCAACAGCTTCACCAAATGGAAGGGGGGTGGCTTGCATATGCTTGGTCAACTATTCTTACATTTGAGCAATGCAAACTAGCATTCACACTGCCTGAATCGGAACAATTCTAATACATGAAACTAAGGCACTGGCCATCCCCACCTGAGATCAAAAAAGGGGGGCGAGGAGACTTGACAACCTTTGAAAAATTGACATCTTTCAACCTCTCCTGTCACAAAATCTCCAATATATATTAAATGCTAATAGGGGCGAGCTTGGAAGATGCGATAACCATATGGGGAAATGGGAGAGCAAACAAGGGTGCTCTATTCGAATCACATGTTGGGAGGCCATATGAAAAAGGGCACCCAAGACTTCTATATGCACCATGATTATGGAGAACCCCCCTGAAATCCTCTACCCCTGGTACCTCACACCCGACAAGCTACACAAAATGTATACCAAGCTTTGCCCTTCTGCAGGAGGGGCTGTGATGAGGTTGGCTCCATGACTCATATATAGTGGCTATGTCAAATAATCAAACCCTTTTTGGTATCTGTTATTGGCCTTATTCAGAAGATTGTTGGCGTTCGCCTCCTCCTAGACCCTTTGGTAATCCTATTGGGTGATGTAGACGAACAAGACATCTTTTACCCTCAGGGCTCTGCACTCTACATTGGCTAACCACATGCTAATAGCAGCAAAACATACCATCACCCATAACTGGAAAAAAAGCAGGCGCCCTGCTGGTTCAAATGTGGTGGGCTAAGATTTGGTATGTATGTGCAATGGAGAAAAATCACGGCTACCCTCTCTGACACTAATTAAATATAGTGGGATTTTGCACCCCTTTATAACATTCATCAACTCGGACAACTATTGTCCCTTGATCCCTCAGCGATGGAAATCGTTCTCATTATCATAGGGTGGATGTACGAATGCTTGAGGACGTAGACTTACTGATGTTGACTTGAGTTATTTGCACTTTACTCAGTTTCTTTATGAATTTTTTCATATTAGGCAAATTGGACCTGGTGAATCATGTATATGCATTCCTTTCCTCAAATGTTTCTTTCTTTAGAATATCTGTTAACATGAAATGTTTGCTCCCATGATTTACTCCCTTTTTGATTGATAACCCTTCCCCCTTTTAAAAATCAAATAAACATTTAAAAATAAAATATTGGAGGAAATCCCCAACTTTCTTTCAAGGGGAGTGGATTGACAGTGGTGTGGCAGGACTGAGGGGCAGAGCTAAGTGACGAATAATGTAGGTGCCCAGAATATAGGATTATGGCTGCTTTGCATAAAAATAAAATGCATTTTGGGACCTTAAGAATAACCACCAATTCATGAAACATGTCTGTGTTAGTAATTGAAACGTGCATTCCTCTTGAGCGTGCAATGCACACTTAGTATGGTGCTCATTTCATCTGGCTGTGGAGCTATGGGCGACTTTTGGATGCAGTCTGTGAAGTCGTGGCAAATCGTAAGCCTGCTGCACGCATAGAAACACTGTGTCTGGCACTGTGTCTCTATGCATGCAGCTTAGCAGCGATATGCAGTAACCCCCGCCTAAGTTGAGGAAGCTCTCTGCTCCTTACTACTGCGAGTCTTCTGACTGCTGTGTCTGAGATGCAGCGTACAGGAGCCTCACGGCTGTTGAGAGCAGAGAACTTCCTCAACTTGTGTGGGGTTTAGGTCTTGGGTCTACACAGAGCGATAGTGCGGCTAAACAGTTTTTGCCAGAGTGCAGCCCCGTCTTGTTCCGGCCCAATCCCTTCCCTGCAGAAGACCGCTTTTTAGCAACAATTGCTCGTGAAATGTGTTAGCCCCAAGTGTTCCCACTATGGTTGAACTATCTTTCCATGAGACCATAGTGACTATAGTTGACTCTGTTAAAAAGAATAAGCTCTAGTGCCTGAGAAATGGTGCAGGAGAAGAGAACTCTTTGCGTAGGAGGAGTGAGCAGCTCCAAGGTCTTGTGGACTCTCTTGAGAGTACACGCCAAGGAAAACAACAGGAAAATACATCTCCCACACTGCTACTACGCTCCCCTCCTCACCACTACTACTCCCCCTCTCCTCTACTACATCAACACCCCCATCTTTCACTATCGCTTTCCCTTACCTCTCTGAACTTCCTCGAACGCTCTCACTCACTGTACCTTGCGCACACGAACACACACTAACAACACAGTACCACTTGCTCTCACCAACCAGTACCCTGCCTTTTCTCTAAAAGGTGACCGCCCTACAGTCCACAGTCTTTCCTCATGCTGGTGTCTTGGTGTGCCACCTAATCCTACTTTGACCTCACCTGAATAACCCACACCTTCCTGTTTCCTGTCCCTTTTTATCCTCCCCCCTTCTGCTCTTATTGGACTTCTAGCCCTACTGAATCTATTCCTGGCTCCCTCTCTTCGGAGGTGTTACAATGGTCAACATTTACAAAGAGGAGACTAAACCCCACACCTTTTTCCTTTGTGGAACTGCTGTAGCACAGTAACAGCTGCCTGATTTGGCGAGCTGCCCAGTTTGTTTAGGGGGGCCGCGCTGCAGGGAAATTCCAGATACCTTCTGAGGGGTTGTTAAGTTTGCAAAGAGCTGCTCCGTGGCACAGTTATACGCGTCTCTCTTGTCCCATGAATAGTGCCCACTTTGGGGTATTTGGGCACCTTGGGCAGTCAGTCTTCTTTAAGAGGTGTAAAGCAGAGCAGGCTAGGAGAGCAGAAGTGGAGCAGGCTGGAGTACGGGCTCCTTAGGGCTCATAAAGTGACCCCAAGGCTCATTTGGACATCTAGTGATCTAAAAATCAGCCAGAGCACATCAAATCATCAATGGGGCTAAAGTAGAGGCCAGCACATTCAAATAATAATACCCAAAAAGGCAAAGCATCAAGCCAGCATGCTTTCCAATGTATGGCCGACCAGGGCACCCAGTCAACTCTGAAGTGGGTTATCAGAAGGCGAATGGCAGATAAGCATCCCTTTCTTAGGTCGTCAAATACTCTGGAAGGCGGAGATGAAACATTTCTTGCCTTGCAATCAGCTCGAGAAAACAAATGTAGACTTTGGATCCCATTGGAGGAGGAGAGATCGGCCCTCAAAGTGAAGGATCTAGCCTAGATCAAAGACCTGGTGTAGGAAGCAAACTTCCCCTCACATCAGGTCCCTCTGAGAGACCTTTACTAGAAGCCTTGGAAAATTCCTTAGACCGCCTATACGTGGAGAATTGCTTCCAAAATCTGTCTGGTGTTTATCTGGGGGCTATACAATTAGAGCCATTGGCTGCTACTCCGATAAATGGAGGGGTGGCATAATTAATGCAAAGGGTTTGTCACAAGGGATGGCAGATGCATCCCTGGCTGAGGCAACTGAGGCAAGGCCTTCATATAATTTAGAATGTGGCCAGGAGGCAACCACCTGATGCTAATTATGCAGTGATCCCTGCAATCAGCAGGATAGTTACTGATCCCATGGATGGCCCTGCTAGTGAGGCCCCTGCAGTCCCGAGCAAAGCCCCTAAGAAAGAAATGTGGCTGGACCACAGACCAAACCACCCTCCCCGGTTTCACCAGAGCAGTAGTTTTTACCCCCAGCTGAGCTTGAGGCTCAATTTGTGGAAGATGCCAGCTTTAGAGATGACACTGATTATCTCCACCAGCATCCTGAGGTACGCAGAGCGCAAAACAGTAGCCCCAACCCGCTTCAGTTTAAGACAAGTGAAAGTCTATGGATGAAGCGGCTGGGACGTGTGAATTTGGCCTTGTTTAGACCTTAAGGACAGGATTTGTTCACTGCAGTCATAAAGAGACGAAGGGCCTCATCAGGGGTTGGGCAGATCGGTAAAAATGCGGAAAACCGCTATTGCTGCGCATTACGGCTCTGCCCAATGCCGAGTTTGGGTGCTCATTTTCTGTGCTATTTCTGCCGGCGCATTTAGTGCCGGTGGTAATAGCGCCGAAAAGCCCCATGGAGTCTGATGGGGACTAACAGCACCACCGCAACTCGGGATCTGACGTAGATTGCGCTGGACCGAGTTGTGGTAACGCTAATAGTGTTGGGTGGTATCACAGCGCATTTATCGCAGGGATTCCGCCTAACTTGTGATGAGGCACAAAGAAGTTTAATGTTTCGACACATGTCCTGATCGCGTTTCCAAATTGGTGGAAGGTAATGCGAGCAGACAGCATTTAAAGGACATGCAAATCTGGCAGGGGCTAAAACTGCATGTCAGAAAGAGTGCAACTGGGCATGTGGCCCAGGACACACGCTTGCCTTCAAATTGGTAGGCTCATGCACACAAAATGACACCTCTTCTTTGGAGATAGAACTACATGGTGTAAGACCCAGTGCTAAACCAATGGCAAAGTCAGACTAACTGCTGGGCTGTTTCAGGAATTAATACTTCCAGCTGCAAAAGGACTGGGGAAGCAGAAGGGGTAAGAGACCCCAGATTGTAGATGGTATAATGAGAGGCAGTGTTCAGTTGGGCTGAAGGCAGCGGCTGCGTCCAGTGCTCCAAACTCTCGGCCACCAGTACTATGGACCCGGATGAAGCCACCACAGCTAAAGTGGGTCAGGCTAGTCAGCGAAGATATTATTAGTGGGATGGAGGATTCACATTATTATTATCTGTTGCTTTATGGGCCTTACTCATGGAAATAAGACTTCTTATAAAATAGCACTAATTCGGGCCCTGTTGAAAATTTTCGGAGTCCCGGATATCTCCTTCAAGATTTGTACCGTTGTATACGTACTTTATCAGATTGCATGTTCCGCAGGGGATTCATCGTGAGGTTTGGTCCGTCAAACGCCTACCTCCGCTCATGCGTAGGGAACTG
The DNA here is from genome assembly GCF_040938575.1 of Ambystoma mexicanum. Classification (NCBI taxonomy): domain Eukaryota; kingdom Metazoa; phylum Chordata; class Amphibia; order Caudata; family Ambystomatidae; genus Ambystoma; species Ambystoma mexicanum. The sequence continues at coordinate 1,230,476,620 of NC_090927.1, forward strand.
CAGCAAAACACTGGCATGTAAGGGTATAGGGGTGTACCATGATGCAAAGCGCAGCATTTGCCATTTGCTTGACACACGTCGCGAACCTGCACAGGGGCTTCTTCCCTCTGACTCAGCCAATAATGGAATTTCCAAAAAAGGCGTTTTCTAGATTCATGCCAAGCAAGACCGACTCATTATGGATCTCTCCAAGGCTGAATTGGCATGCGCCCTAACAAAAGCACCTACGTTAAAGCAAGGGGTCTTTGAAGGCAGGCTGCAGAGACTGGATATGGTTGCATAATCCACATCCCACCTTGTGAACTTTAACAAGGGTAACTAACCACATACCTCCTAGCAAAGCACTACAGCACAAAAATAGCATCGACTTAATTATTCAATTAGTCAGATCTCAATTGGACCTCATGTCCTGGAATATAGCAGAAGTTAAAGGGAAAAGGGATGTTAAGGACTGGCAATACTTTTTGAATGGCTTCAGTGTTCTTTCCCTCCAGGAGACATGGCTCTCGGTCCCATAGGAAAGGCAGGGATATGCCTCTTTTTTTCTTACCAGAGAAGAGAAGCATCACTGGCCGTCCAAGTGGAGGACTGGTGACTTGGTTTAAAAAGGACGTACCTGGTCTAAGAGTATGAGCAGATGGGTAGTGGGTTCATATTTTATCTGCTAAGTTGGATATGGACAATAATACCGTATTTGTTGTTGTTTAAATAGATTTAATTTTTACAGACCGAGCAATTGATGATGTGATGGCTCACATCAATGAATCTGAATTTTATGCTAACCAACAAGCTAGTATGGAAACTCCTATATTGTTAATGGGTGGTGTTAACATACAATTAGACGTAGTAAACAAGTATACATTCTTTTGTAAAGACCATGATGAATGGTGGGGTGTTACCCCTTCTCATTATATGGTGTGTGTGCCATGCACAAGTTTGGCACATACATTAATTCAAGAACTGATGGCAAACGGTTATATGGCATAGATTGGTAAATCTAGCAAAGGCACCTCCCAAACCGACATTTAGAATAGGAAACTTAGGTTATTATTAAGACTACATATTGCTCAAAGTGGATGGATGGAAAATGATAAATGACCTCCAAATCATTCCACGTGTGGAACATGACCATGGTCCCTTACATCTACCATTTCAAGTCCCACATGCTCAGACTGTCCATCCACATTGGCAATATGGTGCTGGTGTATTACCACAAAAGAAGTCCTGCGGAAGAACTAGAACATTGAATTAAAATATGTCTAATGTATGAAGCACTTACCACTGCACTTGAAAAACAGGTAGAAGAGCATGGTGTGTTATCGCCAAAAAAACCCATGGGAACAAATCAGAAGAACGCTTTCACAGTTTTTTTTTTTTTTTTACAAAAGTATATTTGCCGTTGGGAAGAAATAGCACACAGCAGAATAGGTGGTATGATTGAGAATGCTGTTTTAAGAAAGCTAATTTACTGTAAATTGTTATAACAAAAGACCAAAGAGATCCCCAGGAATTGAGACAAGTAAGGCAAGAATATAAGGAATACAAAAAAAAAAATAGCATATGAAAGACAGAAATAAGAGGAACTGATATCAGTGACACAGGAGAAGGACACAAGATTGTTCTATAAAATAGTCTCCCCTGGCAGTTCTGCTGTGTCCATTCCGTGGATGATTTGTATACCCATTTTAGTAAACTTTACCAATTTAATTTTACAAACCCTATGATTTGAGCTATTTTCTTTGGACATTATACCTAATGATTACACACTAAACCTAACAATTAAAGGGTTAAAAATGACAATTTTGGCACAAAATAAACAAACAAAGCACCAGGCTTGGATTTCATCCCTGCAGATCTCCAACTTCAGATTTAATAATGTGGGGCCCTATTTTGTGGGGACTGTTTTCCAATATAACTTGCAACTCAATGATAACATGCACTTGTAGAGGAGTTAGTGGTCGTGTAGTTATGGTTAAGTTGCTGTTTCCATAGGAAGAGCACTTTTTTGGGCGGCTTTTAAGTCCGCTCCCCCTGGACGAATCCTCACCAAACTTTGCAAAAAGAGTATATGGGCCACTCTGAATTTTATTGCAAAGTTTTGTGATGTTTGGTCCACGGGAGGGGAAATTTATAGCAGGGGTCCCAAAACGTCTTTTTTTCCCATAGACTGAATGGGGGAAAAACTTTGCGCACGCCTACAGGCCAAACCGCTGGACGGATTTTCACCAAATTTGCGGCAGGGGCAGCGGCTTGGTCCTGAAAGCGTGCTTTTGTAAATTTGGTGAAAATCCGTCCAGTAGTTTTCTTTAAAACAATCAAAAAGTAGGTCAGTTCACAAAGATTCTTTGCTGCGAACACATTGCTGTCTGACTTTGCGAAAAGCAATGGGGGCTGTCAAGATCATGTAAGTTTAATTTTGACGACTCTACACCGACCCGCGTTTTAATTTTATATTACCCAACACTAATTGTGACAATGTAACTGAAGTATTAGTTTTTTGTGCAGTTACATTTTTCCTTCAATAACAGAGAGTGCACATTGTTAGCGTTTGCAGGCTATGAGTAGAGTCTCACTTGTAGGCCGTTATTTCTTCTTCTTTCAAATGTTATGCTTGCCCACATAGGTTTGTGTAGAAGTTTGCACGTTTTTTTGGTCTTGTGTAACATCAAGACATGTAATTTTTTCTTGCTTGTCCATTCATGTTGGCTTCATAACTGAATTACCCTCTCACTGTGTGGCTGGCATTTTTTTAACCCTTACGGTGACTGCTGTTTCGTGGCCTTTGTAAGCTTGCATTATATGTGCGCATGGTCAACGCTAATAATTCCTTACAATGTCATGTTTGTCCACTTCCTTTTGTGTACTACTTTCCACAATCTTTGTGTCTGTTTTGAAATGTTTTCCTGAAGGTTGGGTATTGACACAGATTTTCTTACGTTTTCCGCCTAGCTACATCTTGCCATACGGTGCGTGCCATGGTTTCCAGATACCAAGTGACGGCTTCTTTCCACGCCAGATGCAACTGCTTGTGACCGGCTGCCTGTCCATTATAATGTTATGGGATGACAGGCCTGGCCCCCTCTGTCCCTACGCTGAACTATCTATTACGAGTGACATAACATCATTTATGATGGTGTAAGGCAACGGTCATTGTGCCGTATTGCAAATACCTGAGCAAACAAAGCGGTTGCTTTAACAGAAATGCATACTTTGTGTATGCGAAAAGAACAGCATGTGTCTCACCATGAACATTGTCAATGTTGCCCTTAGAACCATTGTTACAATGTAATTGGAAATGGGATTAGTCCGTTGGTCTCTGACAGTTGTTTGTTAAATAAAAGTACCTTACAAATTCTGAAATGTTAACTTTTTCTTTTAAAATCCGTTTATTATTTCGGAATGTAAGGTACCATATTATACGTCACTGTATGTTTATTTACAGGTTCTGCGTCATGGCATGTACTGTTGCTTTTTGGAGGCTGTAATGGAAAGCAAAGAGGGGCAATGTATATAACAACAGGTTTCCCTTTCTATGGTGGCCATCTTGAAAAAGGATTTTGTTTTGTAATCGCTGTATGGTTATGTACAGGTTCTGCGTCTCGGCAGGAACTTTTGTTTTTAGCTTGTTGTCATGCAAAATGAAGACCGGCAATGTATGCAAGAACCGCCTTATTTAAAGGTTCTGCGTCATGGCACGTACTGTTGCTTATTGGAGGCTGTCATGGAAAGCGAAGAGGAGAAATGTATGTAACAACCGCTTTCCCTTTCTATGGTGACCATTATGAAAAAGGATTTTGATTTGTAATCGCTGTATGTTTATGTACAGGTTCTGTGTCTCGGCACCTACTTTTGCTTTTAGCTTGCTGCCATGGAAAATGAAGACGGCCCATGTATGCAACAACCGCCTTTCCTTTCGATAATGGCAATCTTGAAAAAGGATTTTGTTTTGGAAGGCGGGACGGATTATAACCAGAAATCCTATTTTTCCGTAGTATACTTTACGTCTTTGCACATCTATACTAGTACTGATAAATCTTATAGCGTCTATATCTTTTGCTGAGAAATATTAAGTACATGGAGTGAATGCGATTTGTTTTTTTTTTTTTTAATACATTTACATTGCGAAAGGTGGTTCTTAACGCAACATTTACTTTAACGGATGGGTTTGTTTTTTGGTATGACAGCTAATAAGGCCTTTTGCAAACGGAAATGAGGAAAGACGCATCAAACTGTGGTATGGGAGAGTGGGTGGCCGGTGCAAAAATATTGTGCGTTTGTTATTTGTAAGGTTGGGGCAGTGTTTGTCATGCTCCTTCATTACAGTAGTGCTGCTGTTTCTTGGGGAGGAGGGATTGTTGTGTGTCCTCACCCACTTTTGGACTATTATGCTGCAACATTTGGTGCTGAGGGCTTAGGAAATCCAAGATGGCGGAAAAGCCCACATTTGCGCCAGGATCCGGGAAAACCGCACAGTTTTTTGCGCACACCAAAATGGTCACCTGACCTACCACCCACCAGTGCGAGCGTGATGGGCCAGGAGTACCATGAGTGGAATGCGTGCCAAAGGAAAAACAGCAGTGCCTGTTAGCTCAAAAAGCGCTTTGAAATCACCTTTGTTTCTCAGAAATGCAAGCTAAAAATGCCTATTTCAAACATTGCAAGATATTCAAAAATCTCACTGAACACCAGCAGACATTGGCAGAAGGTAGACTTGTGTGCATACAAAATCTGGAAAGAGAAAGAGCCTAAAATGTTCATAATGAAACTGGCTGAGCTGTGGATGTCAGCAGCCTAAGTTGAATTGGACTGAAAGACACTAAAATCTAAATGTTTAAAATAAATGAGTGACCTACTGTTGAGTGTCACATAGTTTGCAACTGTTAAATGTTATAGTTTTGAACTTAGAATCAGCGTTCTAGCTGCATGTGTAAAAATTGTAAGTTTGATTTGGATGAAGAAAAACTGGGAACAAAAGTGACATTTAGCTGAAGCCTGGCTTAAAGAGACTGAATTCTGCCTGACAACTACCCCCGATGGGAGTTGAAACTTGCTCAACAAATGTTCCCAGGCCTGGCCTGCATTCTCCTGCCCTCACCAAAAGGAGATGACACCTCCCTGATTGAATCAGGGGAGGAGCACCTAGCACTGGAGGGAAACAGAACAATGAGCCTTCCTTGGCTCAGGCAAATGTTAAATTAGGGGGGGGTCGTAATTGGCTTCCTCTTGAGAGAAACGGGGAGGGGCAGTGCTTCTGTGAGAAACTTGAGTTGGAGGAAGTGGACAAACCAGAAATTCCACCATGTGCTATTGGAAACCACACCCCTCTGGGCCAGAGCATAATGTTAAAAAGATGGATAATTCATAGTACGAACTTGTCAAAATTATTTAATTAATATCATTATTCTTGTGATTTTTCTGTGCACATTTTAAGAGGTATTAGGACTCTATGGTATGTTCTTGGGGATAGTAGCGGAAAATAGGTTGTTACTCCAAATGTATGTATGTTAAAAATCTGACACCTTATCATCTGATACCTATATTCCTTGTGCACATTTGTGTAAAATCTGGAAAAGTTTAGAGGTTGTTATTTGGATGAAAAGGGCAGAATTCTGTCATAAGTGGACACGACATCTTACAAAGACAGGGATCGGAAGGTTTGGTGCTACAGAAAATGTTAAATGGACATATAATATTAGAAAAAGTGTACACAGATAAAGGTGTATTTGGATCAAAAATAGATGTGTGCAAAGTGACCAGGGGTGGACCCTCTGACTCATAAACTACCTCATCACAATGACACTCCATTTCCTTCCCCCAATCAAGGGAGAGAGGAGAGCTTGGCCAATGATAAGTTGCGAGGGGCAGGCTTAGTTATGCCCACGCACACACCCACTTTCACAACACATAAAAAGAGACTGCTTGGACAGGCGAGAGATTCACTTTCCACTTTCTTGCGACACTTTTTGCCAGACCAGACAATATCCAGAAGGACCATCTCCAGAACCAGAGACCAGACCGCTCTGCAGTGCCAAGAACTTGTGCCAGGACCAGAGACCAGACCGCTGTGAAGTGCAGAGCAGAGCTGACCCAGAGAGCTGTGACTTCAGAACCACCCACCAGGAGTCCAGTCCAAACCTGATCAGACCTTGACGGCCTATTTCAAATTTATAGTGTGAGTACTCAGCCAGAACTGGGCAAACCAATCTCTTAGTTTAAAATGATCTAATTCAAACCATTTCCACCTATCTAGAACTGCATCATAGAATTGCGTACCATCCTGTTGATCCAAAACCTTCCACAGCGCATCTGTCATTCTGAAACTTTAATTTCATTTCTGAAAATCTATCTCCACAAAATCGTCCGTATCTTTGGAACCGTGTGGGCTAGGGACGAGATTTAACTTTCATTTGAAAGTTAAGATTCCAACAAGCCTAAAAACTGACTTTCAATTCCTTATAGTTATTCTTTAATCGCACTGGACGCATTTGGAAAAATTGCTGCAAATTGAAAAATGTGCTCCTGTCAAAGATAGCCGGCTTTCGCTTGAACTGCTAAAATTCATTGTCAACCTACTAATCCCTCATTGAGTATTGCCAGTGTGACTTGAACTAACCTTAAGTAGCTATCACTCACCCTGAACCTCTAGAGGGAATTAAAATCAATTTTAGCATATTTCACTCCCTTGCAAATCACCTGAAAGTCTTTCGCCGGTGTTTCAAAATCATCCCTGGTGCTATAAGCTTGCTAGGGGGGAACTGAATTCGTATTGTACTGTGATTGTATTCCTAAAGACTGTGTGTGTTACTTCCATCTCCTTACATTGCAGAGGGGGGGAGTGAATTGTCAGAGAAAAAGTGATCATATTATCTTTTGCTGAAATCATATCAAGTTTATTTCTGTACTGCCTTTTATTCATCTTTGCATCTCCTTGAAACCATAAAGCATTCTCAGCTACCTTATCCTCTATACTACTCCTAAGTAATTAAACCAGTGTGCTAGTATAACATCATCCATTGTTGATCACTGTCATATGTCTAAGTGTGATATCAAATATTAATTTATTATAAAAGTGTGATATATATATATTGTTTAATTTTTCCAATAAATCTTTTTAATTGCAAAACAAACCTACTTCTTGGCTCAGTGAGGTCAGGGGAATTCAAAGAGAGGGGCGTTATATAAGGGTTTATCATCCAGAGTATAACTTGTCATAAAAATATATAAATAAGGGCTTCCCTTGGGCGTCCCAGATGAGGCACTGACTTAGTGGGATTGCTGACTTGAAGTCACTTGACAGGCTGGCCTTAGCTGATGTCATTTTCAGATAACTAAAACTTTTGCTAAAAGTATGTAATGTATACTACATTGTTAATGGCTGACTACCAATACGTGTTGGCGCTGTACAAGGCAAATTTTGCCGGTGGACGTTCCTACATCTATATTAAATCTGTTTCCACATTGTCCACATTTGTGATGTCATCTTTCATGTCCTGGGTGTTAGTCTTAGCAATGCACGTAGGTGGTGCGAGTTATGGTTGCTTAGCTTACCATAACTAGCGAATGTCAAGGGTTTTTCCGTTTTACTTTGAACCATAACGTCCCTTTAATAAAGTTTTTTTTTACTGAATTATATATATATGGCAGTGAACAAAAACAAAGGGGCAACACGTGTGATATCATCAGTGATGTCATCAATGACATTTATGGTGCCATCTTTCATGTCCTGGGTGTTATTGTTAGCAGTGCACAGTGGTGCGGGCAGGTATGGTTGCTTAGCCTACCATAACTGGCGAATTTCAGGGGGTTTTCGGTTTTACTTTGAACCATAATGTCCCGTTTCTGAAGATTATTTAGTGAATTTCACAGGTTTTTAGTAGCGCAACTTAACCATAACGTCCCCTTAACAACGTTTTTTTTTATTGAATAAATAATATACACAAAAAAAGGGAATTCCATCGATCCACAAAATGACAGGCATGTTTCCCTAATAGATGTTAGATCCAAGACTTGTTATGTTATATTAAAAGTTCCTATACCACGCACTGTTGCCACCTGGGAAAATACTCTCGAAGACATGAGGAATGGTTACTACAAAGTAGTGTCCTCTCTGATGTGCAGGCAGGCTTTAGGCCAGGTATTAACCCACTTGATCAGGTCTTCAGGTTAACTCTCCTCTGCAATAAGTGTGTGAAACTCAGAAAAGTTCCTTCTGACTTTCATAGATTTGCGCACAGCTTTATATTCAGTACAAAGAGATCAACTTTGGAAACATCTATTCGAGCTGGATACGAATGCCAAGGTCCGTTTTGGCATTGGGGTTGGTGCGAACATAACCCTTCCCTTTGGAAAGAGGAGTAAGACAAGATTGTGTAATAGCCCCTACCCTCTCCAGTTTATAAATCAACAAAATAGCCATAGAAATTGAATATTTGAATATGGATGCCCCAGTCTTGGGAGGAAAAAAACCATGAATATTGTTGTATGCTGATGACACAGTATTGATGAGCAAGATAAGGCTAGGCATCCAAAAAGCCTTGAATTTATTGGAAATCCTTTACTTAGGAATGGGTTTGGAAATTACACCTCCTCAAAAGCAAATCATTCTCAGATACTCGGGGTACTCTGATATTACGCTCCTGGAAAATCACCCAGTCGCTATCTCTTTTATTTGAATTAGGGATTCATGGGGTAGCCTTTGAGGTGAAGTTAAAACCCCTGGCGTACTGGCACAAGGTCATGACCTCTGATTCGTTACCACTTTACAGACTAGCTCTGGAGGACGTGCTTGCACAAAGCGGTGCAAAAACCCTGCCTTGGGTCCATTACGTCCATGAGCTAGGCCTGACTGTCACGACTCCAAGCTAGTGAATACAGTGGGCCTCATGACGAGGTAGGAGGTAAGGGATTACCGGCACCGGTAAGGGTGCCGGTGCCGGTAATCCCTTACCTCCATATTCCGAGGTCCCTTAGCTGGTCCCTTCCTCAACGCCTGGTGTGACCTGGTGTTAAGGACGGGACCCGCTAAGGGACTTCAGAGCTAATAATGGAACCGCAAATTGTGGTACCGTTATTAGCTACTTCCCCATTCCCATTGAGCCCTATGGGGGCTCAAATTGGAATGGGGAATGGTTCTCAGAATGGGGATTTACCGGGTCCTCCAAGGTTGGAATGACCCGGTAGGTGCCCATTCCGAGAACCCGGACCCGGTATGCAGTAAGGCGGTAGCCATGGTGCTTACAGCACCATGGCTACCTCCTACCTCGTAATGAGGCCCAGTGTCTAAAGCACATATCACAGACAAATCTAAGGATTGGTATTACGTATCCAAGTTGTCTACGATAAGCACTACAGGCAAAATGGCAAGACACCTAGCCTTTAAACTGAAATTTGGATTAGAAAGGTATATACATTTTTTGAAAGACAGAGAAGCAAATATTATTTATTTGACAGTTATATTAGGTGTCTTCCCATCGGCGATTGTTATAGAAAATGGAAGTGTTGGCAATACAGATAGATGCAAGAAATTACAAACTGTGAGAGAGGATTTATTCAATTTTTACATTGCATTAGAGGACAGATAAGGCGAAGTGGCAAATGAGGAGGGACACACAGCTTGTAGGTGTTTGGTTATTTGCCCACTCATTGACTGCCCATGGCCGTGCTGATCTCTATGGCCATCCCGACCCAGTTCCAGCTCCTCCCCACTCAAAACACCTCATTGTGGGAACTCTTTGAGCCCACTTTATGCAAGCCTTAGCATCAAACGTTGCACTGCAAATGCCCTCAAAATGCCTGCCACTGTTTTTTCAAAGTAGTCTTCTGACAGCCAATGACTTAAGTGTAGTTGTAAACCCACTACTGGTGCAATCAAAATGTCTTAACAGGGTTGCCTTCAGCCGCTCGATTTATAAGCACTCTGCATATCCTTCACTAAATTCTTGTTAAAAATAATCACTGTCTAAGCCAACCATTTTGGCTTCTGTATATGTTTTAGGCGTTTGCCAGGCACTGCTATTAGATGCGATGCCCAGGTACTCCCACCATTTTGCACATGCTACCATCAATGTCCAATTAATACATTACGGCTGTGCCTGGCAAGTGCCTTTCCCATGCATACACAAAAAACCCAATCTGTTGGCATTGCCAATGCTTGTTTAATATGTTGTCCTCTTCAAAATATTCTCAGAGGAATATGGCTGTTTCCCAAATAAAGTAATGAAAACATTGTCACACCAAGTAATTGAAACTTTTATGTGTACTCAAACCTATTCAGTATTATGGGCCCAGAGCCAATACTGGAATAAGGCATGGTGATTAAGAAAGAACCATACAGACTTCTAATATTGTGCCTATAAACTGGTCACGCAGTTTCTTTTTTGCATTGAACGTCAATTGCTGTTGTTATGATTTATAATATTCTGTGTTTTACATTGATGAAATATGTGTTATGTCGATTTTCTGGTCTTTGATCATAATAATAAAATACTAACTGTACGATGGTATGATATGAATGTGGTACCGTTCATAAACATAAAGGCACTTGGGGAGGGGTCAGGAATCTGGATACTCAACTGCCTCCCATCCCCCTGGGGTAGGACTGGCTAAGTCTTCCACCCTAGGAGGCCTTCCACCCCAGGCAGAGAGGGGATACCGCCCCTTTGTGACAAGGTCAGATTGCTGACCTTGTTACAATTTACATACAATGTTATTGCAGTAATAAGCACTCCAGCATAGTGCAGGTTCTGAACTGTCTGAAAAACTAGAGATGCGCCTTGCATTTTAGATGATGCCAGTTATTAATGATGTGACTGGTGCACCAGTAATCTTCATTATACCTAGTCACTCGCTTCCTCGTCACAGTCCATATATATGAAGGCAGTCTGCCTTCCCCCAGATATCCTCCCAAAGAATTCACATAAAATACCAAATAATGTGTAGGCCATCTTTACACGTCTTGAGGTATAAGAGGGGTGGACTTACTGTCAAGGATGTTCCTCAACTGAATCATTTGTTCTAGCGGTGAGTCATGGAGAAATGGCCCATCACCCCAGAAAAGCTACCTTACCACCAGTCTGGAAATAACTGTAAGGTAGATGACTCAAGAGGAAGGCACAGAAAAGGACAACCCTCCTTCTAACTATAGCAAGTAGAGGGCTCGTGGATTTCACAGGCAAACGGTGGAAAGTAGAAGGCTCTGGGATAAGGCAATAGTAGAAATCAGCCAGTGCAATGCTAGGGAGACATCGGGCAAAGAAAGGGTTTCAAGAAAAAAAAAGAAATGGCTCAACAGGAAGATGAGGAAACTAGGAGCATGGGTAGCGGAGACAAGGGAAGAGAATCGTCTGTTGCAGGTTTGCGGGTCAGCTGTAGCCTGTCGCTTGTCCTTCAGTCAGCTTCCGGATCTGATATAGCTTCAGCATTCTGAATAACCTGAAATGGAAGTCAGCCATTTTGGAGGTGGAGTTGGATGTGTTCCATCATGAGCGGTCAGCCACCTTGGGGAGATTGGCAGCCGGCAACAAAGCTTCCAGCAGCAGAGAAAATGTGCAGAACCTCTATGAAATCATAACACCTGATCAAAGCCCTCAATTGCATGCCTAAGGAAACTGCGTGATCAAAGAACCCAGGGCGGGCGTCAGGACTATGGCAAGAAAGAGAGTATCTATGTGTAATGAAGAGTAATAAAGATTGCTGGTAAGTATTGGAGTGTTACCCTATGTCCTCTCTTCCACGTCCCAGCCCATAAGTATGAAGTGTACCAACGCGACATATCCGATCTAACCACTGCTGGAAAAGAACACACAACCATCAAAAATAGTGATGCCCAGTGAACATGTATTTAACCAAGAAGCAGAGTTGTGTTTCATTGAAGAGCAGCCCATTACACAGCTGAAGCAATGCCATTATTGTCATTTACTAACAGATGGAACTTGTAGGCCAGTGGCTGTCATCTTTCTATTGGCACTACCACCAATGCTTTCAGGAGGAGAGGTGCCTCACAACTGGTAGGCAAGTGAGATTGCTTCCTTAAGCCAGCGACTGATCAATACTGAGAACATTTTATGACCACTGCTATACCCCCCAAAAGTGAACAAACTGTTGGAGGAACGGAATGGAGCATTATGATCCAATTAAGTCTTTAAACTATAGTGGACATCTAAGTCGGTCAGGAGTTCCCCCTGCTCCTCAGAGAAATCCACAGGAAGATAAGGGGGAACAGTGGCCTGAGAAATATGGGAGGTAGAGAACACCTTTGGCCTAAAAGTGTGATAGGTCTTCAGTGTAACTGCATCTCGGGTAACTCTCAGATAGGGAGGTGTGCACATAAGAGCGCCTAGTTCTACCTTTCTAGCAGAGGTAATTGCTGGCCAGAAGATGGATTTTAGCATCAGGTTTTGGAGCTCTACAGAAGCTCGATTGAGGGTGGCCTTACAGAGCTTGGAGTACTAGAGGAAGATCCCAGGACGATAGATTGAAAAGCTCCTAAGAAGTCTGAAAGGATACCGAAAAGCTTGCACTGAATGGTGGAGTGTGCAAGACCCATTTTGATGAATAACCTCAGGCATAGGAGCTTAAGGTTGATGGCTGTCTCCACCCTTGGATGGGTAAGGAGGAGTGGGTCTCTGAGAGACCCTGTCACTGAAGGCCCTCCCTTTCAGTGACCAAGCTGCCCAATTGTAAGACCTTACTGGATTCTGGCTTCGCAGGGGCATTGCTGAGCAGATGCATTATGCCCTGACGAATGCCTGTGCCCGTCCGCCTTCAGAAAACACCCTTCTCAGCGGAATGTGTGCTCAGTGAAGTGGAGTTTCAGTGAGGGTTTGTTCTCAATGCCTTGGGTAAGTAAAATGGTGGAATTCCCATCTGGTGATGACCTGTTCCAACTCTTCTTTGTGGGTTTTCTGTGGGTAAAAAATACGAACACTGTAATGTCTGCCTTCAGTGTGATTCATTCACGCACACCTCTCCCCTCCATTCCCTATGGATGTTAAGTACCTGTCTTGGTGAGTGGATGGCCAAGTGTTCATCAACCTCCTCAGTCTTGTCCAGCAACAACTGATGAAAGACCATACACATTGCACTTTAGTAGTTGACTTCAATGTACAGCTGAGAATACTGATGTACACGAAAGCGGTTTGAAGTCACTGCATAATGATCTTGACGCTTGAAGTGCCCTCTATGTTTTTTTTTTTTGTAAATGAATTACTGTTCAGAACTCATATGTAGCATTGTTTAAACTAATCGTAATAATCTCCCTCTTCTCTTGGAGGAGAGCTGGACCCCTCCCATGGACTGAACAGTGGTATGAGCAGATTGAGCGAAGGGTGAGTTCTTGGTTGACCTTCAATTGCCACTCTAATGTTCCTTTTTCACTTGCGGCTCATTGGTGCCCGCATGGTGAGGGACAAAATCCAGAGTGAAGCTTTCACCGGCTGGAAACCTGGGAAGCAAACAAAGGAAACTGTAGCAGGGAAGTCTGTTTTTTACTTGTTTTTTTCTTGTAATCTAGTACATCTCTATCTGTTCACAGGTGAAGTTTTCAGGCAGGTGGAGTATGCAGAGCGGGAAACATGGCAATGGGCCTCATTACGAGTATGCCGGTAAAACCGTGTTCATTACCGGCATGCCGGAATGAGCGGGTCCGTGCACGTATGAACCCGCTAATAGCGGGTCATTACGAGTGCGCGAGCACGCGCGTTCCCCCATGCCGGTAGTGGCAACACCGCCATGCCGGTAAAGGGCCTCCAAGCCCCCTATACCGGCATCGCGGGGCCCGCCCATTGCGCTACCGCCTCACACTAACCCGTAAATACTGGCATGGTAATACCACCATGGTATTACCGTGTTCGCAAAAAACAGAGCCGGAAATTACGTCATCGCGCAGGAACGGGAAATGGGCCGGCGGCCATCTTTAAAAACACAATCCATTGCCATCCTCCATTACTATCACTACACCCGTGTTGTTGAGTGCCAAAACAGAACCAGGATGTCAAAGGCCACCGGAAAAAGCAAACAAAGGAAGAGGAAGCAGCGCTTCTCAGATGCAGAATTGACAATGCTAGCGGACACCCTACAACAGCATGCTGACATTATCCGAAGCACGGACCTGAAGCATGCGGCCCAAAAGCATAAAAAACAGGTGTGGCAGGAGGTTGCGCAGAGGGTAACAGCAGTGGGGTTTACCCCAAGGAGTGTCCGGGATTGCAGAAAGCGCTGGGACGACCTCCGCCTCCATGTGTGGAAGATCCTTGCGGAGAACTGGAGGGCCGCAATGGCGACAGGCGGTGGCACACACTCCCCTGTTAAGCTCGCCACATGGGAGGAGATTGCAAGTGGATTCATCGATCCAGAATCCATCGAGGGGATTGGAGAGCAGGAGTACGGGGCAGCTACTACAACAGAGGAAGGTGAGTGAACCATCACATCCACCTATAACAAAACATGATGTGACACAAGCGAGGTGGGAGTCAGAATAGGCAAGGCAATTCCCATACCCAAGGCAACATCAACTCACCAACAGAATATTGATTGCCACCTCCTGCACCACACGCATGCTGCGTGAAATCTGTAAACTCATCCATGCCCATGTCCCCCCCCACACCTAGACAATCCATTGCCACCAGCCATGCAATCATTGCCAACATGTCCCCTCAGTACACCAAATGCCACACAACAGAAATGAAATCATGCCTGAATGTATCAAGATATAACACTGCCACAAATCACAGCTGCCATTTTGCAATCTCACTGATGACCTGCATCTCTTCTATCCCCCAGGCACTGATGAGGAAGGTGGAACCCAGGACAGGGGGTCAGGCACATCCAGTGCAAGCAAGGGGACCAGGGACACCGCAACCCCCTCCTCCAAAAAATTTCCTGTGACCACTCCCAGTGTGCCACGCAAGGCATCATCTCTGCAGGGGGCACCTGCTGCGACAGTGCCAGCTGTACCGCCGGCCACCACGGACGTCCTGTCCACAGAGGTGGTTGAAGAGGCCGAAGATTTTTCGGGATCGCCCAGCCCAACACCCATTGGCACCCCCTCCCCCCCTGAGGAGACAGAGAGCCTGGATGACCTATGTCTCCATGACTCCGACCTAGGGGACTCGGACATCGGCATATTTGAGGACGACAGTGCCCAGGACGAGGGCCCCACGCAGGTGCCTGCCACCACCCAGCCCTCTGCCATCCAGCCCTCCGCCACCCAGCGCTCCACCACCCAGCCCTCCGCCACCCAGCCCTCCGCCACCCAGCCCTCCACCGGTACACCTGCGACAGAAACCCCCTTTGAGGTCCGTCTGGCAAGGGTGGAGGCCCGTCAAGACGAGATGCTGCAGATAATGTGGCAACAGGTCGTTGCCGGTAATGAGGCTATGAAGGCCATAGCCACGGCCATTGTCGCAAATACAGAAGCCGTGGAGGCGTCCACGTCTGCATTCAGGCAGTGCATGGGGTCACTGACCGAGGCCCTACTAGCCAACATCGGGCAAGTGCAACAGCCACACCATGGGTCTGACAGAGGATTGACAATTGACACCTCAACCACGTCAACACCTTCCACCTCTGTCCAATGAAGCCCCGGTGCGCTTAACGCGCAGGAGTGCACGGTGCATGGCCATGGCACCCCCAGACCTGAAAGTCGCCAAAAAGTGACTTTTTGAAAAATGGAAGAAATGTGAGGAGTAGGATTGTTGAAGGCAACACTGTTTGTTGCACACATGGGGACATCTGGGATCTGTGGGGTGGGTGAGGGAGTTTGTTGGGCTGTTCACTGGGGTCTGTGGGGTGGGTGAGGGAGTTTGTTGGGGGATCGTGGGAGGGGGGAGTGGCACAGTTTTGCACTTTCATATAATACACAGGTTTTCTGGAGAACAATCCATGGCTGGACATTGTAATTTTTGGTGTGCATCCATTTAATGTGTTACGGTGTTCAGTCTCAAAATTACAACATTCCCTTTGTGCATTTTCACATTGGCCCAGTGTCTGACTGACAAAAGTCATTCATGGTCCCTGTGTCTTAAAAGTATTCGTCAATTAGTGCTTGGCGTACAGCATGGCCGTCCCGTGCATCACGTACTGGCAGGGGGGCTCCTTCGCCTCCGTCTCGATCCCCTTCATCCTCACCCGGGCCATGCATGTCAATGTCAGGTGGCAGTGGTACATTCATTTGGACGCACATGTTGTGCAGCATGACACAGGCCATGGTGATCTTTGCCACCTTCTCAGGCCTATATAGGAGTGCCCCACCAGACCTTCTTAGGCAGCGGAACCGCGCCTTCAACAGGCCAAAGGTCTGCTCAATCACGACACGAGTACGAGTGTGCACAGGATTGTACTCCTCTTCATGGCTGTTCTGCGGGTTCCGCACAGGGGTAAGTAGCCACGGCCTCAAGGGATATCCTCCATCACCTGCAAGCAGATACAAATAGGTGTGTGTCACTCTGAACTGACACCTTCAGGGAGCACGGTCATGGCAGCAGCTATTAGGTGTGAGCATGCACATGTCCCTGTACGTGTACCAGATAGTCACCTATATGGGATGTATACTGGAAAGAGGTGTGGAACACTGGATGGGGTTGAATAGATGATGCAGGGTGTAATCATGCATGCTGAGGCAGATGTGCTGTGGCAGTGCAACAATGTTTAGCCTCCAATTCATGCTGTGTACTCTTTACTTTGCATGGTCACACTGGCCGCATTGGAACAGTTGCCATCCTATTCAGTCATGCATTGCTTGCCATCACCATGGTGCCCCGGTTGTGCCTCTTACTTGTTGTCATCCATTTGCATTATTTGTGATATGTGGCCCAGTGATGTGTCATTTTCCGTTTGGCTGTGTCAGGTGAGGAGTGTTTAGCTCAGTATGCATTCTCCACTCACTGGCTATTGCCACCCAGGTGTACTTTTAACCCCCCCTTTCCCACCCTGGTAAACTACCCCCCCCTTTCCCACCGTGGTAAAGTATCCCCCCCTTTCCTACCCAGGTGTACTATCCCCCCCTTCTGCATCCGCGCACACGAGTACCCCACAGCATGGCCATGGGCCTGTTGTGCAACTCACCGAGCAGCCAGGCACGTGGTCCAGCATGTCGCTCCATGTGACAGGGTAGCGTACAGTTGCGCAGTACCATGGCATCATGTGTGGATCCAGGAAATCTGGCGCAGCAATGGGTGATGATTTTGCTGGAGTCACATACCATTTGCACATTGATGGAGTGGTATTGCTTGCGATTGCGGTACACCGCCTCTATGGCATGGGGGACTACCAATTCCACATGGGTGCAGTCGATGGCACCAACACAATTGGGCATGCCGGCCGGTGCATGGAAGCCTACTTTGGTTTCGGCTATCTCCTGGCCAGACCGTGGTAGGGATATGTGGGTGCTTGCGTGCTTCAGGAGGGCATCCAGCACTTGGTTCAGCATGCGTGAGAATAGTGATTGTGAAATGCCATGCAGCTGGCCCACTGTGTGTTGGTAGGTGCCTGTGGCCAGGAAGTGTAGCACAGACACCACCTTCAGTAGTGGGGGGATGGCAGTGCGTATTTGTATGTGGCTGGCAATGTCGTTGTGTATCATGTCCACTATGGTGGTGATGGTGTCACGGTCCAACCGGTACAGGGTGTGGATCTGCTCAGGGGTTAGGTTGAATGGGCTGGGTCTGGTGCGAGGGATTGGTGGCTGCCTACGAGGCGCTGGTGGTAATTGCTGGGCCTGTCTCACCCTCCTTCTCCTCCTGCATCTCCTCTGTGCTGCCTGTTCTTGCTGCTGTAGTTGTTGTTGTTGCTGTAGTTGTAGCAGTATAGGCATGACCTCCTGCGCCATGATTGCAAATGCTAGTGGTAGCATTTTGGTGTAGGAAGGGGTGTGGTTTGTAGGTGTGCTCCTTTTGTACTGGGCCACTCTGCATTGCCTACACCTGTGGGGGGGTTGTGGTGTGTGGGTGTGCTCAGTTCATACTGGCACAGCCTCCTTTGACTCCACCTGTGGGGATTGTGTGCACCTGTGGCAGCTGCCTTGTATCTTGGTTGCTGTTTGCGGGTGGTCCGCGATGCCTGTTTTTCCGGCATCATGCAGCCCGTTATTACTGTGTTCGCGATGCCGGTATTTGCATGTTTGCGTGGGTTGTGATTGCCCCCTATTACCGGCATGCCGGTATTTACTACCTGAGGAGGCGCGTGTACGCGCCTATGCAGCTATTAGCGGCACCGTAAATAACGGTGCCGTTAATACCGGGTTTGTGGGTCAGAATGCTACGGAACGTTAAATGATGCCGGTATTTACATACCGGCATCAATTTTTCCTTACCGGCATAACTCGTAATGAGGCCCCATGACTGTCCAGGTAAGAATCTTGAAATATCTGGCATGTCCTGCTGGTAGGCGTGGCCTTACATGGCCCCTGCTGGGAAATCATGCACTATTGTAAGTTCTTGGTGGATTTTGACAAAAATTCCATTGCCTGGTGACGTCACCTTTCCCGACCCAAGAAACAGAGAATTCGGGCCTCATTACGACCCTGGCGGAACGGGTTAAACGGCGCCGTAAAAGGCTGCGGCGTCGTTCAACCCGTTCCGCCACATTACAAGTTCCCCTCGCGGGACACGTTAAGCACGCCTGGGAAAACCAGGCATGCATACCGGGTCCCGCGAGGGGAAGAGGGAGCAAACAACGGGCCATCTCGTAATGGCCCGTTGTTTACTCCCTCTCCCATTCCCATTGAGCCCTATGGGGGCTGAAATGGGAATGGGGATGAACCGTGTCCGTGTCCTCGAGTGAGGAATTACCGGGCCATCCGGACTCGGAATGGTCCGGTAAGTCCTCATTCCACGGACACGGATGTGGTTTTGCCGGCAGCCATGCCGCAAATTGCGGCATTGCTACCGGCATAACTTGTAATGAGGGCCTTAGTGTGGAAGCATGAACCGCTTCCTTTTAGCCACATATGCAGTCTTGTTGCATCGGTGGTGGGTACTGCCCATGTGTGTGTGGTGATATCTGCACTAAGGGTGTCTTCCTTGAGGCTGACACTAATCCCATCTGCTGGTCAGCTCTCATGATCCTGGGAAGAGAATTGGGGCAGGGAACCTGAGAATAAGAAGGAGCCCTGGACAGGTGCGGCATCGGGGGGAACCCTGACCTCCAAGTTCAATAGGAATTTATCAAGATGACACTGGAGCATAGCTCCCTGACCCTCCTCAAAAACCTGGGAATCGGAGGACTGGGGAAAACATATAGAGAAGCCCAGTGGCCAAGGACCGGCAGAATCATTGGTTCTCTAGGCCTCCTCGAAGCAGAACTGGTTCATTACTGAAAGGAAACTGGGCTGATATAAAAGTTATGTGACAAGGGGAACACACTGATGAGAATTTCCTCTAGGGTGTTGTTGACCACGCTGATATGACATGCCTCCAAAGATAGCATAATCTGTTCTGCACAAGGGCCAATGGTACAGGCTATCATCACTAACGGGTAGCATCCCATACTGCTCTGACGGGTCACATAAGCCACTACTTTGGTGTTGTCTGGCTGTATTCAACCTGGTCTGCCCCAGATCAGGTGTGAGGGGAGAACAGCAGGCTCCTCTTGAATGCTTCCAGTTCTCACCAATTGGATGACTTGCCAGACTCCTGAGCAGACGATTACCCCTGCATAGTTCTGTTCCCGAAGCAAGCTCACTCAGTCTCTGGCTTGCATCCATGGTGATCAGAACTAACCTTCCATGATTGGTGTATGCAGAATCTCCTGCGGATTTTGTGGAGGAGTTCCCTCAGAACATTCTCCATGCTGAGCTACCACTGGAGAGCAGATTTGAGCTGGGTATTGATGGGGACTGGCATTTCAAAGTTGATTGGACAAAGTGTCCAGTGCAGGTGTAATAGGAGGAGGCACAGGTGAACACCCGTCCAAGACTTCACAAAAACAGAGACCATCATCTGATCCTGAACCCTCAGCCACCTCTGCTCCCTGCCCATTTGCAGCTGAAACAAGCTCACCACATCCAAAATGATGCACCTTCTCCTGTCCTGAGGCAGAAAGCAGCTCTGAAAAACTGTAGATCGTGAGATGGAGATGGCCGGGACTTCTTTTTATCTAACAGTAACCCGTCGGAGTTAAGCTGCAGGTTCTGCATGTGCCATCACCTATATTTGCTGGAGAGGGACCTGCAATTAGCAGTTAGTCCTAATAGAGCTGTGGTCTGCAACCTGTGGCTCTCCAGATGGTTTGGTCTATGACTCACATGATCCCTCCCCATTTACTCTGCCTGATAGGGCTAAGGCTGATGAGAGTTGTAGTTTAATTATGTGGGAAGTCAAAGGTGGCAGACCTCTGTAGTAGGGGAATGTGATCACCCCCTCTTGACGCACCCTCCCACCCAGGGGTACCATGATCTTGGTAAAGACCCATGGGGTGGATCTCAAGTCACAGGGGGGGAAATAAACTGAAAGCGTTGGTCCCCATTGGCGACCCTAAGAACTGGTATTGAGATGTGTGGTGCGGATGTGGAGGTAAGCGTCCTTGAGGTACAGGGATGTGAGTCAATCTCTGGAAGACGGCAGGAAAGTGATCTTGATACAGAACGATGAGTTATCGGAATTTGAAATCCTTCATGGAAAAAATGGCGGGTTATTAGCAGTGGAGATTAAACTAAAGGGAATATTTCAACAGCAGCCTCTCCTACTGGTAAACATTTATTGAAACCCGTTACAAGTAGAGATGGGTACCTTCTTGATAAATGTTGGGAAACCTGTGAAACATTTTTTTTTTGTGAACGGGAGGGCTGCCATATTCTAATAGCTGGCGAATTAAATGCAGATTGGTGGGTTGCTAGAGAAAATTAGGAGGAAAAATGTCGCCCCATTAACTTGAAATCGTGTGTTGAAGGCAAACCTTGTTTTGAGTTATTCTCTAGTTGGAATATAAGAATTATAAATGGGGCTATAATGGGAGATATTCCCCCAAGACCAACTTGGAGATCTGGTAAGAACTCAGCCCATCTGGACTACATTGTAGCATCACCAGCTATATTTGATTTATGTGAGGAGATGAATATAGCTGAGTGTGATGTGAGTGGCCATTTGCAATTGTCGGTAAAAATGAAAAATTATACGCATAAGATCAATGGTTCAGGGATGAGTGGGTTAATAGTCAAAACAGCGCGTAATAGAATTTCAAAATACATAGGGAATTTGAATGGTTTTAATAGCTGAGTACAAAAATTCCTTCAAAACTCAACAGCAATCCAAAGGGCTGCCTACATGACCGCATGTACTTTTGATGCCTTTTTGGATAAATTTAAGAGGACATCAAAGTGTAATACAAAATGGGAGTGTCAGGGATCCCATCCCTTTTATATAGTAATCCAAAATAAAAAGAAAGAGCGCAGAAGAGAAATTTGCCACCTGAAAGGGAGTAATGAGAATGAGCAAGCACATCTGGCTAGCACTAAACTCCTTAAAAAGTGAATTAAAAATTGGTTGGAGAACTACAAAGTGAATCTAGCTCAGAACGAGGGATGGAAGATGCTAGAAATAGTCACTAAAAAGACTCTAGGAATTTCTGGGATCTGATAAATTCATGCAAAAAACACAGAGCTACCAACCAGAGAAATCCTGTAGCTGAGGGGGAATGGGTTAAACCCTTCGAAAAGGTCATTAGGCAATTGGACCGTCTAATAAGGAGCGCATTGATTGATCACAAGTGGAGATTGAATATGTCTGTGGAAGATATAGAGTCCTTGATTAGGAAGGCCTCTAATTCCAGAGTGGCTGGGCTAAATGGGCTGTAAAATGCACTTTTCAAATTGGCCCCAAGGCTATGGGCTTAAGTTGTATATATGTAATTCGATTCTGTGTTGAAAGAAGGTAAGATACCAACCTCTTGGCACTTGGCCATCATTGTGCTAATATATAAGAAGGGGGATAGACTAAGTCCAGAGAATTATCGTCTCATTTCTCTTATAGATAGTGACTGCAAGATATTTGCTGGGCTGGTCCTACAGGATTTGAAGAATTGGGCAGCAGAAACTGGGCAGTTGCGAATGTTTCAGACGGAATTCCGAGGTGGGATGGGAACTGACCTTAATGGATTGGTGGTGGGATAGTTGAGAGAGGAGGCTCTCAGACTGGACAACTTGCTCTTATACTTGTCTGCCATTGATTTTACGCAGGCATCTACTGTGGCTCAAGCTAAGTGATTGGCAGATCTCAGACCAGTTATTAGCGATTTTGATACATCTCCATGATTAGACATCTTTGTGAATGAGGATGAATGGGCATGGGGAAGTAACGGAGGCCTTTTTAGCACACAGGGCCTGCACCAGGGTTGTGTTTTGGCTGCCTTACTCTTTAACCTGTACCTGTCTGACTTGGGGGAGTTTCTGACGAGAACCCTGTCTGCCCCACCCAGACTACTAACTTTGATAATCTGTACCTGACCTATGCTGATGGTGTGGTTTTGATGAAAAGGACCCAGGTGGGTCTGCAGAGACAACTTGATTATATATTGGAATACTCCCAGTTGAATGAATTACGTATTAAAACTAAAAAACGAATGTTATAAGATTCACCCACAATACGAAAAGACAAATGGGTTTCAGATGGCATATGGGAGAGCAGGAGTTGACAACGTCAGTATCTATGACTTACTTGGGATTCTATTTAGATGTGGAGGATAATAGTGAGAGTATGATGAACTGTCTCCTGAGAAAGGCTGCCCAAGCGGGAGCCAGATGAAGAAGATCAAATGTAGATATTGTGGATTTTCTATGCAACCTCTGTTGTTTTTCTACAAAAGGAAGGTAATCCCAGGACTTTTATATGGTGTAGAAAGTAGTGATAAATGCGCTCGCTCCCATTTGATAAGAGTGAGTCCAGAGTATGGAAGCGGGCGTTAGGTCGGCCGGAATGTGTGCCAGTGGCCTCATTGAGGTTTGAATTAGGATTAACTTCACTGAAATGCACATTGATCAAAGAATAGTGCAGGTATATAGAAAGTGCTTGGTGCTACAAAGATTTCTCTGAATGAAGATCTGGCGAGCATCCTACAAACAGGGGGACTCAAAATTGCTGACAAATTTAGGAGGAGAGCGCAGGGCATCTTGGCCAATTTGGAATTGACAACATATGATTCAGAGAAGTCCCCGAATGAAGTTAGGAAGGCTCTGTTAAGAACTGACTGGATGGCCACAATGACAAGCATGAGACAGTTTAAATTGTATTATAGCTTGTCACCTTTGGACAAGCCACCGGGAAGCATTTCAAAATACTTAGATAAATTCCCAAATTCTTATTGGGCTATGCAGTTTCTGCGATATAGGCTGAACCTGCTTCCCACGGGTGAGATTTGCCAGATTAGATCTAAGTTTAAGGCGAAGGAATTTGGTTGCACTTTATGCAATGATCAGACAGCGGTACAGAACAGAGAACATTGTGTTATATTGCACAGCACTAACAATGATTAGAACTTTATATTTGGGGTGTTTTATACATAATCATGAAGCGCTAAATGTTGAGTATTTTTTTGTAAGACTCTTTAGTGGAGACAACACCGTAGTCACACTTGCAGTACTACATATTTTACAAGAAGCAGATGTGAAAGCTGAAGTAACCGCTAATCTGTTAGGAAAATATTTCAAAAACACAATTCTTCCTTGTGATTTTAACCATATTAACAAGGTGTAATATGAATTTTTACTTTTAAATGATATAGGTTTTAGACAATATCTGGGGTCATTTAAAGGAATCTGATGAATTTGATATGGTTTTACTGTGTTTGAATTTGATAGGATTTTTTTTACCTCTTTTGCGTATATTATTGTGTAAGGTTGACTTAGAGCAACAAAAAATAAAAAAATGTAAAAAAAGAAAGTGATCTGTTGTAACGTCTCCATCTTGAAACTGTTTGCTACTTATTGATTGACACATTTGAGATCGAGGACCAGGTCTTAGATAAGACTTGGGTATCAGCAAGATGGTGGACTATCACCCCTATGCCCCCTGTGCCTCGTAAGCACCAAGAAGATAGCTTTTTTTTTTACCAGATGATACTGAATCTCCCATTGTAGTGAGACATAATTCATCCTGTGCTATGGAGTGTTCCATGTCTCCAAGTCGGGAGGAAGTGATGCAAACTCAATGGAGTCATTTCTACAGACAATGTCCAGGACCCAGATGTCTGATGTGTAGCAGGACAAGTTAAACCTGCCTGCTAACCCCTGGGTCCAGTGGGGGTGCCTTGATCCAGCCAGTGCTGAACCATCTTGGGTGGGGGGCACATCTCTGGTCTTCTGAAGGAGGGCTCTAGGTTTACATCTGAATGGTGGGCAAACACAATGAACTGATTGTTGCAATCTGCTGAAACCTGAAGTTTGCTTGGTCATTGATATTCTGTCAGGCTCCCTTTTTTCCATCCCGATCAAGTTACAGACACCATGAATGAGAGGTAAAGCCCTTTTTACTCCCTTACCTCTGGACATAACTGATCTGAAGGCTTCCAATGCCTGTGAATGTCCTCTTTCTCTGCCCTTTACTTTGGAGGCATTGTGAAACTCTGATTGATAAATCAGAAGAGGAGAAATACTTAAGTCGGTGCTCCAGGATAGAACAAAGAACAGAGGAACCAACATTACTAGCCTTATACAGATAACATAATACTTCTCTATTTTCGACCCGGGCATACAGCCCTTTCTCCTCAGAAGAGGGATTAGGGCATGGCACAAAGAATCCTGCTTCTTACGCCAAAGTAAATACTGAACAAATCTTGTGAAGCTATGTCCAACCCGTGCATAAAACCATGGCTTCAGGCTGGACTACAAAACATGTTTTTTTTTAGGCATTGAACCAAGCCATCCCAGAGGGTTTCTCCATAACCCAAGTTAACTGCCCCCCTCCACAAAGGGGTGGAGGGCTAGCTGTTATATATGGTAACCATATATTGTCTTGGGAGGATAGCTTGCGCAATGTGCTTGCCTTTGAAGCAAGACGACACGGAGCAACACAGGTTCGATCCCCGTGTCCACACTTAGAAACCTCTGGGTTATAAATAACCTATCATATCTTAAAGTTGCTAAACTTGAGTGCCCACTTTTGTTGGCTTTGGAATCTCTCCTTCTACGCTGTATTTTATCTTCCTTCTATGTATGCCATTTCCTTCTTATCTATCGCCCACCTGGGTCTTAAACTGATGTTCTGGAGCCCCTCCTTGTCACGGTGGCAGACCCAGACTCCCAGTTCTCCAATCTTGTGGTCTTGGGAAACTTCAATCTATAATTCAATAAACCGTACACATTAACGCTCATCTCTTTCTTCGAAGGCTTGGCTGACCTGGGTCTTGCCCAATCTGTCTTATAACCTACTCACAAGCTGGGAAATTTCCTGGACTTTGTGTTTGCTAATGAAGATCTTTTGACCACCTTCACGGTAGAACCGGTGTCCTGTTCTGACTATAATTTGGTCTCTTTTACTCTAAACAGGGCCTTTGTCTACTGAAAGACTGCCCTTATGAAAAATCGTCAGTGGAGCTTGCGTTCTGCCGACCTGCCTAAACTAATATCTATTATCGAAAGGAAAGAGTGTGAGGTATCTGAACCCACACTAGCGGGGCTTACTAATGCGTTCCGCTTGGCGGCTGACTCAGTAGCCCCGCTACAGCTTATTCAACTCCAGAGGTTACCTTCTCAGCTCTGGTTTACAGACAATCTTAGATTACTGGGTCTTACTATGAGACAAGCTGAGCTCAAATGGCGGCGGACCTATAACCCTATTCTTAAAGGCTGCTTTAAATCTTATGCCACTGTCTACTCTGCTGCTATTCTGGCTGCGAAAAAAGCCTTCTATGCTCAGAAAATTGAGACTTCCATTTGTCAACCTAAATCTCTGTTCTCTGTGGGAAGATCCCTCTCTTCTACCGCTAGATTTACTCCCTCCACTACACCCACGCAAGCTCTCTGTGATACTTTGGCACTACCATTTATCACTAAAATTGATCAAATACGTACCAACATTGCCAATAATCTAACGCAAACTACTACTGTGGTTCCTAGCCCCTCGGCTGATTGTAATACTACTTCTAGGATCCCCACCTATGCTAATCAGCCGAGCCACCCTCTGAGGGCTGGTCTACCTTTCCTTTGTTCAGTCAGTCTAATGTCAATACTTCTATCGGCAGTGTAAAGTCTGAGTCTCCTGCGGACAGCATTTCCTTGGCTATTATGAGAGATATCTCTTCTGAACTTCTTGCTGAGATCACTACCGCAGTGAATAACTCTTGTCAAACTGGTTTCATCCCCCTCGAACTTAAGGCCGCCACGGTGATCCCACTGCTTAAGAAACCTACACTTGATCCTTTGGTGTCATCTAATTACCGCCCTATTTCACTTGTTCCATTTCGTGTAATACTTCTAGAATCTCTGGTTTCTCCTCATCTCTCATCTTTTCTGGAGTCTACTGGACTTTTTGATTCTGCCCAATCTGGGTTCAGGCCAGGTCGGGGGACCGAGAGTGTCCTGGTCTCAGTTCTGGACGATATGGCCAGGTTGGTTGATGCAGGAGGAGTGGGGGCCGTGATTTTGATAGACCTGTCAGCGGCATTTGATACTGTCGACCCCCCCATCATGCTCAACCACCTGGCCCAAGACAGAATCTCAGGACAGGTTCACACCTGGTTTACCTCCTTCCTGGCCAATAGCCGCTTAGACTATTGTAATTCCCTCTACTTATCTCAACAGAAAGGTCTTATCCAGTGTCTCCAACGGCTGAAAAACATGACTGCCCGGGTTCGCACTGGCTCTCCTTATGGTGCCCACATATCTCCGGTCCTACAGTCTCTGCATTAGTTACCGGTTGCCCAGTGCATCGTTTTAAAAATGTTATGCCTGGTACAGCGTGCTCTTCAGGCTCAAGGAGCTAAATACCTTTCAGCCATGTTTACTCGGTACTTCCCCACGCGGTGTCTGTGCTCGGCAACAGCTGGTTTACTTACTGTTCCAGTGTTTCAGCGCTCTTGCTCCGGTGGGCGTGCTTTTTCTGTTGTCGCTCCCAGACTCTGGAATGATTTGCCGCTCCACCTGAAGAATCTGGAAAACCATCTTGCCTTCAGAAAGGCACTAAAAACACATCTGTTCTAACCATCTGACTGGCACATCTCAGATCGCTCCCTCTCGCAGCGCCAATATAACATGGTGGTCGCCAGATGGACGCCCCGCAATCACCAAGTCTTCTTTAAGATGCAATCAGCACAAAGAACATAGTGTTTTGTATGACAATCTGGAGGCAGGCCCTGACACATGGATTAGTAGGATAAGACTCTAAAGCTCAAAGAGGTGACCTTGTTAGACATTTTACACTGATGCATGTCCCATGGTGGAGGATTGATTGTGCAAGGAGGATCCGTTAAGTCTAGGAATCAATGGATCAAGTACAGACAAACCACCCAGTGAAAGCCTAAGAGCCTTGATGGTTGACCACTGAACAACAGTGAATACATAGCCAGGCCCCTATGAAAACCGTCAAGTCCACAATTTAAAGCACAATAAATATTTCCAAAATACCATTTCACAAATGAAACCCAATGTTGAGAGTAAGACTTTGTGACAACTTTAACTTTGAACTGCCACTGCCATCCTGTCTGACAATCCTAATCTGACGAGACCTCCCTTTTTCAATAGCCAGGCAGACATTTCTAAATTTCTCAATGTCTGAGCTGGCGACCTTGGCTAAGCCGGTAGAGCTAGGACCAGCCTCAATGGCAACTTCTCTGAGCTGGAGGGTTCATCACATGTGATATTCAGAGTATCCTCGCCCAGTATGGAGCCAGTATTATCAAATCAGTTTCTCCCTCTGAAATGTCATCAGAACCTGCAAGATCAGGGGAAAATGTGGCAATCCCCTATAACAGGTCACTTGGCCAACTGATTGTTAAGGCTTCTGTTCTCTGTGCATTGGGTTGCTGTCCTACATGTTGAGGGGGTCTAGCTTGTTAGTTCCAAATTGTTTGCAGATCTGTTGACAGGCTTCCCTTGAAAGCATGTACCCCACGGAGGAAGGAAGACTCTGCACAGCTTGTCTACCATGACATTGAGGATTCCTTGTATATGAATAGCTCTCGCAGTAAATAGATTCTCCCCCACTTAATCCATCAGGTCACTCGCCCCTTGAGGACATCATCTAATGTCTTCAGTGCCATATCTATAGCTTGGCGCTCCTTCCAGTTATAAGATTGCAATATCTCTCTGCTAGTCAAATGTCCTTAAATGTCTTACTTCTTTGAGGTGGCACCCGAGTCAAACTCACTGGCATCTGTACTTCCCACTTCCTGTGATTGAGGGTTCAGAAGGTCTTTCTTTCTCAGTTGCCACTGCTGTACCCACCAGAGAAGCTTCTCCCTCAGTTGTCATGATTGGAATGAACCGCTCGCAATTTGCTGACTGAAGATCCCAGCATTTCAGAATGTGATTCACCAACACTTAAACCTGGCACCTCAGGATCTTGCAATCATTATTTCCTCTTGAAGTCATTCTTGAAGACGATTCTTCTGCTTCAGCGCTCTCGGGGTGGGATCAAATGCTGACCGTTGTCTTTGGAAAATGTTGCTTGAATGAAGGCTGGCTCCAGGCAGGGAATTACATTTGATTTCTTATTTATTTTTCTCCAATATGTGACAGGTTATATGTGTGTCCTTCATCTATTCCATTGACATACAATGAATAAACCAATCATTCAGGTTGGGTTGTACCAGACTGCAGGCTTTGTATATGACCTGCACTAAGAGTGCCACCATCTTCCTGCATATCCAGTTGGAGCCGACGTCAGACTGAACGACCAGGAATTTCTGGTGACGGGGGAGTTGACCTTTAATTTTCCAGGGGTGTGGGGTGGGGAGTGGAGAGTGCGGGGTAGGAGGCAGTGGACAACGTTTTAGGATATCCCATTGAAAGTATAGGGACTCTTAGCACAGATGGCCTTTCCTGGGGGGTGCCCGGGTCCCGGAGCGCCCACGTTGATCGCCACCCCAAATCTGGTGGTATATAGTGGAGATAAATTGATGTCACATACCAAGACATTAATGAAGCAGTGTT
The DNA here is from genome assembly GCF_040938575.1 of Ambystoma mexicanum. Taxonomy (NCBI): domain Eukaryota; kingdom Metazoa; phylum Chordata; class Amphibia; order Caudata; family Ambystomatidae; genus Ambystoma; species Ambystoma mexicanum. Next base: position 1,230,505,694 of record NC_090927.1, read on the forward strand.
GCATTGCAATTCGTGATGCAGGTTTAGTCATTACTTTCACACTTGTGAAAGTGCCCATTTACTGAAAGTGCAGCTTGTGTTGTCTTCTCCTCCATTCCAGCGTCACTCTCCCACCCCTTTCCCTTAGTCCAAGTTAGTTCAAAGGGGGATGGAAAAGCAGGACTCAAATGATGTACCCCTTCGCTTCAGTCCTCCTGTTAACCTTTTTTGACAGTCACTCCCAATAACCCCAAGTATTTCTGAGAAACTGAAGCTCTGTGCTAATGTTCATTGCAATATATTTATGCCTGAATTATCTACAATGGTATTTTAGGTGAATACCGATTTAAGGGTTTCAATGAAGTTGAAGCACACAGGCAAAACCGCAGTGTACAAACAGAACATATGTATACGCAAACACATTTATTTTCCAGCCCATGCTTGTTAGTTTCCGTAGTTCCCCTAATTTGTGATATTTTTATTATGCAGGGAAAGGGAATTGAAATAGGCAGGCACCGGAGGAACGTTTGAAAGCGCCTCAGGCATTTCAAAGCCCATTTCCCTTCCCCTTGACAGAAAACGTATAAGTCCCCTGCAGGTTACATATATAATTAGGGCGGCCCTTCTACCCACTTTGCTGTCCACCTGATCTTCGATTCTGTGCCCTGCGGCCAACACAGATTTCCCAGCAAGTATTCAACCTAGGAAGCTATTTTACTAGGGTGAGGAACCTATACCCACTTGGTTACATATAGACCTTTACCTCATCTGCAGAACCATATGAGTGACCTGAAACTCCCTGACACTCCCCCATCCCTCTTCCCTGGGGCTTGAAGCCACCTATACTGGTCAGCAGCATAACGCCGGAAATATGCTCTCTTTTTTACTCTTGATCCCTGCATACTGCAACACCACTTCTTAGGCTCCAGCTCTGTTTTGGCTCTTAAATTAAGACTATATTGCTTATACATAAATAGAACAGCACAATCCAAGCTCTCCAGTGTTCACTTGTGCGTGAGTAGCTATTGTACTCCTGGTTTTCTATTTTCACTATTACACCCATGGTTCATCCTTTATCATAGAAATACAAGTCTAAAAGTCCTGGAATGACCATGACAGGAGAAGCGCCTGGCACATGGCATTTGAACACCAGCGAGGACTGGAAACAAAGGTTACTGATGGCAGGCAAGAACAGACACAGTCACACCCTGCTGCAACACTGTGCACTCTTAGTCACCGGCTCTGACCTTATTTAACACCAATAACGCGGGCAAACAGGCGTGAACCACACCCACAAATCAAGACTGCACAGGAATGAACCCTTAAACTGTTTATACAGCATTTAATGTTCTAGTCTATTTCTTGGCACAGGTTTCATAAAGTGTGCTCTTTCATGCAGATATCTTTTCATATCAGTTGTCATATGTTATTTCTCGTCCCTCGCACTGGTTTCTGAAGAATACAAGTGTGCTGTATGTTGTGGGTGTGTTGTTTCTGTATGTCTTTTGATACCAATAATGTCCTGTAACACTTAAATAATAACAGCATTGCTAATCAAACAAGTTTTGCTAATCAAGAAAGATTGAATTAGCCACATCTGCTAACTGCTTTAACCCAAATTCATTCCTTGTTAACTCGCCTTGATTCACCAGTGGTAACATGAACTGTGTGGTTTCCATCTTGAAAGGAACATTTGTCCTTCAGGGGTTTAGACTCTTTCGATTGAGGATCATTCAGAACCCTTGCGCAAGTTTTGGTACCAAAAAGACAGAAGAATAGAATCTTCTTCCTGATTCCTGTGTGGCTACTGGGGCAATACCCTGCTTTGAAAATATGGCCTGATTGCTGAGTAACAAGGCATCTGCCTTCACCTTCTGTAATGCAGAGCATGTTGTCACCACAGCCAGTTGTGGCGAATCATGATAAATGTTCCCCTGTTAGTATGCTGTATTCCATCACTGGCCCAGCTATCCAATTTCATAGATCGTCAAGTGTATAGGAAGCCAGCCAGAAATCCTCTCCTTGGGTCTCATTACCTCCCTGTCCCCTGTCCCACAGTCAGGAATGATTAATGTTTGGAGCACTGGTACAAGGACCTGGGTTGCAATGGCTATCTCGATTGTGTGCAGATCCTCCCCGACCTTGCTTTTGGGATCCTCTAAGTGGCTTTATAGTTATCTTGAAAACCATAGGCATGGAATTCAACTCCTGTTTGGGGCAGGTTTATGATCGCAGGGTTGGACTGGGAAAGGAAATAGGCCTGGGCACCTAAGTAAAAATGTGTTCCGCTCCGCGCCTCCAAAAAAGTATATTGTCCTCAAACCATCATCGTGAATCATGTCAATTCACGACTTTACAGAAAATGCTTCTTATGGAGGGTTATTGCGTAATGATCAGCAGAGGCACATTACCAAGGTGATGGAGGAGGACACGGTGGGCAGTGGCACAATATATGTTAAGTCTGGCACAATACTTCCCAGACCAAACTGGAAGGGAAGAAAGATGCATTTCTGAGATGCTATTTGCTTTGTTGGAGTTAAGGCAAAACAGAGGCCAGGTTTGGTGTTTACTTCCATCACTAAGTGCATGCATTACAATAGAATATACTTTGGTAGCAAGCATCTCAACTTTGGCTGCAAGAAGGAGGTTGCCACCCTCATCAGTGAGGGGTGCACTATTGTCATCAGGATCCCGTCTGTTTCAAACAGAGACATCACAGCCTGGGAAACAGAACCCCCTCCCACCATGCAGCAATATTTAACTGCTCACACTCACACAGACACAGTATGCTCCTTTTAGGAATCAGCACAGGGTGTCCCCAGTGACACAAGTAATAAGCAGACCATTATCTATCAAAGGCAGGAACGCCACACACCATCACAACCATGTGGGAATTTCCATTTCGGCATATAGGCACGCAGCCAACAGTTTGGGATTTTGGTATTAGGCATGGGAAATGCATTTGCAAGGCACAACCGTAGTTGTAAGTAGCCATAAATGGTAGCAGCTGCACAATGGTGTGATTATCTGGGCATATAATAGCAGTGCCTGGCAAATGCCTAATAATGTACTTTGCCAATGCTTGTTTTTAACAGGACTTCAGTGAAGTACATGCATAGTGCTTATAAATCGAGTGGCGGAAGGTAGACCTGGTTAAGACATTTCTTATTACAGTAGCACGTTTAAAACTCCAATCAAGTCATTAACTCTCAGAATACTGCATTGAAAACAACTGGCAGGCACTTTGAGCTTACACTTTGATTGTAAGGCCTGAGAAAGCTAATTCAATGTCATCCCAGGAGGATGTGTTTTGGGTGGGGAGGGGCAGGAAGCGAGTGGGATTAGTTGTAAGGATTAGCATGGCCAGTCAATGGTTGGGTATTGTCATTTCTCACTACCTGTACTCGAATGTAATAGTTTTAGTGTATAGGTCGTGCCTTAGCGCCACCTAATAGTCAACGCTAAAAAGGATGGTCTGGAGAGTTGGCCAGAGCTTTGACAGTGTTTTTTGATTCACTGAAAACCTTTCAGTCATCAGTCTTCAGTCATGTACTGGATTATGAAAGACATGAAAAACTTCACTCTGTGTAAAGCAGACAACTCAAATACTTCTGAACGCCAAGTCTCCCTGATTGTCTCAAAACCTCCCTAATCCGGACATTATACACACATTGCTCTGACTACAGCACCCAAACCACCTCGATAATTCAGCAATTGGTAGGGGGCTGCTGACGCTCTGTTAATCAGCATATCTGTTTATATGAGGCAGCTATTTCACAATTCGGTTCATGGGGATGGCCAGACTAGTATGTTCACTGCCACCTCTGGCATTTTCACTGAGAGTATTTGTTGCGTTATCCTGCTGCCAAAGAGAAATGGGGAGCGGAAATAGACTTTAACAAAAGGGATTGTAAGATTAAAAAACAAAATGTAAACTGACATTGATCCTTTGTAACTGGGCAATATTTACATATGGTCTGCAATATCGCAGGGGGTGTTTTCACAGATGCCACGACACCTGCTATGCTTTACACATATCTGTACATTTGCTTTCTTTGCAGCGGGTGCTCTACATGTGGCACTCAAGATCTCTCAACACACATATAAGATTTTATATCTCGCGTGTCTCTTCATTGAGTATTTCTCTTTGTGCAATCGTGGGGGTTCTAGTTAAATAGGTTTATCGTTTCCTCAGTTTGGAAATAAATCTGCAGTCCTTGACCCTTTAAAACATTGTAATTGTGCCAGCTGAACAGACCCGCCAGACAGATTATCGTGCGAGTCACTGGATACATTCGGGCAACCTGAAGAGGTTAATTGCCTTAAGTTCCTTGCTAGCTCCTATGGAAATACAAGAACGCACAAGGGGGAACTGCAAGTTAGACAATTGTATCTCCATCCAGTGTAATGCTGGGTCAGAGTGTTCAGACCAATTTTCCATCTGTGTCTTCTATACACTACTAAGGGTGCTGCAGGAAAGTTCAATAAACATGCCAGCAAGTGTGTCAGTATATTCTCTATAGTCTTTTTAAATCTTGTGGTGTTTCCTAATGCTCCACAGGGAGAAGCATCCCACTTTGAGGTGATAAGAGCAAAACAGTGATTGCTTCGGGGTGGGGGGAGACGAGGTGGAAGAAGTGAGAAGACTCCACGTTCGTTCAAAGGAAGACAAACAACCACATTCCTGAAGCAAGAAAAAGTTGGCAGCATGTGTTTATAACATACATACATATAATGAGGGGGATCTTACGAGAGTAAATGTTAGCGTGTTGTGAACCCGGCATTCCCATGCAGCCCTACAAAAAGTATTATTTATCGTTTGGTTTATGAAAAAACAGTGTTTCCAGCCGTGGAGGATGACACCACTTGCACTAACGCTCCTTGGTGTCCTGCTGTGCTTGACCCAACTTGTGGATTACAGCACTATTCTTCCCCCAGCACGGTGGAATGCCATGCATGAATGTGACATGTTAGCTGAAATGGACAACAGCTGACAGTCACCCACTCTGGTAGATGGCATGGATAAGATTTACAACAAAAGTCCCAGAGAGTCTGTAATAAACGTGAAACACACTGCCATGGCTTGTTTTTCAACTCGCTTTTGCGTGGCCCGTTTTTCAAGTCCCAGCATGCAAAGCGCTGGAGGGTAAAGAGGCAGGACTGGATAAAGGTGATCCTAATCACATGCTGTACGTCACTATCGATGGATGGAGTTTCTCGATGTTTGCAAGTTGAATTGAAGGTTTATGATAGAAGGAAGGTCTAACATTTTTGAAAAAACAGGAACAAATTTGGGATTAAGACATGCATATTTTCCATTAATTGGGGCATTTTGCCAGCTGCACCTTGCCCTTGGGAGCAGGCGAAATAAATGCATTGCTCATCGGCGTGGGTAGCAGAGCCAGCTGGCCAGCCTCACAGAGAATTGGGCGTTTTGACATCCTTGCAGAGATTATACATTAATGCGTGCTTAGTTAGATGTTAAAGTAGTTGATGCGCACCTGTTGTTGAACCTACCAACATGGATGCAGCTAAGAATGCAGGTGTAAAACTTAAAGTAATAGCGCTATGAGGTGCAATGGCAATTTCTTTTAGCACCATTAAAGGTGGGCACAATCTTAAAGTCTTTGCCGCATCATCCAGCAGAAAATGTCAGTCTTAAAATTCATAAAATCCACCTTTTGCACCAGGGACGTTTTTTACGATGTCTTATGTTTTGCTAGTCAAATCAACACTCCCTTTTAACAAATTAATTTGGTTTGTAACTGTACCAACCAAATGACTCTGAGTGGCAGTGACCTTCATGTATCCACTTGTGAGCAGTCATTTCAAAACCAAATGCATTCTGGGGGAAGTAGTCTTGGAATGTAATGTTGGATTACGGTGGATCGCAAGTCGGAGGCAGAAGGCCTGGAACCCTGGCATCTCAGTGAAGTGGGAAAAGTGTGACCGTGTGTGAGTCAGACTCTGTTCATAGGGTAGTCAAACCTCTTTGCAGAAAATGTACACTCATCCTTGTTTGACAAATGGTCATTTAAAGGGTAGAATAATACATGTATCTGGCCCACGGAGATTTCTTCCGTCGGGCCACGAATCAATCTTCTGGATAGGCTACTAGTAGCCGGATACACAGTCCCTAAATGCGCTGCAGTGTGTGACAAACAGAGTAATGACTAAACATCTCAAAAATACACAGGGCCTACAAAGTGGAACCCTGCCTTCTCCATGGCCAGACCGACTGTGCCTGATCTGCACACTGGGAGGCATAATTGTTCGTGGTGGGTTTTAAACCACACAGGCTTGGGAAACCCTGCTTCCTCTCTTACAGCAACAACAAACCATGCTCTTCTGAGACCACCTCAAGCGTCAAGCCACACTCTCCCTGAATCGTCACACACTTCCAGGAAATTGCATCAGTCCCAGCTGCATTTCCATGATGCACACAAGCCCTGAACAAATGGGAAGCCCTTGTCCGCAAGTTGGAGTTGCGCCCCACTTTCAGCCATAATCATTGTTTTTTCCACATAACATAATTAACTAAATCTGAAGGTACTGATAGACTTGGCAGTGCCAGTGCATAGCAGCAAACTGTTTCATGGTGAATATCTCTATTGACAACATGCCCTGTTCCTGCATTGGTTTCCTTCCTAGTCACTCACACAATGGGCCTTATTATGAGTCAGGCGGTAGCCGTTCTGGAAAAAAACAGCACTGCTGCCACCGGAGTCATATTTTTTTCAGGCACCTGGCAATGGGGAATCACTGAGGCATTACAGCCCCGGCAATACCACCGGCCAGCCGGCAGAAAAAGAAAATCCCCATTCCCATCGAGTCCCATGGGACTCGATGGGAATGGGGAGGACGGTAGTACCGGCACTGTTAGTAACGGTACTGGTGCTACCGTCAAGGTCAGCTAGCGGCTGCCTTTCCGCCCGCCTGGTAGCTTACCGGCACCATTGTTAATGGACCGGCAACCTTGTAATGAGGCCCAATATTTCTGGCGGCTGGTTCAGAGTGAGGAATTACACAAGTCGGTGCAACATGTCTACCAGCCTCCCCCATCTTCCCCTTCACATTCCTCCCTCCTGTCTCACTGGGCCTCATTACAAGTTTGCCAGTAAAAAAAAGAAAGTTATCAGCATGCCGGTGCTACCGTTTCCATGTAGCACTGCTGCCGGAATCTATGGTAGATTCTGAGTCAGCGTGCATGTGCATTTCGGCACTGGAAGAAAAGTCATCGTGGCGGAACGGGAAATGCTCCGGCGGCCATCTTTAAAACACAATCCATTGCAATCCTCATTCTACAGGATTGTTACTGGAAAACCAGTACATGCCGACACAGAGGAAAATGTCAGCTAGGCAAGGCGCCGTCCGTCGCCGCAAACCCCGAGCAGGAACTTAACATGCTGGTAGACACACTTGTGGAGCATGCTGATGTGGTGTTTGGTGCTGATCTGCAGCACCCAGCACAACTAAGAAAAAAGGCCATTTATAAGGATGTGGCCCGTAAAGTCTCCACGGTGGGGACAACACCCCGGACCGTCTGAGCTTGTAGGAAGAGGTGGGACGACCTCCAAGTCTGCAACCTCTTCACTGCAGAGCGCAGCCAGGGGCTGGCCACAGGAGGTGGCACGCTATCAAACTGCATGCAGGTGACGAGACCTGCAGCACCGTCCTCCACCTGGAGAGCATAGAGGGAGTGGAAGATGCAGAGACGGGAGCAGCGACATCCGATGATGCCGGTGAGTTTCTGTAACCATAATCCCAAAGTCACATCACACACCTTGGGCCTCATTACGACCCTGGCGGAAGACCATGGTGCTGTTAGCACCATGGTCGATGCCATAGTCCGCCATGGCGGAATGGGGAATTACCACCCCATTCCGAGATTGGCGGGGCGGTAATTCCCCATGCCGCCATGGCCCTTCCCCATTCCCATTTTTGCCCCATAGGGCTCAATGGGAATGGGGAAGGTGCTAAGTACAGTGCCGCAAATTGCGGCACCGTACTTAGCACCAAGGTCCCTTTGCGGGTCCCTACTTTAACGGCTGGTAAAACCAGCCGTTAAGGTCGGGTCCCGCAAAGGGACCTCGTAATTAGGTGCTAATAGGTTAACGGCGCCGCAGCCTTTTACGGCGCCGTTAACCCATTAGCGCCTGGGTCGTAATGAGGCCCCTTGTGTCCCCAATGCCAATGGTGAAGTCCAAATGTCAAGTAAGTGGCACCAGATGCCTGCTGTCTTGCCACCCACTGACAGCCTCATTCCACACAAGTATGTACCTGCCAGGAAGACAAGCAACAAATGCACTGACACACCCCACATGTCCCCTGTATTGCCCACACAAGTACCATCTGCATGCAGACACATCACTGTCCCACTGCTGCCGTCACCACCATGCCACCACATGGCCAAAGCCACCTCATGTCAAAATGCATGCATCAATGACACCAGTCGCATCGCACACCATCCGTACATTCAGAGAATGGTCCTGCTTCCTGTTGCGGTATACTACCTCCACTGTATGCCGGACAACCAGCTCCACATATATACAGTTGAGCGCACCTATTACATTGTCATGACCCTTGCCCCTGGTCCTCACTGGCAAATCAGCCTTCCAGTTAGGGCCAGGTCAAAGGCCTTAAAACCTCATCCAAGACTCTCTTGGAGTCAGTCCTGGCGCCTTTGGCACCAGGCTCATAACCATCATGAAGACCAACATCACAATGGGACTATTTACTTGGGACTATTTAACTTGGGGGCGGTTCAGCCAACATGGAGGCACACACATAGCTCAGTTACAAGGATCTGAGCTATGCGGTCTAATCTTTTGGGTGTGGCAGGCCTGGGACTACTTTACTTGGACTACTTTGGGTGTGGCAGGCCTGGGACTATTTTACCTGGACTACTTTACCTGAGACTATTTAAACCACACCCAAACAGCAGAACATGCTTTGCGTTATTCTGTTGTGGGCAGCGTAACGCTCACCGTGTCCAGTTCTTTGATGCCAGTTTACATGAAACCAAGGACCTGCAAAGAGAGAAAGAACACTACAAAATTTATCTGGAACAGTATCCTGTCTTCAATCCATCGCTGACTTCAGTTCCACTCACCTGAAGTACGAACTTCATCATCCGGCACCGCATGCATCTTGGAATACCATAACCTGGATACAGGAGAAAGAAAGACAGCATTAGTAAGCGTTTACTCACATTTCCTCCCGAATGAAGAAAGCCACACATTTCTTACCTGAGTAGTCATCTCCTGGTCAGTAACATTACGGCGCTCGGCGAGGAACATAGCAACCTGCAAGGAGAGAAAAGACACAGGTTAGCAATATAAAAGGTGAAACAGCGCCGCGCATCGCGCATTACTCACCGGACAGCATCGTGCACATCGTGCTTTTGCCTACCGGCCCATGCTCATCTTCAGACTGCAAGACAACACTGAAATACCTTTCCATACCTAAAAGGAAAGAAGCAAGACATTATTATTCGAACTAAGAGGAACATAAGAACAGCATATAAAGACTGTAAAGCAGCAAACCTACGGAGTCGCAGCAGGCCTAGATTCCCACAGGGGGGCTTGCACCAGTGAAGTAACTTGGTCGCTGCTCGCCCCCACATTTACGCGCCTCTGCCACAAGGAGCAGGACGGAGAATCCACCTTTTACAATATTAAGGTGAGGAGAAGGCCCAAGGGGGAGGAAGGAGTTGAGGCCAAGGGAGGTGGGAAACATAAAGACAATCTGGTATTGAATCCAGCTCTCATATATTGCAGACCCATCTTTAACCAGAGGCATTACCAAGGGACCGGAAGAGGGTTTGAGAGTGCAAATCATCCAAACAGGGCTGGGTGGCGTCCTCGTGGATACCAGGTGAGCGTAACAACATTAGGCATGCCTGCAAGTGCATGGAATGCTATTTTGGTTGCATTCACCTCCTCGGCAGTCCGTGGTAAGCTAATGTGGTCGCGTACATGGGACAGGAGTGCATCTAGCACCTGGATGAGCACACGGGAGAAACAGGGTTGGGAGATTCCATGCAGCTGCCCCATTGTGTGCTGAAAAGTACCTGTGGCAAGGATGTGTAGCACACACACTACCTTCAGCAAGGGGGTGGGGGGCTTTCCTGATATTGATTACGCTCACCAGGTCTTCATGTATTAGGTGCACTATTGTGGTGATGCTGCCCCTGTCAAGCTGGTACAGGGTGTGGATCTGAGCAGGGGTTAGATTGAATGGACTGGCCCTTAGGTGAGGGATTGGTGGCTGCCTGTGGGGTACAACTGCCTGCCCATTGGGTATCGGCTGGCCCATTCTCGCCCTCTTTCTCCTCCTGCGCATCCGCTGCGTACTCTGATTCACTGCCTCCTCAAAGAGTAGCTGTGCAGGCATGTCCTCCAACTCCAGTACTGCTAGTGCTAATGGTAGCATTGTGGATTTGGGAGGGGTGTGGTGTGTGGAAGTGCTCCTTTTGTGCTGTTCCAGACTCCATTGCCTCCACCTGTGCTGATTGTGAGCACCTGTGGCAGGTTTCTGCACACCAGATTCCTATTAACGCCTGCTCCACAATGTCAGTGTTTACGCCATCATTGTATCCATTATTACTGGCATGTCCATGCTGGTAATTGCATGTCTAGACACCTCTTAATGTGGACTTACCTGCGGCATGCCAGTGTCATTGGCGCAGCTGCCACGTGTCAATGCTGATACCGGGAAGGATGTGGTCGGCCTTGGTGGGTCCCTGCCGATGCCGGTGACACCAGCATCGTGACTCGCAATAATCCAGTCCAGTAAAGGATGCCGGTACAGTGATACTGGCATCAATTTTAACAGAACGGCAACCTTGTAATGAGGCACACTGACTCTGGCTGGAGACAGTTCACCAACCACAGTACAAACACACTTCACTTTTGGCATTCTGACCCACCTTGGGCCCAGCAACCCCTTCAATATTATGTTTTTACTGAATTACTTACTTTGCTTACTGGCTCAGCACGCTGGCCCACACGCACACATTCTGTGTCCAGAGACAGTCTCCTTGGGCTTGGCCAGGCAGTTCACATTGCCTCGTCCTTGTCCGTGCCTCGCGTCTAGGCCTGCTCACACTCGCAGTGCTTCCTCAACATGTCTTACTGCTTCCTCTAAATCTGAGTCCCCAACATGTGCTAGGGTGTGGTGGTCACACCACCAGTACAATAATGCACATGACAACGTGTCACGCTGCATGATTGGCTACCGGCTGGAGCAACAGCCAGTCACACACAGGCCCAGACTCTCGAGGCTCAGAAGTCAGGCAGGCAGCAGCAGCCCCATGACAGCCCGTGCAACCACACCAGGCAGGCCTACAAAAGCGAACACGTGCACCAAAGCACAAGCTAACCATCAGCCAGCTCACGACCCACCCACCCCACCATTTGTTCTTCATCATGTGATGAGACAGAGAGAGGGCACGGCCCGAGCGCTGTTGTTTCCTGGCTGGCGGCGCCATACTGGTGGAAGGCTGGTTGTGCCGGTCTGGCCACTGCCAGCAGCACAGCCTCATGCTTTTGTGTTGCATTCATCAAAGCAAGGTGAACACTTAGGAATTACGTGTTACTTTCTTTAATGAATGTAACCTTGGCATGATGAATCCATCCATGAGCCGCGGCAGCCAGCAGGCAACGTAAGTGACTGACTTCTTATTGAGTCAAGACCTTACCTATGGATATTAATGACCACAAACAGGCCCCAGGGTGGCTCATAAAACTGGCCCAATGCCATTTGCAACTTAATTTTCATTCTGCTGGTGGCAGACAGTCTGATAAGCCAGTCGGCCTCTGCCTGCATTCTCTCAATGCCAACCTGAATCCCACATCCAAAAGCATCCTCCTGGGTGACTTTAACATGGGTCTCAATGACTCAACAGACCATAATGCCACTTCCCTAGCTGATTCACTGAGTGCCCTGGCCTTAATTCACTGTGTCAATGCCTCCACCCATGCCAAAGGCCATTGCCTGGACTGGATTTTGGACCTCAATTGCAAGGTACATATTAATGCCATCTCCCTGTGTGCCTGGTCTGATCACTATGTGGTGACATTTACTATCCCACAGCCCTTGGATGACACCTCTGCCAATGCCCCCATGCCACCCACAAGGGCGTACAGCTCTCACAAAATCATCAAAGATAGCATCACATATTTGTTGTCTAAGCTCCAACCAGACCACTTCCTCCACATGGCCAACAACCCAGTTGCGCTTGCTGACATCTATCTAAAAACACTGTCAATGACACAGTCGCTCCATTAGCACTCTGGAAGGCTAAGACACTGACCCACACCAACACGTTGTTCACTAGTGACCTAGAAGAACTGAAAGACAAGAAACGAGAGGGACAAACATCCTAGAAAAAAATCGCTATCTGATGCCCATAAAGCTTTGCTCAAGTCTAGTGCCACGACCTGCAAACAATCCATCATTCAGGTCAAAGCTACATCCTACAACAACATAATTGCCATTGCCAATTCTAACACCAAAGAGCTTTTTGCCATCTTCAGGGAATTAGAAGCCCCTGCTCTGCCACCTCAGGCATCGCCAAAGATGAAACCTAGTGTGTGAACATCCAAAAGGCTCTGCTCAACAAAGTCACCACCTTACAGGAGAAAATCCTCACCAAGCAAACCCTGATTAAACCCCCCATCATCCCCTCAAATCCCACTCCTCACAAATCAGACACATTCCACTTCCACCATGTCTCAGAAATGGAAGTGGCCACCATTCTAAAAAACCTTAAGCCCTCTAGATGTAAAGGGGGCACCTGCTTAGTCCCTATCGTCAAGGACTGTGCAGAAGCTCTCATTCCCTTTATCACCAGCTTCATCAATGCCTCCTTCTCTTGGGCATAGATCCACCTCCCTGAAGGAAGCCTGGGTTCTCCCATTGATTAAGAAACCTATGCTAGACCCAGCTATCCCCAGCAACTACTACCCCATTGCCACTGTCCCATTCCTACTGTCACTGCCATCGCTTCAATTCTGCAACTACGTGCGCATCTTACCTGGGTCAGCCCACCATCGCTGGAAGCACTGCTAACGCTTCCCCTTCTGCAGTCATGCACATATCTTACCTGGATCTGCAGCCCCATCGCGGGTGCTGCCCGGCATCCTTACCAGTCTCGAACTACCATCAACATGGGATCTTCTTCCGACGCACCATTCTCGAGGATATGAATCTCAGGCTGCCTGTAGGAGTTCGGAAACCGCCCATCAAGCACCGATCAGCTGCACCTGCAAAGGAAAAGGAAACACTAGGTTAGCACTTGCATAGACTTTCCTGCTCAGAGCGGCGAGCTTCAGGTAGAGGCCACTTACCTCTGGTAGCTCCTCCTGAGTAGATTTTGTCGTCACACGATCCTGTGTCATCTTCATACCTAAGGAAGAGAGCAATTACAGTATAGGGTTAAGGGCAATAATCATGGAGGAAGATTAACACAATCAATACGAACAATAATCATAGTTACAAAAACGTACCTTAAAGACGGAATGGTCGCAGCCAGTCTGGACCTCCACGCCAAGGAACAGTGACGCAACTAGGTCCATCTACAGCACCCTTGCTGGAAGAAAGCAGGACAGAGAGCTCATCTTTCAAGCAAAACAGGTGAGCCTGCATGGGCAAACTCTTGCTCACAACCTTCTGGCACGAAAGGGTTGAGGGGAATCCTGACGTCACCACGTCATTTTTACCATCTCCCATCTTCCCTTAGGAGCAGAACCAGTATCCTGGGTCCTCGATAACGCAATGGCTGGGGGAGAGAGATGATCCACGGGAGCCAGGTCCAGGGAGGGCTTCAACCGCGCCCCAACACCCCCTCGGAGACCAGGTGAGCTCACGTAATGCTCATGGATGCATCTGGTATTTAGGATAGACAGCGCTTCGTTAGATAGTACACCAATGTGAATGCTTTTTAAAATATTGGCATAGGTGAGGTTTTCAGACTGACGCATGTTTTGAGTTAGTTCTCTGTATTGGAAATGTTGCCAAAGGTTGACATTTCCAATGCTGCCAAGAGTTTTACGGAACAGTTTGTGTCCTAATGTTTTAAAAATAGTTCCACCTTTTACTGGTGTTAATTGAAGGAGATCTCTGAAAACAATAACATGTTTTCCTTCAAAGAGTTCTTTGTAGTCTGTTTTGAGGACTTCTTGCAATCTGAGGTGAATCAAAGCCAACATTAGGTTGGAGACCATGCTTACCTCATCTATTAGGAGCATTTCCATTTGTTTCAAAAATCTGCGTAGCTCCATAGCAGCTTCTGTTGAAAGTTTGTAGTAGTCTATTTTGTTTTGGTGTTCTACTGGAAGCAGTAGCAATCGGTATAAAGTGACACCACCTATGTTGTAGGCAGCTAAACCTGTGGGTCAGTTACAACAGCTGAAAGCTTGTTGTTTGTTAATTGTTTGAGAAACTTACTGATGATATTTATTTAAATTGTTTTGCATGAACCGCTTGACCGCTTACATACAGCAGTACAGGTTTATAGTGTTGACAGGTACACGTTTTAGTTTTGTGCTGTTTACCATGTTCAATTTATTTTAGTTAATTATATGAAAATGGTATGCTGCTCATTGTTTAGTTGTGATTACAGTACAGCAAAGTCTTCTGCAGATTGCTTATACTGACACATTTTTTTTTCTACTTCAGTTATGGCTAATTCTGCCTCATTTGCTATGAGTGGCTGTCCAAGTGGATCTTGGCTTCCTGTCGGAGAAGGTTGACTGCTCTCAGAAGTGTCTATATTTAGCTGTGCTTGAAGTTCTTCTTGTTGGCGTTCATTGTCCAACATGTTTTTGTACTGCGTAAAGTTTACACCTGTTATGGTGCTTTCACTTGCATTGAAAGCATCTTCATAGAAGACACGGGTGTCTAATAAATCTTCTTCTTTTCTCCATGGTTTAAAAAGTTGTAATAGGTCGGTGTAGTACAGTTCTTTTTGTTGAATAGTTTTTAAGGACAGCTTCATATGATTAATCAGGCACCATTTGGTAAGTTTAACCAGGCTGCCCTCACAAGTTTTGACTATGTATTTACCTTTCTATTTCATTTGGTTTAATGTTATTTTTGTATGAGAAGTTTTGGGCTATGTGGTATAGGCACATGGTTTTTAAAGCAGTACTCCTGTTTGGGTAGTATGTGTCAAATAAGTTGTTTTTCAATGTGTGCTGACTGTTGGGATTGTTTTTGGCTATTGCTTCTATGTTTTGGTATGATTTTAGAACTCTTTTTCTGGATGCAGCAGGACCAATGCTTAACCAGACTATATTTTCAGATTTCCCATATAAGGCGGTGGCAGTTAAAAGGTCTGCGGCTTCGTAGGAGCCACATTCTCTATGGGAGAGCATTTTTGTGCCAGCGCTATACAATTTCTGTGACAGTGTTCGGTCTGATGATATGTCATCCCAGAGGTCTTTTAGCTCTGTTTTTTCTGCTTTGGTTAAGTAGGCTGTGACATATTGTGCAACCCCAGTGGGATTGTCTGCATTGTACTGCACAGGAGTGCTATGATTACATTGTAATCATTGATGTACTTTGATACTTTGGTTCTTTTTATGCAGTATATGTTCATAGGAGATTTGCCTTTCACACTGTGTCTAACCAAAGACATGAAGCTGTTTACTTCTCCTGTCACTGAAACTGGTCTAGGGAAACCAAAGCGGCAGTTGGTGTAGTATTTGCCTTTATTTTTATATTTGCGCCAACAATACTTGCCACACTTGTGTCTTTGAAACTGCCAAATTTGTGCTTGTAGGTTGCTATGTGTACTTTCTGAAGGGATTTCGCAAGTGACATATTTTTGAATGAACTGCCAAACAGTTGCATCACTGTCCTGAACAAATTTAGGAGCATGTTTAATCCACAAAAGCAAGTGGATGTGTGGTGCTCCGCTGACTTGATATTCTTTTCTCCAAAAGAAGTGTTGCACTTTTCTGAGGGGAGGAAGTGTTTTATTACAAATGAAGTGCAGCATTGCAATAAAGCAATGATGGAAGTACCCTGATACATTTACAGGAACAAGAAAGCAGAGTTCTCCTGGTGTTTTCATGTCTATATCTGCTTTGTTTTTGTTTGCAATGCGTAGGAAAGTGTGCAAGTCTTACCATGCATACTCTGCACAACTTAAAGTGACAAACCCTATGGGCGGGCCAAGGTTGCATAGCATACACCGTACATCTGTGTGCAGTCAGAACCCGTATTCTTTTGTACCACGCATGTTTGCCAAGAGATTTGTAATACTTGACTGTTAAATTTCATCTTTCTCTTGCACCTTTAGAAGTAGCTGCGTAGCAGACATGTTTTAAAAATTGCAACCTGTTTTCAATGTGTGTGCAACTCATAACATAGAGTTGCTAGTTCACTTTCAAAGAGGAGGTGGAATATGTATTACACGTTTTGTCTGAATCTGGGGTCTTCAGAATACATTTGTAAATAGCGGTATTCTGATCCTGTTATTTGTGTGGATCTTTCATCGTACCTTCCACCTTTTTCAGTAGGAAAAAGTAGAGGAAAGGCTCGTGCTTCTACACTTTTTTCCCATATACTGATTGGAGATCCTTTGGCTTGCTGCATTTGATATGTTTTTTAGTGCATAGTCTCTGGTGTCTTTGGAGTGCAGTGGGTGAATTCTATAGTGGTCTAAAATATTGGAGGCTGTAGTAGGATCTAGAATTTCAAATTGGCCATTTGCTGAGGAGTCTTGAATCTTGAATTATTTCAGTGGTTTCCCTCAGGTTTTCTTCAATGTTTATTTCTTTGTAGTATTCATTGTTGTCTTTAAGATATTGTAGGGCTTCTCTAACTTTGTATAAGTCCACTAGTTGCTGCCCTTTTTGTTTTGTCTTTTGTAGGTCCACCATTCACCAGGATAATCAAAGATTGTTCTATTGGCCATTGCACTCCTAGCGTGTCTACATTTTCTTTGAGATCTAATGGCAAATAAACTACTTTGCCACAAATGCCTTTTAGTAATTCAGAGGGAGGCAACTTTGCTGTTGTTGGTTGAAGTTGTATTATTGCTTGAAATGGGTGTACTGTTTGGATTATAATGGTCTCATACAAATTAAGCTGTTGGAGCGGTTTTGGCAGTGAGAATATTTCCAAACGATTAGTGATAGCCCGTGAAGGCATTTGGTTATTGTCAGGTTTTGCAGTGCAGTATGTGCACAGTATTGAGGGGTTAGTCATTTCGTATTTGTTTTCTGCTATAAGGTAGAGAGCTAATTGGAACCATTGGGATTCCTCATTGTCTTCTATTTTGTACATTATATCTATAGTTTCCATGCTCTTTGTATAAAAAGTTCTGCGACAACACACACATACTTGGTTTGGTATTTCGGTAGATGTGCTTATAAACTTTGCTATTTCTTTTTTGTATGTGTTTAATAGAAAGTTGACATCTGCAAGGTTGTTGCTACTGTTTTCTAAAGTTACTGGACTTTGTAAGTGTTCTTCAATTCCAAAATATTTGCTTTGGATGTGATGTCTTTCTTTGAGCAGTCCTTTAGGTGTACCATGTAGGAGAATGTCATTTAAATGCTCCAGTGCTAAAGCAGGACTTTTTGCATAGTACACTTTGTGCACAAGATTTCTTACAGTAGAATGGTGTGTTGTTAACATTTTGATATGGTGAAATGTGCTTTTGCAAGCAGGTCCAAAAATGCAGGATAATGAATGTCCTTGTAGTACTGTGTATTTGCGCACTAGACAGGAGTCCATAGTTTGTAGTATTTTCAGTTTTGCTTTGTCGTTGGCTTTCACATAGTGATTGAGGAACTGCTGCAAAGATTTGATAGAGTTTCGGTGCACATTACACATTGATGTGCATTGCCATTTGTAGATGGGGCGTATTGGTTCGGTCGAATGGAGAGTTGATTGTAAGTTTGATGGGGATATTTTTGAAAGCAGTTTTTCTTCTTCCATTATGGTATTATCTACTTTTTCATACCCTCGCCCACTGTTATGTATGGCAATTTGGTTTGTTTGCTCTTGTTTGAATGCTTCTTCATTGAAATATGGCTCTGTGCTGGTGGTGTGACTCCACTCACCTGTACAGATGTTGCCAAAGGTAGCTATGCTGATAGTGTGCTTGTTGCGAAGTACTGGTTGTAGTTTACTAATTAATATTGTTAGTGGTTTCATTCTGTTTAATATTAATATAAAGAATTTCCTTTTGATGAGCATTGCACTGTCTATAAGAGCTTCCAGGATCAGTTTTCTGCTGTAAGTTTTAAGGGTTGAGTGTGATTTTCCCCCTGTATTTATAAGGTTCTGATGGACTCTGTGGTGGAACATTTTTTGTAAAATTACTTTTCTGGAATGCCTAGTTGTGGCTATTTTACCATTTGTAGGTGCTCTGTTAGCACTAGTGGTAGTTGCAATATTTTTAGTACATTTCTTTTTATTTTAACTTTTTGAATTAGGAGTAACATTTTCTTTCCTGTTAGGTTCTTCTGTTTTTCCTTACTGACTGTATTAGCTGTTTTGTTTGAATTTTCTGTACAAATTCTGCTAGAGGGGATTGGCTATTTTGTATACTTTTAGTTTGATCTGCGTTGTTTTTTACATAGTTGCTTTTTGGTAGGCATTCTGTAGTATCTGTTGGAGAAAAAGGGAAAGTGTGGGTGTGGAGGTTGTGCAATGTATATGTGTGCACTGTGCATGAGTGTTTCAATATGAGGGTAGGTATACATGTAGAGGTGTGTGATTGTGTAATGGGCTGTTACTTTAGGTTGGGAAGGATGTATTGGTATCTGTCTGTATACTGGCATTCAGATGACAATGGGAAGTCGGCACCTGTTGAGGTGCAATGAGTAAGAGTGAATCAAATACTCTTGGGTTTATGTAATTGTGTATCCTACATTACAAGAAGACTGCACTGTCTGAGTAACAGGCAGAACACTACAATAGTATTACACTTACTTGTTGGATGTTGAGCATAGGTTTCTTCTAGGTTGTATTTTCCACTTGAGACGCCACTGATTCTCAGGAGAGTGATGTTCCCTGCAATTGTCAGAGGATGTCTTGGCAGGAAGAGTTTTTTTTTTCCAGACATGCCGGCCAGGGGCAGTGTTACCAGGATCGAGGGGATGAGATAGGCATGGGCGCACGTGTCCGCCGGACAGGCGTGGGCTCCCCCAACTAATTAAAGGTGTGTCACAACTTTGCAGACATGCGGACAGGTGCAGCATCCTACAGAAACCTCCATTTTGATCCGTAGGACACCTCCATTTTGCTTAATTACGGGCATCCCAGATAGTACCGCACTGCGCGGACTCCTAACAGGCTTTTTAAAAAGGAAATCACACACACACACACCTTTATTTACACACATAAAAAGACACAATTAGTGAAGGGGTAGCAGAAATGGAGACATATACAGGGGAATTGGGGTTTTCTATAGGTTGGGCATTAGGGGAGGAAGGGATTGAGGTCTCATCATAACTTCTTTCTTTACAGGGACATTGTGGGGATGGTTGGCTGGGATAGGGGGGAGGGATACAGGTGCAGCAGTGGTACTTAATTGTTTCCATAATATGTCCTTGTACCAAATCTTTTAAGTTGGCAAAAACTGTTCAGCAATTGCTCCATTTATGCATCTAGGCTGTCTAGTTTATTATTTACAGTGTTTGTTTCATTTTCTTTGTGCTCATGCGTTTGTGGACGAGTTGCTGCTTCTGGTGCATTTTCTTCATTTCCTGTATGTAGTGTTAAAGACAAAAATATCTGTCAGGTATATGTGAATCAATCTGTATTAACTGTCTTACTTTTAGACTGTGTTGTGTACCAATGGTGTTACTGTCTTCATTCATTTCATCATGCAGGGAATTCTCTTCCGGCCATTTTTGTGTGCTTGCCATTTCTGAGTAAAAAAGAAAAATATTTTTTGTAGTATTGTACAGTGAAAAACTGTGCAGTTCTAGGAAAAGATGTAGTGTCCTTACCACGTAGTAGTACAGTTGTGCTCTCAGTACTTTGCAATTGTTCCATAATAGTTGCTTCTTAGTTTGTATGTAAAGCAACACTGAGGTAATATTGTTGAATCCATACGTTATTTTTTTTGTTGGTGCATTCCATTATTTTGCGTACCCTATGCAATTGTTCTGTTGCTTTCATAAGTACAGAGTTTGTAGACCTACTGCATTTTTCATTCTAATTCACTTACATGTTGCTCTATCTACATTTTCAGTGTCTTTGCTGCATGGTACAACAATGTAAGAGAACCCCTGACCTTTTGAGCAGTTTGGATGCTACCCGATGTCTGCGAATAGTCGCATAGTCCGCGGGCCCTGTGACTATCTGCGTGGGGCGAGGGGATTCCGTTTGTTGTATGGTACATGTATACACATTAAGGGTATGCTGGTAAAAACCTATGAAATTCAGTGAAAAACTGTTGTTAAAGGGACGTTATGTTAAGTTGCACTACTAAACAACTATCAAATACAGTGAAAAAACACTGTTAAAGGGACGTTATGGTTTAGTTGTCCTAAGAAAAACTGATCAAATGCAGTGGAAAAACCTTGTTAACAGGACGTTATAGTTACTTTAGACTAATAACAATCTATCCATATTATGGTTACAAGTAAAACCAAAAAAAACAGAAATTTGCCAGTCATGGTAAGCAAAGCTACCATAACTCGCTCCACCACCGTGCACTGCTAAGACTAACACCCATGACATCAAAGATAACATCACAAATGTCATTGATGACATCACTGATGACATCACATGTGCATTTACTTTTCATGAAAAGTCTGTACAAGGGATTCCTATTATACAGTTGGCACAAAACTGTCAAAGATTATGGGGAGAAATATCATGAGCTACGTAGTTCATTAAGCCATGCATTTCTATAAACACCATTGTATTACGGAATTCTTTCCAGTATAGGAACCTAGTCATGTAGAAACATAGGCATTGTGTGCAGCATACACCGTGGAGGTGGAAAATTCATAATGTTGTCATGTTGGATAGTAAAATGATAAATGTTTCGTATTAGAGTTTTGCGTACTGTGAAACATGTAATAAGTAGGTAATGAAGACCCACTTACTACATAATTGTAGCACTACAGACATAAAATAAAGAGAGCAAACGCATAGAATTATGAGTACATACAGGGAAAGTAAAGTAAGCAACAAAGCAGCAGTACTACTAGACTGTGTTCATAACGTAACTGATTATTTTCATGCACAGAAATGATTGCTGTGTTTCAAGCCTGCTTCTTCCCCTATGTATATGTATCATTTGATGTGACTGAACCGTAAGAAAAGTACTGTAAAAACAATGCATACAAATATGAGCATATACAGGGAAAGTAAAGTAAGAATCTATGTTTTCAGGGCAGACACACCAAATGTGTTAATCTGTGCTGAATAAGGGCTTGACTCCCCCAAAAACAGCAGCGTGCAATGGGTGTCAATGGGAGAGGGAGGGGGTTCATGTGAGTGCGTGGATGGACAGCAGGAGGGATATGCTAGTTCCACTTCCTCCACTTGTAGTACTGGCATCCAGTTCATGGTATATCATGAGAAGATCTGCTCTCCCCCTGTCATCCTGTGCTTTGGTCACCCTCTTTTGTTAGACTGTACTGTCACTTCTGGAGGGATTCTCCTGATTGGCATTATATCTCGCATTGAAACGGAACTATTTTGAGTTCAACGGGAAATTTTGCCAACAAACCGAGGGCACAGCTATGGGTGCCACCATGGATCCCAGTGTGGCTAATCTCTATGTCGAAACTTTCGAGAAAAGACATTTTTATAACGACGGCAACCCTTTCAGTAGTAACATCACGAAATGGAGTCGTTATATTGATGACATTTTAGTACTGTGGAAGGGTACACAGGATGATGCCAACAACTTTTTTACTTCATCCCCATCTGAAATTTACAATGACTTCCAGTAATGAGTTTACTAATTTTCTGGACCTTACTATCTTCTACCAAAATGGTGTACTGAAAATAAAACCATACCACAAACCCACAGACAGAAATTCCCTTTTGGATTATTCTAGCCATCACATTAAACATCTACGTGACAACCTCCCTTTTGGCCAATTCCTATGCCTCAAAAGGAATAGTTCAGATAAAGAAACCTATGAAGTTGAAGCCTCCACACTTAGTAAAAAACTCAGACAAAGAGGTTACCCTAAAAAGTTAATTAAAAAATCGGCCAAAAGGGCATTCAATAGCAATCGAGAAGCTCTACTTGAACCCAAGCCAACTAAATCTAAAGATGATCCTATCGTCTGTGTGACTACCTTTACGGACCAGAGTTTTGAAATCACCAACATCATAAAGAAAAACTGGAAAATGCAAAACTGAAATCGGTTAGCACTATGGAACCCAAATTTACCACCCTGTGGGGTCTCCCTGAAGTCACCAGGCATTATCCCTGCGGAATGTGTGGCGTCTGTAAATTAACAACTAGAACCAAAGAAGTTGATGTTGGTCTATCAAAGCTCTGGACGCAAAAGAACCTCACCAATTGTAATACCGATTACGTGGTATATATGATTACATGTATATGTGGATTGCATTATGTTGGTAAAACTGTCAAAAAAAGTAAAAACACGCATAATTGAACATCGAAGCTGTTTGAAGAACAGAACTGAGAATGCTCCCCTGGTGAAACACTTCAACCTTCTGAAACACAAACACGAGGACTTCACATGGACGGTCCTCCTGGCCTTGAAAGGAACGAATAACACAATACAGGAAAAGAAACGGTTGAAAATGGAACAAAAGATGATCTTCACCCTTCACAGTGATGTTACGGGGCTCAACGAGTCGATTGATTGGCATAAAATCTAGTTGCCTTTTGTTATTCTTCACTGGTTTGTTCTGATGTATGGATTACTGACTGTCATTCTTTTATTTATTGTTTTTCCCCCTGTCATTTATTTTGACTTTGGTTACATGTAATTTTTTCTGACTTTGGCTGCATCCGTTTTGAGTTTTTCAGGTGAGACATTGTGATCCCCTCATGTGTCCTCCACTAGTCCTTTTGAGGTTTAACCCTTTCCCAGTATATTTGTAAGAGCCGCCTTCACATTTAGAGCCACGGAACTTTCCCAAGGAGAATAACAGGTCTACCGTTTCTGCTTCTCCACTCTAAGATGGCCGCCGTTCTCCGCTGACTCACGGCACTTCCCGGGCAGCACCAACATAGTAGAAGTACTACTCGGGGTCTCCTTGACTACCAGTCAGCATCGCCCGCTCAGTGTTACCACTGATCATTGTCTGTATGCTCCTCCGTGCGCGGTAGACTGTGATACTTTGCACCTCCGCAACGGGTAAGTGACCCGGGGTTTACTCAGCGGGCGCCTAGCTTCACGCCTCCCTCCACAATACCGGATCCTTCTTCGAGGGATCGCGCACTTTCTAACATAGTGCGTACCGTTTCTGTCCTCTTCTTTTAGTGTGGACCGCAGAGTTACGCCCCGTATTCTCACCGGCTGACGCATGTAGGTAAAGTCTAATGATTTTTCCTGTACTTGTCTGTACTTGCACTTAAGTCACAGCGGTGCCTCTTTCTTTTGTGCCTTACACGGAGCGGGCCACTTTGTATTTAACCTACCAACTCCTTATGACTCACATATCTTTAGAGTCACTCCTCTGTTTTGCCTTAGCCTATAGTCCCCACACCCTACGAGCAGGGCCACTTGTTTGTACGGTCAGCCTTTATCACATGCCCCGCGACCACACGGTCCACAGTTGCACTGTCCTTCTCTCTCGATTTTCCTGGCATAACAAACTGCCTCCGGACCCCCCACTACTACGAGTTGCTCCCACCTTCTGATACTCATGGGTGTCTCTTTCCCGCTTTTTGCTGTTGCGTTGTTAATACTAGTTGGCTTTTCATATTGCAGCTCATTCTTCAGCTGTATTGTGCTTTTTACATCTCTCGTAGGGTCGCGATGTTCGCCTCCCCATACCTACTAATCTAAGTAGAGAGCCCCCACCGGCACCCTGATAGGTAGCTATACTCCTTGAACGCTGCCTAGCTCATTTTCAGAGCTTACCAAAGTACCTAGTTATCTAGTAGCTAATCCTTTGATGTCTGTTTTTAACTTTTACAGGTGCTTTGATACTATAACTGTACTGTGTACTACACCAATTGTAAAATAGGCTATACTGTATAATATTTACCTCCTGATGAATGTTCCACACTTTGTCCTATGGAACAGAAACATGTCGAGACGCATCTCTCGACTCTAAACAGGGATTCTAATTCATGACACATTGATCCATGTTTGTATGGGTACCACACTATTTGATTGACAAGTACCCTCAGTGGTCGTATTTTTCTGGTAACATCTTTGTACACTGGCCATATAAGCCTGTTACGTATTTCCTATTGTTGTTTTGCACATTGGAAGTGATATTAACAAATTTTGTATTATGGACCAATCTATTTAATTGGAGGTTTTAAACTTTACGATGTCTTTGTTATTAAAATTTGATACTATTTTTTAACTACGTCTGGTCCCTCCTATTGTATTACTAAGAGTGTATATGCTTGGCACCCCTAGTACCTGTTCTCTAACTTTGTCTCCCTATATATTGACCACTATCCTCCCGGATATAGACAAAGTATACACTGCTAATTTTGATTAGACAGTAGTATACCGGGCTTCCTCCCCTTGTAAGTAGCATTATATCTAAACATGAATATATACGAAAATAATCCCACCCACCTCCAGTGGTAAACTCTCCTTTACCGAAAAAGATAAAAAGTAATTTTCTGTGCCGAATGCGGCCCTAGGCCTCTTTGGAGTGATATGATATGATAAGTAATCTATAACGTGCCTGTGCACAAGTGTTTCTAGGCACAACAAGACAAGGAAGGGAGGACGGTATTACCCAATTTGACCAATTACAATTGCCCGAATGACCTAATTGGTCAAATTTTAATGGTCCTAATTGATCTTTTGCACAATTGACCTTTAATTTGTTTTATATGTGTATATATATATATATATATATATGTATATATATATATATTCAGTAAAAAAACATTTGTTAAAGGGACATTATGGTTAAGTTGTGCTACTAAAAACCTATGAAATTCAGTAAAAAATACTTTGCTAAAGGGACGTTATGGTTCAAAGTAAAACCGAAAACCCCCTGAAATGTGTTAGTTATGGTAAGGTAAGCAACCATACCTCGCGCCACCACTGTGCACTGCTAAGACTAACACCCAGGACATCAAAGATGACATCACAAATGTCATTGTTGACATCACTGATGACATCACATGTGCATTTACCTTTCATGAAAAGTCTGTACAAGGGATTCTTATTGTAATGTTAATAAAAAAAAGTGTCAAGGATATTTGGAATAAATATCATGAGGTACGTAGTGCATTAAGCAATGCATTAATCCAAATAGCATTGTATTATCAAGTTTTTTCCAATATAGTAAGGTACACATGTAGTAACATAGGAATAGTGTGCAGCAGACATGATGGAGATGCAATATTAATAATCTTGCCATGTTAAATACAAAAATTATAAATGCTTTCTTATTAGAGTTTAGCATACTGTAAAACATTTAATAAGTACCTAATAAAACCCACTTACTACAGTATTGCATTACTGCACACAAAACACAAACAGACAACAACACATACAAATATGAGCATATACAGGGAAAGTGAAGTAACCTAACTGATTATCTTCATGCACAGAAATGATTGCTCTGCTTCAAAGCTACTACTTCCATATGTATAACTATCACATATTGTGACTAGGCCCTAAGAAAAGTAGTGTAAATGCAATGTGTACAAATATGAGCATACCCAGGGAAAGTACAGTAATAAAAAAAAACAACAGAACTATAAAACACTGTTGATAACCTTACTAATCATCTTCATAATAGATAGCATTGCTGTCTTCCAAGTCTGTGTTATCCCCTTTGTATATGTTTCATATGCTGTGAGTGGACACTAAGTGAATTACTATAGGAACATATTTCAAGTATAAGTCTACAAATATAGTACTTTTTGAATTTTTAGTTCCTGACTGTTACTGGCCTAGATATCTCAGTAAAGGAAAAAAGAGTGAGCCAGGCATCTGATGTCATCAGTGATGTCATCAATGACATTTGTGATGTCATCTTTGATGTCCTGGGTGTTAGTCTTAGCAGTGCACAGTGGTGGCGCGAGTTATGGTTGCTTACCTTACCATAACTAGCGAATTCCAGGGGGGTTTCGGTTTTACTTTGAACGATAAAGTCCCTTTAACAAAGTTTTTTTAAGGAATTTCATAGGTTTTTAGTAGCACAACTTAACCATAACATCCCTTTAACAACGTTTTTTTACTGAATATAAATATACATACTGTGAATTTGATGTCTGTTTACTAGGATTCCCTTACTTTATATACATGCAACATAGAACATGCTGAACCCCCAGCTAGTGATTTTGATATCCACAGACTTTGCGTATGTCCGCGGACCGACGCTGAAATGGGGGATGAAAGCCATTAGCAACCTAGGTTCCCAAAGCAGAACCCGGGGTGCTAAAAAAGAGGATTTTGCTTCCTACACCAGGACGCCTGTAGCGTCCCCGTGTAGGAAGGAAAATAATTTTCCAAGATGGCCACCATGGAAAAGGAAGGCGCGGGTTCCAAACAGGGCCCTCTTCGCTTTCCATGGCAGCCTGCACAAGGCAAAAAGAGAACCCTATGACCATATTACCACGAGCACATTTTTCTTCCCTTTCAGATCTATCCTAATTTCGAATAACTTTACCACAAAGTCAGACCCAGGTGGACATGGTCACTTTAATCCTATGTTTTCTCCCTCGTGGTCATAGCCAGTAGCCAGATCGTCTGGATCATGACCTTATTCCATGAACCAGATAATCTGGCCACTGCCCATTGCCACAGGCTACCCCTCATTCACGAAAGGTATACCACTATTTTTTTATAGCTACATTATGACACTTGGCAAATAATAAAATACTGGCACATTGGCAAAACCATGCTTGTAGGTCCTTGCTAATGCTCCTTACGCAAGTTTGCTACAAATCCACCCATGTTTTAATTTTTCAAAAGTGTCAAATGAATGCACACACAATCGTCATATAACCTTGACAAAATCCATTCAGACTGAACGAAACCATTTATATCTAGATCTATAATCTTCTTGCAAACCTTTGTGAAGATTTGTCAAATGGCACCACATTTATAAGCCTTTACATTATTTTGGCACCCCCCTCTAATTTTGCCCCCTCTTGACAAAATCCCACCAAACTTCGCAAAAACATTTATATCTAGATCGATTATCAGGTTTGCCAAAATAAGTGTACATTCATCAAATGTCACCTCATTTATAAGCCATTACATTATTTTGGGACTCCCCCTCTAATTTTCCCCCCTCATGACAGAATCCCACCAAACTTTGTAAACTCATTCGCAATCAAGTCACAAATATACCATCCCATCCTCATCACCCCTCACCTCCTTAGAGATTATTTGATAAGTTTGACAAGAGCAATGCCCAGAAAATGTTATTGTTCCGAGGGTTCAGGCATGTATTTTTATACATACGTTGATCGATTGCACAAACATTTCCAATGCACCTTATCTTAGTTTTCCTCCTTTGTACACATGTGAAATCTGGCAACTCGGCGCGGCCATCTTGTGCTAATCTTACCCGTTGCTGCATCGGTTTAAGGCAGCGGTATTCAAACTGTGGGGCGCGACCCCCCCAGGGGTCCGCGGGTGCTTCACTAGGGGGCCCTGAGAGCTCAGCATGAAATCTAAAAATATATATATATATATATATATATATATATATATATATATATATATATATATATATATATATATATATATATATATATATATATATATATATATATATTATATTATTTTTTTTAGCTTGGAAGAAATGGGCAGAGTGGCTCACATGGTCAGGCTGAAGCATGAAACTGTCTCAGGCAACCATGAAAAAGTGGCCCGCAGTTGTAAATGGATATTCATTCCTTTAGTCACAGACTGGGCCTCATTACAATGCGGCACCCGCGAGCACAGCTCCTCAGATGCACCGGCACCGTTATTCACGGTGCCGGTGCATCCGAGCTCCCCATTCCCATTGAGCCCTATAGGGCTCAATGGGAATGGGGATCTACCGGTACTGGCACCCGCGAAAGGGCAATTATCAGGTCTGCTTTTTCCAGCTGATGGAGTGCTCCTGGGCTGGCTGAACTGTCAAAGGGAAAACTGTTTCCCTTTGAGAGTTCAGTTTAGTTCCCCAGCCGCACATGCTCACTGAGCCATACAAATGCTGGGGTGTTTTCCTTCGCCAGCGTTGCATAGCTCATTGAAAAAGCTGGCCAGGGCACTGCATGTCTGTATGTCCGAGGAGGAACTCCTGCGCCTCCTCGCACATACGGACAGAGAAGCCTGGAGCAGGGCGTTTCAGCATCCACACGCAGGCCAATGCAGAAGGTACGTTTATGTTAATTGTTTTTATTTAAACATGTGTATGGATGCATGTATGCTTATGTTATGAGTGAATGTATGGTGATGGATGCTCGTGTCAATGATAGAGGGATTGCTGTATAAATGTGCAGCGCCTTGCATACACATGCAATCATGTTGATTGTGTTAGGCCCAGTGTGCCCAGGGGACAGGGATGGTATCTTTTTACTGGACATCTATTATAGATGACCAGTAAAAAATGTCATGCCTGCCCCCTGGACCCTCAGCACCAATTGCAAACTGTTTGGCTATTTACCCATTTTTTTGTTAAAAGTATGCTCTACAATGCAACATTTTAACCCATTATTTAAAAAACATTCACAGGGGGAAACCCCCCGACCCCCCCTTTATTGGTCTGGCTCCCTCACTATGCTCAGTCGCTATGGCATTTTTGGAGGAAATAGTTATGCCCCTCCACTTAAAAAAATCACCAGCCGCCACTGGCCCTCAGACTGTGTTGGAAACGGGATGAGGGGAACCCACATACTATGGTGGGAGCACAATGGGCGGGAACCATGGGATAGTGGTAGGAGCAGAGTGGGGAGAGCACAGGGTGTGTGATGGGGTGCGAAGAAACCAGGGACTGGGTAGGAGTGGGATGAGGGAGCCCAGTGACTTTGATGGGAGCAGGTGACGTAGTGCAATATATACTGTTCATTTGGCATTTCTGGGGGGTCCCGACCTGCCCAAATTTTGCTCAGGGGGGGGCCCGGCCAAAAAAATGTGAAGACCACTGGCCTAAGGTGAACTGCCCTGATGGCACTAAATCATATGCCCCGCCCCTGAGCCTCACATCACCAATCCTAGTGATATTGTCCGCCTTTCTCGTTGACGTTCCTGAGCAGCGTACCCAAACGCGCCCAGTTATCACCTACGTGACGTGACGCAGAACCCGAAAATCATCACACAACTTACCACAACAGAGCACGGCACAATTCAGAATACTAAACTGTACTTTAAAAAGAAACAAAAGACTGTACAGTTTGTAAAGTACTTTTATTTCACAATAAACGCTTCGACAACATCCGACTATTGCCATATTCAATCAAATTTGAAATTTCTATCTTTGCTCGCGAACCAAAATGTTTATCGTGAGTCACGCGTTGTTCTTTTTGCATACACAAGGTGTTCGTTTTGGATAAAAGAAGCGCTTGGGTTGCACAGTGAATTCCAGGGCTTGTTCATCAACTTGAGGCTAGCCCACCGTACAGGATGTTATGTTGCACCTAATCGCTAGTACAGCGTAAGGGCATATCTGCCCTTGCCGACCGTCCCACAAAACTGTTAAACACATCCATTTGTTCACAAGTAGCTGGAGTTGCCGATTAAAAAAATCCATCAGTTGGCATCTGGAATCTATGACAATCGCAAAATGGTAAAATGTACCTGTTTTGGAAACATAATAGAAATATGTCTCACTAGCCGATCTTTATTACAATTTGCTTCCGAGAACATTGCTATATAGTATGATCAACTCTAAATGGGATACTAAAGCTGACGCTACAATTCTATGTGCTCATACATGGCATTTTAATGAAATATTAGCGTTGAACCTGGGAGATCTGAGTAGTAGTCTACATGCATATCAATGCTGGCCTGCCCATCTGGACGGTAAAAAGAACATTACACACAAAGGTTATACTTGCGTTTCATTGTAATATGCCACACAGAACAAACAACTACAATGTAACTCACAAATAATGCTCAGATAATGATAAGTTGATGCTCGTTCGAGTATAAAATCATCCAAAATTAAACTTACATTACATTCAGCATTTCCATTAACTTGGCGTAACTCAGACCTTAAGGCAGACTCCGTTTGCACCAACAATTTTTCATAGACTGAATTTGCATGTTCCTTAGTCCACTTTTTGAATACATAACCTTATCATATCTTACATTATAACAACCCTCCTTCATTCAATTCCTTTCGGAATGGTCTTTTTCTCTCAAGGTCAAAAAACAATTTAACCTTATACTGTGTGTCCGATGTGTGGGCTTCCTGAGCTCGCAAACAAAAATTCAAAGCTGTTGACCTTCTCTCAGAATCAAAATACATTCTTACTTTGCAACAACTTGCCACACCGCATCCATGAGAACTGTAATTCTCATGCACGTGCAGGGCGGTCTTTGCATCAGGCAGTGCAGGTGGCTGCCTGAGGTGCCGACTGTAGGGGGCACCAGTCTGACTCCATTATTACTTTAATTACATTTTAACACAGACATGAATAGCCCTTTCTTTGCCGCGCTCTGGGTGTAGCACAACAACATACATTTTTAAACATCAAGCATTTTAATTAAGAGTGTAAAATAACCTGAAATTACTTCTATTTAATATCTATAAATATTGGGCAACCAATATCAACAATATAGAAGAACAGGCATTTGCAATGTAGTATTGCTCTGTAATACCACAAGGTAAGGTTGGCGTTGCAGACTGCAGAAGCAGCAATCCCACATGGGGCTATTGCTAGAAACACTTTGACTCTTTTTTGCGTACCCTCTACTTCAATGTTGGAGTAGGGCGCATTCTGTAATTGCAAAGTTTCCTTACCCCTTAGCAGTGGGTACTGTATCACTTTTCTGAACAGTGCTTTTAGCCTGCAACCTTCACTAATTTTCAAGTTGATTGCATTATTTCAGTGACAACACAGATGGTGAGGCAGAAACGTAAATGGTGGACTTGTAAACATAGATTGCAAGTCAATCAACCACTTCCTCCTGTCCTGCAGAGGACTGTTCACGAACATTCTAACTGTTCGCACTTTCGCGACAAAAAAACACCTATTGTTTGCTTCTTGCATCCATACTCCATCCCATCCTTATCACCCCTCACCTCCCCAGAGATTATTTGATAAGTTTGACAAGTGCAATGTTGTGTTTTCCAATATGTTTATACCGCGATGTCCGCGGACACCAAGCACGGATCCAAGATGGCGGGTGTTTCAAAAAATCTGACGCACTTCACGCTCTTCACCATCCATCAGGGGACACGTCGCATGTCCGTGGACATGACGCAAGCCGATTAGCCAATCGGTGCCCTGCAGGGAAGTGTGTCCGCAGAGCGGACATAGATATCACACATTTTTTGTGACCTTCTTTTTGGTCATTTTTTAAAAAACTACCGGACGGATTTTCACCAAATTTACAAAAGCACACTTTTGGGACCAAGCCGCTGCTCCTGGTGCAAATTTGGTGAAAATCTGTCCAGCGTTTTGGGCTGTAGGTGTGCGCAAAGTTTTTTCCCCATTCAGTCTATAAATATATATTCAATGAAAAAACTAAAAACTTTGTTAAAGGGATGTTATGGTTAAGTTGCACTAATAAAAACCTATGAAATTCAATGAAAAAACTTTGTGAAGGGGATGTTATAGTTAAGTTGCACTAATAAAAACCTTTGAAATTCATCTTTGTTGCCCTAGGTGTCAGTCTTAGCAGTGCATGGTGGTGGCGCAAATTATGGTTGTTTTGCTTACCATAACTGGCGAATTTCTGGGGTTTTTTGATTTTACTTGAAACCATAATGTCCCTTTAACAAGGTTTTTTTCTTTGAATTTCATAAGTTTTTATTAGTGCAACTTGACCATAGCGTTCCTTTAACAAAGTTTTTTCATTGAATTTCATAGGTTTTTATTAGTCCAACTTAACCATAATGCCCCTTTCACAAAGTTTTTTCAGTGAATTTCATAGGTTTTTACCAGTGCATGCTATTTTCCTACAACTTACTAATATCATACTTGCCCAATATAGCAATATGTGCGTCCAATTTACAAAGTGTCATCTTAAAACTCTGCCATTTCCCACCTTCTGGAATAATTTTTAACACTTCCATACACTTTTAGCAACTATTTCAGCTAGTTTTGCATCCGTAGATGTCTACAAACATCTGACTTCATAGCGCACCTTCCAGACAGTGCCACATGACCATATGCTGACGGGCGGCATGATGACGTGTCCGAGAACCCGTCCGCAATTCACAATAAGATCTCTGCTGGCGAATTTCTGGGGTTTTTCGGGTTTTACTTGAAACCATAACGCCCTTTTAACAAAGTTATTTCATTGAATTTGATAGGTTTTTATTAGTGCAACTTAACCATAACGCCCCTTTAACAAAGTTTTTTCAGTGAATTTCATGGGTTTTTACCAGTGCATGCTATTTTCCCACAACTTACTAATATCATACGTACCCAATATAGCAATATTTGTGTCCCATTTACAAAGTGTCACCTTAAAACGCTGCCATTTCCCACCTTCTGGAATCATTTTTAACACTTCTATACACTTTTTGCAACTAATTCAACTAGTTTTGCATCCGTAGCCGTCTACGAACATCTGACTTCATAGCGGACCTTCCGGACAGTGCCACATGATCATACGCTGGCGCGCAGCATGATGATGTGTGCGAGAACCCGTCCGCACTTTACGATAAGATCTCTGCTTCGTGGACAGTTCAGAACTGCATTTTATACTGATCTAGGAACTTTCAACTTCAAAATTTCCCTTGCACAGCTCCAACACCTATTCCTACTCATTATCCATTAACAATCTAGTACACAGTACATACTTTTAGCAAAACTGCTATTTATCTTAAAATGGCATCAGCTAATGCCATCCCTCCTCCCCAAGAGACACCGCCACTGCTGTAATCAAGGAGCATGAGAAACACTGCCCCCTACCTTAGAAATAACACACACACAACATTTTCCCTTGTCCACCTACCCCTCCATATTAGTGTTTGGTTCCTCTTCCCTCATTTCCCTCCCCACCTTTCGTTCTCAGATCTCCTGCCAAAAAAAATACATCCAAAAACAACAAAAAACATATTCCTTTAGGAACCACCTTTCACAGTTAAATAATAGAACTAAGAAAACATGTATAGACTCCATCTACTTTATATTTCTCAGTAAAGTACATAGACTCAATAAGATTTTCCAACATTTCCATTTGCATTTTGTGTTATGCTAATGGGAATACTGTGGCGTTTATCCTGTGTTCCAGGGACTGGAATGGTGGATACCGGCCCAGCAGCCAAGTTATCAGCCCAAGCGAAGCGAGCGTGGATAACGAGGTCTCTGGACCATTATTCCCCATTCCAGACCCTGAAATGGGGTGCTAAAAAAAGAGGATTTTTCTTCCTACACCGGGACGCCTCTGGCGTCCCGCTGCAGGAAGGAAAATCCTTTTCCAAGATGGCCACCATGGAAAGGGAAGGTGAGGGTTCCATTCAGGGCCTCTCTTCGCTTTCCATGGCAGCCTGCAGAAGGCAAAAAGAGAACCCTATGACCATATTACCATGAGCACATTTTTCTTCCCTTTCAGATCTATCCTAATTTAGAATAACTTTAACACAAAGCCAGTCCCAGGTGGACATGGCCACTTTAATCCTATGTTTTGTCCCTTGTGGTCATGGCCAGTAGCCAGATTGTCCGGATCATGACCTTATTCCATGACCCGGACAATGTGGCCACTGCCCATGGCCACAGGCTACCGCTCAGTCACTGTGCTGTATAACTGGAACTGTTGTCTTGTGCTGTATAAATTTGAGACCATATTGGGTTACAAGCTCAAAGCTCCAACCTTACCCCGTGCTGAAACGATGGGGAAAAGAGACCCAAGCTACCGCCTCCTGACTTATCATTTGAGAACACTTCTTTCTTTCTTGAAACAACCCTACACACTTTGGTTTTAACTAAGGAATTGGCAATAGGTTTTCTTAGTAAAGGCCCCTTTTATTTTGACTTGACGCCACTAGAACTGCCTTATTTTTCATTTGATGGTCGACACTTGTCCTGTCCCCATCATAGATTTAGGTTTAGATTAGGTGTTTTTCCAACCCATACACCACTTTCATTGTTCAATAAACATCCTTGAACTGTGATCACTTGTGTCTGTCTTACTTGTTGTCACCATGAGTTTCTCACAGACCCTTGCCAACTTTATAGGTAATTGTAGGCTTATCACAGCAGACTGTCAATTTAAAACCCAAGCTGTGCAATTCATCACTACATACGCACAGTAGAGAAACCACTGTGGGTCAGGAAACTTATCAATGCCCAATTTGTTGCGCTTTCCCATTTAGGGAGTTCAATTTGAACCATATCTCTGCTTCTAACCATGGAAAGTCTAGGAGTCAGAGAGCGGTTAATAAAAGGGCTATTTGTCGTAGAGGACAGTTCTTCAAGCTTCACTAAGGAACCCAAATTTCGCATCCCGCTGGTGCATTGGTCAAGACACTGGGCCTCATCACGAGTTTGGTGGTAGCACTTAAATCTGGCGGTAGCGCTGTTACCGTCAGATTTAAGGGTCCGCCAAATCACAGCTTCGGCTGATTTCCCCCCAGCTCTGAGCTGGGGGGAAATCCGACAAGATTTTGCCGATTTTCGGCATGTTTACCACCAGCGGGAAATCCGCCGGCGGTAAAACCGTGAAATTTCCCCATTGATCCCAACGGGGAATGTGGAATTCCCGAATGGGCTGAAAGGGGAATGGGGATTTCCCATTACGCCAAACCTGTGATCCGGCGCTAATAGCGCCAGTGGGTTTGGCAGTAGGGCTAATAACACCAGCGCTATCAGCGTTGGTGTTACCACCCAACTCGTGATGAGGCCCAGTTGTCTGGGGATGGCCCCTCCTCCAGACGAAATGAAGAGAAATGTGCACATGCAGCCTTGGTTCCCCTATCGTCACTGGTTAACGGATAATCATTGGAGCTCAGTGAATCAGGGGCAGAGTGGCTCAGAACTTCAGGCCTTTGCCTGGCTGGATAGCCAGAGTGATTGTGGTTAGGTCTTTATATTCCATAGTTACTAGCTTGGAGGTCTCCTGTTGGCTGAGATCGGCCTGTTTTAGCTCAATACTATGAGGCACTTACTCCGGAGGCAGAGACACCTTCGAACAACGATGGGTCCACTTGTCCATTGGACCCCGTAGGGTTACCTTTCTAACAGAGCCTTTGCCATGTGGCTCTGTGACTATTGTTTGTTGTGATTTAATGGGGGCAGGAGCCCCAGGGCAGTAGTTAAGCAGCGATACAGTGGGATGGGTTAGAAAAGACACCTGCTTGGATATTTTAGCAGGGGCCTGTGTAATCACAGGTTGCTGGTTTTTAGGTTTTGTCAAACTGGGGTGGACTTCTTACCATAAAGAGTGTGTTGGATAATGCTTCCAAAGCATCATCTTAATTGGAGGAAGCTATGTTTACTGAGTCTTGTATCATTTTGGAAGAGAAAATGGAAAGCGTGCTCTCGGCCTGTTGATCCTGTTTTGCCTTGGGAAGGTCCATCTGTGATGTACTTCTTGGTAAAAACAAAGGTATACTAGCCGGGACGGGATTAAACCGCTCAGCGGGCTGAATCCCTTTAATGTCCCTTTTCACTTGCATTGTAGGTTCTGAATGGATGGCCAGGAAGGTTTCAACCACTTTAGTTCAATTTGACTTTAGATGATGTTGTACCCCAGCCATGTCCATGCAGAGGGTGAATAGAACTTCAACTTTAGTCAAAATAGTGTTAATCTGGGAGTGCAAGAACATTATGCTAAGCCGTGGTCCTTTCTGCTGGAGTTAGGCAGCGTCTTTCATCGGTAGAGGAGTCCAAGCTTGAAGCCAAGTGGTCCAAATTTGGGCTGTTGGACACATTTCCCCAATAACATTATCATAGCACTCTGCGTGGGGACCAAGGGAGTTTGGTTTCAGTATATTACTCATGTTTAATAGTGACACGTTGATGTCTATTGACAGTGTGGGGCTCTGTATATGATTATTAAAAACTTCTGTACAGGCCACAAGGAAGGCTTCAGTGAAAGGAGTGAGTTGTAGGGATATGGAACTCAAAGCCGAGTCTAAGGGGGTGCTCAATAGATCAGCTCTATCTTGCTTGGCCGACTGCGACTCGGTTTTTAGAGCCGTCTTCACAACAGTGCTAGGAAAATAGCCCATATCATGGGCTGAGATGCTTTGGAGGAGGGGTTATCCTCCACTATCTTCGCTTTTTTATCTTTCTTGTCCTTCTTTATGGAAGGAACTTCAGTAGAGGAACTGAAACATTTAATAGGGCTTTGCTGTAGTTTTCCCGTCTTTGCCATAGCACTACGTAGGGCAATTCTACTTGGGTTTGTAGACCTCATAGTTAACAAACACAGATTACAAAAACCAGCAGGTGTGATAGGTAAATAGCCACTGGGTTGGTTACGTCGAGTGCAGAAGGATGGTTATCCTAAAGCTCAGGTAGCGCAATAGTGGTAGTACGAACTTGTCGCTGGGAAGGGGAGCTCCGGGTGTCCAGTCCCTCGTAGTATCACTGTATGTATTTAAAAGAACTAACAGAAATGAACACCATTGTTACTGAGATAAGAGAGTGGGAATGGGGGTTCTGAACTGAGAATATCTGGTTGGCATAGCAACGGGCAATGCCATATGATGAAACTGTCAAATCAGTAAAATCACCTTTTGCAAACTCCTCTGCCGTACTACCCAATGATAAGTTCCCTAACTATGTTTGCTCCAATCAGCAGTTTCATAAGAAGCAAGTCGGGTGCCAGGCTTTTGATTTCCCAGCTGCACAGTGATTTCATATTGGGCTATTTTTCGTGGACAATTTGGCTATTTTTTGGCTACTATTGATTGCAGATCTGTTTTTGTTTTCCTCCTGAGGCTGCCTTTCTACATAAATGCCCACTCTCTCCAACCCTTAGTCCTACTCTCTCTACCCCCACCCACCCTTATTATATGTGCTGGTTGGGTTTTGTTTGCAATATTTTTGGCTACTTTTGACCAGTCCTCCCGGGGCTGCTTTGTTCTTCATGATTTTTGCCCCCAACCAACACCATCACCCAACCCCACCCTCTCCACTCCCACCCACCCAATCCCCACCCTCTCTTTCGTCGACCACCCAATCCCTACTTTCTCTACCCCACCCACCCTAACCCACCCTGTCTACCACACCCACCCTACTCACACGCTTCCAACCCCACCCACCCAACGACCACTCTATGTACCACACCCACCCACCCTAACCCCACTTTCTCCACCCCACCACCATCTCTCTCTACCCCCACTGACCCACCACTTTCTGTACCCCATCCACCCTACCCCACTCTCTGTAACCACACCATACCCCATATCTCTCTCTCTGCCGCCCACCCTACTCCCATCCTCTCTACTCGACCACCCTACATCCTCCCTCTCTCTCCACCCATCATATCCCCACTCTCTCTACCCCCGCCACCCAATCCTCATCCACAATCACCTTACCCCCATTCTCTCTAACCCCACCCACTCCATCCCCACTCTGTCTACCCCATCCACTCTACTTCCTCCCTCTACCCCCACAGATAAACCCACCGTAACACTCACTCTACCCCCCCACCCAACCAGCTATACCCCCAGTCTCTCTATCACCATCCACCCACCCTACCCCCACTCTCTCTACCCCACCCATCCTTCCTCCACACTCTCTTCCCCCGCCATCCCCTATTCTCTTTACTCCTCCCACCAACCCTACCTCCATTCTCTCTGCCCCGTCTCTCAAACTGCACCCAGAACCCCCAACTCTCTATCCCCACCCACCCACCCTACTCCCACTCCCTCTACCCCCACCCACCCTATCCCCACTCTCTCTAAGCCCACCCACCCAACTCCCATTCTCTCTATCCCCATCCACCCACCCTACCCCCACTCTCTCTACCAAACCCAACCACCATTTCTCCACGCACTCTACCCACGCTGCCCCACCAGACTCTCTTTACCCCTCCCACTGACCCTTCCTCCACTCTATCGAACCCCACTCTCTCGACCTGCACCCACCCAAGCCCCACTCTCTCTATCCCCACCCACCTTATCCTCACCCACCCAGGCCCCACTCTTTCTAAGCAAAGCCATCCTACCCTCACTCTCTCTACCCCACCCATGCATCATACTCCTATCTCCCTGTAATACACCCACCCTCCATCCACTCTCTCTAACCACCCACCCAACCCACCTCCACTCCCTTTACTGACACCAACCAACCCTACATCAACTGTCCCTGCCCCCGCCTACCCACCCAACCCCCACTTTGTCTACCCCCACCCATCCACCTTACCCCCACTTTCTCAACCCCTACCCACTGCCCTACCCACACCCTCTCTACCCCAACCCACTCTACTCCCACTCTCTCTACCCATCCACCCACTCTACCTCCACTCTCTCTACCCCATCCAATCGCCGCACCGCCACTATCTCTACCCCACCATACCCCTACTTTATCTACCTACACCAACTCTATCTAAACCCACCCACACTCTCTCTACCACTACCCACCCAACTCTCTCTACAAATCACCCACCCACCCTCACTCTCTATCCCCACCCATGCTTACTCCCACACCCTCACTTTATTTCTTACCCTCTCACTCTCATTCTTTCTTGCTCATATTTCCTCTTACTCATTATCGATGGCACCCTCTCTCAATCGTTTCCTCCCTTGCTCTATTGTCCTTCCTTCTCATTCTCATGTACACCCGCACCCCGTATTGCATCCTCATTTGAAACTTTGCACTATCCTCCTTGCACCCTGGTGCCTATAAAAGCAAAATGCAAAGAACAGCAGTAAACGCCAAAACTATTGGCTTTGCCAATGCTATTTGTTAATGTATCTCATCATGCGGTGTACTGCTACATATTGAATCTATATACAAGGCTTTTAAGACTTGATAGAGAATGTTCAGATCCAGGCAGCCAATCAAAATCGTAGCCTCCCTGGCAATAAACACTGGTGTTGCCTATTATTTGGATCATGGTGAATGCATTAATGGGTATGCCCATGCCAGGTGACTGTAGTTTACTCTTCTCTACCTGTTCTTACCCTTAGGTGCTTTCTTGGTTCCTGCAGGCCCATGTCTTCCCTTTTCTTCAAACTACAAACAAAGTCAGGGTTCACTGTTAAATTTCAATCTACTCAGTACACATGTTTGGCTTGTATTTCAACATTTGAACCAATCAAAAAATGTGTGTCTAAGTGAGCAACTCTTTTGCTATGCTGTAGGTTGTAGGATTTTTTCAATGTTTTAACACGCGGAGTGAGCGGTGTGCGCAGTGTGTTTCTCGTGTTTCTGGACATAATTCTTACAAGCTGCCAGGCTGATAGAGGAGCTGCAGTCTGTCTACTGTGTCTATTATCCCTCTGGAGAGGGCGGACCTGCCTTCAAATAGGCATTTCAACGCGGAGTGCGCGGTGTGCGCAGTGTGTTCCTCGTGTTCCTCGGAGAGCGAGGAAGGAGTGAGAAAGAAGTCGAAGAAACTCGAAAATAGGTACTGTGCACAAATTGCTACAACACACATGGTCCTGGACATAGTCAGTATACTGAGACTGCTGCTATTATTCATTGAACCAGACAGCCCAGATAGCCTGCCCAGTTGGGAAAGGGAAGGGAATCTTGGGAGTGTGACAGTCGTAAACTGCCATAGCCCTTGAACCATTGCAGACCTCTGTATAGACCGTGGGAGTGTGACAGGCTTGCTGCCATAGCCCACAGTCTACTCCAATCCCGGGTACAGGTGATCCATTGTGTCCAGTGTGCACCTGGGGACCCTAAAATTACTGTTTTAAGTCCAACAACAAAGACTCTAAAATGCCAGGAAAGGCGGCAAACCGTAACAAAACTGCTACAACACGGGGGATGAAACCCTACGGCCTACGTTCCAACAAAGGGGCCACTGCAACAAGCAGTAAGATGACCTCAGAAGGTGGGGGATCAAAAGAAACCAGAGACAAGCTGGTGGGTCCCGAAAAGGGACCATTAGAGGCCTACTTCCCAAGTATATCAGTGGAAGGAGAGGCACTGACTGGTTCCAATAACAACAATGCATCACAACTGGAGGGAGAAGGTAGTTACCTTCCCCTAGATCTAGACAATGATTCCCTATTACAACTTTGCTACGCATTACAAGAACGTGTGGGAACACAAGAGGGGAAATCAGCTGGAGAAGAGCCCCCGGTGGACCCAACAACCAGTGATATTATATTGGATACACAGGTGGCGAAAGGAGTCCCCACATCTACTCCGGAGGAACCAGTGGACATCCCCATACCAGGGGAAAAGGATTCTCCCACTCTGGTATCCTCAGCATCCCAAACAGATGCTGATCTAAGTACCCCCAGCACTGTCTTCACACCTGCCTCAGTCCCCAACGCACCACACCTATCTGCCGGTCCCAACATGGCATTTGACTCAGCAAATTCGATATGTGAACCAGTGCAATCGGAATTTAGCCCACATGATACTTCACAATCTGGAAATGCCACACTCAACTTTGCCATCAAAATACTATTAAAACTGTGTGGAACGATGCATGAGGATTTAAAAGCACAGGGGAGGATGACCCTTGCCCTCCACAAATATCTGAGACCAACCAATAAAACACCCATAAGCCCCTGTATTGACTTGAGGGATATACCAGCAACAGCTGTCCCACAAAATAGAGAGGCCAGGGCAAATCCACCACAGACTGTGGATGAGGAGACTATGACCAAGGAGGAGAAGGGTACCTCCGGGGAAAGTGAGGAGGAATCAGAAATTGGGGGACACCCATCTAGGAAACAGAGAAGAGTGGCAAATAAACGTGCTGAGAAAACAAATATTTCACCTCCTCGGAATTCCAACCCACGTCCTCCTGGTAAAAGCATATCCAAGAAGCAGCGTAAAGGAGCAGCAAGAAGGAAAAGAAGATCGGCTCAAACAATGGGTACCCTGACAAGCTGGCTCATAGATGAACAGCCGGCCCAGGCAAGCCAGCAAACTGCTGACCAGTCAGCCCCTTATACTCCAACTGGCCCAGTCCCATCCCATCCGGTGATAGTACCTATACAGGAGCCCAGAGCCTTGCCTGGCTCAGCCCTCGAATTATCTACCATGGGGGGTGGGGGGACGGGAGAGTGGTGCCGACCAAGGCTGACAGCAAGAATGTGACCATATCGCCGGTGGAGAATGGTAAACCTGGCACACAATTGAATCGACCCACACTCTTCGCCCTATTTTCCAAAATCCCATTGCTAAGAATCCTAAACTCCAGTGATGTTGACTTTGTCGAACCCTCACGAATAAAAGGAGGGACACTTACAACTATTCATTGCTTCCTCCATGAAACTGCTGCTATGATAAGGGCAAAAAGAAACATCTCTAGAATATTTGGGATATGTGCTGGACGTGCGCATATTGACAGAGCAGAATGTGGAAAATTGTCAAAAATGTAATTGTGCATGCTCAACTAGCCCTGGAGCAACAAAATCAACAAAAACTGCACAAAGGCTTAGTGATGAGCAAGGATGGGAATGGCTACAAGGAATGTTTGCACAGAAAAAAAGAGGATGAACCTCGCCATCACTAATTGGAATACGAGGGGCTTTAGTCATTGGATGAGAGAGGGGGCCTCACGTGACATACTCTTGACCAATGACTTATTCCTGTTGCAGGAAACGTGGGTAACTTTCGACTTGGAATTTGATGGCTATACAACATATCAAACTATGGCTATAAGGGGAGAATGGGGTAGACCGAAAGGGGGCCTGTTAATAAGTGTCAAATCTACATATAACCCTAAACTGATCTACCAGGATGGTACGGGAGGTAATATTTTGGCGATCCAGATAAGTCCACCGGGTGGTTGGGCAGGATGCAACAAAGTCTTGATCATTAACATCTATGATCCGCCTTGGGAATTGATTACTGAATTCCTCTGGGATAAACTTGATGCATTGATAACCACCCGGTGTACGATAGAAGAAGTGACTGCCATAACTCTAGGTGGAGATCTGAATGCCAAATGTCTCGATCCCGAGGGATGTGGGAATTACCGCTTTGTGCAGAATCTCTGCGAAATACCCCTACATCAGAGTAACAGTAAAGGGAAACTATGGCTCTAGATCCTAAAGGAATGGAACCCGACCATTTTAAATGGTCGTATTAGGGGGGATATGCCGGGCAAAGAAACGTGGGCAGTAGGAAAATGGTCTTTTGTACTTGATTACATAGCCATCTCTGAGTGTTTTCTGAAGCATGTTGTGCATCTAAATGTCATGTTGAACAACTATAGTGACCATGGTACATTAACATTGAGTGTGGAGGGAGATGGGGAATGTGCAGAGGGGGGTATGTGGAGAGAGATAATACCTAACCACGCTGGAAACAAGATTAGATGGGCCCAGCGTAATATTGAAAAGATGACCAGTATAACATTCCCAAACCACACCAACATTAAACAGCTAATGTGGGGAAAGAGTCCTGAAGATATTGAATGTTGGATAACACATCTAACCCATTCACTCTTTAAAGGAAGCCCTGTCTTGGGGCTGAGTTGGAAGAAGGGGGGTCGCCGAACCTTTGATGCTAACATAAGAGACCAGAAACGCATGATGCGACGGGCCCTAAGAAGTATAAGAGTGCAAAAAACTGCTCAAATAGACGAGGGTGTGGCAAAGTCTGAGATTGCAGAAATAAAACGAAAATACCGAAGGTGGCTAAGAGGGTATCGCCAAACATTAAAAAGAATTCAATCGCAGAGGTTTGCTGAAGCACTATGTAGTAAAAATAGTCACAGAACTTGGCAGATTCTGGCCCAGGTGGGGGGTGATCAGAAGCTGAGGGTCCTTAACCCCATTTCGGGGGATAAATGGGTAGAATACATATCCCATAAATTCTACAAAGAGAACACGAGTACCACCAGCAGTTTGGTGGATGTTAGGGCTTGGCCCCTCCCCCTGAGCTATAAGATCATAAAACAGTCTATCATGAACCTAAAATTGTCCAATGCTCCCGGCCCAAATGGCTTAGCCAATGCTGTACTTAAAAAAGATCCCCACAATTGGGCCCAGTTATTACTCACACTGTACTTCAGAATATGTAGAACCTGCCAGATACCGTCCTCCTGGTAGAAATCTGTACTAATCCCAGTGTACAAAAGGGGGGGGGGGCGGACAAAAGCAGCCAACTATCGACAACTTTCAATGCTAGATGTTACTGCCAACATTTTCAACACATTGGTACTCAAA
Organism: Ambystoma mexicanum; assembly: GCF_040938575.1. NCBI lineage: Eukaryota > Metazoa > Chordata > Amphibia > Caudata > Ambystomatidae > Ambystoma > Ambystoma mexicanum. The sequence goes on from NC_090927.1 coordinate 1,230,549,218, forward strand.
GAAATAGAAAAATGGGTCATGGAAAATAACATCCTTAATTATGCACAAACGGGATTCAGACCAGGGGCAAGTACTACCCATAATATCAGGGTCCTTGACCAACTAATAAGCAATACTACGAGCAGCAAGGAGGCTACATTGTACATCGCCTTTGTAGATTTTAGTAGCGCCTTTGACCTGGTGTGGCGGAACATCTTAGGGCTAAATTAAAGACCATGGATTGCCCGAGGTGGATCTTAAACATACTAACAGCCTTACATAGTAACACCTCCACCAGGGTCCGACTAAATGATCAAGGCGATGTAACTGACAAAATTAACATCAATATGGGAGTAAAGCAGGGGTGCGTCACTGCACCCATGCTGTACAACTTGTATATAGCTGACCTGCTGGCCCGCATGTCCTTAAAGTCAAACTGACCCCCCAAATTAGGAAAGACCCCTATAGTAGGAATGCTCTATGCAGACGACCTGATCCTCCTGGATCGTACGATGACCGGCATAAAGAACATGTTGAATGAATTAATAGACTATTCAACACAGCTAGGTCTCGTAATCAATGTGGAGAAAACGAAAATAATGACTATCGCATGTAAGGGACCCTGTCGCACTGGGGTAGATACCAAAGTGGGAAAAATTGAGGTAGTGGAGCAATATCCCTACTTAGGATTGGACTTTAGAGCACCTACAGATTATGAAGCCATTAAAAAACACAAGATACGGAGAGCAAAACTTCTCACCCTCCAGGCTTGCAAGTTTGCAAAGGGCTCAGCAGCATTCACTATGGCTGGCATACTGAAACTATACCAACAATGCTTTGTACCTGCAATCTTGTATGGCCTGGAGGCACTGGCTATGCAAGATCTTACATGGCTAAATATTCTGGGAGGCCATTACTGGCGTATGGTGCTTGGATTGGGACCTTCTTGTTCGATCCAATATCTTCGCCTAGAACTGGGTTTCATCTCACTGAGAGGTAGGGCACTCCGCTTGCGGGGTGCATTCTATCTGAAATCTCGGACAGAGCCCAGTTGCAAATTACTGAGGCTGGCAGGGAACAACTTTGATACAGAAAAACATCCACGGGCCTTGTGTATAAAGAGTTGAATTAATCACTTTTCAGGGAGATTGATTGGCCCGATGAAAAACAGATGCATTTACCTTATATCCACCAAAAAAAGGCATTTGAGAACAAACTGAACAAGTGGGACTGGTGTGCGAACTCAGACCACTTGTCGAAGCTGAAGGGATATGAGGCGGTCACACACGTTATACATAAATACCTAAAACCGCAGCGCTATTTGTTCTTAAGCCCGGCTCCTGAAGTAAGACAGTTCTTGCTGAGACTAAGAACCAACCAGCTACTGGTCCTTACCATCATAGGCCCTCGATTGAAGATCCCACGGGAAGCCAGGCCCTGTCGTATCTGCAAGGGGGAACGAGCACCAGAAACCACCAGACATTTACTATCACTTTGCCCTAAAATGGGCCCCATATACATGAATGAGTTTGAAAAATGGGTCCATAATTATGAGGCGATTAAGGAGGTCGAATTCTGGCAAGTTTGTCTGAATACCGACTCACTTGGCCGTCAACTTGCATTATTTAGGTTATGGTCATATATCATGCCCCTACCTCAGGTAATATAACAACACTGATACTACATCTCCGTTTGCGACCTAGCCAAAATTGCAAAGTCAAAGTCAAATTGGCAAGTAAATACATGCCAGGATCCGATGGAGCTCTTAGAGTTTATATACACTTTTGTATTGTACTGAATTATTCATTGTATTATATGTATATACTTGTTATATTTTTATATTTTTGTACTATGCTCATATATATATATATATTTATGTTTTTGTGTGTTTTATGAAATGTATGTAATTTATGTTGTGTAAAATCCTATTTTTGGATTGTACCACAATAAAGTATTTATTATTATATGGCTCCTGGGAAGACAGGGTCTCAATGCCAGGCACCACATTGATATAGAATTGTTTCTTTGTCTTCAGTCACTCAAATGGAAAGGGAATTGCTCACCTTATGCTGATTTTTAAGCCAACATTAGCCCCTGAATGCCAAGCATAACGGCTGCATGCGCTGCCAGGGTATTTATAGCAGTGCAGCCTGTGGTAGTGGGCACTGCCAGGAGTTATGGTCCCTGAGCCCTGCGTATGCTTGCTCGATTTAAGACCCATAGGGTTGCCAATTGCTGCTGGTTTCAATTCTTAATTATAACACTGCCATGTTGGTGTGCCACTGTAAAAGTATATGGTCTTTCCATCTAATGCCATTGCATCTAATGCCTTTCCATTGAATTATTTCCATCTAAAAACTTTGCATCTAAAGCTTTTTTTAGGGGGGGTCCCTCCAATCCCTGTTTTCTACCCCTTATAATGCACCCTTAAACAAAAATTAACCCTTTACCCTGCAAAATGCATTAGATGCTAAGTTTTTAGATGGAAAAAATTTGATGGAATGGCATTAGATGGAAAGACCATAAACCCACTGTAAACAATGGGCTATAAAACAGCCTTAACCACTGTTGAAGGAGCTGCTGCTACATCCACCCCAACATCTTGCATGCATGCTCAGTGACTTGCTTAGTAGCCAATATTCCCCCTGAAGCATGCCCACCCCAGGGCTCCAAGCAGCTTCTCCAACTGTCTTCACTCAGCTGATGCTTGCCAGCCCAGGTAATCTTTGTCGTCTCTCTTGTGACCAATCCCCTTTTCCCTGAGAGAACAAATGGCGAGTTACCTTAAAAAGATATTTCATAACCCATTGTATGCCACAAGCAACAGCTGCACATGGAGCCTCCACTGAAAACAAAGAGGGACTGGCAAAATTCACAATGGCTGACTGGGTGTGAATCACCTGATCTTCCCCGATCACGTGATAAGAGCCACAGGGCTGAGCAGGGTGGGGGAAAAGTGGCTGAGCTGGTAACCCCAGAGCCCAACGAATTAGAATGAAATGTGTGGAAATTGCCCAACCATTTTGGAATCAAGAGGAGGGGTATGACAAGAGCTAGATTGCTGTAAGGAAATCATTTACTTTCTGGAGCTTGAGGAATAAGCATCGATGGGCTGCACCGAGTGACTGATGGAGAAAGCCTCCACTACCTGGCTGCCGTGTGGGGATGCTGATATCTGAAGAAGCTTGTGAGCATCCTGAAAAGAACCTAGAAACAGAGATGGGCACTGAGAACCCTGGAAAGCAGTCAGGAACCTAAAAAGGACTTGGAACCAGAGCGGCACTGAGAACCCTGAAAAGCATTGAAAACCTGAGAGAGGAGTTGAGGCTCTAAAACGTGTCTAAAACCTTAGAGTGGCACTTAGGACCCTGAAAAGCATCTGAATCTGAGAGGGGCAAGGAAATCCTGGAAAAGAACCCACAACCTGGAATGGGCACTGAGAACCCTGAAAAGTGCCTGTAACAGGAGAGGGGCATTGACAACCGTGATAAGCATTTAAAGCATTAGAGGGGTGCCAAGAACCGAAGTTCACTTAAAACCTGAGGCAGGTAGAAAGAGTCCAGAAAAGCACTGAGGAACATGAAAAGCATCAATAATATGAGAGGAGGGCTGAGAAGCATCTAGAAATTGAGGGGGGTTGGACCAACAAGACATATACAATCAACTAGGAAGGTAACAGAGGGAGTTTTTGTGACAAACGCGTAACCATGAATTTGAGAATTTCCTTAAATTCCTTGTAATGTATTCCTTCTCTTCGAATCATTTGTGCACACTCGCCCAGACTCCCAAATCCTGTGAAAATGACTTCATAGCCATATTAAAACGGCTTTGTAGCCTGTGGGGAGGTCTGTAATAGGTGTTTTGATCCCTTTACCTCTGCCCCATAGCTTTGGTGTGGGGAAAATAAACATATTAAAGCACCCATTCTTGACCGTTAACACCTGCTCTATGCTGTAAAATTACAACAAACGATTTTGTCATGAATTTCTCTTATTACAGCTAACACACAGAAAATAGTCCCTGTTGTGTTGTGTGGTATTGCACGTGCTACGGTATTCTCCTGCGATTCGCTCCATAGTTGGGAAGCTCAAATCTGGAAGTCAGCATTACCCTACCACAATCTACACCTATTGAACTAATTGGTGCCTAATTGTAGCTAAGATCGGTAAGATGATTGGCGCTGATAAGAAGAGCTTTTTATGTAAAACTAATGTGAAAGCCTGTGTACATGGGTCAAAGTGCATTAAAAAAGAAAGTGTCAGTGTGTGAATATATTATGTGGTATATTTCATTGTAATTGATCGTAATTCATGTTAATATGAAAACAATATTTTTTAGGTTTTCATTAGCACAGAAGGATCACTCTATATCCTAAGACAACAGCTCCGCCCGGCAGTGACAACGGGCATGGGATACAGAAGATACAGTAGGGTTTCATTCACACAGTAGGACCATTATATATTTCATAAGGCAACACCTTCGCACATAGCTGCATCGGACAAACATACATCTGGCCTTTTATTATATAGGATTATGCATTCACCGAAACATTCCATGTATGTTATCCTGTCCAGCGCCATCATCCTGCCCCTCTTAATAAATATGTGAGGGATTGGGAAATATTGTTGGAAAGGATTGATTTTGAAATTCAAATGAAAGATAATGAAGAACTTAATTTTAAAAGGTTAAAGAGAAAATGTTTGGCATCAGTGCAATAATTACAATTATATTCATAATTAATAAAAAACAGATGTATGTGGGATGTCTAAAGGTGTACCCAATCATATATTGCCAGTGCGAAGTATGTGGAAACAATTCCTGTTAATGACAGTAGAAGACTGTCCATGAAATGTGACTTTAATCTTTTGGAATCCTATGAAATCATTGGATCTCGTGTGAGGTTCCTAGAGTGCATCGAATATGTTGATTGTGTGAAAGCAAATAAACATGTCTATGTTGACTGCCCTGGAATTTCGGATGAGAGACTGCCTCATTTACATCGATTTGTAAATTTTGGCGAAGCTCCAGAAACAGGCACGTTGGGTGCACGTGTTAATAGGAAATTACGTTTCTTTGATTTGGGCAGTTGTGAGACCTTCGATAGTTTTAAAACGTTTTAATTATTAAATAGCTCAGTAGCCTACTACATCTAAGGTGGTTCGATGTTTGCCTGTTTCTCTTTTAATGGTGTGTTTGGAATATCGACATGCACACCGCCGTGTTTGTGGGTTTGCAGCACTGACTGCCTGCCTGTCAGTGGGGCATAGCTGAGTTTCCAGTAGACACAGCAGAACACATTGTTGCACCTCGGTTATCTGTTCTACGGTTATTATCTACAAAACATGATTAATAATAAAATAATAATAATAAATGAATAATAACAATTTGACTTGCTTCATAAGGAGTGCCCAGTCGCCAAAAATGCATTTTTTGTGCGGCAAGCTGCAACTCCCTCACGTACATCCGTTTAGACTTCTAGAAATAAGCGTAGCATTTACTAGCAGTATCCAGTAGATGGCGCAAAACTGATACATTTGACAAGATTTCTGCAGAACAGACAATCGGTGAACTGTTCTGTCGCACTTAGTTAGAGAGACTTTTCTGAAGCCGAGGTTTGCCTAGTATTCGGCTCTTTTTTTTAAAAAAAAAAACATTATTTTTTGCTCAGAGCTTTTTACGTGCAGGCATTTTTGGCCCCAAATCTACCCTTCCACCGTTGGAGTATGTTACTGAACGGAAGATGTTTGGATACTAACTGGATGCCACAAGACGCGTTTTGATGCCACAGCTGCCTGGAAGGAGGAGGCTTGAAGACGCTGCTGGTTGTTTTGTTGAAGCAGAAGAGGATCTATAGCAGTCACGCCAATTACCAGCAGAGAGACACTCAGTCACATCAAAATCTCCCGACCACAAGAACGGTAGACTCAGCCATGGGGCAAAGTTTACTGTCTTTATTATCTAACAAAAGGGCAGGGATCACACTAGAAAACCATGAATTCTGCAGTGTTCTCGTCTTCTGAGCACGTCTCACCCGGTTTTATCCAGGTGTGACGTCACAAAACCAAGCTCTGCTCCCAAAACCTATCGGGCATTCACATTGGTTTGTTTAGGTGAACTATATATGTGTCCCATAGGGGGTAATTCTACTATAGCCATATCTGGTGGCTCCTCCTGGGACCATCTCTGCATGTGTCAATCTACAATGTTTCAGGATTGCAGGGAGAACATTTGTTCCTGCAACATATTGTATCTTGATGTGAAAGGTGACCCTGGATTGGGTAAAGTGGGCCCTCCTAGCTCTGGGACCCTGGACGATTACCAGGCTGAGTGTACCTTCTTGAGGCAATGATAATGAACATGGAGGGGCTGTGTGTTCCCTAATGTTGCCATCTCGGATCACCTAAGCCTGGGAGAGTGCATTCAGTTGGCAGTTTGTGAGCAACACTTGTATCTTTCCACCTCTGATTTGTCACCAAGAGCTTCTCTCCAACCACCTTGATTCAATGGCCATTGTCTTGTTCTGCTGGGTCACATGTGTTGAGGATTTTAGTCTGAATTTCTCACAGGTGGCTCATCGTCTTGGTAACCAGGAACTTTCCGTCTTCACTTGTCCTTGGCTGGGTGCATTATTCCTGCTTGCTGCTGACTGCAGCGATCATGCAACCCCTTCCATATACTCGAAGCCTGTCTCCCCTTCCTTATTCGTTCCAGTGGGCCTGTGGCTTCCATATTTGTCCCTATGGCTTTGCCACGTTAGTGGCCGTCAAGCATATGCAAGCTTAGTATACATATGCTTTGGCGTCTTGCAGTTCAGCTTTGGCGAAGAATGTAACTATATATAGAGATATGCATGGGTGTCTGTTATCTACCTGTGTGAGTCATAAGCATCTGTTACATGTCTGTATACAATAAACTAATGCATGTCCGTGTAACTTCGTGAATGGATGGCTATGTACTTCATGGCTACATTGTGATGTCAGTGATGATGTCATTGATTTCTTGATTTGCAGTCAGTCGACTTGTTTGATTGATGGCATCTCCATCTCCTGCAGATCACTGACTGAATATGGCCTTAATGGCTGTCTGAGAGAGTAACTTTACTCACATCTTCGATACATTGACGATGGCAGTGAAGGACCTAAGAGTGAGGTGCATCTGTCGTGTTTCAGTCTTCAGGCTGAGAGTCGTGTGGGGGTCATGAGGCCCATACTTGGACCTCTGTTGTGAATCCTCCCACTTGTTGAAAGTGTCAATCACATTACCTGCACAACTCTCTCTGTTCACGTGTGATATCGAGAGCCAAATTGTTTTTATTCCTCTGAGATGTCAATGTTACTTTGCATGGTCATCCAAACTCTATGTCAGGTAACTGCAGTCTCCACCAGGGTTGTACCAAACCCATTTCCCCCAATAGTCACGGGTGTTGAATGAGAATCTGAGCACTGTTCCTACCGGTAAAAGAGGACACTGTGTCAGTTGTAATTTCAGCGTATTTGTATCTTTGTCCCATCATCGTCTTCAGTCTGTAAGTCTACCAATACTTTCATCCCTATGGTCTTTTCACTGGTCTTTTTGCTTTGCATGATGACTTTTCTGAAGACACAAAAAGGGGAACAACACTAGTACCGTGGCTGCCACTAGTACTTTGTATAGGTGTGGCTGTGGTCCTCTACAGTCACCCCAATTATCAGCAGAAAACACTTGAGCCCATCAAAGACTCCGCGTGACAAAAACGGAAGATTCAGCCACGGGGCAAAGTTATTGTCTTTTATTAGCAAACAAAATGACAGGGATCACACCAGAAAAACAAGTATCCTCAGGAGCTCTCGTCTTCCATGCATGTGTCACCTGGTTTTATCCCGATGTGACGTCACAAATCCAGGTTCCATCCCAAAAACCTATCACGCATTTACATTAGTCAGTTTGGGTATGATACATATGGGAACTATATGAGTTAGTTCTACTATTGGATATCCATATTTAGTGGCTACTCCTAGGACCACCTCTATAGTATCAATCCACTATGTTGCTGGGTCACAGAGAGACCATTGGCCCTTGTAACAAATTATATCTCCATGTGAAAGGTGAATCTGGATTGGTCAGAATGTGTCCTCCCATTCCTGGAATCCTGGACAGTTACCAGACTGAGTGTATCTTTTCAAGGCAATTGGAATGAACATGGAGGTGCAAAGTGTTTCCTAATGTTGCAATCTCTTATAAGCTAAGCCTGGGAGAATGCATTCAGTTAGAAGCTTGTGGGCAGCACTTGTAGCTTTTTTTCCCTTCTAGTTCGATTGGAACAGACCTCTTCATCTACCTTGGTTGAATGGGCAGTGCCCTGTTTGGCTGGGTCAGGTGTGTGGAGACCACTAAATGAAGCTGTCCTGCTTGTAATTATGCATATTTTAGTCTCATTTTCTGCAAGTGGCTCATTGTCTTGTTCACTGGAACATTCTCATCTCCACTTGTCCTTGGCTGGATGCCTTGTTTCTGCTCGCCTCTGGCTGTGGCAATCATGTTAGCTTTTCCATGTACTCAAAGCCTGTCTCTCCTTTGCCATCCATTTCGGAGACCTCTATCTTCTATATCATTCCCTATGGCTTCTCCATGTTAGTAGCAGTCAAGCATGTGCAAGCTAAATATATGAATACTTTGCATCTTGTGGCTTCCACTTTGGCGAATGATATAAATATAAAGAGATACATATGTGTGTCTGTCCTCTACCTAAGTGGGTCATACACATGTGCTGCGTGCCTATATGCAATAAACTAGTGCATGTTTGTGTAACTTCATGAATGGATGGATATGTACTTCATGTATAGAGCAACTGCGTTGTGATGTCAGTGATGATGTCATTGGTTTCTGGCTTTGCAGTCATTCCACTTGCTCGATCGATGTCATTTCCACGTCGTGCAAATCATTGATTGGGTATGGTCTAAACGGCTGTCTAAGCGTATAACGCTTCTCACACCTGAGATACATTGATTATTGCGGTGATGGGCCTAAAAGTAAGACACATCGATGATTTGTCTGCCTTCATATTGAGAGTTATGTGGGGGGCATGAGGGTCTGATGTGGCCCCCCATCTACAATCTGTTAGCCATCCATGCTGGTTTCCATGAGAAGATATACGACAGCAAGCCTTCGTCCTTTCCTACAGTGTTAGTTTCTGCCTCCATTTTAGCATGCAGCTCTGATAGCCGGGTAATGGCCTCTGTCAAGGTCCCATTGTCTTCATCATGGGCAGGCATGAATGTACAGCATGAAGATCCGATTTTGGCACGAACCCCTGCCTCCATGGCCGTGAAGAGGTATAGAACATATCTGTTCTGGAGCCATTAACCTCACTGCTCGCAGCTCTTCCTTGATGTCATTGAACCCTTTGACAGTGAAATGTATCATCTGCATCAGCTCCCAACACATTATTTGGAGACATTTGGCATTTTTGCTAGTTTGGACTCCTGGAACGATGAGCGCGAAGAACATTTCCGTTCTGCTGAACAGTGGCATTGCGTCCTGGCCTCTTCCATTTTTGATGATGCATAGTTCTCTCTTTTCACTCTTTTCTACCCTAGAGGTCTCTTTTTCCTTTGGCGAGTATCCATTTTGCGGAATCCATCTGCTTTTTATGTCTTGGGGCACTACCAATGCTGGTGTGTTCAACTGTATGAGTGAACATATTCCTCCCTTGTTGGGTGACAGTTCAAGGTATGCCATCGACCAGCAGGCTGAGTAGTGGTCCAAAAGCACTGAGGTTCTGACCTTCATGCCTGGTTCCTCCGAGATCTGCTTACACACCCTATTCTCTCCAAACTTTACTGGTGTAATAAATATGTTTTCTGATCAGTGATATAAAAAGCTGAATGGTCACCTCAAGGACTCACTGATAGTTTTCTTCCTTTCCTTGCTTCCTCTTTGCCCAGGGAATATGTCCAACAGGGGGGTGAAAGCGAAGGCCTCCCTAAGTCCCTTCCTCCGCCTCTTGGTCAAGATTAGAGGAGGGGAAAGGCCTCAGGAAACCCTCTGAGGGAGAAAACCCTGTGTCGACAGCTGCTGGAGTGATGTCGTCTAGACGGCAAAGATTTAGGAAACTGCAGCTTGAAAGCCGTCTGATGGAAAAGGCAGAAGAGGATGGTGAAAAAAAATAAATAAATAAAAATTTGAAATCAGCAATAGAGTAAAACAAGAGACATTGCAGCAAAGTATACAGCAGACAATCATGGTGTAAATCACCGCCCCTGTCCATGTCCAGCTGTGACATCATGTATACACAGACCAAAAGTACAGTGAGTGAAAATGGCCTCCATCTCGCACTATCTCCTTCGATTCTGCAATCATCTTGTGAGAAAAAAACCTTTCACAATGCTGGAATTGAAAGCACCACATATCCATATGGTTCAGTCACATGCTCATTCCTTCACTTGGACTTAGAAACAGGTCAAGGGGCAGTAGAAATGACCACTCCACGATGACTCCAGGATCATCCCATGCAACCAATGCAAGATTTAAAATAAACCCCAGCATCTGTGCAACAATGTTGACTCCAATGAAAGCTTTTGACTCAGCATGCACGTATCTGTGAATCAGCCATAATCCATATAAATATATTAGCATCTGCATCTGAGGCTTCCTGCCCCAATTATCAGACATAGTGTACATCAAAGCCAGACCTGTCACCAGCTGGCCGGGGACAAAGGCACAGTAAGGCCACGTACCCTTCAACCACCCTAAGTCTGCAAAACGTTCAGGTCGGCAGCTGCCTTCCAATCTTTAAAGGCTCCAGTATGTACCTTCCTTGATGCATCACTATAAGCGGCATGGTCAGCTGATTCCAGAGCCCTGATCTCATATGCTGAACCGCATCACACACGGCCACAGAAGGAGGGAGCACTGCCGAAAACCATACAGCATGCTCTTCCTCATCCCCAACGCTGACCACAATGCAGCCACGTGACGCGGAAGGAGGGAGCACAGCCAAAATCCGGACTGCATGACCGTATTACAGACACGTAATGCAGCGCATGAAGGTCCTTTCCTTCATAATTGCCACCTTCGGAAAGGAGTCAAAGAGCCGCATTCCAGCATCGATTGCAGGTGAATTTTAAACTTGCAACTGAATCCAGCACCCGGCACCATTTTCACCTATGTAATCCAATGTAAAAAAAAAAAAAACATCAAAAATATGAGAAGGGGAGGGAAAGGCCACTAATATGTATAAATGCTATATCAAGCATCCATTGTATTAGTTTTTATCCCGTAATGCCTCAAGCCAAGATAAAGCTTCTTTTGGATCAGAAGTAATTCTCTCTCCCTCTGGCAACATCAAAGTCATGGAGTTATATCTATTCAATAAGGACTTCACATTCAGGGACTTTGCCAAGTCTTTTACACCCTTTTTTTTTGGGGGCGGGGGGAGGCATCTCTCTGCTTGCGGGTTTTCCAGAGTGATGTTTTGAATAATAGTGGAGTGGTCTGCAGGGTGTGGGGTGTACTCATTTTGTTTTAGATATGTTTGCTGTTGCAACCCTTTTCACCCGTTGCATCAATATCTGAGATGCTTTTGTAGTGGTTCAGGTTATGTTACGCTACCATGTTGCTTGAAATCTACATGGGCTTTTTTTAATTTTGGTGTTTTCTGGTTGGGGATGTTTATATATGATTGGGAGGGGTACCGGGGGTGGCTTGGGGTTTGTTAGTTCTTGTTGACGTGTAGGTGGGGGTGGGGCTGGTTTGTTAATTCTTATAAGTATAGAAGTTTTGATCTGGTTTTTCGTTGTCTTCTTCTTTCCCTTGTAATGCCATCTGGGAGGGGTGATCAGTTGTCTGTCTCCTCTTGGAATATAAATGGTCTAAATAATCCACTCAAAAGGCAAACGATTTTTAACTGTTTGAATGATATGCACAGTGATGTTTATTTTCTTCAAGAGACCCATTTATTGCTGGATGAAGTAAATATGTTACGCAAACGGTGGATTGGGGAGTTTTTTGTCTCGTGCTACTCATCCAGGAGTAGAGGGGTCGCTATTCTGATACGGAAGAATTCCCTGATTAAAGTCTTACATTCTTGCTCAGATAACGAGGGTAGGGCCATTGCACTCTTGGTGGATGTTCCGGGGGTTCAAACTATTCTTTGCAATATTTATGCTCCCTCAGTGGATGATGGTTCATTCTTTGCAACAGTTGCTCAAATGTTGCAGGATTTTGGTTGCCGGAATATTATCCTGGGGGGAGATTTCAATTTGGTTATGGATAATGTCAAAGATCGCAGTTGATCCTGTGCTGTTCGCAGGAGGGATCCGACATTTTGCTCTTTTAGCTCACTTATCTCTGAATTTGACTTAGAAGACTGTTGGAGATTACATCATTCTGATTTGAGAGAATATACGTTTTATTCTAGCTCTCATGGTTCACATTCTCGTATAGATATGTTTCTTACGGCTGGTTCAGCAACATTGAATCTGACAAGCTGTGAGATCGGTTGTATTGCTGTCACTGACCATGCACTTGTGTTTATGAATATAGGGTTGCAGTTTGATACTTCCAGATCATTTTGTTGGAAAATGAACACCTCAATTCTTCAGGATGAGAAGATTGTGGAAGAAATCAGATCTGAGGCTGATCATTTTGTTGTGGAAAATAGGACAGATGGAATTAGTATTGGGACAGTTTGGGAGGCATTTAAATGTACAATGCGGGGCTTGATTCTGGGTTTGTCCAGTGGCAGGAGGAAATGTTTGGAGAAGAAAAGTTTGGATTTGGAACAACGTATTAAGCAACTTTCAAAGGATTTGATAAATGACTCCATAAACCTGGAGAAAAGAAGAACACTTAGGGAGTTACATAGGGAGTTGAATGAGACTGTAAAAACGAGGTCTGAAAAGTATTTGTTCAAATTGAAATGTTCTTATTTTGAATATGGTGAAAAATGCAATCGCTGGCTTGCCTATATATTAAGACAGCAGCAATCAGAAAGATCAGAACGGTCAGGTGACTTGTGATCCAAAACTGATTAATGAGACATTTAAGGAATATTATATGAAGCTGTATCAGAATGAGTTGGGTGTCAATGGATTAAATGAGTCATTTTTGGAAGGGTTGGAGATACCTAGAGTGAATGATTTGGAGAAAGCCATGCTGGGAGAGGTTATGACTGTGGATGAAATGAAATCTGTGATTGGGAAATTGAACTTGGGCAAATCTCCTGGTCCGGATGGCCTGCCTGCTGAATTTGATAAAATCTTGCCTGATTCAGCGGTGGAACTCCTGCGAGATGTGTTCATGGAGTCTAGGGTGGGGGACTGCTTCCTGCTTCTACTAGTCATGCCATTATATCGGTTTTTCTTAAAAAGGATAAGGATGGTTGCTTGACTTCGAACTATCGCCCGATCAGTTTGATTAATACAGATAATAAGATTCTGGCGAAATTATTGGCCCTGCGTTTGCAGACTCTTTTGGTGAAGTTGGTCCACACTGATCAGTCTGGCTTTGTTCATGGCAGGAGAACATCTAGTAATATTAGGAACTTGTTGTTGTTGACACATGCACAGGATATGGAGGATGATGTGGCGGTGTTTTCTTCGGATGCGGAGAAAGCGTTTGATCGCGTTGATTGGAACTATCTTTTTTCAGTATTGCGTGCTATGAATTTGGGAGAGGAATTTATTTCATGGATTACCTTGCTTTATGCTTGTCCGACGGCCGCTGTCAGAACTAATGGGCAATTGTCAGACTCTTTTGTATTGCAGAGGGGTATAATACAGGGGTGCCCTTTGTCCCCTTTGATATTTGTTTTAGCCATGGAACCATTGGTGATTGCCTTGAGGAGTGACGTGGGAATACAAGGTCTAAGTTTTCATGGTGCTGATCAAATGTTATGGTTTTATGCGGATGATCTGCTAGTATTATTACAGAATATAACTGTGTCCCTTCCTGCCTTGCTGGCTGTTTTAGATAGATTTCATTTGGTGGCAGGATTTAAGGTCAATTGATCTAAATCTGAGGTGTTGCCGATTTCAGGATACTGTGATAAGAATTTGATTACTGAACTTGGGTTTCAGTGGTGTGAAAGGAGACTAAAATATCTGGGTATATGGTTGCCCCCGCTGGTGGATGAGATGGTTGTGGTAAACATGAGTGAGGTATGTAGTGATTTGAAAATTAGCATGTTGAGGTGGTCATTGCTTCATTTGTCCCTATGGGGCAAGGTGAATGCACTAAAGAAGAATGCAGCTCTGAAAATTAATTACATTCTAGGTATGCTTCCGGTGAAAATTGGCCAACATTATTGGAAGAAAATTGATGGTTTGTTGCAGTCCTTTCTATGGGATAATAAGTCGCCACCGCTAAAATTATGGAAACTTCAGCTACCAGTGGACAAAGGTGGGCTGGGGGTACCGAATTTCAGGGCATATCATTTAGCCTTTTCAAGTCATTTTATTGTATCTTTTTTGATGGATCTGCCTGATAAATGGGCAATTGCGGAGGCAAGTATGTTGGGTCCGCTTCCTCCAAGGGCAATTCTCACGGCAACAAACAAATTGTGCAAGAAATCGCCTTTGACAGTTTTTCTGAGAGAAAAGTGGAGGCATGTACATGAATTGCTGGGAACGGTTGCTTCAAAAACCATTCATGCATCCATTTGGTTGAATCCGTTGATTTCTGTTGGGGGTAAGTCTTTATTCTGGCCGGATTGGTTTCTGGTTGGAGTTCTCTGGATTGATGATGTTCTGGTGGATGGAGAGTAGATTGGAGAGCGTGAGTTGCGAGCAAAGTTTCACATTGACAATTTCAGATCTGATGATTTCAGAAAATCGAAAAGATGCATAGGTGATGTGGCGGAGCAAGGGAGTGCAATGGTTAATCTCTTTCTTAAAGAAAGGGAGCCAGGTGGTTGTTGAATTGCTAGCAGGATATATAAGTGTATTGTGTCTGCATATAGGGAGAATTCTGACTTGAGAAAAGATTGGGGAAGGAGGTTGGGGTGTGAAATTTCACCCGAGATTTCGCAGAATGTGTGTACAAATGTTAAATTGTGTTCTATTGATTTGGGGGAACGGTCGAGACAGCTGAAGATCCTCAATCGTGTGTTTTGGAGCCCGGAGCGAATGTTTAAGAGGGGGTTGATGGACTCGGATGATTGCTGGTGTTGTGGGAATAGACAGGGAAGTTTGGAACATCTACTGTGGGAATGTGTGCGTGTACGGGGATTTTGGCATGATGTTTGCTGTGTCTGTTTGCGTGTTTTGAAGCTGGATGTTGAATTGGATTTTATGACAATGATTTTGGGAGGAGGAGAATTGCTGGAGGATCTTTCTGTGTCACGGAAAAAGTTTCTACTTCGTGGTGCTAGTCTGGGCATGAAATCGGTTTTGAGGGGCTGGAAATCACGGATTGCACCAGTTCTTGAAGATTGGATTGAGGGGATGTCTGCCCTTGCGTCCATGGAAAAGGTGGTTTTTAAAAGGCAAGGGAAGTTGAGATTGCATGGAAGGGTTTGGGATGACTTTCTGAATATTTACTAGAATATTTACTAGATTCTTGCTGGTTATGAATATATAATGTTCTGCTGTTCTATGTATACTTTATGGTTCTGTACTAATTGATTGATTTACTTGTTTATCTATATGTAAAATCTCATAAATAAAATACAAACAATAAAAAAAAGAAGACGATGGTGAGTAAGGGGTAGGTAAGTATGAGACAGGGAATTCTCGTTAGAGAGCAAGGAATCCCTGTAAAAGTGAGTGGTTGATCTATCAGGCTGGAAGGGAAGTCCTCCGATAAGGACCCAATGTGTATAGTAAATGGTTAGCTCAGAACTGAATTCAGAATAAACAGAAGAAGAATTGTTTAGGAATATTACCCGATGCGATCAAAAACAGGAACGTTTAAGGAAGTATGGCAAGAACAAGCACCAAGAGGGCGGGTTGGACCACAGGACTCAAGGCTCCTAAATATTGTAAACGGAAAGAAAGAGTCAATTTGAATTCCCTATCGGGACCTTGGAATCCCTGATATTCTATCCTACGTACCGAACACTAGGGGGTGAAACTCTTTAGCGGACTGCTCCGCGATTTCCAGATCGTAGCTGGTGACAGTAAGAGCGCAGGCTAGAGTTCCCTGCTTCGGGAAGGAGCCGGGAGAGAGGGTCGAGTCTGAAAAAGGGAAGTAAGTAGGACAGGATTAGAAGGAAAGAATATAGAGCACAGAAAGGTTTAGTAACAAACTTCCTAGAAACGAACTCACGTAGCGTTGGCAATGAAGAGTAGCAATGCGTCCGCGCGTTGTTGACAGGAACAGATGAACTGAATCTTGAGCAGGAGGGCGGTCCTTCCTCGGCGCTGGGCTGGTTAACATCTAGACCCACACCTTCCGTAGCGGCGGCCATCTTGGTAGTAAAAATGGCCGAAATCCGTCTATGGGACCAACGATGCCACAGTGACCACGGTCTCCGAAGAGGCGTGACAGTATGCCCCCTCCAAAGGGCAGGGGTCCCCGGTTTACTCGGATGATTCCGAAAGATTCGGCGAACCAGCGCCGGGGCATGAACTGCCGAGGCAGGTTCCCAGGAACGGTCAGCTGGCGAATACCCTCGCCAATCAATCAAAAACTGAAGCCGGCCTTGAAAAATACGAGAGTCACACACGTCCGCCACTTCATATTCTGGTCCTGATGGAGTGGAAATAGGAGGAGGGTGAGTATTCCGTGGCCTAGAATACCAATCCATCACATCCTTCTTCAGTTGGGACACGTGAAATACCAGATGGATCCTGGACCACGAAGGGGGAAGCCTGAGTTTGAAGGCTGATGAACCCAGCTTCTGCAGAATTGGAAAAGGACTGAAATATCCAGGAGACAATTTGGATGGGGCCAAATGACGGGGTAAAAACCGCGAGGCCAGTCATACCCTATCACTTGGCACCAAGAGTGGCGGCGGAGAGCAGTGTGCGTCTGCCAATCGTTTTACTCTTTTTTGAGCATCTAAAAGAGAAGTCCTGGCCGCCTGATGGCCCGTCTGAATGCTCTGGAGTATATTGTCCACATCCAGAAATCGGGATGCGAGGAAGAGGAATAAAATGTGCCATTTTAGTGAAACAGTCCACTGTCACCATGACCACTGTACAACCATAAGAGATAGGTAGCTCTACTATGAAATCTGTTGAAATCATTTGCCTAGGGCGATCTGGGACAGGCATCACTGATAGAAGACCCAATGGAGCTGACCGAGGGGACTTGGTTTGTAAACATGTGGCACATGCTGAAACATAGGGCCTCATTAAGACCCCAGCGCTAAACCATGGTGCTATTAGCACCATGGTCCATGCCGGGGTCCGCCATGGTGAATGGTGGAATTACCGCCGCATTCCAAGGTTGGCGGGCGGTAATTACCCATTCACCATGGCCCCTTCCCCATTCCCATTTTTGGCCCATAGGGCTCAATGGGAAAGGGGAAGGCGCTAATTAAGGCACCGTAAATTACGGTGCCGTAATTAGCTCCTAGGTCCCTTTGCGTGTCGGTTTTTTAACGCCTGCTAAAAGCAGGCGTTAAAGTGCAACCCGCAAAGGGACCTCGTAATCAGGCGTTAAGGGTTTAACGTCACCGCCACCTTTTACAGCGCCGTTAACCCCTTAAAGCCTGGGTTGTTATGAGGCCCATAGTCTTGAATATCCTGAGCCATCTTTGGCTACCAGAAATGGCGTTGGACCAACTACTTGGTATTAGTCACTCCTCGATGACCAGCCATCTAAGAATCAATACAGAGCTGGAGTACTGTTCTTCTTAATTCTTCGGAGGGAATAAACAGTTGTTTGATCCTATAGAAGCATCCTTGAGAGGAGACAACCTTCCAAATAGTCACAAACTGGGGATTGGTTA
The DNA here is from genome assembly GCF_040938575.1 of Ambystoma mexicanum. Taxonomy (NCBI): domain Eukaryota; kingdom Metazoa; phylum Chordata; class Amphibia; order Caudata; family Ambystomatidae; genus Ambystoma; species Ambystoma mexicanum. The sequence continues at coordinate 1,230,567,072 of NC_090927.1, forward strand.
GGAGAAATTGAGAGGTCGCAATAGCCACCAATTGAAGAAAGGTTGTAATCTCCTGTAAACATTTTGCTCTGGGGAACAGGGGTTCAGACCGGAAAGGGGTTGTAGAGTTATAATCCTTTCTGGACAGTGCGTCTGCCTTAAGGTTGACTCTTCCTGGTATAAAGGAGAAGATGATCTCATAGGGTGAAAAGAAATGGGCCCAGCAGGCCTGATGGCTATTCCGGGTCTGCGAGTATTGCAGGGCTCGAAGATTGCTGTGATCGGTTCGTACTTCGATAGCATGCTTGGCCCCCAGTAATAGGTGCCGCCACTCCTCAAAGGCTCTCTTGATCGCCAGCAGTTCTTTTTCGAGAACCGAGTAATGTATTTCTGAAGGTGAGAGCGTCTTGGATAGATAGGCCACGGGACACTCTAATCCATGTCCATTTTCCTGAAGTAGAACAGCCCCTACAGCATAGTGTGAAGCGTCAGATTCTACTATGAATCTTTTGGTTTGGTCAGGTGTAAGAAGTATGGGTTCCGTGGTGAAGCGTTCTTTGAGCCTCTCAAAGGCTTGGTGGGCCTCCTCTGACCAATGGAATCTTGCATTCTTCTTAAGAAGCGCTGTCATCGGAAGGATTTCTTTGGAATAGTGGGGGATGAAGCGCCTATAAAAATGTGTGAATCCCAAGAACCTCTGCAGATCCTTTGCGCACAATGGAACCGGCCATTCCATGATAGCCGAGACCTTCCTGGGATCCATGGTGATTCCCTCGGCTGATAGAATGTACCCCAAATAAGCCACTCTATCTTTATGGAATTCACATTTGCCCAACTTGCAAAAAAGATGATTTTCCGACAGTCTGTGCAGGACTTCCTTTACGTGCTGAATGTGATCAGTCACTGATGCTGAAAAGACCAATATGTCGTCCAAATAGACGATGACTGTGTGCAGAAGAATATCAGAAAATATATGATCCATAAAACGCTGGAAAACAGCCGGGGCATTGGACAGACCGAATGGCATCACCCTATACTCGTAATGACCCAAGGGAGTACGAAAGGCTGTCTTCCACTCGTCGCCTGTGCGGATACGGATAAGATGGTAAGCTCTGCGGAGGTATAGTTTAGTAAAGATCTTAGCTCCCTTAACAGCCTCAAGAATATCAGGTATTAAGGGCATCGGTATCGATCAGGGGTCGTGATCTTGTTCAACCCCCGACAATCGATACATGGTCGAAGTTCCGTTGAATCCTTCTTGGGGATGAAGAACAAGGAAGCTCCGGCTGGCGATGTGGATTCCTGAATAAGTCCATTGCGTAAGTTCTTTTGGAGGTATTCTTTTAGGACTTCTCGTTCATGTGTAGACAGTATATACATGCGGCCAAAGGGAATTGGAGCATCAGGAATGAGTTCTAAGGCGCAGTTATCTCTACGATGTGGAGGTAACTCTGCGTATTCGGAGTCGGAAAACACTGCCTGGAATTCTCGGTAATCTGAGGGGATCTCTTGGATGTTATTTAACACTGATGAAGTGCACTTGTTTTCTTGCACGGGGATTGTAGAACGGAAACCAAGTGCTCCATCCGAAAGGCAATGGGTCAGACAATGTTCTGAACCTAAAAATATTGTGCCGGCTTTCCAATTGATATTTGGATTATGGGCTCGAAGCCAAGGTAACCCTAATATCAAGGGATAATGTGCCGTGCGAATTACATCGAATACGGTGGTCTCTTGATGGGAAGTGATCTTCATATGAATAGGTTTTGTCTGTTCTTTGATGGGTCCAGATACCAGTGGACTCCCGTCTACTGATTCCACTGGGATTGCTATAGATTTGGTGGAGCATGGTAGTCTATGATTATCCTTCCAGTGGGTATCAACAAAGTTTCCGGCTGCTCCGCAATCAATCAAGGCGGGAACTAAAACGGGCTCCGAGGCATCCCATTCTAGCATGACCTGTAGGACAATCATAGGGAGATTGGGTATATCAGTGACTTGAGAAGATAGCGATGCCATTGAGGAACCTGTTACTGACTCCCTAGCCGCGGTTCCCTGTGCGGTTGGGAAGAAGCGTTTCCCTGCTTCTTGGTAGGGGTGATAGGGCAGTCTTGGTCTGCATGGTCCTTGGATCCGCAATACATACACAACCCCTTAACTTTACGCCGGTTATGTTCTTCCGAGGTGAGTCTACCTCTTGTGAATCCTATCTGCATAGGTTCGTCAGTCTGAGCCTTCATTGTACTGGGAGGATGAGTAGTTAAGGGCCTCATAGGACGATTCCGACGCCGTTCTCTGAGTCTTTCCTGTAGACGAGAATCCATCTGCATAACTATCTTAATCATTTCCGCTAGATTTGGAGGTCGAGAGACTCTGGACACCTCATCCTTCAGTTCCTCATTCAATCATCTACGGAAAAGCGTTATCAGAGCATCAACAGCCCTAGAGGTTCCAGCTGCTAGCTGTTTGAAGGTGGTGATGTATGACAGTAGATCTTGTGATCCTTGTTTGAAGTCTAGCAATTGTTCCTGGGCTGAGACTGTGATCTCCTGTCTACTAAACATAGATCTAAGGCTGTTCAAGAAGGCGGGATAAGAATCTAGCAGAGTGTTGTTTGTGATAACTAATGGCGTCGCCCAGGCTAAAGCTGGCTCAGTTAAGTGAGCGATCATGTGTCCTACCCTGTCTCGGTCATTATGAAAAAATGCGGTCCTAAATGAAAATTGGACTGTGCAGGCATTGATAAAGGCCTTAAATTTGTGGGGATTCCCATCATATAAACCCCCTGGAATCGGGCCTTGAGGCAATTCGGAACAGCTAGGAACTCTTCCTACCTGTTGCCTCAAGAAAGCATTTTCCTGTTTTAATGCCTGTACTTCCGTAGTCAAAGATTGTACTGCCGTAACTAACTGTTGTTGTTGGACTGGATCCATAGTTCCCTAGAAGATAGCTACCGTAACCTTGAGATGACCGTTCAGTATCTGGGTAATCCCAGTTTATCAAAATGGGCGTTGCTAACTGTAATAAATAAATATGTTTTCTGAACAGTGATATAAATAACTGAATGGTTACCTCAAGGACTCACCGATAATTTTCTTCCTTTCCTTGCTTACTCTTTGCCCAGGGAATATTTCCAACAGGGGGTTGAAAGCGAAGGCCTCCCTAAATCCCTTCCTCTACCTCTTGGTCAAGATTAGAGGAGGGGAAAGGCCTCAGGGAGACCCTCTGGGGAGAAAACCCTGTGTCGACAGCTGCTGGAGTGATGTCGTCTAGACGGCGAAGATTCAGGAAACTGCAGGTTGAAAGCTGTCTGATGGAAAAGGCAGAAGAGGATGGTGAGTAAGTTGTAGGTAAGTATGAGACAGGGAATTCTCGTTAGAGAGCAAGGGATACCTGTAAAAGTGAGTGGTTGATCTATCAGGCTGGAAGGGAAGTCCTCCGTTAAGAACCTGATATGTATAGTAAATGGTTAGCTCAGAACTGAGTTCAGAATAAATAGAAGAAGAATTGTTTAGGAATATTACCTGATGGGATCAAAAACGGGGACGTATAAGGAAGTACGGCAAGAACAAGCACCGAGAGGGTGGGTTGGACCACAGGACTCAAGGCTCCTAAATATTGTAAACGGAAAGAAAGAGTCAATTTGAATTCCCTATTGGGACCTTGGAATCCCTGATATTCTATCCTACGTACCGAACACTAGGGGGTGAAACTCTTTGGCGGACTGCTCTGCGATTTCCAGATCGTAGCTGGTGAGTAAGAGCGGAGGCTAGAGTTCCCTGCTTCGGGAAGGAGACGGGAGAGAGGGTCGAGTATGAATAAGGGAAGTAAGTAGGACAGAATTAGAAGGAAGGAATATAGAGCACAGAAAGGTTTAGTAACAAACTTCCTAGAAACAAACTCACGTAGCATTGGCATTGAAGAGTAGCAGCGCGTCCGCACGTTGTTGACAGGAACAGATGAACTGAATCTCGAGCAGGAGGGCAGTCTTTCCTCGGCACTGGGCTGTTCAACGTCTAGACCCACACTTTCCGTAGCAGCGGCCATCTTGGCAGTAAAAATGGCCAAAATCCGTCTATGGGACCAACGATGCCACAGTGACCACGGTCTCAGAAGAGGCGTGACAACTGGACCATCATTCTGGAAACATAAAGAAGCACCTTCAAGTGGTATGATGAGCAAGGGCCCTGCTTCATTTACCACCCATGTGAGCAGTTTCAAACTTGGTTCCCATTTCTTGAGGCAATTATCATTTTACCTTTGCACTATTTCCACTGGAACTGTTAGAAGTGCATGTGCTTTGCTCTCAACCACTCCTTTTTTCCACCCATCTGTTGTGTAGACTTGTCCATACACTAGCATCTGCGGTCGTTCCCAGCATCCTGGCATTCCTCTTATCTCTCTTGGTCATTGTCTTGGGACACTGTAACTCCTTTTGCGTTACTACCTTTGTTTCTCCCTTTGCAGACGTCTAGTGACATATTCTATGGTCTTGTCTGTACTCCAGTAATCGTCCATCATTTCTTGAGTCTTCATGTAACTATCTTCATACGGGAACGTCTTTTTGGGCAGCCATCTTCGTGTGGCTCATCTCCCTTGGAATCATCCTCTTGTGGTGCAGAGTGATAAATGCATGAGGCATTGTGTTCTGGCCTTTGGAATTTCAGTTACTTAGATGTCCTGGATGCACCGATCGCATAGGGGATGAAAGCACAGGCATAACAGTTCTCTTCTGTAGTTTCTTTCCCTACCTTTGCCATATGTTTATACCACATGTTGTTTGAAATACGGGCCAAATCAGTTAGATAGGAATTTACCTGGCTGAAGTCTATGGGTCTCATTACAAGTCCAGTGGTAACCGTCTGGTGGTGTTGCCACCAGACTGAAACACTGTTTCTGCCACCTGATATCTTGGTGCCAAGGGGATATTACAAGTCACAGCGAAACAGGATAGCAGGAGGCAGAAACTGTTAGTGCCCATTCCCATGAAGCACCATAGGACTCCATGAAAGTTGGGACATGGAAGCACCAACACCGTTGCTAACCCTTATTTCCGGACCAGCAGACTCATAATTAGACCATATCTGCACTGCACCTAAGTCTCTTTACTTCCTTAGCAGTACTTATTGCCTGTCCAGATATTGCTTCCGTGATGGCATGGATAGAGGTTACATTAGTAGGGGTTAAAGCTTGTGCATGTGGAAATAACACTCTTTACAGAACAAGCAGGGTAAAGAGGTAGAGACAGCAGAAGGTACAAAACATTATCAAAATATTTCAAATTACATTTCCCATTTTGTTATTACTGAGCATTTATTTTGTGTTGCTCCAAGGGTCTGTAAAACTCATCGGAAAAGCCTCAAAAATGCATAGTTATGAGGTTAGTGTGTGTTAGGTTAAGCTCTACCTCTATAGTATTAGGTGAGTGCTTCATAGAGCAATCGCTCCCACACTATACAGATTCTCGAATTACTGGGTAGGTCAATGATGGATGGGTCCCCATTGGTCAACTGTGGGTAGGTCTGAGACACATAAAGTAGACAAGTTTCTGATTTTATCACAAATCTAATGAAAGACCCTTGGAAAGGACATATGTCGATTGGGGACCATATAGCTTGGACAGTCTGTACTTTCTCGATTAACACCTATTATAAAGAAAAGCTAATGTGCGTAATCTAGGTGTGTGTATTGTCCTTCCCTAACTCTTTGGTCCTGGCCAAGGTAAGCCGCATTTTGTGGTTCTTCTTCTTTGTCTTGTTCTTCTTGCATCAAATCATCTTCGTTTGGGTGGGAGGAGGTCTCACCTCTGCAGGGCTTAACATCTCCAATGTAGTTCCAAACCTTCTTACCGCTCAGTTTAACTGCACGATCTGTGGCCTTCTCTATGATGTATGGCCCTTCGAACCTGGGCATATGGCAAAGCCAGATGAAGTTTCTCAACAGGACAGGGTCCACAGGGTAAAGTACTGGTGGCTTTAGGGCTCCTTCATTTGTATCTGGGGTGTTATCTTCCTCGCTGTTCTTTGACCTTTCCTGCCGTGCTTGCAGTTGGCGAGAAATAAAAGATGCACTAGTCACCAAAGAAGCACCATATTTGTGCATTTCATTTCCAAATACATCACAGGTGGTACGGGCGTCTGCCAATGCCCTAACGGGAGGAGCCAGGGGGAGTCACTTGCACCATTCAGTTACCACCTCATGGGGCATTAGGTGGTGGTCATACCCGGGCTGATTCCGCAGTGCGAACAGGGTTAAGGGCAAACAATGGAACCATCCCTTTTTTAAGCTGCCATTTATTTTTGCAATCTTTTCTTTGAGCAGGCCATTCAGGTGCTCATAGACCCTGTTCGCTTGTGGGTGATAGGCACAGGAGAATTTGTGCTGTATCCCCAATAGAGTTGTGACGTGCTCAAAAATCTCATTTACGAAATTAGGTCCATTGTTAGACCGCAGGAACTCACACACCCCCCATCGTGGGAACACCTCTCTAAAAAGGAATTTTGCAGTTCTGAGGTCATCAGGGTGTGAGCAAGGACCAGCTTCGATCCATCATGAAAATGAGGACACAATCACTATCATGTAGCGGTAGTTCTGGCATTCCTGGATCATTCTACATAGTCTACGTGAAGGTGTTGGAAGGACTCAATTGGGTGGGGTATGGCTTCTCTCACTACACGTAAAGTATGCCCAGCTGTAAATTTCTTGCAGGTGACACTGCACCGTTTTCCATGAATGCTCCACCATATTTTGACAGAACCACTTTTCCCCAATGTGTGCAGCAATTACGTCCCTACCCAGATGAGTAGGATAGTTCAGTTGTGTGAGGGCAATCTGCAATAGTGCTGTTGGAATCACTTCCTTGCCTGTGCTCTCCTGTTGCCACAAAGCATCCATGTGGGATATTTAACATCCCCTTCTCACCCATAATTCGTTCTCCTCTATCAGTGCCCTTCCCCGTTGCTGGCAAGGTATTATAGCCTTCCTTTAAAATCTTATTGTTCACACAGATATGTGTGTTCAATGGGATATCAAAGTCTGTGATTTCAGAAAAATATGCCACATGTTTTGTTTCCGCACCTTTGCCTTTGTTGCCCCATGAGACTAGGTCCCCCCCCTCTGTAGGCCTGGCACGTCACGATGGCTATGACTGATGGGAGTTGTAGCGTGTCTATGAGCCTACCCAATAGGGGTGCGTTCGGCACCAGTGTGAGGTCAGCATGTCAGAAGCCCCACTTCTGACATTGTGACAGCCCAGAGTGTACTGTTGACGTCACGTAGGCCGAATCAAAATACACTGTGACTTCCTGGTCCCTGTGTGCTTCTAATGCCATTATGGGAGCCACTAATTCTGTCGCTTGCGCTGAAAAATGTGACGACAATCTCGCACTTGCTTTCTTCGGCGGTCCCGTCCATCTTTATTCTCACCACTGTCATCCACGTATGTCTTTCCCCCGTTGCCTGGTCTATCATTGAACACCCATCAATATAAAGCATTGCTCCCCCTCAAGTGACTTCTGCCCCATTTTTGGAAGGGCGACATATTGTTCTATTTAGGTACTGCGGTCTTGTTCATAGTCTCCCTCCTCCATTGGTTCAGCAAGAAACGATGACAGGTTTACATTGTTGCACCTCACCAGTTTAATTGCTGGATTCAAGATAATTACCCTGTATCCAGAAGCTCTCTCTGGAGTCAGCGAACTCTTGGGTCTTTTGAGGAGTGCAAAGAGAGCATGCTCCACATATAGCGTGGAGCTGCAAACCATTGTGATGCTTGCTGACATTTCTACTGTGAATGTGGCAGCAGCCAGAGCTTGTTTGTATGGATAATGTCCTCTCATCACTGGACCTAGACATCCACTATAATAGCTCAGTGGCTTGTGCCCTAGGGTAGTCTTCTGCATGTGTACCGCAGTCATCATTACTCCATTGGAGTGTGAGAACAAATGGAATTTGCCATGGTAGTCTGGGATCGCTAACACTGGAGCTGTGCATATTGCTTTTTCAGCTCCTTGAATGCGTCAGTCGTTTCACATGTCCGTAGCGACTTGCCATCCCCTCTCTGTGCCTCCCTAAATCTATTTAAAAAGGGTCTCACATATGTACTATAATCAAACACCCAGGCTCTGCAATAAATGCACAGGCCCAAGAACTGCTGCATTTCTCTCACTGTCTTTGTCATCATCTCCTCCCCTTCTGAAGTCACTTCCTGTGATATCAGTTGCCTGATATATAGTATTTCCTTCTGGCAATATTATAATTTTGCCTTGTCTACCATGTAACCCTTTTCTGCCAATACTGTCAACAAGTATACCAGGCATACCAAGTCATTTCAACACTGTTCCTCTAACATGCTACAAATCAAAAGGTTGTCCACCTACTGTATGATGGTGCTTCCCATGTGTATGTTGCCAAGATCCATCTTGAGGACCCTATTGAAGATAGAAGGTGACTCACAGTACCCTTGTGGTAATCTTGTGTGTTTCCACTTCCGGTTTCTATATAGAAATTAGGTCAAGCCCTGTGACTCTTCATGGAGTGGTATAGAGAAGAAGGTATTTATTTATTATTACTTTGAAGTTGGTAGCTTCCATCGGGATGCTACACAGAATCATCACTGAATTAGGAACTAAAAGGAATTCTGCTTCAATGATTTGGTTCCAGGGACGCAAATTCTGAATAAAACGCCATTACCCCAGAGTCGCCTTTTTTACAGGCTACACCACAGTGATACACTGCGTTTTCTGAGGGTATCAGAATGCCTTGCTTTACTAATACGGTAAACGTCTCATAAATACCTTTGTCTGCTTCCTTTGATAGGGGATACTGCCTTGCCCTTGGTAAAATAGCCCCTGGTTTAAGTTTTATCTTGACTGCCCATATCCCTTTTAGTAGACCCACGTCATAAGGACCACTGGTCCATAAAACACTGGGTACTCGCCCCAAGTCTTTCTCAAGAAATGGTGATGGTGCTTTTTGCAACACAGCCATTCTCTGTGGGACTTCCTTGTAATGTATTCTCACCCAGTATGTAATGCTTATGTCAAACACCCCACCACCTCGTGATCTGATCTATCGTCCTGAAATAGTTCCCCATCTGTCACGTCAGTCAACCTGTATCCTTCACCCACTGCAATCACCATTCTCCATGATAGTCCTGTGTTGTCAGTCCCATGCAATACTATTCTCTAGTCTCTCACTATAACTGCTTCAAGTTCTATTGGGATCACCTTTCCTTCCTGTTCATCTAACAGAATAAATAACTTATTGGGTATGCGCAACAGCCTGCCCTGTATCCCTGGCATCCACGCTATTAATACTTCCACTCCATATTGAAACAACTCATTGTCCCGTCTGCCTGCAATATTCCTGAATGAGTTCCCTCGTGTTCATGCAATAAATTCCTGGTGTTGAGTACACCATCCCCTGATCTGTGAATGCAATGGTCATGTTAAGCCGGCTCATCATGTCTCTACCCGTTATGTTCACTGGTGTCTGTAGGGAATATAACAGTGGCATGGTCAGGTCATGTTCTCCTATGGAAAGGGGAAATTCTTCAATTAAAGGAACCAGATCCATAGCCCAGAGAATCTCTGTGCATTCATGGCAATGCCTGACGTTTGGTATCTTCCTTCCCTAATACATGACAGTCGCCCCCATATCCACGAGAAAGGAACAATTCTTGTCACCTATTGTAACCCCTATACGTGGTTCCTTAGCCAGATTGGGTGTAACAGATAGGATTGAACACATCAGGTCTGTCTGTTGGCTGTCCTATTGTGGCTATAATGACATTCCCATTCCTGTGAATAGATTGCTCCCTACAAAAGTCGCTCTCCCAAGCTTTCGCACAGGAGTCGGCATTGTGGAGTCTGCATGTGTCATAGTTATGACATTCTGCTGTGCTGGTTGTGATGTTTGCATGTGTCCCTGCATCTGCAGTGCATGTGTCATAGACTGATATTGCTGCATTTGCATGTCCTGTGTGTGTGTCAATCGCACAGCATATGTCTGCGCTTGCGTGTGAACCTGCGCATAATAGTCTGCTCTGTCTGATATGTGGGTTGGTGCTGCATTCCCGCATTCTGGTGCATCTCAGTTCTGTTCCTACACATTCAGGATATGCAAAACACACACCCACAATTGTACGGGACCCCCATCAGTCTTTGCTGTCCCCCATGAAACTCTTCTGCACCCTGTTGCATTTGAGACCCAAACCCTGTCCTGAGGTGCCCCTCCTCATCCCTGTGGCCACTGATTCATAGCTCCTTACTCTGCAAAGCCTGCATAGACTCCCCCTGCTATTTGTGGTCTGTTATGTGTATCCTGATTAACTACTCCTTCCCCACTCGTTAGCATTGCCACTTCCATTCTGTACTTTGATAATTTATTCTGCACTAACTTTGCTTCTTCCTGTTTTCTTTGCCCACGCTTTCTCGCTTTCTCTTGCATTAGCCTACAAAAGTGCACTATGGTTAGCTGAATTTCTGACCACGGCTTAGCCTCCATCCCCACTAGCTTCTTAAGCTGTTTATGCACCTGCTCGGCCAACCCTTTACAAAATATATGTGGTAAAATAACCCCACTGTATTGTCCCGCAACATTCTCGTCTCGAGATGCCATTGCTCTTGAATCTGTTGAATATATGGAAGTAGGTCTTCATCCTCACACATTTTACGGCCATAATCGTGTTTATATCCAAGGTGACTGGTGTGAGAAACCAAAGGGTGTCTCACCCGCTAGTCCTCGGGGACTTGTAATGCAGGTGGCAAGGACACAGCCATAGTTTTTGGATGCAATTCCTGGGGGTGGACCAGTGCGGGAGGATCACCTGGGTGAGGGGTCCTTGGGGAGAGGTGGTGGTGCAGCCGGTGGCGAGACAAGGTATTCCTCCGTTTCCCGTACCCATGATCCCTCCTATTTCATAGAATCCTCCAATGTCCCACCTCCCCCCCTTTCCACACAAACACTGGGCCAAGGAAGAGGGTGACTTACAGTAATAATGCTAACTCTTAAACATCGCATTGGACATGTCCCACTAATTGGGTCAGGTGAAGTCAGACACTTAACCCTAAGTGCATAAATCTGATACCAATTAACTCTCCTCACACAGATAAAAGGCGGAACTTAGAAACACACACTGTTCAAGGTGGAACAGGAGTAAGAGTAGAACTTCCGCATCAAGGCCGAACCAACTGGAGCAGAGCGACGCACCGAGAGACGAGAGCCATGGGTGGAGAATCCCAGGAGTTCCCTGGAGGAGGTCGTTGCCTCCTAAAGGCTGTGAAAGGCACATGGAGAAGGCTGAGAACCAAACAAGAAAGCTGCATTGTGTTTCAAGGATGCCAGCAGCCCTCTTGGGTGAACGGCAGAGTTGGGGAGGCGAGGTCAAGCCTGTGCTAGTAACCTTGAGTCGAGAATCAAAGCAGCACAGAACAGAAAATAAATGCACACAACCAATGAAGTAGCAAGTGATGTGACAGACAGTTGTGTGCTAAAGAAAGATTGAAGTAGCAACCTATTATCTCACAATTGAAGGCAGCAGGCATGTGGGTGAGACGTGAAGAAAGGCAGACCTGCAAATTAACCTTGAAGTAACGATAGCTGTAAAGTCAGTGATACTGAGTAACGGAGTGGTCTGGTGAAGAGAACTTTCTTTCAATCTTTCTTTAGTACACACCAATCTCTCACGTCACTTGCCAACTCGCCGGCTGTGTGTGTTTCTTTTCTGTTCTGTGCTGCTTTGGTGATCACGCATGTGGATGAGACACGAAGAAAGGCAGACCTGCGAATGATCCTTGAAGTAATGATAGCTGTAAAGTCAGTGATAGTGAGTAACAGGGTGTTCTGGCGAAAGGAAGTAGCCCATTCGAAAGTCTCTTTGAAAGGTTCAAAATTTGTAGCGATAAAGTGAGTGAACTGTAAAATCGAGGTGATTGAAATTGACCCAGAGAAAAGGGGAGAGTAAAAAGGTGAATTTTGAACTTTGGATATAATACAGTGAACTACCCAGACCAGGAAGCACTGGGGCGAATAATATAGAATTGTGAGTTACAAGTTGGAAAGTCGAAGTGGTCCTGCTGAGGTCTGAATAAAAAGTCACTCACAGTCGAATGTCTTCGACATTAGGACATTTTCCGAGCCCGACAGAGGGAGACTGAACGTGTAATAAGGTAGGGAAAGGGAACCCCTAAAGGAGGTGAATGAAGCTTGGGGAAGGGAACCCCTGCACGTGTTGAGGGAGACTGACAAACGTTTGGCTGTGAAAGGTCTGAGCCCGACTGAGGGGGACAGATGTGAATTTTGATTTAAGAGGTCTGTGCCTGACCGAAGGGGACCAATGTGAACTGTTGGGTGAACTGTGTTTGAAAATTGGTAAAGGCTTTAACGTGAAAGGACAGGTGCCTTGTGTTAAGAGCCTGAACCAAAGTGTGTCATCTTGCCTACAGGGACTGCCTTACTCTCTGCTGTCCAACGTGGGGAGGAGAGCTGACTCAGCCACATTTATTCTTTATATTTGAACACTGACTTTCCTTTACATGCACATTCTCATTTTCTACTTATACTGCTTTATTTTCGACACAATTGTCATTAAAGCAGTTCACAGAAAAGTTAAAAAACACATTAGTTACATCATCACAATGCTTAGCTCATAATTACTCCACTAAAATTACACAATCAGTGCTTTACCTTAACACCAAATAAAAACAGATCAGCATTATACAGACAACAGCAGCTTGTACACAAAGATGTCTTTACTCCATAGCACTGTTCAGCAATTTAGCCTTCCTCGTATACATTTTTCTTGCCCAGGTCAGATAACTTGTATTGGCAAGCACAGCTTCCTTATCTGAGGCGTCCAGGCAAATTGCCATAGCACCAGCTAGGAACCTACATCCATGGCTTAAGAACAAAGGCTTCAGGGAGCGCCTCCTCAGAGGCATGGTGGCCGGACAGAATAACAAAAATGGTGTTGTATCGTCTCTTCAGACTCACCACAAGGATCCATGACGCAGAAACAGCCATTTCCATCTATGCAGAAATATAGCATTCAGCAGGAATCCAATAAGGAACTTTAAATATAATGCTCTTTCCCACCTGGGCAAGGCATAGTCCAGGTATTATTTGCAGCCTGCCTGTGTCTTTATTGAAAGATATCTGGCCAGCTGCTCAGAAGCCCTGCATCTTCCCCGGATGTCCTCCCGTGCCTTTGCCCCAACTGTGCTCTTAATTGCTTCCTTTGCAACTGGTGTGATGATTGAGGGATTTTACTAATAATCCTCTAGACCCAGCAAGCCCAGATATCCTTTCACGTGGGCAGCCCACTTTAAGGAGCTTCCCCCCTGCTGGGACAAAGCATCTGTAACTGCCTCTTTGTATTTACAAAGGTGAGGATTAGACCAGGGGCGAGCCCAGTAAAGGATCAGGCATAATTTACAGATCAGCTAAGACCCCTCCATTCCAGTTTCCAAACGCACTGGGATGTTCGGGGCTGCAGTGGGCAACCCAATGATATTCTTCAGAAATGTTGTCTCAGCCACTGCAATGGACTTGGTCTCCATGTGCCCCCAGAGTGAGTTCCACCCCAAACACTTTTTTGTACAAGATGTAGGACAGGCATTACGTTTTTGTTAGTATAGGCCATTTTGATTTGACAGGCTCAACTAGGACTGTTTTGTTTATTATTTGATGGTCCAGACTACTCCCATCTTAGCTATTTCAATGGGGTAGGAGTTTCTCCAACCCCATTGAAACGGTTCCATGTGTTAATATCCCCGCAAAAATATTCCGATACAAAAATATTGCCATATTTTTGCAGCAATATTGAGCCATGGACCCTGCGGGGGACACCCCTGCAGCCCCCACATTATTTTTAAATGTGCAGGGGACACCCCCACAAACCCGCTCCCACAAATTATCCCCCCAAAAAATATCACCTATGGCGAGACAAACGACCATATGTACAGCGATATTTTTGGTGGGCATAATATGGAGGGATACCATTGAAACTTCGATAAAGGTTTTACAAATTGTACCTTTTGTGTTAGAGTCATACCTGTGATACAATGCCTCTCTTACACTGGGTGTTGCACCCTTAGAGCTTGCCATAAGGCCATTCAACAGTTATTGAACGGCACGCCATTGTGTTCTGTGCAGTCACTACATCGTCTGCTATCTCCCCAAGAGAGGCTGAAAGTAAACTCTTCATGTCAGCCACTGCTAATGTTGTCCCTGCTGTCAGCCTTTTTAGCTCTTATATCCAATCGATTGGCATCAAAATATGCTGAGGCCGCCCACCACCCGTCTCCAATTGTGTCAGTCTCATCCATCCGCCCTGTCTCCCCATGTCTTTAGTGGTAGTGGACTCCCTTGCCATCTCAGTCTGTTTCCATCCTGGCAGGGCCCTGAGCTTCTGCACGTACAGAGTGATAGCTGAGCGATCCACACGTAGGACGCGGCAGTCACCCTTTGATGTCCTCCTCTGCTCTGTCCATGTCTTCTTCGCCTCTACATCCTGTGTCTCCATCAGGGCTTGCTTCCCTGGACCAACAAGAGGTCTTCCCTCTTCGTAATCCTCCCTCCCCTGTCAATCCTTTTCTCACTCCATGGTCCAGATACTACTGTTAGTTTCCCCTTCACTCTCATCCTCGAAGCTAAGCCTCCTTTACATTGGGTCGGCCCGCTGCTTTCCCTTTGCTCAATCTGTATTCCTGTGTTCCCCCTTCACTGAGGGCCCGGTCGCACTCCCATCTGCCCATAGGGCAGCTGTGCTGTTTCTCCTATTCCTATAGAGTTCCCCTAGCCTTCTATGTATCCCTTCCCCATCCTCATCATCTAAACGTGCCAAGCTCGTCTTAATCTCCACCACCTTCAAGGAGCGTCTCTCTTTACTCTCGTCTCTGTCCCGCTCGCATCTCCGCTCCTCTTATTCCCTGCGCCAGCATTCTTTAACAAGCTGCTCAACTTTTAACCTCTTTTTCTTTATTAGCAATTGTTTTTCCCGACCTTCTTCCACTTTCCTCCTTGCTGTGCCCACTAGCTCTCTCTGTTTCCTTTTCTCCTTTTCTTCTCTTTCTTGTGCTTCTGCTTGCTCCCTCTCTTTTCGCAACCTTTCGCTTTCCTCCTTCTCTTCCCTTTCCCTTCTATGCACTTCCTCCATTATCTCCGCCTATTTTTTAGCTTCCACCTCAGCGTCTTTACTACTCAGTAGGTCCTTTCCCACATGCCCTGTCTCACTGGTGGTGTTCGCATCCAGTTTGAGAAATATCTGTCTGCCTACCCATTCATTCAGAGCTATCAATTCTCAGCCCTCACTAAGCCCTGTCTTCCCCAAGTCATTCTCCTTTAGCTTCGTTTGCAGCTTGCTGAACCCCTTATATTTGCTGCTAATATCTTGGGTTTCTTTACTCGCTCGCTTTGTGTCACTAAGTGCATCTCCACCATTATACGCTGGAGGTGTGAAGTGGGATTGATGTATCCTGCTGCTGCTTTTAACTCCTTAACAAGGTAAAATCCCTTACTTTCTGTTGCTGCATCTACGTCTGTGGCTTGAGGAGGAAGAGGGGGATCTGAGGACTGTTCGCCTTCCATACCCTGCTGACTCAGCATCCCGTGATGATGGATCGAGCCCCCTTCCTCGTCCTGAAACCTTTTCCATAACTCTAATATGGCCAGTCGCTTGCCTAATTTGTTCCTCTTATAGGCTGCATGTAGATAAGTGGTTAATTGTTACTGCACGCATTTGGAAAAGCTCCCGTTTTTGGGCCATGGCTTTGCCAACTTGACCTCAGTACAGTGAGTCCATTCCGTGCTATATTTGCGTATTTTGTCTTAATACCACGGGAGGGATTTGCATAAGTGTTGGAGATGTGTAGCCCTCATTTTGTCACTTTATGTAACACTTGTCAATACTTAACTTGACCTAAAATCGGGATTTTGATGCATCCAATTATACCCTGTAATTTTGCAATTCACAATCTCAATACTGTCTCTCAAATACCATGTATCCAAATTATAATTGTGATGCTGGAAATACCTTATGGAGGGATAGAGCATCCTAGTCCTTGTCCTACCACTTCTCTGTGTATGTCTTCTCTGTGTTTTCTGCCACTGAGATACAGTTTGGTCCTCTGGCAGTGCAGCTTTTCATATTTTCATTTTGGTGAACAACACACATGGAATTACCTTATGGTGCTGATGGGTGGGGGTACATTCTTGTACCCCTTATGTGTGTTTTTGAGCATGTGTGCTTTGTCCACAGAGCATGGTGTGGGCCGGTGGCAGCTACATTCTGACTTGACAGTTGCACTGAGTGTCCTCATTTTGGGACAGGCCCTGCCATAGGAAACAGTGGATTCCTGACAGAAGGCAAGATAGCTCCTGTGGCTTCTTGGCTCCTTTAGCCTTTTACCCTGTTTTCCCAAAGTCCTTGGAAGCCCCGTCTCTGTTCCCTTCCTCTTGAGTGGCTGTTGGGTGGAAACATTATATATCTTTCTGTTCACTTTCCTCCTGACGGGCTGTTGGGTGGAAATACCACATATGGCTCTGGGGCTGCCTCCTGTCAGACTGACTGGAGCCTTCCTAGGCAGTGCCATCTTAACAGTTTCTGCCTGGGGCCCAGACAGCCATGGGCCCCCCCTTGGAAACCCATGTCCTACTCCCACCACCCTTGAAACACATGTAACCCCCCGAAACCCATGCCCCCCTCTGAATGTGAAAAATAAAAGGGATAGCATACCTCGAGCCAAATTCAACAGATAGTCATCTAAGCTTTAAATGGATTATGTAGTTGTTATTAAAATATAAACATTATACATCTTTGTGATCTGTTTTCTCCAGAGGATGCTACATTAAGGACATTTCACTTTGTTTTTTTCGAATAATTTATTAATTTTTAAAGAAAAGAAAAGAAAAGGATTTTAAGCAAGCATGTATTTAACAAAATGAAAACCTAACAGTTGTACAACCTGAAACATTTTTCCTAAATGAAGGCGTCCAAACTACAAAAAACAAAAGTGGATGGGGTGGACACCGCATTGAAATGGGAATTAATAATGATTGAATAATGAAGTTAAACAAACTTCCGAACGTCATTCAGTAACTCAATTACACTCTATTGGTAACATATGACAACAAACAACAAGTTCTGGTGAATCTCACCAGATCTGGAGACGCCTCTTCAAGTAGTGAAGACTACATTCAGGACAATACAGTCAATGGGCCTCATTACGAGTTGCCCAGTAAAACCGGGTTCATTACCGGCATGCCGGAATGAGCGGGTCCGTGCTCGTATGAACCCGCTAATAGCGGGTGATTACAAGTGCGCGAGCACGCGCATGACCCCACGCCGGTAGTGGCACAACCGTCATGCCGGTAACGGGCCACCAACCCCCTATACCGCCCAATCCGTAACCGCGTCATAACAACCACTAAACACCGGCACGGTAATACCGGCACGGTATTACTGTGGTCGCAAAAAAGGACCCGGAAATTACATCATCGCGTCGAAACGGAAAATGAGCCGACGGCCATCTTCAAGAACACAATCCATTGCCATCCTCCATAATCACCACTACACTCGTGTTGTTGTGTGCCACAACTGAAGCAGGATGTCGAAGGCCACCAGTAAATCCTCCCAAAGGAAGATGAAGCAGCGTTTTTCTGATGCTGAACTAACTATGCTTGCTAACACCCTCGAACAGCATGCAGACACAATCAAGAGCACAGACCTCAAGCATGCGGCACAAACCAGAAAAAAACAGGTCTGGCAGGAGGTCGCTCAGAGGGTGTCGGCAGTGGAGAGCACCCCAAGGAGTGTACGTGACTGCCGGAAGCGCTGGGATGACCTCCGCCTGCGGGTCAGGAAGATCCTTGTTGATAACAGGAGGGCCGCAATGGCGACAGGTGGTGGCCCAGACTCCCCTGTGAAGCTCACCGCATGGGAGGAGACTGCAAGTGCATTCATTGACCCGGAATCCATAGAGGGAATAGGAGACCAGGAGTTCGGCGCTGCAACTACCACAGAGGAAGGTGAGTGAACCATCACATCCACGTATACCAAAACATGATGTGGCACAAGTGATGTGGAAGTTAGACTAGGCAAGGCAATGCATGTTCCAAAGGCTACATCAACACATCCTTAGAATAACGAGTGCCACACCCTGCATCACACGCATGCTGTGTTAAAATCCCAATCCCAACAGAAGTGCAACATGACCCAACCATGCCCATGGGACCCAGCACACACACATCAAAACAATGCTATGCCACCAGCCATGCATTGATTGCCAACATGTCCCCTCAGTACCCCAAATGCCACACACCAGAAATGAAATGATGCCTGGATGTATGAACATATTACACCGCAATACATCATAGCTGCCATTTGACAACATCACTGATGACCTGCATCTCTTCTATCTCCCAGGTACCGATGAGGAAGGTGGAACACAGGACAGGGGTGTGAGTACATCCAGTGCACGCAAAGGGACCAGGGCCACTGCCACCCCCGTCGAAGAAAATGCCTACAGCAGCACCCAGTGTGCCACGCAAGGCATCATCCCTGCAGGGGGCACCTGAGGCGACAGAACCGCAGCAGGCACCCACAACAGTGGGAGCCGTTCCGCCAGCCACCACGGACGTTGTGTCCACAGAGGTGGATGATGAGGCTGGAATCATGTCTGGAATACCCACCCCAAGCCCCATTGCCAGCCCCCACCCACCTGCAGAGCCTGGACGATCCGTGTCTCCATGACTCAGACCTTGGAGAATCAGACATTGGGATCTTCCAGGAGGACAGTGCCCAGGACGAGGAGCCCACGCAGGTGCCTTCCACCACCCTGCCAGCCACCACCCTGCCAGCCACCACCCTGCCAGCCACCACCCTGCCAGCCACCAGTACACCTGCAGCCGACACCTCCTTCGAGGCTCGCCTGGCAAGGGTAGAGGCCTGCCAAGAGTCAATGCTGCAAATTATGCATGGACAGGTAGGCGCTGGGAATGAGGCCATGAGGGCCATAGCCACGGCCATTGCAGCCAATACAGCTGCCATGGAGTCATCTACGTGTGCATTCAGGGAGTGCATGGGGTCACTGACATAGGTCCTTCTTGCCAACATCCCGCAAATGCAGCGTCAACACCTCGGCCCAGCCATGGGACTGACAATAGACACCTCCACTACAACAACCCCTTCCCCCTCGGTGCAATCGAGCCCTGTGCGGTTAACACGCAGGAGCGCACGTCGCTCGGCCATGGCACCCCCAGACCCAAAAGTCTCGAGGAAATAACTGTATGGGCAATGACAATGTGAAGAACTACATTGGTGAAGGGAACACTGTTTGTTGCACACATGGGGACATTTGGGATCTGTGGGGTGGGTGGGGGAGTTTGTTGGGGTATTTTCAGGGGTTTGTGGGGTGGTGAGGGAGTTTGTTGGGGGGGTCTCGGAGGGGGGAGTGGGCACATTTTTGTAGTTTTGAATAATACACAGGTTGTGCGAAGAAAAGTCCATGGCTGGACATTGTTATTTTTCGTGTGCATCCATTTAATGTGTTACAGTGTTCAGTGCCCAACTCCCAACATTCCCTGTGGGCATGTTCATATTGGCCCAGTGTCTGACTGACACAAGTCTTTCATAGTCCCTGTGTTTCAAAAGTATACTTGAATTTGTGCTTGCCGTACGGCAGGGCCATCCCGTGCATCACGTACTGGCAGTGGGGCTACTTCAGCTCCGTCTCCGTCCTCATCATCCTCACCCGGCCCATGCATGTCAATGTCAGGTGACAATGGTACATTTCTCCGGACGCACATGTCGTGCAGCATGACACAGGCCATGGTGATCTTTGCCACCTTCTCAGGCCTATATAGGAGTGTCCCACCAGACCTGCTGAGGCAGCGGAACCGCCACTTCGACAGGCCCAAGGTCTGCTCAATGACAACACGGGTACGGGTGTGCACACGATTGTACTCCTCCTCGTGGCCATTCTGCGGGTTAGGCACAGGGGTGTGTAGCCACGGCCTCAAGGTATATCCTCCATCACCAGCAAGCAGATTCAAATAGGTGTGTGTCACTCTGAACTCCCGTAATTCAGGGAGCACAGTCATGCCGCCAGCTATTTGGTGTGGCCATGCACATGTCCCTGTTAGCATGAAAAAATGTTATCTAGGTGCAATCTGTACTGTCATGAGGTGTGGTAGTCTGGTTGGCATTCAATAGATGATGCAGGGTGCAATCATGCATGCTGAGGCAGATATGCTGTGGTAGTGCAACAATGTTTTGACTCCAATTCATGCTGTTCATTATTCACTATGCATGGCCACACTGCCCACATAGCCACACTTGCCGTCCTGTTCATTCATGCATTGCTTGCCATCACCATGGTGGCCTGGTGGTGCCTCTTACTTGTTCTCATTGATATGCATTAATTGTGATCTGTGGCCCAGTGAAGTGTCATGTACCGTTTGACTGGTTCAGGTCAGGAGTGTTTGGCTCTGCATGCATTCTCCAATCACCAGCTATTCCGACCCAGGTGCAGTATTGCCCCCCCTCATGCATCCCCACACATCAGTACCCCAAAGCACTGCCATGGGACGGTTGTGCAACTCACCAAGCAGCCAAGCACGTGGTCCGGGATGTCGCTCCATTTGATGGGGTACCGTGGATTTACCCAGTAACATGGCATCATGTGTTGATCCAGGAAATCGGCCGCAGCAATGGGTGATGATCTTCCTGGAGTCGCATAACATTTGCACATTGATGGAGTGGTGTTGTTTGCGATTGCAGTGCACGGCCTCTATGGCATGGGGGACTATCAATTCCACATGGGTGCAGTCGATGGCACTGACACAATTGGGCATGCCTGCCAGTGCCTGGGAGCCTACTTTGGTTTCGGCTATCTCCTGGGTAGTCCGTGGTAGGGATATGTGGGTTCTTGCGTGCTTCTGAAGGGCATCCAGCACTTGGTTCAGCATGCGTGAAAATAGTGGTTGTGAAATGCCATGCAGCTGGCCCACTGTGTGTTGGTAGGTGCCTGTGGCCAGGAAGTGTGGCACAGACACCACCTTTAGTAGTGGGGGGATGTCAGTGCATATTTGTATGTGGCTGGCAATGTCGTTCTGTATCATGTGCACTATGGTGGTGATGGTGTCACGGTCCAACCGGTACAGGGTGTGGATCTGCTCAGGGGTAGGGTTGAATGGGCTGGGTCTGGTGCGATGTATTGCTGGCTGCCTACGAGGCTCGGTGGCTGCGCTGGTGGTGATGGATAGGCCTGTCTCAACCTCCTTCTCCTCCTGTGTCTCCTCTGTGCTGCCTGTTCTTGCTGCGGTTGTTGTTGTTGCAGTTGTTGCTGTAGTTGTATCAGTATAGGCAGGTCCTCCTGTGCCATGTTTGCAAATTCTAGTGGTGGCATTTTGGTGTAGGAAGGGGTGTGGTGTTTAGTTGTGCTCCTTTTGTACTGGGCAACTCTGCATTGCCTACACCAGGGGGTGGGGGGGGTTGTGGTGTGTGGGTGTGCTCAGTTCATACTGGCAAAGCCTCCTTTGACTCCACCTGTGGGGATTGTATGCACCTGTGGCAGCTGCCTTGTATCTTGTTTGCTGTTTGCGGGTGGTCTGGGATGCCTGTATGGCCGGCATCGTACAGGCCCTGATTACCAGCTTTGCGATGCCGGTATTGGCATGTATGCGTGGGTTGGAATTACCCCCTATTACCGGCATGCCGGTATTTGCTCCCTAAAGGCACGCATGTACGTGCCTATGCCGCTATTAGCGGCACCGTTGCTTGGTATGCCGCTAATACCGGGTTTGCAGGTCGGAATGCTACGGAACGGTAAATGATGCCGGTATTTAAATACCGGCATCATTTTTCCCTTAGCGGCATACCTCGCAATGAGGCCCTATATATTGACTGCAATGCTTCTATAAGAAAACATAAAATAAACAATGTGTCACTCTTCATTGTTCTTGGTTCAACATCCTTTTAATGGTGTGTTCCATAGTCACAACAGGGGAAATGAAGTGGTGGCCAATGCATTTCGGACAGACTTGTCCATCATCAGGGCCTCTCACTGCGTATTCTTCACACTCTTGTGGATGTGTCGAGAACAGCTCATCACTAGAAGAAATTTGCCTCTCTTTTTGTGAATGTCAACTATGGATTCTGTGAATTCTACTCGTATAGGTTACTGCATGCAGTTTAAATGAAGTCCAGTCAATATAAACCGATAAGCTTCGTCAGTGCATGTCTCAAAATTTCAAGAGAAAATGCCTCACAGTAAGCGAAGACAAAAATGCCATTGGTATGTGCAAACGGTTCAGCTGTGATGTAGTGCGGTTATAACAAAGACAGCCCAGCTAAATAAACAGTGATTCTTTTTTAGCTGAGTACAGCGTAGCACTTTGATCCCCCTGAAGCATTGCACTTCGTGATTTTGAACAACACCCCATCTGAAATGTTTAGAACTAGTAGCAGACCTATAGGGAACTCTGAAGATTATCTGGAAGGCCTCTCCAACATGTGCCTATTTTGTGTGGCATTTCCAATTTTCCCATAGGCAAAGATTTGGGCTGCTGAAAATGTGTATTATATGGCCACTTCAAACATTATTTCCAGGGTCTCTTTTGGTTCTCAGTCCACTCCTGACTCGTAGTGACCAGTTCCAAAAAATACTTCCTCAGCTGGCCACTGATGTAGAACATTTGGGACATATAACAGAGATTGCATATTTTTCAAACTATGTGTGCACTGAGTGATTGAACACGAGATAGATTCTAAAATAGACGTGCCTGGGAGGAGCATGCTGTGCATTGTATTGCAGAAGGCCCTTGGCTTTAATTTATGGGCCTTTGAAAGACGGCACGTATTCTAGGCCATTGTACAATGAAATTAAATTATATTTTATTTATATTGCGCTTGTACACACGTGTTTCAGAGTGCGACCAGGCAAAAAGGGAGAAGAACAAGGGAGAACAAAAAAGAAAACAGCAATCTTACTAGTGTCATAACCTACAGAACGCACCCCTTTTGGACTTCCTGGTCCTTGTTTCAACGGGGCTTACACTCCCTGCTACTCCCAACATGGCCGTCCAGCCTGAAGCACCTTCCTCGCTCTACACGTTGTACGTAGCCTGTCTACTAATAGACCACGCCCCCCACGGCTCCACGCGTCTCAATGCTATTGTGAAGTAGCGACCAGACGTGTGCTCCGTAGCTCGCGGTATTGTTTCCCTGATTCTGTCCCTACTAACTCCATTCCTAGTCCCTCTCCCTTCTTTCTTACCTCCTGGACTCGTGTGCTGTGTAGTGCACTTCTTAATTTCCCGGATTCCTGGATCATTGCATCCCGGAACTTTGAACGCACGCTGGAGTCGGAAGAGGCTCATGCAGCCTTATTCAAGACCCGATCCGTCCGCAGGAAGGCATCGACCAAGAAATCCAGCAAAGATCGGACTCGGGTGAGAACGGCGGAACTTCTTGACAGTTTGAGACGCCACCCGACCAAACTCGATATGGACATGGAAGCGGCCGTTCAGGACCTGATGCGTGGCAGGCAAGAACTATCAACCAACGTACAGAATCTCAAGCCGGGAAACGCTGCTCTCAAACAATTGGTTCTATCCCGTGATTATGCCACAAAAGAAAGTGTATTGCTGGGCGGCATAGTTGACAAATACGATGGGTCGGCAAAAACCCTTTGTGGATTCCTGTATTCATGTTTGGTCCACTTTACTTTTAAGCCCTACTACTTTTCGACTCCAAGGGCTAAAGTGGGTTTCATAATTTCTCACCTTTCAGGAAATGCATTAACCTGGGCTATGCCCCTCGTTAATTCCGGTGATGCTCTCCTAGATGACTATGATGGGTTCATACAGGCCCTTAAAACCATGTTTGATCGCCCAGAGCAGGTCTATAGTGCCCAGGAACGCCTGTTAGACTTTCAGCAGGGATCCCAGGATATGCTCACCTTTGTAACCCGATTCAAGCAATTAGCCAAGGAAGCTGTTTGGTGCCCTGAGGCGAGTTTTACTCTTTTCAGGAGAGGACTGAATGAGGAGATTAAGGATGAGTTGGCCAGAGTGGCTCGCCCAAACTCATTCCAGGCACTAATGGACCTTGCCATGCAAATAGACTTTCGAATCCAGGAAAGGAAGGCAGAGAAGAAGAAAACCAGAGGAAATCCTCCGAAAGTGTCCTTTGAGAGTACCACCAAGACGGACACAAACCCAGGCTCAGTCACTGAACCAGAACACATGCAGATAGGAGCCTTCCGTGGACCTACATCCTTGCAAGAAAGGATGAGAAGGATTCATACGGGGTTGTGCATGTATTGTGCCTCAGATAAACACTTGGTTAGGGAGTGTCCTCTAGCCCTGCCTCGGCGTTCGGGAAATGCCAGCTCCCGATCCTAGATGGAGCAGAGCTAAGGGAGAGAGATGTTTGCTCCACATCAATTCCATTCTTGAACTCTCCTGGACAAAACAATTTGGTGATACTGCAGGCCTTCCTATCGCCCTCCAAGAATAAGACCTATTCCATTTTGGCCTTGGTAGACCGCGGAGCTATGTGAATTTTCATTGATCAAGATTGGGTTGTTAGTCATCATATTCCACACGAGACACGAAGCACCATGCAGCTGGTGGAAGCAATCGACGGAAGACCCCTCACTTCAGGGCCCATAAGCCTGCAGACTAAATAGATCCAGCTTTCTATAAACCATCACTAAGAGCGGATTAGATTCGACATCATTAAGTCAGCTCATTACCCCATGGTACTGGGTATGCCCTGGTAACAGAAGCACAATCCGTACATCAATTGGACAGCAGGATCACTATCCCTAGGCTCAGAGTTTTGTATGTCTCACTGTCTATTCCTGGATCCCTCCTTGACACCCCCTAAAGAACCACCAAGAGACTAGCAAACACCACTCATGGTTTCCAATATCATACAAGTCCCTGAGGCCTATCAGGGATATGCTGATATATTTTCAACTGCCATAGTCCAGGCCTTACCCCCTCACAGACCTGAAGACTGCGCCATAGATACAGATCCCTCAGCAGTGATTCCCTTCGGCAGAATGTTCATCCTTTCCGAACCTGAGAAAAAGGCCCTCCGAGAATACCTGGATACCAACCTTGAAAATGGCACCATAAGACCTTCTAAATCTCCTGCGGTTGCTTCATTGTTCTTCGTTCCCAAGAAGGACACCAAGGAACTCAGACCTTGCCTCGACTATCGTTGCTTAAATCAATGCACCCTCAAAGACCGGTACCCATTGCCCTTGATCTCGGATATCCTGGAAGCTGTGAGAGGCGCCGTAATATTCACAAAGTTGGATCTCCGGGGTGCCTACCATTTGATCCGTGTCCAGGAAGGAGACGAATGCATAACAGCCTTTAGAACACCCTTTGGTCACTATGAATATCTAGTCATGCCCTTTGGACTAGCTAATGCCCCCGCAGTTTTTCAACGTTTCATGGATAGGGTGTTCTCTGACATGTTATTCCTCTTCATCATTGTCTATCTGGATGACATATTGATCTTTCCCAAGGACCTTCTAAAGCATGAAGAACATGTAAAGGCAGTATTACAACGACTCTGTGAACACAAACTTTTAGCCAAACCCGAAAAATGCTTGTTTCACGTTACTTCTGTTCACTACCTAGGATTCATTCTTAGCCCAGAAGGAATTGGTATGGACTCTTCAAAGGTAAAGGCCATACTGGCATGGCCCGCTCCCACATGCGTGAAACAAGTTCAATCTTTCCTGGGGCTTGCCAATTTCTACCGGAAGTTCATATCCACCTTTTCCGAGATCGTTCAGCCGATCGTTGCTCTCTTGAAGAAAGACACCCCCTTTATCTGGTGTACACGGCAAGATAAGGCATTCCAACGTTTAAAGGCAGAGTTCACGCAAGCCCTCATCTTAGCCCAACCCCACATAAATCGACCATTCCTAGTGGAAACGGATGCCTCTAACTATGACATAGGAGTGGTGTTGAAGCAGGAATTTAAGGATAAACTGGAGCACCCCATTGCTTACCTTTCACGAACCCTTACTCCCAGTGAGACACACTACTCCGTCCTGGAAGAGGAACTGTTAGCCATCCGCCAAGCCTTCACTGAATGTCGACATCTACTTCTGGGTGCTAGACATCCAGTTCAGGTCCGCACGGACGATCGGAATCTTCAAATTCTACAGTCATTGGAGTGTAGGAACAGTCGTCAGGCGCGTTGGGCCTACTTCTTTGCCCAGTACCAGTTCCACATCAATCATGTTCCCGAATCACAAAACCTGATTGCTGACGCCTTATCTCGACGTCCTGACTATGTAACTACTGAAGATAGGGCCTACCCTAAGATGTTTCCCCACACAATCTTTGTAGCTGAATCAGTCAATCTCCTGGAAGAAATTTGAGTGCAAACCCAATCCTCTGATCTGTGGAAGGATATTTCAAGGAAGAGTCAATGGAATCTAAGAGTCAAGGAAGGATATTTATTCAAGGACAATGCACTGGTCATTCCCACACAGAAATTACAACAAAGAATAATAAACCTCTGTCATGATACCCTTCACTCCGGACATCGTGGCATAACCAACACCCTCTGCCTCATACAAAGACAGTTTTGGTGGCCTGGAATGAAGACCGACGTACAGCAGTACATCCAAGCTTGTGCTATCTGTAGTCAAAATAAACATGATAACAAGAGACCGGCGGGTCTTCTACTGCAACCTACACTGCCAACAAGGACATGGGAATTCATTGCTACAGACTTCATTGTGGAATTACCACCTTCCCGAGGATACACGACCAAAATGGTAACCATTGAATTGTTCACTCATATGGCTCATTTTACACCCCTGTGTAAGCTACCATCCTCTTCCGAAC
The DNA here is from genome assembly GCF_040938575.1 of Ambystoma mexicanum. Classification (NCBI taxonomy): domain Eukaryota; kingdom Metazoa; phylum Chordata; class Amphibia; order Caudata; family Ambystomatidae; genus Ambystoma; species Ambystoma mexicanum. The sequence continues at coordinate 1,230,593,934 of NC_090927.1, forward strand.
TTGCTGGAATCTTTCTGGAACACATATTCCGTCTACATGGACTTCCTTCCAAGATCATATCTGATCGAGGACCTCAATACGTCTCACAGTTATGGAAACATCTCTGTTGCATTTTAGGAATCCAACGCGCCCTCTCATCAGGTTATCATCCCCAAACCAACGGGACCACAGAACGTGCTAATCAGACCCTGGAACAGTATCTTCGATGTTTCGCCACCAAGGTTCAGGATGACTGGTCGCTCCTGATACCCGTGGCTGAATTTGCCTACAACAATTCCGATCATTCAGCACTTAAGACCAGTCCCTTTTGTTGTAGCCAAGGTTTCCATCCATCGGTTCTACCCTCTGTTCTCCCTCATACCACACCGGTACCTACTGTCGACTCCTGGATCGGAACCCTTATCAACGTACACCAAGAGGCCAAAGAAAACTTAGAGAAGGCCAGAACACAGACTAAGAGGTATGCGGATTCCAAAAGAAGGCCAGGGCCTTCTTATGCAAGTGGTGATCAAGTCTGGTTGTCCTCGAAATTACTACCCCGACATCTACGGCCAAACAAATTGGCCCCTCGGTACTATGGTCCATTCCCCATTAAGGAAATTATAAATCCAGTTTCATACCGGATCAAACTACCAGACTCCTGGAAGAAAATTCACCCAGTTTTTCACACATCCTTATTAAAACCCTACATCCAATCCTCCCGGAAATTCTGTAGACCCCCTCCTCTGCTGGTCGACAACCAACTGGAATATGAAGTGTCCGAATATACGACTCCAGGTATAAACGGGGTCAGCTTCAATTCCTGGTTGAATGGAAGGGATATCCTCCTAGTGAAAGAACCTGGGAAGCACTTTCTAATCTCAAGACCCCTCAACTGCTCAAAAAGTTTATCTCATACACCCGGGCAAACCTGGAGGAATGGGTCTTCGGAGGAGGCATGCTGTCATGACCTACAGAACACACCCCTTTTGGACTTCCTGGTCCTTGTCTCAACGGGGCTTACACTGCCTGGTACTCCCAACATGGCCGTCCAGCCTGAAGCACCTTCCTCGCTCTCCACGTTGGACGCAGCGTGTTCTACTAATAGACCACGCCCCCCGCGCTCCGCGCGTCTCAATGCTATTGCGAAGTAGCGACCAGACGTGTGCTGCGTAGCACGCAGTATTGTTTCCCTGATTCTGTCCCTACTAACTCCATTCCTAGTCCCTCTCCTTTCTTTCTTACTTCCTGGACTCATGTGCTGTGTAGTGCACTTCTTAATTTCCCGGATTCCTGGATCATTGCATCCCAGAACTTTGAACGCACGCTGGAGTCGGAAGAGACTTGTGCAGACTTATTCAAGACCCGATCCGTCCACAAGAAGGCATCGGCCAGGAAATCCAGCAAAGATCGGACTCAGGTGAGAAGGGGGGAACTCCTTGACAACTATGCCCAGTAACATCTAGGAAAGCGCATGTGCATGGAAAAGGGAAAAGGGGGAAGTGCATGAAGGGGGGTAGTGGAAAGTGTGGAGCATAGGAGAGAAAACAGAATAAATATTAAATAAAATAAATGAATAAATAAGGGCAGTAAAACAATGGTAGTGCAGTCAGCAAGTGGCAGGTGAAAGTTGGTCAGATAAGGTATATCTAATAAGTGCAAATAAAAGTGGGAGGGGGACTGTATGGGTACAGATTCAGAACCCTAGTGCAGAGGGTGGCCTGGAGGCAGTGCAGGAGGGTGGCAGGGTGAGCAGGTACCTGGGCCCCTATGACAGGTGCACAATGCCAAGAGAAGAAACAGATCAACAGGGGGAAAGGGGGCAAAGGCAGAGGCAAAGAGGAAGGTCTTGAGATGCTTCCGGAACCGGAGATGGTTTTCTTCAAGTTTCAAGGTGGCCCACAGGCTGTTCCAAAGTGAGGCACCAGCCGAAGACAGAGATCTACCCCAGCTTGTTTCTTTGCAAAACAACTAACCCTGAGGGAGTTAGAAGTAGAGAAGCGAAGGGCTCGAGACGGGAGGTATTAACGGAGGGATAGTTGAAGGTATTTTGGACCCAGGCCCCAGAAAGCCTTGTGGACAATGCAGAGGGTTTGAAATGTACTCCTTGCATTCACTGGGAGCCAATGAAGGGATTTCAGGGCTGGAGAGATATGATCCCAGGGCTTGAGGCCAAGGACAAGTGTTGCAATCCTATTCTGGATTAGTTGCAAAGGGCGGAGAGTGGAGGCAGGTAGATTTATAAAGAGGCTGTTACAGTAATCCAGTCTGGAGAGAACCAGATCTTGGGAGACAGTGAGCTTTTGAGGGAATGAGAGGAAAGGCAGAGTACCTCTAAGGAGGTGCAATAAAATGTTTGACTTTTTGGAGGCGTCAGAGATGTGCGAGGAGAAGGAAAGTGTAGAGTCAAAGATAACCTTGTGGTTCTTAGCCACGCAGGTGGGTGTAGGAGGAGGGCCAAGGGAGGCCGGCCAGAGAGTGAGCGGAAAGGATGGAGATGGTGTACCAATAAGGAGGATCTCGATCTTGTTGTCATTTAGACATAGATCATTGCCGGCACACCAATTTTGAATGACAATCAGAGATGAGGGAAGGAGAGGAAGAGGATGAAGGAAGCCTGAAAATGAGTTGGGTGTCCACAGCATAGCACTGGAAAGTTGACCAGAAAATGGAGATGCAGTAGGCGAGAGTTGTCAGGTATTGGTTGAAAAGCCAGGGCGAGAGGTTAGACCCCTGGGGGACACCACATGTGGAGAGGGAGATAGAAGATAGAAAGGACCCAAGTTATACCTGGGAGGGTCGATCAGAAAGAAAAGAGGTCAGCCAGGCCAGAGCCTGAACAGTGATACCCAGATTGTCACAGAGACGATTGAGCAGGGTGGTATGGTTGACTGTGCTGAACGCAGAGGAGAGATCAAGTAAGATGAGGGCAGAGGGAATGTTAGAATTGAGGTTGGTGAGCCGGTCTTCACGGGTGTTCAGGAGAGCAGTTTCCGTGCTTCTGGCAGCTCTGAAGCCAGATTGGTGGTCATGGAGGGAGACAACAGAGTCGGAATGAAGATTAAACTGAGAGATGGCCAGCTTTTCCAGGAGCTTACCCAAAAGGGAGCAATGGAATTTGGGGAGTAGTTTACCTGACATGATGGATCAGCAGTAGATTTCCTGAGGAGAGGATGCACAAGAGAGTGCTTAAGAGGGGAGGGGAAAGAGCCAGAGGCAAAGGACAGGTTGCAGAAATGGGCAAGGGTGTCAGTGTGATCCTTAATGTTTTTAGAGAAACATGGATGGACCTGTTTTGATGAGGTTTTCATAGATCAGAATTGTCTAGCTACCTCATCAGGGGAGAAAAGAGGAAAGGAGGAGAAAGGGGTGGGGGGTAGCTGAGGGAGGATCAGCAAGATGAGAGGAGAAGGGAGCAGGGGGGGGGGGGGGAGGGTGGACAGGATGTCCGGGTTTTAAAGATAAAATAAGAGGCAAGGGCATTGCAAAGAGCCTGGGAGGCGAGAAGAGGTATTGAGACTGCAGCAGGGTTGGCCGGCTCCTTGCAGAGTTTGAAGAGTTTGGCTGAATTGTTAGATGCAGCAGAGATGCAGGCTTGTATGTGGACTCTCTTCTTAGTGCGGACAGTGAGTCGGTATTGCCTTTGGAACAGGCGGCAGGCCAGTTTGTCAGAGAATGAGCAAGAAGCCCTTCATTTCCTCTCCGCCGCCCTACACTTACGTTTAAGTGTAGCTAGGTCAGAGTCATACCAAGAATTGCACTTGGATTTGAACTTCAAAAGGATCCTCATGATGATGGCAAGAGTATCAAGAGTAGCATTAGTAGAGGAGTAGAGAAGAGAGAGGGCTGTGTCTGGGTGAGAGTCAGCCCCGGGCAGAGGGGGGGGGAGAAGGTTGCAGCGAAGGTCTTGACTGACACACACTTCATGGGCTGAATATCCGAGAAGGTGGGTGGCAATCTAGGAGTGGACTTGGCTTGGGGCGAGGAGATGGAGAGATGAGAGGAGAGGAGGCAGTGATCACTCCAGGAGAGAGGAGTGGTAAGAGGGGTAGAGAGGGGGAGGCTGGATAAGATCAAGACATCAAGTGTGTACCCAGCAGAGTGAGTAGGGCCAGAGGGAAGGATAGAGAGGGAGAGTGAATCCGAGAGGTTGTGAAAGAGTGCAGATGAGGGACAGGTAGAATCAAGATGGACGTTGAGGTCACCAAGGAGGAGAAGTTGAGTGGCTGAGGCCAAGAGGGAGGATGAGAGGTCAGCCCACTCAGAGAGAAAAGAGGTGATTTGACCAGGGTGCCGGTAGAGAGTAGCAACAGTAAGAAAGTGGCTAGGGGAGAGAGAGAGAGCCTGCAGACTAGGCATTCAAAAGAGGAGTAAGCTTGAGTGGGAATGGGAGAGGTAGGAATCCACTCTGGGAAGATCAGGGCTACACCCCCTCCAGGCCGGTTGGATCTGGGGGCTGAGAGGATCTTGTAGCCGTTGGGGAGGAGAGTGTAAAAACTCATGACAGAGCTGGCCGTGAACCACATCTTGGTGAGACCGAGAACATCAAGGTCGAGTTCTTCTAAGAGGTGACAGATGTCAGAGGAGTGTTTAACAGCCGAGTGGGAATTGAGAGTGGCGAGATGGAGAAGGCTGCCAGCCTTAAAGACCTTCCGTGGAGAGGTACAGATCAGAGGTGTGCCCTGCAGAGGTGTGGAAGGAGCTTGAGATGGGGCAGAGGAGGATGTGGAGGATGGCAAGGTAGCCATGGGAAGAGAGTAGGGGACAGCTGGAGATGAGACGAAGTTGATGAGGCGAGGGAACCGCCTATCAAAGAGGAGGAGATTAGCCTGAGGGCCTTGCACCATGACAGTACCATTTAGATATATGTTAATGAAGACTTGGGAGGAGTCAAAGAGATCCATATAGACTTCCCAATGGGTGCCACCATTAATGGGAGAGGAGGAGACAGGACAGAGCATAGAGATCATATGAGGGGTCCAGAGATCTGGTGAGGAGAACGAAAAAGAGGATGTCAATGAGGGTTTGTCTGGCAGAGGCGCTGGAATAGGTATCAGCGATGGGGAGACCAGTGTTGGAAGCCAAGATATCCTTTTTGAATTTCCTCTTACCAGACTTAGTGAGAAGGTGAGGAAAGTTGAAAGAGAAACGTTGGAAAAGTTGGGAGAAACAGATAACGCCATGGGCAGGTAGAGAGATGAGGCAGTAGGCGAAATATACAAGATTAGAGGTATGGAGCCATCACTGGTTAGTGGATACAATTGAGGGCCGAATTAAGGTGAGAAAAAGAACATGGCCAATTTAGATTTACAGAAACACACCCAAATTTGACTTTCTCAAACACACCCAAATTTGACTTTCAAGGCAATTGCTAAGGCACCAATAGGTAAAAGAAATGAGGTAGTATTATAGGTGAGTGCTTAGATGAGAGCATGAAGGGAAGACCAGTTGTAAACAAGAAGAAGGTAGAGGGAAGGTCAATGAATGAAATTGAAAGGGTAGGCAGAAGAAGGGAAACTAACCAATAGCGAGGGAAGTAAGAGAGTCTTGGAAGTCCAGTTTCATAGCTGAGGGAGCTCGCAGCCCCAGGGAGGGTCAGGCTGTTGTAGTAGCATCATGTAGCGTACCGGTAAGCGAACAGGGAAGCTGACAGGGGCCTTAGAAATGGGCCTTGGGTCAGGGGGCGCTAAAGCCTGCTGGTGCACCGATTAGCTGGAAAGGTAAAACAGCAGCCAATCAATGAAGACAATGGAGGAAGGGCCCTCTGCCGTCACTGCCACTCAAACACAAAGAAGCTGGCACCATGTTACAAACATAAACTTTTGTGGGCGAAATTATCAATTTCTGTGACTTTGTCCATGAAAGTACTGGCAGCAGGAAGATAGAACACGCTGCCACTAGCGCGGTGATGTTGCGCTCATTTAAAATTAAATTGCACTGCAAAATAATTCTTTTCAATGCTTGGCTTAGTACAGTGGCTCCCTGTGTCTATGGAATCAATTTACTTGCACCCAATGATGGCTTTCTGGGCCGAAAAATATCCAGGGTTGCTTGTATGCCCATGCAGCCAGGGAGGATCTCAGACCTAGCAGTTCGGGTTAGCCTGGTCCTACTGGGGGCAGGACCAAGACGTATGTGCGTAGAACTGGCCCCCTCCTGTAATGGTAGAGTTAGAATAGACAATTAAAGTAAAGCTGCACAGAGCAACACCAGCATTTCCAATAAATTACACACTTTTGGTTTTCTATTTTGCACAATAAGGTTAGCACCAGCCAGGTGCAATGTATGGGGGGATTGTATGACTGTTGTGGTTTGGAAAAAGTAGGTGCTACTTCAGTAGGGGGGTACTGTAGGGACACTATTATAAGGAAGTAGTTCTGAGCTGTAGGTGAAGATCTAGATAGGGTAGTAGGGTCAATGCTAAACACTGTATATTTTAAACTATCATACCTATCATTGTTAATGTCCCTGGTTAGCAAGCCAGGGCAATGGGATACCTGGATGGGAATTTTACTGGCCACCATAACACAACAGTTGGAGAAGCAGTACGCTGGGAATGGGAACAATATAGTGGTGGGAACACTAGGGGCAATCCTGGGGACAGTAAGACTAATGCTGGGCGCTGTGCTGGCCTGGTGCTGAAGAGGAAGAAACATGTAGAGACGCTGTGCTGGGTGCCGTAGCGGGCAGCGCAGTGGCAGTGATATAGTAAAGGTGAGTAGTGCTATTTTGAAACGCAATGTTGGATGACAGGCAGCGCTTGGCATTGTAGTCATTAAAGCGTATCAAGTGAGCACAGCAAAGCACTTGGAGTTTTCGAGTTTTATCATTGCATGGTGGTGCAGTGCAGCCTAGACACCGATTTGCTGACATCATTGTGCCACCACGCGCTGCTCTTTTCCATCTGTGGCGGTGCCTTTTCTCCAATGGTTGCCCAGCATGTGAACAGCTTCATAATAGCTGTTTGCGCAACTGCAACAGGTTGTAATAAAGCCAAATGGGCAGCACGCATCAGAAAAGGTCACCCACCAGGAGTAAAATAATGTGTTCTCTCTAGTCCTCCGCAGACTGCTCTTCCAAGGAGAAGATCGTACCTTGTCGAGCCGATTACTGTCACTGCTGCTTGGACTCGAGGGTAGTGTGGACGGACAGCACTAGTGTCGCCTGTCTGCGCCCCGCTGCACCCGGTTCCCAGAGGAGCACCTGGGGGTTCAGGCAAGGCTGTCAGGCAGATTCAAGTTCAGAGGGGGCAGAGAGATGAGCAGCACTGACTGTTCTCACACAATGTAACCACTGTGCTCGTGAGACTGAGTGTCAACCCCATGAGGCTTATCCTCCCAAAGTCCCCGACTTCCCTCCTCCTCCTCACCTGGCAGACTGGAGTCTGGAGTGGCAGACGACAGGGGTCTTCGGGCTCGATAATACTTTTTCTCTCTTCTTCCTTTTTTTTGTAGATTGGGTCTCTCTTGGAAGGAAGCCACAGTGAAAGCTGCCCGGCAGCACAACCTCGGACTCCTCTCCCATGAGGGACTATGTGGGAAAAAAGCCTTGATCAGGCACAAAAAACCCCAAGCAGCAATTTAGACGGCAATGAAGATCCAACATCCACGATGCAGGGTGGGAAATGGGCTCCACAGGCTCAACGGAGTAGGAGGTAAGCATGCACCGTAAGCAATTGACCAGAGTTCCACGAAGAGCAGCTCGCCAAGGTAAGTGAGGAAATCAGCAAGTAAACAGAGACCAGCTATATAAACAACAGAGGCCCGAAAGAAGAAATAATGTAGAACGAGCCAGGGAGAGAGAGAGAGAGAGAGTAAGAGGGGAAAGAGCGAGCTTGGGAAACAAACCTCTGGATCAGAAGTCAAAGCAAAGAGGAAGAGAGCGGCGCACCCAGAGGAACGCCGCAGAGAAAGAGAGCGGCGCACCCAGAGGAACGCCGCAGAGAAAAGAGAGAGGGTGAGTGAGTGAACATCCCAGAATGAAAGCAGTGACACGGGAGAGGAAAAACTAGCATTAGGGCAACCAAGGAAACAGGCAGCAGCACAGCTGACCAGGAAGGGTTGCAACGCAGAGCGTTCAGGGAGGGCATGGCTAATATGCCTCCCCATACGCTGTAGTTGCAGCGCTAGACCGCTGCATGAGCAGCGTGTAATGCGTGATGGAACCACTAATAGCCGCCGCAATGTCGCACACGGGACCAGAGGCACCAGAGCATGCGGCGCATGACAGTATGCCCCCCCATATCGAGAGCGCCAAGGTTTTCCAGGGTGAGCCCGATTAAATTTCCTAAGTGATATGGGGGCATTGATGTGCGAGTGAGGTTCCCACAAGTCCTCTGCCCTGGAATAAGCTTTCCAATGTACGAGATATTCAAGGCGTCCCCACCTATAATGGGAATCACATATTTGTGACACCTCGTGTTCTTCACTCGTATCGGACGGAGCTCGCAGTGGACTTGGTCTGGGATCTGAGCCTTGTACAGCCTCTCGAAGCAAAGAGGAATGAAAAACCGGGTGCACGCGCTGAAGGCTCGGGGGCAATTTAAGGTGGAAAGCCACTGGGTTGATCTTAGCCATAATGGGATAGGGATCAATAAAGCGAGATGACAGCTTGGACGGACGAGTCCAACAAGGTAAATATTTTCGTGGAGAGCCACACCCTGGTGCCCACCTTCCACTCTGGCACTTTCATGCGGTGTCGGTCGGCCTGGGTCTTGTATGCCTTCTGGCTGTCCTCTAGGCTCAGTTTGGCCATCTTGTGGGCTTCCCGTATCCTGGTTAAGTGTCTTCAACAGCAGGTAGATTGGATTGGATGGAAGCTAATGGCAGTTTGGCACGGGGATGAAACCCGTAAGTGCAAAAGAATGGAGTAAGGCCTGAGGCCGTATGCCATGAGTTATTGTAAGAGAATTCAGCTGTAGGTAGGAGAGATACCCAATTGTCCTGTTCTTGGTTGATGTAGCTGCGGAGATACTGCTCGAGTGTGCCAGTGAGTCGTTCCGTCTGCCCGTTGGTCTGGGGGTGGAACCCAGATGATAAAGCACGTTCAATGCCCAAGTGGTGACACATGGCTGTCCAAAATCTAGAGATGTACTGACTGCCTCTATCCGAAGTGATTTTATCGGGAAGACCATGCAGACGGAATACATCCTTTATGAAGACTTCTGTCATTTCTGCGGCTGTGGGTAAACCATGGAGGGGGTAAAAATGGGCCAGTTTGGACATAGCATCCACGGTAACCATAATGCATGTACAAGCATTTGACTGCGGAAAGTCTACTATGAAGTCAGCAGAGATTTGGCTCCAGGGGCGTGAGGGTACAGGACATTGTTCAACCAGGCCTAAGCGCTTGGTGGTGCGGTGTTTACTCCTATTGCACACTTTACAGGATTGTACATATCTCTTAACATCGGCCAGTAGGCCAGGCCGATAGAACGATCTCTTGAGGAGCTCCAGGGTGCCCGCAAGGCTGCGATGGCCAGTGATTTTGTGATCATGACACCAAGTCAGAACCTGATGACGAAGTGAGTCCATGGTTATGTACAACCGATGCTCATGGAACAAGAGCCCCTCCTGCTCTGTGAGCTTCTCCTTTTCTTCATAAGGCCTCTTTGACTTGCTGTAGGAATGTTGTCACCTGGCCGACCAGTTTGTTTCTCGGGAAAATCCTTTCTAGAGGGGGGTGATGTGAACCCAGAGGAACCCCTTTGCGTGATAGAGATCCGCCATAGAGTGTTCTGACTATGTTATTCGGAAATCGTACTGAGCAAAGAAATTATCCCTACAGGCTTGTCTTGAATTGACGCAATCCCTGGTTTGGGGCACTTGTAGATTCTTGTGATCTGTTCTGATCGTGAAGGGGTGTGTGGCCCTTGCAGCAAGTGTCTTCACTCTTCGCAGGCTAATTTCATTGCTAGGAGCTCCCTTTCGATCACTGAATAATTACGTTGACTTTTTGTGAGTGTCCGTGATAGGTATGCAATAGGGTATTCCTCTTGGTCTTGTTACGGATGGCGCAATATGGGAGCACTGCAGAACAGTTCCTTGAGACGCGTGAAGTCACCTTCTGCTTGAGAATCTCATGCAAAGGGAGTAGGTCTTCTTCTGTAAACGGGTAATGGGCAAAACCACCTCTGAGAATTTGGGGATAAAGCGCCTATAGAAATTAGCCACCCCCAAGAACCTCTGTACTTCTTTTATCGATGTGGGAGAGGGCCAGCTCAGGATAGCCTCTGTCTTTCTTTTATCCATGTGGATGCCCTGTGATGACAAGATGTATCCTAAATAAGGTACTGAACTGACCCCGAAGATGCATTTTTCTCTTCTGACGAGGAGTCGATGTAGGTTGAGACGATTTAGGACTTCTGACAGGTGGGATTTATGTTCCTGTAATTTTTGAGAAAATACCAGTATATCGTCAAGATACACAATAACTGACTCGAGCATGAGGTCTGAGAACACACAGTCCATAAAACATTGGAACACAGCCGGGGCATTGACTAGTCCAAACGGCATCACGTGATACTCATACAGCCCAAAAGGCGTTCTAAACGCTGTTTTCCACTCGTCGCCGGAGCGGATCCTCAGCAAATGGTAGGCACTGAGGAGATCTAACTTTGTGAATACTTTAGCTCCCTGCACCGCCTACAGGTTGTCTGTGATGAGAGGCATGGGATAGCGGTCCCGGACAGTTACTTTGTTTAATCCACGGTAATCAATGCAGGGTCAGAGATCCAGGGAATCCCTTTTAGGAATGAAAACAGTGGCACCCCTGCCGGGGATTTAGATGGTCATATGAGTAAGTTCTGTAAGTTGTCGTCCAGGTAAGATCGGAGGGCCTTCTTTTCCACCTCGGACAATGCGAACATCCTACCAAATGGAACCAATGCATTGGGCATTAGGTCTATTGGACAGTCTTCTGGCTGGTGCAATGGTAATTCCAGCAGGATTTTTTCTGCGAAGACTGCCTCGAAATCAGTAAGATCAAAAGGAATGGAGTGCACCCCAACAGTGTTATCCGGAGGAATGACATGCGCCTGTGCCTCCAGGTAGAATATATTGTGAAGACAACTCTTACGACAGAATAATGACCCGAAGCTCAAACTGTTGGTAGACCAATCAATACAGGGATTGTGTTTCCGTAACCATGTGATTCTGGAAAGTGTGCAGCATGTGTTATATCAAACTGGATTTCTTCGGAATGCTGTTGTATAGACAATTGTAAGAGTTCAGTATCTGAGTGAAAGGTCCGGGACTAAGAGGGCTTCCGTCGACCCCTTCAAACTTCTGGTCTTCCTCGTGATTAATTCTGCGCAGACCCACCTTGTCGGCCCATATGGTGTCGACGAAATTACCCGCCGCACCACAGTCCAACAGAGTCAAAGCCTCTACTTGGCGTTGATTCACGTTGAACAAAACCTTGAGTACCATGAGTCTGGAATCGTCAGAAAAGTTGGTTGGACCAACGGATAGAGAAACTTAGGGAATGGATGCAACCCCTCAGTATCCCATCCCTCCTAGGACCAAGGACCATCGTTTCCCGACCGCCGAGGGAGAATCTCTGTACAGTTCTGAATCTGATGCTGGTCTGACCCACAATAAGCTCATAGCCCCTTTTCTTCTCTTTCTTTTACATTCTTCGGGGTTTGGTGAAGGTCGAGTGGTGCCTATTTGCATTGGTTCTTCCATCGTGTTGGAGCAGACGACGAAGGAGGAGGGATATCAGTGGTAAGTGCGGGATTGCAAAACCAGAGTCTCTCATATCTTCTTTCTTGAAGTTGTTATTCTATCTGGAGAGCTGCTGCCAATAGCTCGGAAAGAGAGGCAGGTCGGGGGGATCTTGCCAACTCATCTTTTATGTCTTCCCGGAGACCTCGCCTGAATATGACAAATTGAGATTGATCAGGCCATCCCGTCTCGGTAGCCAACCGCTTGAAAGTCGATATATATGTGAGAACATCAGCCTGGCCTTTGCGCACATACAGGAGGTCCTCGCAGGCGGCAAAGGTGATCGGGGGTCTTTCAAAAGTCTGCTTCAGTAGGGCGACAATGGCCCCATAATCTTGAAGCACCGGTCCGCTCCTGTAACCAGTTAGGTTGCCCATGCCAAGGCGTTCCCTGACATGTTTGAGATCACAAACCCCACACGGGTGTGATCCGCGGGGGAATGTGTTTGGCCGGAATGTGAAGTAGATATTGCAGGCATCCAAAATCTCCTTCAACTTCTTTGGAGTGCCATCGTATTTTCCAGAGGGGAGTGACATGGGTGGCAAATCGACCTGTCTAGGGTCTCGAGCTGTGACCATTTGTTTTAACACATTCTTCTCTGTCTTTAGATTCTGTACCTCTAATGAGAGGTTCTGTACCGCTGCTACCAACTCCTGTAGCTGCTCAGCAGTAGCCATCCTTTGATCTGGGTGCTGCAAACTGTCAACCCTGTGCAGCTGATCCTCCGAAAGTCCCCCACTTCCCTCCTCCTCTTCACCTGACAGACTGGAGTCTAGAGTGGCAGACGACAGTGGTCTTCAGGCTCGATAATCCTTTTTCTCTCTTCTTCCTTTTTTTTGTAGATTTGGTCTCTCCGGGAAGGAAGCCACAGTGAAAGCTGCCCGGCAGCACAACCTGGGACTCCTCTCCCTTGAGGGACTATGTGGAGAAAAAGCCTTGATCAGGCACAAAACCCCCAAGCAGCAATTTAGACGGCAATGAAGATCCAACCTCCATGATGCAGAATCGGAAATGGGCTCTGCAGGCTCCATGGAGTAGCAGGTAAGCATGCACCATAAGTGAGTCACCAGAGTTCCGCGAAGAGCAGCTCGCCAAGGTAAGTGAGGAAATCAGCAAGTAAACAGCAACCAGCTATACGAACAACAGAGGCCGAAAAGTAGAAAGAATGTAGAACGGGCCGGAGAGACAGAGAGTAACAGGTGAAAGAGTGAGCCAGGGAAACAAATCTCCTGATCGGAAGTCAAAGCAAAGAGGAAGAGAGCGGCACACCCGCAGGAACACAGCAGAGAAAGAGAGCCGTGCACCCGCAGGAACGCTGTGGAGAAAAGAGAGAGAGTGAGTGAACATACCGGAATGAAAGCAGCGGGACGGGAGAAGAAAAGCTAGCATTAGGGCAACCGAGGAAACAGGCAGCAGCACAGCTGACCAGGAAGGGTTGCAACGCACAGCTTTTATGGAGGGTGTGGCTAATATGCCTCCCCGGTCGCTGTAGTTGCAATGCTTGACCGCTGCATGAGCAGCGTGTAATGTGTGAAGGAACCACTAATGGCCACCGCGAAGTCGCACATGGGACCACAGTTGCCACGGCATGCCCCGCATGACACTGAGACCCATCACCCATAGAGCATGTAATCTCCAAATAGAGCATGTTAACTCACTCAAAACTGGGCTTACGATACAACACACCACAATCCAAAATGCAGCTACACGAAATATCAAAATATGGTTTACAGCGCTTGCTAAAACAGTCTTGCAGTCTCATTGCCACACATTTAATTGTAGCATATGTTAATGAGATTAGAGTAATTAATAAACGTGTGGGACACCCAAGGCAAAATTCCGACAAGCCTGACGTTACACTCATACTGGCTCGACTGAGCACACTAACACACCAATGAGGATTGGGGCTTGGCACACGTGGACAGCACTGAAACCTGACGAATAGCCAGTGGACTGGGAACAAAGAGGCCCTGGGAATAACTTTCAAAGTGGTCCTATATTACACATTTAGCAAGCTTAGCCCAACCCTTTTCCTATAGGAACATTTGGAATATCATAATCACACAAAAGAGGCTCAGGGTGCAGAGGCCTACGGGAAATCTCTTGAGAGTTCCCTATAGTCCAGTCCACCCCTGCAAATAGCTTAGGCAGCAGGCTGAGAGAGGGAAGAGTTTTGTGGCTAAATTGAGAAGGCACTCCTGTGCCATGTGGCACAGCAGGTCTTTGGGGGCTCGGACCTGCCAAAATTAGATTCCCCTCAGCTCCTGACACAAACTTACATTAGAGCACTGCGTGCCCTTTGGGCCTGAGGTCCCACACTACAGAGGTACTGAAGGCAGAGGGATAAGGATGCCCTAGCCGGCCTGTACTGGTGGCAAAAAAGTGCATGTAAGAAATAAGTCAAACTTACAGCGCTGCCGACGGCAGAGCTTTGAGCCTCGGGGCAGGCACTGTCTGTCAGGACTGCTCCTCAAGGGGCAGGAGGGTGGGGGCCAGTTAGTTTAGGCCAGGACCCGGGGCGGGCACGGGTATGTAAGGACTGGAAAATGAGCCCCGGAGGCCTCTTGAGTGAGCAGCAGCACACAGGTCCTGCACACAGGTCCTCTTGCAAAGCTGGATTGTTGCATGCAGAGGAAGGAGAGTCTTGGAGAAGACACTCTGTTACACTCACCTGCACTATGTGGGGGCGTTGGGGCACGTTGGAGCCCTCCCTCGACTTGGCTCCCTGGTGTCGGTTGTCTCCGCCAGCTGCCTCGAAGGATAGGGTTCTGGTTACTGGTGTTGCACCTGGGAAGAGAGGAGAGGAAATGAGGACAGTGGTGGAGGTGTCCTGAATCCCCTCGCCTCTTTCGTGCCAGAACAATGTGCACAAGAGTCTTTCCATGCAAGCTCACCTGTTCTTTTGAGATGTTGGGCTCTCTGTCCTGCTTTCTTCAGCAGGGGCGCGTAGAGAGCGCCTAGTTGCTTCACTGGCCCGCGATGTGGCGATCCAGACCAGCTGTGACCAATCCACTTGAAGGTAAGGCTTTGGTTTTCTTATAATGTCTTTGTGATGAGTATTGAGGAAATGATAAGCAGCAATGATTTCCTGCTAAATCGTTGCTCTTCCCAAATAGGTGTGAAGATGAAGGTCGAGAGTGTGGAACGACTCTTGGGATTCCCCTGAGAAAGATGGGCTCTCAAGGACAACAGGTACACAGATCGGTATGATGGAAGTCAAGACTCAGGTAAGATGCAGCCCAAAGTTCGTGATTGTGAGATTTCTAACTGTTGTGTTATTTTCCCCTTGCAGGAGCGGTCCGGTGGCGTGGAGCAGAGTCCAGAGACCTGGAGGTGGTTTGATGGCTCTGGAGGAAGATTCCGCGATGAAGCAGAGATGAAGCGAGATACTCCTGAGTCGCTCGCTGTCCGAATCGGAAGAGAAGAGGCCCCGACTCAGGCGGAATGCAGGTAGGATGCACGCACAGCGGTGGAGAGGCTGGAGTCAGGTAAGCACCTTCAGCGAAGGAGGGGCTGTAATCAGGTAAGCGCCTTCAGCGATGAAGCAGCTGGAATGAGGTAGGTGCACCTTCAGCGATGGAGCGGCTGGAATCAGGTAAGCGCCTTCAGCGATGGAGCGGCTGGAATCAGGTAGGTGCACCTTCAGCGGTGCAGCGGCTGGAATCAGGTAAGCACCTTCAGTGATGGAACGGCTGGAATCAGGTAAGCACGGAGGTCCTCGGAACTGGGGTGCCGGATACAGCGGTAAGCGTCACGCTGCAAAGCAGAGTAACGCAAAGCGAAGGCCTGAGATTGGGCTGGCCTCATATAGGCTGGCTCCGGCCCCTCTCTTTAGCCACGCCTGTGGCTCCACCTTGCCTTGCCCAAGGATTCCAGCACGTGCCTCCGATTGCAGTCCTATGGCCACGTCCGGTCCCGATGCACGTGCCTTAGGCACAGAGTGTTCCAAGCACATATTTTCATGAGCCTGGCGCCAAAGGCGCCAGGACTGAGTCCAAGTGGCCCTTGTGGGTGATGAAGGCCTGGGCCCTTGCCCTATGGCCATGACAGCATTCCCCCGCAAGGCGCCTCTCACGGGTGTCTTCCTCCATGATCCGGGTTTGGCAGGATTGTCACGGTGGAATCACTTGATCAATCATGGTGCATGGACGAATTCCTCGGGTTCCCAAGTTCGATCTTGAGGTCCATAGCCTTCCCAATCAATCAGGTAGTACAGCTTCCCTTACACCATCTTTGAGTCCAGAATGTCTTTAACCTCATACTCAGGTTCCCCTTTGATAATGTCTGGCTCTGGAGGCTTTTTGATTCTGGTTTCGGGGTTTACCGGCTTTAGGAGTGAAACGTGAAACACAGGATGAATTTGAATATTGGCAGGTCGGTCCAGATTTACTGCGGCTGGGTTGATAATAGCCTTGATGGGATAGGGTCCAAGATATCTGGGCCGGAAGGCTCGAGGCCCTTTTAGAGGTACATTCCTGGCAGCCAACCATACTCTATCCCCAATACAGTACTGTGGGGCTTCCCTCCTATGTCTGTCAGCAAATTTCTTCTGTTGTTCCTTGGCTTTGGTTAAATTCTTGGTTGCTTCTTTCAGAGTTTGAGTAATTGTTTTGTGTAGGGAGGTAATTGCTGGCATTTCTAGCTCATCAGGCGGGTCAAAGGATGATGTCCGGGGATGCCGACCAATCATAATATAGAAAGGAGTTTGTCCAGTACTGGTGTGGATGGAGTTATTATACACAAACTCAGTCAACCAGATAATGTTCTTCCAAGGCTTTTCGGTTTGTTGTAGCATTCATCTCAGGTATTGTTCCAGCGTCTGGTTAGTCCTTTCCATTTGACCATCGGTCTGGGGATGTTGACGAGTAGAGAGGCGAAGGTCAATCTGCGCCAACTTGCAACAACTCCACCAAAATGCTGAGACAAATTGCGTTCCTCGGTCTGAAACCAATGTCGAAGGAAAACCATGTAGCTTGACTATCTGCTCTAGGAATATAGTTGCCAAAGCTCCTGCGGTCGGGAGTCCTTTAAGTGAAATAAAGTGTGCCATTTTAGAGAACAAATCTACCACTACTAAGATTGTGTTGAAACCGTCGCAGGGAGGTAGGTCCATAATGAAGTCCATGGATAACGTGTGCCACGGAGCCGGTGGTATGGCGAGTGGATGCAATAATCCTGCAGGGCATAGCCTTTGGGATTTTTGTTGGGCACAAACTCTGCAGGTACTGACAAATTGGGCCACATCCTTTTTCCAGGTTGGCCACCAGGAACTTTTCCTGATCTTGGCTCGGGTTTTAGCAATTCCGGGGTGTCCTTCCACAAATGATTTGTGGTAGTTTGCGATAATCTTGTTTTGAGTTTCTTTGTCCTTAATGTATAGCTGCCCTTGGAAATAGGGTAAGTGGTCTTTAATGGAGTACTGATCCCCCTTGCGTAACCATTCTTGTTGGGCGGTTTGATCCATTTGAGACTGAAGGTTCATCTTTAATTCTTCCAAACAGGCAGTTACAGTGATTTGATTTTGAATCCGTTCTTCTGGAATAATTGGACTGGGTCTCCGCGAAGAAGAGGGCCCAACGAAGCTGACGGGAAGATTGGGCTTTGGCAGTTTTCAAATATTGTAGATTACGGTGATCTGTAATGATGGTGAAAGTATGCCAGGCTCCTAGAAGACAGTGTCTCCAAGTTTTAAGAGCTCTTTTGATCGCCAGTAATTCTTTGTCGGTTATGGCATAATTCTTTTCCGGCGCTGTAAACTTGCGAGACCAAAATGCTAAGGGATGCAGCTGTGCCGTGTCAGGATCCTTTCGCGATAATACTGCCCCCATGGCAACACTGGAGGCATCAGTCTCAACGATATATGGTAGATCAGGTTGAGGATGCCAAAGGATGGGTGCTGAGGGGAAAGCTGCTTTTAGTTCCAGGAAGGTTTTTCTGCCTCGAGAGACCAATGACACTTCTTGTTCTTTTTTTAATAAAGAGGTAATAGGGTGCACAATTTGGGAAAAATCTGGAATGAATCGCAGGTAGAAATTGGCAAATCCAAGTACACTTTGTACCCCCTTGACTGATGTCGGGGATGGCCACAGAAGAACAGCCTCTACCTTACGAGTGTCCATGTGCACCCCTCGTGGTGTCAGCATGAAGCCTAGGACCTCAACTTCCGTGACGTGGAAGGAGCATTTTTCCAGTTTGGCAAATAGTCGGTGTTGACGGAGTTTCACCAGAACGGCTCGCACATGTTCCACGTGTTTTTCTTTGGTTTTTGAGTAAATGAGGATGTTGTCGATGTAAACTAAAACACAGATATCCAATAATTTGTGGAGAACATCGTTCATAAAGAACTGAAATGCTGCTGCTGCATTGCATAGCCCAAAGCACATAACCTGGTACTCAAAAAGCCAGTACTTGGTCCAGAATGCGGTTTTCCATTCGTCGCCTTTTTTCACTCTTACCAAATGGTAAGCTCCCTGTAGATCGAGTTTCGTATAGATTTGTGCATTCTTTACCTGATCAAGCAGTTTGGGAATCAGCGGTAGAGGGTACCTATTCTTCAACGTTATTTGGTTTAATGCCCTATAATCTATACAAGTCTTGAGGTCTCCTTCCTTATTTGGCACGAAGAAGAGCACGGAAGAGGCTGGAGACTTGGATGGGCGATGAACCCATTAGCTAAATACTGGTCTAGATACGTTCTCAGGTGTTGATTTTCTTGCTCAGTCAGAGAGTAAATTCTGCTGCAGGGGACTTGCGCTCCAGGGACCAGGTCGATCTGACAGTCATAGGTTCTGTGGGGCGGTAGGGTATTGGCTTGTTCCTTTTAAAATACGTCCAGGAAGTCTTGATATTCAGAAGGTAGTGAACTGACAATTCCCAGAATGGATTTCCCTTGGGGCTGCACTTTTCTCCCTTCCCTAGGGTAACAGCATCTCGCACATTCCTGCGGGAAGGTCATCTTCCTGGTACGCCAGTCAATCCGTGGGTTATGGGTTTCCAGCCACGGCATCCCGAGGATCATTTTGAACTGGGGGGCTCCTATAAGGTCAAACAAATTGCTTTCCTGATGACCATCTGTTATGCTTGATCTAAAATGGCGCTGGTGCGCAATGCATTCTGGGAGCGCTCTGAGCCATGTTGGATATTTACTTCATGCCGCAGTGAAAAGCTGCACACATTTTGCTGAGTGTTAGATTCACGGTGCTGAGAAAATCATGCTTTCCAAACCTGGTATGCGGTCAAGGACATTTCTGCTAGGAAAGCTAACTTTATTATGGTTTGCTACTGTTCTCGGTGGAGGGTGTTTTTAGAGAAGGGAGGCACTGCGCTTCTTGGGGGTAGCTCTCGATTGACCCAGCTGGCAACCGACAGCTGTTCCTCAACTGCACAAGTGCAATTTCCAGAAGGTTCGAGAATTGACTCCCTTTTGTGGAGTGTGTATATATGTGGAAGCCCGGAGGTGGTCAGGTGAGACTTCAGCCGGAGAAGGACGCTTTCGTCCGGCCCTCCTGTGAGCTGTGGTGCTCTCGGCCTGGCTGTTCCTGGGGTCTTCCAGCCGCTTCTGGACGAGATGAGGAATGCTGTTACGCTCACGGTGATGTATTTCCTTTTGAATTCTTTACTTCTTCTGTGATCTATGTCCATATTATTTTTGTGAGTTATTGCTATGTACTTCTAAGCTTTGAATAAATAGCCGTATAAGAGCTGATTATCTTCTAAGAGTGCGTGGCTGTGAGTTATTGTGTCTGTCTACGTTCAAAGTATTTGCTCTATGATTGCATTGATGATTTATGTTTGTTCCGTGCACTTTGGGGAGAGCAATACACCATCCAGACATGTCAGCATTACTTTGTCGGTGTGTTGAGTCACTGGCCCTGAAGACAGCTGTGAGCCATCCATGGCAGTGACATTTTCCGAGTGTGGTTTTTGCTGAAGTGGTAGGTCTATCTGTGTGGCCAAATCTTGATCGATATAGTTCCCCACTGCACAACTATCAATGTAGGCTTCGAGGGCATGGACTTTTGACAGCTGTTGGTGGTGGGTTAGAAGCACCGGGATGACTAGGTGGGAGGTCTGTTCAGCTTTCTTGATTCTGCTCGACTAGTGGACCTCTACACTTGCCGGGCGTCTGAGTTTTCCGACTCTTGTTCCTTGACTTCGGTTTCAGTGTCCACAACCCCTACCACTCTCTTGGGGGGCTTAACAGGGCAATCGCGCAAGAAATGTCCAGCCTTGCCGCAATATAGACAGAGTTGCTGTTGTCTCCTCTTTTCCCTCTCAGCTTTGGAAATGGGAGCTCGTACCCCCCGATTTGCATGGGTTCGGTAGCTTCATGAGCCTTGGTTTGATTGTCTGATGGTTGCAAATAAACGGACCTCCCTTCTGACCATGTGTAATCCATTCTTCGGTCTTGAAGATGATGGTCGAATTGTATGGTTAGGTTAACATACTCCGCACAAGTCTCGAGCGGATTGACCACTTGAGCTAGCACATCTTTTAACTCACCCCACAGTCCTTGGTGAAATATTGTATTTCTTTTCTCTTTGGGCCAATTTGTTTGTGCAATGAGATGGTTGAAGGTGGCAATGTAAGTTAATAGGCCATGATTCCCTTGTCTAAGAGATAGCAACTCATTGTCTAAGGCTTGTCCGTGGGTATGCCTGGCAAACAGTTTTTCCAATTCCTGTTGAAATTCCCCAAAGTTCCGAAGTGTGGGATCATCCTGGGTTACTAATGGGATGGACCAGTCAGCTGCACAGCCTCCCAGATAAAAAAGTACAAAAGCCACCCTTGCGCTGTCGTTAGGGAAAGCTCCTGGTCGACATAAGAAGTAGAGGCGACACTGGTTCATGAAGACGGCATATTTGTTCGGGTGGCCGAAGAAGTGTTCGGGTGGAGCCAAAGGAACAGCCCCTGGCAGAACCACCTGTACTGGAGGTGATGGTTGGGGCACCTGGGTCGCCGTTATTCAGGGTAATGGAGTTTGTCCTGCATTTGCTTGAAGCATCTGCCTTGCCAGATCATCCATCCGCTCACGGGCAACTATAAGATCTCTTCTCAAGGAATGAGTCTCTTGTCTTGAGGCACGAACTTCAGCCCACAGTTCCCCAAGGAGTTGGGGTAATTGGTTTGTTTTAGAGGTTTCCATTGCGCCCAGGCAAAGATTCAGGGAGGCTTTGTGTTCTGTTACGCTCACCTGGTCTCTGCGGGGGTGTTGGGGCACAGATGGCGCCCTCCCTCGACTTGGCTCCCTGGTGTCGGTTGTCTCCCCCAGCTGCCTCGAATGATAGGGTTCTGGATACTGGTGTTGCACCTGGGAGGTGAGGAGAGGAAATGAGGAGAGTGTGGAGGTGTCCTGAATCCCCTCGCCTCTTTCGTGCCAGAACAATGTGCGCAAGAGTCTTCCCATGCAAGCTCACCTGTTCTTTTGAGATGTGGGCCTCTCCGTCCTGCTTTCTTCAGCAGGGGCGCGTAGAGAGGGCCTAGTTGCTTCACTGGCCCGCAATGTGGCGATCCAGACCAGCTGTGACCAATCCACTTGAAGGTAAGTCTTTGGTTTTCATATAATGTCTTTAGCGATGAGTATTGAGGAAATGATTTCCTGCTATGTCGTTGCTCTTCCCAAATAGGTGTGAAGATGAAGGTTGAGAGCGTGGAACGGCTCTTGGGATTCCCCTGAGAAAGATGGGGCTCTCGAGGATAACAGGTACAAAGATCGGTATGATGGAAGTCAAGACTCAGGTAAAATGCAACCCAAAGTTCGTGATTGTGAGATTTCTAACCTGTTGTGTTCTTTTCCCCTTGCAGGAGCGGTCTGATGGCATGGAGCAGAGTCCGGAGACTTGGGGGTGGTTCGATGGCTCTGGAGGAAGATTCCACGGTGAAGCAAAGAAGCTAGTATCAAGACTGGCGCTATGGGCTACGGGACTTGCTAGATGATCAGCTATGTCTTCGTCTTCACTCGAATTATAACATTCCCCAATCACCTCCTCCTCACCTGAATAGTCCAGTTTCTTCTGGCGGGTAAGTCCTAAGTAAGGCTTCTTCTTTTTTAGAAGATATGGTCTACCTCGGAAGGAAGCCACCGTGACTCCCAGACAGAGAAAACCCACGGTGACTCCCCTCCGCGACAGCCAGAGGGGAAAAAGCCACTGGACGGCAAAAAAACCCTGGATCCAAGGTAGTTGTGAAGGCTGTGGAAGTCGTCTGCACTGTAGTAGGTTGAATTGGTCCTCCGCCGATACCCAGGAACAGTGAGGTCGGCGTGTCTCTGCAGATCGTTCGATGGAGAAAGCGGAATACAGGTAAGTACCCCTCAGGGTGGAGGACAAGCGAGTACGGGAGAATCCGGGAGTCAGAGAAATCCTAGAGCGAAGAATGGCAGCAGGGAACAGCACGGGAACAAAAACACAGGAGAAGGCAAGCGGGAACAAGAGAAGGGGGAGAGCCTAACGGAAACGGGAGGAGGAGAAAACAGATGCCTAAGGAAGGCGAAAATAGCAGGACAGATACTGTCAGAGGGAAAAACTAGCGCAAGCAACAGGGCGAGAATGAACTCAGTTGCAACGCGCCGAGCCGCCGGCAGCCGAGTGAGATAAACAAAACGGCGGCAGCCATCTTGGAAACAACTAGATCGTGTCTGGTAGACGGAGAAGGAACGTAACGGAACACTTCAATGGCGTCCCTGTTTCCACCTTCGCCACAAACGCCAGTCGCCGGCGGCAGTGACAGTATGCCCCCTCCGAAGGCTTCTCCCTCCCGGCCTTTCAGGATGTAGTCGGTGGAACTTGTGTAACAGTTGAGGAGAGTGAACGTGGAAATGGGGTTCCCAAGTATCTTCTGAGGAGGGATACCCTTTCCAATGTATGAGATACCCAAGACGTCCCCGATGATAACGGGAGTCACGTATCTGAGAAACTTCATACTCCTCAAAAGCTGGAACAGGCAAAGTCCATAGCTTGGGGGATGCTTGTTTCTGGGTATCTAACAGAAAGGGACGTAAGAGAGATGAGTGAAACACGGGGTGAATCCGCCTGAGGCCCTTAGGCAACTTGAGGCGGAAAGCCACAGGATTGATCCTTGAAGTTATCTCGAAGGGTCCAATGTAGCGGGGTGATAGCTTAGAAGGCCGAACCCATCGAGGAAGCAACTTGGTGGACAGCATGACCTTGGAGCCTTTGTCCCAGGCAGGAACTTGACTCTGGTGTTTGTCGGATTGCTCTTTATAATGTCTGCTAGCCTTAAAGAGGCTCTGACGGGCCGTGTTGTGGGCCTCCTTGATCTGCACGAGGGTGGTCTCCAATGAAGGGATGTTAGTTTCCTCCCAGATACCCGGAACTATGGACTGCGGGTTGTATCCGTAGATACAGAAGAAGGGGCTAATCCCTGTAGCCGTGTGGACAGCGTTATTGTATGCAAATTCTGCTGTGGGGAGAAGGTCCACCCAATTGTCTTGCTGTTTATTTATGAAACACCTTAAGTACTGCTCTAAGGTACCATTTAACCTTTCGGTCTGTCCATTTGTCTGGGGGTGAAACCCCGACGAAAGAGCTCTCGCAACGCCCAATGAATTACACAATGCTGACCAGAATCTGGAGGTATACTGGCTGCCCCTGTCTGAAATTATCTTTTGGGGAAGCCCATGTAGCCTGAAAATGTCCTTGAGGAATACGTCAGCCATGACCGAGGCGGACGGATCTTTGCCAAAGGAGAAAAATGTGCAAGTTTCGAGAAGGCGTCTACGGTTACCATTATGCAGGTACAGCCTCGGGAAACCGGTAACTCCACAATAAAATCCGTAGAAATGCATTTCCAGGGACCATGTGGAACTGGTTCCTGTTGTAACAGCCCCATAGGTTTCGAGGTGGTATATTTGCTTTGTAAGCACACCATACAGGATTGAACATAGGGTTGAGTATCGGCCTTCATGTTGGGCCAGATGAAAGCTCTTTGAAGAAGTTCCAGAGTGCCTCGTACTCCTCGATGACCTGCTGTCTTGGAATCGTGGCACCACTGAGTGACTCGTCGCCTGAGATTAATGGATGGAATGAACAGTCTTCCATGGAAAAAGTGCAACCCGTCCTTAGTGGTGACTGGTTGATTACCCACATTGAGAGTAGGTTCTTGGAGGTAGGCTCCTCGTACTTCTTCCAAAAAGCTAGACACTGTAGATATGATCTGAGTACGAGGAAACATAAGCTCCTTGCTGTAAGGGAAAATAACATCGTCTCTGCGGGAGAGAGCATCGGTGACTAGATTTCGAGAGCCAGGGATGAATGTGATGAGAAAATCAAACTGGGCGAAAAAATGAGCCCATCTGGCCTGACGGGTGTTATAACACTCTTGCTGCTTGAGTATTTGCAGATTTTTATGGTCTGTTCGTATCTGGAACGGGTGTAGGCTCCCTTGGAGCAAATGCTCCACTCCACACAAGCCAGCTTCATGGATAGTAGTTCCTTTTCTATGACAGAGTAGTTGCGTTGGATGGGATTCAAACTCTTGGAGAAGTACGCCACCGGATGCTCGAGGTCCTTGACTCTCTGAAGAAGAACAGCACCTACGGCTGCTGCAGAAGCGTCAGTCTCCAGAATAAAGGGTAGTAGTTGATCTGGTTGTTTCAAGATAGGAGCTGTACAGAACTTGTGTTTTAAGCTGAGGAAGCTTTCTTCAGCCTCATTTGGCCAGATGAAAGGACCCGTGGATTTCTTGAGAAGGGATGTAATGGGAAGAGTGAGTAAGGAAAACCTCGGAATGAACTTCCGATAGAAATTTGCCAGCCCCAAAAAACGTTGAATATCCTTAACCGAAGAAGGCGACGGCCATGACAAGATGGCATCCACCTTCTTTGGATCCATAGTAACCCCTTTGTCGGATAGGATGAATCCCAAGTATGACAACGAGGATTGAGCAAATGCACATTTCTCAGGTTTTACCAGAAGACTGTGATGTTGTAGTCTGCGCAGAACCTCCTTGACATGCAGAGTATGTTCCTCCTGGCTCCGTGAGAAGACTAAAATGTCATCCAGGTAAACCACTGTGTTAAGGTTCAGAAGGTCTGAAAACAATCGGTCCATGAATCTTTGGAAAATGGAAGGTGCATTGACTAGGCCAAATGGCATAACTTGATATTCAAACAACCCATAGGGGGTGCGAAAGCCGTCTTCCACTCATCTCCTGTTCTTATGCAGAGTAGATGATACGCATTCCGTAGATCAAGTTTAGTAAACACAACAGAGCCTTGAACAGCCTCTAGAATCTCTGAGATGATGGGCATAGGGTACCGATCCTTTATGGTCACTCTGTTTAACCCCTGATAGTCGATACAGGGCCGCAACTCCTTAGTATCCCATTTGGGTATGAAAAACAGAGAGGCCCCAGCAGGGAATTTGGAAGGTCTTATGAGTCCATTTGCTAAATTATCATCAAGGTAACTTCGGAGCACAGCCTTTTCCGATACAGAGAGGGGATACATCCTCCCAAAGGGGACCAATGCCTGCGGTACAAGGTCGATACCACAAACCTCTGGGCGATGTGGAGGAAGTTTGATGGGGGTCTGCTCCTGAAAGACTTCTGCGTATTCGGAAAGACGTTCCGGTATGCAATGGATGGAACTGCTTTCGACAGCAGACATGGTCTTAACTGTTGCGAATGTTGGTTCCGGAAGGCATTCTCGTAGGCAGAAAGCGGAATGAAAACTTAGTAGATTCTTAGACCAATCCACCGTTGGGTTGTGTTTCCGGAGCCAGCCTATTCCTAAGATGACCGGGAAGTGGGCCGCCCGTATGATGTCAAATCTTATGGTTTCAGAATGCTGGTAAATGGATACCTGAATCTCCTCGGTGGTGTGAGTAATGAGTCCCGAACATAGGGGTGTAACATCCACTCCTTCAACCTTTTGGTCCTCTTTTTTCTCAATCCTTAGTAGACCCACCTTATCAGCCCAAAAGGTGTCAAGGAAGTTTCCAGCCCCACAATCCAGTAGAGCCTGCGTCTCTACTTCTCTCTTCCGTAAGCGGAGTTTGATGGCTATAATCATGAGACGCAAATCTTCGCTCATCTGAGATGAAGCCACAGAAAGAGTAGTGTAGGAACAAGGTGCAGCCCCTCGATAGTCTGTTCCACTGACTATCGAGGGTGGTCGTTTCCCGATCTCCTTGGGGGCACATCAGGGCAGTCTCTCAGCAGATGGTTGGCAGCTCCACAATATAAACAAAGATTCCCTTCACGTCTCCTCTTCTTTTCTTCGGCAGTCAACGGAGCTCTGGTGGTTCCGACCTGCGTGGGTTCATCTCTGGCGGGACGCAATGCAGGTGAGGAGGCTGACGGGGGTGTATCCAAGAAAGGATGTGGACCTCGAGCCTTCTTCTTTTCGTTTTTTCGTTCCGTCAGGCGGAAATCGATTCTTAGAACTGCAGTCTGAAGATCTAAAAAGGTTTCTGGGCGAGGTATCCGGGCAAGCTCATCCTTGAGCTCCTCTCGCAAGCCCCTGGGGAATATGGCGTACTGGGCCTGCTCTTGCCAACCTGCCTCTGCAGCAAGCTTCTTGAACGTGGAGATATAGGATAGTAAGTCGGTACTTCCTTGACGCACATCCAGCAGGTCTTCGCTAGCCACGTGTGAGCTTTCGGTTCGCAAAAAGGTGTGTATCAGTAGTTCCTTAAAGGCCGCATAGTCCTGCAAAACTGGGTCTGATAGGGATACCAATGGAGTAGCCCATGCCAAGGCGTTTCCCGTCATGTGCGTGATCATGAACCCCACCTTGGAATGATCTGTGGAAAATGCATTTTGCGGAACGTGAAATGGATATTACAGGCTTCCTGGAATTCCTTAACCTTTCTTTCCGAGCTGTCGAATTTACCCGACACCAGGGGTAGTGGGGGTAAATCAGATGTCTGTTGTTCTCTTGCAGCTACTCTTTGTTGGAGGGCCACGTTGTCAGCCTTTAGTGTTTGGACTTCTGCGTTGAGGGTTTGGACAGCTGTCTCTAGCTCTTGCAGTTGTTGTGGCGTAGCCATAACTTCTTCTTGGCATTGCAAGCTATCAAGACTGGCGCTATGGGCTACGGGACTTGCTAGATGATCAGCTATGTCTTCGTCTTCACTCGAATTATAACATTCCCCAATCACTCCTCCTCACCTGAATAGTCCAGTTTCTTCCGGCGGGTAAGTCCTAAGTAAGGTTTCTACTTTTTAGAAGATATGGTCTACCTCGGAAGGAAGCCACCGTGACTCCCAGACAGAGAAAACCCACGGTGACTCCCCTCCGCGACAGCCAGATGAGAAAAAGCCACTGGACGGCAAAAAACCCCTGGATCCAAAGTAGTCGTGAAGGCTGTGGAAGTCGTCTGCACTGTAGTAGGTTGAATTGGTCCTCCGCCGATACCCAGGAACAGTGAGGTCGGTGTGTCTCTGCAGATCGTTCGATGGAGAAAGCGGAATACAGGTAAGTACCCCTCAGGGTGGAGGACAAGCGAGTACGGGAGAATCCGGGAGTCAGAGAAATCCTAGAGCGAAGAATGGCAGCAGGGAACAGCACGGGAACAAAAACACAGGAGAAGGCAAGCGGGAACAAGAGAAGGGGGAGAGCCTAACGGAAACGGGAGGAGGAGAAAACAGATGCGTAAGGAAGGCGAAAATAGCAGGACAGATACTGTCAGAGGGAAAAACTAGCGCAAGCAACAGGGCGAGAATGAACTCAGTTGCAACGCGCCGAGCCGCCGGCAGCCGAGTGAGATAAACAAAACGGCGGCGGCCATCTTGGAAACAACTAGACCGTGTCTGGTAGACGGAGAAGGAACGTAACGGAACACTTCAATGGCGTCCCTGTTTCCACCTTCGTCACAAATGCCAGTCGCCGGCGGCAGTGACAGCTAGATACTCCCGAGTCGCTGGCAGTCCGAATTGGAAGAGAAGAGGCCCCAACTCAGACGGAATGCAGGTAGGATGCACGCACAGCGGTGGAGAGGCTGGAGTCTGGTAAACGCCTTCAGCAATGGAGCGGCTGGAATCAGGTAAGCGCCTTCAGCGATGGAGCGGCTGGAATCAGCTAGTTGCGCCTTCAGTGATGAAGCGGCTAGAATCAGGTACGCGACTTCAGCGATGGAGCGGCTGGAATCAGGTAGGTGTACCTTCAGCAATGGAGCGGCTGGAATCAGTTAAGCGCCTACAGCGATGGAGCGGCTGGAATCAGGTAAGCGCCTTCAGTGATAGAGCGGCTGGAATCAGGTAAGCACAGAGATCTTCGGAACTGGAGTGCCGGATACAGCGGTAAGCATCACGCTGCAAAGCAGAGTAACGCGAAGCGAGGGCCTGAGATTGGGCGGGCCTTATGTAGGCTGGTTCCGGCCCCTCCCTTTAGCCACGCCTTGTGGCTCCACCTTGCCTTGCCCAAGGATTCCAGCACATGCTTCCCAATGCAGTCCTATGGCCACGCCCGGTCCCGATGCACGTGCCTTAGGCACAGAGTGTTCCAAGCACATATTTTCATGAACCTGGCGCCAAAGGCTCCAGGACTGAGTCCAAGTGGCCCTTGTGGGTGATAAAGGCCTGGGCCCTTTCCCTATGGCCATGACACACTCCCACAAATACCACTGGCTCACAGAAGCTACTGCATGCATGGCAACAGACCTTTAGTTGGTTAATGTGTTGTGGGGTAGAGGCAGAGCCAGGACAACACCATGAGCCTCATCAATCAATCACACTTGTTTTTTTGTTGTCAAAAACAAATTTGTTTCGTTCAAGCCAGACACACTGGCACTAGGTGTTATCACGTGGCCATAAAAGACCTGTAGAAATGCTGGTGGTGGTGGGGGCACTGATGGAGCACAGAGAGAGCAGCAGAATCCAAGACTTGATCAATTACATGTGTTGATGCTTAAAAAACTGTCTTTAAAATTCATCAGAGTGTGGAGAGCCCATGCCTGCCTGCAGGCCAGGCAGTCAGCACACATCGTGTCTCACACTCTCTCACTCGCATCATGCCCAATATTGCCCAGCCCAGCCAGCCCAACCAACAAATTAACACGTTGGGGTCTCCTTCAGGATCCCAGGTCGGGGCCCCCTCCAGGGTGGGGGCCCAGGGTACGTGCCCCATTTGCCCTCCCATAAAGACATCTCTGTTCCCAGGGGCTGTATGTTATGGGTACACCCTAGGGATGGGACCTGTATGAATGGAGTCTGAAATAAACTCATATTCTTTGTTATGAGTGTCTGGTTTCTGTGTGTGTGTGAGACACAATGAATGAGACAGCCTGGACTGAAACTGACATGAATGCAGTGTAGTGTGCTGAAAGGATGGATACTTGCCCAAATCCTCATTCTTTGTTATGGGTGTCTGGGTGGAGTGAATGACCTGAATGTCTGTGAGCCTGATTGGCTGCCTGATTGGCTGCCTGCCTGCATGAATGCTCTTCTGTGTGATTGGCTGACTGAGCCTGGCTCAGCCAGACTGAATGGGGAACAGATGTGAATATCTTCAGACCTCTCACTTACCAATTTGTTCAGAAGCTGATCTTGAAACTGAAGTTGTTTAGAAGCTGAAGTCGAATCTGAAGCAAGAAGAAGCTGTTCCCTGAAGCCCAGTTGGAGGATAAGTCTGCTGCTGCAATTTCTTCATATAATTCCCCCTAAATCTATGGCGACTTCTCGCAAATTTCTGAACTCTCGCTGCCACGTCGGCCGGCATCGGGCCATGGGCAACACAGTGTAGTCACTGCTGCAGGACATTGATCGTGCCGCAAGAGTCGGTTGCACAAAGGAGACACTTGCCACTCTTCTTTGCATGTCCCCGAACCCTCCCGAACAGAATCCACACAGCCACGCAGGGTCTGAAAAAAAAACATTTCAGAAAAAAAAGATATCAGCGTTGTACATCATCCATGTAAGTAACATCTGTCAGTGGGGATGTGGCTCCATTTCCTCTTCCCAGGTTCCATCACTAAGAACACTAAGACCACTTGATCCTCCCCTGCTGCAATTACATCTGCCGGGACCGGGCCGCTAGGTTCTCGACCCATACCTTTGTCCGTGGTACATGTAGAGAAGCAGCTGCATACCTCTGTAGGAGACCCAGCCCCCCTAGCTCCCATGTATTGGAAGCATGAGATCATGCAGTGTCTAACCCAGCCATAATACCAATACCACATTGTGTGTTCGAAAGAAGATACCTGTTGAGACAACCCTATCGAATGTATCCTCGACGTGATGACAGCCTACAGGAGGAAAATCATGAAGGAGTATGAAAGGAAGCCAACCAACGAATTAAGGACATCATAAAGAAGTGTGCACAACGTCCCGAAATACTGGCTGAGGGGGAGGTATAGATCCTAAAAAGAAACAAATGTCGAAGTAAAGAACCAAATGAACTTTTAAATACAAAAGGAGGCTACATGTGCAGGAAGTGCTGCAGAAAACCAACCGTTCAATGAATGTACAGACGCTGAAATGCAAGGTATACTAAGTCATCATAGAAGCTGGCTATATGTAGTGAATAGAACACAGGCGAAGCCACCATTATATAGAAACTGGACATTGGTATCATGAATTTAGTAAGCCAGAACCAATGAAGCTGGAAGGAAAATCTGTGTCGCAGCAAGAATAAGCAGAATCATGGAGCTGCATGATGGGGTTGTCTGGACTAGAGTCAAGACCGAAGCAACCAAGGTCAGCTATCTATTCTGGAAAGGAGTGTGCATACAGAGGATGAATCTTTCCTTGTTAAGGTGCAAAGAACGAACACCAAGGGTGCCATGTTGAATTCATTTAAAGCAGTTAAAACTTGCAAAATGGACCAAATCATGGTCTCCTGTCACGTGAGCCAAGGATGGAAATAGAGTTTGAACTTGAAGTCCCAGATATGATAACGTGTGCCCTCACTCCTATGCATTCCCAAAGATTAGGATACTCTGCACGGCCATGTACAAAGACAATCTTCATGGCAAAAGGCATGGGCGATGAGAGATGCTGGGCTTATTGGGTTGTGGGGTAGTTTCATGGCCCATCTCCGTACACCTGGGTGTGGGCTTACATACTGCTAAATTAACCGAATATTCCAGGCATGGCACAAGCGTGCCAACTAATTATATCAGTTTATATAACGAAAGACCTTATAGCTTGTAAAACCAATGAGAAACTGTGTATCTAATGTTTTTGAAGTTACATGTTTTAAGAGGTAGGCATAAGTTGTCCACCTGATAAAGGACAGCCAATAACAATCCTAGCTCCTATATAAGTGTACATCTAGATGTTTCCCTTAGCCAAGCCAGACTATCGATAGGTGTTTCATTATTGCCACATAGGATGACGTCACTCTGATGTAAAAGGTATGTTTTTTGCGGAGATCACTGAGAGTCTGAGCATCCGTACGTTGATGTCTGTTGTAACCTCCCTGTTTTAGATAATTGTTAATAAAACAGTACTTTGTGATCTTCCTGAATTGATTTAGTTATTTACACTCAGAATTATTCTGGTATAATCCCATCCATCCTATATGCACGTTCTGCAAGGGCCATAAGCTCACGGATGGTTAAAAGATCCAAACAAGTTCTGCTCCAGTATTTTGGACAATCAGGGATCCTCCGCCATTAGCTGGAAGATCGTGGAGTTTCCTGTGGAGAGCGGCCAATAGAAATAAACTTGCAAGAAGAACCGCGACAGTGGGCAGGTCCCCCTTTGAAGAAATCCCTCCTCTGTTTCCACGGGTGCTCTGTGGATGGAAGGCCAAGTGGTCAGATTGGAGGAGGAGTTGATACTGAAGGCCTCGAGTTGATTGACAAAATTAGGTAGATTGAGGGACATGGCAAAATAAAGGGGTGGGATTGCAAGAAGACACCTCACACTCTAACGGGAGTATTATAGAATAGAAATCACACAGTCAGGACTGTGAAAAGTGACATCCTAAACCCTGTATAGGGTAAAATAAGTAAAGGCGGGAGATGTATACCTCTTCTTATACAGAACAATAAGTAATTAAATGGTGATCGCATGGTTTATTTGTGTGTATTATATGTTTGTTTTGAGTATTGTTTGTTGGATAAAGACTGAGAAATAATAGATGAAAAAATGAGTAGTGATGTTGTGAAAAGTAAAGGTGTAGTAAAAGACTGGCGCCAATCAGGAGATGAACAGGTTGATAAAGCAGGAAAGGGTTAAGCAGCGATTGATGGTGCCTGCTCAGAGTTGTTCATTTTGAAACCAAAAGTGGTGGCGAATTAGATTTCAATATAGAGGCTTTATTTAACAATCTGGCAAGTATCGGCAGTCAATTGTGAGTTGTCATTATGGAGGATACTCTTCTTATGCACCTTTGTAAAACACTGCCAAAACATGCACCCGAGCTCAAACAGTACAGTGCAGAATGGGTAAAGGGAACAGCTGACAAAATGTTCATGCCATTGCTGCAAGGGGGTTAATTGTCAAAAGTGGTGTTACAACATATGACGCTGCATACACAGGGAAGAAGGATGGCAATTTTAGAGCTTTGGAAGATGTATCAAGAGGAGAAAGAAGACCTGCCACTGGAGAAGTGGCTGCTGAATCAGCATAAGGGGGAGGGCGTTGAGCCCTCAGATCTTCTTACTCCATTAGAAACTAGAAGTACAAATCAAGAAGAAATAGGGGTTTATCCTTTAAAAGAGTTAAAAGCAGCAGCAGGGTATAGTAACCCAATGTACGGACCCCCTGCTTATAGTAGTGATGACAGTCCAGAAGAGAGCAAAAGAAGGGACGATGCGTGCAGGTCCATACGGGAGAGGGGGGGAAAAGGGGAAAAGGTGAATATTTCGACAGACATTGAGAGATTAAGAGATGGAAGGGAGAAAAAGACAGAGCGAATGAGGTAACGCTCATACAAAGTGATTGGATGGGAGGGCAGATATTACTTAAGTTAGATGGGAAAAGCATTGAGGAAGTTAGGCAAAGGGAAGACAAGGATGAACAAAAAAGGATGAAGAACGAGAAACAAGATTAAGGGAGGATGAGCAAAGAAAGAAAAGTGGGGCATCAAGGGAACAAATACACAGGGAGGAACAGAACAAGGAGGAAACACGGGCAGAGGAACAAAGAAAGTTTGATAATAGGGAGAAAGAGATTGAAGAAAGGGAGAGGAGAAGGAGACAAAAAGAGAAGAAGAAGAGGCGCAAAAATGGAAAGAAAAAGATAACAGAGGAGAAAGGAAGAGGAAGAAAGGAGAGAGAGAATAGGAAGGGAAACGTAGACAAGAAGAAGAAAGAGTAAGAAGAGATGCAAAAGAACAGAGAGAAATAGAAGAAAGAATAAGACGGTCACGAGACCTTGACACAAGCATCATTCTTAAAGAATAAATGAGGCCAAATGAACCAATAAGATGGGATGCGATAAAAGATATTCTTCTGATGGGAGAAATAAGACCAGAAATGCCTAGGGTAGAACGAGAGGAAGAAGGAGAGGATGTGAAAAGTATTGGGAAATGAATCGATAAGGTAAACCAACAACTGAGACAAGATAATGAGAATAGGACATGAGGAAATGATGAACATTCCCCAATATTGAAATCACGGTTTGAAGATAAAGATAGGCTCACTAGTGAACTCCCAAGCATTGTCCTTCAGTAGATTAGATTTAGACCAAGAAGAGGAGGAAAGCCACACCAGCTGGGGTTTAGCAATGTCAGACGAAGAAAAGGAATTGGGTTGTGGAGCAGAGGGAGAGGATATGTATATACCATCAGGAAACCTCCCCATGGATAAGGAGGTGAGATGGTCGGATCTGGAACATCCTAAAGAAAGAATGCCAGATGCCGTATCGTACCATGAACATCCCCAGAGATGATCATATAGCGAGAAGGGAGAGTCTCCACCATTTGTAAGTAAGCTAAGGTCATTACCAGCGTGAAGGAGAATAGGAACAATTACCCCCGCACAAAGTAAACATGTAGTGGGATCGTAATATGGGATGGGGTATTCACAGTTTCCCCTACTAGAGAAAGGAGGAGGGAGGCTGCAATATATTCCATGGGCTCAGATGGATGAAGAATATCAAACATGTAAACTCCCTAGTTTGACTTCGGGGGCTGGGAAATGGATGTATGAGCTAGAGAAAATGACGGGAGGAAATATGTTGGCCATAGGAGACATAAAGGGTCTATTGGCAGCTATTCTTGGAGAAAGGGCAGTCGACATTTGGAGATGAGCAGGATATGCTGGTGTGACAGCACAAAACACAGCACATGATGGAGCACCATTTAATAATTGTAGGGATGATGTTTGGAGAGTTCTGAGGGTGTAATGCCCTGACACATCGGTCATGGGCACAATCATGACACGTAAGATGAATGAAGATGAAGATCCTATTGCTTACATTCAGGATATTCAGGAGAAATGGCAACTTGAAACTCACGAGCCATGGGAAAAAACAGTGCCATTATTTTACCACATTTTGTGTCAGGGGCTGCCTGAACCAGTACATAAGCAGATGAAAAAACGGGTAGGGATGGAAGCAAAGCCATGGGCAGAAATACAGTTAACTATTGTACATCATTGTCGACTGTTACAAGAGAAGAATACGAAAAACGAAGAGAACAGAAAGATTGACGAAGCCAAGCTAGTTCAGAAAATATTGTCCAAATTCGTCATAGAAGGGCCGGTATTTACAAGTGGAGATGGAGGTGGCATTCAAGAGGCAGTGGGTACATCACAGGTGAATACTGTATCACAAGTGGATCAAAGTGGGTATGGATTTTGGTCACGAGGTAGAGGTATCGGGTTCAGAGGAAGGGGAAGCGGGTTTCAAAATAATCAAGGCGGATTTCAGAATGCTCAAGGTGGGATTCAGAATACACAAGGAGGATATAATGGAGGAGTTGCCAGGGGCCCACCCACAATATGTTGGAATTATGGGATAACAGGGAGCATTGCACGTGTAATTGAGGGAATACAGAACAGAATAGGCAATTTCCGAGAAGGGGGACGGTTTACCCTTCACCGAATAATACACAGACACAAGAGGGCTTTGCCCAGGATCGCACATTTTATCAAATACAAGTGGCGCAAATGCAACAGGCACAACCGCCAGGGGCGATGCCAATGGGTCCACCACAAGGACAATCACAACAAGCACCTATGCAAACACAACAAAATGTGAACACTGGACAGATAATGACACTGAGGATAGGAGGCCTCACTGTGGTAGGAGGCAATCCCTTTACGTGGACGGGAATGAATTTATATCCTCAATAGGACAGCTCACAGGGTGACTTGATGGGTTCAGTGCTATCTGTGACACCGGATCCCCAAGAGGAACCAAAGGTCAATGTGACGATAGGAGACAAATCATTTTCTTTTCTTGTAGACACTGGAGCGACACGCTCCTGTATCAAGGAGGGAAAATATCCAATGTCAGGGGTTGCCATGAATGTTCAAGGGTTCTCTGGAGCTACAACTTTACAACTTTAGTTGCTTTTACTGATAAGTTACCTGTCTCAATAGGGGAATGCAACATGTCTATCCCCTTGTTATATTCACGACAAATGCCAGTTAATATTCTGAGATTTGATGACAAAAGTTAACATGATGATTTCATTCACTGATCATATGTATATTGTGATCTACCCCAGCGACACATTATTTAAATGTAGGAGAGTACATCCGGGCATTCACAGGACAGGTGGCCCTATGAGGAGTCCCAGTAGACCCTGAGATATTTATGTATGGGGTGAGCATTTTGTTAACCTGGCTATCTGGACTAGTAGGAGAGATTGTGAGCATTTTGGAGAAGTTGTTATTAAGACCACAAATAGCTGTGGATGAGGAAGAAGAACAGATTAATTGGAAGCAGCTATAGTATGAGGAGAAATAGAAATGCTTGAGGGAACAGACGACGAAGGAAGAGCATGGAGAACAGTGATAGCTCTAGAGAAGGGGTACCAATTGACTGACATAACAGACGTAGATATGTTCCTGGATCAACGTATCAATGAGGAGGTAGTGTTCTTTATAAGCATTACATACTGGATAATAATTGAAAATAGAGAAATCCCACAGCAAATGCTGTGAATGCAACAAAAAAAACAGCATTCTTTCAGGAAGACCCAGAAAAGGTGCCAAGTGTCCTATGGACCACAGGCCCATATGATGTAGGTTTATTAAAGGGAATAGGTGAGGTTAAAATAAAACTTAAACCAGGAGTGATTTTACCTCAAGCAAAACAATACCCAATGTCCCTAGAAGCTGATGAAGGCATATTTCAGACCATTTCAGCATTAATAAAACAGGGAATTGTATTGCCATCAGAATCATTGTACAATACTGCAGTGTATCCGATTAAGAACTCTAAATGGGGGTTGTGGAGATGTATACAATATTTAAGACCTCTTAACAAGATTGTAGAAGCTGAGTTTCCGTTTGTTCCTAATCGTGCAATGATATTGTGCAGTATTCCAGTTGAAGCAAAGTATTTTAAGGTAATCAATTTGAAAAATGTGTTCTTCTCGATCCCATTGCATATGGAATCACAAGACTTGACTTCATTTACATTTCGCCAAAAAAGACTTAAACATACTCGGCTGCCTCAGGGGTACTGTGAGTCCCCATCAATCTTTAAAAGGGCCCTACAGATGGATCTTCTTAATATTGAACTTAAGAGCACAGCGATTCAGTACGTAGATGATATATTGTTTTGTAGCAAAACAGAGAACGAGTGCAGGCAAGATTCTGTCCAGTTAATTACTTTTTTGGCAGACAACGAATATAAAGTAGACAAGGAGAAGTTGCAGTACTGTCAGAAAGAAGTACTGTACATAGGTCAATTAATTTCACATGAAGGAAGTAAATTGACACCTGAGAGAGCTGAGGAAATCATGAAAACACTGAAACCAAACAGAGTAGGCAAATGCAACAATTTTTTGGCTTCTGCAACTATTTCTGGGCCTGGGTTTTTGATTACAACACATACACAATACCACTTTTGCAAGCATTAAAAAAGGCACAAGTTGGTGAAGAAAAAAAAGGGTGGAATGAAGGAATGGAAGATGCATTTGAGGTGTTGAAAAAAGCAATTTGTACAGCCCCAGTTTTATGGATCCCAATTACAGCGAGGAGTTCTATTTGTCATCACACACAAATGGGTCATTCATGACAGCAGTACTTGCACAAAGGCCAACTTTGGGGTACAAGTGTTTAGCATACTACAGTGGGAATTCAGATCCAGTTATGAGGGGACCATTTCCTTGTGCACAATCTTTGGCCACGTTCGCAATTGAGAAAGCCACAGGTTTGACCATGGGCTGTTCTATGATACTTTACGTAGAGCATGCGCTATGTGCCTTTTTAGAGACACGCAAGGGTACATTGATGTCACAGAGAGCTTAGGTTTATGAGGTAATAATTTCTTATCCAGCAGTTAAAATAATAAGGTGTAAAATAGTGAACTCAGCCATGTTTGAGCTGAACCTGTAGCAGAAGGTGATCATGTGCATGACTGTGCAAATTATGGTGAATTCTATGATGATATACCCCGTGTGAAAGAGAATGCTTTGGTGGGAGCGGAAATTCTTTTTATTGATGGTTCTTCAAAAATGTATCAAACAGTTGGGGCATGGCCAGCATGCGAGCAGTAAGGACGTTAGTCCCGAGAGCTCAGAGGGCCGCCAAAAATATCCTGGGAAATCATCCTTCTAGGCGAGACGGAGTGCACTGAAAATGTACCCATAGAAGAGAGAATGTAAGCTGAACACTTGACCGAAGTTGCAGCTCCTGAATCAAACACCTGCCAGAGATACAAGACGCGAGAACCCGAGCCTCTCAAGCGCGAAAATGCCCGAGTAAGATGGCCGCCACAACCCAAGAGCAGTGAGAAGAGGAATGGCTAAGACCGGGAAGCGGCACACAGTAAAGGCTGCACCCCCCAGAGCAGATAATTGAAGCAGAAAGGCAAGAAAGGGGGACTATCGGCCTCAAAGGGAATACCGCTGGAAGACGGACAGGTCAGTGCAATATCGCTCAGCTAGGAGTGGGATCGGGGGATAACGACGAGTGGCGGAGCTGCGACCGGGAGTGCGAGAGGACGAAGGCGCCCCCCCTGGGGGAGACTGGAGGCCCAGGAAGACCAGTGGTGACCAAAAGGCCTTGCAGCAACGATACTGCAGGTGAGGAGATGCTCCGGTCCACTGCCGGTCCACTGCCTGGACCGCTAGTGAGCCTGAGCATATTGCTAGGACATTCCCTCCGGAGTACCGCCCAGGAGGAAGAGGCTGCTGAGGTGAGGACTCATGCTGAGATCCACAGAGGCACTGGGGCAGCGAGAAGAGCAACACCGGATTCCCGATCTCTAACCCCCCCCACACTGGGCAGCACCCGAGATCCTGCACCCCAAGTGCAGGAGACAGGCTAAGCACCTGAGACGCCCAAACTGTTCACTGGGGCAAAATTATTTACATAACTCCTCGCAGTGAGTCTGCCATCACAGCATAGCACACCAAGAGAAAGAGAAGTGGGACGAAGGGAATGGCTCTATTACAACAGTAGCTGCACCGAGGTGAGGCAACAAGATATGGGCTACTCCACCTTAGAAGCACCGGGCCCGGCAATATAAATATCAGCAAGTCACCCCAGTTACGAAGGGAACTTCACCCCCTCCCATCCCAATTTCGCCTGTGTGACAAGGAGGATGCAGAGGTGCCCAGAGGAATCAGGTGGGGCAACTAAACATCCCGGGGTGGCCCACAGTAATAAGCAAATACCCCTGAGACACAGTGATACGCTTGGGACTACACCGGGAAAGCACTGAGAACCCTGACTCCTGCCGCACCACCATACTGAGCTCTCCTGGAACAACATCACCATAGGCACTCAGATCCCAAGAGCGAAGCAAGAGATCCTCCCAGTCCCCCACTGCTCCCGGGATAGCACTGGACGACACCACGGGCAAAGACAAAAACAAAAAAGCACCTACACAGAGTACCATGGATCAATACGCCACTAGCACCCCATTGTAATGGTGGACACAGAACCACAGAATGCCTCCTATTCTACGGTTTAATCTCTAACGCAGAGGACGTGATGGCCGCCATCGCCAACTCTCGCTCCTCGATGGATAAGAAGATGGATGGCATCTCAGATGAGGTATCCTTCCTCCGTCATGATCTCCAGAAACTATCATCACAGACTGGGGAAGTGGAACAGCGAGTATCTGGTGTAGAAGATGACCTAGGAGCGGTGCGCCAACAACTTTCACAAGCACTAACCAGGCTGAAAACCCTGGAGGCACGAGTGGATGAGGGCGAAGGTAGATCACGCTGCAATAACATTTGTATCCTCGTCCTTCCTGAACAGACAGAGGGTCCCAGCATGGAGCTCTTCCTGGAAAGAGCCTATTGAATGCCGACGGGCAGACCAATCCCCAGCACACCCCCAACAACAGTCATTGCTAAGCTTCTCAACTATCGAGACAGGGATGCAATTCTACAAATGGCCTGGAAAAAGGGAACAATCACACACAATGGCGCTATAATTGCCTTCTTTCCAGACTACACCCGTGGGGTCCAGAAGGCCAGACAGTCCTTTGAACATCTGAAGAGGAAGCTCCATGCGATGAATGTTAAATATGGGCTACTCTTTCCAGCCCAGTTAAGGATCCAGCACAACGGCACCACTGTGCATTTTACTGATTTGCAAGAGGCCTGGAAATGGGCCAAAAACCACATTGAAGGGGACTGAGCGGTGGATGATCCAAATCCCAGGGGAAGACCCAGAGCCCAACCAAACCGGGACTGATCAGCACGACAACCCATACCACAGGGGCAGAACGAACAAGGTGAAGATGCAGACCCCTGAGGTCCTTAGGAACAATAATCAGCACACGACAGCCCGGATAGAAATAACAAATGGACCCCTGAGGTCGACAACCAAACAATGCCACACCAGGGAACAATGAGTCTATAGAGATGGACAAAAGACGAAGCTTCGGCCTCGACACGAAAGAAACGATAACACATTCCGTTCTTGTCAAGCCACTACAGTGCCGGCGGCCAAAACGCCCCCCACCCCAGGACCTCAGAACCTAACCAAGAGTAGTAAGTCTGCTTGGAGTGGGGACAGTTTGCATTAGTTAACTTGAGCTGGCAATGAAGTTCCTAGTCGCTAGCAATGTTTGGGCGACAGATACTTCAAGTTGGGGAGGAGTATGGGGAGGGTGGACAGCAAGTTGATCTTTTGTTTGAATCCGTTAGTAGGGAAGAGGAGTATACAAAAGGAAAAGTTTGCATGATTTATTGTTTGAGGTGGTTGGATGCACTGAGGAATGGGGAAGAGGTTTTATTACCCACTCCAATGCAGGGATCCAGATATCACTACACAAATAGTTCCTTAAAACGGCACAGCATCAATAAAACCCCAGGTCACTGTCTGTATAGTGAACACAAAGCAGTAATGACAATAATGTATGCGATTGATTACGACCATACCTAGACACGCCGAGAGATCCATAAAATTCCTGACATGGAATGTGAATGGATTAGGCAATGGGCTGGAAAGGAGGCTGTTCATGCAATTTCTGAATAGGCATAAACCGGACCTAATATATGTTACTGAGACACACCTAGCAAATACAACATGTAATTTCTTTAAACGCTCCAATTATCAAATAGCAATTCACGCTAGCTTTAACATGGGCTCTCGAGGGGTGCTTATACTGATTCACAAGAAACTTCCCTTTACCCTATCCAAGGAATCACAAGACACAGGGGGTAGATATGTCTATATGACAGGGACACTATGGAACCAACCCGTGGCCATGGTGGCGGTCTACTCACCACCAACATTGATGACTGGGCTGCTAGATTACACACATGATCACCAATGATACATCTGAAATGTTGATTTTGGGGGGTGACTTCAATGAAGCGTTGAACGTGGAACTCGATCAATCACACCTAAGAGGGAGGAACCCTAATACCCACACCAAACTAGCTACCTTCACAAATGCATTTGGGCTAAGGGATGTGTGGCGCGACTTGCACCCCGACACAAGAGAATACTCATTCTACTCGGAAGTGCATGCCTCGCTGTCAAGGTTGGACTATTTTTTCTTCCCGGCAGTAGATATACACAAAGCAACCACAGCAACCCTACTCCGAAGAGGTATCTGAGATCACTCCCCCCTGTTGATGGAGCTGAAGACAGCGAGACCACTCCCCACTCCAACGTGGCGGCTCAATAGTTATTACTTGGGCTTTCCAGACTTGGTGGAACATAAACAGACAGCTACACAAGCATATTTCGAAATAAACACAGGATCGGTAGATGACCCTGGGAAACTCTGGGAAGTATATAAACCGGTGCTCAGGTGGGAAAATTATCTCCTGGATTGCAGCTCATAAGAAAAAACACAAAGAATCACTTGCCAAAGCAGAAACTGAGGTGAAACAAGCAGAAGAGGCCCATCTGAATTTTTACCGACCCGATACACAACGAGCATTGGCACAAACCCAAAAATGACTGCAAAATGGGGCCCTAGATTGCGCAAAACAAGCACATAGAACAATGCGTGCTGGAGAATATGAAATGTGTCCTAAAGCGGGCAAAATGCTAGCTTGGCCAGAACTCAGAGAGGAAGCACACAGCCAAATTAGGAAACTTAATAGTGAAAATGCAGAACTGCTGCTAACTGATCAGGAAATAGCGGAAGGTTTCGCTGCCTACGATGCAGAACTGTATTAAGCCCCAACTGATCCTATAGACGCTGCAATACTGGACGAGATTAACCTTCCACGTCTCAATGCTGTTCAAATAACCCTGTTAGAACAAGACATCACCGAAGAGGAACTGACCCAGGCAATGACCCCTGGGCCAAATGGCTTCCCAATAGAAACCTGGAAACGGATAGGAACGAACGAGATAGCTCCACATCTACTAAGTATGTACCTACACTCGAAACAACAAGGTCGGCTGCCTGAAGATCTTAGGAAAGCGTCCATAATAGTGGTACCCAAACCAGATAAACCACCAGAAGAATGCAGGTCATACAGGCCAATCTCCCTTATAAATAGTGAAACTAAAGTATTAGCAGAAGCGCTAGCGAACCGCTTACAGCAAGTCATAACATCACTCATCCACCCAGACCAATGTGGATTTATGCCACAGAGATCCACACGGATGAACATAGATAGACTGCACGTGGCACTGGAAAGAGCACCGGCCCTCCAAGACACACTGGCCCTTTTAGCAATAGACTTTGAAAAAGCCTTCAATTCAGTAGTGTGGGAGGCACTCTGGGAGATAATGTGACAAATGGGTTTCAGGGAACAATACATGGGATGGGTCAAGCTCCTCCATAGCTCCCCCGAGGCAGAAACCAGGGTGAACGGATGGTCGTCAAAACCCTTCAAACTAGGGAAAGGAACACGGCAGGGATGTCCTTTATTGGCAATGCTATTTGCGATAGCATTAGAACCCCTTGCAGGATTCCTAAGAGACACACAGACATGGAGGAGTTTTCGGTAGGCGGAAGAATGGGAACATAAAGTCTCCCTTGTGAGAAGGGGCCCGGAGGGGAGGGGGTGCCGGGAGGGGTAGCGGGACTCCGCGGGATCGCGGCATGGGGCCGCGATCCAGAGAACACAGCCCCGCCCCGCCCTCTATCCCCGGGACTCTACGGGATCGCGGCAACGAGCCGCGACACGAAAGGAGCGGCCCCCTCCCATCCAGCCTTACCTGAACCCGCCAGGGGTAACGTAGCCGCGGCCTGCAGCCCGGGAGACGGGTTGATGACGGCGAACCCGCGGGAGGTGCGGGCGGACGCGGGGAGCCGGCCCACACGGCCCGCCGAGCGTCTCTCCCCACCAGGAAGGGAGAGAAGGGAGAGACGGCTTGCTCGGCGGGGCGGGCCGCTCTGGGGCGGCCAAAGAGACAGACACACATGGCGAGAGGGAGAGGCTTCAAAGGGGGGGAGGGACTCACAGGATAGAGTGGCCTGGGACTGGGACTCTTCGGGAAGGCAGCAGAAGCAGCAAACCACGGCAGCCTTTAAAGGAGGCGGGACATGGCAACACCAGCCAATGAGAAGCCTGATTGACAGGGAAGCTTTCCATTGGGGGAAAGCAAGTCACTCACATCCTATAAAAGCCCGGGAACTAATCCAGCGTTTGTTGTTGATTTTCCTAGTCATACGAAGAGGACGAGGAGAGAAGGAACAACTGGTGGGCCTATCCGGACAACAAGGAGACTTAGGAGGGCTTAATCTTAGATCTGGAAGACTGCCTAAGAGTGGAGTAACTCTCAAGGAGTTCATGGACTATATTTTCATTAGTT
This sequence comes from Ambystoma mexicanum, assembly GCF_040938575.1. Classification (NCBI taxonomy): domain Eukaryota; kingdom Metazoa; phylum Chordata; class Amphibia; order Caudata; family Ambystomatidae; genus Ambystoma; species Ambystoma mexicanum. Next base: position 1,230,636,912 of record NC_090927.1, read on the forward strand.
TAAATTCACCTGAATAAAGTATTATTTCAGCAACCCAACCCTGGTCCGGGTCTTGATTCTTACATCCCTATATGCTGACGCCCTACTTATCTACCTGAAAGACCAAGCTAACTCCTGCCCCATTGTGACACAAATACAGGAGCGATATGGGCAATTTAGTTGCTTAAGAGTAAACTGGGCCAAGTCAATATTATTTCCAATTGGGAATGTGGGGGATGCAGTCCCGGTTGGCTGCCCTTATCGGGTTGAGACGAGACATTTCTGATATTTAGGTATACAGATATCACACAACCTGAACGAATACGCAATAAGAAACCTACGGCCAATTCCGGAAAGATTCACAGAGGATGTAAGACACTGGAATTCCTTGCCACTAACTCTGTTGAGGAGGGCTGCGTTGTTCAAAATGATAGCTTTGCCTCGTTTCCTTTATATTCTTCAGAACGCTCCCCTACACATCCCAATAGCTGAATTTCACAAAATTGAAAGTACCCCAGGAAACTATTATGGGAAGGCGGACACCCGCGTATAGCACTCAGCACACTTCAGAGATCAATCTGGGAAGGAGGTACAGGGTTGCCGCACCTGCAGACATACTACTGGGAGAGCCATATGGCGGTGGTTAATGACATACTAGATGGAGATGCAACACTGCCTCATGTTAAAGCTGATGTCATAAATAGGACAGAGGGAACCCCGGGGGAACACTTATATCAAGCAATGCGCACTACATCCGCACGGAACATGAGAGCACACTCGACACTAATATGGACAGAAGTACATAATTACATTGGCTGGGGCAAGAAAATCACTCCAATACAGCCCATATGGGGAAACAAGAACCTCCCTGAAGTAACCAAACTTTCGAGATGGCCAAGCTAGGTACGGGTGGGTGCAACAAAAATAGAAGATGTAATCACAGATGGTAAACTCCTACCCTTTGAGACCCAAGCTACATGATTCCACCTCCCAGACACAGAGCGCTTCAGGTATACACAACTACAACATGCATTACAAGCTCACCTCATGGCCCTCACGGTCATGCCAGACTACACCCCCATAAAGAGAAACATAGTTCTAGAAAGCATTGAAAGGAAAATCACCTTGGTGATGTATAATGCAATAACTTCCTTTGCAACGGCTGAACTGCAAGGCCTGAAAACTAAGTGGGAATGCTATGTGGGTGCAATATTGCCAGAAGAATGGGTGACAGTGTTGATGTACCCCAGATAAATAGCCATTTCATCTAGATTCTGGCTAATACAATTTAAAATACGGCACAGGGTATATTACCCATGAGTAGTGTTAAACCGCTGGGGCAAAACTACAGATCCAAATTGCTAGCAATGCAAACCTTCTTTCATATATTATGGGAATGTCCCCAGATCCAACTGTACTGGCAGCAGTGCTGTGATGAACTCTCAAGAGTGTTGGGACAAGAGGTCTCCAGAGACCCAAAGAGTTTGCTATTAGGGGTAGAAGAGGAAGGAACACTGACACGTTATGAAAAATAATTCTTTTTGACCACCACAGCTCTAATTAAACAGAACTTAGTGCAATTGTGTGGATCTGATATAAGCCCGAGATATGAATAATGGATCACAGATGTGAACATGTGCTTAGGAATGGAGCAAAGAGTATACAACACCAGAGGATGCCCCAGAAAAACTAGAAAGATATGGCAAAAATGGAAAGATGCCCAATAGACTGATGAGAAAAGAATGCTGTACAAACGGAAAGAGTAAAGTGACAATACTGCAAGAGCTTGTATGAGGTTTAATGTATGTGACAGTTTTAGATCAGGATCCAGTGCAGTTTGTTGTGGTTGGTTGACTCCGTCAGAGTCGAAATGTTATGTTTTGTTATGTAATGTGTAACTTAAACTAAATAAAGAGAAGTATCAACAACAAAAAAGTATCAAACGAGTGCGGAGAGGCATTCAGACGCCGCAGTAATAAGACACAGATTAAATGGAGAATTTGAGGTGGTGGTGAGTGCAAGACTATCCTCTCACTTTTAAGCGCAAGCAGCAGAAATAGTAGCCCTTATTGTGGCACTCGAGAAACATGAAGGACAGGAAGTGACGGTGTACAGTGACTCCGCCTATGTAATGTCAACTGTTCACACAGGACTGTCATGTTGGAAGTGGAGGGGCTACCTCAGTGCAGACGGATACCCAGTACAGCATGTTCCTTATTGGACAGACTCATTAAGGCACTACAACTCCCAGTGGCCATAGCAGTTGTTAAATGTGCAGCTCACACTAAACAAACAGACTTTATTTCTCATGGAAAGTAGAAGCCAAAAGGGTTGCATTATCTCCAGATATTTCTAGTTTTGATACTTTAGACCATAAGGAAGTTCTGACTAGAAGCATGCTAGTCTGTGAAGGGTTTAATATTCTGTCTATTACGCAACTTATAGAAATTCAAGGAAGAGCTCCGCTAGATGACCAAGAGTTATGGAAACAAAGGGGGTGTTCTTTATCCCCCATGGAAGCATTATGGTGACAGGAAAGCACCAGAAAGACAGTGATGCCAGTGGCATTATTAAAAAATCACCCATGAACAGCTGCATTATCCCGTGCATATAACCAGAGAAATTCTTGCTGCCTCAATTGTAGAAGACTGGTTTGTTCCCAATTTATTAGAACATGTTGCACAATTCATGGTGAACTGCATCATGTGTCAAAGGTTTACTGCTGGGCATACATTGAGAACAATCAGAGGAATAATACCTCGACTGACTGGCCCGTTTCAGCATTTACTTATCGACTATGTTGATATGCTGCAAACATGTAATGGATACAGGTATCTATTAGTGGTGGTGTCCCTTCTCTAGGTGGATCGAAGCCGGTCCATGCACGCACCCTGATGTCACTTGCGCAGCAATGTTTTTAGTGCACAAAGTTTCCCAAGGTGGGGTGTGTCTGAAGTATTAAGATCCAATAATGGGCCACATTTTGTTAATGGGTTATTTGAACAGAAAGGGCTCTTATTAAACATAAAACACAAGATTTCTTCTGCTTAGCACCCGCAAGCAAATGAAATATGTGAGAGACTCAACGGCCTCCTCAACGAGAGGATCACCAAGATTAAATTGACGTTAAAGAAGGGATGGCTATATTGCCTCCCCTTAGCTTTATATGCTTTTTGGAACCAGCCAAGTTCTGACCACCACCTCACACTGGATGAGTTAGTAATAGGGCATCATATGGGAATGGTGCGTATGCCTCCATCTAGGGTGATGTCTAGTGTGTAGCAAAGACTCTAGGTGATGAAATGCATGCTTATTTGACATGTCTGACTACCAGTATTTCTTTTATTTCAGATCAAGTCAAGCATCGAGGAGAAAGGTCTAAGAATACAGAAGAGGATAATCCATCGGCTGACCCAGTTGAACTATTGCCATTGCCAAAGCTATTTGTCAGAGATCTCATTCTAATAAAGAATTTTACGCACAGGTGGCACAATCCAAGATTTAATGGCCCGTTTTACGTTGAAGAAATTTCTCCTTCAGCAGTCAAGGTATCAGGAAGACTAGCTTGGCTGCATCTGAGCGATGTGAAGATTTACAAAGGCGTGACCCCCCCCTCCAATGATTGCAGACCCGGGAGAAAGGCAACACGGAAGAACAAGTATTTCTGCATGTGCAGACTCAATCAATGACTAAGAAGAAGGACGATATATCTCTTTGTGATTAGCACCTGTTCTTTTGGACTGACATTTAATGGACAATTCTTATATAAATTAGCAGGAAGTGCAAAAGACGTGGATAAAATTCCTTAGGGTGATTGTACTTTTAGAAGAATTGTTTTAAGAAAAACAAACAGTGCTTCAGTATCATGCCAAAATGTCAATTTCTGATTTGAAACTAGAAAAGAAATCTGTTAAAAGGCACATCTGTAGTCTTCTTGATCGTATGTACAGGAACTTTATTAGAAAGTTACATTAAGCTGTCAACTGGGGAACCACTGCGTCCCTTCACCCAGGCTCAACTAGCAAGGTTAGAACCCTGGAGATGGATTCATTACCCAACATTCTGCTGGCTCACACAGCATTCCATGCCAGCTCATAGCAGCATTCCTTACAGTGCATTCCTTAAAGACATGCACTGTTACAAGTACATTATAACACATCTCCTCCCTTTCCAATGACAACCAAATAACGAGATGTCCAACACACACATCCACACACCCTTCCTTTGCATGGGCAACACTGACGTGGAGATACCCTGGCCACGAGAACAACTCAATCACGAGATGTCCAACACAACACATACCCCTCCTTTGCATGGGCAACACTAACGTAGAAATACCCTTACAAGGGGAACTCACACCAGAGAGATATGCCAAGCATCTTTTAGAGTGATGCAACTCAAAAGACACTACAGTGATGTTATCCCTAACCACACTTCAGACTTTGGACTATTTGCACTTGGAAAGCTTCACTACAATTGGACACGGCAACATCCTATGAATTCTTCGCAACTCTGGGACATTATCCCTAACCATACTTCAAACTTCAGACTATTTGCACTTGGAAAGCTTCACTACTATGGTACAGCAGCCTATAAAACTTTGCAACTCTGGGAGGTTATCCCTAACCATACTTCAAACTTCAGACTTCATACTATTTGCACTTGGAAAGCTTCACTACTATGGAACGGCATCATATGAAAACTTTGCAACACTGAGAAGTTATCCCTAACCATACTTCAAACTTCAGACTATTTGCACTTGGTAATCTTCACTACTATGGGACGGCATCCCCGAACTCGGAAGACTTCGCAACTCTGGGGCGGCATCCCTAAACACACTTCAAAATTCAGACTTCATAAATCAGACTTAAACTTATTTGCTATTTGCACAGAGTCACGCTTAATGCTTCAGCATTAAGGCTACAGGCTCACACTTAATACTTCAGTCTTAAAGCTTATTTGCACAAGGTCACACTTAACACTCCAAACTTAAGGCTTATTTGTACATAGAAGTCGCTACCTTCCACTGCACTGGACCAGAATCCCTACACACACTTCACCTAAGCCACAACAGAAAAGCACTACTTCCGCTACCACTCTTCCAATTCACATCTTCACAGTGACACTTGCATATACCCAATTACGCTGCCATTAGATCATGGGCACCTTAATTCATGTAAGTCCATGTTGCAATTTGCAACATACCCTGAAATGCTTCAAAAGGATTACTTCTAACTCACTCACGCTGTTACGCTCACCTGGTATCCATGGGGACGTCGCCCAGCCCTAGTTGGATGATTTGCACTCCCGGTCCCTTGGTAAGGCCTCTGGTTAAAGATGGGTCTGCAATATAGGAGAGCTGGATTCAATACCAGATTGTCTTTATGTATTCCCACCTCCCTTGGCCTCAACTCCTTCCTCCGCCTTGGGTCTTCTCCTCACCTTAATATTGTAAAAGGTGAATTCTCCGTCCTGCTCCTCGTGGCAGGGGTGCGTACATGTGGGGGGCGAGCAGCGACCAAGTTACTTCACTGGTGCAAGCCCCACTGTGGGAATCCAGGCCTGCTGCGACTCCGTTTACAGTCTTTATATGCAGTTCTTCTGCTCCTCTTAGTTCGAATAATAATGTCTTGCTTCTTTCCTGTAAGGTACGGAAAAGTATTTTGGTGTTATCATTCAGTTTGAAGATGAGCATGGGCCGGTAGGCGAAAGCGCGGTGTGCGCGATGCTGTCCGGTGAGTAATGCACGATGCGCAGCTCTGTTTCGCCTTTTCTATTGCTAACATGTGTTTTTTCTCTCTTTGCAGGTTGCGATGTTCCTCGCCGAGCGCCGTAATGTTCCAGCAATGATACTGACCACGAGATGACTACCCAGGTAAGAATTGTGTGGCTTTCTTCATTCGGGAGGAAATGTGAGTAAACGCTTACTAATGCTGTCTTTCTTTCTCCTCTTTCCAGGTTATGGTATTCCAGGATGCATGGGGTGCCGGATGATGGAGTTTGTACCTTCAGGTGAGTGGAACTGAAGTCAGTGATGGATTGAAGACAGGACACTGTTCCAGGTAAGTTTCGTAGTGTTCTTTCTCTCTGTGCAGGTCCTTGGTTTCAGGTAAAATGGCATCAAAGAACTGGACACGGTGAGCGTTACGCTGCCCACAGCAGAATAACACAAAGCATGTTCTGCTGTTTGGGTGTGGTTTAAATAGTCTCAGGTAAAGTAGTCCAGGTAAAATAGTCCCAGGCCTGCCACACCCAAAGTAGTCCAGGTAAAGTAGTCCCAGGCCTGCCACACCCAAAAGACTACCCCGCATAGCTCAGTTCCTTGTAACTGAGCTATGTGTGTGCCTCCATGTTGGCTGAACCCGCCCCCAGGTTAAATAGTCCCAAGTAAATAGTCCTATTCTAATGTTGGTCTTAATGATGGTTATGAGCCTGGCGCTGACTCCAAGAGAGTCTTGTATGAGGTTTTAAGGCCTTTGACCTGGGCCTAACTGGAAGGCTGACTTGCCAGTGAGAGCCAGGGGCAAGGGTCATGACAGCACTCCCCCCAAGGCCCCGCTCATGGTGGAACTTCTGCCTGGTCCTGGTTTGGCTAGGTGATTCTGATGGAACTTTTTAATTAATCGAGGTACATGGATGTATTCACTAGGTTCCCATGATCTGTCTTGAGGGCCGTATCCCTTCCAATCAACTAAGTAGTATAGTTTGGAGCTGGCGTATTTTGAGTCTAGGATATCATTTACTTCAAACTCTGTTTTTCTTTCAACTAATACTGATTTTAGTGGTGTTGTAACCCGAGTACCGGGTTGTACCGGTTTCAGGAGTGATACGTGAAACACAGGATGAATCTGCATAGTGGGTGGAAGGGCTAATTTAACTGCCACTGGATTTATTATGGATTCAATAGAATAAAGACCCAGACATCGGGGACGAAAGGTCTGAGTCCCTTTTATGGGCACATATTTTGATACTAACCAGACCTTGTCTTCAATTTGATAGTCAGGGGCTTTACTACGATGTTGGTCAGCGAATTTCTTTTGTCTGTTCTTGGCTTGGAGTAAATGGTCTGCTGCTTCTTTGAAGGCCTGGGAAATAGTCGCATTTAGGGTTTTAACCGCTGGCATTTCCAAAGGGGTTGGGAGATCCAATTCTGAAGTACGTGGATGTCTACCATATATAGTGTAGAAAGGGGTTTGTCCAGTGCTGGTGTGTAATGAATTATTATAGGCATATTCAGCTATCCATAACAAGTCCTTCCAATTTCTTTCCACTTGATGTAACATGCAATGTAAGTATTGCTCGAGGGTTTGGTTTGTTCTTTCTGTTTGGCCATCTGTTTGAGGATGGTGACTTGTGGATAGTCGAATGTCAATTTGGGCCATTGAACAGCATTTCCTCCAGAAGTTGGATACGAACTGACTACCTCGTTCTGAGATCAAGACCGATGGAAAGCCATGTAGCCAATACCATTTCCTCCAGGAATATTTTTGCTAAATTGGATGCATTTGGAAGACCCTTAAAAGGAATAAAGTGTGCCATTTTAGAGAACAACTCTAGAACTACTAAAATGGCATTGAATCCTTGACTGGGAGGTAGATCTGTAATGAAATCAAGGGACAGTGTGTGCCATGGTGCGGGAGGAATTTCCAATGGTTGGATAAGACCAGCTGGTTTCTACTTTTGGACTTGTTTTGTGCACACACACCGCAAGGTTGGATAAATTGTATGATGTCTTTACGCCATGTGGGCCACCAATACTTTTGTTTTACTTTTACTAGAGTTTTGGCAATTCCAGGATGACCTTCAATCAGGGAGTCGTGATAACCCGAAATAACCTGCTCTTGTAAATCTTTACTTGCCAAGTATAGACAGTTCCAAAAATATGGTAACTGGTCTTTAATGGTGTAATGTTCTCCTTGAGTACACCACTCTTGTGAGAAAGTGGGATCCATTAATAGTTGGCTCTTGGTTTGGATTTCAGCCCGTGTCAATATTGTCATAAGACCCAGGAGTTTGTCTTCTGGAATGATGGCTACTGGATCTGGGGTTATGTATACCTTTTCCTCAACACCATTGTGGGACAAGGCGTCAGCCTTCCCGTTTCGGACTCCTGGCCGGTAGTTGATCACATAGTCAGATTCAGCGAAGAAAGGAGCCCACCGCAGTTGATGGGATGATTGAGCCTTTGCTGTTTTTAGGTATTGCAGGTTTCGATGATCAGTTATGACTGTGACAGTATGTCTAGCACCAAAGAGATAGTGTCGCCATGCCTTGAAAGCTGATTTTATAGCCAAGAGTTCTTTGTCTGTGATAGCATAGTTGAGTTCGGGAGGTGAGAATTTTCGTGACCAGAAAGCCACAGGGTGTAACTGGCCAGTTTCTGGGTCCCTTTGTGAGAGAACAGCTCCCATAGCCATACTAGAGGCATCTGTTTCAACTATATAAGGGAGGTCTGAGCGAGGATGCCATAGAACTGGAGCCGAAGTGATTTTTTTCTTAAGTTCTTGAAAGGCCTTCTCTGCTTCTTCGGTCCAATGGAACTTTTTATTGTTTTTTCTCAATAGTGATGTAATTGGATGCACTATTTGGGAAATATCTGGGATGAAACGGCGGTAAAAGTTTGCAAAGCCCAACATACTCTGGATTCCTTTAAATTAAGTTTTTTGACGGCCAGTTAAGAATGGCATCTAACTTGTGCCTATCCATTCTGATACCTTTTGGTGTGAGGATAAAACCGAGGAACTCCACTTCAGTGACATGAAAAGAGCATTTTTCAAGTTGAGCATACAGTTTATGTTGGCGGAGTTTAGTAAGGACGGAGCAGACATGCCTGACATGGTCTTCTTTTGTAGAAGAATACACTAAGATGTCATCAATGTAAACCAGGGCTCAGACGTCGATTAACTCCCACAAAACATAATTCATAAAGTACTGGAATGCAGCAGGAGCGTTGCGAAGGCATTACCTGGTATTCATACAAGCCATATTTGGTACGAAAGGCGGTTTTCCATTCGTCTCCTTTCTTCACTCGAACAAGATGGTATGCCCCCCTAAGGTCCAGTTTGGTATAGATTTGGGCGTCTTTGACTTGATCCAATAATTCGGGAATAAGGGGCAGTGGATAGCGTATTTTCACTGTGATCTGGTTTAATGTGCGATAGTCGATGCAAGTCCTCAAATCTACTTCCTTTTGGTACGAAGAAGAAGGGACTGGCTGCCAGTGATTTAGATGGGCGGATAAATCCATTTGCCAGGTACTGATCAAGATAAGATTTCAAATGGAGGTTTTCTGGTTCAGTAAGTGCATAGATTCAACCACAAAGAATTTGCGCACCAGGTATGAGGATGATCTGACAATCGTAGGGCCTGTGCGATGGTATAATATTGGCTTGTTCTTTCTGGAACACGTCTTGAAAATCTTGGTATTCATTTGGTAGACTACTAGCCACACCTAGTACAATCGCCGCCGTACTGGCAGTAGCAGATGTACATAAGTCTGTTTTCCCCTTTTCTTGGTAATATCAGGTGCCAGCACAATCATCGGAAAAGGCCAACTTCTTGGCACGCCAATCTATTAGAGGGTTGTGAGCTACCAACCAAGGCATCCCTAAGATTAGTCGAAAATGAGGAGCTTTGATGAGATCAAATGCAATAGATTTTCGGTGTCCATCCTGGCACAGTAGGGTAAGTGCTGCTGTACATTGGGTTACTGGCCCGGAAGCTATTTCTGTCCCATCAACAGTAGTAACATTTTCAGTAGTCGACTTAGAGCATAAGGGAAGCCCCATCTCTGCTGCCAGATCTTGGTCTACATAATTCCCAACTGCTCCACTGTCTATGTATGCTTCGACAGCATGCATCCGAGACGGTTGTTGGTGATTGATCAAAATGACTGGTAATGCAAAGTGTGAGGTCTGTGGTTCATCCTTCTCGCTCGACAAGCGGACCTCTGCGCTTGCCGGGCTTGGTAGTTTTCCGACTCCTTGTTATTATCTTCCTTCTCTGTGGCTCCAACTGTTCTCCTTGGTGGTTTCACTGGACATTCTTTGAGGAAGTGGCCTGATTTTCCGCAATATAAGCATAATTGATGTTGCCTTCTCTTGTCTCTTTCAGTTTTAGTTAAAGGGGGGCGTATACCTACGATTTGCATGGGTTCTACCATGTTTTCCAATGTACGTGGAACATTATCCTTTGACCGGACATGCACAGCTCGAGTGTCTAACCTTATCCGTTCGCTTTTCGGTCTTGTAATCTTGATCTAATTGCAACACAAGGTTGATGAATTCTCCACAGTCTTTCGGTGGGTTAACCACTTGAGCAAGGACATCCTTTAGTTCCCCTCGTAGACCCTGATGAAATAGTGTGGTCCTTTTTTCCTCAGGCCACCCAGCTTCAACGACTAGTCTGTTAAATGTTGCTATATTTGTAAGCAAGTCTTGACTTCCTTGACGGAGTGACAAAAGTTCATTTTCTAATGCTTGGCCTTGGGTATGACAAGCAAAGAGTTTTTCCATTTCCATCTGGAAACCCCCAAAGTCATGTAACAACGGGTTATCCTGACTTACCAATGGTACCGACCAATCCGCAGCACTGCCACTCAGATATGACAAGACAAAAGCAACCCACGCTTGGTTATTAGGAAAAGCCCCAGGTCTGCAAAGGAAATGAAGACGACACTGGTTCATGAACGTTGCGTACTTCTTGGGGCCCCCTGTAAATCGTTCAGGTGGAGCTAAGGGAACTGCCCCAGGAACAGTTATTTATACTAGATTGGTGGAAGAAGTTGGTACAGGTGCTGGCAGAATGTTACCAGGCAATGGGGTCTGTCCTACCTGTGATTGGAGCAACTGTCTACTTATTTCTTCGGTACGATCCTTAGTAACAATCAAATCCCTCCTAACAGCATTGGTTTCTTGCCTGGCTAAATGTACTTCGGCGCGTAATTTTCCCAACAACTGAACTAACTGGTCAGTCTCTGAAGTCTCCATGACGGCCAGGTGCATAATATTATTGAGGCTTTGCGTCCTGTTACGCTCACCTGGTATCCACGGGACGCCACCCAGCCCTGGTTGGATGATTTGCACTCTCAAACCCTCTCCTGGTCCCTTGGTAAGGCCTCTGGTTAAAGATGGGTCTGCAATATAGGAGAGTTTCATTCAATACCAGATTGTCTTTATGTTTTCCCACCTCCCTTGGCCTCAATTCCTTCCTCCCGCTTGGGCCTTCTCCTCACCTTAATATTGTAAAAGGTGGATTCTCCGTCCTGCTCCTCTTGGCAGGGGTGCGTAGATGGGGGGGCGAGCAGCGACCAAGTTACTTCACTGGTGCAAGCCCCTCTGTGGGAATCCAGGCCTGCTGCGACTCCGTAGGTTTGCTGCTTTACAGTCTTCATATGCAGTTCTTATGTTCCCCTTAGTTCGAATAATAATGTCTTGCTTCTTTCCTTTTAGGTATTGAAAGGTATTTTGGTGTTGTCATGCAGTTTGAAGATGAGCATGGGCCGGTAGGCAAAAGCGCGGTGTGCGCGATGCTGTCCGGTGAGTAATGCGCGATGCGCTGCGCTGTTTCGCTTTTATATTGCTAACCTGTGTCTTTTCTCTCCTTGCAGGTTGCGATGTTCCTCGCTGAGCGCCATAATGTTCCAGCAATGATACTGACCAGGAGATGACTACCCAGGTGAGAATTGTGTGGCTTTCTTCATTCGGGAGGAAACGTGAGTAAACGCTTACTAATGCTGTCTTTCTTTCTCCTCTTTCCAGGTTATGGTATTCCAGGATGCATGCAGTGCCGGATTATGGAGTTCATACCTTCAAGGTGAGTAGAACTGAAGTCAGCGATGGATTGAAAACAGGATACTGTTCCAGGTAAGTTTCGTAGTGTTCTTTCTCTCTCTGCAGGTCCTTGGTTTCAGGTAAGCTGGCATCAAAGAACTGGACACAGTGAGCGTTACGCTACCCTCAGCAGAATAACGCAAAGCATGTTCTGCTGTTTGGGTGTGGTTTAAATAATCTCAGGTAAAGTAGCCAAAGGCGCCAGGACTGACTCCAAGAGAGTCTTGGATGAGGTTTTAACGCCTTTGACCTGGCCCTAATTGGAAGGCTGACTTGCCAGTGAGGGCCAGGGGCAAGGGTCATGACACACGCTCAGTGCTTCTAACTCTCACACTTAAGTACACTACACTTTTCTCTCGAGTCCATATGAGTCCATTTCAACCTAATAATCCTCAAATAGGTTAACTCTGATATGCTGTAACTCCTCAAACGTACTTTCTCCAGACTTCTTCGCACGCACAACTTCTCGTGCAATTCCCATGCACACTTTTCACCATTAAACAGTTTTCACTGCACGCATAAAATTGCATGCTACCTCATGGAAAAGTAAAGGATACACGGCACTGCTTGAAACGTTAACCTTCTCCTATGAGCCAACGAATCGTGGCTCTTACTTGACTTGTCATTGCCACCACAAACTTTCGACGCTGCTTGAAACTTAAACTTCTCCTATGTGCCAAACGTTTGTGGTACTTGACTTGACATGACATGGCCGCCATGAACTTCATATCGTCCTTTGCTGTTGCGGCACTTTGATAGAGTAGGAAAGTAGCTGCATTCCCTTCACTTCGAGCGTCTTCATTCCAACACTTCACCAACTCCCCTACATGGCCTTGTGACATCATCAGATGCACACAAACCACAGAGCCATATGGAGCGCTCCCGGCCCAACGGTCGTCGTCCAGGTACGATACACTGTACTCCACAAAGTCCAGGCTGAACCATACACTAGGAGCCCCAACTCACACGCAGCTCCTTCTGGCACTATCTCAGATCATAAACGCATATGTCCAGGCATACGTTGGTACCTGACATCTCTTATGGTCACACTGTAACTGGGCTTCCCCCTGGACGCTCCACCTCTGGTGCCTTTTTCTGCCAACTTGGGACACTACTTCACTTTCAGCGCTGGGACCTACTGGGGCACCCTTCAGCTCTCTGTCCTAGGAGCGCTTAACTACAAGCTCATCTTCTTTGGGCCCTGCTTCACACTTCACAGTTTGGCGTTGATATGCCGGTGCTCCAATCCTACTTCATCCTTCATTTTAGGGGCTACTCTTTCATAGTGGGGCTTCACAACTTTGCCCAATTAATACTTCTTCTACTTTAGAAATCTGAACCCCTTATCCTTGCACAGGTGCACTATTCACTGGTTAGTCTTTCCTTCCCTTGCGCAGTGTACCCTTGGGTGATGGGACTTCTGCTTGCTCTCTGGGGGGCAGTGGTTACTCTGCTTCTTCAGCTGCTGCTCTCCCCTCAGCAGCTTTCTTTGTCTTGTTATGCGCAGGTTCTTAGTAATCCTCATCGCCAATGTTAAAAAGCAAATCTGCAGTCTTCTTGATCTTATTGGTATTTATTTGTATTTATTTGTATTTGTACAGGAACTTTATTAGTAAGTTACATGAAAATATGTCACGGCAAGAATGATGACTTTGTTCCTCTTCACTCTAAGGGTACCTCTCTTAATGATTCCTACCTAATCAGAATGTATCCTTTGTACTTGGGTGGGTTAAGCAACTTGCCCTGCCTGCCAGGGACTAGGGCAAGTTGGTGTGTATGGGCCGTGTTTCAGTGCTTTCTGTCATATGTACTTACTGGAGGGTTTCTGACCAAACAAGTGTGGAAGACTGCCCGGGCAGAGGATGTCATGGCTGGGACTGTTTATAAAGTACTGATCTTCATTAGCTCATGCAGTTTTGGGTAACTGTCAATAGTGTCTGGATGGAAACAGAATCTAACCTGTGTATTGTTTGTGCCAGAGTTTTGGAAGGCTATATAATGTAGCTGCGGGGTGAGTTAGGCTACTCTTACACCAACTGGAAATTTGGCCCCCCCAGTAACACATCTGGCCCACCTAGATGATACATTCTGGAGCTGGGCATGGCTTAACCTTCTGTCAAACTATAATTCCTTCCTGGTTAAGTTTCTGACTTTCTAACTTCTGTGTCTTAGCTGCCTGCAGTTCTGAGCACGATCTTCCGCTCATACATCTCCACCAGAAATCTTCCACGCTAACACTTGACGGTTGCTGTCCTGTTCTCTCTCTGCATTCCACCTTAACAAAGTCCTGGATACCTTTAATGACCCGTTTCCCTTCTGCAGACCTTTCCTTTAGCTGCGGTTCCTGCTGTTGGTGTTATCTCTCGAGTCCTCCGTGCTCCCGGCTCCATGATCACGGAGGTAGGCTTACCGATCTGCAGATTCTTCTCGGCAGCTCTCTGCCATTGCTAATTCCCTTTCTACTATTCCCCTCGCATTCTGTTCCTTACAAACCTACAAAATTCTCAAACAAATGAAGAGCCACAGATCATTGCCTTTGCACACACTCAGCTTAAACCTCCACGAGAAATACACATGGTAACACTAACCGCAATACATTTAGATCAGCTTGCAGAGATTAAACACCCTGTTAACGAAATCCACTTTTCTTACAGTTAGGCAGTCCATACTCCGACAGACGACACGTCAGCATACCCGGCTCAGAAGAACAGACTTCCATTCATCTATTGATACGAAGACGTCTCCAGAGAGGGGTTTCTTCCCCAGAGGGTTTCCCTGCGGGTTCTGCTCTTCCCATTTTGGTACAATCCGGAAGGGAGCCATAGAGCCCTTGGGGAAATCTCTTTCCAGCTACCTCTCCACTGCGGATACAGGTTAGTGCAAAGTGGAATGAAACTGATTCATGTTTTTCTTGCTTTCACTTGAATCCAATTGTGACACTGAGGGAGTTGGCGAGATAAGGCTATGGCCTTTAGGCTTTCCCTAGTGCGGGCACTGAGAAGTGTGACAAGTCGCTCAATGAACCGCATGACAACTCCTTATATGTTTCAACTTTTCATTATGAAAGAAAATATGTACACACAGCAATCAGGGTTTCCAAGCTAGGAGTGGCCCCTGCAGCCTTTCTTTAACCTTGATGTGGGTCCCCACCTTCAGACCCTAAGACTCCTCTTTCACCATGATTTTTCCATATGGTTGCTTGACTACAGCCAAGGTACCCCTACAATCTAGGTCTCGCACTCACCCTATGGAGGCCTAAAAAACAAAGCCTTATCTGACTCACTCCCTGCCTAAGAGTTCCCTATAGCAACCAGTGTCTCTTTCCCAATCTCTAGCTGAGCTGCTCCTCTGGGGGCCAGGACCTCCTTTGAAATCTTCAAGAAGACTTCTAGTCCATCCCCTTTTAAATCTCCATTCTCTTGCAGGCAGCTATGTACTCATACAAATTGTCTGTTCTAGTATTTTTTCCAGTCCTGTGTGAGTCCTGCTTAAATCATGGGTTAAGCAAGCTTCCTCAGTTTACCCTGTTCCGATGCAGTCCCCCTCCATCTTTCTGATGTTGCCCCACTGTTCCCTGTGGTCCATCTAGGATTGGTGGGAAAGGCATTGGATGCACAGGTCAACTTGGGAGGAGGAAACCCCATCGTATTACCATTTTGGCAACAACTCCATTCCACTTGCTCCAGACCGGGTTTTGTCAGTTGGGTCCTGGTGTCTTCTGGTAGTTGTAGTTTGAGTTTTCCTTCAGTTGGTATTGCTTCCCTTGATTCCTGCCAGGCTTCTCAGGTCTCAGGTGTTTGCTGGACCTTCTGTTCTCTCAAAAAGAAGAAAAAGAGGCCAGGCCAGCCCAGAGGCTGATATGTATTGTTTCAAGGAGAGAGGCACCAATATATATGCGTGATACTAGAAACACCAGTGAGCTGGGGAACAGGTCCCCCCTCAACTCCACCCTCTCCTTTGACAGAGTCATACCAATCACTAGTCACCACTAAAAATATGATCTCTAAAAGACTAAACTAATGTTAGGTACCTTAAACATTCAATATTTTTACCAATTCTTCCACGGTCCTACACTTGAATTGGTCATACCTTGAATGACATTTTCACTCTTGCCCCTTCTTTCTCAGTTAGCTCTCCTCACCTGGATGTATGAACAGACCATATTGGTATCCCATTTTACTTTCGAGCAGTCTCAACAAAGATCTCTATATTGTCTACTGTTCACTGTACCTCCTTGGCTCCCTATATTACATCAATGCATATCTCCATAACCAAGGATCTGAAGGCATCTGAGATGTTTGACATGTTAAATGTCTAGCCGTGCTAGTAAGGCTAAATATTATGGCCCAAGAATCACTGAAGCAGCATGTGCCTCGCGTGAGCTCTTTAGAGTGGCCAAAGAGATTTCTACCTGCCGTGTGGGGAACTCTGTCCCACCACGGGATGCTCAGGTTAGGTGCAATGAAATTAGTACCTTCTTTTCTGAAAAAATCCTTGAGATTCGTAAGGGCATTCAGATCAGACAACAAGAGGGGAATGCTGGGTTTAATAGTCTGAGTATTGACTTAGCCCCTATAGCTGGGACCAGGATATTTAAATTGGATCCTACTGATGAAACATCTATTCAGATCGCTCCTTTTGGGCTTAAATCTGCCTCGCCTTGTGATGCGGTTCGCGTTTGCATCCTGAAAACCCTCCTGCAGAGCACCCTGGGTATGTTGACGGCTCCTGTTCAGCATTCCTTTTCTACTGGCTTGGTCCCGGATGCTCTAAAACGCACAGTGGTTTGTCACTAATTAAAAAAGCCAATTTGGATCCGCGTGTGTCGACCAACTACAGGCCCATCTCTTTGCTTCCTGTTATTATGAAGCTGATGGAGGCAGTGACCACGCCTCAAATCTCCAGGTTCCTAGAAACCAATGTCTGTGTCTGTCTTCATCTGTTTCAAACAGGTTTCTGCCCCAAAATGGGGCACTGTTTCAGGACCGCAGAGAGCCTGGAGTTCTTATTCTCCTTGATCTCTCTGCGGCCTTCAACAGAGAAGACCATCATATTTTGTTGGGCAGGTTGGAGCAGGTGAGTGCCACCGGATCGGTCCTGGCCTGGTTTAAGTGTTTCCTCGAGCGCCGCTCTCAGACGGTCTCCTTTCAGGGATGTTTTTCTTCCCTCGTTCAGCTGCTTTGTGGAGTGCCGCAACGGTCGGCCCTATCCCCTCTCCTGTTTAATTTGTATTTGCGGATGCTGGCCAATCTTATTTCAGATTGCGGTGTGCTCTTTTATTCCTTCGCAGATGACACACAGTTAATATTTCGACCAGACTCTCCGGTGACTGCATCTCCCAGTCAGCTGCGTAACTGCCTGGAGGGAGTGGGCTCTGGGATGGCAGCAAACTGGCTCCAGCTAAACGGCAATAAAACCAAGGTGCTGGTGGTTGGTCCGAAGGGTAGTAATCATCTTTGGAATGCGCAATATTGGCCAGATTCTTTTGGCCCTTGTCCAGTCCCCTGTGCTTCTGTGGAAAGCGTGGGCGTGAAACATTTACCTGATGGGTCACATGAAGCCCAAATTTCCACTATATGTGGAGCGGGCTTTGGAAAATTGAAAGCCCTGCAAACAATTCTTCCTTTGCTCCCTCTGGAAATTTGTGCCACATTAGTAACCTCTTCAGTAATGGGTTGGTAGATTACTGCAATGGTATCTACTTAGGACACTCGAAGCATCAGATTCAGAGACTTCAAGTTCTCCAGAATGCAGCAGATCGACTTGCTTTTCAAGCCCTTAGGCTCACTTCTTCCACTGCTCTGCTTCTCCAGCTCCACTGGTAGCCGGTGGGAGCTAGGATTCAGTTCAAGATTCTGTGCAAAGTGCACTGAGCTCTCCACAATATTGAACCTCATTACTTGAGGAAAGAATTGGTAAGGTATTACCCAGCCAGAAGTCTGCAGTCGGAAACGCACATTTTGCTGGAAATCCCTAAATTCCGGTGCAAGCGTTTGGGTGGCCGTTCGTTTTTGGTGCTAGCCCCCACCTTATGGAATGCTTTGCCATTCCATTTGAGAGCTCAGACCGTATATCTTCCCTTTAGGAAGTTATTAAAGACCCATCTTTTTGGTTCTGTGATGGCTTCTTAGGTTTTAGGTTGTGACTTCTCGTTATGAAATAAAACAACTGCTTCTCCTCAGCGCCTTGATGCACTTGGGCCACAATTCGTGCTTTATAAATCTTAAATAAATAAATAAATACATGAGTCCCTTAAGTTAGCTCTTCATATCTTAGCACCTCCAAAATTGGAACAATCTACAAGAGCTAAGAATCAATAACCTTCTTACTCTAAGTCAGGGGTCTGCAACCTTTAGCTCTCCAGAAATATTGGACTAAAACCAACATTAGCCACAATATTGAATGGTGAAGGATCATGGGGTTTGTGGTCCAATACATATGAAGAGCTGCAGGTTGCAGGCCCCTCCTCTAAAGACTTAATAGAAGCGAAATGACTGCTGTACAAAGCAGAGCATAAAAGGCACCTCTTTGAATCACAAAATGATCTGATAATTTTAAACAAAAAGATCAAAATATAAAAAAAGAAATATACTTACCCGCCAAGAAAGCCTGTGTAGCTCACCACATTTGTTCGACGGGTAGCGTTTTGAAGGAACTTTTTAAATTTCATTTTGCTATTTTCTAACAATAAAACAGAAAAAGCAGTGTTCTGCCCTTCCTCAAACTCTTCAAAATACCCAGCAGTCCCATGGCATTCAAGTTTCAGAATACAACAAAGGACAATATTCAGCAAACACATGATTACCCGCCACTGCCCAGTCAAGATACCTTTGCCATTCTGGTACTGTCCTTTCAGCATCAGATCTGGTAAAACACAGTGCCAATAAAGAATCAGTTTCACGGTTTAGTCTGAAATCTACAAGCCATTGTTAATATGGCAGGCGGCCTGAAGACATCCATGCCATGGACAACCGACACTGGGCTACAAAAGCACCACTTGCCAAAAACTGACACATTTTCTGATATTTTCTTATTATCCTTAAGTATTGGTATCTGTCCTAATATACGAATACCCACAGTGCATTGTATGATGACAGAGCTTGCAAGTCACGTGATATATTAACGAAGTCTCTTCTATATGAAGAAAATGCACCTGTCCCTCATCCCACAGCGTGGGCACGGCGCAGGCTTGGTAGTGTCAATGATTTGCCGCTTCTGATTTGTTGCATGTATCTTAATTAAAAATGTAAACAGAATAATTTAAAATTTGGCATTTATGGAGATCCGCTTCACTAATGCATAGCGGCTGTGCGACTGCGCATCTGCCATTGTAGGAGAAGCATCTTGAGCCCAGTTTTCATTGGAAAAAGCCACTGAAATACAATCTTGCAGCATTTTGTGTAAAACAGCCTCGTTACCAAATCCAGAAGCCAGCTCCATCAATCCCCTCTAGTAAAACATAATCTTTCAGGGCATTGTGAAAAGTAAGGGGACACTGAATGCAGCAACTTCCTCACTTGAAGATTCAAAATGTGAACCTACCATCTAATCCCATTTTACCAACAAAATCATCTAATGTGATGAATCTATCATTCAAAGAAAGACATCTGTCGCACTAGTGAAACGTAAAAGAGCAAAGTACCCCTGTCGATATAGGCAGAGGCCAGTATGGAAAATCTCCCGAGGAAAAACCTAAAGGATAGTTTGGCACGCACCCACGTTCGCAGCAGAGTGTTGTGTCTTGTGCTCCCTGCCTTGGTCCTGCATGGAAGCAATACCAACTGAAGGAAAACTCAAACTACAACTACCAGAAGACACTAGAACCCAACTGACAATACCCGGTCCCGAGCAAGTGGAATGGAGTTGTTGTCAAAATGGTAATAGGATAGGGTTTCCTCCTCCCAAGTTGACTGGTGCATCCAATGCCCATTTGCGCTGCGGGCCTGGCCAGCCCAGTCTGGTTGCTTGCTTCCTTCACCACCTCCTGGAGTATTCGAATTGTTAGCCCCATATGGGCTTCAGGGCTGCTAATCGCACTTTGGTCGCTGCTTTTTTCCACCCTCTCATGGGGCATTCATATTTTCAGTCTGTAGGGGGCTTGATGTTGGCCCTGCCGCCCTCCAACTGCTCCTCTGGAACTGCTGAGTACCTGTGTGTCAGCGCCACTACTCGGTAGTGGAAGGGGTCACTCTGGTGCCTGCGGGTCATCTTTACCTTTGCTTCGGTTCCTCTTCCATCGCTATGCTTTGGCATCGGGGAGGTAGGTTGCAGGGACATCATCTTTCAGCAGGTTCTGCTTTGTGCTCCCGCAGTTCCCATCTGGGTATCGGCTTCTCTGGAGTGACAGTGCTCTATGCGCTGCTGTGGGACTCTGCCCACCATGCCGACTGTGCGGCTGTCAGCTCCTTCTGTCTGGGAGTGTCTCCCACCTTTGCACGTCTGGACAAGCTGGCGTTTCCTGCCATCTGGCTGATTCTCTCCTCAATGATTGACGTTCCTCTGTATTTGAGTTCTTCCCTGGAATGGAAGGGAAGACTGCATTGGTTCTGGTTTGCAGAAAGAGGCTGCCATGAATATAGGTCAGGCACAAAGCCATCAGAGGCCCTGTTCAACTCCCATATAGCCACCAAACATGGGGCACTTTGACGTGAGGCGAACAATGTAGCAGAGAATCAGTGAAACCAGGTTTGCATATGATCGTGAGCCTGTTTGCACAATGCTGATTTACTAATTACTGCTCCATAACAATTATGATCCATAGCAGCATTGGTGAGCCATTTGTGAGGGTTTGGAGATGGTGAGAGAGTCTTAGAGTTGGTAGGGGACCAAGTCAGAAGGAGACTTGACCAGAGGCAGGAGAGGCAATCTAGAGGAAGGTGGCTGGAAAAACTGGGAAAACCAGTAGAGATGAAGAAGAGTATATGGTGGTGAACGGAAAGTAACATCAAAGTAAGATATGTTGGGGACGAGAAGGATGTGGTTGGGGTGAGGTGGAGAAGAGTGTTAGAGGAGAGGGTGGGAATACAATCAGAAAGGGAAAGGTGGGATGAAGTTGCAGAAAGGAGCAGTGGCAGAGCATTAAAGCGATAGTGATGAAGAGCATCAAGAGGGATGAGGAGAACAAAAAAGGTGGAGTTTGTAAATAACATCCGGCAAAAGAAGAAGGAGCGCACAAAGGAGGTGGTGGATGCAAAATCAAAGTAAGGAAGGAGGAGAGCAAAATGAAAGAAGTTGGGGGTAACATCATAGAGAAGGAGACGAGCAGTGAGCAGGGGGTTGGAAAGAACATCAGAGGAAAGGCAGAAGGGATTTCTAAGGAGGTTGGAAGGTGCATGGGGCGAAAGTAGGAGGAAACTGAGAAGAAAGGGGTTAGGAGGAACAGAAGAAAGTAAGACGAGGTTGGAAAAAACATCAGTGGAAAGGAAATTAAGAACAAGAAGGTGGTTGCAAGGACAACCTGAGGGGAAGAGGAGAGTTATAAGGAGGTGGTTGCGAAAAACCTTTGACCTTTGAGGAGATAGCTGGCGAAAAAGACCAAAGGAAGGACAAGGGAGACATCTGTAGCAGAAACTGTGAAAGTAGAGACCATAGAGAGGTGTGGTGCAGGAGGAAGGCTAAGGACAGTAAGCCGGCAAGCACAAACCCCTTAGAGAGTGATGTAAAGCAGGGAGTAGGAACGAGCATGTGGCATGGCATGAAGGAGGCACAGCCAGAAGAAGGAAAAGACCCACGTATTGGGACTGGAGCCAAAAATACAGCGGAGTTTCGCTTAGGTGGAAGATTGTTGCAAATAATCAAGGAGGTAGTTGAGGGATGGGTGCAGGGAACAAGAGCCAGCGCTCTGTGACAGGACGGTGGCAAAGGTCTCCCAAGAAAAGCCTCCAGAAGAGGCCCCACGGACAACCGCCTGGTGAACCTTCCATGCAATTAATGGACTGTGTTTCATTGCAAGATCTGTCTTCTGCAAGACCCAATCGGTGAGTGCCTGTGAAGGTACATGAGGACTTCGGAGTGAGAGAACCTTGAATAGACTGACAAGATACAGGGGACTGCAGCTATCAATTGCAAAAGAAAAGAAAGACGAGAAAAAGTTATAGGAGCCACTTTAAAACCCTGAGACTGCGAGAGATTGAGAAAGACCGAGGCACCAAGGAGGGGAACCAGTAGTGTCCCTGTTAACATCCAAGGCTTCTTGACAAACAACAATTTTTGACAATATTGTGGTTTTCAATCTAATACTAATGGTGTCCTTAACTTCACAATCGCCATTAGGATAGCTAGTCTAAGGAGCCTTTGAGAGGATAGTTAGTTATTCAGCCTCATTCAAGAAACCTGCCTGAGCTTCTCTAAATCTCACTTTCTTCTCGTTTTGCAAGGCTTTACGTGTTCACAATAGGCAGCTACTTTGCAACCCTTTTATTTGTTTAATATTATTTAAGACAAATTGATGTATGATATGATATGGCATTTTTTATTTTGTATATTTTGTGTGTAATTGTTGCTTGACAATTTTTACAAAAGGAGCATTTATAACACGCCTATACACAAGTGTTTCAAGGTGTGACGAAGCAAGGGAGGGGGAACAAAGGGAAGACTGAGACAGCAATCTTACTAGGCCAAGGGACATTGGCCTCATTATGAGTATGGAGGCAGCCATGCCCTTAAAAAGGGTATGGCTGCCTCCATACCGGGTTCCAGTACCGGGTTCCTCCAATGATGATTTACCAGGCTATTACAACCATGGAGGACCCGGTAAATCCTCATTGGAAAAACCCATCCCCATTCCCATTTGAGCCCCCATATGGCTTAATGGGAATGGGGAGGGTGCTAATAACGGGCCCGTTAATAACAGGCCCGTTATTAGTTCCCGGGTCCCCTTGCGGGACCCGGTAAGGACGCCAGGTTTTACCAGGCGTCCTTACCAGGTCCCGCAAAGGGAACCTCGTAATAGGGCGTCCCGTAATGAAGGTGCCAGTCCCGTACAAGGCATCCTTCATTACGGGAGTGCCATAGCTGTAATGAGGCCCGGAGATCACGCAAGTGCATGCGAGAGGGGTGGGGAAAAGTGCGAGGGCAAAGATCAAAGTTATCCACTTTTAATACATTGCTGTCATACACTGTGGAACATAGTTAAAAAAGACCGATTGTTAGGAAAGATTTCTTAATTGTGGGTAATTTTCCTTCCATGTGGCAACCCCTAAACTTTTTGCTGTTGTTTTCACCATGATCTAGACTTTGCCAGAGAAGTGCAGCCTTCTGCCGCACTCCTCTGGGCTTTCGTTCCATTCTTACGGGGAAACTGACATGCCCTTAGGACAGTCAGTACCGGGAAACGCTGTTTTCCGTAGTTTCTTTATCATGTTGCAGCTTTCGGGCAACATGGCACAAGAGGGCACTGCAAGCTAAGTTACTGCTCTCTTGGGTCTCTAGTCTTCTACAGGCCCTAGATACTCTCTTTGGATTGTAAATGAACGGTGCAAGTGAATCATGGACGGGATTGGTGGCAGCGATCGTTTCTTGTGTTTTTGAGCTCCTTTTGGCGTTTTAAGCGCGTTTCTCGCGCAAAATGGTGGCCTGGCTCCCAAAATGGCCAGACCACGAGGCTCTTTGTCCTGTCCGCTGACCGTCTTGCCCCCTTCACCTCCCCCAGGTCGAGCCGACCCGGGGCCTTCCTTATTTGGGCATGTACTTGCCCGCGAAACACAGATGCTTTTGCGGGCTTCTACAGGCCTGTGTATGCCTCCAGGATGGGGGCTGCGATGTCTGGTCCCAATACACATCCTGGGCGCCAGAGAGTCTAGGGTGGTGTGAATGCCTGGGATCCCCATGGTCCGTGATGAGTACCACAGATGGTGTGAGTGTTTTATGAACGGATCTCCCATTGGGTCCCCTCCGTTCAGGCACAAAGGGAACCGTGGATAAGAGGGGGCTGGAAACGCCACTACAATGTCGATCTCCTGAGTTCTCATGAACAAAGAATATAGGAGCCAAGTATCCTGTAACCACGAGGCTGAACCGAGGATCGCTGGTGACCCGCTGAAGGACTGCTCCTCTGCACTGTTGTCGCTTGGTGAAACCCTTTCTACCTCGGATCGAACGAGAAGGTCTGTACTGGTACTTCGACCCTTGGAATAGTGAGAACAACTATTCTTGGCATCCTCACCATCTCCTGCACATAAGCCTTCGGAAGTGTCTCTGGGCCATCCAGCAGACTGACCAGCCTACCCAGGAGTCTTACTCCGTAACCGCCGTCAGGTTGTGTTGTATTACGAGTCCTTGTCACTCTCACACGATTCGTACACTTGGCATTCCCAGGTCTGAAGTGAGGAGTGTACAGTTGGCTGGAATACACACGGCCGCTCCGTTGCCCTGCTGTGGTAACAAACTGTGCGGGTTCACTGCGTTTGGGATGTCCCCAACTCAACTTCTGCTGCTGCGGAACTTACACGATGACGAGACGTCCCCTGCTCCAATCTGAACCTGCCAGCACTGAAACGGACGCGGAGAAGCCTGGGTCTGCTTGCATCGGGGACCGGTGAGTAGCATAGCTAGGAACTGGTCGCCCTCCTGCAGGAGCCCATAGATTTTCCCCGCTGTGTCAAACAGCATGCCCTCCCGTACTCGCGCTCTGCTTCTGCCCACAGTGGAGGCTGCGCTTGAGTCGCGGAGCTATGTTCATCTTCATTTGTTCACTGAAATAAACTGCCTGATTCCCTCGAAGAGACTCCCGTTTTTGCCCGTGGGCACCAGCGTGTGCAGGTACTTTTGAGAACAAGGCTCCACTCTTCGTAGGGCTTGGACTTCCTTTTAGTTAGGTGCCTCTGAAGGCGGACTGGGTCTAATTATTATTCGCACTGCCTGTTTTCCTCCCCATCTAGGTGGTCTACACATTTCGTGCGTCTAACTCGTTAAACTTGTTTTTATTTGTATATATATTGTATTGGTTTGGTATGTGTTGGTTTACTCGAGTTTTATTGTGATTTCTCGCTACGGTCAATGTTACTAAGGCCTTGTAATAAATGTGTATATATTTTTAATATAACACCTGTTTGGAGTCATTTGTAAGTGTCCTTGCTTTGTGTGCTCATTGCAGGCTTTCCGTCACCCTCACCCCTCTTGAGACCTAGTCTTGAACGCCGCGATCGCTACCTTGATTTGTCTGGCTTGTCCAGAGGTTACCCTGTTCCAAGAAACTAGGCTGGCCTTCTGAACCTCTGCACCTCCAGGACAGAGTTCAGAAATCCGTCTTAACAAATTGGTGGCAGCGGTGGGATACGACTGAAGGTATCCAGTGTTGCGCACAAGCGAAGGCATTTCAAGTTATTCCTACCAGGACAAGTAGTGAATTGTCGTAGTATAACTTTAAAAAGGCCATAGTCCTATCTAACAGTATGTAAACAAATACCTTGTTAACTTTAAATGCTTCTAAATCCGAAACATTGAAAAAGATGTGTGCGGAGAGAGGTGTCTCCTCTCAAGCCACCAAATTGGATATGATCCAAAGAATCGTGGCGTGGCAAGAAGCGCAGCTTGATGCTATAACTTCTGAGGACAGTGCAGAAGGAGGTGGGGCTGCTCTCACTGGTAGAACCGACGGTTCTGCCGCTGCACTGATCCACCGCGACCACGAGGAAAGGGAGGATGAGATGTCTAATGTTTCCTCTGCCAGTGTCGATGGGGAGGCCATGCTTGAATTCAAGAAGCAAGAGCTGCGGTTTAGGCAGAAGGAGCTTGAGTTCAACGTAACCAAACTAACAATCGAACAGGCCGAAAAACAGAAAGACAGGGATCACCAGTTGGAACTGGCCAAGCTTCAGGTTGCAAATGGATCCAAGGGTCCTGGACATGGGTCTGGGGCCTCCTCTCATCCACGGTTTCCAAAAGATCTGCTCAGTGTGTATGAGGAAAAGAATGACATTATGGACTGGCTGAATACGTTTGAGTATGCATGTGAAGTTCAACAAGTTGACAATGCTGATAAGATTGCCTGGTTACTCAGCAGACTGCCCCATTATGGTGTAGTGCCATTATGGAAATGTCGAAGGCTGAGCGAGCAGATTTCGCAATGTTAAAGCAAACTCTCATTTTAAAGTTTGGAAAGACTCCTGCCCAATATTTAAAACGATTCCGAGAGTATAAGAAAAAAGAAGGTGGTACTTGGGTATCTTATGTAACCGAATCCTTAAAAAACTTGACTGGCTGGGTCGAAGGTTATAAGGTTTCTACCTTTGAAGGCCTGATGAATCTTGTCTTGCTGGAACACATTTTTGCATCTTCTTCCCCAGAGCTTAAGCAGCATTTGGCCGATTCGAAGGAGATAGATCCTAAGAAGCTGGCCATTGCAGCAGACTTATGGGTGTCACATCGAGTGTCCCATAAGGACAAAACTCATCCTGGTAAACAGGAGGAAAGGAAAAAGTCCAAAGATAAGGAGGGTGGAGAATCTGTTAAATCTTGTTCTCAAAAGGGCACAAAAAGAAAAATAAGGGTAAGACACAAGAGAACTAACAGGGTAGTGGAGGTCAGCCTCCGAAACAGAACTCTGGTTACAATAAGCCTCCCTATGTAAACAGACCCAATGGATCTTGTTTTGCTTGTGGAGCAACTGACCACGTGAAGGGGGATCCCCGGTGTAAGGTTAAACCTTTGGGGGTCCACTCCGCTAATCTGGCCTTTGCCTCCTATAAGGAAGAAGAGATTACAGGAGCATCCTTCTCCTCACACTCCTTTCCCAGTGGGATAGAAGCTGAGGTAGTTTTAGTTTCCCTGGGTTCCTGGGAGCCTAAAGTCGCAGAGGCTTCTGCTAGGATTCCAGATAATACCAAGCACTACTTTAAAGACAGTGTGCTGATCATTGGAGTGGATATTCCAGCTCTTAGGGATAGTGGGTGCAGTCAAACTGTAGTGGATTCTACCTTGGTAGACTCAGAGGAAGTTGCCAGAGCTACTCTGATGCCCACTAAGTTGGCTGACGGCCCATCTCGCATGTTTCCAGTAATACCTGTAAATCTTACTTTAAATGATACATCAGTCAGGATTCCAGTGAACATTCAGAGAAACGTCCCAGGAAAGGCCTTGTTAGGCAATGATCTCGGAGCTTTAGGGCTCGTAGGAGACACTGCCGACAGACCCTGCACACAGTCTCAAACACGGGCAGCATTGGCCAAGACCAATACGCCGCCCCAGCCGAAGGGGAAGCCCAAGGCAAAAGGAGTAAGTAAGCCAAGACGAGGGAAAGAGAGCATTCCCCGAACTCGCCTACCACTGCGGTGGAGGAAGTTGGTCAATCGCCCGGGCCTGACGAGGAGGTGGCGATGCCTGAAGTATTTGACCCCAACGACCATCCAGAACTAAAAGACTTGTTAGTAGAAGGTGGTCCTGACAGGGAAGAATTCAGTAAAGGCCAACCTGAGTGCCCATCTCTGGAAGGCCTAAGGAGACAGGCCTGCTCCCAGCTTGAGGGTGAACCTCCTGGGACGCATCGGATTTATTGGGAAGGTGGACTCCTGTATAGTGAGCCCACAGCGTCTACAGAAGGAGACCATAGGAGGTTGGTGGTTCCCCTTGCTGTAAGACCCTTCCTCCTGCAGTTGGCGCATGAAGTACCCCTTGCTGGTCACCTTGGTATTAAGAGGACCAAGCAAAGGTTATCCATGCACTTCTACTGGCCCAAGATGGGGGTGCAAGTAGAAAGTCACTGCAGGAGTTGTGCCTCCTGCCAGTTATCTGGTAAGGTTGGCTTGACAATCCAAGCTCCATTGGTACCACTCCCAATTGTGGGAGTACCATTCGAAAGGGTAGGGATCGACATCGTTGGTCCCCTTGACCCGCAAACATCCCCAGGCAATAGGTTTATCCCGGTGCTGGTCGACCATGCAACCAGATATCCTGTGGCCATCCCATTGAAAACTGTAACTGCCAAGTCAGTTGCAAAAGCGTTACTTGGCATATTTACTAGGGTTGGCTTCCCTAAAGAAGTTGTGTCGGATCGTGGCAGCAACTTTATGTCGAAGTATATGCAGGCTATGTGGAAAGAATGTGGGGTCACCTACAAGTTCTCTTCTGCCTGCCACCCCCAGACCAATGGTCTGGTGGAACGTTTCAACAGAACGTTAAAGAGCATGATTGGGGCTCTGGAAGAACCTCAGAGAAGAAATTGGGATCTTCTTTTACCATGCTTACTGTTTGCCTACCGAGAGGTACCACAGGAGGGTGTTAGCTTCAGCCCCTTCGAACTTCTGTTCGGTCATCCTGTACGGGGACCCTTAGCCATAGTCAAAGAGGGATGGGAGATGCCCACTCCCCCTGTTACTACCAACGTAGTAGATTATGTGCTGGGGCTCAGAAAATGGATGGTACTCCTGATGGGCTTGGCTAGTGATAAATTGAAGGCAGGACAAGCGCTGTTGAAACATTGGTACAACCAGAAAGCTTCCCTCATCAACTTTACACCTGGTCAGCAAGTCCTGATCATGAATCCCATAAGGCCTCGAGCTTTACAGGACAAATGGTCAGGCCCTTACACAGTGGTGGAGCCCCTGGGTGAGCTTAACTATTTAGTGGAGCTTGGAAGGCCTGGACAGGCTCCAAAAGTGTTTCACGTCAATAGGCTGAAGGCTTTCGTCCCAAGAGTCGAAATCGCAGCACTGCTACTGGCTTCAGATGTTGAGGAAGAGGAGTCTGAACCTCTCCCCGACCTGGTCCAAAGCGGTCCTTCAGATAGCTCCTTTGAGGGTGTCCGAGTGGCCCCTCACCTGACTTCTAATCAGCAGGGTGAGGTGAAAAGTTTGTTTAGGCAGTTTTCCCCCCTGTTTTCACAGTCGCCTGGTTTGACACCTTGGTGCAAGCATAACATAGACACAGGAGACAGTGTCCCTACCAAAAGTAGGGGATACAGGATGTCAGACAAAGTACGGTCTTACATTAAGACCGAGGTCAACAAGGTCAGTTAGACCTTGGGGTGATTGAACCCTCTAATAGTCCTTGGTCCAGCCCTGTGGTTTTGGTTCCAAAGGCAGGCACTTCTGAATTGAGGTTCTGCATGGATTACAGGGCTCTGAATGCTGTCACCAAGACAGATGCACACCCCTTGCTTCGAACAGATGAGCTGGTGGATACTTTGGGTGCCTCCAAGTACCTCAGCACGTTTGACCTCACTGCTGGCTATTGGCAAATAGCTTTAGCAGAACATGCCAAGGAGAAGACAGCGTTTTCTACTCCAGACGGCCTTTACCAATTCAGGGTAATGCCGTTCGGGTTGAAAAATGCACCTGCCACTTTCCAGAGGCTTGTGAATCATGTGTTGAATGGGTTGGACGAATTCTGCCTTGCATATCTGGACGATATAGCAGTTTTCAGTGCCACCTGGGAAGACCATGTGAAACACCTCGGGATTGTGCTCCAGGCTCTTCAGAAAGCACACTTGACCATAAAGGCTAGTAAATGCCAGATTGGACAAGGCTCAGTGGTTTACCTTGGACATGAAGTAGGTGGAGGGAAGATACAGCCTCTTCCCAGTAAAGTACAAGCAGTACAAGACTGGCCTACCCCCACTACACAGACCCAAGTGAGAGCCTTCTTAGGACTCACAGGGTATTACCGCAACTTCGTGGCAGACTTTGGCACCATAGCTGCCCCTCTGACTGCCCTCACCACTCTGAAGAAACCCAAGGAGGTAACTTGGACCGACTAGTGTGAGAAGGCCTTCAATGGCTTAAAAGACTCCTTGTGCCATGCCCCTGTCCTCAGGGCCCCTGATTATCAAAGACCTTTTATTGTGCAGACTCGCGCCTCTGACACTGGGATAGGAGCTGTACTATCGCAAGTAGATGAGAAGGGTAAGGAACACCCTATTGGTTTTATTAGTTGCCAGCTTAAGGACAGAGAGCTCAGACGGTCCACAGTGGAGAAAGAATGTTTCTCTGTTGTGTGGGCCCTACGGAAGCTGAGGCCCTACCTCTATGGGACCCACTTTACTGTGCAAACTGACCGTAAGCCCTTAAAGTGGCTAATGAACATGAAGGGAGAGAATCCAAAGTTGCTTAGGTGGTCCATAAGTCTACAAGGCTTCGACTTCACTATTGAGCATAGGCCAGGTGTCCAACATAGCAATGCTGATGGGTTGTCCAGAATGTTTAACCGACCTGAACACGAGACTCATCCAGGGGTGGATTAGTTCCCCCTGTCCATAGTCTGGGAGGGGTGAGTGTTAGGAAAGATTTCTTAATTGTGTGTAATTTTTCTTCCATGTGGCAACCCCTAAACTTTTTTCTGTTGTTTTCACCATGATCTAGACTTTGCCAGAGAAGTGCAGCCTTCTGCCGCACTCCTCTGGGCTTTCGCTCCATTTTTACGGGGAAACTAACATGCCCTTAAGATAGTCAGTACCGGGAAACGCTGTTTTCCGTAGTTTCTTTATCATGTTGCAGCTTTCGTGCAACATGGCACAAGAGGGCACTGTAAGCTAAGTTACTGCTCTCTTGGGTCTCCAGTCTTCTACAGGGCCTAGATACTCTCTTTGGATTGTAAATGAATGGTGCAAGTGAATCACGGACGGGATTGGTGGCAGCGATAGTTTCTTGTGTTTTTGAGCTCCTTTTGGCGTTTTAAGCACGTTTCTCGCGCTTAGCCCAAAATGGTGGCCTGGCTCCCAAAATGGCCAGACCACGAGGCTCTTTGTCCTGTCCGCTGACCGTCTTGCCCCCTTCACCTCCCCCAGGTCGAGCCGACCCGGGGCCTTCCTTATTTGGGCATGTACTTGCCCGCGAAACACAGATGCTTTCGCTGTCTTCTACAGGCCTGTGTGTGCCTCCAGGATGGGGGCTGGGATGTCTGGTCCCAATACACATCCTGGGCGCCAGAGAGTCTAGGGTGGTGTGAATGCCTGAGACCCCCGTGGTCCGTGATGAGGTCCACAGATGGTGTGAGTGTTTTATGAGCGGATCTCCCATTGGGTCCCCTCCGTTTAGGCGCGAAGGGAACCGTGGATAAGAGGGGGCTTGGAAACGCTACTACCATGTCGATCTCCTGAGTTCTCACGAACAAAGGAATACAGGAGCCAAGTATCTTGCAACCACGAGGCTGAACCGAGGAATCGCTGGTGACCCGCTGAAGGTCTGCTCCTCTGCACTGCTGTCGCTTAGTGAAACCTTTTCTACCTCGGATTGAACGAGAAGGCCTGTAATGGTACTTCGAACCTTGGAATAGTGGGAACAACTATTCTCGGCATCTTCACCATCTCCTGCACGTAAGCCTTCGGAAGTGTCTCTGGGCCATCCAGCAGACTGACCAGCCTACCCAGGAGTCTTGCTCTGTAACCGCCATCGGGTTGTGTTGTATTACGAGTCCTTGTCACTCTCACACGATTCGTACACTTGGCATTCCCAGGTCTGAAGTGAGGAGTGTACATTTGGCTGGAATACACACGGCCGCGCCGTTGCCCTGCTGTGGTAACAAACTGTGCGGGTTCACTGCGTTTGGGACGTCCCCAACTCAACTTCTGCTGCTGCGGAACTTACACGACGACGAGACGTCCCCTGCTCCTATCTGAACCTGCCAGCACTGAAACGGACGCAGAGAAGCCTGGGTCTGCTTGCATCGGGGACCGGTGAGTAGCATAGCTAGGAACTGGTCGCCCTCCTGCAGGAGCCCATAGCTTTTCCCCGCTGTGTCAAACAGCACGCCTTCCCGTACTCGTGCTCTGCTTCTGCCCACAGTGGAGGCTGCGCTTGAGTCGCGGAGCTCTGTTCATCTTCATTTGTTCACCGAACTAAACTGCCTGATTCCCTCGAAGAGACTCTTCTTTTTGCCCGTTGGCACCAGAGCTCTGTTCATCTTCATTTGTTCACCGAACTAAACTGCCTGATTCCCCCGAAGAGACTCCCCTTTTTGCCCGTTGGCACCAGCGTGTGCAGGTACTTTTGAGCACAAGGCTCCACTCTTCGTAGGGCTTGGACTTCCTTTTAGTTAGGTGCCTCTGAAGGCGGACTGGGTCTAATTATTATTCGCACTGCCTGTTTTCCTCCCCATCTAGGTGGTCTACACATTTTGTGCGTCTAACTCGTTAGACTTGTTTGTATTTGTATATATATTGTATTGGTTTGGTATGTGTTGGTTTACTGGAGTTTTATTGTGATTTCTCGCTACGGTCAATGTTACAAAGGCCTTGTAATAAATGTGTATATATTTTTAATATAACACCTGTTTGGAGTAATTTGTAAGTGTCCTTGCTTTGTGTGCTCATTGCGGGCTTTCCGTCACCCTCACCCCTCTTGAGACCTAGTCTTGACTGCCGCGATAGCTACCTTGATTGGTCTGGCTTGTCCAGAGGTTACCCTGTTCCAAGAAACTAGGCTGGCCTTCTGAACCTCTGCGCCTCCAGGACAGAGTTCAGAAATCCGTCTTAACACCGATCTGTGCATAATGAAAATAACTGTTAACAAAAGTCCTTAACCTCTCGGTGCTGAGGACGTTTGGGGCACATCCTCAAAAGTATGTTTTCAGGGTCCAGGAAATATATTGATTAATACATCTAGCAATGAGGCAGCAATTCCTGCCACAATTAGACGTTTAATCATTCAAGACTGATACGTTCTACTGAGGATTCGCACAGACCAGGCCAAAATGTAGTCGCCACTTCTCTGACCACATTTGATGACCCTCATAACCCCAACAATTTCTTAAGTTACAAATCATAGTACCCTTCCAGGAATGCAGTCGAGATCAATTTTGTGGATATGTTATGGGACCGTGGTTTGCTCGTGAAAGGTGCAACAAAGATCATATAGTGCACATCACACAATGCATCAAAGCCACTGACAGGGGACTAGAATTGAGAGGAATTAATCAAAGAGTTATGACTCTCCAAGTATGGAACTGATAGATCCAATAGTGAGATAATCAACGTGTCACCATCTGGGATGGAGTTAGAATGGATCCCTAATGTTAAGGCATAAGAGTATTCTATTGCCCAAATATAAAAAATATAATACACAGGTCTTGACATGTTCACTGTTGCATCACAGATTCATCATTCTCATATGGAGCAATACTTCTGGCGAAGAGTGTACGCCCAGACGATTTGCCAAGTAGTTGATAACAATTGTGGGGCAGGCAGATGCGGGCGGAAAGAACTGCCTCTGCAGTGGATGAGGAAATGAAGAGGACCCTCTTGGATGCTGTACCAAGATTATTTCAGTGGATTCCAGACATATTCAAATTCAGGCAATTGCTTGTGTGCTGCAGAAAATGTCTTTCAAATCAATGCAGAGTGCAGGGATTAGTCAACTATCTGCTGCACGTGATATGTTGTCAGATGTTCTAATTACTTCTTATGGATATTCTTTTCAGAATTCAAAAGAGTTTCAAATTTGGTCAACAAAAAAAAACAAGTCTAGATGACTTAACACATGACATAATTCTTTTTTTGCACTGCCAGCAGAATACTGAGTCCGGGATCTGTGTCTTATTTTAGCATGCACGAGACCAAAAAGCCCTCATTAGTCGGTGACTGAACAACACTAGCTGATGGTGAACGATTGAGACCGTTTCACAGTTGTTTACAGTTCAGAGGCCAATAACATGCCACCAGGTACTTTCCCCCAATATATCTCATATTTTCTTTTCTCACTCCAATCTCTTTGAGCTCCTAAGGAATACCCCATGGAAACTCTCAAAGGAACTCCCCAAGTGGATCCTTTAACTAACCAACCTATTTCCTCAGCAACTCAAATGGCTAAAAATAATGTTCCATAATAATTTGCTCCCCAATAAAAAGTAGTGCTCAAACATCCAAAATGACACATTCGAGAAGCTCACATCATTCTGGCCTGCCCTGTATGATTGAATAACCACATCACACCAGGACACAGACAGGGCAAAGCAAAAAAGCAAACAACACATGGTATGTAAAAAGGGTTCAATGCCAAAACCCAGCCCATTCAAAGCTGCATACCAAAAAGGCAGTGTTTTAGGCCTATTAGGTGTAGCCGTCGCTCCTCCTTCCTCCCTCCTCCCTACCCCACCACACACCGAGCAGACCCTCTCCCCCACATACACAGACACACACACACATGCACACACATACACACACACACACACAAATACAGACTTACTTGCTGCATGCGTCTGTGTCCTCCCTCTTCTGGCCGCTGTGGCTTGGAAAAACGAAACAGTTTTCGCTTGTACACATTGTGCAGGTCGCAGCCGCTGAATATGGCCCTCAAAATATATAAAAACCAAACGCTGTCGACGGCGAACTGTGGGGTTTCACTTTGGGAATTCTGCACCAAGTTATGCAGTGGGCCAAGACCTTGGGGTCTATTTCATTGAGGATGACCTAGGGTAGCAGCCTGTCTTGCACTGAATAAGAATTCGGAGCAATCCAAAAGCAATTTTAACTCAATTCCTAATCAGTGCATTGTTAGATAATAGATCCGCGCTGGCCGTACCCTGGTTTAAGAAGTTTAGTATAAATGCACCACCGCACTTTAAGACCAGAAAATTCTTAACTGCATTGATGGTAACTCACCTTAGAAATGAACTCCAACTTCAGACAAAGGCTGCACGGGATGCCTTAGAGTTAGGGAAACCTAGCAATCGCAGGCATGCATCTATTTTATCACCCACTATTCAGCAGTACTTAGCCTGGTCTGACCTGATTTATGAGCAGTCATTCATAAACCATGCAAGATTTAATTGTCTACCTCTCAGAGTAGTCACGGCCAGGTGATGGGGTACCACTGCTGAAAACTCATGTTTGCTATGTGATGAGCCTAACAAAGACCTGCTTCATTTCATTCCTTTTTGCACAGGATATGCCCATATTAGAGCTGCCACACTAATTCCTCTTCTCAGAAATAAGGGCGTTATCCAATGTCGTGTTGCTCGGTTCTACCTATCGATGGCGGATATCTCAGAGGTAGGATGGACAATGCTAGCATTTCTGAGACAAGCAGCAAAGAGTAGAAAGGATTGCTTGGTGTTTTTCTGGATTGTGATTATTTGCTTCTATATTTATGCACTTTATCGTTGCAGGATTTGCAGAATGTGTATGTTATTTAGTATTTGTGTTTTGCTTGCATGTTTTTAATTTGTGCTTTCTCTTCAGGCACACTTTTATGGCGCAGAAACCCCTACGAATTGGGATTCTTTTATGCTGTATGTATATGCACTACTGGCACTTTATCAATGTTGGATCTGCAGAATTAGTATGCCGAAATAAAGAATCACTGATTGATTGATTGATATTACAATTATTATTAAGTTATGTACTGCAAGGAAATACAGGTTACAGCAAACATAAATCGATCTTTTGTAAGAACCTTCCTAAGCAGAAAAAGTAGATTAAAACCTAAATATTTTTTACCCTAATGCTTAATCCACACAAAGGGCCTCATTGTGAGTTTCATGGCATATCATGGTTAAAAAAAAGTAACAGTAAATCGATGTCAGTCAGTTTTTGTGGTGATAACGGATTTACTACCAATTTTGCTGCACCAAAAATGTCCAACATTGAAACATATAGCTTGAGGTAACCTCTCCAGTTTACCTCAAGGGTAATGAGGTAGAGTGGAGGGGTTACACCTACTTTAGGGGGATTTACCATGGTGAATTTTCTGCTCACGTTTAATCCTCCAAAGTTCCCATGCTGTCCTATGGATTCAAACAAATGTGGACTAATGCTACTGTTACTGCACAGGTAAGCTGGAGGTAAATCGACATGGTGGCAACAGTAACCTAAGTTGGAGGTACTATTGCCAGAAATACTGCTAAACTTGAAATGATGCCCTAAGTCATTAAACCGTTTTAACAAGGTAGTAACTTTGCATTTTGCCAATTCAAGTAATGCTCTTGCAAAGAACCAAGCAAACATAAATATCATAAGACATATCAAGAAAGTATTGCCTTAAGAATCCTTTGGCAACATGGCATTGTTAAAAAATGGAAACCGCAATGTTTTTCATCATCTTAACCAAAAGACCTGCAAACCAGAATATATCCTTGCACCATGGATGTTAAATCCCTACATACATCATTTCAAATTGAACTAGGCATAAAAATGATTGCTTATATTTTAACAAAAATGTAATGCCAGTTATTTGGAGAAAAATAATATATTTATAGAATTACTTAAAATTCTCCTCTAAATAATTAGATTTTTGCTTTATTTCAATAACATGGCTCCTCAAAAATGTGGCACGCCCATGGGCACTCCTTTTATGCCAACTAATGCCAATCTTGTTATGCCATGTAACTAGGAAGATTATAGATGTATAGATTATGTGATTATAATTTAGAATGGAATTTAGGAAATCTGAAGACCCTATAAACTTCATTTATTTATTTGATTTCTTGTTACGCGCCACATGCCCGTGGGCCTCAGGGTGCACAGAAAACGAAAACAAGACAAACAAAGCATTAAAGGCTGAAGCAGAGGAAGTGTGGAGAAGTCATAAAATTACTGTATGTTAAAAAGGTGAGTCTTTATAGCTCTTTTAAAAACAAGGTAGTTTTGAACCTGGCGTATTGTAGGTGGAAGTACATTCCATAGGAGAGGACCCTGGAAGTCGAGAGTGATACCTCCAAATTTAGCGATTTTGAATCTGGGGGAAGCAGGAACTGTAGCAGTAGAGGAACGAAGGTTCCTGCTGGTTGTCTTGACTTCGATACGTTCTGACGAATATAAGGCACTGCTTAAGGACACACACTTGTGCGTCATTGTTAACACTTTGAGGGTAATTCATAGAATTCAGTGCACAAGTGGTGCACGCAGCTGGCACACAGTGTGCGCGTGCGACTTTCTGCGCCAGCCGCATGTGCTAAAATCCATTTCCGCGGACAGCGTATTCATGGATTTTAGCTACCAAGACCAGCCGTGGCGCACAGTGGCGCAGCGACCCTGCAGCAGCGCCAGTTACGACCCCAAGAACGCCCCTTGCGCAAGGAAAAGCCATCAAAATCCCCAATCCAGTGCAAAGGGTTGCACTAACCCTGTACCAGTATACAGGGCCGCCACACAGCACACGGCAAGCGGGGAACGTGTATTACTGGGGTTTGCGGGAAGTTTCACACGCGATTGGAGCGTAGTATGTGTATTTCGGGTGTGGGCGGGAAGTTTCACACTCGATCGGAGCGGGGTATGTGTAATTCGGGGATGCGCGGGAAGTTTCACACGCGATAGGCCCTGTGCGAGTGGGGTGTGTGTATTCCTGGGGTGCGCGGGTGGTTTCACATGCGATCGGAGCAGGGTACATGTAATTCGGGGGTGTGCGGGAAGTTTCACATGCGGTAGGCCCTGTGCGAGTGGGGTACGTGTATTCCTGGGGTGCGCGAGAGGTTTCACACGCGATCGGAGTGGGATACGTGTAAATCGGGGGTGCACGGGAAGTGTCACATGCGATTGGCCCTGTGCGAGTGGGGTACGTATATTCCTGGGGTGCGCGGGAGGTTTCACACGTGATTGGCCCTGTGCGAGTGGGGTATGTGTATTCCTGGAGTGTGCGGGAGGTTTCACACGCGATCGAAGCGGGGTACGTGTAAATCAGGGGTGCGCAGGAAGCTTCACATGCAATTGGCCCTGTGCGAGTGGGGTACGTGGATTACTGTGGTTCGCGGGAAGTTACACACGCGATTGGCCCTGTGCGAGTGGGGTATGTGTATTCCTGGGGTGCGCGGGAGGTTTCACACGCGATCGGAGTGGGGTACATGTAAATCGGGGGTGCGCGGGAAGCTTCACACGTGATTGCCCTGTGCGTGTGGGGTACGTGTATTCCTGGGGTGCTTGGGAAGTTTCACAAGCGATCGGAGAAGGCAACGTGTATTTCGGGGGTTCGCGGGAAGTTTCACACGCGATAGGCCCTGTGCGAGTGGGGTACGTGTATTCCTGGGGTGCGTGGGAGGTTTCACAAGCGATCAGAGCGGGGTTCATGTAAATCGGGGGTGTGCGGGAAGTTTCACACGCGATTGGCCCTGTGCGAGTGGGGTAAGTGTATTCCTGGGGTGTGCAGGAAGTTTCACACGCGATTGGCCCTGTGCGAGTGGGGTACATGGATTACTGGGGTTCGCAGGAAGTTACACATGCGATTGGCCCTGTGCGAGTGGGGTAAGTGTATTCCTGGGGTGCGTGGGAGGTTTCACATGCGATCGGAGCGGGCTATGTGTAAATCGGGGGTACACGGGAAGCTTCACACGTGATTGGTCCTGTGCGAGTGGGGTACGTGTATTCCTGGGGTGCGCAGGAAGTTTCACATGCGATCGGAGAGCGGAACATGTATTTCGGAGGTTCGTGGGAAGTTTCACACGCGATAGGCCCTGTGCGCGTGGGGTACGTGTATTCCTGGGGTGTGCGGGAAGTTTCACACGCGATTGGAGAGGGGAACTTGTATTTCGGAGGTTCGCGGGAAGTTTCACACGCGATAGGCCCTGTGCGAGTGGGGTACTTGTATTCCTGGGGTGCGCGGGAAGTTTCACACGCGATTGGCCCTGTGCGAGTGGGGTACGTGGATTACTGGGCTTCGCAGGAAGTTACACACGCGATTGGCCCTTTGCGAGTGGGGTACGTGTATTCCTGGGGTGCGCGGGAGGATTCACACGCAATCGGAGCGGGGTACGTGTAAATCGGGGGTGCGTTGGACGTTTCACACGGGATTGGCCCTGTGCGAGTGGGGTACGTGTATTCCTGGGGTGTGTGGGAAGTTTCACACGCGATTGGAGAGGGGAACGTGTATTTCGGGGGTTCGCGGGAAGTTTCACACTCGATAGGCCCTCTGCGAGTGGGGTACGTGCATTCCTGGGGTGCGTGGGAAGTTTCACACGCGATTGGAGAGGGGAACGTGTATTTCGGGGGTTCGCGGGAAGTTTCACACGTGATAGGCCCTGTGCGAGTGGGGTATGTGTATTCCTGGGGTGCACGGGAAGTTTCACACGCAATCTTGCTGTCAGAGCGGGGTATGTGATTTTCGGGGGTGTCCTACACATGAATTGGCAGTGTGGATCGTCCCAGGTGTTCTCTCTACACCTTCCACGGCCCCTGCAGGCAGCCCACACCATAGGAGACTACCCTGCACCCCTGGTCATGTCCCGCAGGCAGCCCATCCACCATGGGCATGCCCCCCAGCCAAGCCACATGTCAACTTGCACTACTGAACACCAACTCATGTCCCCCAGCACCCACACCCCCCTGCAGTCAGGGGCACCTGCCAGCAGGCCCACACTCATGTCCCACACATGTCCCCCAGCACCCCCACCCCCCAGCAGTCAGGGGCACCTGCCAGCAGGCCCCCACTCATGTCCCCCAGCACCTCCACCCCCAAGCAGTCAGGGGCACCTGCCAGCAGGCCCCCACTAATGTCCCACACATGTCCACCAGCACCCCCACCCCCCAGCAGTCAGGGGCACCTGCCAGCAGGCCCCCACTCATGTCCCACACATGTCCCCCAGCACACCCACCCCCCAGCAGTCAGGGGCACCTGCCAGCAGGCCCCCACTCATGTGCCCCAGCACCCCCACCCCCAAGCAGTCAGGGGCACCTGCCAGCAGGCCCCCACTCATGTCCCACACATGTCCCCCAGCACCCTCACCCCCCAGCAGTCAGGGGCACATGCCAGCAGGCCCCCACTCATGTCCCACACATGTCCCCCAGCACCCCCACCCCCAGCAGTCAGGGGCACCTGCCAGCAGGCCCCCACTCATGTCCCACACATGTCCCCCAGCACCCCCATCCCCCAGCAGTCAGGGGCACATGCCAGCAGGCCCCCACTCATGTCCCACACATGTCCCCCTGCCCCCACATCATGACGATCCTCAATCATGGGCCTAATGGCCAGCCACATCACACCCCACGCCACCCCAGCCCAAAGACCCAACCAAGTATTGCTGTTACGCTCAACTGGCTCCCACAGGGGCATCGATCTAGACTGGACATCTGCGGTCTCCACCAATGTGACGCGTAGTGCCGAGATGACGGACTGGACTGGCCCACCTAGCTTCGTTTGCTTGGCCCGTAGGAATATTCTTCTGCAAATGGAGAAAGGGAATTAACCACCGTGGAGTTGAGCATTAACCCCCACCACTCCCGCTGTTCTCCCCACTGATCACCTTTGATGTCCCCTCTTATAGTCTCACCTGATGGTTTAGAAAGATGAGCTCTCCATCCTGCATTGAGCGCAGGGGCGCATAGATAACCAGTTGCTTCACTGGCTCGAAGGAATTGGTGAGTTCCAGAACAATATTGACTCTGAGATTCCCGGCAAGACGCCGTAAGTATGTAGTTCGTAAGAGTTCAAATGTCTGACTTTCACTCTGTCCGATTCCTTACAGGTTGCAGCTTGACCCTAGCGAGGAGTTCCTCGTAGCAACCGGTAATATTCAGGTAAGGAATTGTATTA
The DNA here is from genome assembly GCF_040938575.1 of Ambystoma mexicanum. Taxonomy (NCBI): domain Eukaryota; kingdom Metazoa; phylum Chordata; class Amphibia; order Caudata; family Ambystomatidae; genus Ambystoma; species Ambystoma mexicanum. The sequence continues at coordinate 1,230,677,107 of NC_090927.1, forward strand.
TTGTAACGCTCACCTGATTCCCGTAGAGGCGCCGGTCTTGACTGGGCGTATACCGTATCTTCAAAGGTGATGTGTAACACACGGCTGGCTCTTTGGGCTGGACCTCTGTGCACTGTATGTCTGACTCGAAGGGTAAGATGTCTGCAGATAGAAAATATGGGATTAAGGAACTGGGTTATTGAATGTCTCTCTCTTCTTCCCTTTCTCTTCTCCTGTAGAACCCCAAAGGTTAACGCTCTCACCTTAGGTAAGTGAACGCTGTGCTCTCCATCTGCCTCGGGGCAGGGTGCTGTAACCAGTTTCTTCACTGGATAAGGGGAGCAGGCCTCTTGACTTCAGAGGACTGCTGTCCGTCGTTTACTGCACGAACGGTAAGTTTTGAGTAATTCTAATGTCTTTAAAGTCTTTAGTAATGATGTTTCTTGTTTTGCAGGGTTCCGGCGATGGCGGATGACGGGCTGAAGTGGGTTGAAGATGGAGCCCGTGTGATGAATAGAAGCGCCTGGAAGCACGTAAGTAAGCGCTTGTTGCCTGCTTCACGATGCGCTCTAACTGTCTTTTTATTTTGCAGGTACAAGTTCGGAGCGGCTGCAGGGTGCCGGAATACCCACTGGGTAAGATGTGGAAAGGAGTAATGGCACGTGAGTATTAAAGTTCCCCAATGTCTTTAAACGCACCTTGTTTTGTCTTTCAGATGCGGGATGCAGCGCCGAAGGCCTCCGGAGCGTGCGAAGAGTTGGTAAGCTTTTGTCTTTCAGATGCCGGAATGCAGTGTAAAGACCTCCGGAGCGCACGAAGAGTAGGTAAGCCTTTGTCTTTCAGATGCCGGAATGCAGCGCGAGGCGTTGGTGACAGCCGATGGACCAGGTAAGTGAAGAGCTGTCACTGAAGACCGTAATGCTAACCTGTTCTTTCTTGTCTTTATAGGTGTTGCTGAAGACTGGATTCAGGATGGTAAGCCTTTTTCCTTAGGCCCAGGATCAGATGCAGAAGACAAGATGAGCGTTCTGCTGCAGAGGATGCAGAATAACGCAAAGCAAGATTCATCCATCGGGTGTGGTTTAAATAGCCTCCTGTAGTGCTTAGGTGTCTCCTTCCACAGCCACGCCTAGGTAAGAAAAGAGTTCCTGCTTTCCAGAAGAGTTCCAGTGTTCTGAATCTAGGGAGTGGCTCCTGCCCCACCCAACAGGAAAAGTAGTTCCAAACAGAAGAGGATCAGAGGCTCAACTGGCAGGCAAGTAAGCAGCATGGTCTGCTGCAGGTAAGTCCACCCAAGCATTATGAGCCCGGCGCTTCCAGCGCTGGGACTGGGCATATTTATGAGCCTGGTGCCACTGGCGCCAGGACTGGGTCCAAAAGGTCCCAATTGGGACTGGTTGGCACTCGGAACCTGGGTTATGGATCTGCTTCCAAGGGAGTTGGGAAAACCCTGACCTTTTGGAAGCAGAGATCATGACAGTACCCCCCTCAAGGCCCCTCCCAAACCGGGCTTCTCCGGGGGTTTTGGCTTGTCAGGAAATGTTCGGTGAAATCTTTTGATTAGGCGAGGAGCGTGGACATATTCAGCAGGTTCCCAGGATCTCTCTTGGGGGCCGTAGCCTTTCCAGTCAATTAGGTAAAATAGTTTAGATTTGGAGATCTTGGAGTCCAGAATGCTTTTGACTTCAAACTCGAGTTCTCCATCAACTAGGATAGGTTTTGGAGATTTAGTTAGTCGGGTTTGAGGTTGCACGGGTTTTAATAGAGAGATGTGGAAGACCGGAAGTATCTTCATGTGCGGGGGCAAGTCCAACTTGACCGCTACTGGGTTTACTATGGTAGTGATGGAATAGGGACCAAGGTATCTTGGGTTGAATGTGCGTGGCCCTTTTAGAGGTAGATATTTGGTGGATAACCAGACTTGATCCCCTACTTGATATTGAGGGGCTTCCTTCCGATGTTGATCTGCTCCTTTCTTGTATTGTTCTTTAGCCCTTTGAAGGTGAGAAACAGCTTCCTTAAAGGCTTGGGTGATTGTAGAATACAGGTAGTCTACTGCTGGTGTTTCAAGATCTTGGAGGGGATCCAACTCCGAGGTTCGAGGGTGACTGCCGTACAAAAGAAAAAACGGGGTTTTCCTAGTTCCCGAATGGACAGAGTTATTGTAGGCATATTCGGCTATCCAAAGGATGTCTTTCCAGGTTTTTTCAGTTTGTTGCAGCATGCAGCGTAAATACTGTTCCAGAGTTTGATTGGTCCTCTCGGTTTGTCCGTCGGTCTGAGGGTGGTGACTGGTCGATAGTCTCACATCAATTTGAGCCGACCGACAGCAACTTCGCCAAAAATGAGAAATAAATTGACTACCTCGATCCGAAATTAGAACCGAAGGAAAACCGTGCAGTCGGACGATGTTTTCGAGAAATTCTCGGGCCAGAGTTGCTGCTGTTGGCAAGCCTTTGAGCGGAATGAAATGCGCCATCTTGGAGAATAAGTCCACGATTACTAGAATCGTATTGTATCCGGAGCATGGAGGTAGATCGGTGATGAAGTCCATAGAAAGCGTATGCCAAGGGCGAGGTGGGATGTCAATAGGGCGTAAGAGGCCTGCTGGTCTTTCCTTTTGACTCTTGTTTTGGGCGCATACTCCACAGGACATTATAAAGTCTCTGATATCTTTTTTCCAAGACGGCCACCAGAAGTAGCGCTTGATCTTTTCTGAGGTCTTGGCCATACCAGGATGTCCTTCCATTAAAGAATCGTGATAACAAGAGATTACTTTTTTCTGTAAATCTGTGCTGGGTAGGTATAATCATTCTTGGAAATACAATAAGTTGTCCTTTACTGCAAAGTCCTTTCCCTGCAGATGCCAATTCTGTATGTCTGCTGGAGTTACAAGTTGCCTGGCTTTATCCTTAACTTCCTCTATGGATTCTGTGGCGATTACACCCAGAATTCTTTGTTCGGGAATGATTGGTACAGGTTTAGGGTTGATCAAGTGTTCTTCCACTCCCATCCGAGAAAGGGCATCAGCTTTACCGTTCTTTGTACCAGGTCGATAGGTAATTATGAAGTCAAACTCGGCAAAGAATAATGCCCAACGGAGTTCTCTAGAGGATTGGGCTTTTGCGGTTTTCAAATATTGCAGGTTTCGGAGATCCGTAATCACAGTAACGGTGTGTCGGGCCCCCGGCAGATAATGCCGCCAAGCCTTAAAGGCAGACTTGATAGCCAGAAGTTCCTTGTCAGTAATCGTGTAATTGATTTCAGGAGGCGAGAATTTGCGGGACCAAAATGCCACGGGATGCAACTGATTGGTTACCGGGTCCTTTTGTGATAGAACTGCCCCCATGGCAAGGCTTGAAGCATCAGTTTCCACGATGTAGGGGAGTTCGGGGCGAGGGTGTTTTAAGATTGGTGCAGAGATAAATTTAGTCTTCAAATCCTGGAAAGCTTGTTCCGCCTCGGTAGACCATTCAAAACGTTTGTTTTACTTTAACAAGGCAGTGATGGGCTGGACTATTCGAGAGAATTCAGGGATAAACCTGCGGTAAAAGTTAGCGAAGCCTAACATGCTTTGCACACCTTTTACGGAGGATGGTGATGGCCATTTCAGAACTGCATCGACCTTCTTTGAATCCATACGCACTCCGCCAGGTGATAATATGAATCCCAAGAATTCAACTTCAGTCACGTTGAAAACACATTTTTCCAACTTAGCGAAAAGTTTGTGTTGACGCAATCTTTCGAGGACCATTTTCACGTGTTTCCGATGTTCAGATTCCGATGAAGAATAAACGAGGATGTCGTCAATGTAAACAACAACACACACATCTATGAGCTCTCTGAGGACATCGTTCATAAAATATTGAAAGGCGGCCGGGGCATTGCAAAGTCCGAAGGGCATGACCTGATATTCAAATAGCCCATACTTGGTGCGGAAGGCCGTCTTCCATTCATCGCCCTCTTTTACTCGTACCAAGTTGTAAGCTCCTCTAAGATCCAGCTTTGTATATATGCATGCTTTTCTGACTTGGTCCAGGAGTTCAGGGATCAAAGGTAACGGATATCTATTCTTAACGGTGATCTGGTTCAGGAAGCGATAATCTATACACGTTCTAAGGTCTCCTTCCTTTTTTGGAACGAAGAACAAAGCTGAAGAAGCAGGGGACTTGGAAGGACGAATAAACCCATTTGCCAGGTATTGATCCAGGTATTGTCGAAGGTGAAGGTTCTCAGGCTCGGTGAGGGCATAAATTCTACTACAAGGAGGAGTAGATCCAGGTATCAGGTCTATCTGGCAGTCATAAGACCTATGAGGAGATAGAGAGTTAGCCTGATCCTTCCGGAAAACATCTTGGTATTCTAGGTATTCGGGAGGTAACTGGGGAGTCTCTGAAGAAATTGCTGCCAGTGCAACACCAGGTGGAGGGTGACAAGTAGATACACATTCTGGAAACTGGACCGTTCTTGCTCGCCAATCGATCAGAGGATTGTGTTTCTCTAACCAAGGTATTCCTAGAATAATCTGAAACTGAGGGGCCTTGATCACATCGAACACGATCTTCTCATGGTGTCCATCTTGACTTACTAGCGTCACCTCTTGAGTGGTATGCGTTACTGGCCCGGAGGCTATCTCCGTACCATCCACCGTAGTAATGACGTCCTTTACAGCCTTGGGACAAAGAGTTAGATTCATCCTCAAAACCATTTCATGATCCACATAATTGCTGATGGCACCGCTGTCGACGTAAGCTTCAATTGCATGTAATCGATCCGAATTATCAGGGCTAATGAGGACCATAGGTATCACGAAATGCGAGGTCACGGAACTGGTTTTCACGCTCGGCAAGAGGATCTCTATTCTTGTCGGGCGAGGTCGTTTCCCTGCTCAGAGTTTGTAACTTTGGTAACTGCAGCTCCTACTGCCTTCTTGGCAGGTTTCACCGGACAGTCTCGAAGAAAGTGCCCTGAGTTTCCGCAATAGAGGCATAATTGCAACTGTTTTCTCCTTTCCCGCTCCTTTTGTGTTAGAGGACCTTTCTGACCCCCTATTTGCATGGGTTCCCCGGAGTCTACTCCTTTGGAAGGAGTTGGCGGTTTGGAAAATACTCGAGCATCAAACTTGGAACGATCGGCCTTCCTGTTCTGCAGTCTGTGATCTATTTGAACGACTAAGTCTATATAGTCCGAACAATCTTGTGGGGGATTCACTACTTGGGCTAACACATCTTTGAGCTCTCCACGTAGACCTCTATAAAACAGCGTAATCCTTTTGTCCTCAGGCCATTGAGTTTCCACTATCAGTCTGTTGAAAGACGCAATATAAGCCAAAAGGTCTTGATTACCTTGTCGCAACGAAAGAAGCTCATTGTCCAAGGCCTGCCCCTGTGAATGTCTTGCGAACAGTTTTTCCATACTGAGCTGAAAAGCTTGAAAATCATGGAGGACCGGATCATCTTGATTTACTAGAGGGATCGACCAGTCTGTCGCATTGCCACTAAGGTACGAAAGCACGAAAGCTACTTTAGCTTGATCAGTTGGAAAGGCTGCTGGCCGGCATAAGAAATGCACCCGGCACTGATTGATAAATACTGCAAACCTCTTTGGGTCACCAGAAAATCGTTCGGGCGGAGCCAGAGGTACATTCCCAGGTAGGTTGATCTGCACTGGATTCATAGAGGATGTAGAAGGAAGATTTCCCCCAGATGCGGGTAACGGGGTCTGTCCGGCTTGTGACTGTAGCAATTGTCTAGCGAGATCATCTGTTCGCTCCTTGGAAATAATCAGTTCCCTTCTTAGAGCGTTCGTTTCCTGATGGGCTGCATGCACTTCTGCCCTTAGTTCCCCAAGTAACTGGGCTAGCTGGTCGGTATCCGAGGTTTCCATAGCGCATGGACGGGAGTTTTGTGGTAGGCTTTGCGTTCTGTAACGCTCACCTGATTCCCGTAGAGGCGCCGGTCTTGACTGGGCGTATACCGTATCTTCAAAGGTGATGTGTAACACACGGCTGGCTCTTTGGGCTGGACCTCTGTGCACTGTATGTCTGACTCGAAGGGTAAGATGTCTGCAGATAGAAAATATGGGATTAAGGAACTGGGTTATTGAATGTCTCTCTCTTCTTCCCTTTCTCTTCTCCTGTAGAACCCCAAAGGTTAACGCTCTCACCTTAGGTAAGTGAACGCCGTGCTCTCCATCTGCCTCGGGGCAGGGTGCTGTAACCAGTTTCTTCACTGGATAAGGGGAGCAGGCCTCTTGACTTCAGAGGACTGCTGTCCGTCGTTTACTGCACGAACGGTAAGTTTCGAGTAATTCTAATGTCTTTAAAGTCTTTAGTAATGATGTTTCTTGTTTTGCAGGGTTCCGGCGATGGCGGATGACGGGCTGAAGTGAGTTGAAGATGGAGCCCGTGTGATGAATAGAAGCGCCTGGAAGCACGTAAGTAAGCGCTTGTTGCCTGCTTCACGATGCGCTCTAACTGTCTTTTTATTTTGCAGGTACAAGTTCGGAGCGGCTGCAGGGTGCCGGAATACCCACTGGGTGAGATGTGGAAAGGAGTAATGGCACGTGAGTATTAAAGTTCCCCAATGTCTTTAAACGCACCTTGTTTTGTCTTTCAGATGCGGGATGCAGCGCCGAAGGCCTCCGGAGCGTGCAAAGAGTTGGTAAGCTTTTGTCTTTCAGATGCCGGAATGCAGTGTGAAGACCTCCGGAGCGCACGAAGAGTAGGTAAGCCTTTGTCTTTCAGATGCCGGAATGCAGCGCGAGGCGTTGGTGACAGCCGATGGACCAGGTAAGTGAAGAGCTGTCACTGAAGACCATAATGCTAACTTGTTCTTTCTTGTCTTTATAGGTGTTGCTGAAGACTGGATTCAGGATGGTAAGCCTTTTTCCTTAGGCCCAGGATCAGATGCAGAAGACACGATGAGCGTTCTGCTGCAGAGGATGCAGAATAACGCAAAGCAAGATTCTTCCATCGGGTGTGGTTTAAATAGCCTCCTGTAGTGCTTAGGTGTCTCCTTCCACAGCCACGCCTAGGTAAGAAAAGAGTTCCTGCTTTCCAGAAGAGTTCCAGTGTTCTGAATCTAGGGAGTGGCTCCTGCCCCACCCAACAGGAAAAGTAGTTCCAAACAGAAGAGGATCAGAGGCTCAACTGGCAGGCAAGTAAGCAGCATGGTCTGCTGCAGGTAAGTCCACCCAAGCATTATGAGCCCGGCGCTTCCAGCGCTGGGACTGGGCATATTTATGAGCCTGGTGCCACTGGCGCCAGGACTGGGTCCAAAAGGTCCCAATTGGGACTGGTTGGCACTCGGAACCTGGGTTATGGATCTGCTTCCAAGGGATTTGGGAAAACCCTGACCTTTTGGAAGCAGAGATCATGACAATTATCCAACACAGTTCGATAAAATAATGTCAATATGTAACCTGTTGCTTTCTCCCTTTTCAGGCGCTGAGAGAAAGTATGAAGTCTCGGGGAATAATGCCTCCGGCGGTAAAATCAGGTAAGTCTATTGTGGTGAGTAGGTTTTCCCTTGTGTGTCCCTTTGTTTCACCTTGCTGTCCTTTCGTTTCCCCTTAGGGGCCGGGGTTCGGCGAGGATGCAGTGGAAGCTGCGCCGACCCGTGAAGAGGAATAGTACCCGGTGGCAAAATCAGGTAAGTCTATGGAGGGTAACTAATATTGCCTCTGTGTATTCCCTTGGCTCACCTTGCTGTTCTTGTCTTCCCCTTAGGTGCCGGAGTGCGGTGGAATGTGAAGATGCTGCGAAGGCCGGTGAGTTCAGCGCGGCGCTGCAGCAGACGAGGCGACGCGCATAAAATAACTTCTTTCTTCCAGCTCGAAGACGCAATGGATTAAGAATTCAGGTAAGGATCAAAGGTATTGCTCTTGTTCTAACCTTTTCTCCTTCTTTCTCCCTATTTCTAGGAGCTCCAGACTCGAGGCGGGCGTGGCAGAAGACTGGATGCAGACTTGCAGGCACAGTGAGCGTTACGCTGCTGGATGCAGACTAACGAGAAGCGTGTGCTGTTCTTTGGGCGTGGTTTAAATAGCCTCCAAAGTAGTCCCAGGTAAGTATTACTCCTCAACCCCACCAGAGTAAAAAAGAGTCCCTAGGTAAAGTAGACCCTTCCAAGCCTCTTTTGGCTTGGAGCTCTTGCAGCATGGTCTGCATTAGGTAAGTTTGCAGCATGGTCTGCATCAGGTAAGTTTTAATCTATGAGCCTGGCACCTATGGTGCCAGGACTGACTCTCCATATGAGCCTGGCGCCATAGACGCCAGGACTGCACCCAAATAGCCCCTAGCAGGGGTTGTTGGGCTTGCTTGGAATAACTTGATGCCTGCTTCCGGGGTTGCTGGACTTGGTCTGGGTCCCCGGGGCTTGGCATCATGACAATTGCATCCACCCACATAGAAATGCCCATTACATGATACAACCCGAATGGCAGGTATGTAAATGAACACATGTCCGTCACACACACACAATGGTTGCAAGTGAATGTGAAAACCCACATCATGACATGCATGAAATCAATGAGAGAATACCACACATCGAAGTATGAAACAAAAATGTATTGAACCCAAAATGAATGTAATGAAAAGAAAACACACAATAATGTGAAGAAATAAAATGCAGCATGTCCAGAAAATAATCAAAAATATGAAATCAGAAATCAAAGAAATCCAAATGAAAATGTGTCGAAAGTCTCAGTCCAGCAAAGCAAATCCAAGGGAAAAAAAATAAGTGAAATCCATTGTTCCATGGCGAAATGAAAAAAGAAAATAATAAATCCATTGTTCAACTATATACAAATCACCAATCCAGGGTCCATGAGCCCAACAAATGAAATGAAACCTACAAAAAAGACTACCTAATAAAGAACTATATACAAAAACGTGGTGCATTGTCCAATCGCCCCAAAATAAAGAAAAACAGATAGGAAACCTAACACTATATACAATGGCGGCGGGCAAGTCCTGCGGCTCACTCTGTGCTGTCCCAGGACAGGACATCATCAAACTCCATGTCGATGTCCCAGAGGCGGGCCTCTGCCCTGGCCCTGAGGTCTCGCAGGGAGGCACTCATGGCCTGTTCCAACTCCCTGCGAGTTGCCTCGAGGCTCTCTGCCTGCCTCAATGCCCGACGCATGGAGCACTCCGCCCTGACCATGGTGAGCCGCGCCTCTTCCGCCCGCCGCCGCTCCGCATCTAACCGCTGGCCCAACCGCTGCCACATGCAAGACACTCCCATTCCTGGGTCTTCCTGCCCTCTGGCCGATGCCTGCTCCTCCGATGTTGATGGCCCCGAGCCATCATTGCTCCCACCTACAGCCTGCTCCTGCTAATGCTGCTGCTGCTGTCCATGTGCCCTGTCCCATGGTGCCTGCACATCCTCCATCAGCTGGTCTCCAGTTGTGGTGTCCACCCCTGCTGGACCGCCGACTCCCGACTGTGGCAGGGATGTGAGCTCCACCAAGCTGGCCGTGTTGGTCGAGCCGGGTCCACAGGGGGCCCTGGTGGAATCTGGGCCGGAAGACGGCAGGGAGAACGACTGGCGAATAATCTCCACAGAGGAGCAGAGGTCCACCAGAGTGCGCGACACATGTAGGAACCCACCGACCAGGGCCCCTCCCAACTGTGCCACATAGCGACGCTGCTGTTCGTGATGGCTTGCGTTCTCCGCCCAGGACGAACACACGTCATCACGAATGTCACGCGTGCGCAACGCGACACCAATCAGGACGGAGCCCATACGGTCATGGGACCCCTCGTCCGCAGGTAGTGGTGAGGCAGATGACATGGCACTCTCCCCTACCTGCGGACGGGCCTGGGACGGGGCATCCCTGCTGGTGCATGGTGGTGCAGTCATAGGGTCAAGGACAGGGACATGCACAGGCCCCTCCACGGTGACCTGTGCTGCCTCCTGACCCTGGCCCTGGACTGCACCACTTGCACCAGTGGTACTTCCCCCACCAGGCCCCATGTGCGGCTCAGTAGCGGGCTCCTCCTCCTCTGTGGAGACCACCAACCTGGATGTCTCCGTACCGTCTTCTGCCATTGCAAGCCCCTGTGGGGGCTCACCCGGCCCTTCCGCCACAGCCGTAGTGGTAGACGCAGCACCAGCCCCCTTACTCCCGGATGATGGCAAGTCCTGGGAGGGTGGCTGGGCCTTGTAAAGCCGCCCGAAGGAGGCATCCCCGCTGCTTGACTCCACAGCGCCGTCTCTGCCCTCTTCTTCACTTGACGCTGCGTAGAGGTTGACATAGAACACAAGCATCAGGGTACAGTACAACATTCCCCTAGACAGGAAGCAATAACACATGAGTTGCAGTGTCTAACGTCACTTCCATCCTGTCCCTCCACAACACATGGGTGAATGCACGCAACACACATGCATGAACAGGCACGGCGCCTGCAATCAACACCATCATCCATGTACAATGGCCTCTATTAACCAAAATCTTGCCTTCAAACTCACATGCATCATGGCTCACACTGATCCCATGCACACACATCACCGGAGGGTCATGCATCATGCCTTGCACACCACAGACACAGTGGATAGACACAGTGCATACAACGGTGACCGCACTGGATTAGTGAATGTACACATCATCACATACATGTGTCATTAATACATGGCGTACCTAAGTCACACACACACTTCTCAGACACACACACATGTGCACCATACATGTACATGACAGCAGCACCCATCCCTCACACCCCCACCATGTGCAAGAACAGACACTGGCATGCTTTCATGTGTGCATTTGCCATACAGCTACCCATGTTGCATTGTAACTCATGCACCAACCATGTGGTTCACACATTACTGGTCTCACATGCATGACCATGATGTCCCTGCACACACACATCCATACATGGCCTATGTCACACATACAGGCAAGTATCAGACTACCAGCACACTGCAACATGCCCTGTCTCACACACCAATGCTTGGCCACTTACCGCTCAACTCCAGCCGGGTCTTCCTCTGCAGGATCTGGGCGTGGAGCGCTGGGCCTACGTGTTCCAGGACCCTCATCTGGATGTCTCTCATGCTGACCCGGCCCCCCTCCGCAAGGCGCCAGGCCTTGTAGAGGGTCGTGGACCTCAAGATAACCAGTTGCTTCACTGGTTCGAAGGAATTGGTGAGTTCCTGAACAATATTGACTCTGAGATTTCCGGCGAGATGCCGTAAGTATATAGTTCGTAAGAGTTCAAATGTCTGACTTTCACTCTTGTCCGATTCCTTGCAGGTTGCAGCTTGACCCTAGCGAAGAGTTCCTCGTGGCAACCGGTAACATTCAGGTAAGGATTTGTATTATCCAACGCAGTTCGATAAAATAATGTCAGTATGTAACCTGTGGCTTTCTCCCTTATTCAGGTGCTGAGAGAAATGATGAAGTCTCGGGGAATAATGCCTCTGGTGGTAAAATTAGGTAAGTCTATTGTGGTGAGAAGGATTCCCCTTGTTTGTGCCTTGTTTCACCTTGCTGTCCTTTTGTTCCCCTTAGGGCCTGGGGTGCGGCGAAGATGCGGTGGAGGCTGTGCCGACCCGTGAAGAGGAATAGTACCCCGTCGGTAAAATCAGGTAAGTCTATGGGGGGTAACTAATATTGCCTCTGTTTACTCCCTTGGCACTCTATTCTCAAGACAGTGGAAAACCACAGTTGGGGATTGGTAAACCTCTTACTCCGTGGAGTGAAGTCTAATATCTACAAAAAGAAGTTTAAGGTTTTTTCTTAAAAAAAGGGAAGAAAGTGCCACCACTTACATGGGTATCCTGTCTCACAGATAAGTTTTTAGGCAAAATTAGATATAAATTTTATTAGTCATACAAAATTCATTTTAAAAATAAAAAATTCATCATAAAAAATGATCATATCACATAGAACAAACAATCAATTCTAAAACCACACAAGTAATTCAGCTTCAATCGGTTCTAGTCTCAAATTTGATCTTTTGGTCAACCCGTATGACCCAATCACACTGAGTCCCCTCGCCTCGAAATCAACTTTTGGCTAATTCAGTTCTTAGTTTCCCAAAAACCCAACTTGTACAAGTTTCTGTCCCATTATCACAACAATGTAGGACATTCTTCAGGGGTGTGTAGTGTCTTGTGTAGATCTTATTCAAGATGAAACCACATTTCCAAAATTCTATCTTCTTTTAGAAGTCGGTATACCCTGTTAATTTAAAGGAGGCACTATATTACTCTCTCTTATCACAATGTTAGTCCATTGATTATGCTAACTTTTTAACCCTTATCCCCATAAGGGTGAAGAAAATGTTATTAATAACATACCTTCCTGACTCGAGGGTTCTCTATCCCGGAGTCTTCTTTCAACCTCAATTGGTTAAATTAAGGCAAATATCCAATTAATTAAGGACTTCATGCCTGTGTTCCTGTATCTTCTGTCCTAGTACACAATATACACACGTATTAGACTCTTATTACCCATAACTATGAGCTCAAAAGCCCTTGTTTTCCTCATGGAGGCATCTTACCATATAGTTCTAGACTTATGCCATCCAGGTTTACTCCATCAATACTGTATCCTTTCACTTGGTTCTGAAAACTTCATCTACCCTTCAGGCTATATATACCTGAAAGACATCAAAACGAAAACACAAGAAACCTCAGTGGAATGTCCACGTGTTAAAATCTCCTACACATCTTGTTTAAGTAAGCAAAAAACATTACTTACTCATGACTCCCACTGGGGCTGGATGTCTTCAATATTGTCCTGCTAGCCCTATCCAGTGTGCTATCTACAGCACTCTAAATGCTCTTTCCTTTAATAGGAAAAACGTCACCATTGCGCGACACGCGTTTTCCGATCCGCGTGGGGCGTGATGACGCCATTGCGTTGCCCGCGAGGACAAACACGGGACCTAGATTTTCCCCTGAGCTGTTCGTTGCTCGTTTTTTGAACAAGCTGGGTCGAAGTTAAGAGCAGGATATTTGAATACTACCAAGCCTGCATTTATTCCTATTAAGGGAAAGAGCATTTAGAGTGCTGCAGATAGCACACTGGATAGGGCTAGCAGGACAATATTGAAGACATCCAGCCCCAGTGGGAGTCATGAGTAAGTAATGTTTTTTGCTTACTTAAACAAGATGTGTAGGAGATTTTAACACGTGGACATTCCACTGAGGTTTCTTGTGTTTTCGTTTTGATGTCTTTCAGGTATATATAGCCTGAAGGGTAGATGAAGTTTTCAGAACCAAGTGAAAGGATACAGTATTGATGGAGTAAACCTGGATGGCATAAGTCCAGAACTATATGGTAAGATGCCTCCATGAGGAAAACAAGGGCTTTTGAGCTCATAGTTATGGGTAATAAGAGTCTAATACGTGTGTATATTGTGTACTAGGACAGAAGATACAGGAACACAGGCATGAAGTCCTTAATTAATTGGGTATTTGCCTTAATTTAACCAATTGAGGTTGAAAGAAGACTCCGGGATAGAGAACCCTCGAGTCAGGAAGGTATGTTATTAATAACATTTTCTTCACCCTTATGGGGATAAGGATTAAAAAGTTAGCATAATCAATGGACTAACATTGTGATAAGAGAGAGTAATACAGTGCCTCCTTTAAATTAACTGGGTATACCGACTTCTAAAAGAAGATAGAATTTTGGAAATGTGGTTTCATCTTGAATAAGATCTACACAAGACACTACACACCCCTGAAGAATGTCCTACATTGTTGTGATAATGGGACAGAAACTTGTACAAGTTGGGTTTTTGGGAAACTAAGAACTGAATTAGCCAAAAGTTGATTTCGAGGCGAGGGGACTCAGTGTGATTGGGTCATACGGGTTGACCAAAAGATCAAATTTGAGACTAGAACCGATTGAAGCTGAATTACTTGTGTGGTTTTAGAATTGATTGTTTGTTCTATGTGATATGATCATTTTTTATGATTAATTTTTTATTTTTAAAATGAATTTTGTATGACTAATAAAATGTATATCTAATTTTGCCTAAAAACTTATCTGTGAGACAGGATACCCATGTAAGTGGTGGCACTTTCTTCCCTTTTTTTAAGAAAAAACCTTATACTCCCTTGGCACACCTTGCTGTTCTTGTGTTCCCCTTAGGTGCCGGAGTGCGGCGGGAACATGCAGAAGGATGCGGTGGATAGTGAAGATGCTGCGAAGGCCGGTGAGTTCAGCGCGGCGCTGCAGCAGGCGAGGCGACGCTCATAAAATAACTTCTTTCTTCCAGCTCGAAGGCGCGGTGGATCGGGAATTCAGGTAAGGATCAAAGGTATTGCTCTTGTTCTAACATTTTCTCCTTCTTTCTCCCTCTTTCTAGGAGCACCAGACTCAAGGCGGGCGTGGCAGAAGACTGGATGCAGACTTGCAGGCACGGTGAGCATTACGCTGCTGGATGCAGAATAAGCGAAGCGTGTGCTGCTCTTCGGGTGTGGTTTAAATAGCCTCCAAAGTAGTCCCAGGTAAGTATTCTTCCTTGACCCCACCCGAGTAAAAAATAGTCTGTAGGTAAAGTAGTCCCTTCCAAGCCTCTTTTGGCTTGGAGCTCTTGCAGCATGGTCTGAATCAGGTAAGTTTGCAGCATGGTCTGCATCAGGTAAGTTTTAATCTATGAGCCTGGCGCCTATGGCGCCAGGACTGACTCTCCATATGAGCCTGCCTCCATAGATGCCAGGACTGCACCCAAATAGCCCCTAGCAGGGGTTGTTGGGCTTGCTTGGAATAACTTGATGACTGCTTCCGGGGTTGCTGGACTTGATCTGGATCCCCGGGGGTAGGCATCACGACAGCAACTGGGTCCTGGGGCTGGGCTGTGGAGCGATGGTATCCCAGTCGGGAGTCTTCTGTTCCAGCAGGGGTGGACACAGCAACTGGAACCCTGGCTGACATGCAGGCACCAAATAGCAGGGCACGTGGGCAGCAGGCAGGCAGGCAGCAGCAGATGGCAGGTGGGAGCGTGCTCGGGGCTCTGGGGTGCAGTAATTCGGCCTTCTGGGCAGGAGCGTGGTCTTCCGTGTGTTGCTGCGTGGCCAGCTTGATACGGAGTGATTTGGCACGTGAAAATCTTGCACATCAGCGTGTAACTCGAGGAAAGACCCTACGCGTGTAAGCACGTCAGCACACGTACATGGTTTCATTGGACCAAAGGCCCTTAGCGCGTAAGCGCTTCTGTGACGTGACTCGCGCGGGCGTTTCCCTCGTGATGTGGGCATAGTGGTTCAGCGCACGTGAAAAAACTGCATGTCCACGTGTGGATCCATGTAATCAGAGGAAAAGGCCTACGCGCATAAGTGACGTGATGCACGTGGGCGTTTCCATCAACACGGGTGCATGTTCATCGTACACGTCCAAAAACTGCACGTCCGAGTGTCAGCTCGTGTAATTGGAGGAAAGGGCCTTAGCGCATACACACGTAAGTGACGCTGTACGTGTGGGCCGCTTTAAAGGGTACGTGTAGGACCCCATTCCCCTGTACGTGCTTTTCGTGGAGAGCGAGTGGGTGAATTCTGTACTTCTTGTCGGTTCACACGCGATTACTTCACAGCGTTTCAAGTTCGCACTCCCTGTTTCCTCAAACAGCATTCATTTCTTCTTTTGTCCTGTCTCCTCAGACAGCGTACAATTCTTCTTTTGGCGGGGGTGTTGCCAACGTGCACACGTGCGTCTTTTTCACGTTCTTTTTCCAGGCAGACAGTGAGTCACGCACATATTTATCAACTGTGCTTGCCCCGTGTGTCGCGTACCCCTTCAGAGGTCATTGTAGGCTGCGTGTATTACGCATACGCTTATTTTTGTGTTTCTGGGTACCACAGCATAGTGCAGGTTCATTTTTTCACGCACGTGGTCTACGAGGTGTTGCGTGCACGTTATTTTTTTATTTTGGGCTGCCTATGCACTGCGTGACCTGTTATCTTCCCCCAGGGGTCACAGACAGCCTTGTTAGAGCACTAGGGTACGAATTAAATCTAGTACCCTACCCCTTTCACCCCCAATTGCCCAGGACAATAGTTGACTACTACTCCCATACGCACAACAACATCAGTGCCGTGGTTGGGAGGCAACCAAGTGGTAAGGGAGGCAAAGGTGGCCGACTTTCAAAAGGTGGGCATGGTGGGCGTGGTAGGGGACGTGGCCGGGATTTGCAGGGTGCCCCTAGACCCCATGTGTGCAGAACCAATCAGGGACACCCATGCCCCCCCCATGGTTGAGGGAAACGTGGCTGACACCATCCCAGCTCAGCCCTTGTTGGACCAGCCCATTGTGGCACCTGACCTGGCAAAGGATGACTCCCAGGCTGACATCCTGGTCAGCAAGTCCAGGCCACGTGTGGTGGTGCAAGTTGGTGTCACCAAGACACGTGGATCTGGGGCAGCTATGTCATCTGCTACCCCAAGTAGGCAGGGTGGGGAGGCTGCAGGGGCAGCTGCAGCTCCATCCACCCCAGCTCTGAGTCTCCCAGCCAGGACAGTGTCGGTCCAGGTCCATCAAACTGACGTTCCCCCTGCCAACATCACACTTCTGCCAATGCCTTTACCAAGGCCTATGGTCATTGTGCATTCGCACACTCCTACTACCCAGTCCACCGGTGCTTCTGCCCCTATTGACCAGAACGGCGTAAGCCACTCAGGCTCCGCTCCACCTGTGAAAAAGAGGAAGAAGGGTGCTCTGGCACAACAGGCTGAGGCCCCAGACACGGCTACACACTCTGGTAAGGAAGCCTAGCTTTAATGACCCGGACCTTGATGCACTTGTGACCTATGTGTCGGCACATAGCCACGAAATGTTGGTGACTGCAGGGTGCAAGACCACACCTGGTCAATGTAGGGCACACTGGCAGAGCATCGCGGACCGCATAAGTGCCCTTGGATTTGTGAGGTGCACAGCTGATGATTGCTACAAGCGGTGGAATGACCTGAAAAGCAGAGCAAAGAACAAGCTGGCCTCAAATCATGCCGCTACTCTAGTGACTGGCGGTGGGTCTCCACAAGAGGACAACAAACTCACTGAACATGAGTCTGTTGCTGGGACCTTCGTCACAGAGGAACAAATCCAAGGTGTGGGAGAACTACCTGATTATGAGGCATTGTCCGGTGAGTGCCCATGCGTGTGTGTGTAATCCATGTGTATGTTGTTTGGGTGACGGGTTCTGATTGAGTGCCTGGCCAGGGTGTGTACTCCTGAGTGTTATGGGTCACCCATTTGCTTCCTCCCATACATTCACATGCCTTGGATTTGGGTATGACTGTATCCCTCCTGCCCACAGTTGCCAATTACGCCCAGATTAGTGCACTTTACCTTAAACTGTCTCCTTGCAACTACATTGGTCAGATTTTTTAAGTGTCCATTCAGGCTGATTGTTTCCACTCCCCCATTTTTAGTACACATTATTCTGCCCTATTGCAACATATGTGATATGCTTCGGTCATTGTTTACAGCCCACACTGGGCCACTACTTTGACCTGGTTATGTTAATGATTACACCATTCAGGCCGCTGGAGTATTGGGCTGCAGACATTTTTTATTACGGCCTGTTTGCATGTGGAAGATGACAGGTGTTTCCTGTAATGTTAAAGTGACCAACCATTGATCAGCCCACAATGACTGTGTTATTGGACACTGGATGTGTTTCAGTGTGTGGCACATGCATATTTTGCAACACTATTCAGCATCAATCTTCGCATCATGTCGATGTGACATGGATGTGTGACAGTACTCATTCACTGACATATTGCTGTAGTTTTGTAATTTACGGTGGCTATGCTACATGACATCTGTGTGGTGGCATGTGTCATGTATGTGTATTGTACATGCCACTCACAGCCTGATGCGTGATGCCAGTGCTACCCAACATGCTGCAAATGTGTTGCATATCCATCCTCCTCTCCCCATTGTCTGCCTTTTTGACTCCACTTCCAACTCTTTGACAGTGCATGCATGGCAGGGTTATAGTCATGTGGGACATGTGTAATTCATGTACTGGATCTCTGGCTTGTCACGGCCTATGTGTGTGCTATGGTGCTCATGCCTGTTTCCATTTGTTGTCTTTCATGTTTTTGCAGGTGATGACGCACTTGGTGCTGTTGAGGTTGAGGAGATGGTGCAGACCCAGGAGGAATCTCAGGCACGACCGGGCACCAGTGGGGGACGTGGTGTGGTGGTGGGTGAAAACCCAATGTTACTGCAGACCATACTGTCCAGGGGTGCCTCTGGGTGCACCTCCCCAGACCTCTATTCAGGTGCTGAGTCGGATGATGAGACTTATGTGCAGTCGCAGGTAAGTGTTTCTGGCAGGGATTCTGTTCTGTCCAACCCACCTGGACCAGGGGTGGAACCCTCTATGGGGATGTCAGTGTTGGTAGGTCTGCCTTTGGCGGTTACGGATGCAGGGTCACACTCCACAGCATCTGATCCTGTTCCTGGGCCAGCAGATCAGAGGGGGAATGCAGTCCTGCAGCCTCAGGCAGTGCCTGCACAGCAAGGTGCAGATCGCTTTGCCCCAAACAGGTGTGGTGCCCGTTGATGCGTTGGCCGTGCGCCACCAGGCAATACTGTATGGGAAAACTCCATGTACGGTATGGCAACCCAACAGGCAGCATCAGTAGAAAGGATGGATCAGGCAATGGAGAGGGTGGCCACTTCCATTATCCCCCTGAAAGGCAGATGGAGCAACAACAGCAGGCAACAGACTCCATTTGCCAATCACACAGGGAAGACATGTTGGCGTCCAACAGGGACCGATGGGCTGCCTCCCATAGTGCCACCGCCTCCTGATGCAGCAGCAGAGGATGAGCAGAGCGACAGCAGTTCTCCCACAATGGCATAGCCGTGCAGGCCATGAGCCCAGGGAGGTTTTTTATTTTCTCGCAACATCCACACAGGTGGGTGTTGGTGTGCACCCTGTCCTCGAACCTCCTCGGTGGCCTCCCCCACCCCCCCTGTCCCCCACATGGCCATTTTTGATTTTTGATTTTTTTTTTTTTACAGTGTGTTGCCTTGTGTGGCTCCCGTGGGCATCCACTGTATTCCGGCTGGGCACATGCAGGCTTGTCCTGAGTTTGGGTTAGATGCTTGGGTTTGTGAGACACACAGCCCTCCTGCTTCCCGTTTCCATGGGCTTGCAAAGGGTGTGACCAAGTGACAGTGAATTACACAGTGACGTTGGGCTCCCATGAGCTGTGTGGGCAGTCTGTAGTCAAAACTGTGTAGATATCCCTAGTGGATATTGTTGTTGTATTGTACACTGCATGGTGTATTGATATGTGCTTGTGCATCCATGTCTTCCTCCTAATCTGCAGGTTTCTTCCTCATGTCTTCACAAGGCCGTCTACTTTGCAGATGCAGTTCATGTTGTATGCAGTACACGGAGACATTTGCGTGGCAGCAACACTCTACAGTTGTAAGGGGTCGATGTGCTGGTGTATTCAGGTTGTAAGACTACCCCTACTTGAACTTAGTACTGTCATCTTTTTGCATTTTTCCATGGTGTGTTGCAGCATTGTGTTGGTGGTAAGTATTTGGTAATGTGTGCTGTTAGTTATACATTACTGGGAGCATATTGTGTGTGGGCAGTTTCCATTAGGGACAGTGTACTTTGTGACACTTTTGTCAGGTCTTGTGCATTGCTTAGTTTGCTTTCACATTGCATGACATGCCATGGTGTGTTTGGTGGTGGAGCTGCAGAGGGGCTGGGTGACATGGCGCTGTTCTCATATTGTATTTAGCAAGGGGGTAATGAATTTTGCAGCATAGATGTATGTCTTTTGATGACACAGCATTGGTGGTGTCTGGGTAGGTAGGGATGCACACAATGTAACACTTCCAGGTGACCAATCTCAGGATGGTATGGTTGTGACAGTTGAGTGTCCCTTATGTCATCATCATTGATTGTCTGCTGGTATGTGCCAGGGCTGTGTGCACTCCGCAGGGGTGTGATTTTAGGTGAATTAATTAGCCACCAGCTGCGTACGGGCTGCCTCACCACGTGCCCTTTCTCCTCCCATGCGCAGCGGGCGTGCATGTGGTTGGGGATGTGGGAGCACCACCATATCCACCGGCAGGCACCGGCGTGTTGCAACGTTGTGCAGGACACATGCTGCCACTATGATCCTGCACACTACAGGGGGAGCGTATAACAGCTGCCCACCAGAGCGGTCAAGGGAGCGAAAGCGTGACTTGAGCACTCCGAATGTGCGCTCCACTATACCCCTGGTTGCAATATGGGCTTTGTTGTATCTTACCTCTGGTGGCGTGGTGGGGTTCCAAATTGGCATCATCATATGGGTGCTCAGAGGGTAGGCACTGTCCCCTGGAGAGGTGGTGATGGGTATCATTAGTGGGGTTGTGACATTACTCAGTATCTGACATGCATGCATGTGCAGTGGCATTTATACTCACCAAGCAGCCATGTATCACCATGCCGCCCAGCTTTTAAGTCCCGGTTTAGGGTTGACATCCTGTAAATGAAACTGTCGTGGGTGGACTCTGGATAGTTGGCATATACTGAGGTGATGATTCCCTTGGCATCACATACTACCTGCATGTTGATGGAATGCCAGTGCTTGCGGTTTCTATAGATGTGCTCTGATGCCCTGGGGGGACGTAGAAACACATGGGTGCAGTCAATGGCACCTCGCAGCAGCCTCCCTTTCTGCAGGTTTTCTGGGCAGGTATATGTGCCTGCGGACTGATGGGCGTGCAGTCATGATGGCCAACACCTGGTGTAGGCAGCGTGACTGCGTGGTCTGTGACACCCCCCCACTATAGCACTTGTCCGCTGAAATGATCCAGTGGCCAAGAAGTGCAGTACATTGAGGACATTCTCCAGGGGGCTGAGTGCTTGGGAGCACAGGGTGGGTGATGTGAGGTCATCCTCCCACTCACTCACCAGATCGAGTATTATGTGAGGTGGAAACCTGTACCTCCCATACACCTGGTCATCAGGCATCCCAAAAAGGCTGGTTCTGGGTGTAAAAATTCTGGGCCTGACTATCCTCCTCCTCCTCCTGCAGTATCCCACGACCACTGCTGCTAGGAATGGTATATTCTTCTTGGCGTCTGTGCTTGTTTGTTGTTTGCACGCACTTTTATGCTGCGCTGGTCCACGTACGCCTGCTTCCTGCTGGCGTACGTGTTTCCGTATTAGCGCGTCTTTCTTGGCGCACGTATTATCCCCGTTCGATTCCATGAACACGTGTTGTAGATGCGCGTGTGGGCATTCCGCGCATTTGCCTCCTGTACTTCCCCCATGACGCCCACATTTTCACGCTTTGTTCCCCATTCCGCGTGTTAGGCCCCCTGTTCCACCTACTTTTGTTGTGTGCGCTGCGCTATGTGCGCTTTCGCTGTGTGCTTAGCGCACGCTGTTTGGAGACGTGTGCGCCAGCGTGCGCCATGCAGAATTTTAGCGCATATCCAGGGATTTACACGCACACGGACTTCCATGAATCGCTGTGCGCGGGTTTCGCTGCGATTTCGCAAGCTTTCGCACGCTTGCGCCGAAATTTTCATCGCACATTAATTCCATGAATCGCCCAATTTATGTGTTATTCTGTGTTTTACCGGAAGCCAATGTAGCTTCTTTCTGTAGGTGGAAATGTGAGTGCGGCGTGATTGGTTAAAGATGGTGCGCACAGCATTATTCTGAGCCACCTGCAAAGATTGTATGTTGGCAGCGGTGGTGCCGGACAGTAGCTGATAGCTACAGTCTGAAATTCACTCTGGAAAACATTAAAAAATAAAATACCCCTACCTGACTTTAAGATCTACACAAAGAATTAGTGTCTACCCTTCATACTTATAGAAGGTCAACAGCATCAGATGCCATTCTTTATGCTAGGCACAGCCATCAGAGAAGAATGGAAAGAACTATTCCTTGTGGAGAGTTTGTACTTATGAAAAAATATATATGTTGGTTTAAAGAAAGTACATGATGCATGATTGTATTTCTAAAGCAATTTTAATTATTTTTTTATTTGATATTCAAGTAAACTCAATATGTACTTTATGTGCAATACTTCCCTTAAAGACTATAATGAATGCTAAATGAAGGACCGTCTAAAAAATAAAATGCAAACTGGGGTAAGTATGATCTTAAACACCATGAACATTAAACATGAAATAGCAGTGTAAAGGAGGTCCCAAGCACGACCCGCACTCAAATCATTCGTTTTGAAGTACCAGGAACTTTCACACCAAAATATGGGACGTATGATGAGCAAATAAACCAACAGAAAGCCGCAGTGGGGCTCTGACCAGTACCTATCAGACTGACAGCACCTATTGAAGTACCTTCACATAAGAAACCTTGGACAGTAAGGTACCCATTGAGGAAACCATATCGACAATTGAGACAAACTGATGATTTCCAAAACACAATGCCTGAAGTAGCCAAGAACGTCCTAAAGGAAGACAAATGGTGACGCCACGAGAACCCGGACTGACTCACATATAGAAGATATGATGACCTGCGAATGACGAAAAGAGACGAAACACCACGGATAAGTGACATCCTGAGTTTAAAGTAAAATGAGTGATGTCAAATGTAAGAAGCTTATGCCATAAGCGGGATGAAGACATGTAGCCAGTTTACACATGTACATCTGCTTGGAACTGCAAGAAAGCTGAGAAAATCGTGCAGCTTGCTATGCTTAGCAGTAAGATAGATTTCGGCAAGCGCCATCTATACATATTTACCTCAAAAAGGAGCATTTTATATAAGTATACTTCCACTATGCACAAGAGCAGAATCAACCAAAGGTTCCTAAAGGTCTCAGGAGAGGAGCCCCTCACCACATAAATCAAAAACTAAAGACAGAGAGAAACTCAGACGCATGCAAATCATGCCAGGAAGCCAAGGTCGTATCGGCTGAAATAGACCAACAGTAGATACAATTAATGAAGCAAAGAACAGAGTATCCTGTTCAGAGATGTCAAGATAAGCTGCAGAAGGCAGGTGGTGGGCAAAACGAAATAAAATACACAAATTGCATGGCGAATGAGATGATTTCACGGTGTCTGAATCAGTGACCAGCCAAGCGAGAAGAGATGAAGATTTCACACCTATGCGTGGACTTGTGCCGTGCACAGATATCTGAACTTTTCCAGACAGAGATGCAGTCTCGAGGCCAACCACTGTCAAACTCCATATTAACCTCCCTCCCTTTCTCCTCACCTGGTTCTTCACTGAAGCTTGTGTCTTCTTCTGTATCCCTCTTCTTCCTTCTGGGCTTCCTTGATGTGATGTCTTTCTTCCTTTCTTTCTTTTGCAGCAAATAAGGTCTGTCTCCTCGGGATGCCACACTGTCGGTAGGGGAAACCCCCAACAGCGTGGCCTCCCCCGGAGCAAGCCTCAAATGCAGGGAAAAGCCTCCGGGCTGAAAAACCCTGCAACCCTCAGATGATGTTGAATGGTGAAGATAGCTGATTGAAAGCTACTATGTTAATCAGAAGGTCGGATTCCGTTAAGCATAGCCTCCGATGGATTTCCGATACGCGAGACAGAATGGTAGCTTGTCAGGAAGTAAGTAAACAATACGAAGATCCCGTTGACAAGAGGCTGGCTTCGTAGCCGAGTGGAGACTGGGAGAAGCAACGGCAACTGACGGGAGATTGTCAGAAGAGCCCAGCGAGAAAGAGTCAAAGAGGAGAGCGGCAGGAGAAAGTGCCGGAAAACACACAACCGGATGAGCCAGAGCCCAAGGATTCCAAAACAGAACGGAACCCGTAAGGCAAGGCCAAGGATTCCAAAACAGAACAGAACCTGTAAGGCAAGCAGCACAGGACGAAAACAAGCACAAAGAGAGAGATACGAGAACAGCTAACTGTAGCAAACAGGAGGACTAGAGAGAGCGTCTAGCACGGAAGGATCCAAAGTGCAACGCGCCGGTGAGCCGACTGCGTTACAGTATATGCCTGGAGACGGCCATGTTGAAAAGAAGAACTAGACCGTGCGTACAACAACGGTCTAGTATGTGGTGGGACATCCTAATTCCAGGAAGACATGACAGTATACGCCCTTCTCCTCGGCTGGCCCCCTGGCTTCCCCGGATTTAATCTATGGAACCGCTTAATGAGAAGAGGGGCATGTATGTTCCTTCTTGGTTCCCAAGTGCGCTCTGCTTCAGAGCATCCCTTCCAGTGGACCAGGCATTGCAGCCTCCCTTTCCTATATCAGGAATCCACTAGACGAGAGACCTCATATTCTTCTTCATCTGAAGGAGGTGAGGTTTCTGGCTTCGGTATTTTTCTATGGTAAGGATCTGGTTTGTGCTCCTTTAACAGTGAGGTGTGAAATACAGGGTGGATCTTTTTCATGCTGATAGGGAGGCGAAGGCGAAAGGCTGCAGGATTAACCTGAGCCTGAATAGGAAATGGACCAATATATCTGGGTGAGAACTTTCCTTTCCTGATCCATCTAGGCAGGAATCTTGTTGACAGCCAAACCCGAGTATTCATAGTCCAGGAAGGATTCGATAACCTACTAGCGTCGGCTGTCTTCTTGTAACCCTGCCTACTCTCCTCCAGAGAAGCCTTGGCAAGCTTGTGCGTCTCTCTAATACTGTCCATTAGCTGTTCAATGGATGGCATCTTAGTAAAGGAAGAGAGTTGTAAAGGAAGAGGACGAGGATGATATCCATAGGTACACAGAAAGGGACTCATCTTGATGGCTGTATGCAAGGTGTTGTCATATGCAAATTACGCCATATGTAGATAACGGTTCCAGTTTTCATGTTTGTGACTACAGAAACACCGCAAATAATGGTCATGTGTCGCATTGAGCCTTTCTGTCTGGCTGTTACTCTGTGGGTGGTACGCTGACCCTGACGCGATCGATCCTCATTTGTTGGCATAAAGAAGACCAGAAGGACGAGGTGAATTGGGATCCACGGTCAGACACAATGGCAGCTGGGGAGCAGGTGTGAGTGGATCCAGGTCACCTGGCCTACGCCCCGGCCACTTGGTGCCTTCCTGGTTGCTGCTCTTTTTCACCACTTAGCAAGCCCCGCCCACCTGGTGCCTTCCTGGTTGCCACTCCTTTTCGCCACTTAGCAAGCCCCGCCCACCTGGTGCCTTCCTGCTTGCCGCTCTTTTCCCTACTTAAAGAGCCCTCCAGCCTCTTTTCCTTTGCAGCTGGGGAGCAGGTGTGAGTGGATCCAGGTCACCTGGCCTAAGCCCAGGCCACTTGGTGCCTTCCTGGTTGCTGCTCCTTTTCACCACTTAGCAAGCCCCGCCCACCTGGTCCCTTCCTGGTTGCGCTCCTTTTCAACACCTAGCAAGCCCTGCCCACCTGGTGCCTTCCTGGTTGCCGCTCCTTTTCACCACTTAGCAAGCCCTGCCCACCTGGTGCCTTCCTGCTTGCCGTTCTTTTCCCTACTTAAGAAGCCCTCCAGCCTCTTTTCGTTTGCAGCTGGGGAGCAGGTGTAAGTGTGTCTAGGTCACCTGGCCTGAGCACCACCCACCTTCTTAGCCCTGCCTCTTCCTTCCTGCTCTTAACTCTTAGATCAAGGGTGTCTCTCACCCAGGCTTCCAAAGTGAAGGGCAGTCAAAGAAAAGGACAATTCCTCTTTGGACCTGTTCGGGCCAGGAGGACCCAGGTCCCGAACCCCTGCTAAGACAGCAGGTAAGCATGCACCAACATGTGTTTACACCCTCTATCCCCACAGGCCATCCCCACCCTCTATGGTCCCCCCGTGTTGTTCCCTTGTGCCCCCACCCCTTCCTGCACACAGGAGTCTGTCCTGATACATTCTGGTTTCACCATCACCATCTTGTGGCCAATGCTGGATTTGACTTTTATGGACTTCATTGATTCACGGTGCTTCACCTTTTCTCAACTCTCATGCTGGACTTCCTTTGCATCTTGTACTCATGGGGGCCCTGAATCATGCTGTTCCCATGGTCATCTTGTATCCAGACATGCAACATTATGTGTTACTATTGACTTCTGAAATTGTATTTGCTCTCCCCTCTTGCTTCTCCACTTGTTTTGACTGCTTACTCTCTGTTCTATACCCCCCTCTCCCTTTTCCTATCTCCTCCCCTCCTCCCCTTACTTTATCTGTGCACTTACGCTATCAGAATGGTCCCTGAACCTAGTATGATAGCAACCTCGTCTGTCGCTCCCCCATCCCCTTACTGTCCCCCCTCCCTCCAGCACTATCTGAAACGTTGTCAGGCCTAGTACGATAGTTTCTTGTTTTGTTCCTCCCCTACCTTTCTGCACCCCTCTCCCTCACCTTTTGTTTTACTCCGGCTCTACCAGAAATGTTGTCAGGCCTAGTATGGTAGTCGCCTGTCGGTTTCCATTTCTTTCCCACTCTCCCCCTCCCTTCCTTATCTATGTATTAGCACTTGCACTATCTGAAATGCCGTCAGGCCGAGTACGATAGTTAACTTCACATCCTTACTGTTCATGGCCTGTAAGAATGTCACTGTATTTTCCCTTGTTCCCTCCCTTACCTTGAAGCGCTTTGAAACACATTGTGTATAGGCGCTATATAAATAAACTATCATATCATATCAATGGTCGTAGGTAAGCCATGCAATCTAACTATGTCCCTAAGGAAAGTTGTAGCTGTTTGAAGAGTGGATGGCAGCCCCGGAAGAGGTGAAAGTGAGCCAGCTTAGAAAAGGTGTCAACCGTTACCATAATGGGCGTATTACCTTCCGATCTGGGAAGGTCCACGATGAAGTCCGTGGATAAATGCGACCACGGTTGTGATGGCACAGCTTCTTGCTGTAGCAGTCCTATTGGTCGATTAGTAGAATATTTGCCTGTGGCGCATACTGGGCAGGTGGAGACATAGACAGCAACATCCTTGCGTAGGTTCGGCCACCAAAAGTAGCGAGAAAGGAGTTTGACTGTCGCCCTTTGTCCCTTATGTCCTGCTAATGGTAGGTCATCGCACCATGCTAAAGCTTGCTCTTGAAGTTCCTTCGTTGGGAGATATTAGGCATGCTACTTCAAATAGAAACCATCCTTGACTTGGAGAGAATTCCTCAAATCTGGAGACAGAACTGTTGGAACAGAAAGGTCCTGGACCTTCTCGAGAAAGTTATTCACCGTAACAATGATCTACTTTCCTGCAAGAAACTTCTAACCCTTCGGGAGGGCCTTGAGCTCGTCCTGATGGTTGCGAGACAGGGCATCCGCCAGGGTGTTCTTCTTACCAGGTAAATAGGTGAGTATAAAATCAAACTGGGAGAAATAATACGCCCACCGAGCATGTTGTGAATTCCAACACTCCATTTGTTGGAGGACATGGAGATTGCGGTGATCCGTTCTTACCGAGAATTTATGGAGTGCCCCTTGTAGCAGATGTCGCCACTCTTCACAGGCCTGGCGTATGGCCAGCAATTCCTTTTCAATTACAGAGTAATTGAGTTCAATGGGGTTGAGAGTCCTTGAGATGTAAGCTATGGGATGCTCGAAACCGTCTTCCCCTTCCTGAAGAAGAACGGCACCTATAGCTCCATCCGAGGCATCAGTATGATGAAAGGGAGACTTTGGTCAGGTTGTCGTAGAATGGGTGCGGTAGTAAAGTCTTGTTTGAGAGAAATGAATGCTAGATCGGCCTCTGAATCCCACATGAACGGTACCCCCTTCTTGAGTAGAGCAGTTAATGGTAAGACCTTGTCGGAGAAGTTCTTTATGAACCGACGGTAGAAATTCGACAATCCAAGAAAACGTTGGATATCCTTTACCGTTTTAGGAGTAGGCCAATTAACAATGGCCTTGATCTTGTCCATCTGAATACCACTTGCTGATAAGATATAACCCAGATATGTTATCGATGGAACTTCAAACAAGCACTTTTCCAGTCTAGCATACAGATGGTCTTGTCGTAGGTGTTCCAGGACTTCATGCACTTGTCTACAATTTTCCATGAGAGAGGGGGAATATACCAGGATGTCATCCAGATAGACTACTACACATACAAACAATAAATCTGCAAATAACTTGTCCATGAACCTCTGGAACACAGCAGGGGCGTTGACAAGTCCAAAGGGTATCACAGTATATTCAAAGTGACCGAGAAGGGTCCGAAATGCTGTCTTCCATTTGTCGCCTGATCTTATTCGCAACAAATGGTATGCCCCTCGAAGATCTAATTTGGTGAAGATAGATGCCCCTTGTACTGCCTCCAGGATTTCCTTGATCAACGGCACGGGATATCTATCCTTGATGGTGTATTGGTTCAGGCCGCGATAGTCTATACAGGGGTGAAGCTCTGTGGTTCCCTTCTTAGGGATAAAGAAAAGAGAAGGGCCTGCCGGTGATCTAGACTCTCTAATCAACCCATGCTTAAGGTTTGTCTCCAGGTACTCTTTCAGGGCCTGTCGTTCAGGGATGGACAGGGGATACATTCTTCCAAACGGGATGGAGGCCCCCGGTGAGGTTTCTATGGCACAGTCTTCTGTTCTGTGAGGAGGAAGGAGGTGATAGGTCTTGTCTTCGAATACTTCCTGAAACTCCTGGTATTGTTTAGGTATCAAGCCAATATCTACTGAAGATAAATCTTCTTTAGTCCCTTCAAGAGATGCAGATCATGAATGGTTGAAGCAATTCTCATGGCAATAGGAGGAATCAAAAGTCACTGTTTTTTTTGCCCAATCAATGGAAGGATTGTGATGACACAGCCTCGGCATTCCCACATTGACAGGGAAATGAGCAGCCTTAATGAGGTCAAAGACTATTTTCTCTTTTTGTTGGAAGACTGTAGTCAAGAGAGGGTGGGTTTCTTTGATAATAGGGCCTGAAGACAAAGGAGACCCGTCAACTCCTTCTAAAAGTATCTCTTTACATTTGTGTTGGATGGGAATAAGATTCTTTTCTGCCCAATCTATGTCGACAAAATTGCCGGCAGCCCCACAATCTAACATGGCCAGGGCCTCCCATTCGGAATCATCAATAGATAACTTCACGTTCGTCACCATAAGACTCCCGTCTTCCTGTTTCTTTTCTGCCTTGGAAAGACTACAGGGACTGATGGCAACTACCCCCGACCTATCCCTGACTAGGACCGGGGAGCAGCGTTTCCCAACCGCCGTGGAGGGACTTCGGGGCAATTTCATAACAGGTGTTTCTGAGACCCGCAATACATGCATAACCCAAGATCCCTTCTTCTCTTCATCTCTTCGGGAGTCAAGGGTCCTCGAGTCATTCCGATTTGCATGGGTTCTTCTCCTGTAGAAGTCGTGGGTCGTTCCCCGGAAGTGTAAGGAGTAACCATAGGTGGAGGAACGCCCGACTCCTTCTCCTTTCGAATCTCCTTTCCGCCAAATGGTACTCCACTTGTAGTGCAAATGTGACAAGTTCTTGAAAGCTCTGTGGTCTTGCTGTCCAAGCCAACTCGTCCTTATTGTCCTCGTGAAGTCTGCATCGAAAAAGGATCTGTTGTGCTGAATCTGGCCACCCTGCATCGGGAGCCAACCGCTGAAATAGGGAGACATAAGTTTGAACATCCTGCGATCCTTGTCGGAGATCTAGGATCGCCTCATAAGTGGAGAACTGAACCTTGGGTCTCTCGAACCGGGCTCTGAACTGTTGTGTGAAATTTGCATAGTCGTTTATAATGGGGTCAGCTTGAGTTATCAATGGTGTAGCCTATGCCAGGGCATTACCTACCAGATTGGACACCAAAAAACCCACACGAGCCCTAGCGGATTCTTAGGTCTTTGGACGAAAAGTGAAATATATTTGGCAGGCATCAAGGAACTCCTTTACGGTCTTCGGGTTGCCATCGTACTTGCCAAAAGGCAATGGTAAGAGAGGTAAATCCCCACGAACCCCATCATTGTGGGTCGCTATTTGTTGCTTTAAGGTCACATTTTCTGAGCGAAGAGATTGTCCTTCGGTGGTTAGGCCCTGTATAGCGTTGACCAGTTCCTGGTACTGTTCAAGCAAAGCCATAGTTTCCTTTGGGTGTTGCACGCTGTCAAACTCATTATTAACCTCCCTCCCTCCCTTCCTCCTCACCTGGTTCTTCACTGAAGCTTGTGTCTTCTTCTGTAACCCTCTTCTTCCTTCTGGGCTTCCTTGATCTGATGTCTTTCTTCCTTTCTTTCTTTTGCAGCAAATAAGGTCTGTCTCCTCAGGATGCCACACAAGAGGCTGGCTTCGTAGCCGAGTGGAGACTGGGAGAAGCAACGGCAACTGACGGGAGGATGTCAGAAGAGCCCAGCAAGCAAGAGTCAAAGAGGAGAGCGGCAGGAGAAAGTGCCGGAAAGCACACAAGCGGACAGGACAGGTAAGAAAAGAAAGAGGAGCGGGTGGACCGCGAAGTTAGAGAGAAAGTATACCACAGGATGAGCCAGAGCCCAAGGATTCCAAAACAGAACGGAACCTGTAAGGCAAGCAGCACAGGACAAAAACAAGCACAGAGAGAGAGATACGAGAACAGCTAACTGTAGAAAACAGGAGGACTAGAGAGAGCGTCTAGCACGGAAGGATCCAAGGTGCAACACACCGGCGAGCCGACTGCGTTGCAGTATATGCCTCGAGGCGGCCATGTTGAAAAGAAGAACTAGACCGTGCGTGCAACAACGGTCTAGTACGTAGTGGGACATCCTAATGGCGACTTCCACCGATTCCAAATCTTCCAGGAAGGCATGACAACCACAAAGAAATAATTGACACATTACCACTGAGGTGATGATTGATTGTAGCAATAATTGGAGGAAGGCTGGGGGAGCAGATGAGCACCCTGCACCTCGCCAGCTATTCTGCACGCTGCTAAGCTAGTGGTAAAGTATGACTGGGGTTGGTGCCAACCCATTCATAGTGGACCAAGTAATCTAGGGTCCTATAGTTAGTAGAACCAATGAGACGTCATACTTTTAGTGACGTGCACAGTAGCCATTTTGAAGGGAGGGCTTAGATGCCCCACCTGACACTGTTTATCCAAACCCCTCACTCCGTTACCATATACAGATATAGCACCTTTTTTAAAGTTACCTTCCTATAACCAATAGAGTTGCATGCAACATTTTAAGCGTTACACATCAGTGATCACAAGTTTTTAGTATAAAAGATGTGTTTTTTAAGAAGTTCATTGGAGTTGTTGAAGCGAGAAGGAAGATCAAGCAATAGCTGATTTTCATGAACTCCCCGTTTTTTGTACTTGTCATTAAACTGACTCACTTTGCCAAACCATTGAGTTGTCATTATTGATTTGATGCTAGAGTCTTAATCTATATCCACATCCATCTCACGGGTGCTGCTACTCATCTTAAACTGCTATTGGGCAACCCCCAGCTTTATGGGCTGGTTGGGGTCCTAGTGCACAGCAGTATCCAAGAAGATGAAGGTTGATGTAAACGGTGATACTGAGAAACAACAGAAAGGCATCAATAATAATTTACGACACAAATATGTGACACACTTTGAGAAATGGATAATTAATTAATGATAATTGTATGGACACTTCTGAAAACGTGCTATTTTAAAAGATCTGCCAATATTCCATTCTAACATGGAGCTGAGACTGTTTGTATGTACTTGAAAGAACAAAACAAAATATTAATGAACACCTAAGAGAGGCCCTGCACTGGCAGAAGGGATTTCTTGTGAATATGATCTCAAGTAATTTTCTCATTAAAAGGGCTCCAGAAAATCATTGTGGGTATTATATTGGTCAAGATTGTGGACATTAAAATATTGGTGGCATCAAATCAATTCTGAAATGGATAATGACAAAATAAACGCCAAAATGCAAACAGAATATAAATAACTACAAAATATGTCATTGCTATTCAACTATGACTTTGCATTATTTGCAGGAACATGAATTGTAAATAAACATGGTAAAATGAGATGAACATTTTATGAAGTAAATAAGATACACTTTGGTAAATAAATAAGGGTATACAAAACAAAACTATGACAATATTGTTGTGAATGACTAACATTGATGGTATTTACTGTTACTGTTGCTACTGGTTTTGACTCACGCAGCCCCACACTGTAATTGTATTCCTGCCCGCATGTTGTACCCATTATGTGTTGTCTTTAACTTCACGATCTTTCACTTTGCACTTACTGTAACTAGCACCCTGATACCTGAGGGTCTTGGGTGCTGCTATAAATGGTAAATAAAAGTATATAAAAATAAAAGTATATACAAATGGGTTTCTTGCAACCCATTATTTAATTAATACATTAAACAACCCTAATATGATTTGCTGTATGATCATTACCAGGTTACTTAAATCTTAGATTTGCTATAGTAAAACAGTCCATATTTAATAAATCATGTAATAATAATTACAAATGATAACAGAATTTTTAAGTGAACAAAAAAATGTAAACTTAAGTAGCACTCAATGAACATTTGCAATACTATGATCACTTAGATTAAAAATGGCTGTCAGCGGATTAGATAGTTTTAACAGGAAGAGGTTTTCTCGCGCCTCTTGAGCAATATATACATAGCCATAACCATTATCTTATTATCACCAGTTTCTCTTTCACCCACCTTCAGGTAACTCTAAAAGAACCTTACAGCTGATGGATTGTTGAAGCTTGCAGAATTGCCAGATTTTGTTATGATGTAAAAAAAAAACATCGGATGAATAAGCCGTATTAAATATCTATGATTCTTCGTTTTGGTCTCAGATCCCAAAACTCTTGTCCACTGCACAATAACCTTTCCAAAATCCTGCCAGAAGATAATTTTATGGCCACTCCACATTCGCTGGTTCCTTGTCTTAGCTCTATCCAGTATATATATAATTGCGCTCTATATTTAGACTTCTTTCCTGTGATTGATCTGACATTTAAGGTGATGTATGTGAGGCCTAATCATTGAAGTGTCTGCATGTCCCACCGTGCCTTGAGATGCATTTCCAGAATCTTTGGCACAAAGTTCACAAATCGAATAGAGTGCTCCCATCAACATTTCGTGGTAGTCCTTAATCGTTAAAAATGATCCTCTGGTTCTGATGTTCTTGGTCTTTCAGTGTACATCTGACCGAGTGAAGGCCACCTTCCAGGTGGGGGAAGGTTTTGGGGCCCTTAACCCCTCTAGAATGATGTCTAGAAATGGGTCACTCTGGTGTTTTACTGGAGATGAAGGATTGTCTAGGGGTTTTTCGTGCTAATGACCTGACGGGATGAGGAAGTGGTCCTTTCTACCTTCTTCCAGCTACATTGTACCTTCACATAGTGTGACCAAACCTACATCTTCCATGCTTCACAGCAGAATGGCTCTAAACAGTACATTTCCTAAGACTACTAGTGATTTATCTTCTATAGGAACAGTGAGCAGTGAATCTGGGGAATAGCTGGGCCTTAATTCCTGTTCTTTTGCTGCGAAGTACTACAAAGAGGTCCCAATACAGATACATACCCCCACTTCTATCCCAACGACAAATGACCTGAGTGCGACCTCATCCAGGATATTTTTTAATGTTACTTTTTTGTTAGGGTTATATTCAGCGTGTTGTCCCATTATGGTCTGTGGCTATATTGTTGGCCTACTAAATATATATAAAATAATGTTGAACTTTGTCCTTTACTGTATAGTTATTAACTGCACATTCTTTTTTATTGGTTGTGTCATTAATACCTATGTTTGCGATGTCTAATTGGAGATGACTGAGATTTGTTATATCATATATGATGTGATATATGACATTGTGACCAGTGCATTGGTGAGAGAAGTTAACTTTGCATATCCTCCGGTTGTGGTTGCAATCTCAGATGTTTCGTTTTGCACTGTGGCCATGTCATTTTAATTTAATTTTCTTTAAAGATGGCTAGAAAGACAGAGAGAGATTGAAAAAGAGGAGGTGTGTAAGCATCTCTATTTTTATACATGTGTTGTTGAACAGTGCTGTTAATGCTGATGATCCCCGGAAGAGGGGGAATCTGATTTGTACTGTAAATGTTGCCATTAAGGCTATTGGATGGCTATGATCATAATGGGTGAATAAACCATGATACGGGTGAAGTCTAGCAACAGTATTCTATACCTACAGTATTATAAATATGTGTGCGCCCGAGAGTTTCTTTTTCTTTTTAGAAACAGACATTAGAGAGGGATATCCCTGCCTATTGGCTGTTGGCAATACTTGAACCGAGTGTTTGCACTAAAACCGGCATGCGTTAACGGACTGTTGAGGCAGCATGTTTGGAATGTCTCAGGTGCACTTGGTGAAGGCCACCTGTACCTCCATCTTGGATTGTACTAGCCTAAACCTGCTTGGACAGTGGGTTACTATTCTCGACCAGATACGTGTCAGGGGGCGTATGCCCACCCTACCTCACCTGAGGAGGAAGACACAGGATATCGTCAGATTAGAGCAACTGACCCTGAAGTGAAGAACCACACGGTCCCAGGAGGATAGACGGAAACCAAAAAAGGACTATGATTGATTACAAAGTGTTCTATTGTTATAAAAGGGGGCGGAGATGCCTAAACGGGTGTATGACCAAAGCAAGGGGACAAGACCGTGACAGAATATAAGGGTAAGTGAACTGGAGGGGGGGCTATCAGCTTGGGTGGTGAGTTGATAGGACGCTATCTGTTTATGATGGTTGCAACAAGATAATAAACATAGTCTTGCTTTGTCCATTTCCGATACGACTCTTGAGTCCTTTTGT
Source organism: Ambystoma mexicanum (assembly GCF_040938575.1). NCBI lineage: Eukaryota > Metazoa > Chordata > Amphibia > Caudata > Ambystomatidae > Ambystoma > Ambystoma mexicanum. Next base: position 1,230,711,698 of record NC_090927.1, read on the forward strand.
CAAATTGTTTACATTCAGAGTGCTAAATGTTGGTTTTAGATTAAAATGTTGAGATCTAATAGTGCAACTTTTTTGGGCAAACATTTTAAAGGGTGTTAGGCAGAATCACCTGCAGCACCCTTGGGGAACACTACAGGCAATTAAGACTACAAGTGTCAGTACAATTTCACCTTTGGTACAAGCTTGGACTACACAGTTATGTGGTAGTAGTGGCTGAGCAGCCAGACTTATCTCAAGAGTTGAGTGAGCAGTAGAACAAGTTACACAAAGGACCCACCAATACAGTGATTCAAATATACACTCACTCAAGGTTTCTTGGTAAAAGAATATAGATTTTATTTACTGAGTCAGTTAGAAAACATGACACTAGCATAAGCAGCTCAATATCACACACTAATAAACCACAACAATCCAACCGGTAAGTAAATGAACAAGTTTAGCTCCAAAATGAAGTGGGAGCAAAATGGCACTTCAGATACTTAATAAAGGGGGGAAAAGACAAGGTTATAAGAATAGATAGCCCAAATACGTTCATAGGCAGGGCAAAGGGGTTCAGTTACATACAACCAGCAATTCTTCTTAATAGGCCTGGGCCAAAGTCAATAGTTCAGAGTCTTTTGTATAGGATGGCACATTTCTGGTATATAACGTTTAAGTCTTTGCCACATAGATTAGAAGAATTTGGCTAGGCAAAAAGTTTGAAGAATGTTTAGGGAAGGACAAGCATTTGTAGTTAAGGAAAGTTTCACGCACTTTCTCGAAGCCGAAAAGATTTCCGGACCGCGTTTGCACAGTACCTTGTTAATGAAGAAAGCTGTAGCTGAGGCAGTTGTTCCTGACAGTTCGAGCAGATCTCACTGTTCCTGAGCCTGAGTTGTGGGACAAGAAGGAGGATGTCGGGAGATTCCTGCACTGCCCAGGGAAGAGGCCAAAAGCTGTAGCAAGACGTCGGTTTAAGGTGTGAGTACCTTAAAGTCTAGGAGCTGGTTTCCTTCCCTCTGGCTATCCAGTTTTCAACAGCACTCTGATGAAAATTCGACCAGATGGGGACGGTGTCCAAGTGGCTTGCGAGTTGGTTGTTCCCACCAAACTCAAGGGAAGGAGTTAACCTTGAAGGGATTCTCCGTCGTCGGAGTTTCAGCCAATTCGGACCTGCAGCAGGGCTGCACCGGTTGTCCAGGAGTTGCAGCAGTCCTCTTCCTTCCTCTCCTCTTCGGGTCTTTCGTTCCTGTGGTCGACTCTGCTTTCCAAGTCCCAGAGACCTGCTTTTAAACAGTTTTCCCCCATTCATTCCAGCCTGGCTGTCACTCACACAGCAGCGTGGATGCCCTTGCCAGACAGCCAGCCAGCCAATCATGCCAGAGTGCATTCAGGTCTCCTATGAGACTAGGCACAGGGAGTTTCGGGCACCTCCCTCACATCCTGTCCACCCCAGGCACCCTGGCGCCAGAGGAGGGCTTCAGCACTGAAGTCCGCCAAAGGCCAATGGACAAAGGGACCAAACCTGGTTTGGCGTGCAGAGACAAACACAAGAAGGACCTTTCCTAAAAGAAATGGCGAAAAAAGATTACCAAAGTCTGTTTTTACAGATAGGCCTTGGGCAACATATTGAAAAACATGGCTGACCCGATTATTAGCTACCGTTGTTCGCGGTCGGGAAACATCATGGTAGTTTGATCTAAACCACTGCCACCAGCTATTTAAAGTAGGAAAGGGTAACATTTTACTTTTACATGAGTGTTTTGACTCAGGGGAAGCTAGGCAACCCCTCCAGCACTCTGTAGGAAGATAGCGTGTGCTGGGTCAGTAATTTTAAAGAGACTAGTAAAGTCAATTTCACTTTACATGCTCTGGGAGACCGTAGTTAGTCCCAGAGAAGGTGTTTAAACCTTGGCAAGTCTGAAAGACAACCCTGTGCCACTGCACTGAAGGTGCTGTGTGACACACAGAAAAAGATGATGCCTATGGGGTTGTTTTAAAACTCCATAACCAAAGAACACAAAAGTAAAACACACATCAAAATACATGAAAGAGTGGGAAAAAAGGCTCACACTCTTTCCAGGTAAAAGAAATCTGAGAAATCCAGCAAAGTTGCTGGGGGTCTCAAAAGGTAAGGGAAATTATCACATATTGAGAATTCGTCCTAACAAAGGGCTAAGCAAATGCTTGAGCCAATGCATATTAATTATCCATTTTATAACATGTATGCTCTTGTGGCAGCATCCCATCTTTGTGTCAGTAGCAGTTCAAAAGGGAACTATTGATATTAAAAACTAGTTCAACCGAAGCTGATAAGCCACAAGCTCGCTCTATGCAAAATTGCAGCCTCCATCAATGAGGTCTAAATTATGGGCCTCATTACGAGTGTGGCTGTATTTCATCAGTAAATCCGCTGGAATGCCGCCAAATGGTATAACTGCTGAACCCATATTCATGCATTAGTAATGGCCGAACCCTCACCCATAATGATAGGCTCACAACTTGTTTCAAGTGTTGGCAATAAAAAGGCTGTAGGATTTTATTGTATAGATATGGGTTATGACAATAACAATATCACATATCATGATGGTATCATACTTTTGGGCACCGGGTCCTGAGGTTACCCCCTCGGACCCGTGCCGCCTTCTTGTGTCCCACGACTTGTTGTGGGCACCGTACAGTGCCTTGTACTTCTTTTTGTTCTTCTCCCCTTTTGTAGAGTGGGTGGGTTCTGTGGTAAAGAAGCAAGAAGATTTGGGAGACACTGAGTAAACAGTGAACCTCCTGTTGGCTTGGGTCCCCGTTCAGGGTCCACAAACAGATTGTGTTTACTCTGAGCATGCTGCTCTCATTTATAGGACCCAGGGAGGCCCTGGGTCTTTGTTGTGTATGTGGTGGGGGCCGCTGTTGTCGCAGCCCCCGGCCGGATAGCCGACTGTCTGACCCCCCGGTGGGGGCAGATCTTTGAAACCTGGGCCCTGCCTGATGGTTGTTTCCTTATGGCGCTTAACACCTTGCTGTTTGGAGGAAGAGTCAGATGACTCTTCGCACCTTACCCTTCCGTGGCTTTTGTGCTGCCGAGACTGCGTGTCTCCATAGTTGGGGGGAAGGAGAGGAGCAGGCGCGGGGGGTTGGGGCTGCCCCTCTCCCAGCTGCCGATGGTAACAGCAGTTACCCTGCCACGCTTGTGGGATGCCCATGCAGCATTGCCCATAACTGCTGAACCCATTTGCATGCATTAGTAATGGGCGAACCCCGAACCCTCACCCGTAATGATAGGCTCACAACTTGTTTCAAGTGTTGGCAATAAAAAGGCGTAGGATTTTATTGTACAGATATGGGTTATGACAATAACAGTATCACATATCATGATGGTATCATACTTTTGGGCACCGGGTCCTGAGGTTACCCCCTCGGACCCGTGCTGCCACACACAGGCAGGTTCCCGGCTGGCCGTGGTCCCCGAAGAGTATGCCCTAGAGACAGCCCCTGTGAGCAAGAGTTGTATTGATTTCCCGAAAAACATGCTCCATGCCCTTTCTGGACAGATGGGTGCCGTCGTCGAGAAAAAGGTCTGGGTTGCCTAGTGTAATGGCTGGGTGTTTTATGAAACCCAGTCCTCTAGTCATACAGAATCTCTCTATGGTCCTGTTCAGTTTTCTTCTGGATATGTCTATAGATTTGTAGCAGTTGGCCCCTAGCCATTTCTTTCTTGGTAAGATGGCTGAGAAATATATTTCTGTAACCCTCCAGTTGTACGAAATGCCTGCTAGGGAGGAGCACATTTCTTTGCATAGGGTGCGTCTATCTATGTTCACTAGGTCGTTGCCCCCTAGATGTATGATCAGGAATTCTGGTGGGTCCCTGTATGCCACCAGTTCCGCTAATGTTTCGTGGACGTCTGCCCAACGTAGGCCTCTGTATCCCCACCATGACGTAATGGTGTTTCTGAAAGGTGGCCCATCTTTCGTCCCTTCTGCCCATCTGCCTGTCCTGAAAACGAATGAGTGGCCAACTATCCATGCTGATCGGAGTGTGGTCCTCAATTTGCCTGTTTCTGTGGTGGTGGAAGGAGGGAAAAGCAAGACAATATTATTAGGGTGGATGGCTACATCGGTTGCAGTCTGATATATCTTTTATAACAGTCTGACTTCCATCCCCCTATGTTTTTTAGTAGTTGCGGTGCTAAACCTCCTTGCCATGCATCAATGGCGGCACCTATCCTGAAGGAATGAGTGCCGAAATGTTTGGGATCCCACCCTGCTCTGCTGATTGCTTCAGCACTCCTTTAAATTGGTAGCGGCTTAGGGCCGATGCATCCTTATGGATTAAAAAACTCCCCCCCACTTTAGGTCGTTGTGCGTAGTAGAGGTTGGTGATGCACACCGGGCAGTTTGTTGCCTCATCGATGCAACAAATATTGATAGTTCTTTTTGCACCCGTTTTCGACTGCTGTATATCTATATTAACACTCTCCTGTCTCACCCTGATTTCCATGACGCCCAGGTCGTTTGTGGCCTTGGTGCTGGAAGCGATGAGTTCTCCTACCCGGAAAGCCCCGAAGTAGGCTAGGAAAAAGGCTGTTTTAAATAACATTATCTCGTAAGGGTGCCAACATATGGCTTCCAAATGGCTTGCTATCTGTACCAGTTTGGTGAAATCAAGGGGTCGGCGGGTGTCCACTTGCAGCCCCTCCAATCTGCCCCATCCCTTCATTGCATAAGAAATGAGTGTGTTCTGGGTGGGGTCTGAATCACCCCGAATTTTCGTAAAGTATGAGATTGCCACCAGGTGACTTTTGGCCCAATCGCTATTGAAACCTTGTTCCCGGGCCCATTTTAAGAATACTTCTATATCTTTAATCGTTATTAGTTCTACGTGGTTTAAACCTGTGGCTTTGAATACTGTTTGCAAACACTTACTGTACTGTGTTGCTGTGGTGCTTGCCACCGCCCTCTCTGCCATCTCTGTTAGGAAGCCTGTGAGGTTGTTGGCACCCGTTGTTGTTGTGCCTGATTCTTGTTGGGCATCCCGGCCTGGGCTCTCTGGTGCTGGCGTTGATGCCAATGTGTTGCTGGCACCCCTTTTAGAGGTGCCTGCTTTGTATTGGTCATCCCGGCCTGCACTCTCTGGTGCTGGCGTTGATGCCAATGTATTGTTGGCACCTGTTTCAGGGGTGCCTGGTTTTCGTTGGGCATCCCGGCCTGGGCTCTTTGGTGCTGGCGTTGATGCCAATGTGTTGCTGGCACCCCTTTTAGAGGTGCCTGCTTTGTATTGGTCATCCCGGCCTGCACTCTCTGGTGCTGGCGTTGATGCCAATGTGTTGTTGGCACCGTTTTAGAGGTGCTGGTTTTCGTTGGGCATCCCAGCCTGTACTCTGTGGCGTTGGCTTTGATGCCGTTATTCTTGTCTTCCCATTATTGCCCAGCATTCTGCTGGTATTGGCGTCATCTGTTCTTGGGCGTGCAGCGCTAGCTCTCGGAATCTTGTCCTCTGGAAGCGAGATAAGGCATCAGCAATGTTATTATCTGCCCCTGAAATGTGCTTCGCTTTGAGTACAACGTTTACTTGTAGTGTGACTGTTGTAATGGCTCGTAATACTTTTAGTACTAAAGGGCATTTCGTAGACCTTCTGTTTATGGAGCCCACTACAACCATGTTGTCGCACCAAATCAAAAGTTCCATATTCGCTAGTCGCCTGCCCCAGATGTGTAATGTTAGCCAGATGGGGAATATTTCTAGTAAGGTGATGTTTCTTGTCCACCCTGCTGTTTGCCATGAATTGGGCCAGTGTCCTGCCACCCATTCGGAGTCTAGTATGGCTCCAAACCCCTTGCTCCCAGCTGCGTCGGTGTATAGGACCCTGTTAGACCGGGTGTTTAAAGGCGTTCACCAAAGTAAAGACCCGTTGAAATCTCTGAGGAATTTTCCCCATGTTTCCAGGTCCTGTTTCACCTCTCTGCCTAGCCGGATATGCAAAGGTGGTTTGGTGAGGGATTTGATTTTGAACTCCAGGCTTCTGGAAAATATCCTCCCTTGAGGTATTATTTTGGATGTGAAATTGAGGCTGCCTGCTAAGGATTGTATTTCCTTTACAGTCCCCTTATCTCTCATTATCAGGTTTTGTATTTTAGCCCGGAGTTCTGTTATTTTTGTTTTTGGGATTCTGCAGAGCCCCTTTGCTGAGTCTATTTCGATGCATTATGTTTGTGTCTGGTTTGGTGGTTTTTTTCCCTTGCTAGGGGAATTCCCCACTGTGCGGCCATGTGCTCCAGGTTTGCTAAAGCCTGGCCGCATTCCTCGGAGTTTGGTGGCCCTATGACCATGAAATCGTCTGGGTAATGCACTATTTTTGTCCTTGGTCTCTGCTTTAGGAATGCCCATTGAAAAAAGGAACTGAATTGCTCAAATAGTGCACAGGATACTGCGCACCCCATGGGAAGGCATCTATCTACGTAGAATTTGTTGTTGAAAGTGAAACCTAGCCACTGCTGTCACTCTGTGTGGACTGGCAAAAGTCTGAAAGCAGATTTGATGTCCAGCTTCGCCATCAAGGCGTTTCTGCCGCACTCTTGTATGAGCCTTACCGCTTCTTGGAAATGCGTGTAAGTTACAGCGGATTCTGTGTGTGGGATGCCATCATTTAAAGACTGGCCTTTGGGGTAGGATAGGTGATGGATTAGTCTAATTTTTCCAGGTTCTTTTTTGGGAACCAGGCCTAGTGGAGATATTAAATAGTCCTTTAGGACCTGCTACCCTGCCCAGTTGCAGTTCTTTCTTGACTTTGGTTTCTACTATCTGGGGGTTGTCCCTGGCTGACTTTAGATTCATCGGGATGTATTGTTACCCAGAGCCCTTAAATGGGATGAAAAACCCTTTGGTGAAACACTGCGATATTATCCTGCCGGTTTCTATGTCTGGGTAGCTGTTTAGGGTGTCCCTAAAATTGCCCGGGCTGATGGGCGTTCGTCCTGGTTCTAAAATTGGGATATCATTCTTTCTTGGCTGGGAGTCTGGTGCAGTTGCTTGTTGCATGGTCGCCGTTGCAGTTTGTACACTGGTTTTTCCCAACATTTCTGCATGGGATGTTGGATTTGCCAGCCTGCTGTTTGTTCTGTCTGTGGGCATTATTTTTCGCCGCCCAAGGCTGGTTCCTCCAAAAGGGCTGCTCCCCTTTTTTGGATTTGTCATTGTCATGGGATTTGCTTACTTGCGAATTTTTGGTATTTTTGGAAGAAGAATGCATGGTATCTTCTTCCTGGGGAGGTTCGGCGTTGAGGGTGTATAAATCGTTCTGGACTTCATCCCACTCTTTCTGACATGCTCCTCCTAAATCTGATGTCGTATGCAAGCCATGTCTTCCCCCTTCTGTGTTACTTCCCTTATTTTATCAACATATGCCCAGATCCTCCTACCATCCATGGGAAATTTTTCTTCATATATTGTTGCTAGTATGGCATAGGCCTGTAACCAGTTGTCCCAGTTTTGCTTGATCTGGGCGTTCCTGGCAATTGCTTTCTCTTCTATTTTTTGGGGATCTCTAAAAGCGTCTTTCCCTTTGCGCTGTGCTTCTATTAGGGAAAAGATTTCTATAAACTCTTTGGCCCATATGGCTTCTTTGATTGTGGTATCAATGTTCCATGCCAGGCATCTTTTGTATCTATGTAAAATCTCTGTTTGGAAAGATTTCATTTTTTGTTCTACTTGCGCATTACAGATTAATATAATGTCAGTTGTATTGCTGCCGGGTGTCCCTGTCGCGCCTGGGCTGTCTGCGCCTGGCGTTGTCCATGCTTTTAGGGCACCAGTTGGATCAGATGCTGGAGTTGTGGAGGCTGTTGCATTTATAGCTTTGGCTGCTATTGGCAACTGCAGTACTTGTTGTGGCGGAGTTGCTATAGGTGGTGTTACGGGTGGATTGACAACCGTTACAGTAGGTTCTATTGTGATGGGGGGTTTGAGGCCCCAGGTTCCCTTGCGGGCGGCGTCTGTTTCCCCCTTATTTCTACCATTAGTTGCTGCAATTCCTCCATATTCTCGCATAATTTTGACATTTTTTGGTACCTTTTCTGGCGTCTTTGGATATTTTTCTCTTTTTCAATGGTGCAGGAACCTCCTCCTGGCTGGGTGGGCTGGTAATTCCTTCCCTGGGTAGGCCGTACATGCTTTCTCTAACCCATGCCCATCCATAGTGCTCTGCCGCTTCAATGGCTGCTAGCAATTGTGGGGATTTGGGCTTCTGCGCCGGTGTTGGGGGTGCCCGTGTTTTCCGTTTGGGGCCCATGTTTTTCTATGCCTGCTATAGGAAAAGAAAAAGGGGGGTTTTATCACGGAGTTAAACCGTTGTTATCGGCGAGTTCTTTGCGCCTGTTCTATTTGTTGCCCGTGGTGGGTAACTGTTGACTGGTGCCTTCTTTGCCTGGGTTTCAGAAACTTGGGCAGCCCCCAGGCTTGATTTACTGAATTTAAATAATTGTTTTTGCTGTGCGATTGCCTTGTAATATTACAGAAATTATTTTAAATCTGCAGTCTTTGGGCCCGCCGAGTTTGAAAATGTGTTCGCAGCTCTGCGTTGCTGTCAAGCAAAGACGAGCTCCCAAGCTGGTTTGTGACTCTGCACAGTTTAAAATTGGCTTGCGTTATCCTGCCCCGTCTGCCTTATAACGCGGGGGTTCCGGTCCACGTAATAAAATGTATCTCTTTTGGACATAAATGTCTATTTTTCTTTCCTCGTAGCCCCAGCCAGGTGGCTCACCTGTAAAGTGTTGAATCGGAAGCCGTCCGCGCCGTGCTGTTCGAGTGCCGCTTCTCCTTTGCTCGCACTGGTTTTGGGGATGATTCCGCAGCACGCGTCTTTATTTGCTGTGGTTGGACACGCTCGCTTCTCGTTCTATGCTGGAAATTGTTGAAGTTGACAGCGTCCGCGCTGGCCGTTCGGTTGCCGCTTCTTCCTTCGTTAAAGCTGCATTGCAATTGCTTTGAACAGTACAATGTTCAGGAAGGAAAAGGCACTGCGATGTACAGCAAACTTCAAGAATTGCTAAAGAAGCAAGAAGATTTCGAAGACACTGAGTAAACAGTGAACCTCCTGTTTGCTTGGGTCCCCGTTCAGGGTCCACAAACAGATTGTGTTTACTCTGAGCATGCTGCTCTCATTTATAGGACCCAGGGAGGCCCTGGGTCTTTGTTGTGTATGTGGTGGGGGCTGCTGTTGTCGCAGCCCCCGGCTGGATAGCCGACTGTCTGACCCCCCGGTGGGGCCAGATCTTTGAAACCTGGGCCCTGTCTGATGGTTGTTTCCTTATGGCGCTTAGCACCTTGCTGTTTGGAGGAAGGGTGCGATGACTGTTCGCACCTTACCCTTCCGTCGCTTTTGTGCTGCCGAGACTGTGTGTCTCCGTAGCTGGGGGGAAGGAGGAGCAGGCACGGGGGGTTGGGGCCGCCCCTCTCCCAGCTGCCGATGGTAACAGCAGTTACCCTGCCTCGCTTGTGGGATGCCCATGCAGCATTGCCCATAACTGTTACCTCCACTTCATCCCGTTGGTTTACCACAGGATATCAAGTGGTGGTAGGCAGTGTAAATCCCCATTTTAATGAGTTCATAGGACTCCATTGGGGATTTTTGGCGGTATTACCATTGGTGGAATTACTGGGTGGTAATTTAGCCGATTTTGTAGGTAAAGTGGAGGAGGATCTACCTCCAGCATGAAGCTGAAGTAGATTCTTTACCTAAAAGAATTGGTGGAATTCCCACATGGTAATTCCGTCTGTGCTAACACGCCAATCTGTACTTTGGCGGTGCAAGAACAATTGAGGTAACAGAATTACCTCCACTTTTTTCCCACACCACCAAACTCTTAATGGGGCCCCTCTGGGGTTGCTGTTGGTACTCTTGTTCAGAGGAGAATTGCCTAGCATTTCGGTGCTGGACTGCCCCAGGGCAGGACAAAGACTGATATGTTTGGGATATTTCTTCTTTGTGAAACATAGTGAGCTAAAGACTCTGGGTAAGGCTCTTGTAACCAGGATTCATGTCTGACAGAGAGTCTCCCATGAACCCCCTTGTTATTTGCCCCTCTAGGCTATGCACATTGAGCAAGGTATCTAAACATACCCCTCCAGAGTTCTATAGAGTTGAGAGGTGTCACAAAACACGCTGGAAATGTGTGAGACAACTCTTCATAACCACTGTTTCTATTACTTGTGTACTCCCAGAGGAGGGCTCATTGGTGTTTATGCTTTGGCCCCAATACATGGCGAATTCCTGGCATGGTGACATTCAGGGATTACGTAGGCCAAGCACGTTGGTGTTTATTTAGTGGTAATCTGCTCCCAGACACATATCAATTGGCTGTTCCGTGCTAACACACTTTCGATGAAATCAAACGACGAGCAGTTTTTGAAAAGGGTTTTGATAGCGAATTTCCTTCCACGCGTCCATAAGCGTAGAAAAGGCTTAATGAAAGGCATAAAACGAAATAAATGTGTACACAAAAGTAAGAGGTGCCAGTAAAGTAGGCATTACGTAGATGCACAGTACAGGAGGAGACGGGCATTTGCGCCCCTGCAAAACATTTACATGAAACACGGAATAAATCGAAAAAGGTTTGCCAACAAAATTGTCTTTTTGGACACTTCGTTTAAGTAGACATTTTCATTTAGGACATACAACTTTGTGTTGTTTGCTGTATTGACAAAAACATGTCATCTGTCCGTCAATGTCTGTTGCCAGGATCGGACATGGCGAGTGAGCTACAGTGGCAGCCATGCACCTCACAAATCGCGTTGTTGGCTCGAGTTTTCGGGTGACTGCAGACTGCAGCAGTCGACTTTTCTCACCTACACTTGGCAAATGTCAGGCATTTATGAATCCTCCTACATTCCCACTACCCTGCCTCTGCTGCTGGGATGAGATTTAACTGCTTGTCGAATGCTTGCGCCATGAATTTAAGCTGCATACGCAACCTTCTGGGTCTTTCCAAGATGGCTACTATCTCACCCTTATTGCAACCATGACTATCAGAGACGGCAGATTGTATTAATATGTGGACATCTTTGTGACATTTTCATTATGTATGAAGTTAATGATTCATTTGCACACCTGCATACTGTGGTGTGTGACCCTCCCAAAACGGCTGCAAGCTCCCAAAAAGGAATGACTGGGTCCATCTCTCATTTAGGCCTGCAGGCCCACACCATGTGAACACGGGCCTGCAGGCCATGATGCTGTGGGGTCCACGTGCCAGCAAGGTGGCAAGGGTCTGCATGGTCAAGGGTATGGCCCGCCCTGCCCCCACTTAAGACTCTGTGTCCCCCAGCAACCTCCTGAGGCACTGGCCCTCCAGGGTGCTGGTGTCCCATAGCACCCCTGTGGGCCAGCTTGATGCTAGTAGCCAGCCTGCAAGAATTGCGACGAGGAGGAAAAAGAACCCCTGCGAGGTTCCCAGTCCCGTTGTGCCTGAAAAGTACACATTTTCGTTTGTCTCAAAGAAGAAAGGAGGGAGGCTAAAGGAAAAAGTGGTATCCATCGAAACAAGAAAGGAGGAAATGAGCCTGAGCTGTCCTCCGTTCGCTGGGGGAGAGAATGCAGCATGCGGCATCCTTTGCCATTAGAAGAGGAAGTGGGGAATGCCCAATGCCTAGCCGTCAGACCCCTCCCTGGTCTGGCCCTCTGCAGAGAGTGTGCTTGTGTGACTGGGGAGAGGGGCAGCCCGGAGCTCTGTGGCATCGCCCGGAAAGTTGTATTTATTGCTCCCGCCACCTGGAGAAAGTGCCTAGCTATGTGGTGGGAGTTCCTCAAAAGTGTTAAGGAGAAGGTGATGCCCGCCGCCCGGTAAGTGGTGTCAAGATCCTCCAGTTTGCCGCCCGCCGAAGCCCCTGTAAAGATATTGGGCTTTGTGTCGCCCTGCCCGGCAAGTGGCCCTGACACCCTGCTACCAGTGTTTTCCTACAGGGCACACCATACATGGACCAGGCGAACGTGGCCTGGTGCGATTCCTGCCAGCCCCAAAATGGGACATCACCTGCCCAATTGTCCTGCATGGAAGAAGGACTGACCAGGACTACTGCTCCATCAACAGCAGTGATTCCTAGCTGGGGGAGGAAAAGGAATGGCCCGGGCACCCGTCACCTCTGTCTGGCCAACCAACGTCATGCAGCCCTGACACTCGCCACCAACAAGAAGTGCTGTCGACAAGTGAGGGTTTCAGCTCTGCACGAGTGCGTGTGCGCTCCTCTCCTGTGCCACTGCAGTAAAGTGACACTCCTGCTTGGGTGAGCGTAGCCAAGAAAAAGGGGGGTGAGTAACATGCTGTCACCCCTGCCCTGTCAACATCATGTGGCACAGCCTAGACACCCTGCTACCCGTGTCTCGCTGTTGGCCCCAACATCAAGGGACTAAGCCGATGTGGCCTCTGGTGCTCCCAGGTGCGGGTTTGCCAGCCTTTGAACTGTACCATCAATGGACCTGGACCTGTGGTAGTGACGATCTGAACGGACACTGAAGCAAAGTGAACTGGTCTGGTCTCCGGCAATCCTGCAAGTGCTCAGAGACGACGCAGTAAACATGTGTTTAGATACTGTGGGCCTGCATGTAAATTATGTGCTTAAAGTGGTCCCAGTTAAATGGAGGTAAAGCTCTGCTCCTGTAGTTTGTAGGCCTGCTCGAATGGTGCCAGCAGCCAGCAATGGCGTCATTCAGTGGTGGAAGTCCCACTTACCCCAGGTTAATAAACGGTCTAGTGAGAGGTGGTAGAACTGCCAACGTTCCACCAGCAGTTTGCCATCCACGACTGTAATCTGCTAATCATAGTTAGAGTGTGTTCATAGGTGTTTTGTGTCTGCAACTACCTGTGTCCCTTTGTGCGTATCAGTGGCATATACCTTCTAGTTGTCTGCCCTGTAATTCCCAAGTGGTATACGTAATGGAGTTCTGTAACAGGGGGAGGGAATCATTTATGTTTCAGTAACATTATTTTGTTTGTTATGCAAAAGGAGGAGTGTGGTGTGTGACCCTCCCAAGTGTGTTGCCCCTTTAATGGGATGTGTCCCTCCCATGTGTATTGCCCTTTTAAGATGGGCCATGACTGTGTCATGGCCCAAGCTAATAAAAGGAGCCCCTGCAGGCACGTGCAGCAGAAAGGCTGCAGACTCCCAAAGAGGAATGACTGGGTCCGTCTCTCATTTAGGCCTGCAGGCCCACACCGTGTGAGCAACGGCCTGCAGGCCATGATGCTGTGGGCCTCCGTGCCAGCAAGGTGGCAAGGGTCTGCATAGTCAAGGGTATGGCCCACCCTGCACCCACCTAAGACTGGGTGTCCGCCGGCAACCCCCTGAGGTACTGGGCCTATAGGGTGCTAGTGTCCCAGAGCACCCCTGGGGGCTGGCTCGATGCCAGTAAACCGGCCTCCGTAACGCATACAGTGCTGACATCACTTTGCACAGAGTTTTCTCTCCTGTGTAGGTACTTCTTCATTGTCATGAAGCCTGTTAAATATACAAGAACCCTTTGTGGGGTACACACTCACTTATACAAACACCTCCACGCCCTCTCCCATAGTGTGAACACACCAGCAACTGCATGACAGGTAGATGAACGCCACTTGCCCTACTGCTGATGTTAAGTTATGGTAACACCTTTCTATGTTATTTAATGTAAACTCTTCATGCCTTACGTAATCCGTTTCCCCAGCTGTCTTTCGCCTTCGCATCTGCTGCTCCCTTTGTCTTTCTGCAGCCCGTGGCCCAAATGTGTGTATGTGTTTGCATGTGCTTGGTGGACTTACCTGGACTGGAACTCCCCTGCCTCGCATGTGTGGGATGACACTGTATCATTTACTGGCCTGGGCTATGTGCCCGGAGAAGACGAGGCACCTGGGGGGCCTTGGGGGCTCTTGGCCTGACCGGGTTTATAGTAATAGTTATGTAGTACATTCGTTATGACAGAGGGTGAGTGGTAATTGTTAAGTTGGAGGATGTATATAGTGATAAGTATAGTGTCTTGTATGTAAGGAAGGGAAGAAGGTATTATGTATACCCTGGCATGATTCAAGTAAGGGAAGTGGAGACCTGCCATCCTCAGGCCTCCCTCTACAGTGGGTAGTGCCGGGTGTAGGTCTGGAGTCTGTTCAGTTAGTCCCACCAAATAGGACGCCATCTGACACCCCTAAGGACATGTGAGCAGATGGGGCACATCCCTTTAGAAATAACTCATGTGAACCTACAAAGGAACGAGTGGTAGACATTTTTAATGAGAAAATTCATATGTGTTTTTTATAAATAAAAAGTGGTCCCCATTGGGATCCCTAAAAAATCCATCTTGGTCTCTGTGTCCCATTGGAGTAAGGTAAGGACTCGGGGTTAGCCCATCTCCTGATTAACAGCGATTTTATTTGTAGGTGCAGCGCTCATCCTTATCCAGCTAACCAGGGCAGTGGTGGTGGTTTCTTTCAATGGGGACTGTCCCTGGCCTGGGGTGAGGGAGATATACACCCTTACCCCAGGCGGGGCCTAAAACCGTCCTGGCTCCGTGGTTGCATTCCTTACAACGCATCCATCACAACAGCAAACCTGAAAGCGATCCTGATGTCCACACTACTGTTTTTCCGAACCCCTTCAAAACAGTGTTGTCTCCATGAGGCTGTTATACCAGCCATACCCATTACATTAGAGCCCACTCATGTCTATAATAGATGTCCTGAAACCCACGTGGCTGCCCAATTCCCATGTTCTTTTCCTTCATATCTTCAATACATCTCACTTTTGTACTTGCTAACTGGCTTAGGCTCTACCAGCACCACTTGCAGGCGCTTGCTAAGCCCCACTTAAGACCACACATCCAACGCCCCCCTGAGTCTGAAGGCCAGTTATCCTGGGCCCCGTCACTGCCTTCTTTCACCACACTCATCTTAGCCCTAGCAATTCTGTAAACCATGCCATTTCTCTTTTATACACTATCTCCTCAACCACTTATTTATTACTATGGCTCCATTTTAGGTAGTGGCATGCACTGGCCTGCAAGAACCATGAGTGCGTGGTAAGCCGACACGCAGATCAATGATGCCTTTAGCTGGACATAAAGTCTCATCTTGGTATATTAGGAAGGTGCATAGCATTCAGCGGCACGTTTGTTTCCAGAATATTCTCAGAGGGTTGGATGGTGAGTCTACCCGGATATTGAACTCTTACTGATCATTTAAGGAGGTACCTTTACCATGGGTTTTGGTTCATATTTTTGCCATACCTGCCAGTTCCCCCATTCCTTCCAGGTCTGTGCTGAGCTGGTTCCCGATTGCCTCCCTTCCCCCTATTGGTGCTGTATAGGGGATCTCTTCATTGCCTGCTGGTACGGGTAGGGGCCATGGTGGCCCGCCCGACTTCCCTTGACTTCCCTGCAGTGCATACCAATCTAAACGATTGTGATGGTGGTGGTGTTGGATCTACAGTGGTAGAAGTGTACCAATGAAAGTAGTGGAACTGTGCTGTCCGCAGGGGAGGGAGTAGGCGGACGCATAGTGCAACATGTGACTGACAAGTGTTGCGGGCGCGGCATTGCAATAGTGTGACTCATAAATAAAGCTCTTATTACAACTTTACACTTACACAGGGACATGAATGGACAAATCCTCTATATAGATTGGTGAATATGGTTGTAAAAGGTAAAGGAAAGGTTAACAGAAAAAATAAAACTAATGGAACAACGCTCCTGTCCGTTCCTGCTCACTTAGATCACTGTGGTTCTATCACACCACTACGCTTCTACCATTATTCTTGCGACTTGTCTGTTTTATTGTACATGCTTGGTGTAGTCATTCGTCAACTTTGTGACATTACATGTATGAGTGCTCTGATTTTGCTAGTGGTACTTGAGGGATATGATAGTGTGTGTTGTCGTTGTCCAGGCGGGAGATGATAATTCCCAGTTTTGCAGAGACTCTTTGACGGTAAGAGCGGTAAGCAAAAATTAGTTTTGGGATGCGTAGATTTAAATTGCAGGTTCTGGATACAGAGCTGATGTGCTTGTAGAGAGATAGGTGCATGGTGCGTCCAAGATTTTTGACTGAGGAGGATGCGAGAGGTGGGGCTCCAAGGGCAGCCGGCCATGGTAAGGTTGGTGAATCAGAGCAGTTTTGCCGCATAATAGGATCTCTGATTTTTCCGGGTTGAGGATTAGGTGGTTGTTGGCCATCCAATAGTCAATGTCCGAGAGGCAGGAGGTGAGGTCGGGAGGTTGGGAGGCTTGGAACTTGGGAATTGGCTGTAGTTGATTGAGTGTGTGGGCTCTAACACTCCTTCTGTTATGATCCTCCTTGATCTTTCCTCTGCTTTTGACACTGTCAGCCACTCCATCCTCATTAACCGTCTCCATGATACCCTAGGCATCACGGACAGGGCACTGCCGTGGCTAACCTCTTTCCTCTCTAACAGACCCTTCAACCTGCAAATGGGCTCTTTTCTCTCCTCCACCTGACCCTCTACCTGTGGCATCCCTCAGGGATCTATCCTATCCCAATGGCTCTTCAACATCTACCTGGAACCCCTGATCTCCTCCTGCTCCCCTCATTTCCAGTGTTATGCAGATGACACACAGCTCTCTTTCCAGCTGCCTTCCCCTATCTCCTCATCCTCCTCTTCTTCCCTTATACCTGACTGCCTGACTGCTATTCAGGCATGGTGCTCTGCCAATGATATCTCCCTCAATGCCAGCAAGGCAGAGATCCTTCTCATATGGACGCCTGCTCCCAGTTTCCTCCTCACTCTCTGGCCAGACTCCTAGGGTCCCCTCCCAAAACCCACTTGTGAGGCAAAAAACGTTGGTATCCTCTTTGACTCCTCTCTCTCTCCTTCTCTCCGCACATCATGGACCTTGCCAAGAAGTCCAGTTTTCAGCTTCATCTCCTCACGAACATTCTACCTTTCCTCACTTTCCCCCAGAAGCTCAATGTCTCCAGATCCCTGGTTCTCTCTAGGCTTGACTACTACAATAGACTCTTCTCAACCTTCCTCTTTCCTCCCTTCATCCCCTCCAACTAATCCAGAATAGGATTGCGAGACTTATCCTTGGCCTCAAGCCCAGGGACTGCATCTAGTCAGCCCTAAAATCTCTCCACTGGCTTCCGGTGACTGCAAGGATCAAATTCCAAACCCTTTGCATCATCCACAAGGCTGTCTGGGGCCTAGGGCCTCTCTACATCCAGCGTTCTCTGCCGAAATACCTCCCAGTCAGAATCCTCTGCAGGTCAAACATTTCTCCAAGCAAAGAGTGGGAGGTAGATCCCTTTCCTCGGCTGGCACCTCCCTCCCCCCTCAGACTTTTCTCCTCTTCCTTTTCTCACCCCCTCCCATGCTAAACTCTCCACCTGCCACTGTGACTGGAACCTAGTCCTTTTGGAGTCATACAGGGACCACCCCACCCTCCTCCCCCAGTCCCACCCAGCATCCTCTGCCAGCACTTGCCCTCAGGCTCCCTTTCACGCACTATGCCAACGTAGTACTCCCTGTCCACTGCACTCTTGCTCCCCTCCCCCCCTACTTTTCCCTTCCACTTGCTGCCTTGGCCTGAACAGCACTTGCCCGCCCCCCACCCTTGGGGGTACCCCACTCCTGCACTTCTCCCTCTACCCTCCACCCCCTGCACTTATCACCTTGGCATGCACTTGCACGGTGGGATTGTCACAAGGCCAATAAAACTGTTTCTTTGTTGTTGTATTCTCATGTTTTCCCATGCGCTCCCTCCCCCACTATCTTGACTTGTGGTGCCTAGAAACACCTGGGTACAGGTGCCATACAAATGTCCAATAAAAGATTTTTTAAAACATGGAGAAGCATTCCCCAGGTGTCTGCAAACGGTGGCTCCCGAGGTGCCTTGGACTACGACTCCCAGGGGCCCTCACCATTAACAATGCTGACTAGGACTGATGGTAGTTGTTGTCCACAACATCTGGAGAGCCAAAGGGTGCAGACCCCAGCAAAATGTTACTGGTTTTATCAATTATTATTTTAGCTTGTGTATGCCATTACAGAAGAGGACTTACTATAAGCAAACCAGTCCAATCCCACCCCACAAGGAGCGGTCTATGCATGCATTTTAATAAATACTGAATATAGTGTCATAGTTTTCATGTCAAAGTCATACATATATTGTGACAAAAAAGCAATGCCATAACTGCATAGGAAATGAAAAAAAACACCATCGTCACAGATATAAGTACATTTTATTCAAGGCGCCAGATAAATAAATGGCAAACAACGTAGGAGAACAGAAATGTCCGGCAAATGCAGGTCACTAAAGTGCTTTAGAAACATAAATATATATATATATATATACATATTTATTTAAATATATTAAAAAAGGGCGACAAGCCAACTTCGGACATTGGGAAATAATTACAAAATATTCAACAATGCGGCTTCCCCAAAAAGTATAAAAGGTTTTCTGCTCAGGTGCCATGGTTCAGTATCTACATGTTGTGATTTTTTTATACTGCATAGTGTGTGCTTTAACATTCATGAACATACAAAATGCAGGTCCTGTTGATGAGCCAAGAGGAATGGGAGTATGTGCATGGCCACTGCAATTTACGTGTAAGGCTGGACTCAGTGAAATGAACATACATGTAATCGCCAGTTCTTTGAGAGTTGAAAACTCAACAATGTGGGTCTCATTACGATGTTGGCGGTGTTAACAGTGTTAATACCGCCAAAATGAAAGACCATTATCGCCAATGGTAATGGTAATTCACTCTAACTATGAGTGCATGTTACTTACTCCCCATCCCAAATTCCCATAGGACTTATGGTAATACCGCCAGCGTCATTCCCACCATTGTAAGTCAATGTAATCCCTCCACTCAAAAACAGGCGGTTTTCTTGTCCATGGATTTCATAACTTTATACACAGAGTGGTAAAACAGGCAGCAATGGTATTATCACTACCGCCAAACTTGTTATGAGGCCCTTTGAGCGAGAATGGTCTATTCTCCTGGGACCAGATTCTATGAGTAGCTACACACTTGCAGACCTAAGCAACGCGTTTGAAAGCCCCCCCATTCGGACACAACAGCTACGCGGGGGACCCAACGTGTTCCACTTGATCTAGTAACTCTTTCCAGATGTTGGTCTGTATAAAAAGCAGCCATTAGTAAGAGTTTGTAACCCTCATCCTTTGTTTGCCGCCAGAGGGCCCCTTTTCACATTGGCTCTACCAATTTTGAAGCACTCATCGCCAAGTGATATGCAGCAAGGAGACTGTGTTGAAATGGACAAAGAACAGTCCGCAAACAGAAGCGTTCACAGGTAGAGTGAATAAGTCACATCTTCTGAAGATCTAACAGTGCTTAGACCAGGACCTTGAGAAGGGCTTTTCATAAGTTGTTGGGCCTTATTACGAGTTTGGGAGCAGCCATGGATTTATTAGCTCCATGGCAGCCACCAATCCGGGCTCCTTTACCGGGTTCCCTGATTGGGGAATTACCGGGCCATTCTGAGTTCGGAGGGCCCGGTAATTCCTCCCTCAGGGAAGCCGGGCCAGGACCTTCCCCATTCCCATTTGAGCCCCCATAGGGCGCAATGGGAGAGGGAGCTAACAACGGCCCGATTACGACCGGCCTGTTGTTAGCTCCCTCGTCCCCTCGTGGGACCCAGTAACGACACCTGGTTGCCAGGCGTCCTTACCAGGTCCCGCGAGGGGACCTCGTAATCATGCGGAATGGTGTTAATGGGTCCGCATCCATTAGCGGAACCCATTAACCCATTCCGCACGAGTCGTAATGAGGCCCGTTGTCTTATCCCAGGGGTCTGAATCTTGCAACTCTCCAGATGTTTTGGACTAGGGCTGCCATGATCCCTCCCCATTGGGTGATGCAAGTTGTAGTCCAAAACATCTGGACAGCCTGATTGTTCAGACACCTGCCTTATCCGGGTTACTTGAATGTTGCATTGTGTTGTATATAAGCGAAAGGTCACTGACCATCCTTCGGATCTGTGTACAATCCCATCATGCGAGACATTTTTTGCAGATGAGTGCCTTATTGAATAGGACCTGTAAGTGCAAATGGGAAAGAGAGGGGTGGTGAGACTTGCATGTAAATGCATATGTAGCTGCCCGCTGTTGCCTGGCTGTAGTGCTAATATCGACTGGGCGTTCCACCGCAGAGCAAATTTTAACACCAGCGGAGAGGGAGGATCTACCGCAAATGTTGTCACGCTGTTTCTCTATTCTGATTTTGGGGTAACCATTCCATAGTGATCAATATGCCGTTAAGTCTTGTATGTGTCAGCCTTACCAAAATCACTGATTTGTAAAATGTTTTGCACAAGCCAAGTGGAACAGCCGCGCTTTGGTGTAAGTGGCAGTGCGGACAAGAAAGAGGCCCACATATTTCCCATCGAAGAGGAATGGCTACAGAGGCAGGACATTGGCCAGAAATGCAGCCATTCACTGGTGCATGGAACTTCAATAAACCTGTGTTGTGCTACTGATCCATCCTTTGGGATACATGGTCCATACCTACCGGCTCCGAAGAAAGTAGTACGTTTCACGCAGAACTCTCCCAACCTATTTACATTGAGACATCTCAAACTGGGAGTCTATTTCCATGCCTCGGGAGGCGGAATTCATGTAAACGTCTGTTTGTAAACCCGTCACAAAATACAACATCACTTCTCTAATGTCAGTTCTTTGTGTTCTTCTAAACAATATTGCCCTTTGAGGCAGAGGCCTAAATCGGGCCTACTCATCTGAGCCCTTCCATGCAGTTCCAGTAGCAGGTTGACAGCGCAATCATTCTTTCTGCAACTTTTTAAACGATATCATAGTTGCTTAACCTGGAAGTATTGGCAAAAACACAACATGGAACCAGTTTCGTCTGCCAAGGCATGAGCTGTCGGACCCACTTCACTCCTTGTGCAGTTTCATTCACCTCTTGGTCCAACCAGTAAAGCCACTCCCAGCACATGGTTGTGGCTCCACTGTCCATTGCTTAGTGTTCGCTGCCGTTCAGCTCGAGTGGCCCTTCTCCACCGAGACACTGGCGCAAAGTGCTTCGGCTCTCGTGCTTTGCCGTGCTCGAGAGGTCCATGGCCGTGTCCTCGGCACTGTCCGCGGCGGTGTCCTTCTCGTGCACGCTACTTGGCGAGTCCACGTGGATGATTTTGAAGTCCTCCTCCGAGCGCTCACACTTGTACCTTGGCGTAGCAGTGTCCTCGCTGTCGGTCTTCCTTGTGACGTCCACAGACTTTTTGTGCATGCCTGCAAACCGCAAGAGAAGGGCAAGTTAAAAGGGGCCATGGTGAACAAAAGCACGGAAGGGGTCAGTGCGCTATGACAAGAAAAGCGGTATGGCGTTGAAATAAGGACATGTTTATTGAGAGTCCATGCAAAACTGTTTGTAAATGCACTTTATGCCCCCCAAATACAAGTAATAAGGCTTGCCAATATGCTACTGAGCAGTGATGGCCGAATGAACGGCCCCCCAAGACTGCTGAAAGAGTCACTGTGGAAAACAGGGGTATAATGTGGTCTTCATCCGTGATTCTGAACCCCAGACCTGATGCTAGCAGATCAAGGCCGTGACGGGAGATGTGGCCGTCTGCACTGCGCCATGTGGCATCACCCAACTAACTCTTCTGATCTACACAGCTGCCAAATTCAAGGTAACTGCAAGTATCGAGCTTTGAGACACTTGTGTAGGAGCGCGATATAAATAAAATATCATTCCAATTCAATTCAATAGATTATCATCATCACAACTCAAATCAGTCGGTTCCCTCTGCGTCAGCAAGCCCATGCTAGTCTTCAGCACCAAGAAGAGCGCCCCGCCGAGGCAGGCTTTGCACAATGCAATCCCTCAAATCTCAAACGTGGTGGCGGGGATCGGACACAATGTTTCCCCCTGATCCGATGGTGCTCTCCAATGCCCTACGGATGTATTTGCGCCGCACTTAAGTAAAGGACAGGCTTAGCCCATCTCTGCACTAGTGGTTAAAGTTAGGGTTGTCAATACAACTTATGTCAACGGAGGATAGCACACGGGCAACGCTCTGGTCTTGGAAACAAGACCACGCAGAGCAACAGAGGTTAGCAACTGGGATCCGTGCTTACCGAACTCAGGTACGGTATTATACATTTATATAAAAAAAAAAAATAGAGCTAGACCAGACTGATGTATACACACTGCTGAGCTTTAAAAGAGTGATCGAGCCTTGTGATAGGTGATAGGTTATTTATAACTCGCATAATACCCAGAGGTTTTGCCCGTGTTGTCTTGCTTCCAAGGCGAGCACATTGCCCCTGAGCTATTCTCCAGAGTTCAAGAGTGATACAGCCTTAAGGGAGTGATACAGATGTTGCCAATAGCTCTCTCTGTGTCAAGAAGCAAGAACATTAAGGTCCAGGATGTTCCCTAGAAAGTCTCACAGTGCGGTGTGGACATACAGCTAAAAGGTCCCGCAAGATAGTGCCATTAGAATGGTCCCAGTTACTTTATTACTGGAGTGTTGACACTATATAGGCCTTTTTACAGCACTGGTGCACGTTCTAAAACAGGAGGTTTTCGCAGCCGACATACAAAGTGTTTTTGCACCCACTCAGGTAGGACAGTGAAGGGAATACCGCAGAAGGTTAATACTGCAGAAAATCACCTCGAAAGTCTGGCTTCTCTTCACCTCAGACCCAGTGACGGTGGTAAAAATCTGAAAGGTCCTCGCAACTTTTTGAAAGTATGTTTTTCTGCATAGGAGGGAAGCACAATCTCTTCCCCCCAATACAGGCAACAAGTGTAAATAGGCTGAAACGGTGAAAACGTATGAGGTCCACCTTCTGACCACCTTTATCATGTAATGGATAAAGGGTGCGAGTTCGCCCTTTTGTGAACTGAACAAAATGTACAGTTGGTATGAGCCTACGAGAGCTACCATACACTTCCCACTTAACCAGAAACGAAACGTCTATCTGGTTGCCACATAAGCATAGTGCATGGTGTGTGTACGTCTGGACTTACCAAGCAGCCAGGGCGCGCAGGAGCCCACCAGCCCACTCTTGGCAGAGTTGATGATGGATTCTGGCAGAGGGATGGAGTGCCTCACCATCGCCCCGTACAGGCCGTACTCAGCCATGACGCTGCTCCTGCCCCAGCACTTCTCACGCTTCCTCCACTTGGCTCTTCTGTTCTGAAACCAGACCTGTGTGCACATAGAAGGCAGGGGTCATGACAATGGCATCAGTCATAGAGAGGCTTCACATGTACAAATTCAACTTTTTACGTAACAGATGTAAGAAGTGGCCCTGACATGCACACGTCATAACACGAGTACATGCCAATGTTCATCTTTTATAAACAACCCTCCTCTCCGCCCTGGTCCAATCAGAAGCGGCAGCATTTGTTTCGGCGATAAGGCCTACTGCGGTGGGCCGACCCTGTCAGTAACGGCCACCGCCCAACTTAAGGGATGGAGCGAAGCAAGGGATCCTTAGCGCAGTCGGTGGTGCCATTACCAGCAGGGTCGCCCCACCACCGAGGGTCACATTGCCATTACCACTCATGTAGTTTCCAACACTCCAAATGGTGAGAGGTGGGTTCTGGTCAAAACTACGTGTGGGGACACCTTATTGTTCTGTCCTTAGGAAAATGTAACAACTCGTGGTAAATATTGCATTTTAAAGTGATTATTCCAGTAACTATCAAAATGATCAGGGTTAAAAGGTTTAGGGGTCCTCCACTAAGGATTTGTAGGGTAAATTGGTGTAAAAGTGGGCTTTGTATACCAGAGGGGTCTGCAAACCCTTTTCCCTCCATAAGTTTTGGAACATTGCTCCCATGATCCCTCAGGATTGACTATGGTGGATCGAACTGATGGACGTTGTTGCATACCCCAGCTTTATCATTCGGTTGGCAAAATGTTCTCTCATTAAGCCCCCCACACAATCCGTTCCCTTCTCATTAAATCTGAATTAACTCAGGTGCTATTTGCACACTAGTCCACCCTGTCTTCACCCACACTGCGCTGCATACTCACTCAATGGGCCTCATTACGAGTCCATCAGTGCTACCGGCGGATTGCCACCAGACTCGTAAAATGTTACCGGCGCCCGAATTCCCGGTGCCAACGGGAGATTACAAGTCCAGTAACTCGGGAAGTCAGGCGCCGGAAAAATCTAAGTCTCCATTCCCATAGAGTCCCATAGGACTGTATGGGAGGGGGACTCAGATCGCTGGCACTGTTGTTAACGGTGCTGGCGCTTCCTTGAAGGGTCTGCCTACCGTGGCCGCTGCGCCCGGCAGAGTCAGACCCATCAGTTGCAGCAGCCACAGCAGTCAAACACGTAGTTTGCCGGTCCGGAAACAAGGGTACCGGTGAGCTTACCGGCACCCTTTTTTTTAGGGACCGCAGGGTCATAATGAGGCCTAATGTCTTATCATCCATTCTATGCCCCTTATACATTCTGGGCCCCATAACTCCCTTAATGCCCTCTTTGCCCACTCTGTACACATTGGCCCATTCTGTGTCTCCATGCCCCATGATGTGCCTTTCCAGCCCTGTCCGCCTCCACTAATCTGTCCCCACTCCATCCACAGTGTGACACTATTGTATTTTCTCTGACTCCATCACACAATCTGTGCCCTCTTCACACACACACATTGTGCCTATTCCCTCACTCTGTACTCATCAAGATTCTGCATGTTCATCGACCTGCAGAATCATGAACGTGCACTATTGGGACATACTCAGGATAATGCACAATTGTGCAATATCTCAAGAGCACCCCCAAACAGCAAAGGGCACAGAGGCAGGCAAGAGTAAGGTATAGGAAAGGGGGCCATTTGTTCCATTTGATGTATTCACGCACTGTGCCTCCTTCACCCACCCTGTACCACTTGATGCCCTCATCCGCCACTATCCGCTCTCGTCTCCCATGCTTTGCTTCTGCTCAATTCACCGCTCTCATGCCCAGCTCACACACACACCATCATTTACCTAGTGGTATCGCCCACTTTTTGTCAAATTCCTGGTGTATTTTTCTAAGCCCTTGGCAAGCATAAATGACTCTTGCCAAGCTCCCCACCACCTATATCAAGTGTTATTCCAGGAGACGCCTCACATCGTCATACTGGATAATGAACAATGCATCATCACAGATTGAAGCCCTCTTTACTGTTGCGCAAATGCATCACAGTCACTTTGGCTTCACTGAAACTAACCCGAGAGACCTCTAGATTTGAAAACAGAACTAGTTTTTGTCAATGCGTTGTACTTTCAGTCAATGACCATATTAATGCCCTGCCTCTTGAGCTTAGAAGGGTTAGCCCAGGGAAATTCAGATTGGATAAGCAGGAGTTAAAGGGAAATTCAGATTGGATAAGCAGGAGTTAAAAGTAGTTCCTGGATATTCAGCATTAACCAGTGACCAGGAGCTACCACTTGGGAACGAGGAGCTGAAACACTGCATTCCGCAAATCTAACTTCCACATAACATTGAAAAATATAATTGAGTCCATTATTTAGGACCCAGTATGCTTTAAAAGTTGTATAGATGTGTTCTAAAGTGTATCTACAGAGTGTCCCAAATGTGCAGAGGTAAATTCACATCGGTGGGTTGCTTCAGCACCTGATGGCCTGAGGAGCCAAAGGTAGCTCCTGGCAGCTGTTGCTGTCAAGCCAACCAGGCTCTTCTAGAATACAAGCAGGAGCTAAATAGCTCCTAGCTGGCCTCAATTTCGAACCCAGTTAGTCCTATAAGTGTGGCCCCTATTTCAGGCAGTGGAGAACTTAATGAATGTGCAATGCTGTGGGGGGGGTGGGGGGGGTTTTACTTGATGATTTATTTTCGTACGGAATGAGGAGTTGCTCTGTTGTAAATGACAAAAGATTGCAAACCGAGCAAGTAAAGGAGCAGACATACGATCGTGTTTACTTTAGAGTTTTCTATAGAGCACCATGCCACCTTGCGGTCACTTCGTAGCGCTATACCTTTCAGATATTGCATACTTTGAGCTTGGAAGCTGCTCTCTAGCACCAAGTGGCTGTGAAGCAGTTGAGGAAAAATGTACACTTCGGTTGCGAGGCACATCACATAGTCTGTACATGTGCCCCAAGCCAACAGAGTGGTGGTGAAATAGAACATACTTGGGGGTGCTAACAAGGAGAGAGCAGAAGGGCACTGCCAACCCAGGATGCCCACGAATTCCTAAATTCTGTTGGCAACCTTCAAAAGGGAACAGACGAAAGTCTCAAGGGACGACCTAGATTTCCAGGGCTCAATGTTGCGCCTTTCATGGTTACAAAAGTGCCAAGCCAGCTACATGCAAATAACCAGGGAACTCACTTTACGGAGTGTTCTATAGAAGAAACTCAGTCGCCAGATTTACAAAAGCGTTTTACAATGGTGCAATCCCACCGAACAAACCCTCTGCAAATCAGGCCCAGTGACTCTGTATGTATTCACCGCTTAATTCGATCTTAGTTATGCCTCCTTTCACATAAATCCACGTTCGTTTATTCTGAATTCTGGGCAACGCCAGATGTGTTTTATTAGATTTTTCACACAGACACTTTGGCCCACATTATGAGTTGGCCGATCTGGAAATAAAGTGCTGGTGACAAAGTATTCTGGCATCTTTCCAGACCAACCGACTCCAATTCTGCCAGGGGCTCTGATTTACTGGCAGGACTCACCTGCTGGTAGATCAGGCCTCAACCGGAATTTGCC
This sequence comes from Ambystoma mexicanum, assembly GCF_040938575.1. Classification (NCBI taxonomy): domain Eukaryota; kingdom Metazoa; phylum Chordata; class Amphibia; order Caudata; family Ambystomatidae; genus Ambystoma; species Ambystoma mexicanum. Next base: position 1,230,738,381 of record NC_090927.1, read on the forward strand.
TGAATCACCGGCACCGCTGCTAAGGGTGCCAGTGATTCAGACAATCCCATCCCATTAAGTCCCTTGGGACTCCATGGGAATGAGGATTTACCGGCTCTCCGGCACCCCTAATATCCTGATAATACCGGGATATCAGGCAGCGGAGACAGTATGGTAGTTTTGCGCTGATGCGCCGATACCAGGTAACTCATAATGAGCCCTTTTGTGTTGAAAACATCCCCACGAGAGCTGGACTGTGAAAAAAATAGAAAAAGCCCCCCCACAAATAGTCCATGTTCACGATTCATAATTTGTCACTTTTCATACCAAACTGTTGGGGTAGAACCTGGGGGGCATTTTGGAGAACCCTTGGGAAATGGTGCACTTTAAAATGATTTGGGACAGTAAGATTGGACAGAACTCCCAGCTACGCGATGCACAAATTCATGAAACTGGCCCACAAAACGTGCTCACTCGGTCCAGTCTGCAGCAAGCTCTTCCAGTATTGCCCAGTAGACCCTCCCTGCTGACATCTCTTGAGATGGTGGTCGTCATTTTACAGTTTTAGCTTGGAATTGACCTTATATTTGTTGACTCTCAGGGGACTGCAATCTTTTGACTCTGCAGTTGTTTTGGACTACAGATCCCAGACAGGAACTTTCCCCAATGCCGTGGCCATGCGCCTGCACCCAAAGCAGTGGCTCTGCCCTAAGTCAAAGTTTACAAACTGGAAGCTATAAGTGAAGAATGTGTATTAGAGTGTATTGTTTAATTCGTAGACCTAAATTGTTTTTAATAATATTGAAATGTACAATTCATAACTGTTTGTCTTTCATTTTTAAATGAGTTTATTTGAAGCCGTCTGTTTTTTAAAATAATTAGTGAGGTGTGAATAATAATAATTAATTTTAAAAAGCGTCTAAAAATCTAAAATGAGTACTTATTTTTCGAAAGTAAAGCGACCTCTGCAAAGGGCAAATTATTTTAATCTATATGCGTGCATTCAATATGTAGATGTGTGCAAGGTGCATAAACATGTATGGAGTTTCCTCGTGTGTGTGTATACGTTTACTTTTGTATGATTTGGCTTGTGTTGTAGTTAAGGCACAACGGTATACACATGAGTGTGTATGTATACAGTTAAAAATCGTGTCTTTTAAGTCTGGGCGTATAAGAGGGGGCGCATACTGTGTGTCGGCGTATTTTTTTTGTTGGTCTCTGTAGAAAAGTGCGTGCGCGTGCAATTATCCGTATGTGCATGTATGGATATAAGTGCGCGTATCTGTCCGCGTGCTTATAAATGAGTGTGCAAGGAACGCGTCTCCTTGCTGGGGCCGGGCCCCTGGCAACTCACCTGTATTCTGTCTTCCGGGAGCTCGGTCTTCATGGCCAGCATTTCCCTGGCGTACACATCCGGGTAATGGGCCTCGTTAAACGCCTTTTCCAGTTCCTCCAGCTGGTGAGCGGTGAACACAGTCCTGTGGAGACAAAGGCAAGCACCCCCGCAGCTCAGTATCGGATACATACACGAAAAAGCAGCAGTACCTCAAACATCCCGGCTCTGAGTGTTTAGGGTGCATGATAACTACGTGTTGGACGTCTGTTTTCCAATCGAAAACGAGCGTAATTTTATCTCACAGAAAAAGCGCGCGCGACTGCAAATGAGCGGGAACGCATCGGTGAGGGCCGCAGAGTAACGCACCCCTGAAGAGCGTCACATTATTTTACATTTTGACTGAAATCTAGATATGTGTGTGAATATTACATATACTGGGATGCCTGCATAATAAACATGTGAATGGGAGGTTAGTTCTGAGTCGCGACCCTCATTCAGCGTCCTCTCCTCTCACCTGTGCCGTCGCTTCTTTCTCTTTATTTGCGACGTAGGAGTTTTCGTGTCATTCTTATCACCGGATAGGCTGTCGTCATCTGTGTACACATAAAACGAACAGTTTAACACTGCAAATAAACACAAGAGGCATCACACTATGGTAACTGCCCGGGCATTAGCCAGGCCTTAAACGAAGAACTGCGTCACATAGACCCTAATTGAGGAGAAAGACGTCCAACGCGTAGTTATCATATAGCCAAACCAATTCCACATTTAGAAGCCCATACGTACGTCTCCCCTCTAAGGCATTGCCTTAACAACGCCCCATACCTACCAGCCTGTCGAGTCTCCTAGGAGGGTGGGTGAAGTGAAATGTTTCGGAGGGGATTATACAGAAGGTAATGGATTGGGTGATCCCGCAGAAGCCAACAGGCTGAACATTTTTGGAGGGAGGTCCCCCTGAAGTCTGTGGATGGCACTGTGCCTGATGGATGGGCAATGACGGGTGACATCACTCCCCCTCATTCAATCCACCTTCCCATTGAGGGTGAGTTGACAGGTATGCTTTCCTATGACATCACTCCACGCCTTTGAGTGAGCTTCGTGTATGTAGCTGGTGTGGCCAACTGAAGACGGGTTGAAACAAGAGGTGTCTGTCAATATGAAACCTAAGGAGTGCAAGGGGACCCAACATGCCCATGTTGCTCCTAGAAAGGTGCCCCGCCATTTTGCCCAAAATGATTAGGCACGTGACTTCTGGCCCACGAGCAGGCTATATAGGGAGAGGTGGTTGTGACACAATAGGGTGCATTGTAGAAGGTTGAAAATGAGCCGTACCATCATTGCATGACCCCTGCGTCACCTGCGGGCTCAGCCATTTCGGTATACACGTGAGGGCCGCCCACACCTCCCCTTTCAGCACCAGGCAGAGTTGGACAGCTACCACGAAGCTTGAGTGTGTCTGGAGTTCAGAACAAGATGGCTGTCAAATAAGAATGCCACAGTCCCTGGTGCCGAGCAAAGTGCAATACTGGGTTCCTTTGAGGGCGAATTACACCCCTCCCTAACCTCCAGTATTCTAACTCTTCCAGCGCAAAGGAAAACCTGCCATTTCGTGGTCCTCGGGACGATTCGAGAACAGGGGAAACTGTTTCCCGAGTTGACATTTTGGAGCCCGTTGAAGTAATGTTAGTACATTTTTTTTAGAACATTGTGATAAGTTTCAAATAGGATCCAAACTGAATGCAGATTTTGCTCATTTAAATGGTAACAATGCACATGTTCGCGGACATATTGAATCTATAACATGCTCCAAAATAGCAAGCCATGACCGGGCCGTTTCTCTGGGGCTTTCTTAAATGCGGCGGGCTTCGAGGCGATCCCACCTAAGTAGGTACAGGGAATGAAATGCATAGGGGTTATGGTTTGCTCAGGGTCACACAGTGGGGCTAAATCGGGAAGACGGAACTAGAAGCACAGCCAGAGTTCATCCTAAAATTCTGTTCCGGTGCAGGTCTACTTCAGTCATTTCCATTGAAGGCAGCACAAGTTTCGCCGCTTCATGGTAGTTGTTTTCAAAATAACTGTCAGTGTCACTGTGGACAGCACTGTTTGTGGAGTTCAGAAAGCATTTGGAGTGAGTGAGCCAACGACACACGTTTATAGACACAGATACTAACTGTTTTAACAATTGAGTTCAAATGTATTAAACGTGATACTTTAAACTTTAACAATGTATACGTCATTAGCACCAATGGTCGTACACGTGAAAAGTAGACACACACACACACAAAATAATATAAATAGTACAATTCTGTCCGACTTCTTTAGAAGTTATGAACATGAATATTGTACTTTTCTCAGTTTAAAGACGCGTTACTATATAAATACATAGTTACCGGATATGTTCTCCTTGTGCTTCTCCGACGGGTGCATGCAGGGGTGCTCCGCCCGGGGCTGCAGGAAGGGGATGTGTGTGGGCAGGAGGCAGTGGCTGTTGCTGTGCTGCTGGGCAGCGAAGCCGCAGAGGAAGCCCAGTCCGAGGGGCAGGGAGCCGCTGCTGTGCAGGGAAACCCCTCCGAGGCCCGAGCCAGGCCCATCACATCCCTGGCCCGTCAGGGACGCAGCCGGGCTCGGGTAGTCCGCCTCCAGGCCCAGCAGGTCGGTGATGGCGAATCCCTTGGACCTGTAGCCGGGCCCGGGGAAGCGGGCGGGCTTTTCGTTGCCGGCATTTGGCGCCAGAACCTTCCCTTTGAAGCTCCCATCGCAGACCTCGTCTCTTCCTGTCATGGTAGTGGCTGCCCTCAAGTGTCCCTGTTTCTTGCTTTTAGCGCATCTGCTCCTGAGCGTGGAATGGACCAAGCCTCCGAGGGGGCCTTTTATCTTCACCCTATCCCTCGGGTAGCCCCCCAGGGTCCAACAAGTGGACGCCCTCAGCAGTGACAGCTTCCACACCACCCCTCCCATTTACACACACCCTTCATGGTGCTTGCGTGTGTTAGGGGGGCGGTCTGTGTTAGTGTGTGGGGGCTGTCACTGAGGTGGGCGTCTCCTTGCCCCCAATTCCAAAGGATTCATAATTGCCTCCATTTTCCCGCTGCAATCCAATAACTTCCCTTGATTCTTCAACGTGCCCCCTCCCTCCCTGCCCCTTTGGTCGTTTTGTGCACATGACAGATTTCACTTAACTTTACATCTGTTGTAGAGAGCCGCCTTTGTCTTGCTAAGGGCACACATCACTCTCTAACGGGTTGAGCGAACCAACCCCCTTGCCGGTATTCCCGCCTGATTGACCCTGACAAGTAACTGCCGGACCCTGAGCTGACGCTGTCACAAAAACAGAGTCCAGGTCGCCGCAGTGACGGCGATGGGGAGAGCCCCGCCGCGCCAAGAAGCACAGGCCCATCACATCAGCTCTGAGCACGGCGTGTGCTCTCGAAGTCATTAGCAGCCTGCAACCAAAGCGAGCATTTCATGACGAGCGGCCAATCCGTGCTGGCACCGGGCATCCGTGCCAAGATTACAGCAGCACTTTCTGGTCCCACTTAAAAGAGGACTACAGCGGGAGGAGATGCTCGTCTCCCTTTTCTCAGCCGGGCCGCAGACGTCAGGCTCATTGGAGGGAGGTTGTCTGTGCCCTTAGTTTATTCTGGGATTGTGTTGGAAAGTCTTAAACTCGTGTGTGTTTTCCACAGCCGAGTGTGGTAATTTTACCGAGGTGTAAAGGCCCCTTTGTCACAGACCAGGCATGTGCCCCGTGTTAAAAACGTCCGGGTTACATTAGGTACTCTATTTACAAGGTTCCTGCTACTCTTGGCATAGGTAACACCGAGACCACCCATTCATCCTATTCAGCTCAAACCCATGCACCCAACATTCTCCTGAGGTGTCATTCATAGAGCTTGCAACGGCATTGCACCAGCGCTCATGGACGGCAAGCAGGACAACCAGACATTCAGATCCAACATTCAGCACTGTGGCGGTGCAGCTTCGGTACGGCGATGGAGGACCATTCCGTCGACAATGGCTTCATGGACACAAGCTATGTGGGTGCACTTTCTTTATTTCCAAACTTAACATTAAACTTCCCCCAACCCGGAACCCCCTCCAAAACCCTGTGTCACTTCCTTCCCCAATTTGGCCCGAACTTGGCCCCACCCCCAAACCCACTGACAGTGATGGGCTGTGCTACCAACTGCACAACATCACAATCACTTAGCTTTGAAAAGGCATTGGCCCTCATTAGGACCCTGGCATTAAGGAGTTAACGGCGCCGTAAAAGGTGTCGGCGCCGTTAGACCCTTAACGCCTTACTACAAGGTCCCTTTGCAGGACTCGACCTTAATGGCTGGTCTAGACCACCAGCCGTTAAAGTAGAGGCTCGCAAAGGGACTCACGAGGTAAGTACAGTACCGCAATTTGCGGTACCATACTTACCGCCTTCCCCATTCCCATTATGCCCTATGGGGCAAAAATGGGAATGGGGAAGGTCCATGGTGGCATGGGGAATTACCGCCCCGCCAACCTTGGAATGGGGTTGTAATTCCCCATTCCGCCATGGCGGACTCCGACATCGACCATGGTGCTAATAGCACCATGGTTTTCTGCCAGAGTCCTAATGAGGGCCATTGTGTTTGTTTGGTTTAATGGGCTATGGAGGCCCTTTTGCTGTTACACACCCAGAGCTGGCTTCTTTTTTTTATTTTCTGGCTCAACATGTTCCGTTTTGAAAACAACACTGCAACTAGCAGAGGGCATAGACTAGAGCAAAACAGAGCCCGATTAGCCATTCAGTGCAGGGTGATTAGTAAATCTCTGATTTACAAAACCACCCAAACTATCAAAACATGAAGTTCCACAATAATCATCTGAACTTTTAATTAAAAAAATGATTCTAAATATTGTTGCTTGGACTTTGTTGTCTTTTCTGAAAAGAGCGATGTACCTCAGAAAGGGCATTTTAGCTGTTTCTTGAACTGATTTGTCCCGGTTCTAGTTTTCTGTTCATTGGAACTATAACAGGTTTTTTAATAATGGTACTTCTGCTAGTATACAGTTCTTTTGCTGCAGGATTTTTCGTCGTGGGTCTTTTCATCGCCGGTTTTTTATTGAAAAAAATCATTGTTTTTTTTTTGTTTTTGGGGTGGGGGTTTAAAAATTAAATAAATATTTGTGGGTGAAAGGGAATATTTTTTTTAAAAAAACGAAGGGGGGTAACCCCCCCAAAAAAAAACAACGAAAAATTCTGCCATGTGTTGATGTGCATAAGATTAATGTCATGAATTTGTTTTTTTTGTACCTGTTTAATGGACGTTTCAACCGAATAAACCTATTGACTGACTGTAAATATATCATCTATTTAGCAGAAATCTGAGAAATCCTATGCCAAGAACTAACAAAGCTTATGGTGTCTGGAAGATCTACAATTATGTTTTAGCTTACTAGGACTACCTGACCATTTGCCTATCATGTGGTCCACCCTCAAGAACAGAATGTTGTCAGAAATCTCGGAAGCAACAGCAACCCCGTTTTTCGTCCAGCTGGGCATCATCAGTGTAGTGTTAATTTGGTGCAGTGTTTCTCTAGGCAAAGAGAGCAAGGGCCCGTGTCTGGATTTCCCTGGGTGACTTAGGGTAAAAACCTAAGTGCTTTATTTATCAGGGTCATCCTACGTGTGTTTCTCACAAGTGGTCCTTGTGTGGCGGAGCCGCTGTCACTCTGCCCCCCTCTTACCAATTCTGGTAATCTCAGCCTGGTCCCAGGGCTCAGCTTCCACTTCAGTCGTCATGCTAGTCTTTTTTTGGCTTTTTTCTTAGTCTGTGGAACTGATCTTCAGGGCCTCGTTTTGAATGCATTCACTGTACCCACAGAGGCAGGGGGAATGTTGTTCCTCCTTGCTTCTGCTTCTTCCTGGCACCTTCTATGGAAGGTACCCCCTGTGCCTGCCATTTTTCTCTCCACGGGGAACATTCCAGTGACCTACATAAAAAAAAAAAATGCTCCCCTCCTTTTTCTCACTTTACTGCCTCCCCTGCACTCGCTACTTGGCTCCATCCTGCTTACATAGTAAGCGTATGCAGCTGTGGTAGTTGGGACACCGTTCCACAGTTCTGAGAATTTGTCCCACTCACAATTAAACATTTGCCAAAAGTGTAAGAGTCTTTCTAAGGTGAATGATCAAGACCAAACACTATGTTCTACGGGATGCTGCCCACAGAGGAGGCTCTACAATCAGACTTATGTTCTTGGTCCCAAATGTGACAAAGCAGTCCCCTTGCCGTGTCAAGTGGGAATAGGGGATCCTCTCGACTAAATGGAGGGAAGAAATCCAGAGTCAGTTCTCACCCGGAGGAAGGTGGTGGCAGTTGAAAGGCCAATTCCTGTCCCCCTCCTAGTGCCAGTCTGTTTCTGTGCAGTACATAATTGCCTCACACCATGCCTCCAACAACAAATACTTGCCAAACTCTTTCTCTTTGTTTTAGAGCCAAAAACGTTATTCAGTACGAAGAGTCACAGCAGAAGCGAACAAGACACCTGTCAGCAGCATACGCACTCTAGGAACTACAGGTGATCAAGACCCACATTGGGAACATCAACCCTTGGAACTTCCGTAATACTGGTGTCTCGCACTGGGAGAGAGAGAAAGAGCATCAGCCGAAAAAGAAGTATGTGGCAACTAGCAGAGCTGCACAATGCTCGCCAGTGCCAACAGAGTTATGCCACCACCAGTGGTCTGCCCCTTTGACCACCTGGGACTAAAACTGGGTATACGTGCCACCCAACAATGGAACTTAGCTTTGGAGCCGAAGGGGCAAAGCCCCCGAAACTCGAACACTTAGCCTTTAGGCCACCATGTCACCCGCGGCACACCTGCATGGAAGAAGGGGGCGGAGCTTAGCCTCTATATGTAATCTTGGGGGCATACAAAACTTTCAGCTCAAGTAGGACAAGGACAGATTGGTCAGGGAAAGAGAGACAACCCTGTAAACCGGTGGGATATGAAAGGGGTCCACATGAAGCAGGAAGTGTGATTTGTTTGGTGGAGGTCAGAAGATGTGGAGGAGGTGGGCCAAGAGGCCAGCAGGAGACAGAAATCTAGCAGCAGACTGTGGAGGTGATTTCTGGAGAAGGTGAGGTATTGGGTAGTAATTGCAAGTGGTACTGCAGTGTGAGTGTACATGCTAGATGGCGAGTGAGTTGAGGATAGATAGTGGAGGGATTGACTGTGAAGTGTACGGTAATGAATGAAAGGAGAGTGTCTGAGTAGTAGTAAAGTTGAGGAGGGGGTATTAGAGTGGAGCAGGAAGTAGTTGATTGGCGGAGGGAGTTGATTGAAGGAGGGAGTAGTACATTAGAGGAGGGAGTAGTAAAGTGGAAGTAGTAGAGTGGAGTAGGGAGTACTAATTTGGAGAAGGGAGCAGTTGTCTGGAGTAGGGAGTGGTAGTACATAGGAGGGAGTAGTAATACCAGAGAGAGGTTATAAGACATTGAATGGTGGAGGCGAGATCCAGAAGGAGGGAGAGACATCAGAGGGGCAAAAGAGGGGAGAAAGGAGAGGTAGGTAGAGTCAAGGGAGGAGAGTAGGAGAAAGGACAGAAGAGGGAGAAGCGAGTGTGAACGTGATAGAAGGACTGAATCCAACCTGGTATATGTGCAGCACAACTACCTTATCCCTATTGAAAACTAACAGATGGATAGAGTGGGGACAGTTAGGTAGTCCTTGAGGAGGTTTAGCTAAAAAATGCAATCTGCCTTCGGGTCCTCAACCCCAGTAAAAGACAAAATTAGACAGTAGGGGGTCAGTTTTCTTTATATAGTGATCTGGGAACAGGGAAGTTTGAGTTAGGTTTAAGGAGCCAACACATGAGAGAGAGAGGGACGACCCCAGAGCCCCCAAAAATATGAATAAATAGCATTGAAATGCCTCTAAAAGTTGGAATAATTCTTGTGGCATCTGTGAAATGTGATATCAGAAGTGGGATTGCCTAGAATCCAATACAGAAGTTGGCCTAAGCCAAAGAATCACATATGAACCATCTGAAACAGGTGATTCCTGGGTTACCCCCACTAGTGAGCTCTCGGACAGAGAAATCAGGGAATCAGGAGTGGAAGTGGAGTTTGTAAGCCTCAAACATGTAACAGGGGGATGATAGGACTTCACAGATTCGAACGATCCAGACCACCCTACCACTCTAGTCCATTTGACCAAGGAAAGCACCATTCTGGATACAAAACTAAAGAAGAGCCACTAGTACTAAATAAGAGGAGCATGTGAGTGTACCTGCCATCTAAGGCAACCTAAGACTAGTGGCAGTACGTCTGGAAGTACTGCGAGTATTTCAGCGAGCCATTGGTGAAGCACACCGTTTAAAGAAGTGCGTGGGGCTTAGTCCCCTATTTGTAATCTTGGGGGCATACAACATATCCCAGGTGTCGAAGACACGGCAGAGACAGAGATCCAACTAGAAAGTCAGAGGGATATAATAGAGGTCCATGGGAAGCAGGAAGTGTGGATTGTTCGGTGAGGTCAGAGGAAGTGGAGGTAGTGGGCCAATAGGCCAGCAAGAGGAATAGAGGAGCAGTGGATTATGAAGGTGATTTCTGGAGAAGGTGGGGTATTGGGTAGTGGGTGCAAGTGATACTAGAGTGTGAGTGTGCATGTTAGTGTGGTAAATGAGTTTAGGATAGATAGTGTAAGGAGTGACTGAATAGTATGGTACTTGGTGAAAGGAGGATTTATGAGTGGCAATAGAGTAGGGGCGACGAGTAGAGTGAAGGATGGAGTAGCATTGTGGAGGAGGGAGTAGTAGTGTCGAGGAGGGAGTGGTAGTACTTAGGCAAGAGTAGTACGTTCAGAGAGAGTGTAGTAACATTGAAGGGTGGAGAGAGACCCAGAAGGAGTGAGAGACATTAGGAGGGACAGAAGAGGGGATGGAGTCAAGGGGGAAGAGTGGGTGGATGGACAGGTGAAGGAGAGGGGAGAGTGATAGAAGAAGGACTGAATCCAACAGGGTATCTGTATGTCACTACTACTATATCCTATAGAACACTAATAACTGGATAGAGTAGGGACAGTTAGGAAGTCCATCACAGAGTTTAGCTAGAGAAGGCAATCTACTGTTATGGCCTCCTCCCTAGTATGAGATAGCATTAGACAGAAGGGGTACATCTTCTATATATACTAACCTTGGGGCAGGGGCAACTGGTTTATCAAGTTCAAGTTTATTTTATACATATAGCAAAACAAATGCTTTGTATAACACAATTGACAATTCATCACCACTGTTAAAATCAAGTTAAAATCAAACACGTGTCATAATTCATATATATACAATTCAGTGCATTACATGATAAAATCAATCAATACAACGTAAAATCAGTACAATCTGTTTATAAAAAGCAGTCATGAAGTATATCAAATTTAGGTCATCGCCATGCAAAAATTGGGGCCACAGTGCTTCTATTTTACTAGGGTCGAAATGATTGTTATAGGACTTCATGTGTTTATACCACACAGCATACAAACTTTCACACATAATCAATAGATGGTGCAGTGTCTCAATTGTTTCATTTCCGCACAGGCGACACATGCGCTTCGTGCGGGGTAACCCCATTTGTGCTCCTTGTGTTTCGAGCGCCACCGATCTATTAAATTTAAGTAGAAGATATAGCCGGACCGTTTGCGGGCTTAGGTAAGCATTAATATAGCCTGGTGCGCAACTTCTAGTAATGCGTTCTTGACAATCAAATCCACTATGTGATTTAGTGGCAAGATTGATTAACTTTTGTTCATAGCATATTTCTTTCATTACTCTTTTCAATGTCAATTTGATGCTGAGAATGCTAAGTTTTCTTTGTGTGGACAATACACCAATCCAGTTTGAGTGTAACTTTTTTAGCTTGCCCATAATACCAAACAAAGCAGTCCCGTCAAGTCTGATTAGGGCAGCAACATAGGGTACAATTATGGTGTCCATATTCAAGCGGTTTAGCTTCTCATAGTTTAACACACAATGACTGGTGAATACATATGGCATCCCTAGCAGATCAAATTCTAGGTAGATATACTCCACACTTATATTCGCTGGTAGGCGGAGCAGTTTGCCTAGCAAACGAGCCTCAAACTGCTCCACCGACTTGATTTTGTTATGGCCCCAAATAGTTATTGCATACAGTAGTATGGCTCTAATTTTTGCTGTATATATAGACAGTACTGCAGATACAGAGTAGCCGCAATTTCTGCCAATGAATATACTCAGGGCATTGATCGAGATAATGCAACAAGCCTGAATAGACGACCAATGTTCATTCCATTTCAGACGATCATCCACAATAACATCTAGGTATTTATAAGATGTTACTTGTTCCACCCTTTTACTATTCAATTGCCACACATATTTTTTGGGTTTTCTTTTTTTTGTGAATGCCATCACTTTGCTCTTATCGATGTTAATTTGTAGATCATTATCAGAGCAATATGTACCAAGGGTGTTTAGCATATGCTGGAGACCAGCAGGAGTGTAATCCAGCAGGATGAGATCATCCGCATATGCTAGCCAGCTTACAGCTGAGATCTTCACAGGGTTTGCTGCACTAAGATGGAATGCCAATTGCATATCTGCCAGATATAGGTTAAAAAGCCCTGCAGTGACCATGCAACCCTGTTTTACTCCACTAGTTGTTAGCATGGTCGCAGATAATTTACCTTCAGCATTTAGATGAATCCGCACTGTTGTATTCGCATGTAGCATCATAAGCATCCGAAGAAGACCCAATGGAATTCCCCAACTATGCAACTCCTGCCACAAACGGTTTCTCTGCACCGTGTCAAACGCTGCAGAGAAATCAATATATGCAGAGTATACGTCTAAATTTCGTTTTAGCCAGGCATGTTCGACCGCATGTGGATAATAATAGCAGGCCATGCACTGTGCCCGAGCCTTTACGGAATCCGATTTGGTTAGGTGGTAATATTTTTTTTATCGGTAATCCATACATTTAATTCCTGCAAAAGGACTCGAGCAAAAATCTTGGATGATGTATCATGCATAGCCAGCATACGATAATTATTCAGGGAATCCCAAGCACCTTTTTTGTGTACTGTTAATATATGGCTAGATTGCCAGGAGTGGGGAATCGAGCCAGTGGCACCTATCTGGGTAAACATTAAGTGTAGTGCAGCTGCCCAAAGTTCAGGCTGCTTTTTTATGAAGAGATTACACACACCGTCAGGCACTGCGGCTCTTGAATTTTTTTAACTTTGTGATAATCGCTATTATGTCTAATATAGAGGCATGACAAACCCAGTGCTCAGATGGAATTTTAAGAATGTTGTCATTGGCGACAGAGCGACCCAAGGTGCTACTTATATGACTACACCATTGTTCTTCTGTTATACAGTTAATGGTGAGAGGGGGTGCTTGTGAGTGTTGGAGTAATTGCCGTATACTAGCGGTATCACCATTTCTAGCTTTTTCATCAATTTGTTGCCATAATTTGGCACCACACGCTAACTTATGTTGTGCCAACCATTTCCTATAATTCATTTTAGCCATTTTAATTAGTGAGGGGACAACCAATGAGGATGTGCAGGGAACATTCTCAGCTAAAATCATTTGTATGTCTTATCGCAACCTTCTTTTGGCGTCACTGATGGCAGTGTCAAATCCATCTTGACGCTTAGTTGGGAAGTTGGTGTGTTCAGACAACTAATATATGACCGTCTTTCAACAACATTTTCTCTTATTTTCAACATCATATCAGAAAAATTCGACAACATAGCCTCTGCTTCATCCACTCCACCAGAACCAGTTTGTATGAAACTTGGTAGCAGGGCAGACACTACTGCCGTGGCAACTTCAAGAGCCAACATAATGGGATATGGTCACTTTCATATCTAGTGACCGTGCTCATATCCCTTATGTATGGTATACCTTTTATGTTTGATAATGCATAGCCAATTGTTGAGGCCGAACAACCCCCAATTCTAGTAAAGGCCATATCATGGTCACCAGGTGTCAACCCATTCAATTTCACTATCCCATGTGGTGCTAACATGGAATGCCATTTTGCACCCTGCTTATTAGATTTCATCATGGGCAATGCACAGAGGCAAACTCAGAAAAACAATCCACTCTGAAAGAGAGATGACCAATTTTCCAATTAAAGTCACCAACTAACCACACCGGCATTTCATGATTATATCTTTGTAACACTGCATCAACTATCTTGATGTTCACGGCAGTCATTGCCATGTTCGGCGGATCATATACATTTATCAGCAAGATATCAAGAGATGATAATGACAGCATTTTAACCAGGATATTCTCAGACGACTGGTTTAATTTGACTATCCGCCATGGAGGGTGCACAGATACAAGAAGGCCACCTTTTGGGCGGCCTATTATACCTTGAGTGGCTATCTGATGAACTGTGCTCCTACCATCTATTTGTACCTCAGCTGACAACCAGTTTTCCTGTAGTGCGACCACAATAAATATGCTCATTTTACTCATCAAGCCATCGATCTCGAACAGGTGGGTATGCCCTCTGGTGTTCCAGGAGAAGAGCATATCCATCATGTTGCATCACTGTGGCTCAGCGAGGAAATGAGCCTTAAATGCCACTGGCAGTCACTGCCAGTAACCATCAGGAGGATTATTAGTGGGTGCTGCCCCTAGGGAGTCTTTAGGATCTAGCGGTACTCTACCCAAGTTGGAAGCTCCTTTCTGCACATTGGTGTTAGGCACAGCCAATGTGGGAAGTTGGTCGCTATTTTGAGGCACTTGCTTGTCACCATTAGATATACTACTTGGTATTACGGTTTCATTTTTGTGTAAAGGAATTTCGACACAGAGAATATTATAGCCCAACCGTAAAAAATCAGCTTCAAAGCTTAATACGTAGTTCAGAAAAGCTTCTACTATGAAAGATATGTTTGTTATGAATTCATCTTTTATTACAGCCTGATCTACTATGCGTATATCATCAGAGGTGATTACTCTCAGCAGGACGATGGAGTTAAATATGCATAGCACGGCTGACCTATTCAACGGTGTCGAGGATGGATCTTGGTACAGGACATTGCGCCTTATTTCAGGTGATTGTAGATGTATTTTAATATTTTTTCTCAAAAAAGTTGCCCTTATAGTATTACACGTGTTTCGGCCTCTGCCGGCCTTTTTCAAATTAGGGCTAATATGTTGAACTGATAGAAAGCATATACACAACAATGTATTACATCATACATATTCAAAGTGGAAGTAAATCAAGAAACATTGAATGCATTGCAAGAAAGAACCCATAATACGAAAGTATCAGTGAAATTGAATAGATAACAAATCAAAATAGCATATACACAACAATGTATTACATCATACATATTGAAAGTGGAAGTAAATCATGAAACATTGAATGCATTGCAAGAAAAAACCCATAATACAAAAGTATCAGTGAAATTGAATAGATAACAAATCAAAATATTCAATAATGAGTTCAAAAAAGAATAATTACACAAAGAAAGGTGGAAAAGTGGGGAGGGGAGACATACAAACAAAGCGGGAGACAAAAGACAAATGTTATATTAGTCACGGTTATTACCTATTTGCTGTGTGTAGTAAAAGAACCACGACTACTTCAGGCCAAAACGTACCCACACTGGGGCTCACTGACTTCTTATTCGAGAAAAATATATTAGGTCGAATCCCATTATTATCTGCTCCATTACCAAGAAAAGAATATACAAAATGTCTTTCAGTTCCAAAATCATCTATGCGTGTGTGTAGTGCAAGCGCAGTATACTTCTCCATTAAATAGTATTTTCTTTTCCGTTATAACATGATAAAGTTAACATTCTAGAAGTTAGTATTTATCTTGTAAAGTTAGCAAATCCACATTTCAAAAGCGATCCTCATGTGGGTCGCTAATGTGCTAAAGTAACAGACGCCACTTACTTGACGAAGGAAGTAATCACTCGCGTCGGCTTCACTGTTCTATACAGCCGCCATCTTGGGGCGACTCAAGTCAAGTCTTACCTACGGGACTACTCTAATCTTATACAGATACTCCAATCAGTTGTTTGGCAGAAAACCTACTTACTGGCGACACTTGATGTTAAAGCCTTGTATACATCTATACAACATAAATGGGCATTTGCTTCTATTGATTATACCTTCAAAAATGATTCTGCATCATATTATGGCCAAATAGAAATGCTGAAAGAAATGCTACAGATAACTTTGCACTCAAATATATTTACCTTCAATAACTGTCTATTTCAACAGCGAAAAGGAGTGGCAATGGGGGCGAAGTATGCCCCTTCGTTAGCAAATATCTTCATGGGGATGTTGGAGGATTATATTGTATACTCAGATACAGCTTTCCAAGATCATGTTAAACGTTGGACCCGCTACATTGATGACATTTTTTAAATATGGGATGGGTCTGTAACCACACTACATGAATTCACAGCTAAACTGAACCATAACCAATTTGAGATCAAATTCACAGGAGAATCCAATGCCGAATCTATCAACTTTCTTGATCTTAATATCCATGTTAAGGAAGGTCATTTGGAAACACGGACATTTCGCAAGCCAACGGAAGTGAATTCGATTATACATGCACAACATCCCCTTTGGTGAATATATACAGACAAGACGTAATTGCAAGGATGACCAGACATTGGCCCTCATTACGACCCTGGCGGATTTTTTCCGCCATCGGCGGACTTTTCCGCCATGGCGCAAAGTCCCTTTACGCCATGGCGGATGGCGGACTTACCGCCCCATTCCGAGGTTGGCGGGGCGGTAAGTCCCCATTGACCCATTTACCCTTCCCCATTCCCATTTCGGCCCCATAGGGCTCAATGGGAGTGGGGAAGGTGTTAATTACGCCACCGTACACTACGGTGGCGTAATTAACACCGAGGTCCCATAGCGCCATGGATTTTTACGCCCGCAAAAAGCGGGCGGAAAAGTGACCATGGCGCTCTGGAAACTCGTAGTTGGCGGTAAGGGGTCGGCGCAGCTAACGCTGGCGTAAACCCCTTACCGCCAGGGTCGTAATGAGGGCCATTGAAACAAGAATGCCAGCTTCTGAGAAGTCGATTCAAACAAAGAGGCTACCCTAACAAGTGCCTACAAAAGGCTTTTGAGAAAACAAAGAATCTACTGCAAGAGTATACACTGATCCCTAAAAAACGCTCAGAGGATAAACTAATGAAACTCATGTTTGTAACCCAATACAACAAGGATCATCAATTGATCAGAAAAACTTTACAAAAACATTGGTACTTGTTACAACTAGATGAACATCTGACCAAATTTATTGAAGACAGTCCGACTATTATTTTCAAGAAAGCCAACACTATCAAATCGACTATCTGCCCATCCATGCTACAAGACACACCGAAAAACAATGAAAATACCTGGCTCACTAAAATTGAGCCAGGTTTCAGGAAATATTGCTACTGCACAATGTGCAAATTTGCGGGAGATAAGACCAGAAGCCTGGATGGGCATAATGGAAAAGTATTTGTGATTAAACACTCAATTAATTGCAGATCAAAATATGTGGCATATGCAATTAGATGTACTTGTACAAAACTGTATATAGGTAGTACCAAAAGAGAACTTAGAACCAGAATTCGGGAACACTTGGCGAAAATTGGGAGTCAAGATCCCACCATACCCCTCTTTTTTTCTCTTACTGTCTTTTGAAGTAGATCCAGAATCACCAGTTAGATGATAAGTCGGACATCCAATTTATTGGCTTGCAGCACCTTACTCTGAATAAGAGGGGAGGGGATCGAGTCCGGGCACTACGCCAAGCAGAAGCTAAAATCATTTGTTTCTTTAACACATATCTTCATATGTACTGGGTTTAAACCTGGAGACTGAAATGGCATCATTCTTATAATTACTTAAATGTAGACTATATTACCTATTCTGTTATAATTGATGGAAATGCTGAGAATGCTGTTTTATCTATTATGGTCCAGACGATATTGCATGATTTACAGCTGTAATGTTATCCCTTTCTTCGAATTGCAAGCCAACATTGAGTTGAGCCTTAGTAATTATCAACGTGCTTATTCATTGACAATTCACTCCTTTATTGTTCTTGAATAGATAGTAATTAACTAATCCGCTTTCATCGAACATGTGTATGCACGATCTTGGTGAGTGTACACCTTTAAACCATTTCTGTAATAATGAAATAGTGTTTAGTCTTGATCTTGCAGAAATGGTTTGACTTAAATAGCCATTGAAGGACATATTTGGATTCATAATCCACTAGTTGGTTAATGAGTAAATGTAGACATTCGCCTTGCGCGCATGTTGACAAGCAACAGGGCGGAGCGGCACATAAGGCGTTCACAACACGAGCAAATGCAGACTAAGGTAACCAAACTCATTAGATTTAGAACTTTGCACGCACGTTGCCAAGCAACAGGGCGAAGTGCCACACACGGCGTCATTTATCCCTGGTAACAAATAAATTAGTCCCAAGATGGCGGCCGTGTAGAACAGTGAAGCCGACGCAAGTAATTACTTCCTTCGTCAAGTAAGTGGCGTCTGTTGCTTTAGCACATTAGTGACCCACATGAGGATCGCTTTTAAAATGTGGATTTGCTAACTTTACAAGATAAATACTAACTTATAGAATGTTGACTTTATCATGTTATAATGGAAAAGAAAATGCTATTTAATGGAGAAGTATACTGCTCTTGCACTACAGTGCATGATGTATGACACGCGCATAGATGATTTTGGAACTGAAAGACATTTTGTATATTCTTTTCTTGGTAATGGAGCAGATAATAATGGGATTCGACCCAATACATTTTTCGCGAATAAGAAGTTAGTGAACCCCAGTGTGGGTAAGTTTTGGCCTGAAGTAGCCATGGTTCTTTTACTACACACAGCAAATAGGTAATAACTGTGACTAATATAACATTTGTCTTTTGTCTCCCGCTTTGTTTATATCTCTCACCTCCCCACTTTTCCACCTTTCTTTGTGTAATTATTCTTTTTTGAACTCATTATTGAATATTTTGATTTGTTATCTATTCAATTTCACTGATACTTTTGTATTATGGGTTTTTTCTTGCAATGCATTCAATGTTTCTTGATTTACTTCCACTTGTGCATGATGTATGACACGCGCATAGATGATTTTGGAACTGAAAGACATTTTGTATATTCTTTTCTTGGTAATGGAGCAGATAATAATGGGATTCGACCCAATACATTTTTCGCGAATAAGAAGTTAGTGATTCTTATCCGTGGTTCTTTTACTACACACAGCAAATAGGTAATAACTGTGACTAATATAACATTTGTCTTTTGTCTCCCGCTTTGTTTGTATCTCTCACTTCCCCACTTTTCCACCTTTCTTTGTGTAATTATTCTTTTTTGAACTCATTATTGAATATTTTGATTTGTTATCTATTCCATTTCACTGATACTTTTGTATTATGGGTTTTTTCTTGCAATGCATTCAATGTTTCATGATTTACTTCCACTTTCAATATGTATGATGTAATACATTGTTGTGTATATGCTTTCTATCAGTTCAACATATTAGCCCTAATTTGAAAAAGGCCGGCAGAGGCCGAAACACATGTAATACTATAAGGGCAACTTTTTTGAGAACAAATATTAAAATACATCCACAATCACCTGAAATAAGGCGCAATGTCCTGGATCTTCTTTTATGGTTTTGCATATTTTCTTTACTATTTTTGACGGGTTTCTTTGTGGCTTACCGTCGGTCCAGTGATTTGCGACAGACCATTGAATATCAGCAATAGAGGAGTTATAGATCCCTGTTCACATTTTGGAACTTTTTGCATTTAATTTAAGGTCGAAGGAGTCGCCCAACAGACCAGCTGTAACCTTAAGCCCAGCTTTTTTTGTCTTCATCTATGATTTGACAGCCAGGCAACCGGGCAGACCAATTACTCTTTAAACCACATAATAATGGCGGCATACTTGAAAAACAGAGAAAAGGAAACTAAGAATCTATTCACACAGAAAGGAGATATGACACATGGATTTTCAAATTTGAACAAACGTCAAGAACATCTCTGCACCAAATTCATTCGCTTGGAAAGAATATCGAGAAAAGAAATTGATAAACATTGGGAAAAAGTCTCCTTGGAAAACTATACCAGGAATGATCAAGTACCGCAAGGTCTCAGAATCCTTATCTTTCCCAATTTCAGTAACAATGATGATGCAGATTTAGTGGAAGCATGGGAAGCAAATCTAAGCAATAGCTCCATGAAAATGATGGACCTTCTAATAGAACATGCATCAAGGGAACACAAGAGGGCAATTGAAGGGATTGAGACTATTAAGAAGGAAATAAAAGAGATGAAATCTAACGAGGAGACTAAATTGAGAAATTATGAGAAAATGCATGACATTCTACAAATATACCAAGATGAGGTGAAAATCAGAAAACTGAGAAAAAGTTAGAGATGATCGGGATTATAAAGAGGACAGAGTTTATACTTTCCAAACCAAATATGATAACCACATCAAACCATCATCACGAAACTCTACACCAAATACGTCACCTGCTAGTTCAGAGGTAGACTCAGAACTTGATACAGCGGATACTGAAGCACCACAACAAAAACAAGACAAAGGGTATATGAACCAAATCAAAAGATACAAAAAGGGTAACAGAACCCAGACACAGAAAACGGTCCGTTTTCAATTATCCCCAATAGCGAATACTCCAAATTTACCACAAAGAGGAGAGGAAGGAGGGGTGGATGCAAGCGGCGGAGGACAAGAGAATGCTGCAGAAAACAAAAGAATAACGAGGGCAACCTCGAAAGAATTCAACAAAACCAAATAAGTCAAAATTTGGTACTTAACCTTTCCACAAGACCAATTTCAGAAGATGAGAGGAAATTACTCTATAAAGGATTATCTTTGGCACCGACACAGAAGTTCAATGATATTGACATCCATATTGACCTGTTCAGGTTTATACGCAAGCTGAGACTAAAGACATTTTTAGCGACAAAAGCACCTGGAACCTATGTACCGACTGAAATCAAGACGCCCACGAGTGAGTTCACGATAAAAGACAGAGGATACTTTCACTTTAAGATCACTAACCGAAGACGAAAACTTTGAGATGCACAACTTACTCCATGAATTAAGAATCAAACCAGATCTCTTGAGTATTAAAGAACTGAGAACAAAATCGAAATTCAACCCACAATTATCATCGGACAGTGTGATTGACACTTTTTATAAAGTGGTCACACATGATCTATATGAACTATCCGCGCGCAAGAACTACGACTCCGAACAACAGGAGACTGATAATCTCACTAAGGGAGAAAGACAAGCCCTTAAATCTTTATCTGAAGATACATCAATAGTCATTAAGGAGGCCGACAAGGGCAGAAACATTGTGATTATGGACAGAGAAGATTACTTAAGTATGGCCATGAATCACCTCACATCACCAGGATGTTACAGAGAAGTGAATACAACAGACAGACAACTAATTCTCAATCAAATAAAAGAATCAATAATCAGCTGGCACAGAAAGGGCCTCATAACAGATGAACAGCACTCATATTTCAGTATGCATAACCCTATAACACCAACAATGTACTTTTTACCAAAGATTCATAAAAGCTATCGAGTTATACCAGAAGGCCGCCCAATACTAAGTGCTATCGGGTGGATCTCAGAAAATGTATCAGAATATTTGGATGAAATTTTGAAACCACGAGCGACTCAAGTCAAGTCTTACCTGCGGGACTCCTCTAATCTTATACGGATACTCCAATCAGTTGTTTGGCAGAAAACCTACTTACTGGCGACACTTGTTGTTAAAGCCTTGTATACATCTATACAACATAAATGGGCATTAGCTTCTATTGATTATACCTTCAAAAATGATTCCGCGTCATATTATGGCCAAATAGAAATGCTGAAAGAAATGCTACAGATAACTTTGGACTGAAATATATTTACCTTCAATAACTGTCTATTTCAACAGCGAAAAGGAGTGGCAATGGGGACGAAGTATGCCCCTTCGTTAGCAAATATCTTCATGGGGATGTTGGAGGATTATATTGTATACTCAGATACAGCTTTCCAAGATCATGATAAACTTTGGACCTGCTACATTGATGACATTTTTTTAATATGGGGTGGGTCTGTAACCACACTACATGAATTCACAGCAAAACTCAACCATAACCAATTTGAGATCGAATTCACAGGAGAATCCAATGCCGAATCTATCAAATTTCTTGATCTTAATATCCATGTTAAGGAAGGTCATTTGGAAACAAGGACATTTCGCAAGCCAACAGAAGTGAATTCGATCCTACATGCACAAAGCTGCCATCAACGCTCCACCATCCACAACATCCCCTTTGATGAATATATACGGGCAAGACGTAATTGCAAGGATGACCAGACATTCAAACAAGAATGCCAGATTCTGAGAAGTCGATTCAAACAAAGAGGCTACCCTAACAAGTGCCTACAAAAGGCTTTTGAGAAAACAAAGAATCTACTGCAAGAGGATACACTGATCCCTAAAAAACGCTCTGAGGATAAACTAATGAAACTCATGTTTGTAACCCAATACAACAAGGATCATCAATCTATCAGAAAAACTTTACAAAAACATTGGTACTTGTTACAACTAGACTGAACATCTGACCAAATTTATTGAAGACAGTCTGACTATTATTTTCAAGAAAGGCAACACTATCAAACCGACTATCTGCCCATCCATGCTACCAGACACACAGAAAAACAATGAAAATACCTGGCTCACTAAAATTGAGCCAGGCTTCAGGAAATGTGGCTACTGCACAATGTGCAAATGTGCGGGAGATAAGACCACAAGCCTGAATGGGCATAATGGAAAAGTATTTGTGATTAAACACTCAATTAATTGCAGATCAAAATATGTGGTATATGCGATTAGATGTACTTGTACAAAACTGTATATAGGTAGTACCAAAAGAAAACTTAGAACCAGAATTCGGGAACACTTGGCGAATATTGGGAGTCAAGATCCCACCATACCCCTGGCAGTCCATTGGCAAAAGAATCACCAGTTAGATGATAAGTGGACATCCAATTTATTGGCTTGCAGCACGTTACTCTGAATAAGAGGGGAGGGGATCCAGTCCGGGCACTACGCCAAGCAGAAGCTAAAATCATTTGTTTCTTTAACACAACTGTACTGGGTTTAAAACTGGAGACTGAAATGGCATTATTCTTATAAATACTTAAATGTAGACTATATTACCTACTCTGTTATAATTTATGGAAATGCTGAGAATGCTGTTTTATCTAATATGGTCCAGACGATATTGCATGACTTACAGCTGTAATGTTATCCCTTTCTTTGAATTGCAAGCTAACATTGAGTTGAGCCTTAGTAATTATCACTGTGCTTATCCATTGACAACTCACTCCTTTATTGTTCTTGAATAGATAGTAATTAACTAATCCACTTTCATGAAACATGTGTATGCACGATCTTGGTGAGTATACACCTTTAAACCATTTCTGTAATAATGAAATAGTGTTTAGTCTTGATCTTGCAGAAATGGTTTGACTTAAATAGCCATTGAAGGACATATTTGGATTCATAATCCACTAGTTGGTTAATGAGTAAATGTAGACATTCGCCTTGCGCGCATGTTGACAAGCAACAGGGCGGAGCGGCACATAAGGCGTTCACAACAAGAGCAAATGCAGACTAAGGTAACCAAACTCATTAGATTTAGAACTTCGCGTGCACGTTGCCAAGCAACTGGGCGAAGCGGCACACACAGCGTCAGGTATCCATGGGAACAAATAAATGAGTCCTAAGATGGCGGCCGTGTAGAACAGTGAAGCCGACGCGAGTGATTACTCCCTTCATCAAGTAAGTGGCGTTTGTTGCTTTAGCACATTAGCGACCCACATAAGGATCGCTTTTGAAATGTGGATTTGCTAACAAGATAAATACTAACTTGTAGAATGTTAACTTTATCATGTTATAACGGAAAAGAAAATACTATTTAATGGAGAAGTACACTGCGCTTGCACTACAGTGCATGATGTATGACACGCGCATAGATGATTTTGGAACTGAAAGACATTTTGTATATTCTTTTCTTGGTAACGGAGCAGATAATAATGGGATTCGACCCAATACATTTTTCGCGAATAAGAAGTCAGTAAGCCCCAATGTGGGTAAGTTTTGGCCTGAAGTAGCCGTGGTTCTTTTACTACACACAGCAAATAGGTAATAACTGTGACTAATATAACATTTGTCTTTTGTCTCCCGCTTTGTTTGTATGTCTCCCCTCCCCACTTTTCCACCTTTCTTTGTGTTATTATTCTTTTTTGAACTCATTATTGAATATTTTGATTTGTTATCTATTCAATTTCACTGAACTGATACTTTCGTATTATGGGTTTTTTCTTGCAATGCATTCAATGTTTCTTGATTTACTTCCACTTTGAATATGTATGATGTAATACATAGTTGTGTATATGCTTTCTATCAGTTCAACATATTAGCCCTAATTTGAAAAAGGCCGGCAGAGGCCGAAACACGTGTAATACTATAAGGGCAACTTTTTTGAAAATAAATATTAAAATACATCTACAATCACCTGAAATAAGGCGCAATGTCCTGGATCTTCTTTTATGCTTTTGCATATTTTCTTTACTATTTTTGACAGGTTTCTTTGTGGCTTACCGTCGGTCCAGTGATTTGCGACAGACCATTGAATATCAGCAATAGAGTAGTTATAGATCCCTGTTCACATTTAGGATCTTTTTGCATTTAATTTAAGGTCGAAGGAGTCACCCAACAGACCAGCTGTAACCTTAAGCCCAGCTTTTTTTGTCTTCATCCTGGATCTTGGTACAGTTGCACTAATTGAAGGGCCGGTATCATCATTCCAGATGCTATGGGATTGATGCTTTCTTGCATTTTATTGTTTGCTACTTGGATACTCTGCGGATTTGCCCATACTGTGGGCAGGGAGGGTTGTTTGTCGGAAATATTATGATTACTAGCTTTTTGAATGGGCAATTTCGATTTAAGTTCTTTACTCTGTTGGTTTTTGGTGGGTTTAGGTCTTTTTGTTGTGTTTGTGGGCCTATTTTCTGCTACGATTACTTCCACTTCCTCTGCCATAGATGGCGGAACCGTTAATACAGGATTCAACACTGCACTTACATCTGAGAGAGCAACGGCAGGACTACATTCATGGGCACTACTTGTAGCCTCTTGTGCTAACAAAGATTTGATGCTTTTTTTGTGGCCCGCGGAAGCACTTCCGACCATCCATAAATGCATGGTGAACAGGTGCCAATTGCGGGGCGCTGTTTTTTTTTCTGTTTTTTTATCTTTGGTACAGAACCTGATTGTGGGTTTACTTTACGTGGGGATGTGCATGGCATCTTATCACAGCTAGTATGACAGCATCCACGCGTGTTCTTGTGAATGATCAGAGATTGGATATTAATCTTCTTTTTCAAATTTTCACAGCTACTGATTAGTAATGTCAGCAGATTTTCGAGAGCATAGAACAGGGGTGCACAACTGATTTTGACAGAGGGCCGAAAGTACCTTACATGAGGGCTATAGTGGGCCGAAAAGTAAATGTGGGCGGGGTGGTAGGTGGGGCGTGGCAGGAGGCTTTTTACACCCCCAATTTGTACTAAACACATGGAAAAAGAATGTTTTTGAGGGTTAACGATTTTTATTTGCATTTCAAACTTACATTTTGTACTACAATTTTTCCATTGTTATAATTTATTTCTATTTAGTTATAATTTATTTCTATTTAGTTATTGTATCTCGCCTGTTTAACTTATATATATTTTATTGACCCTAGATTGGATATGCCGTTATTTTGGACTGCTACAGTTTGCTGTTTGGGTTGCCCAAGAGGAGTATGGCCTTGGTTGAGTCAGGTTTCCTCAAAAAGCCAAAGATGAACATCTCCTAACTGTGCCTGTTTTAGCTTTATCATTGGGTTCACTCTTGGAGTGCAACACTATGCCCCATGGCCCCCTCACCCCCAACCAAACACTATGCCCCATGGACCCCTCACCCCCAACCAAACATTATGCCCCATGGCCCTTTCACCCCCACCCAAACACTATGCCCCAGGGCCACCTCACCCCCAACCAAACACTATGCCCCATGGCCCCCTCACACCCAACCAAACACAATGCACCATGGCCCCCTCACCCCAACCAAACACTATGCCCCATGCCCCCCCAACTCCAAACCCCCCACCCCCCAAATCAGCACACACACAAACATGCACCCATACAGACCCTAACCCCCCACATCCCCCCAACTCCAAACCCCCCACCCCCCAAATCAGCACACATACAAACCAGCACCCATACAGACCCGAACCCCCACCCCCCAACTCAGCACACACACACAAGCACCCATACAGACCCGAACCCCCCACGCCCCCAACTCAGCATACACACAAACATGCACCCATACAGACCCGAACTCCCCACGGCCCAACTCAGCACACACACAAACATGCACCC
Organism: Ambystoma mexicanum; assembly: GCF_040938575.1. Taxonomy (NCBI): domain Eukaryota; kingdom Metazoa; phylum Chordata; class Amphibia; order Caudata; family Ambystomatidae; genus Ambystoma; species Ambystoma mexicanum. Next base: position 1,230,764,271 of record NC_090927.1, read on the forward strand.
ATACAGACCCGAACCCCCCAATTCAGCACACACACAAACATGCACCCATACAGACCCGAACCCCCACCCCCCAACTCAGCACACACACAAACATGCACCCATACAGACCAGAACCCCTCACCCCGCCCCCAACTCCAAACCCCCACCCTCCAAATCAGCACACACACAAACCAGCACCCATACAGACCCGAACCCCCCACCCCTCAACTCAGCACACACAAACATGCACCCATACAGACCCGAACCCCCCAACTCAGCACACTCTCAAACATGCAAACATACAGACCCAAACCCCCCACCCCCCAACTCAGCACACACACTCTCAAGCATGCACCCATACAGACCCGAACCCCCACCCCCAAATCAGCACACACACAGACCCGAACCCCCCACCCCCCAACTCAGCACACACACAAACATGCACCCATACAGACCCAACCCCCCACCCCCCAACTCAGCACACACACAAACATGCACCTATACAGACCAGAACCTCTCACCCCGCCCCCAACTCCAAACCCCCACACCCCAAATCAGCACACACACAAACCAGCACCCATACAGACCCGAACCCCCACCCCTCAACTCAGCACACACAAACATGCACCCATACAGACCCGAACCCCCCAACTCAGCACACTCTCAAACATGCAAACATACAGACCCAAACCCCCCACCCCCAACTCAGCACACACACTCTCAAGCATGCACCCATACAGACCCGAACCCCCACCCCCAAATCAGCACACACACAGACCCGAACCCCCCACCCCCAACTCAGCACACACACAAACATGCACCCATACAGACCCGAACCCCCCACCCCCCAACTCAGCACACAAAAAACATTCAAATCAAAACATTCATACACATCCGACAACCCCCCACCCCCGCATCTCAACATACAAACAAAAAACATTAAAATACAAACATTCATACACATCCGACACTCCCCCCACCCCCGCATCTCAACATACACACAAAAAACATTCAAATCCAAACATTCATACACATCCGACACCCCCCCACCGCCGCATCTCTACACACAAAAAACATTCAAATCCAAACATTCATACACATCCGACACCCTCCCACCCCTGCATCTCAACATACACACAAAAAACATTCAAATCCAAACATTCATACACATCCGACACCCCTCCACCCCCGCATCTCAACATACACACAAAATACATTCAAATCCAAACATTCATACACATCCGACACCCCCCCCATCGCAACATAAACGCACACAAACATAAAGCAAAACAGACCCGACACACAAACACAAACAGACCACTTACCGGAGACGTGCTGGAAGGCAGGTAAGCGGCAGGTAAGCTGGAACGCTGGAATCGTACTACGGCTGGCGTGGTCCAAGGCTGAAATGCCTTCCGGCATCAAGCCTTATGGACCACGCCAGCCGTAGTGCTGGCCCTCCATTGGTGCAGCACACACGCATTACGTGGCTCGTAGGAGCGACGTGGTGCGTGTGTGTGCTGAGCCAATGAGGGCCAGTGTTTTGTCCGGCCCGGAAGACAACAAAGACTTTCCTAATGGAGGAAAGTCTTTGTGCCTCGCGGGCCGGACAAAAGAGCATGGCGGGCCGCAACTGGCCCGCGGGCCGTATGGTGTGCACCCATGGCATAGAACATGTCATCGGAGTTCATGCTTATGTCATTGGGGCTAATTACCTGAGCATCACAGGGATTGGGCGGTACCTTAGTTATAGGAAAGTGGAAAACACTATTCGACTTAGTGTCAATAGGATGGAGGGGCAAGAAGGAAAGCTCAGGTGGGGGACATTCATCCTTTATTGGTGATATGGGAAGTGCACAGGAGTCCAAAGGATTGATATCACTTTGAGGGCCACAAGGTTTGCTGGGAGGGGTGAAGTACATGGGAGTAGCAACAGCTTCCAAGAGACATTGCTCAGGGTCAAGGCCCATGTATTCCACCTCAGGGTCACCCAATGAGGAATCAGGAAGGTGAATGGACAGGGGCATCCCTGTTACTGGTGGAGCGTGAACTAGGGCTACATGACCATTATTGCACTCAAGGGCATTTTGATCATTGGTTCTATATAGTGGCAAAAAGATAGGGACAGTGGGGTTTAGTTTACCTCTAACTATATCGCCAGTAGCATCGCACGGCAAATGCTCAATTACTGTGTTCCTCGTGCAGACCATATTACTCTTTGCGGGCACAGCATGGGTGTGAGCGCCCGACACGTCACTTAGAAGTTTGGAGCTTACACAACCCAAGTTTGTTGTGAACTCGGCAACCAAATCTTCTTTTATAGACTCCAAGGTGGTATTGGATACATCTGTTTGCGGCATTTTACTGTAGTATTCAGTTATTTGTTTGCACTTGGGTAATACTATCCTTGGGTTAGAAATGATTTTCGAAATGCATATCTGTCTATTCCGAAGATTTTTATGAAGAGCAAGTTCATCCACATATTCATCATTACTACTTACAGGGGCACGCGCCATTGTTGTAGTATATAGGTTAAAAGTGCATTCAATATGGATATTAAGTATCAACAATGGATTCCCACTACCCCCCAGAATCACAATTGAGCTTGTTACTCCGCGGGCTGCTATATGCTCATCACAAGCGAGCTGCACTATAAAGAGAGTCTATGTATAAATATAACCATGAGTATGTTAAAAGTATTTTTAAAAAGGGCTGTGTGTGCATATATTCAACAAGACAAAACAGTCACTGGCCCACCGTTTTCATTGAATCACATTATACCGCAAAAAGTCACATAAAACAGTTATCCTATATGTATTAGAGCAGTTGTTTAAGCAGTTATTTGGACTACACAGCTAGATGCAACTAAACGCTCATATGTTTATATTCTCGTTTGCAATCCGCATGAATCACAATGACAATCACAATCTCAATCAGTTCACACAGCCTGCACTTGGCTATACTGACCTCGAAATACCACCCAGGGGATTGCCTGGGATGCAACTCCAATGACCGCAACTGCTATTCCAAGCCTTTCTTAGACGCCAGCTCACAAACGCTGACACAGATACGGACACGGCGTGCCTGGCTGATGTACTCGGCAGTAACAGGGCAGTAAACAGATGATTGCAACAGACGGCGCGGTGTCTCAATGATACAAACTACCGCAGTCCGCGGCCAGCAGTAAACGGAAAGAATGAAATGGTTTTTTTTCCTATTTTTTTTTTTTTACATTAAAAAGTAGCAGGGAGACAAGCTGCACGCGGCACATGGGCACGGACACAGACACAGACACACTTCGCCGTGCACTTCCGCTGTGGGCTCACGTTCCTAAGTGGGCGGAGCCTATAATAAGAACACAAAATTGCATTCAATTAAGTTAATGTGGGCTTCTATACTTCCCCAAAGCACTCATATATGAAAATAAGCACATTAGAGTCATTGTGTCCATAAAAATGCGTACCAAAAGCGCCAGTTCAAGTAATCCAAATGGGTGTATGTACTGGGGCCAGGAGGATAGCAGACACCAGACACACTTCGTCGTGCACTTCTGCTTGGCAACTGGTTTATGGAGGAGGGTCTAAAAACAACAAGAGATAGAGAGGGACTGTCAGGTTTCACCGTCCTTGGTCGTTGGTATATTCTTGGCACCTTGTTTCCAATGGAATATGGAATGCAAACCTTTTTGGCTTACTGCACAAAAACCCAGACTCATTTAAAAGTGGAAAAGGTCGCTTTAATGTGACAGGCCAAAGCTTACAATAAAAACGCTTAGCTGGCTCCATGGCCTAACAAGCTAAATAGCTATTTGAACAATCAAATAAATAACTTAAACATTTCCCATTTCCCCCCAACAATTAAATAATTAAATAACCAATTTCCTCCCTAATGATCCCTTGGATCCTACCGTATCCTTGCCCCTTTTCCAGGCATCCCGCTTTCTCCCCCGGGGCCATGCCCCTCCAGGCTCAATACCTGATCCCCCGGGGTGACCTGCTTGTGCAAACAGCGCCACCCCCTCCTTTCCCGTGTCATTCCCCCATTGTGCTTCCCTCCCCCCACATCAAATGGGGCCATGCCCCGGCGCCCCGACCAACTTTGACCCCTATAACTCCCCTCTACACCAAACTCCTCTTCCCTGTGACCTGCAGCCAGCCTGACCTGCCACATCAGCAACAATATTATACACACCTTTCCCGATGCCCTGACCTGTCACACCAAACTACCATCCCTACCCTCTTAACGGACCCCCAAAACCATAAACCCCCCCTCCCCCGCATAAACCCCTGACGAACGTCCCCCCCATATTACATAACTGACTGCTTAAACAAAATGAAGGGGTGGGAGGGCGGGACAATCGCCAAGTCCTAACCGTCGCCTGCCTCCCGAACCTTCCCTGAGCCCTTAAATACCCCGGGAGGGGCGCTCTGCACCCCACGGCCACTCGCTGGCCGTGTGCAGCGCCAAAAAACTCCCCGGGGGGAAACGCTTCGCGTTCCCCCCGGGACCCCCCTTTTGGCTTACTGCACAAAAACCCAGACTCATTTAAAAGTGGAAAAGGTCGCTTTAATGTGACAGGCCAAAGCTTACAATCAAAACGCTTAACTGGCTCCATGGCCTAACAAGCTAAATAGCTATTTGAACAATCAAATAAATAACTTAAACATTTCCCATTTCCCCCCAACAATTAAATAATTAAATAACCAATTTCCTCCCTAATGATCTCTTGGATCCTACCGTATCCTTGCCCCTTTTCCAGGCGTCCCGCTTTCTCCCCCGGGGCCATGCCCCTCCAGGCTCAATACCTGATCCCCCGGGGTGACCTGCTTGTGCAAACAGCGCCACCCCCTCCTTTCCCGTGTCATTCCCCCATTGTGCTTCCCTCCCCCCACATCAAAAGGGGCCATGCCCCCGGCACCAGAAAAACCCTCCCCCGAGGAGTTCTTTCTGCCCCAAACCCCCCCCTTTTCCTACTTCAAACTTTTCACCCAGTCTCCCAGCCACGAACCCAAGTCCGCAAGGTAGTAACTGTTCCCGTACATGGACAAGTGTACCCCATCCTCTCTAAAAATAAGGAACCCCTCATATGTTATCTCTTTATGGTCCATGACCCTCACTTCCACCGACGCACAAAATGTTTCCATTTCCCTGTTTATCCCCTTCCTAGCCCGCTCTATTGCTCCCTCATTCCTTGCTCCCCTCCAAACTCTTCTCGGCAACAACTTCGTCCACACCACCACCGCTTGAGGCCACATATCCCTAATCCAACCTAAATCCCTCTTCATTTTTCTCAGCAGAGCCACCCCCGTATCCCTAACCAGGTCATTCTCCCCAGCATGCAGCATCACCACCTGCGGAACTCCATAGCGTTCCCTCATTCCTGCCAATATGGGCAGCAGCTGATCCCACCGCAGGCCCCCCAAACCGGGCCACCTCACCACCACTTCCTTATAACTGCACCCCAGCTGTCTACCAAACACCCTTTTCTCCGCCTCTTTGCCAGCCCACTTCACAATTGAATGTCCAACAATCCAAACTTGCGCCAACTCCCCCTTTCTTTGCGCAGCATCTGAAACAAAAATTACAACAAATTACTGACACGTCATCTTATTACAAACAAAACAACTTGCCCCCCAAGTCCTCCACCAACTTTCCTCAGCAATCCGCTTTCCCAAAATCCCTAACGTAACCCTTGTATTTTCTTGACCTCCAACGCCCCAAGCTTTTCACCCTTTCTTCCGAAAAACCCAGTCTGCTACCCTCAGATGCTGCGCCCATCCTAAAAGAATGAGTCCCAAACTCCTCCCCCTTTTCTCCTACCCTGCCCAACGCCTTACGCAATACCCCCAGCACCTGTGCTGCTGTAACCGGGGATCCATCCGAATGCTGGAAAACCAAACCTGAGTTAACCCCACAGCGCTCCTTCCACACCTTACCAGCCTTAATTGGACATAGAGCCTCGCTCCCTCGACCCAGCAGGACCCAAGAGCCCCTTCCCTTCTGATCCGTCTTGGACCTTTTAATCTTGATGTCTAAACCTTCCTCCGTAATTCGCACATCTTCCCACTGCAGCCCCCCTAACCCCCCTTGTCCCCCGACCAACTCAGAAACCCTAAAGGCCCCAAAAAATAACCATGTAAAACAAGCCGCAAAAAGTTCCCTTTCCCATACCGACCAGCAAACTCCCCCCAAAACCTCAATCAACCTCTGCAGCAATTCAGCCGATATCGGCCTCCTCTTATCCTTATCCCTCTTACTCTCCCTTGCCCATCCTTCCAACATCCTTCTTGCCATCTCCCCCCCACTTGGTTGAAAACCCCAAAACCATTTTCCGTAAAAGGAGATCCCTGCTAGCTTTCCTGTTATCGTTGCCCTTGACCAGCCCCTGTCCATGCACCTCAGCAGGAAATTAATAACGTCGTCCCTCCTCCGCTCTTCCGCATCCCATCTACCCCTCCAGCTACTAGCTCCTCCTCTAATAAAATCCTCCCATACCCTCCTGTATGACTTCCTGGATGCCGCGGACAATGAACCCTCCACCAGTGCCAGCGCTCTCAGCTTCCTATCTTCCACAGCTCCTTCGGAATCTGCCGCCCCTCCCGATCTGCCTCTGGAGCCAATCCACTGAATCTCTGCCATTGAAAACGAGATAATGCATCAGCGATGCCATTATCCTTCCCTGGCACATGTGTTGCTTTAAACACCACATTCCATTCCATGCAACGCAGGACAAATTCTCTCATCAGCCTTGCCACCCTCTGATCCCTCGCTGACTGCCTGTTCACCACATGGACCACGCATTCGTTGTCTACATTGAAATTCACCTTCTTATTTCGCAATTCCTTCCCCCACAACTCCAATGCTACTAGTAATGGAAAAAACTCAAGGAATGCTATGCTCCTCCCTTCCTTCAACCATCTCTCTGGCCATTTCTCGGCACACCACTTTCCCCCCCAAAACATTCCAAAACCACCGGCCCCCGCTGCATCCGAGAGAATCTGAACTTCCCAAGTCACTGGATCTCCCTGCAACCACATTGACGTTCCGTTGAAACTCTCCAAAAAGCGCAACCAAATCCTGCAATCCTCCCTCACTGCCCCCGATACTCTTATCCGGTGATGTGGGCACTTCGCTCCCGCCATGGCCCTTGCCATATTTCTGCAAAACGTCCTCCCCGGGGCCACCACCTTACATGCAAAATTCAGATGCCCAACCAATCTCTGCATCTCCACCAGCATCATTTTCTTGGCCCCTACCGCTTTTTCCAACAGTACCACCAATTTGCTCACCTTGTCGTGCGGCAAGCGTGAGGTCATGGCCACTGAATCCAACTCAATTCCCAGGAATGTTAACACCACTGCCGGCCCTTCCGTCTTGTCTTCGGCTAATGGTACCCCCAGCTCCTCCATCAAGTCTTGAAACAACTTTAGCATTCTTTTGCAATCCTCCTCCCTTTTTGCCCCGCTTATGAACAGAAAGTCATCCAAATAGTGCAACACACTCTCCCACCCTGAGCTGAACGAGAAGACCCACTGTAAAAAAGAGCTAAATCGCTCAAACAGCGCACAGGAAATTGCGCACCCCATAGGCAATGCTTTGTCTATGTAGATATGGTCCTCAAACTGCAACCCCAACAACCAAAAATCCTCCGGGTGCACTGGCAATAATCTAAACGCCGCCTTGATATCGCACTTGGCCATGAAGGCCCCTCGCCCTTCCTTCCTTATTAGCTCAATCGCCTGGTCTACACTTGCATACACAACCCCACACTCTTCCGGGGCAATGAAGTCATTAACTGACATACCCTCCGGCCATGACAAGTGATGAATGAGTCTGAACTCCCCCGGGGTTTTCTTGGGCACCACCCCCAATGGAGATATCACTAAGTCACCCGGTACTTCATCAAACGGACCCACCATCCTACCCGCCTCTATTTCCTTGCTCAATTTTTGCCTTACCACCTCCGCATTCTCTCTCGCCGACTTCAGATTTTACGCCCATCGCCGCACCCTTGGACCCTGGTAACCTAATCTGAACCCCTGCCCAAAACCCTCGCTCAAAATCTTAGCCCCTTCCCTATCCGGGTAAAATTGCAACCATTCTTCCAACACCCCCACTTTAATTGGAGTAAAAGCTTTTCCCCCCAACCCCTTTTCCTGCACCTCTCCCCCTCCCCCTGTCTCCTTGTTGGAAACACTGCGTGAGAGGGTGTTTTCCCCCGCATTTGCTGCACTCATGTTTGAACCTGCACATGGTTCTTGCGCAGCTTTCCTTATTGTACCCCCAGCATGCTGCTGAGGACTGGCCCCTGCCTCCTCCCCCCGCCCCTTCATGGGCAGGGCGACCAAGAAAGGGCCGGAAAGGCACTGGCAGCCCACTCGCCGTGTGTAATGTCGGGGCAGGCCTCGTTGGGGCCATCCATTGCAGCCAAAGATCCATATCTATCTCCCCCCAGACCGCCTGACTGTCCTCCGCCATTCTCGCTCTAAATTTCTCGTCATACCTTACCCAGGCAAAGCCCCCAAAGCTCGTGAAAGCCTTCCTTATTACGTCCATGTATTTAAGCAGGGCCACGCAACGCTCCGGAAATTTTTCGCAATACACGCTGGCATAAATGATAAACGCTGACGTCCAATTCTCAATGGTCACCGGGACCCTCGGGCGTGAAGCCAGCTCTCTCTTTTCCTCCTTAGACCCCTCTTTCGCTCTCACCTCCCTATGAAGCAGTTTGAAGACATCCACAAACTCACCTCCCTGTATCTTCTCCCTGGTCGCCGCTATCAAATGTGCCCCCAATGGCTTTGTTATCCCCATGTATGGCAATTTCTTCTCCTTTCCCTTTACCTCCACCTCTTTGTCTTTTCCCGTCTGCACCTCGAGCCCCAATGGCTCCACCACTTTGTCCGTTTGGACCTCCACTGAGCAAATGTTCTTCTCAACCCCTTCGGCTCCAATGGCCTGCACCCCGACCTCCTTCATCACACCTTGAAGACCACCCCGGTCATCCCCCAACCGCCTATTTGTAACCCCTCTCTGCCATGCAGATGACCATACCCTTTCCCGCTCACCTCTTACCACGCCTGCCACTGCGGCCTGGCATCCACACCGGTGCTCCTCCTCTCCATTCTTAGAGGGCTCCTGCTGCGGGGACAAAACATGTCAGCACAATCACCCAGCCAATAATTCCCTTGACCCCTTTCACCCCGACCCCCCTGCTCTTCCCTTTCCCTATCCCACCTTGAACTTCTTCTCTCCTCCACCCTTTCCCTTTCCGCCCTGTAATCCTCAAATTCCCATTGCCCCCCGTACTCCTCCCAACCAACTTCATCACCCCTTAAATACCATTGAGGATGCGAGCTCCTGCCCGAGATGATTTGCTGATCTTCTTCCGAGCCCGGGGCGTCCGCCCCGCCACTCTCCTGACGTCTTCTCGGCGGGGCTGTGGGAACCTCTGCCTGGTCCTCTTCTCTTGGGCGAGGCGTTCCGACCTCCACCCTAAAATCCTCAATGCTAGGGGCTGTGCCGCGCCCTCTAGGCTCTCCTTGCGTTAACCGAGGAGGGGCCGTACCGAAACCCTCAACCTCCATCTGCACAGCGGGGGCTGCGCAGCGCCCTCCGCCCCCACTCCTCCTATCCGGGGGGGCCGTTCCGCGCCCCACCCTACCCTCCTCAATTGACGGGGACCTCTCCCTCCTTCTCCCACCTGCGCTCTTCTGCAGGTATTTACCCCCTCTTCCTCTCTGCCCTGCCACCCCCACCTGCGCCCCACCCCTGCCCCCACTGGTGTTCCCTCGGTCCCTACCTTCTCGAGCGTTCCCCTCTTCCCTAGAGCTATCAAACCCTTCCTCCCTCCCTGGCTGCCCCCCTGAGCTCCTTAAACCCCCATCCGCCCTCTTGTCTATCTCCCTCCTCATCTTCCTGCCCCTGGATTCCCAAATCTCCCCTCTCCCTGCCGTAGGGGTGCAAGCCACCACCGCCGCCAACGCACCGTCTGCCGCCGCTCTGCGCTGCGGCCGGCCCCCACCGCTCTCTTCCTCTCCCGTAACTTCCCCTACCGCCCCTTCCAATTGGGCTTTAGTTGCCCTGCTAATGATTTCCAGGGCCTTCTTCAAGGCCCCAGCATCCACCAGCCCCTTCTTGCTTGCCCCCCGGCCTGTCATTGCGCACACTAAACCGCGTGTGCCCACAAATATGCCCCTTTAAATCAACTACTTACTCTACGCCCCCGAGCCGGGACCTACCCGAGGACAGCACCTTGGCCCCGCGAAACCCTGACACTAAGTTAAACAGCCCCCAGAAACAAAAACACCACTCGAGTGAATACCCGGAAATAACCCCCTTAAAATTGATAATTAATAAGAGAAAATTAAACCTACAGTTATCCTAACCTAAATATCTAATATTACTAATATAGCCGCTATGATGCTTGCCTTGCACCAATTTGTAAAATTTATAAAATGTTTTATTTTTTTTTTTTTTTATTTTTTTAAACCCTAATAAACTAAATTTATCCTTGACACCCCCTTCCTCCCTACTCCTAGCCAAAAACCCAGAAAAAAGGGGGGCACACCAACACTATAAAGAAAACAGCACTAACTAGTGCTTGGTAACTGCAGCGAACACTGCCCCCTAGCGGTGCCCAGACAGCACCGCACCTCTCCCACTTATGACGGACACGGCCCCTTTAAACACGCTCACCAGCCGAGACAAACGCTCCCTAAAAGCGGGCAATCCACACTGACTGAGCCGCGGAGAAGCCGCCGACGCTCTGCTCCTTCCCTTGACCTGACGCCCACTCCCGACACGCTCGCACACGGATTCCCGCTCACCCCCAAATCCCTGCCGCAAGACCACAGAGCCCTCACACCCCCCGCCCACGGGATAACCCCGCTGCACGCACGGAAGCCCGGAGACAACGGTAAGATGCGAAGGGTGTCTTATCTACGGCACCCCTCCTATGTCACTTCTAAAGTAACCGAAATTCTTTTTTTTTTTTTTTTATATATACCTAACCGTCCTCCTCTGAATTACTCCCCTCCTCACCTTCTATAAAAACGCCACCTAGGCCCCAGGCACTACAGGGAAGGCTCGGGAGCAGGCAACAGGACATGACAATCGCCAAGTCCTAACCGTCGCCTGCCTCCCGAATCTTCCCTGAGCCCTTAAATACCCAGGGAGGGGCGCTCTGCACCCCACGGCCACTCGCTGGTCGTGTGCAGCGCCAAAAACTCCAACATGGAGCCCCCCTTCCAACATGGCATCTGCACATTCCACCTTTCCGTCTAGTGTTCCACAGTGGCCATCTTTGTTTTTCTTTCCACCCGGAGACGTCCAGGATTTCAGCCCTGCTCACACTGCTGACCTTGCGTCTCAACGCTAGGAATTCTCTGATCCTATTTCAGCGCTAGTTTGTTTCCTGTTGTTCTGCCTTCCTTGCCTTCTCCTTGCATCCCGTGCTGCTCTGGTCCCGCCCCATTCCTCTCTGTGTCTTCCTTGTGCTCGTTTCCACTGCCTTACTGCCTTCTGTCTGGATATTGGTCTTCTGCTGCTCTCCTTGGACTTGTTTTCCTTAGGCTCGCTTCATCTTGCTCAACCCTTCAAGAAGTCTCCTCCTTTCAAGTCCAGATCTCCATTGGAACGCAGGTTTTTCCCTTCTGCAGAAGGGTTTTGTCCTGCTACTCGGCAGTCGCTCCTGGGATCCTTTTGTTCACTGTCCTGCTAGGGGACGGTCTGGCTACCGGAGAGGCTTGCCCTTATCTTCGAGACACTAGGACTCGAAGAACACCTCGGAGTGTACAAGCTTTGGACTCCAGCACACGTCACAAGACAGAGGTGAGCAAATCTGCCATAGATTCCGACAGTTTGAGATGCACATTAGCGCTCATGGAAATGGAGCCTATGCAGGAACTAATTAGGGGCATGCAAGAATGAAATGCAGAAATGCAAACCCTTAAAGCCGAGAACGCAGCGTTGAAGCAGCTTTTACTTACCAGAGATGCCTTGTCACAGGAATCTCTTCCCATGTCTACCATGCCTGATAAATATGACAGTTCGCCAGCCAAGTTGTGGGTCTTTCTGGATACTTGTGTGGTCCAGTTCACCTTCAAGCCTCATTCTTATGCCACTGATAGGGCAAAGGTGGGTTTCGTGATTTCCCACCTTACTGGTAATGCATTAACCTGGGCTACACCTCTGGTCTCTGCGACTGATCCAATGTTGGACAACTACGCAGCCTTTCTGAATGCTTTCAAAGCAATGTTTGAGCATCCTGATCTTGTATTTTTGGCTCAATAAAAACTATTGGATCTTCAGAAAGGAACGTTGGATATGCTTTCATATGTTTCCAAATTTAAACATTTGGCTAACGAGGCCGACTGGTCCCAGGAAGCTTGTTTTACCCAATTTCGTAGGAGCCTACATGAGGATGTCAAAGATGAATTGGCAAGAATACCTCGGCCTCAAACCTTTCAAGACCTGCTTGAATTATCCCTGCAGATTGATTATCGCATCCAGGAGAGGAGGTCAGAAAAAAGAAAGTACAGACCTTACTTTAGAACTCCAGCCTTATCTCTGATTCCTTCATCCTCAGTAGCGGCCAGAGCTCCCTCGTTATCTGACTCTCAACCTATGCAGTTAGGTACATTGCGTGGTCCCTTGACTCCTGAAGAAAGAAGTCACAGACTTGAAAAAGGCATGTGTTTGTACTCTCCGTCTTCCTCCCATACGGTACAGAATTACCCGATTGGTCCACCTCGCAGGTCGGGAAACACTAGCTCTCATTCCTAATTGGAGCAAGGAATCAGGAGGATGATTCAGGCCCCATCAGATCCAAAACCAGGCATCTTTCGAGGGTTTCTCTTGTGATTCTTCAAGTTTTACTCGAGGTTCCCAGTTCTCAGCCCATTCAGGTTTTGGCTTTGGTTGACTGCAGAGCCATGGGTCTGTTCGTGGATAGTGAGTGGGCACAAAGGAACAAAATACCCTGTCAAGGTAAGTCCATAGTTCTATCGGCGAAAGGAATCGATGGAGAACCCATCTCTTTGGGAACCATAGTGGAAGAAACTCAGGCAGTGAGAATGAAGATCCATCAACACTCAGAAGACCTTCACTACGACCATATCAAAGCTGCCCATTACCCGATTGTATTGGGAAAACCTTGGTTGCAAAGGCATAATCCCTATGTAAATTGGGCTGCTGGTTCTTTGTTCCTGGGTTAGGAGTTTTGTGTAGCACACTGTTTACATGATCAAACCATTGTCGTGGTGAAATCTCCTCTTCTCAATGAGTCCCCTCACATGAAAACCTTGTCTCATATCCAGCAAATACCTTTGGAATATCACGAGTTTCTGGACGTTTTTTCTTCTACTCATAAAAAGGAGGATCCACCTCATCGTCCAGAGGATTGTGCCATCGCCACTGCACCCATTGCCATCATTCCCTTTGGAAGAATGTTTATTCTATCAACATCAGAAAAAAATGCCTTAAGAAAGTACTTGGATATAAATCTAAAGAATGGATTGATCAGACCTACGAAATCACACGCTGGTGCGTCGTTGTTTTTTGTGCCAAAGAAAGAAACATCCGTGCTCCGTCCCTGTTTGGATTATAGGGGAGTGAATCAAGTTCCTGTGAAGGATAAATATCCCTTACCCCTGATTTCTGACATAACGGAAGTACTGCAGAGCGCAGTTATCTTCAACGAATTAAATCTAAGAGGGGCTTACCATCTGCTGCGTATCCGAGCCGGGGACGAGTGAAAAACAGCTTTCAGAATACCGTTTGGGCACTATGAGTATCTGGTTATGCCCTTTGACCTCATGAATGCCTCTGCTGTTTTTCTGCGTTTTATGGATCCGGTATTTGTCGACATGCTTTTTCACTTTGTAATTGTCTATTTAGATGATATTCTGGTCTACTCCAGAAGCAAATAAGAACGCCTGCAGCTTGTCAAACAGGTGTTTACCATCATCTATTAGCCAAACCAGAAAAGTGCTCTCCTGTCATCCATTATGTGGGTTTTGTTATTAGCAATACTGACATCTCTATGGACCCCAAAAATATCTCTTTGATTCTGGACTGGCCACACCCTACTTCAGTAAAACAAATGCAATCCTTTTTGGGATTAGCAAACTTCTACAGAAAATGTATACCCACATTTCCCAACATTGTTCTGCCAATTACACTCTTGCTAAAAAAAGGGGTTTGTTTTCATTGGACTACAGATCAAAACTCAGCCTCCCACCAGTTAAAACGACTTTTCACGAAAGCACCGATTTTGATTCAACCCGATACCAGTAAACAGTTTATTGTGGAAAATGATGCCTCTGAAGCCGCCCTAGGAGCGGTACTCAAACAACTATACTCCAATGGACTGGAACACCCACTAGCTTACCTTTCCAGAACCCTGACGGATTGTGAACGGAATTATTCAGTCCTTGAGAAAGAGCTCCTTGCCAACCACTGTGCCTTCTTGGAATGGCAACATCTTCTTTTGGGTGCTGTCTTTCCGGTATTGATTAGGACTGATCATCTTAACCTCCAGGTTCTTCAGTCCATGGAATGTCGCAAATAGGTGGTTCTATTTCTTTGCACAGTATCAATTCCATCTGACCTATATACAAGGACAATCGAATTTTGTTGCAGATTTTCTTTCCAGATCTCCCCACCTTTGCATGTCTGAGGACAAACCATTTTCTAAAATGTTTTATGAAAAGATTTTCATTGACCATTTGGACCAGTTTATGGATTCAGTGCAACATGACCCCATAACTTCACCTACATGGCGTCAATTGTCTCACTCAAATCCTTGGAATTTAGAAAAGAAAATAGATACCTTTTTAAGGGTTCCCTTTTGTACATAAGGATATTCCAAGGATACCCATAAGACTAGCCATGTAACGTTGTCATGATTGCCTCCCTTTGGGACACAGAGGTATTCATAACTCCTCTACAGGTAAAAAGCTGGGACTACTACATCAACGTTTACTTCCAGAAAAAACCCTGGCAAATCATTGCCACTGGCTTTATAAAAGAGTTACCCCCTTCAAGAGGATTCACTACCGTCATGGTTACCATAGACTTGTTCACCAGAATGGCTCATTTCACTCCTCTAACAAAACTTCCCACGGCTACACAAATGGCTCAAGTGTTTCTTAGCGACATATTCTGTGTATATGGTCTTCCATCAACCATCATTTCTGACAGAGGAAGCCAGTACATTTCTAAATTCTGGACTCAAGTTTGCAATACCTTAGGTATTCAAAGGGCTCTTTCGTCTGGTTACTATCCCCAAACGAACAGCATCACTGAGAGAGTTAACCAAACCTTAGAGAAGTACCTACAATGTTTTTCCTCTCCAGTACATGACGACTGGGCAATGCTTCTATCGGTGGCAGAATTCACTTATAATAATTCCATCCATTCTTCGTTAAAAAACATCACCTTTCCACTGTTCGAATGGTTTTCATCCAAGCATATTCCCTTCTGTTCATCCGGTGTCCCCTTCTGTCCCCTTGGCTGACCAGTGGATCACGGACCTTGTCACACTTCAAAAGAATTCCAAACTCCACCTTGAAAGGGCCTTGTAGGGTTCTAAACTTATGCTGATAAGAAACGCAGTCCAGGTGCCGTATATGCAGTCGGGGATTCAGAGTGGCTGTCATCAAAGTATATTCCAAAACATTTGTCTCCTACCAAATGATCTCCTCATCTTTTTGGTCCCTTTCTCATTGTATGAGTGATTAACCCTGTCGCTTATCGTCTGCAACTTCCACCTACTTGGCAAAGGATACATCCAGTGTTCCATACCTCTCTTCTCAAACCCCATCTACGTGATGGGACCCCCTCTCTGTCACTTCGTCACCAATCGTCACTTCGCATCAGGAACTTGATAATGTGGTCTCCCGGATATTGATTCTAGATATCTCAGAGGCCGTTTGTTGTATCTGGTGGATTGGAAAGGCTATCCGCCTAAAGAAAGGACTTGGGAACCATTGGCAAACATCCATGCCCCTGCTCTTCTCCGTCACTTTCCTTTTTTGCACCGTGGCAAACCGGGAGGGGCTGATTTTCGGAGGGGGTATACTGTCAGGTTTCACCATCATTGGTCGTTGTTATCTTCTTGGTGCCTGGCTTCCTGTGGAATACGGAATGCAAACCTTTCCAACATGGCGGCTCTACGTTCCACCTTTCGGTCTAGTGTTCTACGGCAGCCATCTTTGTTTTCCTTTCCATCCGGAGATGTCCAGGATTTAAGCCCTGCTCACACTGCTGACCTTGCATCTCAACGCTAGGAATTCTCAGATCCTAGTTCAGTGCTAGTTTGTTTCCCGTTGTTCTGCCTTCCTTGCCCTCCTTCTCCTTGCATCCCGCTCTGCTCAGCACCACCCCCCTCCTCTCTCTGCCTTCCTTGTGCTTGTTTCCACTGCCTTGCTTGCTGCCTTCTGTCTGGATATTGGTCTTCTGCTTCTCTCCTTGGACATGTTTTCCTTGGGCTCGCTTCAAGTTGCTCAACCCTTGAATAATTCATCTCCTTTCAAGTCTGGATCTCCATTGGACCGCAGGTTTTTCCCTTCCGCGGAAGTTTTTTTCCTGCTACTCGGCAGTCGCTCCTGGGGTAATTTCATTCACTGTCCTAATCAGCGGACCTTCTGGCTACCGGAAAGGCTCGCCCTTATTTTCTAGACACCAGGACTCGAAGAACACCTCCAGCACAAGTTGCAAGACAGAGTTGAGCAAATCTGCCATAGATTCCAACAGTGACGCTCTAGGGCCCACCAAAATATAAATATCCCTTTAACCGCCTCTGAGAGTTGGAGTGATTTGTTCTGTGACACATAGGAGAAATAGATGTGTTCATCAGGTTGGTCACACGTATAAGTAAGGCTTCTAGTTTTCTGTTTTTACTGATTGGTGCATATAAATACATACGGAAATCAATCTGCTTTCTGGCAGCATTTATTTATAAAAAATTTAAAAATACAGAAGACAGGTCTTTCTGTCTGGTTCTCTTTGATGTCACTCATACATTGCAGGCCAATTGCATTGCATATTGGCAGCATGAAGAGTGCAAAAGTTGTATAAAAATAGGATTAAAGTTCTTCAAATTACTGAAAGCATATATCTTAAGACACCAGCAGTCACAGGAGCAACCGTTTGTTGTTGTAGACAAAATTGAGCTAGCATTTCTTTCCTTTATGACTGCATGTGTTCTTTTATAAATGCATTTTTTAAATTAGAATAGATGCTGAAAAATACGGGTTGTGAATTATCTTTTTATATAACAAAAAATAAATGTGGATAAATACAGAAAAAAAAGCCCAAAATTAATGGATGAATACAGACTGAAATGGCCGAAAAATAAATACCATAAAACCAGAAGCCTTACTTATAAGGACACACCAGCAACCAAATGCTAGGCAACTTTCATATGAACAAATGTACCAATAACATCTCCAGACACTCTGCCTTGATGGGTATCATCCGTGATTGCCTTGTTGGGCATCGTCCGTGAGCATGCCTGTGGTGCAGCATCTTCTGAGAAACAGGAAGCAAGTTTTTCTCTCTGGATTATTTTATTAATTTAGAGGGAAACCTGAAGCCTGAAGCTTTTCACAATATACCATAAATGTTAGCACCCTTACAATGTAATCTTTCATTTTTCAATACAAACTTTTACAAAAATAAGTACCAAACATAAAAAGCTAAGACAAGAAACATTAGTTCACCTTTAACTCTAAAATCACTTTTATTTATAATATAATCAGGGCTTTAAGTGGGCTAGCCAGGGCAGAACTCTGGCAGGCTCAGAAATGGGTCTGAAGCAAGGCCCTGCTGGGGCCCCCTAACATCCCCCGGCAGCTGCGGTCGCTAGAGAACAAGGCTCTTTTTTTAAGCCTGACGCTCTTGCTCATGTGCGAGAGCTTCAGAAAAAGAATGCTTTTTCTCTATAATGGTGGCGCCAGCACCTGTGAGGCATCCCTTTAACTAAGCAATGCCGGTGTCAACATTATAGAAGAAAAGGTGAGGTTGCTGGAAGTCAATGGCTTTTTTCTCAAGCCTGACACTCCTGCCTCACCTTTTTAGCCTTAATGGTGCTGCTGCCCCTCGTCAAATGCCTGGTGAAGGGCAGCACCACCATTAAGCTTGAAAACATGTGGCTTCTGTCCCCTGCCTGGCATCCTTTTAGGTAATAGATGCAAAGATCAGCACCCTCTCCCTTCGGGAAGAGGGTGCTGATCTCTAGAAAGGGCTGCCTGGCAGGTTCCTGTAGGTCATTAAAACGGGGCTCGTGAAAGGGGTATGGCCTAATGAGCAGGCTTGCGGGTCCCTGCAGTTAGGCCATGCCCCCTGGATGAGCCACGTCTCGTTATGCCGTGCCATTTAAGGCACTGAATATAATGGATCACTATTTTGTTCAATTCGACATACTTTTACATTTTCTGGAACAATCCATACACTTTTTCACAAGTATCAGAAATAACATTTGCACATTGAGTAGGGGTGCAGCCAATCAGTGTGCTGGTAACGCAGTCCAAATCCTTGCATCTTCTTCCCTGTATGTCGCGCCATTTCCTTCTGCATGTTTAGACGTGGGTGCTAAGGGACAGATTACCTTAAAAATGTAATCTGTACATATCTTCTTCCTGCGATGCCCGGCCTGTGACTGGTGAAGCCAATTTTCAGTGTTGATGACAATCACAATCAACACTAAAAATAGACTCCACCTGTCCGCAGTGCAGTGTCACTGGAAGAAAGATATGTTTTCTTTACATTTTTATGTAATCCAGGCTTTAGTACTAGTGTCTGCACATCGCAGTGACTAATGGAGATAAAACCTGTGGCTGCAGACTGAACCTACCCATAACGGCCACGCCACCAGCTTTGCTGCGCCCTTGCTGTGACTGGGCCCTTAGAGTAGGTGGCGGGCCATTAATGGCAGGTTGGGCCGCTGCAGGGGATTATATCGCCTCATTGATATGCAAGAATATAGATCCCTAGTCTGACATAACCCACAGAATGCCCCAATAGTGAAGCACAACTTGAGATCTGTGCAAGGGGCAAATGTGTGTTGTTGCAGCTATGGAAGAGGGTGAAAAAAACAAAACGTATGCAAATGCACAAATACGAGATCTGCAGGGAATTTTCTTCAAATTTAAAACAAGCCATTTGTTTATTTTCAATGAAAGATTTTTGAGGGAATCAATTCGTTTTTGCAACGAAATTGATTTTTTAAATTGTGATCGACTATTTTTTTTATTTAAAACATGTTTGCTTTTATAATGATATGATATGATATGGCATTTATAACTCCCCTTTACACAAGTGTTTCAAGGCGCGGCGAGGCAAGGGAGGGGGAACAGAGGGAGGACAGAGACAGCAATCCTACTAGGCCGAGTGTCATTCAGATCGCGCAAGTGCAGGGAGGGGGGTGGGGACAGTGCAGTACATGGGGTAATAGAATAAATAAACAATAGAAGTAGGGCCAACTGGTGGCAAGTGCAGGGGTAAGTGCAGACCAATGGAGCATTTGTTTTATCGTTTTTATGGGAGTGAATATTTTAGGTAAAATGGGTCGCGATTGCAATCCGCCAAGGAAGTCACATTTGGGACAAAATACGCCTGATCCGCCTCTGGGCTAAATAAATTCACCCAGCCGAACATGACGCTGCTTGTGGGCTGCAAATGGGGGCGCTTTATATGTGCACTTCCACATATTAAACGGGCTGCTTGATTATTGAAGTATATCATGCGTGCAATATGTTCAATGTGTAATGTGGGTCGCTCACTAGATGGGCGCGGGCCTCTGACGCAGGCACGTTTGATACATCGTGTACCATTGAACTGACTAATAACAACACCTGTTAACACAGTGCTTAGTAGTCGGAGGAATCAGGCAGGGGGCGCTATGTAACAGAGCTATATTATGATCGGTCCTTTAAAACAATACTCATTCGAAGACCAGCCCTCATATTCCTCAGAAAGCTGTGTTTTGTTTCCTTAAACGTGACGCCCAGCTACCCCTCTGTAAGAAAAGTGACTCGCACGCCCTTGCTTTTCTCCACTGCGTCACAAAATCGTACGAGGTTGGGGGTTTTCTTGCAGGAACCTCCTCCTTGCCACGAGGCAGAGCTGGCCGTTGGGACAGAGGATGTCGTTTCTTGCACCTGGATTTCAATTCCCGCTTCATCTGTTTATGCAAACGATTTACAAACAGCTTACTGTCCAGCCCCCGCTTTAAAGTCGATCTCTTTTTGATTTGGTCCTTTTCCTGCTAAACATGAAGATTAAGCAGGGTCCCCCTGATAAAGATAATTACAAGGGGGCCGCGTATTAACTTTGCATTATTAAAGGAAGACCCAAATCTCCCTTTGCAAGCTGTTCCCGGGATTAGGGAAATAATAACTTTCATTTAGGATAATTGTCATCGGAATTGCTGCGGCTTTGGGCTTTTGCTTGTGACAATTGCGGTTCCTGGGTGCGCCCACTACAGGGTCCGGCCCTGGGTGTCCGAGCAGGTGAACCCGGCCAGAGAAGCTAGGGGCAGTGCTTGATGGACCGCATCATTGCGTATCACGGATGGTGGATGTGGGGGCGGGAAGGCGTTGGTTCAAACGTGAGGCACGCGCCAGGCCTCGTGCGCTGAGGACTTCAGCGCGCGGATTTCGATTTTTTTCAAAACACGCGCGGGTTTTAGTACGCGGGCTCGCGAGGTCCGCACATTCGTCAACACAAAAGTCAAATGAAACAAAAGAGCCGTTATTAATTTGTGCGGACGTAACTCGTGCTCTGAAACAACGTATTTATTGCTATCGTTTGGCGCCTTTTTCAATGAGGCCCTCATCAGTGCTCCACACACTTCGAGCATGTCTAACATCCATGGGCTGGTGGAGTATTAGTTTGGCAGATATATAGTGTGGTCTTCCTAAACCGTAGCGGACCCCTAGCATTGTTTGTGTTCTCCAACCCCCTCCGTATTTCATTATTGCCATAACACTTCAGATAATGGTATGAAGTGGGTCGGACTGGGCCCTAAAATTGTCTCGGGCAACAATGTAAAAGTGGTTCACAGTCGCAAAAGACAATTCATTCATATTGTGACACTGTTTGAATAGTAAACAAGGGGGAGTTTTTTGATAAAATGTGATGCAAATTGTGCATATAAAGAATATTTATTCAGCAACACTGGTCAAAACTACTAGCCTCAGGGTGGAGTGTTGCTAGGTCTGGAAAATATCCGGGGCTAGGCTAATTTTGGGACTGTCGGGGCTGGGGACTAGCTAGCCTTTTTGGTTGTAACCCCTGAGCTTCTATCTGGGGCTACAACCAAATGACCCGGGGCTATAGTGCTCTCAGCCCTCCTCCCTACGCCCCCCCAGCAACGCCTCTGGGGTGAATTAAACTGGGCCATATTGACAAAAAAAGGGGCCCACTTTGACTGAAAGAACTGGCCCACACCAGCATTTTGTGTTTTTGGTTCGGCCATGGGCCTATTGCCCTATAGGCCAGTCCGGGCCTGTATGCAGACCCTCCAATCAAATGGCAGTTCAAACGCTACACAACTTAAAGTGGCAGTGGTCCCAGGAGTACACAAATACTAGACTCCTGAAGACATAACCCTCGATGTGGCATGAAACACCTCTGCCACCTTAGCATGCAGCCGCTCGTATGTATGTATTAACAGGCTAAAGAAAAATAACGCCATTCAGTAATACACAGCCAATTTGTTTAGCTGATTGCAGTCCTTGTCGGCTTTGTTTCCAGCCACATGAATGACATGATAGGTTATTTATAATGCCCTTGATACCCAGAGGTTTCTAAGCGCGGATCCAGGGATCGAACCCGTGTTGCTCCGTGTTATTTTGTTTCCAAGGCCAGCACGTTGCCACTGAGCTATCCTCCAGAGATCGCAATGCAAAATTTAGGAAGTACTTGCTGCCACTCGTTCACCTCTAAAGTGGTATGTTCCCACTATGGGCTTGAACGCTATTGCCCTGCGGTTAAGGGGTTAAAGTAGTGGACGGCTGGTGCTGGATTGCGCTGTTTTTTTTTATTTTTATACACAAGCCACCACTTGATTTAAAAATACTTAAATAGATTCGAGGTGATACTATTTGGTGGATGCTGGAGTGGACAGTCTGTTAGAGGGGAAATAAAAACATCGTAGTGTGATTTTAGCCAAAGCTTGGGCCATTTCAAATGACCATCCTATGTTTCTGAGCTTTTTTCATTGGTTGGGCGCACGCGTCCCCACAGCGAGTAGGCGGGAAGTTCATGTCTAGGAAAAGGCGGGCTTTCCTTTTGCAGCCCCCTAATTGCACGCCGACACTTGCACTACAGGGAAACTTTCCGCCTCTTCTCAGCTGGGCTTTCGTCCCTGACCGCAGGGAGCGCTTTCCTTGACCACGTTCGCTTTCTTGCGCTGCAGTTTTGGCGGAAGGGACTGGTCAGGGGACTTTCACTTCCAGGCCAGGGAGCGATGCTCGCTATTCAGTAATTAGAGACAGTAATCCCCCCACCGCCTCCCCCGCAACAAGTTTCCACTCCTACCAGCTATTAGCGGCTTAAACCCTAATTTTTGACGTGGTCGGGCAATGGGGTGCTCTGGGGGATCAGATTAATGTCAGTAGTTTCTAGTTTGGTGTTTGGAGTGCTGAGCGGCGGAGATGATGAGGGCCTTAATTATGCATATGGTAATTCGCTTGGAAAGTTATGGCGCGGTTCATAAAATTGCTCCCAATCAGTTTATGAGACATGAAAGCTAAATCACCGTTTATTGGGGAGCCCCGTGCGCAGTTTTTGGACCCCGCGAACATTTGACTTGATTCGTGCCGCCACACGCGCACCCCGCAGGCGCGCCATTTTGTACGAACGAACGAATAAACAATAACCAAAACCACAAACAAAATGACGCCCCCCCCCCTTCGTCGATTAGTCGAGGGATATCTTGAGATATGCTCATCAGATAGGATTACCTTGGATTAGACTGGTGGGTCAATGTTTCTCTGCTCATTACTTCCCCCACGGGAAGATTTTCAGTTGGGCCTGCCAACGCCAAAAGGATTATTTAATCTCTTAAATAGTAGCAGCATCCGCGGCCACATAGGGCCACCCTCTTGCCCCGCCCCGCTGCCGCCGCGCCATCCCATTTCCCTCCTCGACTTGGATGCTGGCGCGTGCGGGGCGTCCTCCTCCATCAAGGGATTTCAGGGATGCGTTTCCTGCCGAGGCCCCGTGGCAGCTGTCGGGTCTTCCAGCAGGCGAGAGGCGGGGCGGGCCTCGAGACTCCGAGAGCCGGGGTGCGATGGCGAGAGGTGCAAACGCGCCAGTCCATTCTACAGGACATTAGAGGAGTGTTTGGGCGAAACTGAACACTGGCTGGCGTCCTGGGGAATGTTTGTGAACTTTAACCAATAAGCAATTGGCATTTCGTTATTATTTTTGTATATGTGTTGTGTTGTGGTATTTACTTTATTATTTATTTGAGCGCTCGGAAAGCAAAGGAGGAGCTGTACACTAGACGGGCTTATTATATGATAGGGAGTTGGAGGGTGTCTAAGCTCACCGACAGAACTGGGGAGGTACCCTTGGAAGCCCTATTATTTGCATGGCTTGCATAGCCAGGTGACCAGGTATTTCCAATGTTACTACCACATCCGTTGTTTTTATAGACCATCTTTTTATAGTGTATTTTTTTTTGGGTGGCCTGCATTTGGTCGACCTGAATTCGAGCATTTTTGTTGATATGAGTGCCCCTCGCCCCTCAGCCCCAACCCTACACCACGCCCACCCCCTTCCCCACCCTCCTACGCCCATGGCCCCCCAAATACACATACATACATTTGTATATATATATGTTTACCTGGTCAAATCGACCACATATACTTGACCAAAAACAAGGCAATCAAAAGATAGTTTATTTATTCATTTCATTTGTATAGCGCACAAGCAACCCAGGGGCATTGAGGCGCTGTTACAGGAAAACGTTTTCACAGTGGTTTCTTCAACAATACAGAGGGTGGCATCGGTAAATGATTTCACATTGAACTAGAAGGCAGTATTTTGAAACGTTTTCACGGTGGTTACATCAACGATACAAAGGGTAGCACAGGTAGAAGTTAACACATTTGAAATAAGAGCAGTGTTGTAGCAGAGATACCCTAGAGATGCATGGCAGGGTCAGAAGGATCAGGTGCCCGGGTGTTATGAGTTAGGAGAAGAGCTGAGTTTTGAGCACTTTGCGGAACACCCAGTAGGAATTTTTTTCGGCCCTCAGAGGGGGGGGCTCCATTGTTTAGCTTCTAGGTAAGGGAAACTTGAGCTGCTGGCTCTAGATCGCTTTACTTTGGGTAAGATTAGGCGGTCAGTGTAGGGAGTCCTTGTTGGTCTTGAGGAGTACCCTTTTAGAGAGGTATGGGGGCTGTGTTAGAGAAGCATTTGGGGGCAATGGATATGGTTTTCAATGTGATGCGCTCCTGAATTGGAAGCCAATGTGCTTCTCTTCTAGTCTATCAATCAAAGGTATACGCTAAAACCTACCAAGCACATCCTCTGATAAACTGTCCTGTCGCTTGCTACAAAGACAATATTGTCTCTCTATCTGCTCCAAGAAGAGGGCTCATGTCTAAGCTTGCATTTCTGGCTCCACCAATAACACGGCTGAACTTTTCAAAATCTGCAAGGACCTTGCCCATCCTTCTGCAGTCTCCTCTTCCCCCTCCTCTCCCAGACCCACTGCACTGTCCTCCCACATCTCCCCCAAAACTCAGGACATCTTGTCCTCACTCTCCTCTTCTCCCCTCCCCACCTACCCTTTGCTCATGCCTCCCTGGCCCCCTTCTGCCCCTCCCCCATTTACTCCTCCTTCTATCTCATTGCACCAGAAGAGGTCTCTAGAGTAGTCTGCTCTGTGAAAGTCTCCTCCCATCAGGTGCTCCCCTGCTCGTCTGGAACTATCAAGGACAATATCTCCTCTCTCGCCTCTGCCATGGCTGACTTCTGTAACCATTCCTTTGCCACAATCATTCAAGCACTCCTTTGTGCACCCTCTCCTAAAAAACCCTTCCTGCCCGGCTAACTATCGCCCCATCTTCATCACCCCTTTCCTGGGAAAACTCCTGGAGAAGCTGGTCGCCCCCCAACTGACCCACCACACTTAATCTGCTGGCTGTTGCCACGACCACCATTCTGGATTCAGAGCACCCAGAGGTACGGAAACTGCTCTCCTGTACACCTGTGAAGACCTGCTCTCAAATCTTGATTCCAACTCTCCCTCCATTCTGATCCTTCGCAATATTTCCTCTGCCTTTGACACGGTCAATCATGCCCCCCTCATAAATCGTGTTGATTATACCCTTGGCATCACGGACCGGACACTGACCCAGCTGACATCCTTCCCTTCAAATAATCTAAGAAAAAGAACCCTTTTCCTTATGTGTATTGTGATGTCTTCCTGCAACAGTATACTATTTTCTATGAAAGAGCCGCTACGTCACACTCTTTAGAGTAAAAAAGAGATACCCACTCCTTTATAACATTCGAAATTGCAAGTAATATGCTCCTGCGATGCACCGTACACTTCAAAATGATTCCAAAAACTCTTGTATTCATTCACAAACTTTTTTAATCCATGTTTTTGCCTAACTGTGTTTACACATGTTTCGGCCAGCTGGCCTTTTTCAAAACTGGGCTATATAAATTAGCAATTTCTTTTCTCTGTTTGCTTGCCATTTCCTGTAATCTTTAGTTTGAGGTAATTCCTCACACATTTTAACAGGGACAGAGCCCTTGTTCCTCCGCTACCTGCTTCCTCTGAGGGACTTATCCTTGGCCTCAAACCCAAGGACTGCATCTCTCCAGCCCTAAAAGTTCTCTAATGGCTCCCAGTGGCTGCAAGGATCAAATTCAAGACCCTCTGCTTCATCCACAAGGCTTTCTGGGGTCTTGGACCTGCTACATCCAATTTTCTCTCCCTAAATACTTCCCTGCTAGAGTCCTTCGGTCCTCTAGCTTGAACTCTCTGCAGATCAGACATTTCTCCATGCAGAGTGTGGAGGTACATCTCTTTCTTCAGCAGGAGCCTCCGTCTGGTACAGCCTTCCTGCCCCCCTCTGACTTGAGCCAGATCTCCTTAAGTTTTGGAACCTTCTCAAGACCTTCTTTTTCTCCTCCTCCTTCCCTGTCCCTCTCCCTTGCTAATGTCCCCCTGCCGCTATGACTGGCGCCTGGTCCCCTATGTGCCTTACAGTGGGCACGCCCCCCTCATTCAGTCTTCCCCAGCACCCTTAAGCAGCACTTGCTCTCGGGCACCCAATCTCGACTAGCCTAAATCTGGTCTCCTAGTCCTCGCACTAGTTGACCCCTACCCCTGGTTTTCCCAGGCACTTTCCCTCTTGGCTCCCCTTAGCACTTGCCCTGCACCTGGGGCCCCAGCACTCCTGCACTTCTCCCCTCCCCCTTTCCTCTACCCCAGCCTTCCAGCCCTTTCCTGCTCCCCCCCCCTGCGTTTATTATCTCTGCACTTGCATTGTACGAATGTCACAAGGCCCAGTTGGACCATTTACTGTTGTTTTTCCCCTTTTCCCTCAATTGTTTGTCTTGTTGCGGCTTGAAACACTTGTGTATAGGTGCTATACAATTTTCCAATAAATACAAATAAATAAATAATTGATTACCACACATTGAATAAATTACATGTTTTAATGTTTTAATTCATATAATTATTCTGACACCTTTGTATCTATGTTATACATTGTGCTTTGCTTGTATTCCTATGTCTTGGACATTTAATGGTGTGTATTTACTACTCCTGATGTAGTCTAACAAAAGTGCATAAACCATTAGGTGCTAATTACTAATCTTCAAGCATTCATAAATACACACAAATATTTTGTTTACATAATTCTTTCACTTTGATGAGGTAGAGCTCACCATGTTTCTATCTCATTTATAGTTTACAGAAATTCTTCAGCAATCAACTATTCACTATTCACTATTTAGGGCCTAATTCACAGAAGCGTTTCATTACATTACATTACATTGCATTTATAATGCGCACAATAGACCTGCAGGCATGAAGGCACGGACAATTATTACATAGAAAACATCAAGGACGTCCAGATAATAGAATATTTGCATCAAACATAAAAAGAGAGGGCTGGCTCAAATGGCTGTTCTAGTTGTGTAGAGGAAGGCCGATTTATGAGAATCATTAAGAAAAAAGCAGCGTTTTCATGTCTTTCTTAAAGACTTGAAGAGAATTATGGTTCCGCATATAATCTGGCAATTGGTTCCAGAGAATTGGAGCCTTCAGAAATAAAGCTCAGTTCTCGGCTTTTGCTGTTTTACATCTGGGTTGCACTATGAGATTCTGCATTCCGGACCTCAGAGCTCTAGTATTGATTTTATCCTTGATGTAGCACTGCAGGTAAGAAGGCATAACTTGTAGTTTGCATTTGAATGTTATAACCAAAACTCTAAATTTAATTCTCGATTCAATGGGTAGCCAGTGAAGCATTCGCCTGGCCTCAGATACATGGTCATGCCTAGCTAGTCCAAGAACGACTCTGACAGCCCAGTTCTGTACCACTTGTAGCCTGTGCAGTTCATGCTGACTAATACCTAATAATAGGCTACAGCAATAGTCAATTTTGCTCCTATTATTGCTCGAGGGACAGTTTCTGCGCTTTCCTTGGAGATCATAGGTATAAAGAGCGACAGCAATTTGACATAATAAACTGATCCCGAGACCACCGTTGTAACATGTGCAAATGACAAAATGACAAAACCCCACTGGAAAACACTCTTTGAATAAGGGCCTGAGTTTCTCCAGCTATGAACATGGGCAGATGAAATACTTGTTCCTTCTTGAAAGCCTGCAAAATGAGTGTCACGATAGGGCAATGTGTGTAAATTCTAGGGTAGCATGAACAAACTATGGAACTGATTGCCTTACTTCTCATCTCTGCATAAGGCCTTTCATCCAACATTGGCCAAAGAGCATTTTTCCCTGCTAGATCTATATTTACTTTCACCTGTTACTTTTTGTCCTTGAAGTTAATGCAAGTGTATACTCACGGCCCACCCGTTTCAAACCTCTACCTTAGGGATGCCGTACATCTATCACTTCATAGTGTGCAACCCATTTCTAGATCATTGGGCATTTCTCAGTCCTGTATGTCTTGCATTTCCAACACTCACTCGTACCAACACTAACCTGAATTCCAACCCTCCTACCTCGTAATGAGGTTCACAGCAAGGGATGGACTAGGTTATTCATTTGTTAATTATCAAGAGACTATAAAGAAAAGAAAAAACATTTTTGCATGACAAAAATTACAATTAAAGTGGCATGATTTTTGCTTTTGCACATAAATGTGACCTTCTTAGCTAGGATTTGGCCAATCTAAAACAACAACAAAAAAGAGAACCAGAGTCATGTGACAAGCAACTAATGAACTGGTTTGATAGCTGAAACAAGAGCGCAGTCACCACCCTCATCAGAAACGGAATCCTTCAAGGGTGATGATATGAAGAAACGCCACCTAGGTAGCACCACTTTTAAATGAGTTAGAGGTCCTCCGTCTGAGTCAACAAAGGGCCAGTAAGCCAAAAAGAACAAGAGGACAAATACAAAAACTAAAAGGAAATCAACCAGCCAAGGACAACATAACAGAAACAATCAAAGAGTCAGACTCCACAACACGGAGTGCACTGGGAAATGACAGCACCAAGAGCCAATGCCAACAGTCCTATAGGAGGAAGAATCGAAGAAAAATTAATTAATATTTCAGATATATTCTCAAAGATATGGAAAGACTACTCTTCAAAAGGCTTATGTTTTTCTCTAG
This sequence comes from Ambystoma mexicanum, assembly GCF_040938575.1. Taxonomy (NCBI): domain Eukaryota; kingdom Metazoa; phylum Chordata; class Amphibia; order Caudata; family Ambystomatidae; genus Ambystoma; species Ambystoma mexicanum. The sequence continues at coordinate 1,230,793,097 of NC_090927.1, forward strand.
CAAAGGGCTTTGATTCTGCTGTTACATCGATTAATTCATTTTTACACACAAGTTGAAATTACAATTGGTTTTCTCTAATCAATCTGGCGAGTTTAATGATACTTGGAATCCTACTAATTTCTTGGAACCAGTGAGTCTTGCTGATGTAGATACGTTCAATGTGTTATGGGGCTGAGATCAAGAAGCTGATAACAATAGGCAAGATGTGTAAACTATTACACTTATAGATGTGGGCTTTAATACTAACATGCCAGCAAACAGTGGTTTGAGGTCATCATTATTGTTTACTCCACAGTTCGAATAGGGGCATTTTTTGGTCACATTTACAGAATAGGTAGAGATTTGAAAGTACTATAAGAGAAAAAAAGTATATGCCAAGAATGTAAATCTTTCATAGGGAGACATGCCAGCTATTAGCTCTCTGAAACACAATGCTGCTACTGATCTGAAACCCTCCAATAAGGGTGTGGATGCCTGTGATAAATGTACAAGAACCTATGCCAACAGGAGTTGATGAGATAACTGTCAGACCAAACTTGCTAAGGGAAAACAGGCAGCGTTAGAATGTATGTGAGTTTCAAATTCCAAGATACTACAGGAAATAGACAATTGAAAATGTAGGAATCTGCTCATTGAGGAAGAGAGTACATTTTCCAAGATCCACCATCTGATGACCCCCTGTATACATACATGCTGTCTAAAAAAACATTAGGACCTTCAGACACCAACAGGAAGAACTATTGTTTAATCTCAAGGCTCCCTGTGTCAAAAGATGTCCATATTTGTTAATCAGTTTCCTATCCCATACCTGATCTCTCTGCTCACTTTTGTTTGAGATATGAAGGATATCCTTTCTCCTAAACAAGAGCAAGATATTTGACAGGTCATGTAAGCTATAGTCTCACTCTGCACCTCTATAAGATATATAGATGGTTATTAGGCACTACAATATTTTTCTAGAGGACATGCATGTTCATTATTTGAACCATACAAACATTTCAATGGATTTTGTCAAATGATGCTTAAAAACAATTTCTTTATATCTCACACCAAACGTTACACTCAGCGCCATGGTGCTGTTATAGGCTCAGTTGTTGTCCCCCACTATGCCCCCACTATGCCAACCTCCTGATGGGATGGTGGAAACATGTACCGGCCTCTGAGCATATGGGGAGAAGTGGAAGGATAACATCTGTAGTGGTTATGCTATATCAACAATGTAGTGTTGGTGTGGAAAGGGTGTGTGGATGACCTGAACCAATATGCTGAATATTTGAATAGAAACATAGTAAACATAAGGTATAAATACACCAATTCAAGAAATTGATTTGAAACTCAAGATTATAAATAGCTAGCTGGAAACTGACATTTTCTGGAAATCTATGCCTTGTCAGTTAGCTTGACAAGCCAGTTGCCTTCATCATCCCTGTGAGGAATTGCCATCAAACAAGGGTGTAGAAGCCCTGGCCTTTTTGATTTAGATTATTTATTAACATTATGCAGGTAATTCCATCTCTGAAAGGAACGTTTGTTGTTCAGATTCCCCTTTCATGTCCTACATGCCAAAAGCATTGTGCAAACATATGCCCTGCTGCCCCATTTTCCTGATCTGCAGGGCCTGCTTTAGCAGTGGCACAGGTCAGGTTCAGAGGTCACAAGTTCCCATTTGACAGTTGCAGTCACAGCTAAGTCTCTGTAGCACAGGGACTGTATTTGAGACATGCGCCCCTGTACCAAAACACCATAATTATGTGCCATACCTGATTTATGGTATGGTGGATGGTATTTCTCATAATTATTACAGCCACAGCAATTTGATATCACACATGTGTCAGCGCTGCCAGCCAAGCTCAGCTCTGTAAGGATTATGTGTATTCTCCGCAGACAGGCTATTAGTGCTTCTGCAAGCAGGACTGCAGCTTTGGGGATGGCCTCTCTTTGCTCCTTTTTGAAGGCAGGTAACTCCCTCCACAGAGAAACAGCCACTCCACAGGAAGCTGTCCTGGGAACATGAGTAAAAGGCACACACATTCACAACAGAAGTATACCCACATCAAGGTGCTGCATATCCAAAGGCCTTGAGTCTACTGAAAAGAGAAGGGGAGGGGTTAGTGTAGATAGGGAGATCTCTTTAAAGCAGGAAGAAGGTTTAAGTATCTTGTTTCTCTCTGCCTCTATCTTTTCTTTGTGTCTCTCCACATCCTTAAGCACAACACACTTTGGGTGTGATGTAAGTGGCCAAAGTCCACTTGTTCCCAGAACTGGGACTGGACCCCTAAAGCAGACTAGTCACATGTGGGCATTTGCCTTTAAAATAATGGGTCTCACACTCCTTTGTTGATTCACATTTGTACACACACTGAAGAAAGAATTAATTGGACCTCTGTTGGGAGAGTTCATCTTTACAAAGTCCTCCACCAGTGAGGTGAAGACTTCGTATCCACGGCAGAGGCAAGTTCTGTTCTCTAACCATCCCCAGGGACCTGGGCAGTGAATTGCTGCTGGGACAAGACCTGCCTCTCTGCCAGTCACAACAGTGCACAGGACCTCACTGTGTTGAAAGACCCCTGAAGTTGTTGGCCAGTCTCACTGAGTTTGGGAGCACAAGAACAAGGACTTAACCTTTCCTTGAGTCCCTGGATTGGGGCTCACAGCATCCTGAGAGTCAAAATGGCCAGGACCCCTGTTTTCGCCCCATCAAACCAGTCAAACGGCTTTTGAATCGGGTTGACAGCATCTCGAAGCACAAGACCACCATTGTTGCCTTTGGCTCTCGTCTTCAAACCTGCGTGCTTGCATCTTGAACCAGCTCAATGCTGCATCGACCACATAGAGTGAATCAACTGTTTATTGCCAGAACCCAATTTGAACTGCTGGAGTGTCTGTCACAGACTCGAACCAGCAGTTACACAAATGACTTGATCCGGCTCAACCTTGACCTGTCGCTGCGTCGAACTGCACACCGGAGCATCAAATTCACCACTTTGAACCATCACCAACCGTCAACTTGAACCCGCGGAGTGTCACTGGCCGACCCTACCCAGAGTTTACCATATGTCTCGAACCAGCTGAATCCAAACTCATCCTGGGGAGTGCTCTAATGTGCATAGCTTGAACGCCACCTTCAAACTGCTCTGAGCCACCACATTTAATACAGCTTGACGCCAGCTCGCTGCTTGGACGAACACAGCGGGCTGCGCCTGAATTTGGCTTGAACCACTCACACTGCAGCTCAAAGCCTGGTTCAAGGCCATTGAACTGCAATCAAACCGTAGTAGAACCAAAAAAAGGTACAATTGACTGATAACTGCCCCCATGGTCTACTCTTGGGCCCTCAAGACGGGTTAAGTCATTTTGATCCCTTTTTGCACCCAAGAACATACCCTTTTAAAGAACAGTTCTGCATCTTGCTATCTTTGCTGATTATGTGTTCTTTCCTCAGGGGTGGGTTTTTGTCGTGTTTTCTATAGGGTTACTATTGCATATGGTGTGTTTAATTAGTCTATATATTTGTTTAGAACCTTGATTGAACAGTCCTTTATTTTGGACTGTCATACTTTGCTGTTTGGGTTGCTACTGAATTACATGTGCTGCACTCTTGAGAATATAACCTTCCCTCGGCCCACGTTTCCACAAAAGGTGAAGGAGGTATATCTCTTACTTGGGCCTCTTTTATCTTTCTGATTGTGTAGGCTCTTGGTTTGTAGAATTGGGAGGGTTGAGTTGGCGCTTTAGCCTCTGCTCATCCTTATACTCCTGCAGGGTAGTAGTCAGTTTGTCACAATCCCCCATTGAAAGAAGTCAAAACCCACCTCTTCAAGGAGTCTCTCCTCCTCAACACCTAGGCCATCGCATTGCCCCTCGCGCAACCTGACTCGCTAGACACCACCCGCCCCTCTGCGCCCCACCACCCTGTACAGCTGTACCCTCTGTATCCAACCCCCAGCTGTATATATGTTCTGTTGTTACCTCTGAAAGTGCTACATTGTGCATCTGTAGTATTGTACACCTCTGTAAAGCGCTGCGTTATGTATCTGTATTCGTTTATATATCTGTAAAGCGCTCCGTTGCTTCTCAAAGCTAGGTCCATGCTCAATAAATGAAATGACACTAATAATAATATTAATAATTCATTGAAATTGAGTATGATGTACAGAGAAGTGCTCAGTGTGAGAAGGAGTTTTAATCTCGACCAGGATTTTGAGTTAGAATCAGCACAGATAGGCACAAGTGCCGGAGCATATCCACAATAGACTTTGGATAGGGAAAGAGATAGATGTTCTCTTGTTTGCTTCTTGACCAACTTTTCCAATCAATCAAATGACATCTGCATCATTGTGGAAAGGCATTGGAAGGTTGTACAACTTGATAATGATCTGGAATACCAGTGTAACTTTCAGAACATCCTCAACCTTAAAGATATTCTAGTGATCAGTCACTTTGAAAGCAGAATAAGATCAGTCGCTACGAAGTTGCAGTATAAGTGAGTGAAGGTATTCTACAGATGTGTCAATTGCTTTGTGTGCCCATATGCTCTTAGTAAACAACATGAATTTGGGGATAAGTATAAAACATATAAAGTTAAGAAGTTCGTAGATTGTAGGAGTGATAATTGAGTATATAATCTGATGTGCCCATGTGCAAAAGGAGCACCAGTAGAAAAATAAAATGTTATATATCCAGGAGCATATTTGAGGTAAACATTTACTAACCCAGTAGCAATACATTTTTGGGGAAAACCCTAATAGTGATCGTATACCTTTGAAGTATATGGTAATTTTGTGAATGACCCATAATGTATGGTAATTATTAACTTCATTTAAGGAAAGCAGAGTCAAAATGGATCATGAGACGCAGCAGAGTAAATCCTCAGGGACATAATTTTGCAGCAGACAACCACCTTAAAAAAAAAAAGAAAATATATGAAAGTGAATATTGATTCACTGTGACCTCACACATGTCTTCAGCACTTTTAGATTTGTACAGTGATTAATGTCTAATTCGTAAATTAATTTTTTAAATTTTGACACATTGATGTGACGGAAGCAAGGATATATGCTGTAGTCTGAGTTATGTATATTTAAATAATCTGTGTGATTGCTAATTGTGAAGGAAGTGCTGTTGATGGTCTATGATGTTTTGTTGTTCTACTGCATAAAACAATGATAGCGTCCAATTTTAGGATCATCAACACCCTTTTCATCATAAAACACATCCCTCTATACTTTCCATCATAAAAACACATCCCTCTATATGTGCTTCATTTAGAAGGATTATAGCTCTCTAAAGGGTTGTATTGCTTTTAAGTAATGTGACAGGGTCCCATTCTGCCATGGTAAGGGGGTAACATCCTAGAGGCAGAGGTGCCCCGGCTTGCTATGCCGTAGCTAGCCCGAGGAGGCCTCCCTTCTACCGTACTTAGTGTTAAGACCTGTACATACACACACACACACGCACACACGCACACACACGCACACACACATACACACACGTACACACACGTGTACACACACACACACACACACAGCCCCCCCCCACACACAACTCATTTGATCCCATGGGAGGGCAGAAGTCAAAGGAGAAATGGAGAACCTGGACTCATAATCCAGGCAGGTGTGTGGAACCCGCCAAGGGGTCAGAATCGTGAAAGAAACGTTACAGAACCAAACATACAGGACACAGAGCAAGAGAAATCACCCCAGCGCACTAACCCACAATAAAAACACAACAATAAAGCACTTACATCACTTCTGCAAGTGATGAGACGTCGGGTATCTGATCCTAAGGAAACAGGGGAACAACATGACTCCCAGGGAAAGAACATAGCCAGGTCTGACCTCAAACTGGCGGCAGGAATATTTGAAAGCTTGAAGTCCTCAAAGCCAGTCATAGAAAAGGTCAAAAGACTTAACCGAATAGCTTATTGGACCAAAACACACTTGATCAGAAGAGCCAAAGGGATGAGGCCAGAGGAGGATCAAATCCCCACAGATATACAAAAGGTGGCTCCAGCCTGAGTCTGGCGGGAAAGCAGAAGGAGCTGGAGGTTGGTGGAAAGTGACAGGCCTGTGGATTGGTTTCTTTTTGGGGAACATTTTGGTGATTGCTGTGATCACCACCTCATCCAGTCTGGAGGAGGAGGACTTTTTTGCTTGCTGAGGTGTCATCTACAGCCAGGAGGAGATGGAGAATTTGCTATCTGCTATGCATAGCATCTGTACCCAGCTTGGAGGAGGACTTTATGGATTGCTGTGGTTGTCATCTACACTGAGACAGAGGTAGAATGGGATGGAGACTCTGAGTTGAAGTCTTTTATTTCTAATAACTCTGAGCAGAGGTATCCAGGGAATGGTGTTTGGAGTGATACTCTCACCTGTAGACCTCATTGCAAAAGAGTCTTTCCCAGAGAGATTTTGCTTAACCTGACACACATTTCTCTTTGTTCATCCCATTTCCTCATCACCCACCGACAGACTCTCATAGCTACGAGTTTCCCAGGGACCCCCTTAGTATCCCTATACTTCCAACCCTACCTGCCCCATCATTTTGTTAGTAATACAGATCCAGTTTATATCACAAATCTGATGTGCGGGCATCTTCTCTATCCCAGGTTTGTGACCGTAGTAATTATATTGCACTTTAACTAGTAATTACTATAAAATTCACCATTAGTGTGCAAAAAGGCTTTCCTCAGAAAGTCTAATGTAGGAGGTGAAAAGGACAGTCACTCCACATGGGAAGACTTGTTCACACATACTTTTTTGATATTTAATCAAATTATATTGTAAAAACATTTTCTTCCTGGCGGAAGTGTGGTTCCATTGGTGACTGGAGCACCACTATCCTTACTTGCTGAGTCTAAAATGATATGCATTATATACTTTGTGTATCATATATTGTGCCATGTTCACGACACAAAACTCTCATTTACACAGGTGATGCTGTGCACTGAAATGACCGGCTGCTGACAAAATAACTTCTTCTTAGAGTTCACCATATCTCCTGGTCCTCACTGACAAATAACCCGTACAGTGTCGGTGCTGGGCATTGCTTGGCAGAGAGCATGGCAGGTAACAGAAAAGACCCAACCCGATACAACGAGATGGCCCTGCTGATGTAAATAGGGTTGTTGTGCAGCTGGGGAGGCGAATTTTCTGAAGAGCACACACAGTGGTGATCACAAGACAGAGAGCCACTGGTTCTCAAAAGCATGATAGCAATTGAAAGAAGTCAAAAACATAATGTTCAGCGGCCATCTTAGATGATCCTGAGAAACTAGAAAATCACAAAATAATAATGTAGATCAATAATACCAGCCATTGTTAATGTATCTTTTACTTTACCTCTGATTTGGATAGTTGTGTGCTTTATTCTGTAGCACTCTACCGTAATACAAGATGTGGTGCATACTATTCCTATCCCACTTACACAGACGCCATCTATCAGTGTGTGTACTGCTCTTCAAACTCTGTTCACCATTGAACTCTGATTCATGTATTTTTCACTGCCTAATGAACCTCTCAGGCAGTAAGATCAAAGTTCAATGCTCGCTTTACATTTTTTGCTTCAGATTGGACAGTAATACACCCATCACAATGATCTCATGAAAATGAATACAACTCTGGTGACCTTTCGCAAATTAGATGGGAACAAATATCCAGTTTTCTGGCAATAGAAGATTTGTAGCTAACCTCTCATCATTGAGCTATCAGTCTCTTCAAACCTGAAGAACGCACCCCTTAATACCATGACTCCATCACATTATTCAGAGAATATATTTTGTTTACCCCAAATGGGTTTATTTATTTATATGTTTGGTGCTCACAAAACAAGACATTTTGCCAAGGGTGCAAAAATGGGTTACAAAGAGTGGGATGAACAGCAAGAGAGTTACAATGTAATGTAGAGTATAACATCTCACTTGCTTGTGGTGGAACAAGTGAATACACAGAGAAGCTCATTTTACTCATGCCGTAATTTGGCGATGGGGAGCTGTTACATGTAGACACACACGTAGCCAGGTTCCAGCTGCAAAATGTTGATCATTTGCACAGCGGAGTGCAAATCTAGAAGGCAAAAGGCGGCATGCACGTGTGAAGAGGCGGACTCTGATGATAACAGCAATGGCCTTGACAGTCGCCAGACCATGTGCAGCAGAAGGACAACGTTGATGGGCTTCTGCTGAGTGAAGAACTAGTCGACAACTTTTTCATCTTGAGGTGAAAACATCCCTGCAAAGGACAGATACACACCCCCAATTGCCCTGCCCCTCTGATCAAATGCCACCAGAGGACATGCAACACAACTTATGCATATCCGCGGATGTATTCAATAGGGAATGAGGGGTGTTATGCTGCTGCACCATGTGGGGTGTGAAAAAACGTCTGTGGAACCAAGCATGTCTGAACCAATGTCCAGAAAGAGTCCACACAAATGCAAAGTTCAGGGGTGAGGAGTTCAAGTTGCGGGCCAACAAGTCCAGATGGAAACAGGTTGATAAGAATCTAGGCAGCTGAAGAAAAAAGCTCAAATACCAGTCCAACTCGGAATGGAGGAGGCAAACCAGGAACGGGACATGAGAGGGTGGTTTACCTACCCTGCGGTGGCCACTTCTGCTGGTGGCCCTGTTTCATCAATTTTTCATGAATGGAGAAGCTGATGAGGTGGTCCGTTAGGTCATTCATGCGACCGTAGTGCTGGCAGGGAGAGATGGAAGAGGTGGGGAAGGCTGAGATATAGGTGGGGGTATCCCTACCCACAAGCCCATGTACAAAGGAAAGGGACTGTTCCTGGCAGTATAGTTGGTCTGTAATTGTAACCTGTGACTGGCTATGCTGAAGGCCTGTCTCCAGCATCCTGTAACAGAGGGTACCTATGCTGCGGTCCACATGGTGCACCGCAGCTGAGGAGCCACTGGCATCATTGCAAGCAACCTGTTTGTGCTTGGAGGCTGGCTCTGTGGCAAGTCACAAAGCCTTCTTTAACTGAGCGCAGACCTCTACAGATTCCTGTACTCGGGCAAACAGCACCCTCAGTTGCCTCTTGCCTTTCTGCCCATCCCTCTTGGAGCTGATCTGCTCTCAGCCGGTTGGATGCCTTCACTTCATGGTGAACATCCTTCAGGGAAAGGAGCCTGTTCACCATGAAATGAACCCCAACATTGGCCCAGGTGCTAAGCGGGTTTTCAGCATTTCCCCCCCACACTCCTTTCCCCATACCTAGGCGGACTCAATGGCTGACAGTCTCTCAATGATGCCTGCCAATATACCTCCATGCACAGGGGCAGGTTCAATGGGTTCAAGAGATGAGCTGGAGATGGTGAATGCCATCACCCTGTGGGATGGCATTGAAGAGCCCCCTAGAAGGTGCAACACGCTCCCTATCTGGCCTTGGAAGAGATGGCTGCACGCGAGTGCTGATGACTTAACAACCACAACAATGCTCCTGTCCCGCAGCTTTGTGTTGTCATATGGGGCCACAGTGAGTGTGTCTATGGTGGTGACAGTGGTGGCATTGTACTGGTCAACGTGGCCATGGAGCTGTTGAGTGCTACTGTAGGAGGGCTGGGGCTCGATTGGGTAGTATGGCGGTGGGAAATTGTCCTGTGGAGCTTCACTCCCTTTAGTGTCCCCATGCCCAGGCTGACGTGTCTACTCCATGGTGTTATTGCTGTCTTCTTCCTCGACATCCTCTTCCTCGGATGTTTGAACTACCTCCCGTATGGATAATGGTGCAGTATTAGTGTAGAAGTTACAAAGGACAATTTGAGCATGACATACATGTACAACACCCACGCATGCATGATGCACTGTAATATATTCACTTCATGGTGCATTGCTGGAGCAATGTGGAATCACAGAAAAGGGTTTGGGAATCAGTGCTGCACTGTACAGGGTGGTAGCAGTGCTTTACCATGATATTGCTATGCAATATATTGTGGCATACATGACATGTATGTATATGCCATTCATGTGTTGATAGAAGGGCTTGTAAAACAGTCCCTGCAATTAGACATTGCCCTATGCATTTGTTCCTCATTCATGTGGGTAACGTTACTCCAGCACATGCATCCACACAATAGCCATGGCATGTCTCGGCAACCACCATTGGCGCTTCCTTGGCATTTATTGATGCCTACATTCCACTGTGGAGTTTCTTGCATCCTGTACTCCATGGATGCTTTTGTGGGATTTTGAGTACATGGCACAGCGGAGACAATTAACATCAGCATTTACATGCAAACAAGTCCCCTTAAGGATTTTGTCATTTGCAATACACCTTGGCAGCCTTGACAAACCGTTCTTACTATCTGTGGCCCCAATGTTGTACACGACTGCAATATTATGATGCATTTCTATGGTGTCTCCCTGCTTACGACTGTTGCCAGTGGCATAGAGAGCCCATGGCAATTGTGTATGTTTTGGCTGCCATGGAAATAGTATGCTAGCACTATGCCTACCGTCAAGAAAATGAGGAACAGAAATCGGAGGTGAAACTAGTACTCCTGTTCCATGCCCGAAACCATGCCTCCAAAAGGGTCTGCAATGCCTTGCTCTATAAATGATCAGGTGCCGTATGCCTTGACAGCTGTCATTGGTCCCTTGCAGTGCTTTAAGTGGGGTAAGAAATTGAGGGGGGGCCCTCGTTTGGGGGCGTGGCTTTCATTGTGGGCGTGGCCTAAAAGTGCACAAATCACAGTAAGGTGCGCAAACAAATATATAAATGTATGTGAGCATTTATATGTTTGTATGCGTACTACTATGGTGTGTGTACTTTTCAAACCATATTTTATAAACATAGCAATGTTTCATATTTCTATGTTTATAAAAGGTGGCTTGAAAAGTGCACAAACCATAGTATTTTACGCACACTTGTGTGCTTACCTTACTATGGTTTGTGTACTTTTCAAGCCACCTTTTATAAACATAGCTATTTGTAACATGTTTCTGTGGTTCTAAAAGATGGCTTGACACGTAAACAATTCAAGGCATCTTTTATAAAGGGCTGATGACGGACAAAACAAACCGCAAGGTGGCTTTGTCCGTCGACAAAGCTTTATAAAAGATGCCTTGAATTGTGCACGTTTCAAGCCGTCTTTTATAAACATAGAAATATTTCTACCTTTATAAAAGATGGCTTGAAACGTACACAGTTCAAGGCATCTTTTATAAAGCTTTGCTGACGGAGAAAGGCACCTCGGGCTCTGTGATCTATCTGCTCAGAGCACATAGATCACTGAGCCCGAGGCGTCTTTCACCCTCTGTGAACCCGCGGGCTCCGTGATCTAATCTGCATATTAGATCACGGAGCCCGCGGGCCCGCGGGGGTCAGTGACCTGGGGAGGGAAAACAAAGGGACAGTAACTTCCTCTGATGACCCTGATGAGGGGTCATCAAAGGGAGTTACACTGACAGAAGTGCCGCCAGCCTCAGCGTCGCTGTGGCTGGCTGGCACTTCTGTCAGCTTGGCGACATAATGACGGATGCATCTCCCGTCGCGGCTGCGGCCGCGGAGGGATAATGCATCCTGCCAATGTTGTGTGGGACGGGGGGCCCCGGCTGGGCCCCGGCTGGGCCCCGGCTCAGCCCCACTTTCTGGAGACTGCCGGGGCCCGGCCCCGGCAGGCCCCGGCCCACTTTAAGCACTGGTCCCTTGCGATGCAGTTTCCCAGGTGCCACCATCATAGAAAGCTGCATTGATTGGACATGGCATGACTCTTTCTTTTTCCTTTTCTCCCATGTGTGTACGCAGGCATAGATGCTGCCTTCTGATGGGCCACCTTTTCCTGCCACCGGCCCTGTTTCATCAACCAAATAGATTAATTGGTTGAGGTCATGGAGCCTAATTATGAGTTTGGGGGTCGGAAAATAAAGTGCCGCTAGGAACATATACCAGCGCCTTTCTGGACCTACCAACTCCAAGTCTACAGGTAGGGGTTCTGATCTGCTGGCAGGCATGACCTGTAGGTAGATCAGGCCTTTACTGGCAAATAAATGCCTGCATCACTGGCACCGGTACTAACGGTGCGGGTGATTCAGGCAACCCCATCCCATGGAGTCCTTTTGGAATCCATGGAACAGGGAGTTGCTGCCATGGTCATGAAATCAGGGGCACAGGCATGCATGGGTCACATGCACAGGAGACCTGGGTGGACACTGTCCTGGCATCTTTGGCGCCAGGCTCAAGAACAAAAGTAAACAAGAACATCTATTTAACACCAAAAAGCTTTCATTATGGACATAGCACTTCAGATGCATTAACCTTGAACATTCCATCCATTAAGCAGGAAGCATCAACCTTGAACATTTCATCCATTAAGCAGCCCCAAGTGCATCCTTGGGTGTGGCTGCTAACGGATTGCCTTCGCACGTGCTCACAATCTAGGAGTGGCAGGGTGTAGCTGGTAAGCTGGCCCTAATGGGCGTTCCCACGATCTCAGCTATATAAGCTGCCCCGATCCTCAAGACAGAAGCTTTGCGTTATTTTGCACTTGCATGCAGTGTAACGCTCACCGTCGCCGGAGGTCAGACTTACCTTTGAAGATCCTGCTTCCTGGCCATCCTGCTTCCTGCCAGCATACTTACCAACTGGGGGAAGCTGTTCTTACCTGTACATCTCTTCAGCGAACCAGGTATTAATCTTTACACTGTCCGGAACAGCTAAATCGTCATCTTGGCACCGCAGCACGACATGCTCCATTGTCGACAGCAGCGCCTGCAAGGAAAAACAGAAGATAAGGTTAGACATCGAAAAAACAGTCAGTGTAAGGTTGCGCATCGCCATACTTTGCGCTTTTCCTTAAACCATCACTCACCTGCTGTCGAACATTGTGGTAGCATCCATCTTCCATCCGGCCGCGTCTCGCGTCTCACAGCTGCATTGAGGCCACATTTCCATCTAAGGTAAGAAAACAGAAGAGAGACATTATTGCGGGCATAAATAGGAGCAACATATAAAGACATTAAACAGAATGAACAGCATCACAAGAGCTCAAGAAAGACTTACCAATCATAAGGAAAAGCATAGTCGCAGCTGGACTGGACTAATCCTTATCAGGGATCAGTGAAGGAACTATATCCCATTCTACGTGCCCCTGCCAGAAGTAGCAGGATGGAGAGCTTATATTCCATCATTCACAGGTGAGCTTTATGGGCCGGCGTATGCTCACAGAAACCGTTCTTTGGGGTGAAGGGTTTGAGCGGTACAACAATCACAGATTGGCGCTCTCACACACTCTTATCTCCACTCAGGAGCAGTATCACCATGTACCACCGCTCACAGCTTTTCTACTGAGGGAGAGGCCTGAAGGGGGTGATTCAAGTTCAGGGAGGGCTAAAACCGTGCCCCATTGCCTCCGCATAGACCAGGTGAGCTTAACAGTTACCCGAGTCTCCCCCACCCGTAATATCCCGGTAATACCGGGATACCGGGTTGTGTAGACATTACGATAGTTTACCAGTATCCCACTGGAATTACCGGCGGGATACAGGGGAACTCATGAAGAGCCCCACATTGTTGAGTGAGGGCTGTGCACGTGCCTACACTGGTCATGAAAGGACATGTCAGACAAGCTGATACATGTATCAGACATCTCTGCCCTGCAGCATAGGTGAGAGGTGAGCATTGTACAGGTAGGTGGTGGCATGGATTTATTGTATGGCTATCCAGCCACTTCGCATATGCATTCACATCCTACAGTGCATGCACAACACATTGTATTTGTTATAGGTTGTGGGATGAGGGCACTGTGCACATCACCTCTTTGAAAGCCATATGGACAATAATTTCCACAGGAATGCCTGCTCACATGATTTCTGGATAGCCAAGGTTTTCAGGAAGTGTTATGCCTCTCCAGGGCATTTTTGGTTTAAACTGGGTTCCTTGGCACACCCCTAAATGGGACAGTTATGTCTTACATACTCTACGAATTAAAGAGGGGAGCCATTTAGACAGTTTTATATTGTGCCTCTTGACATGATTTCTGCCTTTGATCGGGTCAGTAGAAGAACACTTTGGGGAAGGTTATTGAACTGGAAGATACCAGCACCCCTAGTACTTATCCTCTCCCTACTTCATAGTAAGTCTTTCATTAGGGTCAGACTTACAAAGGAGGGTTCTCAGTCTAGGCATATCGAAACGCAAAAAGGGTTCAGACACGGGTGCGTATTGGCACCTCTGCTTTTCAACCTTTACGTCTCAGACATAGAGGAACTGTGGCACTCCGGAGTAACCAATCCTATTCATCTGGACTGTATTAAACTAAACTGGTTAGCCTTTGTGGACGATCAGATCTTTTTTGACCATGCTTCCCTAGGTTTACAACGCAAGCTGACCATGTTCACAAAGTACACTATTAGGAATTGCCTCTTAGTCAACGGCTCAAAATCTAAAGTTGCTATTTACACCAATAAGAGGAAGCCTAAAGGATGGTATGTAAGGTAGGGGAATTTGACTTGAGCCGGACTCTTCCTTGCGTCACCTAGACTTTACTATTTCCAATTCTGTTTCAATTGCCAATGTTAAAGACAGCCTCAGGTCTAATGTTTCCCCTTTGCTTGCCCAGTTAAAGAGAATATATCCCATGATCTGCTATCTCTTTTACGTTTCTATCCGGAAAAAAATTAACTTGTGCTTATGTATGGAATAGAGACAGCTTTGACTGAGTTGGGTACTTTTCTCAACACTATTCAGGGTAAATTGTGGAAAACTATTTTGAGACTTCCAATGGCAGCCCCAAATACCAATATACTACATGAGATGGGACTAATCTCTCTTAACACTAAGGTGGCCTGGAGACAACTTTGTAGTCTTTCAAAAATTATTAAACCACCATCAAATTCTTTATATACAGACCTGAATAAGATCATGAAAGGCCATTCTGTCGGTTCTATCAACCACCTTAGGGCCAGGATTGCTCACACGTTTAAGTAAAATAGACTCCAGTGTGGAAGAGTTGATCTCGTACTCACATAAAACAAAAAACAAACTGTTCTCTGCGGACTGGATAGATACTTTGGGAAACTTGGAAGACTCCACCTTTATCAAAGAATATGCCACATTTCCCAGAAAGCCGAAACCAACTTTTGAAACATATGTTTCTATTTCCCCCTCCTAAGGTCCGCAATGTGTATTTGCATTTTAAACCGAATTTACTGCCTACACTGGAGTATTTAACCGCCAGGGAAGCTGGGAAGAATTCTAGTACTGTTTGCAGGTTATGTTTCGAAACTGATGGGCTGGAGAGTCTCAAACATTTGATAATTTCTTGCACTGCTGTTAAAAATCTCAGATCGTTTTACTTTAGTAGGCTTGTTAACAGCTTGCTTGAGTTGGCAGGTGAATCCCTGTGGGTGTCATTAATGGACGGATTCACTGTCTCTAGGACAATAGCGCTGTATAGATTCTTAGTCAAGATCTTTGAAAGGATGGATAGGCAAATTGAAGCACTGGAGCTCCTTTTTCTACAGAACATTTAATGATGGGACACAAAATAAGTTTTATGTGCCGTTGCTTTCATGGTGGAATCAAGATGAACTTTAATTTATGGTTCTTTGTGCAGTGGCTGTACATTAACGAGTAGTGGATTTAGCTATCTAGACTGTTAGCACTGCACATTGTTTGCTGTGTATGAGACGATTGATAGTTTTCTTTTTTCGGTTAGACATTTCATGTGGATTTTTTATTTTTAACTTATTGATTATTTGTGTTTACTTTTATCTAATGTATATTGCTGTCGACTTGTGAAAGGTTTTGTTGAAAACCGTATCACAATAAAAAATGAACTGCGTTCAGTGTATATGGGTCATGTGACAGAATGCCATTACCTTCTACCTCATATGATACAACAGCCCCATGTCTTGAATTCACACATGCATGTGACTTCCAAGGAGCATCTGAGTCTGTTGTCCCCTGATGTGCACGATTCATTATCCACCATTTTGAGGCTTGGGTAATCTCTGTGATTGCATTGGAAGTGATTCACACCTTGACCTGCTAACCTATGACTGATGAAGCTGGGCCACATTAAAGCAACCACCACACATTTCACAGCTGACATTGGTGGTGCACCATATGTTATGTGTATATTGGCCGTGCTGACACCGCCTTGATTGGTGCATGTGCTTGGCCACCCTCAAAGCATATGGGAATCATTATGAATTCATGTACAAGTTGGCATGTTCACATTAATGTGTCTAGAGCAGGTGCAGTTCAGTAGGGACCCCATGTTCCCGGGGAGGTTGTAAAGGAATGTGGGCAGCTGGTGTGTTTGGCTGCTGCTCATCACCTTTCTATCATTTATGTGACAACAACTATTGTTCCATGAGTCTGCCATACATGGTTTGGGTTTATGAGTGTTGTCAGGTGTACATATGTTTCATCTCATGTGGTCTTCAACACTACCAAAGTTGTATGGCACCCAGCTTGCATGCATGCCTCTTCAGGCCCTGCCAGCACTTCTAGATCTGGGCTACCCTGTGAGGTGTTGTTGCACCGGCCTTTACATTTTGCAGAATGGCCTTCTAGGTTCCCTTAGGACAGGGACATAGAAAAATATGTTTCAATAGTTGGTTTCTCTTTCTAGGAAATTTGCCATATTCTTTGATGAAGGTGAAGTCTTTCAACTTCCCCAGAGAATATATCCAATCCGCAGAGAACAGTACGAGATCAACTATTCCACACTCGAGTCTATTTTACATAAAAGTGTGAGCATCCTGGACCTAAAGTGGTTGATAGTACTGACAGAATGGTCTTTCATGATCTTATTCAGGTCTGTATATTAAGAATTTGATGGTGGTTTAATCATTTTTTAAAGAATACAAAGTTGCCTCCAGGTCACCTTAGTGTTAAGAGAGATTAGTCCCATCTCATGCAGTATATCGGCATTTGGGACTGCGATTGGAAGTCTCAAAATAGTTTCCCAGAATTCACCTGAATAGTGTTGAGAAAAGTGTCCAAATCAGCCAAAACTGTCTCTTATCCATACATAACCATAAGTTAAATGTGTCCCAGATAGACACATAAAAGAGGTAACAGAGTCTATATACACATCGTGGGATATATTCTCTTTAACTGGGCAAGCAAAGGGGAAACATTAGCCCTGAAGCTGTCTTTAACATTGGCAATTGAAAATGAATTGGAAATAGTAAAGCATAGGTAATGCAAGGAAGATACCCGCTGAAGGCACATTCCGCCACCTTCCAAACCATCCTTTTAAGCTTCCTCTTATTGGTGTAAATAACAACTTTAGATTTTGAGCCGTTGACTAGGAGGCTATACTATTTGTGAACATGGTCAGCTTGCGTTGTAAACCCCAGCCCCATCACCCGTGACCCCACCCTACATGCATCCCCTTCCACATTGGATACCCCAACCCCCATCACCCATGACTCCACCCTGCAGGCAGCCCCTTCCACATGGGATACCTCAGCCCCCATCAGCCGTGACCCCACCCTGCAAGCAGCCCACCCCACATGGGACACCCCAGCCCCCATCACCTGTGACACCACCCTGCAGGCAGCCCCCTCCACATGGGATACCCCCACCCCAGCCCCAATCACCTGTGACCCCACCCTGCAGGCAGCCCCCTTCAGACGGGGCACCCTCACTCCAGCCCCCATCACCAGTGACCCACTCTGCAGGCAGCCCCTTCCACATGGGATACCCCAGCCCCCATCACCCGTGACACCAGCCTGCAGACAGCCCCTTCCACATGGGATACCCCAGCCCCCATCACCTGTGAAACCACCCTGCAAGCAGCCCCTTCCACATGGGATACCCCAGCCCCCATCGCCTGTGACACCAGCCTGCAGGCAGCCCCCTCCACATGGAATGCCCCCGCCCCATCACTTCTGACCTCACCCTGCAGGCAGCCCCTTCCTCATGGGATACCCCAGCCCCCATCACCCGTGACCCCACCCTGCAGGCTGCTCCTTCCACATGAAATACCCAGGCCCCCATCACCCGTGAAACCACCCTGCAGACAGCCCCCTCCACATGGCATACCCCTGCCCGTTCATCCATGACCCCACCCTGCAGGCAGCCCCGTCCACATGGGACACCTCAGCCCCATCACCCGTGACCCTACCCTGTAGACAGCCCCTTCCACATGGGATACCACAGCCCCCATCATCTGTGACACCCCGACCCCAGCACCCATCACCCGTGACCCCACCCTGCAGGCAGCCCCCTCCACATGGGAAACCCCAGCTCGCGTCACCCATGAAACCACCCTGCAGGCAGCCCCCTCCACATGGGACACCTCAGCCCCATCACCCGTGACCCTACCCTGCAGACAGCCCCTTCCACATGGGATACCCCAGCCCCCATCATCTGTGACACCCGACCCCAGCACCCATCACCCGTGACCCCACCCTGCAGGCAGCCCCCTCCACATGGGACATCTCAGCTCACGTCACGCATGACACCACCCTGCAGGCAGACCCCTCCACATGGGATACCCACACCCCAGCACCCGTAACGTGTGACCCCACTCTGCAGGCAGCCCCTTCCACATGGAATACCCCAGCCCATACAGACCTGTGACACCACCCTGCAAGCAGCCCCCTCCACATGGGATACCCCCGCCACAGCCCCCATCACCCGTGACCTCCCTGCAGGCAGCCCCCTTCAGACAGGACACTGCAGTCCCCAACACCCGTAACCCCACCCTGCAGTGAGCCCCCTTCAGACAGGACAACCCCCACCCCAGCCCCCATCACCCGTGATGCCACCCTGCAGGCAGTCTCTCCACAAGGGAAACACCAGCCCCCATCACCCATGACCCCACCCTGCAGGCAGGGCCCTTCAGACATTACACCGCCACCCCAGCCCCTATCTCCCATGACCCCACCCTGCAGGCAGCCCCCTCCACATTGGACACCCCAGCCCCCTTCACCCATGACCCCACCCTGCAGGCAGCCCCTTCCACATGGGATACCCCGGCACCCATCACCCGTGACACCAGCCTGCAGGCATCCCCTTCCACATGGGATACCCCACCCCCATCACTCGTGACCTCACCCTGCAGGCGGGCCCTTCCACATGGGATACCCCAGCCACCATCACCTGTGACCCCACCCAGCAGGCAGCCCCTTCGAAATGGGATACCCCAGCCCCCATCACCTGTGACACCAGCCTGCAGGCAGCCCCCTCCACATGGGACACCCCTGCCCCATCACTTGTGACCTCTCCCTGCAGGCAGCCCTTTCCACATGGGATACCCCAGCCCCCATCACCTGTGACCCCACCCTGCAGACAGCCCCCTCCACATGGGATACCCCCACCCCAACATCCATGACCCCACCCTGCAGGCAGCCCCCTTCAGATGGGACACACCCACCCCAGTCCCATCACCCGTGACCCCAACCTGCAGGCAGCCCCCACCACATGACACACCCCAGCCCCCATCATCCGTAACACCAGCCTGCAGACAGCCCCCTCCACATGGGAGACCCCCACCCCCATCACTCGTGACCTCACCCTGCAGACAGCCCCTTCCACATGGGATACACCGGCCCCCAACACCCGTGACCCCACCCTGCAGGCAGCTCCTTCCACATGAGATATCCCAGCCCCATCACCCGTGAAACCACCCTGCAGGCAGCCAACTCCACGTGGGACACCCCTGCCCCCATCATCCGTGACCCCACCCTGCAGGCAGCCCCCTTCAGACGGGACACCCCCAGCCCAGCACCCATCACCCGTGACCCCGACCTGCTGGTAGCCCCCTCCACATGGGACACCCCAGGCCCCATCATCCGTGACACCACCATGCAGGCAGCCCCCTCCACATGGGATACCCCAGCCCCCATCACCCATGACCCCACCCTGCAGACAGCCCTCTTCAGACGGGACATCCCCAGCCCCCATAAAGTCTGACCCCACTCTGCAGGCAGCCCCTTCCACATGGGATACCCCAGCCCCCATTACCCGTGACACCACACTGCAGGCAGCCCCCTCCATATGGGATGCCCCAGCGCCCATCACCCGTGACCCCCCCTACAGGCAGCCCCCTTCAAACAGGACTCCCCCACCCAGCCCCCATCACCCGTGACTCCACCCTTCAGGCAGCCCACTCCACATGGGACACCACAGCCCCCATCACATGTGACACCACCCAGAAGGCAGCCCCCTCAACATGGGACACCCCAGCCCCCAGCCCCCATCACCCAAGACCCATCCCTGCAGGCAGCCCACTTCAGACAGGACAGCCCCACCCCAGCCCCCATCACCCGTGACCCCACCCTGCAGGCAGCCCCCTCCACATGGGACGCCCCACCCCCATCACCTGTGACACCACCCTGCAGGCAGCCCCCTCCACATGGGATACCCCTGCCCCAGTGCCCATCACCTATGACACCACCCTTCAGGCAGCCCCCTCCACATGGGATACCCCATCACCCATGACCCCACCCTGCAGCAGCCCCTTCCATATGGGATACCGCAGCCCCCATCAGCCGTGACCCCACCCTGTAGGCAGCCCCCTTCATATGGGACACCTCCACCCCAGCCCCTAGCACGCGTGACCCCACCCTGAAGGCAGCCCCGTCCACATGGGATACCCCAGCCACCATCACCTGTGACACCACCCTGAAGGCAGCCCCCCCACATGGGACACCCCAGCCCCCATCACCCGTGATCCCACCCTGCAGGCAGCCCCCTTCAGATGGGACACCCCCACCCCAGCCCCATTATCTGTGACCCCACCCAGCAGGCAGCCCCCTCCACATGTGACACCCCAGCCCCCATGACCCCACCCTGCAGGCAGCCCCCTTCAGACGGGACACCCCCATACCAGCCCCCATCATCAGTGACCCCACCCTGCAGGCAGCTCCTTCCACATGAGATATCCCAGCCCCATCACCCGTGAAACCATCCTGCAGGCAGCCCCCTCCACATGGGATACCCCTGCCCCATCATCTGTGACCCCACCCTGCAGGCAGCCCCCTTCAGACGGGACACCCCGAGCCCAGCACCCATCACCCGTGACCCCACCCTGCAGGCAGCCCGCTCCACATGGGACACCCCAGACCCCATCACCTGTGACACCACCCTGCAGGCAGCCCACTCCACATGGTATACCCCCACCCCAGCCCCCATCACCCATAACCCCACCCTGCAGACAGCCCTCTTCAGACAGGACACCCCCACCCCAGCCACCATAACCTGTGACCCACTCTGCAGGCAGCCCCTTCCACATGGGATACCCCAGCCCCCAACACTGTGACACAGCCCTGCAGGCAGCCCCCTTCACATGGGATACCCCCGCCCCAGCCTCCATCACCTGTGACCCCCTGCAGGCAGACCCCTTCAGACAGGAAACCCCCACCCTGCCCCATCACCCGTGACTCTACCCTTCAGGCAGCCCCCTCCAGATGGGACACCCCAGCCCCCATCATATGTGACACCACCCAGAAGGCAGTCGCCTCAACATGGGACACCCCAGCCCCCATCACCCATGACCCCTCCCTGCAGGCAGCCCACTTCAGACAGGACAGGCCCACCCCAGCCCCCATCACCCATGGCCCCACCCTGCAGGCAACCCCTTCCACAAGGGATACCCCCGCCCCCATCACCCGTGACACCAGCCTGCAGGCAGCCCCCTCCACATGGGATAGCCCTGCCCCATCACCTGTGACCCGACCCTGCAGGCAGCTCCTTCCACATGGGATACCACAGCCCCATCACCCGTGACACCACTCTGCAGGCAGCCTCCTCCACATGGGATACCCCCACCCCAGCCCCCATCACCTGTGACCCCACCCTGCAGGCAGTCCCCTCCACATGGGACTCCCCAGCCCCCATCACCCATGACACCACCCTTCCGGCAGCCCCCTCTATATGGGACACCCTCGCCCTAGTCCCCATCACCCATGACCCCACCCTGCAGGCAGCCCCCTTCAGACAGGACAACCCCACCCCAGCCCCCATCACCCGTGACCCCACCCTGCAGGCAGCCCCCTCTACATGGGACACCCCAGCCCCCCTCACCCGTGACACCACCCTGAAGGCAGCCCCCTCCACATGGGCCACCGCGCCCCATCACCTGTGACCCCACCCTGCAGGCAGCCTGCTTCAGACAGGACACCCCCACAGCAGCCCCCATCACCTGTGACTGCACACTGCAGGCAGACCCCTCCACATCAGACATCCCATCCCCCATCACCTGTGACCCCACCCTGCAGGCCGCTCCTTCCACATGGGATACGCCAGCCCTCATCACCCGTGACACAACCCTGCAGGCAGCCCACTACACATGGGATACCCCCGCCCCGATCACCCGTGACCCCACCCTGCAGGCAGCCCCTTCCACATGGGATACCCCAGCCCCCATCACCTGTGACCCCACCCTGCAGGCAGCCCCTCCCACATGGGATACCCAGCGCCAAACACTGTGACACCACCCTGCAGGCAGCCCCCTCCACATGGGATAACCTCCCCCCAATCATTTGTGAACCCACCCTGCAGGCAGCCCCCTTCAGACGGGACACCCCCACCCCAGCCCCCGTCACCCGTGACCTCACCCTGCAGGCAGCCCCCTCCACATGGGATAACCCTGCCCCTGCCCCCATCACCAGTGACCCCACCCTGCAGGCAGCCCCCTCCACATGGGACACCCCAGCCCCCATCACCTGTGACACCACCCTGCAGGCAGCCTCCTCCACATGGGACACCCTTGCCCTAGTCCCCATCACCCTTGACCCCACCCTGCAGGCAGCCCCCTTCAGACAGGACAACCCCACCCTTGCCCCATCACCCGTGACCCCACCCTGCAGGCAGCCCCCTCCACATGGGACTCCCCAGCCCCCATCACCCATGACACCACCCTTCCGGCAGCCCCCTCTACATGGGACACCCTCGCCCTAGTCCCCATCACCCATGACCCCACCCTGCAGGCAGCCCCCTTCAGACAGGACAACCCCACCCCAGCCCCCATCACCGTGACCCCACCCTGCAGGCAGCCCCCTCTACATGGGACACCCCAGCCCCCCTCACCCGTGACACCACCCTGAAGGCAGCCCCCTCCACATGGGCCACCGCGCCCCATCACCTGTGACCCCACCCTGCAGGCAGCCTGCTTCAGACAGGACACCCCCACAGCAGCCCCCATCACCTGTGACTGCACACTGCAGGCAGACCCCTCCACATCAGACATCCCATCCCCCATCACCTGTAACCCCACCCTGCAGGCCGCTCCTTCCACATGGGATACGCCAGCCCTCATCTCCCGTGACACAACCCTGCAGGCAGCCCACTACACATGGGATACCCCCGCCCCGATCACCCGTGACCCCACCCTGCAGGCAGCCCCTTCCACATGGGATACCCCAGCCCCCATCACCTGTGACCCCACCCTGCAGGCAGCCCCTCCCACATGGGATACCCAGCGCCAAACACTGTGACACCACCCTGCAGGCAGCCCCCTCCACATGGGATAACCTCCCCCCAATCATTTGTGAACCCACCCTGCAGGCAGCCCCCTTCAGACGGGACACCCCCACCCCAGCCCCCGTCACCCGTGACCTCACCCTGCAGGCAGCCCCCTCCACATGGGATAACCCTGCCCCTGCCCCCATCACCAGTGACCCCACCCTGCAGGCAGCCCCCTCCACATGGGACACCCCAGCCCCCATCACCTGTGACACCACCCTGCAGGCAGCCTCCTCCACATGGGACACCCTTGCCCTAGTCCCCATCACCCGTGACCCCACCCTGCAGGCAGCCCCCTTCAGACAGGACAACCCCACCCTTGCCCCATCACCCGTGACCCCACCCTGCAGGCAGCCCCCTCCACATGGGACACCCCAGCCCCCATCACCCGTGACACCACCCTGAAGGCAGCCCCCTCCACATGGGCCACCCCGCCGCATCACCTGTGACCCCACCCTGCAGGCAGCCAGCTTCAGACAGGACTCCCCCACACCAGCCCCCATCACCTGTGACTGCACCCTGCAGGAAGCCCCCTCCACATCAGACATCCCATCCACCATCACCTGTGACCCCACCCTGCAGCCGCTCCTTCCACATGGGATACTCCAGCCCTCATCACCCGTGACACAACCCTGCAGGCAGCCCACTAGACATGGGATACCCCCGCCCCGATCACCGATCATAGCCGGTCAAGTGGCACAGCGAGTAGAGTGCTCGCTGTGACATCCGTGCAGGGCCTGCTAACGCAGGTTCAAATCCCGGCAGGGTCAAACTCAGCCTTTCATCCTTCCTAGGTCAATAAATGAGCACCACACACCATGGGTAATAATAAGCAGCGCTCAGATACCTGAGGTTTCGTAGCACTATATAAATGCAAAATTATTATTATTTTTATTTTACCCATGACCCCACCCTGCAGGCAGCCCCTTCCACATGGGATACCCCAGCCCCCATCACCCGTGACCCCACCCTGCAGGCAGCCCCCTCCACATGGGACTCCCCAGCCCCCATCACCCATGACACCACCCTTCGGGCAGCCCCCTCTACATGGGACACCCTCGCCCTAGTCCCCATCACCCATGAACCCACCCTGCATGCAGCCCCCTTCAGACAGGACAACCCCACCCCAGCCCCCATCACCCGTGACCCCACCCTGCAGCAACCCCTTCCACATGGGATACCCCAGCCCCCATCACCCGTGACCCCACCCTGCAGGCAGCCCCTCCCACATGGGATACCCCAGCCCCAATCACCATGACACCACCCTGCAGGCAGCCCCCTCCACATGGGATAACCTTGCCCCCATCATTCGTGAACCCACCCTGCAGGCAGCCCCCTCCACAGGGGATACCCCCGCCCCACCCCCCCATCACCCTTGACCCCCCTGCAGGCAGCCCCCTTCAGACAGGACACCCCCACCCAGCCCCATCACCCGTGACTCCACCCTGCAGGCAGCCCCCTCCACATGGGACACCCCAGCCCCAATCACATGTGACACCACCCAGAAGGCAGTCCCCTCAACATGGGATACCCCAGCCCCCATCACCCATGACCCCTCCCTGCAGGCAGCCCACTTCAGACAGGACAGGCCCTCCCCCAGCCCCCATCACCCGTGACACCAGCCTGCAGGCAGCCCCCTCCACATGGGATAGCCCTGCCCCCATCACCTGTGACCCCACCCTGCAGGCAGCTCCTTCACATGGGATACCACAGCCCCATCACCCGTGACACCACCCTGCAGGCAGTCCCCTCCACATGGGATACCCCCACCCCAGCCCCCATCACCTGTGACCCCACCCTGCAGTCAGCACCCTTCAGACAGGACACCCCCAGCCCGGCCCCCATCACCAGTGACCCCACCCTGCAGGCAGCCCCCTCCACATGGGACACCCTCGCCCTAGTCCCCGTCACCCATGACCCCACCCTGCAGGCAGCCCCCTTCAGACACGACAACCCCACCCCAGCCCCCATCACCCGTGACCCCACCCTGCAGGCAGCCCCCTCCACATGGGACACCCCAGCCCCCCTCACCCATGACACCATCCTGAAGGCAGCCCCCTCCACATGGGCTGCCCCGCCCCATCACCTGTGACCCCACCCTGCAGGCAACCTGCTTCAGACAGGACACCCCCACACCAGCCCCCATCACCTGTGACTGCACCCTGCAGGCAGCCCCCTCCACATCAGACATCCAATCCCCCATCACCTGTGACCCCACCCTGCAGGCTGCTCCTTCCACATGGGATACCCCAGCCCTCATCACCCGTGACACAACCCTGCAGGCAGCCCACTACACATGGGCTACCCCCTCCCCGATCACCTGTGATCCCACCCTGCAGGCAGCCCCTTCCACATGGGAAACCCCATCCCCCATCACCAGTGACCCCACCCTGCAGGCAGCCCCTCCCACATGGGATACCCCAGCGCCAAACACCGTGACACCACCCTGCAGGCAGCCCCCTCCACATGGGATAACCTCGCCCCAATGATTCGTGAACCCACCCTGCAGGCAGCCCCCTTCAGACAGGACACCCCCACCCCAGCCCCCATCACCTGTGACCTCACCCTGCAGGCAGCCCCCTCCACATGGGATAACCCTGCCCCAGCCCCCATCACCCATGACCCCACCCTGCAGGCAGCCCCTTCAGACGGGACAGCCCCACCCCAGCCCCCATCACCCGTGACCCCACCCTGCAGGCAGCCCCCTCCACATGGGACACCCCAGCCCCCATCACCTGTGACATCACCCTGCAGGCAGCCCCCTCCACATGGGACACCCTTGCCCTAGTCCCCATCACCCGTGACCCCACCCTGCAGGCAGCCCCCTTCAGACAGGACAACCCCACCCCTGCCCCCATCACCTGTGACCCCATCCTGCAGGCAGCACCCTCCACATGGGACACCCCAGCCCCCATCACCGTGACACAACCCTGAAGGCAGCCCCCTCCACATGGGCCACCCTGCCCCATCACCTGTGACTGCACCCTGCAGAAAGCCCCCTCCACATCAGACATCCCATCCCCCATCACCTGTGACCCCACCCTGTAGGCTCCTCCTTCCACATGGGATACTCCAGCCCTCATCACCCGTGACACAACCCTGCAGGCAGCCCACTACACATGGGATACCCCAGCCCCGATCACCAATCATAGCCGGTCAAGTGGCACAGTGAGTAGAGTGCTCACTTTGACATCCGTGCAGGGCCTGCTAACGCAGGTTTGAATCCCGGCAAGGCCAAACTCAGGCTTTCATCCTTCCAAGGTCAATAAATGAGCACCACACACCGGGGTAATAATATGCAGCGCTCAGATACCTGAGGGTTCGTAGCGCTATATAAATGTGAAATTAATATTAT
Source organism: Ambystoma mexicanum (assembly GCF_040938575.1). Taxonomy (NCBI): domain Eukaryota; kingdom Metazoa; phylum Chordata; class Amphibia; order Caudata; family Ambystomatidae; genus Ambystoma; species Ambystoma mexicanum. Next base: position 1,230,819,882 of record NC_090927.1, read on the forward strand.
TTTTATTTTACCCATGACCCCACCCTGCAGGCAGCCACTTCCACATGGGATACCCCAGCCCCCATCACCCGTGACCCCACCCTGCAGGCAGCCCCTCCCACATGGGATACCTCAGCCCCAATTACCATGACACCACCCTGCAGGCAGCTCCCTCCACATGGGATAACCTTGCCCCCATCATTCGTGAACCCACCCTGCTGGCAGCCCCCTTCAGACGGGACACCCCCACCCCAGCCCCCATCACCCGTGTCCTCACCCTGCAGGCACCCCCCTCCACATGGGATAACCCTGCCCCTGCCCCCATCATGCAGGACCCCACCCTGCAGGCAGTCCACTTCAGATGGGACAGCCCCACCCCAGCCCCCATCACCTGTGACCCCATCCTGCAGGTAGCCACTTCCACATGGGATACCGCAGCCCCACCCTACAGGCAGCCCCCTTCAGATGGGACACCCCCACCCCAGCCCCCATTACCCATGACCCCACCCTGCAGGCAGCCCCCTCCACCTGGGACACCCCAGCCCCATCACATGTGACACCACCCAGAAGGCAGCCCCCTCATCATGGGACACCTCAACCCCCAACACCCGTGACCCCTCTCTGCAGGCAGCCCACTTCAGACAGGACAGCCCCACCCCAGCCCCCATCACCCGTGACCCCACCCTGCAGGCAGCCCCCTCCACATGGGACACCCCATCCCCATCACCTGTGACACCACCCTGCAGGCAGCCCCCTCCACATGGGATTACCCAGTCCCCATCACCCATAAACCCACACTGCAGGCAACCCCTTTCAGATGGGACACCCCCACCCCATCACCTGTCACCCCACCCTGCAGGCAGCCCCCTCCACATGGGACACCCAAGCCCCCAACACCTGTGACACCACCCTGCAGGCTGCCCCCTCCACATGGGATACCCCCGCCCCAGCGCCCATCACCTATGACACCACCCTGCAGGCAGCCCCCTCCACATGGGAGGATACCCCATTCCCCATCACCCATGACCCCACCCTGCAGCAGCCCCTTCCACCTGGGATACCCCAGCCCCTATCACCCGTGACCCCACACTGAAGGCAGCCATCTCCACATGGGATACCCCAGCTACCATCACCTGTGACACCACCCTGAAGACACCCCAGCACCCATCACCCGTGACCCCACCCTGCAGGCAGCCCCCTTCAGACGGGACACCCCCATACCAGCCACATTACCTGTGACCCCACCCTGCAGGCAGCCCCCTCCACATGGGACACCCCAGCCCCCATCACCTGTGACACCACCCTGCAGGCAGCCTCCTCCACATGGGACACCCTTGCCCTAGTCACCATCACCCGTGACCCCACCCTGCAGGCAGCCCCCTTCAGACAGGACAACCCCACCCTTGCCCCCATCACCCGTGACCCCACCCTGCAGGCAGCCCCCTCCACATGGGACACCCCAGCCCCCATCACCCGTGACACCACCCTGAAGGCAGCCCCCTCCACATGGGCCACCCCGCCCCATCACCTGTGACCCCACCCTGCAGGCAGCCAGCTTCAGACAGGACTCCCCCACACCAGCCCCCATCACCTGTGACTGCACCCTGCAGGAAGCCCCCTCCACATCAGACATCCCATCCACCATCACCTGTGACCCCACCCTGCAGCCGCTCCTTCCACATGGGATACTCCAGCCCTCATCACCCGTGACACAACCCTGAAGGCAGCCCCCTCCACATGGGCCACCCCGCCCCATCACCTGTGACCCCACCCTGCAGGCAGCCAGCTTCAGACAGGACTCCCCCACACCAGCCCCATCACCTGTGACTGCACCCTGCAGGAAGCCCCCTCCACATCAGACATCCCATCCACCATCACCTGTGACCCCACCCTGCAGCCGCTCCTTCCACATGGGATACTCCAGCCCTCATCACCCGTGACACAACCCTGCAGGCAGCCCACTAGACATGGAATACCCCCGCCCCAATCACCGATCATAGCCGGTCAAGTGGCACAGCGAGTAGAGCGCTCGCTGTGACATCCGTGCAGGGCCTGCTAACGCAGGTTCGAATCCCGGCAGGGCCAAACTCAGCCTTTCATCCTTCCTAGGTCAATAAATGAGCACCACACACCATGGGTGATAATAAGCAGCGCTCAGATACCTGAGGGTTCGTAGCACTATATAAATGCAAAATTATTATTATTTTTATTTTACCCATGACCCCACCCTGCAGGCAGCCCCTTCCACATGGGATACCCCAGCCCCCATCACCCGTGACCCCACCCTGCAGTCAGCCCCCTCCACATGGGACTCCCCAGCCCCCATCACCCATGACACCACCCTTCGGGCAGCCCCCTCCACATGGGACACCCTCGCCCTAGTCCCCATCACCCATGAACCCACCCTGCATGCAGCCCCCTTCAGACAGGACAACCCCACCCCAGCCCCCATCACCCGTGACCCCACCCTGCAGCAGCCCCTTCCACATGGGATACCCCAACCCCCATCACCCGTGACCCCACCCTGCAGGCAGCCCCTCCCACATGGGATACCCCAGCCCCAATCACCATGACACCACCCTGCAGGCAGCCCCCTCCACATGGGATAACCTTGCCCCCATCATTCGTGAACCCACCCTGCAGGCAGCCCCCTCCACAGGGGATACCCCCGCCCCACCCCCCCATCAACCTTGACCCCCCTGCAGGCAGCCCCCTTCAGACAGGACACCCCCACCCAGCCCCATCACCCGTGACTCCACCCTGCAGGCAGCCCCCTCCACATGGGACACCCCAGCCCCAATCACATGTGACACCACCCAGAAGGCAGTCCCCTCAACATGGGACACGCCAGCCCCCATCACCCATGACCCCTCCCTGCAGGCAGCCCACTTCAGACAGGACAGGCCCTCCCCCAGCCCCCATCACCCGTGACACCAACCTGCAGGCAGCCCCCTCCACATGGGATAGCCCTGCCCCCATCACCTGTGACCCCACCCTGCAGGCAGCTCCTTCACATGGGATACCACAGCCCCATCACCCGTGACACCACCCTGCAGGCAGTCCCCTCCACATGGGATACCCCCACCCCAGCCCCCATCACCTGTGACCCCACCCTGCAGGCAGCACCCTTCAGACAGGACACCCCCAGCCCGGCCCCCATCACCAGTGACCCCACCCTGCAGGCAGCCCCCTCCACATGGGACACCCTCGCCCTAGTCCCCGTCACCCATGACCCCACCCTGCAGGCAGCCCCCTTCAGACACGACAACCCCACCCCAGCCCCCATCACCCGTGACCCCACCCTGCAGGCAGCCCCCTCCACATGGGACACCCCAGCCCCCCTCACCCATGACACCATCCTGAAGGCAGCCCCCTCCACATGGGCTGCCCCGCCCCATCACCTGTGACCCCACCCTGCAGGCAACCTGCTTCAGACAGGACACCCCCACACCAGCCCCCATCACCTGTGACTGCACCCTGCAGGCAGCCCCCTCCACATCAGACATCCAATCCCCGATCACCTGTGACCCCACCCTGCAGGCTGCTCCTTCCACATGGGATACCCCAGCCCTCATCACCTGTAACACAACCCTGCAGGCAGCCCACTACACATGGGCTACCCCCTCCCCGATCACCTGTGATCCCACCCTGCAGGCAGCCCCTTCCACATGGGAAACCCCATCCCCCATCACCAGTGACCCCACCCTGCAGGCAGCCCCACCCACATGGGATACCCCAGCGCCAAACACTGTGACACCACCCTGCAGGCAGCCCCCTCCACATGGGATAACCTCGCCCCAATGATTCGTGAACCCACCCTGCAGGCAGCCCCCTTCAGACAGGACACCCCCACCCCAGCCCCCATCACCCGTGACCTCACCCTGCAGGCAGCCCCCTCCACATGGGATAACCCTGCCCCAGCCCCCATCACCCATGACCCCACCCTGCAGGCAGCCCCTTCAGACGGGACAGCCCCACCCCAGCCCCCATCACCCGTGACCCCACCCTGCAGGCAGCCCCCTCCACATGGGACACCCCAGCCCCCATCACCTGTGACATCACCCTGCAGGCAGCCCCCTCCACATGGGACACCCTTGCCCTAGTCCCCATCACCCGTGACCCCACCCTGCAGGCAGCCCCCTTCAGACAGGACAACCCCACCCCTGCCCCCATCACCCGTGACCCCATACTGCAGGCAGCACCCTCCACATGGGACACCCCAGCCCCCATCACCGTGACACAACCCTGAAGGCAGCCCCCTCCACATGGGCCACCCTGCCCCATCACCTGTGACTGCACCCTGCAGAAAGCCCCCTCCACATCAGACATCCCATCCCCCATCACCTGTGACCCCACCCTGCAGGCTCCTCCTTCCACATGGGATACTCCAGCCCTCATCACCCGGGACACAACCCTGCAGGCAGCCCACTACACATGGGATACCCCAGCCCCGATCACCAATCATAGCTGGTCAAGTGGCACAGTGAGTAGAGTGCTCACTTTGACATCCGTGCAGGGCCTGCTAACGCAGGTTTGAATCCCGGCAAGGCCAAACTCAGGCTTTCATCCTTCCAAGGTCAATAAATGAGCACCACACACCGGGGTAATAATATGCAGCGCTCAGATACCTGAGGGTTCGTAGCGCTATATAAATGTGAAATTATTATTATTTTTATTTTACCCATGACCCCACCCTGCAGGCAGCCACTTCCACATGGGATACCCCAGCCCCCATCACCCGTGACCCCACCCTGCAGGCAGCCCCTCCCACATGGGATACCTCAGCCCCAATTACCATGACGCCACCCTGCAGGCAGCTCCCTCCACATGGGATAACCTTGCCCCCATCATTCGTGAACCCACCCTGCAGGCAGCCCCCTTCAGACGGGACACCCCCACCCCAGCCCCCATCACCCGTGTCCTAACCCTGCAGGCACCCCCCTCCACATGGGATAACCCTGCCCCTGCCCCCATCATGCAGGACCCCACCCTGCAGGCAGTCCACTTCAGACGGGACAGCCCCACCCCAGCCCCCATCACCCGTGACCCCATCCTGCAGGTAGCCACTTCCACTTGGGATACCGCAGCCCCACCCTACAGGCAGCCCCCTTCAGATGGGACACCCCCACCCCAGCCCCCATTACCCGTGACCCCACCCTGCAGGCAGCCCCCTCCACCTGGGACACCCCAGCCCCATCACGTGACACCACCCAGAAGGCAGCCCCCTCATCATGGGACACCTCAGCCCCCAACACCCGTGTCCCCTCTCTGCAGGCAGCCCACTTCAGACAGGACAGCCCCACCCCAGCCCCCATCACCCGTGACCCCACCCTGTAGGCAGCCCCCTCCACATGGGACACCCCATCCCCATCACCTGTGACACCACCCTGCAGGCAGCCCCCTCCACATGGGATTACCCAGTCCCCATCACCCATAAACCCACACTGCAGGCAACCCCTTTCAGATGGGACACCCCCACCCCAGCGCCCATCACCTATGACACCACCCTGCAGGCAGCCCCCTCCACATGGGAGGATACCCCATTCCCCATCACCCATGACCCCACCCTGCAGCAGCCCCTTCCACCTGGGATACCCCAGCCCCTATCACCCGTGACCCCACCCTGAAGGCAGCCATCTCCACATGGGATATCCCAGCTACCATCACCTGTGACACCACCCTGAAGACACCCCAGCACCCATCACCCGTGACCCCACCCTGCAGGCAGCCCCCTTCAGACGGGACACCCCCATACCAGCCACATTACCTGTGACCCCACCCTGCAGGCAGCCCCCTCCACATGGGACACCCCAGCCCCCATCACCTGTGACACCACCCTGCAGGCAGCCTCCTCCACATGGGACACCCTTGCCCTAGTCACCATCACCCGTGACCCCACCCTGCAGGCAGCCCCCTTCAGACAGGACAACCCCACCCTTGCCCCCATCACCCGTGACCCCACCCTGCAGGCAGCCCCCTTCACATGGGACACCCCAGCCCCCATCACCCGTGACACCACCCTGAAGACAGCCCCCTCCACATGGGCCACCCCGCCCCATCACCTGTGACCCCACCCTGCAGGCAGCCAGCTTCAGACAGGACTCCCCCACACCAGCCCCCATCACCTGTGACTGCACCCTGCAGGAAGCCCCCTCCACATCAGACATCCCATCCACCATCACCTGTGACCCCACCCTGCAGCCGCTCCTTCCACATGGGATACTCCAGCCCTCATCACCCGTGACACAACCCTGCAGGCAGCCCACTAGACATGGGATACCCCCGCCCCGATCACCAATCATAGCCGGTCAAGTGGCACAGCGAGTAGAGCGCTCGCTGTGACATCCGTGCAGGGCCTGCTAACGCAGGTTCGGATCCCGGCAGGGCCAAACTCAGCCTTTCATCCTTCCTAGGTCAATAAATGAGCACCACACACCATGGGTAATAATAAGCAGCGCTCAGATACCTGAGGGTCCGTAGCACTATATAAATGCAAAATTATTATTATTTTTATTTTACCCATGACCCCACCCTGCAGGCAGCCCCTTCCACATGGGATACCCCAGCCCCCATCACCCGTGACCCCACCCTGCAGGCAGCCCCCTCCACATGGGACTCCGCAGCCCCCATCACCCATGACACCACCCTTCGGGCAGCCCCCTCTACATGGGACACCCTCGCCCTAGTCCCCATCACCCATGAACCCACCCTGCATGCAGCCCCCTTCAGACAGGACAACCCCACCCCAGCCCCCATCACCCGTGACCCCACCCTGCAGCAGCCCCTTCCACATGGGATAACCTTGACCCCATCATTCGTGAACCCACCCTGCAGGCAGCCCCCTCCATAGGGGATACCCCCGCCCCACCTCCCCATCACCCTTGACCCCCCTGCAGGCAGCCCCCTTCAGACAGGACACCCCCACCCAGCCCCATCACCCGTGACTCCACCCTGCAGGCAGCCCCCTCCACATGGGACACCCCAGCCCCATCACCCGTGACCCCTCCCTGCAGGCAGCCCACTTCAGACAGGACAGGCCCTCCCCCAGCCCCCATCACCCGTGACCCCACCCTGCAGGCAACCCCTTCCACAAGGGATACCCCAGCCCCCATCACCCGTGACACCAGCCTGCAGGCAGCCCCCTCCACATGGGATAGCCCTGCCCCCATCACCTGTGACCCCACCCTGCAGGCAGCTCCTTCACATGGGATACCACAGCCCCATCACCCGTGACACCACCCTGCAGGCAGTCCCCTCCACATGGGATACCCCCACCCCAGCCCCCATCACCCGTGACCCCACCCTGCAGGCAACCCCTTCCACAAGGGATACCCCAGCCCCCATCACCCGTGACACCAGCCTGCAGGCAGCCCCCTCCACATGGGATAGCCCTGCCCCCATCACCTGTGACCCCACCCTGCAGGCAGCTCCTTCACATGGGATACCACAGCCCCATCACCCGTGACACCACCCTGCAGGCAGTCCCCTCCACATGGGATACCCCCACCCCAGCCCACATCACCTGTGACCCCACCCTGCAGGCAGCACCCTTCAGACAGTCCATCCCCAGCCCGGCCCCCATCACCAGTGACCCCACCCTGCAGGCAGCCCCCTCCACATGGGACACCCTCGCCCTAGTCCCCATCACCCATGACCCCACCCTGCAGGCAGCCCCCTTCAGACACGACAACCCCACCCCAGCCCCCATCACCCGTGACCCCACCCTGCAGGCAGCCCCCTCCACATGGGACACCCCAGCCCCCCTCACCCATGACACCATCCTGAAGGCAGCCCCCTCCAAATGGGCTGCCCCGCCCCATCACCTGTGACCCCACCCTGCAGGCAACCTGCTTCAGACAGGACACCCCGACACCAGCCCCCATCACCTGTGACTGCACCCTGCAGGCAGCCCCCTCCACATCAGACATCCAATCCCCCATCACCTGTGACCCCACCCTGCAGGCTGCTCCTTCCACATGGGATACCCCAGCCCTCATCACCCGTGACACAACCCTGCAGGCAGCCCACTACACATGGGCTACCCCCTCCCCGATCACCTGTGATCCCACCCTGCAGGCAGCCCCTTCCACATGGGAAACCCCATCCCCCATCACCAGTGACCCCACCCTGCAGGCAGCCCCTCCCACATGGGATACCCCAGCGCCAAACACCGTGACACCACCCTGCAGGCAGCCCCCTCCACATGGGATAACCTCGCCCCAATCATTCGTGAACCCACCCTGCAGGCAGCCCCCTTCAGACAGGACACCCCCACCCCAGCCCCCATCACCCGTGACCTCACCCTGCAGGCAGCCCCCTCCACATGGGATAACCCTGCCCCAACCCCCATCACCCATGACCCCACCCTGCAGGCAGCCCCTTCAGACGGGACAGCCCCACCCCAGCCCCCATCACCCGTGACCCCACCCTGCAGGCAGCCCCCTCCACATGGGACACCCCAGCCCCCATCACCTGTGACATCACCCTGCAGGCAGCCCCCTCCACATGGGACACCCTGCCCCATCACCTGTGACCCCACCCTGCAGGCAGGCTGCTTCAGAAACTACTCCCCCACACCAGCCCCATCACCTGTGACTGCACCCTGCAGAAAGCCCCCTCCACATCAGACATCCCATCCCCCATCACCTGTGACCCCACCCTGCAGGCTGCTCCTTCCACATGGGATACTCCAGCCCTCATCACCCGTGACACAACCCTGCAGGCAGCCCACTACACATGAGATACCCCAGCCCCGATCATCAATCATAGCCGGTCAAGTGGCACAGTGAGTAGAGTGCTTGCTTTGACATCCGTGCAGGGCCTGTTAACGCAGGTTTGAATCCCGGCAAGGTCAAACTCAGGCTTTCATCCTTCCAAGGTCAATAAATGAGCACCACACACCGGGGTAATAATATGCAGCGCTCAGATACCTGAGGGTTCGTAGTGCTATATAAATGTGAAATTATTATTATTTTTATTTTACCCATGACCCCACCCTGCAGGCAGCCACTTCCACATGGGATACCCCAGCCCCCATCACCCATGACCCCACCCTGCAGGCAGCCCCTCCCACATGGGATACCTCAGCCCCAATTACCATGACACCACCCTGCAGGCAGTTCCCTCCACATGGGATAACCTTGCCCCCATCATTCGTGAACCCACCCTGCAGGCAGCCCCCTTCAGACGGGACACCCCCACCCCAGCCCCCATCACCCGTGTCCTCACCCTGCAGGCACCCCCCTCCACATGGGATAACCCTGCCCCAGCCCCCATCATGCAGGACCCCACCCTGCAGGCAGTCCACTTCAGACGGGACTGCCCCACCCCAGCCCCCATCACCCGTGACCCCATCCTGCAGGTAGCCACTTCCACATGGGATACCGCAGCCCCACCCTACAGGCAGCCCCCTTCAGATGGGATACCCCCACCCCAGCCCCCATTACCCGTGACCCCACCCTGCAGGCAGCCCCCTCCACCTGGGACACCCCAGCCCCATCACATGTGACACCACCCAGAAGGCAGCCCCCTCATCATGGGACACCTCAGCCCCCAACACCCGTGACCCCTCTCTGCAGGCAGCCCACTTCAGACAGGACAGCCCCACCCCAGCCCCCATCACCCGTGACCCCACCCTGCAGGCAGCCCCCTCCACATGGGACACCCCATCTCCATCACCTGTGACACCACCCTGCAGGCAGCCCCCTCCACATGGGATTACCCAGTCCCCATCACCCATAAACCCACACTGCAGGCAACCCCTTTCAGATGGGACACCCCCACCCCATCCCCCATCACCTGTCACCCCACCCTGCAGGCAGCCCCCTCCACATGGGACACCCAAGCCCCCAACACCTGTGACACCACCCTGCAGGCTGCCCCCTCCACATGGGATACCCCCGCCCCAGCGCCCATCACCTATGACACCACCCTGCAGGCAGCCCCCTCCACATGGGAGGATACCCCATTCCCCATCACCCATGACCCCACCCTGCAGCAGCCCCTTCCACCTGGGATACCGCAGCCCCCATCAGCCGTGACCCCACCCTGCAGGCAGCCCCTTCATATGGAACACCGCCACCCCAGCCCCTATCACCCGTGACCCCACCCTGAAGGCAGCCATCTCCACATGGGATACCCCAGCTACCATCACCTGTGACACCACCCTGAAGACACCCCAGCACCCATCACCCGTGACCCCACCCTGCAGGCAGCCCCCTTCAGACGGGACACCCCCATACCAGCCACATTACCTGTGACCCCACCCTGCAGGCAGCTCCCTCCACATGGGACACCCCAGCCCCCATCACTCGTGACTTCATCCTGCAGACAGCCCCTTCCACATGGGATACACCAGCCCCCATCATCCGTGACCCCACCCTGCAGGCAGCTTCTTCCACATGAGATATCCCAGCCCCATCACCGGTGAAACCACCCTGCAGGCAGCCCCCTCCACATGGGATACCTCTGCCCCCATCATCCGTGACCCCACCCTGCCAGCAGCCCCCTTCAGACGGGACACCCCGAGCCCAGCACCCAGCACCCGTGACCCCACCCTGCAGGCAGCCCCCTCCACATGGGACACCCCAGCCCCCATCACCCGGGACACCACCCTGCAGGCAGCCCCCTCCACATGGGATACCCCCACCCCAGCCTCCCTCACCCATGACCCCACCCTGCAGACAGCCCTCTTCAGACGGGACACCCCCACTCCAGCCCCCATAACCTGTGACCCCACTCTGCAGGCAGCCCCTTCCACATGGGATACCCCATCCCCCTTACCCATGACACCACCCTGCAGGCATCCCCCCCACATGGGATACACCCGCCCCCATCACCCCTGACCCCCCTGCAGGCAGCCCCCTTCAAACAGGATACCCCCACCCAGCCCCATCACCCGTGACTCCACCCTCCAGGCAGCCCCCTCAACATGGGACTTCCCAGCCCCCATCACCCGTGACCCCACCCTGCAGGCAACCCCTTCCACAAGGGATACCCCAGCCCCCATCACCAGTGACACCAGCCTGCAGGCAGCTCCTTCCACATGGGATACCACAGCCCCCATCACCTGTGACACCACCCTGCAGGCAGCCCCCTCCACATGGTATATCCCCACCCCAGCCCCCATCACCTGTGACCCCACCCTGCAGAGAGCCCCCTCCACATGGGACACCCCAGCCCCCATCACCTGTGACACCACCCTGCAGGCAGTCCCCTCCACATGGGACACCCCAGTGCCCATCACCCGGGACACCACCCCGAAGGCAGCCCCCTCCACATGGGCCAGCCCACCCCCATGACCTGTGACCCCACCCTGCAGGCAGCCTGCTTTAGACAGGACACCCCCACACCAGCCCCCATCACCTGCGACTGCACCCTGCAGGCAGCCCCCTCCACATCAGACATCCCAGTCCCCATCACCCGTAACCCCACCCTGCAGTCCTCTCCTTCCACATGGGATACCCCAGCCCCCATCACCAGTGACCCTACCCTGCAGGCAGCCCCTTCCACATGGGATACCCCAGCCCCAATCACTGTGACACCACCCTGCAGGCAGCCCCCTCCACATGGGATAACCCCGCCCCCATCATTCGTGCACCCACCCTGCAGGCAGCCCCCTTCAGACGGGATACCCCCACTCCAGCCCCCATCACTCATGACCCCACCCTGGAGGCAGCCCCTTCCACATGGGATACTGCATCCCCCATCGCCTCGCCCATGACCCCACCCTGCAGGCAGTCCCTTCCACATCGGAGACCCCAGCACCCATCACCCATGACCCCACCCTGCAGGCAGCCCCCTCCACATGGGACACCCCAGCCCCATCACCCGTGACACCAACCTGCAGGCAGCCCCCTTCACCTGGGACACCCCAGCCCCATCACCTGTGACCCCACCCTACAGACAGTCCCCTTCAGATGGGACACCCCCACCCCAGCCCCCATCACCCATGACCCCACCCTGCAGGCAGCCCCCTTCACATGCGACAACCCAGACCCCATCACCCTTGACACCATCCTGCAGGCAACCCCCTCCACATGGGACACCCCAGCCCCCATCACCCGTGACTCCACCCTCCAGGCAGCCCCCTCAACATGGGACATCCCAGCCCCAGCCCCCATCACCCGTGACCCCACCCTGCAGGCAACCCCTTCCACAAGGGATACCCCAGCCCCCATCACCAGTGACACCAGCCTGCAGGCAGCTCCTTCCACATGGGATACCACAGCCCCCATCACCTGTGACACCACCCTGCCGGCAGCCCCCTCCACATGGTATACCCCCACCCCAGCCCCCATCACCTGTGACCCCACCCTGCAGAGAGCCCCCTCCACATGGGACACCCCAGCCCCCATCACCCGTGACACCACCCTGCAGGCAGTCCCCTCCACATGGGACACCCCAGTGCCCATCACCCGGGACACCACCCCGAAGGCAGCCCCCTCCACATGGGCCAGCCCACCCCCATGACCTGTGACCCCACCCTGCAGGCAGCCTGCTTTAGACAGGACACCCCCACACCAGCCCCCATCACCTGCGACTGCACCCTGCAGGCAGCCCCCTCCACATCAGACATCCCAGCCCCCATCACCCGTGACCCCACCCTGCAGGCAGCCCCCTCCACATGGGACACCCCAGTCCCATCACCCGTGACACCAACCTGCAGGCAGCCCCCTTCTCCTGGGACACCCCAGTCCCATCACCTGTGACCCCACCCTACAGACAGTCCCCTTCAAATGGGACACCCCCACCCCAGCCCCCATCACCCATGACCCCACCCTGCAGGCAGCCCCCTTCACAAGTGACACCCCAGACCCCATCACCCTTGACACCATCCTGCAGGCAACCCCCTCCACATGGGACACCCCAGCCCCCATCACCCGTGACCCCACCCTGCAGGCAGCCCCCTTCAGACAGGACAACCCCACCCCAGCCCCCATCACCCGCAACCCCACCCTGCAGGCAGCCCCCCACACATTGGACACCCCAGCCCCATCACCCATGACCCCACTCTGCAGGCAGAACCCTTCAGACAGGACACCCCCACCCCAGCCCCATCGCCTGTGACCCCACCCTGCAGGCAGTCCCCTCCAGATGGAATACCCCAGATCCCATCACCAGTGACCCCACCCTGCAGGCAGCCCTTCCACATGGGATACCCAAGACCCCATCACCCGTGATACCACCCTGCCGGCATCCCTCCTCCACATGTGATACCCCTGCACCCATCACCCATGACCCCACCCTGCAGGCAGCCCACTTCAGACGGGACACCCACCCCAGCCTCCATCACCCGTGACTCCACCCTGCAGGCAGCCCACCACCATGGAATACCACCGCCCCAGCCCCCATCACCCGTGACACCACCATGCAGGCAGCCCCCTCACACGAGACATGGCAATCAGACAGTGCACCATGCACAGAGACAGCTGCATTGGTCAGCCAATGTGTAAAATCAAAGAAATGGCAATGATGTATCCCAGTGCAAGAGGCTGACCAACACCAGAGATGATGATAACTGTTCCAACGAATGCTGGTGAAGGGGAAAGCACCACCTATGTGTTACACAGCATCAAGCAAATCATGTGCAAATGACCTAAACATGTAACACTCCCACAGTCACCCCACCCACCTCAGTCACAAGCACAGTTAAGGCTAATACACAGTGATGCTGCACATGTGAAAGGAAATGCCATTTGCCCGTTCACACCCATCCGCCCTGCCCATGGTGACACTTGCCTCCCAAGCCCACTTTCCCCCGATTTGCTGCCCATATTGCACATACACGGAAGACATTCTCGATCTGAGGTCCACATTTGCGTCCAACCTGATGCCAGATTCCTGCCTCCTTGGGATGGTTTGCCCTGAGTACATAAGCCTCCTCCTCAGAGCCTGCTGCTGCCATAGCACCCAGTGCCTGCTTCGTATGGACACCCTCTGGCCTGATGACACTGCCTGGGGGTTTCTGGCCCGTGCCCTGCTCCTGGGTGCCTGCTCTCCCTCCATTGCCATTGCTCCTGCCGTAGCCTGGATCGGCATGGTGAACACCTCAGCTGATCCACTGTCGACTGCCTACTCATGCAGGGATGTTGGCTCCACCAGATGAGCTGACATGGGTGGGACTGGTGCACAGGGGGCCCTGGTGGTATCTGGGCCGGAAGGCACCCAGGAGGACGACTGGCACAGAGAGGAGCAAGACGAGGAGGGGGTTGCATTAGTGGCCAGCACACACAGCACATTCGTTACCAGGAATGCTACTAGCCAGTTCAGGAGATACCAGATGTCAATGTGATGATGTGCAAGCACACAAGTGCAAGCATGCACATCATCACGAATGACACCGGTATGCTTCCCGATACCGACTAGTAGGGGTATCACTCTGTCCCGAATGGCAACATATACAGGCATTGCGGTGTTGGTCTGGGTGGAAACAACCGACACCAGCGGATGGGTCCAGCCTGGGGCATGCCGGCAGGTGCATACTGCTGCAGGCGCTGAACCAGGAACACGGTTTTGCACAGGTACCTCAATGGTGACCTGCACAGCCTCATGGCCCTGGATCAGTACTGCAGCATTAACACCCACCTCACCATCCCTGCCGGGCCCCATGGACTGGGCTAATACGGCCCCCTTCTCCTCCTCCTCCCTTGCCAACATGGATGCTTCCCCAGAGTCTTCCGCAGTGGATGGCCCCTGTGTCTGCTCATCTCTCCCATCCGCTGCCGAGGAATCCGGTTATAGGTTAAAGGTTCGAATCAAAAGGTTCGAAATACAATAGGGTCGAAACAAAAGGATCGAAAACAAAAGGTTCTAAATTTATTTATTTTTTTAAAATATATATTTATTTTTTGGGGGGGATCCCCCCAAACCCTGTTTTTGTGGTAAAAACCACTTTTTTTACCTATACGGAAACCCCCAAAAAAAGATATAATAAAAAAAAAAATCGAACCTTTTTTTTTCGGTCCTATTGACCCGACCCTATTGCATTCAAATCTTTTGGATTCGCACCTTTAACTGGACACCGAGGAATCCACGTCCACCTTCACCCTCAGCAGCTGTGGCCGATGGTTGAGACGCAGCACCAGCCTCCTCGCTCCCCATGTAATGTCCAGGGGGTGTGACTGGGCCTTGCATCTCTGTCCGGTGGAGGAATCCCTGCTGCCTTGCTCCACAGCCCTTTCTCCGCCCTCATCTTCCAACGCAACTGCGGATAAGGAGACATAGAACACAAACATCAGGGCACTGCACCAATGTTTGTTTGGTACAAAAAATATGTGCATGAAGTACACTGCTAAATGATACAACCATCATCACCCTCCACAACACACAGGTACATGACTAGGTCACACATTGAAATGCACATGATACATCCATCCAGGAGTGATGGTCAGTCACACTGTCACATCTTAGACACATACACATGAACACCATGCATTCACATGAGGTTGCCAACACCACCTCATCTGTCACAGTACTCACATGGGCACGTCTCAGACACATGTAACAAACCATGTGCATGTAGTGAAATGCTGCGTTGCAACACACAATGCAAATGTAAGACCATTGAAACCACACATGGTTCACTGAACACATGTAGAGCACTGTCTGGGACATGCACACAGACAACCGTACAAGAGGCATACTTGCTGTAAACCCAAGGTGCACACTCCCACCATACATTAACATGCACATGCACTGTGGAGCCCAGAAACACAAGGACACTCACCTGACGACTCCAGATGGAGCTGCAAATTGCTGACCTGGGTGTGCAGCGCTGGGTAGAATTTCTCCAGGACCTGCATGTCGGTGTTGTTCAACTGGCCCCTGTGCACCCCTTGGTTGGCACCAGCCTGGAGGAAGCGCAGGGCCTTGTTTTGGGTACAGGATTTGAGGTTCTCCCAGAGCTTGTGCACGTGGTGGTAGTCACAGAATGCCACCCCCTCCGCATTGATGGCATAAATGATCCGGTCCCAGATCAGCTCCCGTCCTTCTTTGCCGACTGCATTGGGATGTGGAAGAGGGCATCATAATGCCCCAGGACATGCTGCACCAGGATGTCAACTTCTGTGGCAGTGAAGTTGACAGCCCTCTGCCTCCCTGCCAAGGGGGTTGCCACTAACCTCTGAAGATGTTGGTTGAGACATGGCAACCCTGAGGCAGGTGTGGGTGGGCAAGGTGGTCCTGGGACTGGGCTGTGGAGCGGTGGTGATGTTCTAGCACGTTGGGAGTCTTCTGAATCAGCTAAGGTGGTCACAGACCCAAGGACAGGAGCACTGGCAATGACTGTACAGCAGGCACTCAAATTGCTGAGCAGGTGGGCAGCAGGCACACACAGTGGGCAGGCAGCAGCAGATGACTCGTAGGAGGCAGCTCAGGGCAGTAGGAGGCAGATAAAAAGGGTCACAGGCAGGAGCGTGGGTCTTCCATGTCTCTCGCATGGGCAGCCGGAAACAGAGTGACGGTTACTACACGCGTTCGATATTAGTCCATACACATGAAATCAGAGGAAAGGGCCTCATCGCATAAGTTATGTGACACGCACTGGAGCTACCGAGGGGTTGCGTACACGCATCTTTGATATTTGGGGTGCCTGTGCGTTTCGCGCCCTGTTCATTTTTTCACCAGGGGTAATATTAAGCCTTGCTGGACCACACTAATATATTTTACATCACATACCCTGACCCCTCATTCCTATTGCCCAGGTCAATTGCTTTTTGTGCCTCCCATTGTACAAATATATCTCTATCATGAGTGGGAAGGACCCAAGAGGGAGAGGTGGCAGACGTGGCCGGGGTTGAGGATGTACAGAGAGAGCTGTGCCCAACCCCCAAAATGGTCAGGGAGCAGCAAGTGATGCTGCTGTCCCCTGCACCCAGGATCCAGGAGCTGCAGGTGATGCTGCTCTCCTCACCATGTATGGTCAGGGAGCTGCAGGCGGAGCTCCTGTCCCCAACAACCAGGGTCAGAGAGGTACAGCAATAGCTGTCATCCCCTCCCCCCTCACAGGTACACGTACATACAGGGGCAGCTGATGTCAGTGTGTCAAAGGGGAAGGGACGTCCACGCAAATCACCTGTCCTCAGCATCCTGGGTCAAGAATCTGCAGGGACATCTGCTCTTGTTAGGCAGAATCACATGCAGTACTCTTTGGGAACACTACATGCAATTAAGACTACAAGTGGCAGTACAATTTCACCTTTGGTACAAGCCTGTACTACACAGTAATGTGGTAGCAGTGGCTGAGCAGCCAGACTTATCTCAAGAGT
This sequence comes from Ambystoma mexicanum, assembly GCF_040938575.1. NCBI lineage: Eukaryota > Metazoa > Chordata > Amphibia > Caudata > Ambystomatidae > Ambystoma > Ambystoma mexicanum. The sequence goes on from NC_090927.1 coordinate 1,230,837,128, forward strand.
AAAGTGAGCAGTAGAACAAGTTACACAAAGGACCAACAAATACAGTGATTCAACCAAACACTTACTCAATGTTTCTTGGTAAAAGAATATACATTTATTTACACCGTCAGTTTGAAAACATTACACTAGTAAGAGCAGCTCAAGATCATATACTAATAAACCACAAATACACAACCAATAAGTTACTGAACAAGTACAGCTCCCATGTAGTGGGAGCAACATGGCACTTCAGATACTTTTCAAAGGGGTAAAAAGACAAGGTTATAAGAATTAATAGCACACAAACTTTCATAGGCAGGGCAAAGGGCTTCAGTAAACTACAACCAGCAATTCTGGTCATAGGCCTGGGCCAAAGTCAATGGTTCAGAGTCTTTGTATTCGATAGCCCAGTTCTGGTAGAAAACGGTTAAGTCTTTGCCACAGTTCTTAGAAGAGTTTGGCTAGGCGAAATGTTAGATGAATGTTTAGGGAAGGAAAAGCCTTTGAAGTCGGGAAAGTTTCACAAACTTTCACCTTGGCCGAAAAGATTTCTGGACCGCATTTGTACAGTACCTTGAAAGTGAAGAAGAGCTGTAGCTGAGGCAGTTGTTCCTGGCAGTTTGAGCAGATCTCGCTGTTCCTGAGCTTCAGTCGTGGGGACAAGAAGGAGGACGTTGGGATGTTCCTACACTGCCCAGGGAAGAGGCCACAAGCTTGGCAAAACGTCGGTTTAAGGTGTGAGTGCCTTAAAGACCACAAACTGGTATCCTTCCCACTGGCTATCCTGTTTCCACAGCACTCTGTAGAAAATTCGACCGGGAGGGGACGGTGTCTAGGCGGCTTGCGAGTTGGTTGTTCCCACCAAACTCAAGGGAAGAGGTTAACCTTGAAGGGCTTCTCTATCGATGGAGTTTCAGGCAATTCAGACCTGCAGCAGGCCTTCACCGGTTGTCCAGGAGTTGCAGCTGTCATCTTCTTTCAGCTCGTCTTCGGTTCTTTCGTTCCAGTGGTCGACTCTGCTTTCCAAGTCCCAGAAACCTGCTTTTTAACAGTTTCCCCCATTAATTCCAGCCTGACTGTCACTCACACAGCAGGGCGGCTGTCCTTGCCAGACAGCCAGCCAGCCAATCATGCCAGAGTGCATTCAGGTCGCCTAGGAGTCTAAGTATAGGAAGTTTCGGGCACCTCCCTCATACCCTGTCCACCCCAGACACTCAGGTGCCAGAGGAGGGCTTCAGCACTGAAGCCTGCCAAAGGCCAACAAACAAAGGGACCAAACCTGGTTTGGCACGCAGAGACAAACACAAGAAGGCCCTTTCCAAAAAGAAATGGTGAAAAAAGTTGACCGAAGTCGGTTTTTAAAGATAGGTCTTGGGCGGCATATTGAAAAACATGGCCGACCCGATTTTTAGCTACCGTTGTTCGCGGTCAAGAAAAATCATGGTAGTTTGATCTAAACCACTGCCACCAGTCATTTCAAGTAGGAATGAGTAACATTTGACTGTTACATGAGTGTTTTGACTCAGGGGATGCTAGGCTCTGGGAGACAGTAGGCCCTTTCGGAACAATTCTAAGGGGATCCTAAGAAATTTCAGACATTTATAAATCAATGCAGGTTACACTTTTTGTGTAGACCTACATCATTCCCTCATGCAACCACAAAGGCGGCATTCATACTATTGAATTTGGGAGGCACAGCCGCAGTATGGGCCAACCCCCTGTTGGAACACGGCAGTCATCTGCTCTATGACTGCGATGCATTGATCACAGCAATGACACACGTCTTCGATACGAGGTATAAATCACAGGCCCCGGATCTGGAATTACTTTCTTTACAGCAAGGGGAGACAACTCTTTTGGGGTATCTGGCGAAGTTCAATCAGCTAGTTGAGGAAACCGACTGGCCGGATGAAAAGAAGGGGGTCTTGTTTTACAAAGGCCTTTCTGAAACCTTAAAAGATGTCTTGGCTACAGTACCTGGTGTACCTATGGGTTTTCCAGAACTAGTTGACCTCGTGCTGCAAATAGATGCTCGCAAGGCAGAACGTAAAGGGGAGAAAGAACATCCCCCTCAGTTCGTCCTGTAATAACCCCTGCTTTGACTGCTGAACCTATGCAAATTGGAGCTTTGAGGAGTCCACTTTCCACCACAGAAAGAGAGCATCGCAGAAAAAACAATAGCTGTTTCTATTGTGGTATATCTGAGCATTTATTATGACTCTGCCCAAAGAAACCCAAGAAGGCGGGAAACGCCAATGCCGACAATAGAAGGGGTCGCTTTGTCGAAACTGTTCAGCTCACTATGACTTTTGGTTCTACGCATTCTGAGATTATCACTTTTGATATCATTGTGTCCCCGCAGTTCAAGCTTATATTAGACTTACCCTGGTTAATTAAGCACAATCCTGCAGTTGATTGGTGTACGGGGTCAGTGGATTTTGTCTCCGACTACTGTAGGGAAACCTGTCTGTCCACTAAGTTCAACCTTTGTAGCCCCGGTTCCATGATCTTGGATTCAGCCTCAGTAATCAGGGCTGTCACGACAAGTTATTCTACCCAAGGAATATGGGTCTTACAGGGACGTCTTTGACAAGAAGGCGGTGGAAGTATTACCTCTGCATCGTCCCTATGACTGTCCTATCAATTTAATCCCGGATGCTATCATACCTTCGGGTACAATATACTCGCTTACGCAAAAGGAGGACGCAGTACTTAAAGATTATCTGGATCAGGCATTAATTTCAGGTTTCATACGTCCCTCCTGCTCCCCTGCTGCTTCCCCTCTCTTTTTTGTTCCCAAGAAGGAGGGGGATCTACGTCCCTGTATTGATTACAGGGAGTTGAACGCAATTACAATCCGGAACCAGTATCTGATTCCACTTATCTCAGTACTGTTGGATCAACTTAGCTCTTCTAAATTCTTTACCAAGCTGGACCTAAGAGGTACTTACAACCTGGTTAAAATAAGAAAAGGCGTTGAATGGAAAACGGCCTTTAAGACCAAATACGGTCTTTTGAGTATTTGGTCATGCCGTTTGGCTTTTGCAATGCTCCTGCCACGTTCCAGTACTTCATTAATGATGTTTTCAAGGATTTACTGGATCGCTTTATGGTTGTCTATCTCGACGACATTCTCATATACTCGCCTTCCTATGAAATGCACGTTCAACATGTATCCACAGTGTTACAGAGATTGCGTGATAATAACCTCTATGCCAAATTCGAAAAGTGCATGTTCCATGTTACCCAAGTGGAATTCTTGGGCTATGATATTACCAGCGATGGTGTGAAAATGAGCAATACCAAGGTTCGGGCTATTCTGGACGGGCCTGTCCCTACGTCCGTTAAGTCCCTCCAATCCTTTTTAGGGTTTGCAAACTTTTATAGGAGGTTTATCCGTTAATCTTCGGCTACCGCAGCTCCATTGACCGCTCTTACCAGCTCTAAACGTCATTTCATCTGGACTGATCCGGCCCAACATGCCTTTGACACCCTAAAGTCTGCTTTTACGTCTGCAGCGGTGCTCCAACATCCAGATCCGGCTCGTCCGTTCATTGTTGAAGCAGATGCATGAGACCAAGCAATTGGGGCAGTGTTATCCCAGTTATGTGCGGATACAGGTTTTCTACATCCGGTGGCTTATCACTCCAGAAAGCTGACAAACTTCTAAATGAATTACACCATTTCTGAATGTGAGTTACTAGCGGTACGTGATGCTTTCATGGTTTGGAGATATTTTCTTGGAACCACGGTTCCTGTACAAGTCTATACAGATCATCGTAACCTCCTTGCCCTCAAATCTGTACACTCTACTACAGCTTGTCATGTATGTTGGCATGAGTTTTTTTCCATGTACAATTTCCTGATTACCTATCGCCCAGGTGTTCTGCACTCCAAAGCAGACGCTTTGTCTCCAGACTGAATGGGGGAAGTTCCTCACGTTCCTGGGAAGGGTCTGTTTTACAACCCTCTCATGTTGTTTGTTCTTGTACATTAGATTTGTCTTTGAAGACCAAGATTCAAGAATGATTGGCTATCAACCCACCTGAGCTTCATGATTATGACATGGATGTTGTGCAGTCTCTACCTTATGTACTATCTCCCTACCACCGAGACTTGATTGACCACTCTTCAGTGGTGTCATGATGCCTTAATGGCGGCACATCCAGGCAGGTGCAAAACCCTTGAACAACTAAAGCGCTGGTCTTTCTGGCCTTCTATGAGCAAGTATGTGGCAGACTACATCAGCAAATGTTCCCTTTGTGCCCAATGTAAGGGTACCACTTCAAGACCTATGGGATTGATGCAACCCTTACCTATCCCAAAAAATCCTTGGGCTATGGTTTCTATGGATTTTGTGGTGGAACCGCCTCTTGTCCGGGGTTTTGATACTATTTGGGTCATTATTGATTATTTCTCCAAAATGGCCTTGTTCATTCCATATCAAGGTCTTCCTTCTGCACCTGTTCTGGTGGACCTGTTTCTACATAATGTATTTCGATGTTTTGTGTTACCAGAAATCATTGTCTCTGATCGGGGTACTCAATTTATCTCACATTTCTGGCGCCATTTTACCACTGATTTGGGTATTGATGGACGCTATTCCACTGCTTACCAACATGAAACTGATGGGCAGACGGAGAGAGCCAATGTAACTATGGAACAGTTCTTACGTTGTCTAATCACTCAACATCAAGAATCCTGGTTGGATGTATTGGGAGCGGCTGAGTTCGCATATAATAACTTGATCCATACTTCCAGGGGCACCATGCCATTCTTTGCTATTTTACAGCCAACACCCTAGAACGCTTCCTTTGGATTTGGTACCTGCAGTGGATAGCCCAGCCGTCCAGGGGTGCTTACGTGATTTTGCTGCTTTAAGGGAGCAGATTGGTGAATACCTGGAGACGGCTCAAAAGCAAGCAAAACTCCACGCTGATCAGCGTCGTACCCAAGCACCTGATTATCAGCCTGGGATGTTGGTATGGTTGGCGTCAAAAAACCTTTGCATTCCGGGTCGCAGGTGTTTGTTGCCTCGTTTTGTGGGGCCGTTTCCTGTTAAAGAGGTACTCAATCCTCTTCCTCTGTTTCTTCCCATCCAGCTCCTGTTCTGGTCCAAGGGGTTGAGGAGTATGAGGTCAATGCCATCTTGGATACCAAGATCCTGCGTGGGGTTCACTATTATCTTGTTGATTGGAAAGGTTATGGTCCGGAAAATAGTACCTGGCAGCCTGAATCTAACCTACATGCCCCGGTTCCTTTGTCTTGATTTCTTGCTTATCATGCTGGGGAGGTATCTTTGGGGGAGGAAACTGTCACGGTTCCGCCCTGATTGAGACCCTGTGTCTTCAGATCACCTTTCCCACATGCTGGGCAATCTGCACACAGAAGTAAACACCCTCTTGTCTCCAAGAAGTCTGCTTTTCTGACCTGACCCTTTAGGATTAAACAGCGCAGGATGCCGCCTCACACAATGGCTTCGTCTGCGCACACTCGTTCTTTCAGAGAACGCTATGGGTTGTCATGGAAATGCTGCCTACCAATGCACAGACGTTTACTCCTTGGTGTACGGCGAGATACAGTGCGTGCAATCAGCTGTTCATGATTTAAGCTCCGCCCAACCCACACAGCGCTGCTTCTGAATTTGTTTCTGAAAGCTGCATTACGTTACAAACTCTTGAATCTTGGTGTTTTGACTCTTTGGCCTGTTTATTGGACTCCCTGTTCTGTCTCCTGCCTGGTTTTAGGTTATTGCTGGTTTTGACTTAGAATGTTAATAGAAGCAAGAGACCAGGTGAATTACCCAGTCATACAGCCGCTCTCTGGAATCCCAATCTGGGTTTTAATTAATTATAATTTTCTCTGAACACTCAGTATAGACCTTAAAGGTGATTTGCAAAACAAACTCAAAAATACTGTTGATTTCCAACAATGATTTCATCTGTCAAATCAAAGTTTTTTGAAAAATAGAAGGTAGTCACTAGCAGTGTTTTAGTGAGGAAGAGTTTGCCACAAGTAACTTCATAAACAGACTACATTGTGCCAATGCAATTCGGAATAGATATTCCTTCATCAGGGCAAGTCTGAACAATATAAACATCACATATACATTTAAATGTTGCAAAAACATGTGAAATAAACGTATGAAATACATCAAATAAAAGTATGAAATGCATGTGAAAACATGTCAAAAATAACACAAAACATCATGTGAAGTAAACGTATGAAATTAAAACATACCCAGCAGTAATGTTTGCAGAAGCAGAAGGTGGACCGAAGAAAAAAATAGAAATAGGAAAACCAATCAGTGATAAGGTAAGCTCTGCTTCAGTGAAGCCATGTTAAGGAAAATGGTCATTTACCTGAAATAGGTAAGTAAAATGTAGCAAACAGAATCCGACCTGTGAATGTCAAAAAACGAACTGCTCCACCGAAATCAGCGAAGTGCATAACTCGGAAGCGCTGTATCTGTAAGCAGGAGGACGTGTTAATGTCTATCTAGGAGCCTTAGTAGTTAAAAGCGTTACTAAACGCATCGTTCCTTGCAGAGCGTTTATATCAAGCTTACCGTCACAGGGAACGGAGCGGAGCAGTACTCTCTCGGTCTGCCGGTAGCAGACTGACCTCGCCGCATCGGAGCGTTGCTGAGCAACGATGCTATATACGACACATGATCGTGGCTCCTCTAGAAGGGCGTGAGCTACGTGTCAAGGCTGCAATTAAGCAAGTAGGGTTGAATTTGATTGAAAAAAATATTTATTGAACCTCCCAGGCTTATGATTAGAAAACTAGTCGTAAGAAAAATAAACATTTTGCAAAACCAAAAATCATGGAAATAGAAGAAATACTCGAACCGAAAAACTGGGGCAATAGGATTTGATAATTTTCTAAACCATTACAAATAGAATAAAAAGACAAAACAGTGGTAACATAACAGAAAGGATAGAATTGAAAGTATACTACAACTATGACATCAGTCTTAGATGCATAGTCAAACACATGGCAATTTCTTACATTTTACATCGAAAAAAGGTATACATTGATGCTGCCAGAGGTGTTGTCAAAGAGGACGGCACCTTGGGTACTGGACGGGGGTCCAGGAAATGCAGCATGCTAATCAAGTATATAGTGTGTGTTGTATAGACACATGCACATGTTAAACAGAGGATACCAAAACAGTTTAAAGTTAACACCAACAATAATGTCATGTGAGCCATGGTTCCACTATACCTGAATGTAAATCCAAACAGATTCATCCAACCAGAGGAAGTAACATACAATTAGAGAAAACAATTAGAGAAAACAGTGAAAATTGATCTCCTCGTTTAGTCCATTAGGCACTAAACTACCAGGTTTGTCTATCCAGAAGGTCTCTCTGATATTCAGGCGTTGGCATAGATCTTCATGAGGATTGTTTTTGGTTAGTACCTCCAAAATCACAAATCTTATCTGTGTCACATTATGTCCATTGGCCACCCAATGTCGTGCCACGGCTGAATTCATGTTCGCGTTACGGATACAGGACCGATGTTCACCCCATCTCCCATTACTACCTAAAACTTCTAAGGAAAATCAGACGCCTGGTATGTGATCAACATTGCAAAATCCTGGCTAGAGCCACCATCCTATCTAGGATTGATTACTGTAATGCCCTGTTAGGTGGCGGCTGTGAAAAAGGTCTGCAAGCTCTGAAAACAGTGCAACATGATGCGGTTCGCATCATAAAGCAAGTGCCACAAGGAGAACATATTTGTGAATATCGAAGATCACTCCGTTGGCTGCCGATCAGAGCCAGAATAATGTTCAAGACATTAGTCTTTGTGCATAAAGTAACTTACGACTCTGCTCCAAACTATCTTAAAGGAAGAATCATCTTCTATCGTCCGAATCGAAGACTGGAATTGAGCAATATGATGCTACTAACATGCCCTCGCACCAAGAAAATGAAAAGAAATGGCACATTCTTTGCTTACAGGGCTTCTTTGGTGTGGAATGCCCTTCCACCTGACTGAAGTCTGAAAACGTACCTATTCGAATAAACAAACAGGATAACTTGCTTCTAGCCTATGAGCTCTCTAATGTCTTATGCCTCTTCATTCTGTCCTGCGTATATATGTGACCCAGGCCCTGATGCTTGTCAAGTTACCGGCGTGTTATAAAACAAAATAAAAATTAAAAATAAGACCAGAAGCAACCGATTGTGGGTCTCCTTCCCCTTGATGCAGTGGGCACAATTGGATTACAGCTCATGCTCAAAGGCCTCATCTCCCGGAACCTGATGGTGCCTGCATTGCCAGATAAACAAGCAGATAGATGCCCCTTTGCTTTCATGAGTCTAAGCCAGGGTGATTGCCTGATGCTGTGGGATAATGAGTCCCTGGTTGAAGCGCCAGGGGCCTGTGCTGCTTTTGATCCTCAACCGCACCACCAAACTTGCCTCCCAGTCCTTCTTCGATGGCTGGCCTCTTTCCGTTATGATTTTGTATGCTTTTCTTCAATTTTCATTCTCCCGTGGGAAATCTCAAGCCGACCCCCTCCTCGTAAGCCAAATCCTGTGCCTGAGGATAACATGGCAACAATGCAATGGCTGGTTCAGTGGATCCCAATATTTTTTAATTGCTCTGGCTTGGATCCTCATCCTGGAAATTACAGAAACATCAATAATCTCTCATCTCAAGGGTCTTGGAATACCTTCTGTACAGGTGTGTCATTGCTGGAACAGAAGGGGGTCTCCAAACTAAGTGCACAGTGACCACCTCTGGAAACCGGCAACCGAGTTGCTTTTTCCGAAGCCGGGTGTTGCTCTTGTGACACTCTGACACTGCTGGTGAGTCCTTTCTTCATTTGTTTCTTCAACCCTGGCCCCCCTCTTCATTACCAATGGCCTTCTGTGGCTTGAACTCCACCAGAACTCAAGAAACCACTCTTTGGGACACTTTCACAAAAGCTAATGCGTTCCCACCAAAGACTGCCCCAAATCTGCACAACATGCCCCACCTGGTCTCTGTAAAGTTTCTGGGCTTGCTTACTTGTTACTTCATTTTGTATTCTAGGAAAGACTCTTTTCTGAACTTGTTAAATTACGGTGCCATTTATTTTGCAAAGTTTACTTACCTGTAAGTGTAGCGATTTATCTGTTGCCTTTTATTAAATAAAGATGATATTTTAATACAAATATAGTGTGTGGACATTCTCTCCCTCTTGTATTTGAAAAGTGCGTGCTGTACCTAAGAATCACCCTTCTCCACCACCAGAGAATTAGGCCTGGACTGCTCTCCTACACTAGAGCTTGCTGATCTTGAGGTAATCACTGGCATCCCCTAAGTCAGGAAGACAGTTCTAGAGACCCTAAGACACACATTTTCCAGCCACGTATTAATAGTGAGCAAAGCCCTACAGCCCCACAGAGAGGCAGCAACTTTGCAGTGACTATAAGATGAGCTGCCGGTATCCCAGTCACTGGAAATAGTGGAACACAAGAGTCACAGGATTAATTTAATATTGTATGCAACGGGTCATGGGGGATATGAAGCTTTGGCAAGTTCAATATAGTTAGTATAACATCTAACCAGAAAGCTCTAAAATCTGGGGCATACCAATGTATATGGCATAGGACCCCATATTCGCCAAAACCCCTCCAACACTTGTGACTAAAGGAAGAGGAGAACCTCGGGGGATTTGACAGAGTATGGTTATTTAAATTGTTTCTACTACGACTGAGAAATGGCACTGATCTCAAATGTCCTTACCGCACCACAACAACAATCTCACCTCACACTCTCAGACAAGAAACATGCCTTTTTAATCTAATATTTTCATTATATTTAAAATAATAAATCAAGGAGTAAAAGGTAATCCCTAACTCACAATGCTGGGGTAGTCACCCACAATACTACAAACGACTACTGGAAGCTTGTCTACAAAAAGGAAAACTCAACATGCCTGCTGTTGTCTCACTAACATTTTCATTCAAAGTACAATATCGAACACCATTCCCATAATCACTCAAACATCCATACATATATAATCAAATATGCATTTTTATTCTGATAGATATGTTAAAACAGTTAATTGTGCGTTACACTAAAATGTTTAGTTGGGTTTGAACCAAATCTACTTTGAAATTTGAACAATGCAGGGTCGAAGAAACATGTGAAAAACAAGAATAAATATAACAATTCATCTTCTATGTATAGGCTGAATATAATTTGACAGTTGTAATGAGAGAGAAACCCTATCTCAATGGCATCTTCTAATGTCTGTGGACACTCAGAACAAAATATCCCTCACTCTATTTTAAATTAACACATAACTCTGATGAAGAAGTTCAGTAATATGGGGACAATACTTGTATTGTGCACTTATCAAACTGTATCAGCAACCTACTTTATCTAATGAGAAAGAGATTAGTTCCTGATACTTCATAAAATAATTAAAAAACAATGTCCACTAAGTTATGTTGCAAATGTATGGGGATCTGGGCAAATATTGTTTTAGATCGACACCTTTGCCTTTGGATATAATTAACGTGACACAGTCAGTGTCCTGACCTTGTCCGGAGGGCATGCAGTCCTTTCCAAGCCAATTGGTGAGTGAGACCCTTTTGGGAAGAACCCCATTCCCATCATTTTAAAAATGGGGTTGGTGTTAACAAAGAGAGCCTCTATGCTTTCCCTTAACCACGTGTCAACTTGCCTTGCATACAAGCAGTATCTCATCCTTGTAACACAAAAAGCTGGTCAAATATTTTCCTCTCCTTGCAGGATGACCCCTTTTATAGGGGAAGAAAACCCATGGAGAAGGGAGACATCAGTGGCCAACATCCTGGCAAGAAGTGTGTAAAGACTGGAGGGGGTTATCTGTACTCCTGCCCTATATATGGGGGAGTAGAAGCTCAGAGCACCCCAGCCAAGATTCTCTATTGTTGGTAGCAATGGACAAGCAATCAAGGCTTATCGCTCAGGATGTGATGCAGGCTGGTTCTTAAGTACAGTGCAGTCCCCAATCCCCCACAAAGGAATGTCCGCACACTATGTCAGTGATAACACAGTTCTTTATATAAATAAGGTTCAGAATATATACATATACAATAACACACTTTGTGCTCAGGCAATGCTAAAATGATAAATATGTACAATATCTATGTGGTGCCACAGTTGACTCTTGACTCTTTTAAAATGCACCAACTGCTGACAGTTGTAAATGGCATACAAGTCTAATAGCAATGTGAACCAATACTAGACATGGGAGGAAAACAAGTTGGGTTAGACAATTGGCAGAATACTGGGTCCCTACCGCAAGACACAGTTCTGTGTGAGGATCCCCCCGCCGAGCAACCTGTAAATAAGATACACTGACAAGCCCAGTCCATATATTGTTTAGCAGAGTCTTGTTCCCTTCTAAAAGTGTTCTACTACCCTGATGTACCTGGTTAAGCAAATTCTTTGACGAGTCGTCGACGGATCGTTCTTGAGTGAACTCCCTTTAAGGCAGGAGCCATGGATCGTTGAGATTCCTTGAGGAAAAGGTGAACAATGTCGTTGAGGAAGAAGCTTCGGTCCTTGTGGTGCTCATCGATGATCGGTCATGGACGTCCTGCGAAGATGAGGCATGCGGTACACATCAATGACGAGAGTTTGTTACCTCAAAGCAAATCAATGAAGAACGTAGGCCCAGCAAGGGCGTGGGGCATAAGCATTTGGCGTTGGCGATCGGGACTCGACCACGGCTGCCTTTCAGATCTTCCTCTGCATCTTTGTGGATGTCAGGTGGCGGGAAACCCACTGGCGGATTCTCCTTGCTTCATTGGCAACCTTGAGTTTCTCCAGCAGGAAAAAGCGGTCGGCGGTGATGAGCAAGGGAGTCCTTGATTCAAAAGTGTCTTAGGCAATGGAGCGTTGCGGCTCCTGTCGACAAGGTTGCATCGGTCCTCCGAACCTCAGTCGACGGTGATGGTCGTTGACATTCTCGACTTCGTGGCACTTCACTTCAGATTCCTCGGTGGTTCCCGTCTCCGGTCGGCAGCCTTTCAAGGACTGACTTCCAGGGAGCCTTGGTGAAGGTTTGCTGGTGCACGATGTTCCCTGGTAGCTCGTGAAGAGGTCTCCTAACCAGGTCCTCTCTTGGATCAGTTCTTGGAGACACGACAGCTTTTGGATTGCGTCGAAGGAAAGCAGCAGCAAAGCCTTCTTCTTCCACCTGGGCTTCAAGGATAAGCAACAAGTTTTGACTTCAGCTTCTGAACAATTTCACTAAGTGAGAGGTCCCCAGATATACTGTTCTGTCGCTCATTCACACTGCTGAGCCATGCCAAGGCAGCCAATCATTCAGAAGGGCATTTAGCAGGCAGGCAGCCAATCCGGCTCACAGTGCATTCAGGCCATTCTTCTCCATCCAGATGCACAAGGAATGTTGATTGGGCAAGCACCCAGCCATTCAGCACTCCACACTGCATTCATACCAGTTTCGGGCAGGGCTGTCTCAGTCATTGTGTCACACACCACAAACCAGACAACCATAACATGAAATGTATATTTGTCACACACTCCATTCACCCAGGTCCCACCCCAAGGGTGTACCCACAACATACAGTCATTGGGAAGGGTCCAGCCAGTCTGGCCTGTACTTCCCCACAATACCATATATGGAACTTCCACCCAACAGCCAGTCAGGAGAAGGGACAGAGTCAGGGCTTCCCAGGACTTTGGGAAAACAAGGTAACAGGCAATGGAAAGCAAGAGGCCACAGGGGCCATCTTGTCTTCCATCAAGATTCAACGGATTCCATTGGCAGGGCCTGGGTACCCAACATGGAGGATACTCAGAGCACCTGTCAATTCAGCATGGAGCTGCAACTGCCCTGCTCTGTGGGCCACACATAGGTGCCCAAAAACACACTGGGGGTACAGGGTTGTACCCCCACCCATGGGTGTGATAGTGGTTTCCCAAGGGTCTGTTCACGATAACCAAAAAGAGGAAGAGCTGCACTGGCAGGAGTCAAAGTGGACTCCTGTGCAGAAAATAACCCACAACACACATGATAAAAGGAGTACAGGACAAGAATTTCTCCAATGCATTTCTAGCATCACAAAGTGACCCTGACAGTTGGAGTGAGGTTGTACTGAAGGGACTGAACTAATGCACATGGCATGTGCATCCAGAAGCCAAGAGCAGGAGATTCAGGAGCTAGAGCTCCTATGCGGCACCCCTGCATGCAGTGCAATGCACCGCAACCATGGCCCACCCAGAGTGGGAAAAGACGCAGGCCCCTCGGTGACCAGAAAACCCTCAAGCCTAACAAAGGGCTGCCACAGGGGCAATCAGGACAGACCCCTCATTACACAAACTGGGACACTGCAGAGCCTCCATTGCCAAGCCACTGCAGTAAAGCTCAGAGCAAGTGGTTGGGACTTAAGGGCCATGCAATGCTTTGCATGTCTGTAGCCCTCCATGGGTGAAGAAGACAGTGCTATACTGGCCAGGGATGGAGAACCAATCGACAGAGGGTGGTCTGATCTAGGCCTCCAGAGGAAGGTGGTTTGGGCCTTGCTGCACTCTGGCAGAATGAATAACACCATTTGACCAGAATGAATATACCCTGCCTATCCCTAGATAGAGGAGAACACAGCTACATACTGTATTCATATGGAATTGGTGGCCTACCAAGCTGAATGGGTCCATATCCACGTACGGAACAGTGTCTAAAAATCCAGATGCTTAATAATTCCAAAACTCCCAGAAGACTTGATAGTAGGAAGCAGATTTCCCTGATTCTGGGAGTGGATGGATTCCCTCTGCTAACAGAAACACGGCCGGTAGGACAGCCTTATGTACCCAAAGGTGAATCAGGCAAACCTTTGCTATGCCTCTGGCAGCTGGCGGCATATCTCACATCACTACCCCCACAAGATCTCAGGGTCAGGCACTGCAACCTGACCTGGATTCAGGAAAACCAGGGGGCTGGGCTTAGTCAACTAGCATACATGGAGAGAGCTTAAAGGAAAGGCTGAAGGTAAATGACAAGGTCAGCCTCTTGGCCATGTCAGGAGGGGATACAAACCCCTCTCAGTCGTATGGTGGATGCCCTTTTGGGAAGTACGCCATGTCCATCATTTCAAAAAAGTGGTGGCACTAACAAAGAGGGCACATGTTATTTTGCCCTCTCTATATGCCAAGTTGAATGGAAGAAGTTTCTGTGTGCATTACCCTGTGCCAGTGACACAAAATACTGGCCAGGTATTCTCTTCTCCTTGCAGGATGAACCCTGTTATGGGGGAAGAACAGCCACAGAGAAGGGAGACATCAGCAGCCCACATCTAGAGGTTATCTAGAAGAGAACCCGCTGATGTGGGTGAGGATGTATTGAAGGGACTGAATGCCAACGTACAGGCAGAGAACCTAAAGCCTGTGTTGCATGAAGCCAGAAACCAAGAGTCAGAAAGCAAGGAGCCAGAGCTCCTACCTGGAGCCCCGTTCTGTGCAATGCACACCACCCATGGCCCACAAGAAGTGGGAACTGCCCTGGACCCCTAGAGCATCAGGAAACTCACAAGCACAACAAAAGACTTGCCTCAGGGATGGTCAGGACAGACCCTCCTTTCACAAACTGGGAAACTGTTCATCCTCCATTGCTGAGCAGTGGAAGCACCACACAGAGCAAAGGGACGGGTGTAAGGGGCCATATTGTCCAGGACAGAGAACCAATCCAGTGAGGGACAGGAACCTAAAATGAGGGACATAAAACAGGAAGGTTGTTCAGGTGAGGTCAGAGGAGGTGGTGGTGAAGGACCAAGAATCCAGCAACAGTAAGGAGGACAAGACAGAGTGTTGATGTGTTTTTTTTCCAGCAGGTTAGTCATCGGATAGTGAGTTAAAGTGGTACTGCAGTATGAGTGGGAGTAATAGTGTGGCAAGTGAGGTTAGGTTAGTTAGTGTAAGGAGTGACTGTGAAGTGGATCTTAATGAGTGAAAGGTGTGTGGCTGAGTGGAAGGTAAAATAGTAGAGTTTGGAGAGGGGAATTGTAGTGTGGAGAGGGAATTGTATTGTGGAGAGAGGAGTTTTAGAATGGAGGGGGGAGTCATAGTATAGGGAGGAGAGTTGTAGACTGAAGGCAGGAGTTATAGTACTGAGATGGGAGCAGGAATGAAGGGAATACCAGAAGTAAGATCAAAGGAAGAGCCAAAGCATAGTAGGAGTGAATAGCCTCAGAGGGACAGAAGAGGGAGGCAGAGAGTAGAGTTTCAGTGAAGGGGGGTTGGGGTTGGGAACAGGAAAGCAGCGAGAGAGAGAAGGGAACATTTGATGTAGAGGGATAGGAGAGGGGTGTACATGGACGTGATTAAGACCATAGTGCATTAAGCATAGTGTCTGGAAGGAACGGTTCAATGCCATCATAGACCGCTGACCAATATTAGGGTATGTACATCTAAGAAGCCCCAAATAGAGACTAGATAAAGCACTAGTCTTTAGGTACATTCACTCTAGAATAAGGAATAACCTAGACAATAGGGTTCAATCTTCACTAACTACTAATTTGGGGGTCAGAGACAAATGGGTTAGGGAAGATGTGCTTTTCAAGATGAGAGAGAGAAGAACAGCCCTAGTTCCCATTACAGAAATACAAATGCAATCCTTGAATTGTCTTTGGGTCTTGGAGTGTTCTTTCGGCTATCTGTGACATTAATAATTCATCACTGGCAAAGACAAGTATGGATTCTTGGGCAATATATTCTTAAATATACTTGGACTAAGTTTAAATTATGGGACAAGTCACCCTTCTCTATAGGTAATGGAATCACATTTTAATAGAGTGAGGAATATTTCACTTACATTGTGGTTTGTTGAATTCAATTGGATGGATAGGATCAACCTTTATGACTTTTCAGGGCCTCTCTGTGGTTATGGCACTTCCCAGTAGTTGAGATTGACAATCAGTAGGTTTCCAGTTCATCTGATTCTTTACAGCACCATAGGGTCAGGTTAGAAAGTGTCCTCTACTCTGGTCCATACATGTTTCAGGCAGTCAGACAATCCAGCAAGTCACGATTTTGTGTACAGTTAGAGTGAGGAAGGGATCCCACCAGGGAAGGATCCCACCTGAGTTAGAGTGAGGGTCCATAGCATCATTTGAAGATACTTATGTATTGGGTGATTTCTGTGAATGATTCCATTATCTTTCTCACACCAGGCAAAAGACAGGCCCCTTATGTCAATTGGTTAATTGAACTTGATTTGTCTTAGGGTATGTCTCTGCTGAAACTAGCCCTCCCTTAGGAGTGAGGAATCAATATTGATCTGGAATATTTACTTTTCAAATAATTCTCTTCATGAACATGTGATATTCGTCAAAATGACATATTCAAAGGCATTCGACAGGGTTGAATGGAGGTTCATGGAACTCACCCTTCAGAAGATTGGCTTCGGGACACACATCAGGGACTGGGTGGCCGCGTTATACAGGGCCCCAAAGGCCAGAGTCCAAGTGAATGGTAGATTGTCAGACCCATTCCCCCTATCACGGGGAACAAGGCATGGATGTGCACTCTCCCCGCTGATCTATGTCCTAACTATGGAGCCCCTGGCAATAGCAATCAGAACACACACAGACATCAGGGGGATCAGGAGAGGTGATGTAGAATTTAAGCTCTCCCTGTTTGCGGACGATATCCTGGCCTACCTGGTGGACCCAAGATCCTCACTCCCCCCCCTCCTGTCCCTGCTGACCGCATTTGGGCGCTTTTCAGGCCTAAAGATCAATACATCTAAATCAGTCCTCCTCCCCATGAGAACTCGGGACCTGGGCCTGGACTCCCGGGGCAGTCTGGGGGGAATAGCGGTGTGGAAGACCTCTATTCGATACCTGGGGATCCTTTTAACCAGGGACCTATCCAATCTCGCCCCCGCTAACTATGATCCCGTTATATCACAGGTCACCGCCGATTTAAGGAGATGAGGCTCCATGATCCTGTCCTGGTACGGCAGTATGACGGCAGTGAAAATGAATATACTTCCGCGCTTACTATACCTCTTCACTGCTCTCCCCACCAGCGTCCCCGACCAGACCTTCAGGGTTCTTCAGAACGCGGTGCGCGAGTTCATATGGCAGGGTAGGACCCCGTGGACTGCGAAGGCCATCCTTACCTTACCTAGAGAGGAGGAGGGGTTCGGGCTGCCTGACTTCCACCTTTACTTCCGCGCCGCCCAATTGTGGGTCCTCCTGGAACACATGAGGGAAGGGATGGGCACATACTGGTCGTACCTGGAGGACATGGATGTGCACCCACTCAAGGTACGCAACCTCCTATGGGCCCCACACAAATTCATCCCGAACAGACTCAAATCTCACCCAACACTGGGAGTTCTCTGGGCAATCTGGCGGGAGGGCCCCCAGACGGCACATCTGATATCATGGCCGTCCCCGATGTCATCCCTTTGGGGTCACCCCCTTAGACTGGGAAGCAGGGGGTTCCGTAATGCACAGTCCTGGTCAGATTCAGGGATGGAATGGGCTGGACAAATGTTTAAAGAGGGAGAATTCCTGCCATATGAAGATTGGAGGGATGCCCTCGGACGGGAGTCAATCTCCATATTTGAGTACCTCCGCTTGAAGGGAATCTTATGTGATCAATCATGGGGCCAAAGTCTAAAGAGACAGATGACCCCCTTTGAGAAACTACTCGATACTGCGACCTCGAGGAAGGGGGCGGTATCTGCAATGTATAAAATTTTGAACACTGATGACCTGGGGAGAAGGAGGGGGTTCTGTACTTTTTGGAACAAACTGGCTGGGGAAGAAATCTCGGAGGACTCCTGGTCGAGGATATTTAAAATAGCATTCCACGGGAACCTGTTCACAGCGGACATGGAGCACAACTTTAAGATCCTACAGGGGTGGCACAGAGACCCCATCAAACTGTCAAAAATGTTCACAGGAATATCCCCCGCCTGCCCGAGGGGATGTGACCAGGTAGGCACGAGGGGCCACATGTGGTGGCACTGCCCGAAAGTGCAAGCATACTGGGACAGGGTAAGGGGTTGGATCGCTGAAGTCACAGAGGAACTGCTTCCCCATAATCCCCTGACAGTGCTGCTGGGCCTTCCCCCAGAGGACACGGATGTATACAGATACCCGAGAATGTGGGAAACAATGCTGAGGGCTGGGAGGGTGGCCTTGGCCCAGAAATGGAAAAGCAAGGAGATCCCGCAAAGGAGGACTGGCTACTAAAGGTTAAAAACATGTTTTTGATGGACAAATTAACGGCGATGATAAACAATGACATGAATTCTTTCCAGGCTAACTGGTACGGGGTGCAGCAGATCTGGGGATGGGAGGTCCACTGATTCTCCGGGAGGGAACATGGATGGAAAAGGGCGCCCGGGGGACAGCGGATGACATACAGCCAAACATGCAGTCGAAATTCTCGCTCTTTCCCGAGTTCCGGTCACACAAAGTGTGCAACGCGTCTCCCTGTAAAGGGGGTTCTACTGGGACTAAGTTGTTGGGGGGGAGGGTTTGTCTTCTTGGGAGGATGAGGGGGGAGGGGCTCTTTTTCTTTTCCTTTTTGGGCCTGTGACTTGTATACTCTATGGTAAAGCTTTCAGCCCGTTTGTTATATTATGAAAATGCTAATAAAACAAAGTTTAAAAACAAAAAAATTACATATTCAGATTTGGTGATCTCATTCATGTTTCTGCTAATTCATGCATGATGACATTATTAAAATATGCAAATTTAACATGTCATATATTTTAACATATCTTTGTATATGCATTTGATCCATGTTTTTTCTGCTGAATCCAGATTTGAATTAAGTTTTCTAATAGGGAAAACGGCTCAGAAAAGTTATCTAGTAATGTATTCCTAATTGTCATTTGTCCTGGGTCCTTTTTAAATGGACTTTATTCTGTACATTTTTAGCTGACGTGCATTTTTGTGACCTAGATCATGTGTTGACAGACACCATCTGCTGAACAAAGGATCATTTTAATATGCACCCTAATGGAACTGATGCACATTCTTGGTAAAACCTAATGATTTCCAAAGTTAGGGTACATGGACCACTTCTTTAAACATTCACTTATTAGTCAACCAGACAAACACCAATACCTACTATAATAGTCTTTCAGATTAAATAAAAAGGCAAGACCATGTTCTAGCCAATATAAAGCTTGCATTTAAGCTTTTTCTTTTTTTAAAGTTTGTAAAAAGGGCCCATTGTCTTCAGTAAACAGGCACGCGTGATTGGACGTTGTGATGTGTTGTCTCAAGAGCAGGTAACCTTCATTGATGTCTTGCTGACATGCTTTTGTAATACTAACTGTAGGATGCACAGATATCGTACCAGGTGTTAACCTGATGCGAAGTGTAAGATATTGTATTGAGGTTCGGTGGCCTCTGGTCTCTTGAAATGTGCATTTGCAAATTTCTATGAGTGATTTATGACTACCCAGGATGCAAATGTCAAGTGGGTCTCCTCATTAAGGCTGCCAGCCATGATTTCTGTGCTCATTTACTTAATGAAACAAGTAAACTCCATACTTCAGAATCCCTTGTGATGCCATTCCTCACACTCCATTGGCATGCCATAGAAATGGAAAACACCTTTTCAAAGATCACGTTCCTCCTTTGTTCACTGCAACTTTTGAGCTAACCTGTCACACTGTCCAGCTTTCTTTCACTTAACTATATTTCAAATATTTAGACTTTAGATGATCTCTAAGGTGAAGGAGCTTTTTGCCACTGGGTATATCATTAAAGAAATCCAGCAATGGCTCTTTACATTCATAATTTCCCTCACATGACCCTCTATCTATTATCACACCAGAAGGAAAGAACACTGACAGAAGAGTATTGTAAGTTTAAAGACAGATACTTGTTATAGAGCTTCCCATGGAGGGACTGTACTGTACATCGGAAATCATAGTTCTGAACAAAACATGCCCCTCATTTTTTTTACTGCACTTCTGGATGCCTATATGATGTTATCTGATTCACTTCTTCAAGAAGATGATGAAATAACTGTGTGACATCTGAAATCTCTGAGGTCACAAATTGAGTACTATACGAGGTTCATCAACAAGCTCCGGGTTGCAAATGATACGCTGCAACTTAAGTCAGACTTTCCCGTGTCTTGACATACACATACTGATGTGTACAGTACAGTAGAGAGCACAGCAGGTAATTGTTTTAATAAAATATTCTGCATGACAAAACTCATTGTACAGTGTGACCTGGCCATGTCAAAAGAGGGCAAGATCCAATTTCAACAGTGGGTGGTATTCTGTTATTTACTTTTAAAGAAGCTACAAAGGTAGTCTGAAAGTCAGAAAATAATGTCAGTTTATCAGACAGGGTTCAGGTATGTCTGTAATACATTGGTCAATGGCTGTTGGTTAAATAATATGTAGCATCAGGTTGGCTCTGGTCATGACTATTCTCTTTTTATTGCTTATCTTGACTTCCAAGCTGCATCTGATGAAGTTGATAGGGGCATACTTTGGCCTAAATTACCTAACTGGGGCATGCCTTTGTGCCCTTTGACGCTTCTTGTTAACCTATATTCAGGTGAGACTAGATTATGCAGGTTTGTTATCTTCTCCAGTTTCAAACTCCACAGGGTTAAAATCGGGTTGTGTATTGGCCCTAGCTCATTTTAATGTTCGCCTCAAAGATCTAGGTACTCCTCTTCAAATAGCTCGAAATTACCCACCCAAAGTAGGGCCTTACAACTATTTATGGGTAGCATATGCTGACAATTTGATTATGTTGGATCAAGCAATGATTGACTTCAATATACTATAGATTCCATCCGGGCTTTGTATTTGGATAATAATCTCCACGTTAATAAATCAAAGTAAATTTGCTCTGCTATTTTCTACAAATCCACTCGCTACTAGATTGTTTACTGGTTTCTAGCCAGTTATCGACTTTCTGAAATCAACAAAATTAAGGGGTCCTTTTCAAGGCTGATCTGATATAATCCAATCTTAGTGTGAGGAGACTCTTTAGTCTCATGCATCTTTGCTTTCTCTTTGCTTTTTTGAAGTGGATAATCTCTAAATTCTCTTAATTTAGTGAATGTATAAATGCATGTGTGGCACTTGCGATTTTCCTCTATTAGTTTAAGACCTAATGGTCAATTCTGGTTGGTCTATCTTTTAGTAGTCCAGATGGCTGTGGTCGGCGTGTTCCTAGTCCTGAACACTGGTCTTAAACTAATAAAGGAAAATCGCAAGCGCCACGCATGAAACATGTGCCGGATTTAACATTTAATGAATACATTAATAACTATTTTTAACGTATATATATCTCATTATTGAATCTTCAACTTAGAAAAGGACAACAGCTGGGGACTTTTTGAAAGGGAATCTGTGTGTGTACTACACTGGTACCCGACACCCAGAGCAAGCTAGCTATGGTGGCACACGGTATAGCCACTGTACCCGTGGGAACGAGAGCAGCCCTACAAATAAATATTCTTGAACCAGGATAAGTGCACTCAGCATTGTAAACGTGGACCCATATGCCCAATCGGTTTGTTCAACAGCATTAAGTACTTGGGATATCAGATAAAAAATGCTTTTACAAAGACATTCCCTATGACTGACACATTTACAACATTTGTTCCCATGTTAGTTTTTGTGAAAACATTTCACCTTCAATTAATTCTTTTTGTATCTGCCATTAGTTACGATTTATATGCAAAAATACGACCCATTTTGTTGTATGGATCATAACTTGACCTCAATATTATGAAGAAATATTATAGTTAAAATGGTATTACATTTGCTGAACATCCTTCCGATACAGACTATAAGATCAGAATTAAGGTTGGTTTCCCGATAAACCAGATTTATGTTATGTAGGCAAACATTTTTAGAAAAGATATGGACAGCAGAATCTAACAGATTATTAGTTCAAGTTTATACCTTGTTAGATAAAGTCCAAAACTGGTACTTCTCACAGTTTTATAAAAGCGTCTATATGAGTAATATGGACTATACATTTATTAATTCCGAAGACTTGACTCTATGTAATTAAGAAAAAAAATTGTAGTACTAGACACATTTCTTTTTTCTGATTTTGTTGTTTATTTTCCAGGGGTTCTATGTCATGAAACCATAATATAGTATTGGTTAAGGAGTTGCGAAGTAGCAAGATTTACACATATGTATTGATAGCCATGCATTACACAATGTTAGAAATATTTATTTTAGAACATGTGTACATAATATCAATGGGCCGCATTAGGACCCTGGAGGTAGCCGTGCCCTTGTTAAGGGCATGGCTGCTGGCCGGTAATTATTTTTTTCCGGTGCCCAGAAAAGGGCAATAATCGGGTCATGCCGACCTTGGGGGGGCCCGGTTATTTCCCTTTCCTGGGCTCTGGAAAAAAACACTCCCCATTCTCATTCGAGCCCCATAGGGCTCAATGGGAATGGGGAAGATGCTAACAACAGGCCCGGTAATGACGGGCCCGTTGTTAGCAACTTGGACTGCTAGCGTGACCCGCTAAGGACACCTTGTTGAACCCTCAACAAGGTTAGTCTAAACTCACCATGACCACTCTGGTTTCAGAACTCTTTTGGGTTTGAGCCTTTTTTTTTTTTAAACTCACACAAATCTTTCTTATGTGTCTTTCTGCAGATCAATTCTGAACTAGGATCTGACTTTCAAGAAGTGCATGGAATTCATTTCTTACTTAAATGTGCTTTTTCGTCCTGATGAAGGCCCTAAAAAATTATCTGGGAGACACAAGGGAAAAGTGTACTCTAAGATGTGGGGCCGAAACACTGAGTGTCGACACATGTTAAATGGGCGTTATTTTGTTTGATGTCCACCTGTTTGTTATGTTTTGTGGGATTTGAGTCCCAGTAGGGGGAATATCAGTAGTAGCTCTAGCGATTGATAAGTGTTCCTGCTTAGATAGGTACAGGATAGCCACAGGTAGTGGTTTGTGATGTGTTCGATTTTGACCACTTGAGAATACATAACATTGTTTCTGGTCTTTCAGTCTGGAACCAGGTACCTAGACTTTCACTGCTACTTATAAAATATTTCGTCTTTGCACTTTGATGCACCTGCACCTGTGTCTAATGTATTACTGTTTTCACTTTATTGTACTTTTGCATAAGAGACCTATGGTTTTTACATGTATTGTTGAGGAGATGTGATGACTATATATGTATACAATTCAAGAAGATTTTTAATAACTTCAGATCTGCCAGTAGATTTCTGTAATATATACGTAATAATTATTGAAGGCAGCAGAGTGTGCCGTTCTGCGCTTATTGGAGTATTGGAGAAATGAATAGACTTGGGCGTCGTTTTGAAGAATACCTACTCTTTGTGGTTGTATGGCATTACATGGGTGCCAGCTGACTGAGTGTAGGCAAAGGTCATGACAGGTGGGCTGGGTTTCAACCGTAGGAGTGGCTGTGTTGGGGCGGTATTGCAGGGAAGAGGTTCAAAAGTGAGGAGTGCTGGCATTGATCTTTGAGGGTGCAAGGCATAGAAGGCTGGAGCAGAAGGCATTAGTTGGCCTTCCTCAGGTTCTTCTTCTTGTTGGTAATGTGTGGTTATCCCAAACTCTTCTTCTCCCAATGTCTGTCGCAGGTTTCTTAGGGTCCCAACTACCTTTCTTTGGTTGCTATTACCTGTGATTTTCTTCAATATTTCTCTCCCTGTCTTGCTTTAATAGGTCCCTAGGTGTCGAAGGATCATGAGCATCTGGTGATAGGCAGAGTTATGAACAAGAGGCTTCTCACCTGTTGGAACTTGGGCTGTTCCACTCCTCTAATCTCCTTTCTGTGACCACCCTTCTCTCTCATCTTCTTCCTGATCTCCTCTCTCTGACCAACCTCCTCACTCTGATGGTATTATCCTCATTCTCTTCTATCTGTCCATTCTCTTTTCTCTGGTGTTCTTCTCCATTCTCAAACTGCCTTATGACTTCCTCCATCCCTAGTCTCCAAACTCTCCCCGAAGCCTTTTCATAAGCTCTCAGTGGCCACCAATCCTCTGTCTCCATCCTTCGACAGCACCAGTCACCAAACTCCTTCCTCCAAACTCCAACACCAAACTGTGTGGGAGCCTGAGTACATAAGGGGTGGTCACCTGTCCTCCTGTGCTGGAGCTTGGATGAGAGTCTGCAACTATGCTCTTAAATTAATGCTGCCTGTGATTGATTACTCTCTTGACCTTTGTCTGTGCTTACTTGGCTGAGTTGTGATTGGACCAATCCTTTATATGGTCCAGCCACCATTTTGGTTTTCATATTCTCTGTGTTGTGTGTTCCCCCATGTGTTTGCTTTGTGCTTAACTGCTTTGGGAAAAGCTGTCGCTGAATTTCATGAAGGTTGCCATGCCTCTGAAGAACTGCTGCTCTGTGTCTCCCAAGCTTTGGTTTGGTGAGGGGGCGCTACATTCAAGAGCCATGAGAGGTTTGCGGTCTGCACAAGTAACTCTTATGGATGGGTAATTAACTGACTCCCCAATCCGTGCATGAGGGTGCGAGGTTCATGGCCTGCATGAATTCATGGACCTTTCGTAGTTGGAAAACCTGTGCTGGAACAGTGGGTAAACAGGATTTCTCCCTGAGCCTCCCAAATGTGTTAGGGTTCCCTGCTAGGCTACCCACAACCATAACGAGGGACGGGGTTTGTTCATATGTAGTTTAGGCACCAAGTCAGATGTGGATGTGTCCTCCTGGGGACTTTCAGTCTGGCTAGTGAGAGCATTGCATGATCTTCCAGGAGGGGGGTTGTTGGTTGGCTGCATGTGACTGCTCCATGTCATGCCATGGTTGCAAAGGGAGGATTAGAAGGGAATCTTACGCATACTGCCACTGGGACTATCATCCTGTAACTTGACAATGTAAAATCAAATATGAATGCTCTATATCAGGCTGTTAAATTACTATGGAAAACAATCATGGCAGAAGAGAAGTGGAAATTCCCAGTTTCCTTTGAGAACGACAAAGTTACAAAATCAATACCAGCAGAAATGTTATCATTTTCGAAATGGTTTATAGGTGAGAGAAGAATGTATGATAGCTTGCAGGTTGAACACACACACACAGACACACACACATGCACACACACACACACGGCTGCTGCTTTGTCACAAATGTCTGCCCATCCTCCTCAGTGTCTCCTGTGTTCCTCTGAGCCTCACATTCCTTGTCCCTATTCTGGATATCTTTAGTGATTTCAATCTTCACCACAACCTCCTCAACCTCCTCAATGTCTTCTCCAACAAACGCCTTTGTATTCTCCCCCTCCACCTCCTTTGCCTCTCGTCCAATAACCTCCTTGCGACTCTTCCTCCACCACCTGACCTCTCCCCCTCTAACCTCCTTGTGTCTCTCCTCACCCGCCACCTTATTTTCTCCTCCTATCCCCTCAGCTTACTCCTCTGTACATTTATGTATCTCTTCTCCAACCACCCTTTCCCACAAATGTTCTTGCCTATCCTCCTTGCATTCTGCTGTTTTCTCCCCTGTCTCTTTTGCCACCTCCTCCAATATTACTTTAACCTCCATCTGATTACTTTCACCAATCTCCACTGTGGGCATCCCACCCATATGTCCTTCCAGCGCCGTTCTCTCCCTCCAGCTTCTGCAAGTCCCTTAGAACTGCTGCCCCAACCCTTCCTCTTGCTGTCTCCAAACTCCTTCCTACTCATCCCCCAGCTGCCATCCACATTTCTCCTAAATCCAAAACTGATAAACCGAGGCCTTAGATTCTTATATAGCCTTGGCCCCACCCTGCAGCCTTTCTTTGAGGAAAGTGGACTCTGGTGTGTAGACTTGGCATAAGGTGCTTGAAGTTGACATTTGGTGGGCCTGGGCAGGCCTCCAGTGTCTTCTGGACTACAGCCTGTAACTTGACATCTATTATTTAAGAAACCCCGGTCTGAATGATGAGGCGACATATGCACTAAACAAAATGCATTGTAATGCAACCATTCTGCTATCAGCAACCAATGTAATACTGGAGGTATATGCTTTCAATGGCCTAGCCTTCAAGCGATCCTGACTGGCATATTTTGTACCAGCTGAAGCCGGTGAATAGTGCCTTTAGGAATTCTCCAATATTCTGCATTGACTCAAGCATGGTGGAAATAAAGCGAACGTTGTGAGCAAATGAAAAAAGCCAGACATTCGCAGAGAAATTCCAAGATACAAAAAGCATGTAACACAACATTTTAAACCCCCACCTACTTTTCCCCTGCCGCCATGAAGTAGCGTGCTGCACTGGGAGTATAAACTTACCAACAATAAATAAACTTAACTCCTTAAAGACTTTCTTCCATTTTAGAAATGTCCTTTCTCAGTTTCTGTCAATAAGGTTTCTCAGCTTGACTTCATGAAGGTTGTATTTTCATAATATTTTAGGAATGTTCTGTTCTGGTTCTTGTTTGCTGCACCTCGTTTTATCTTCACAAAGGTTCTCATCTGCTCTATAAACTTTATCTCCCATTTCCTATGAACAGCATTACTCAGTACTTCACAAGAGTCTCATGTCCTTTACGAACTTCTTGTTCACCCTTTCTTGCAGTCAGTGTTTCTCTTACTTGATTTCTGAACTTTGGCTTCTTGTTGACTTCCATACACCCTAGGAACTTGTATACCACTGTTCTTGCATTCAGCATTTCTCAACTGTGGGTTCTTGTAGGAGTTCATATTCTCTGGGAACTATTTTCCCAGTTCCTGTATTTACCGTTTCTCAATGCATTTTTATTTATTTATTCAATGCATTTTATTCATTCATTTTCTCTAGTGCCAAGAAGCCGCCAAAATGGCACGTGTTGCACTATACAAGACCACTTTTTATGAAATCCCATTTAAGAACATGTCATTACATATCCACTCCAAATCCTAATGTGCTGCACATTCCTCGCTCCTCTGCCTTTCCACCTCCTTTTCGCACCGTCTCCGTACTTCGTTGCTCATCTGGTTTTGATAGGGTCTCCCCCCCACGCCCGGAGTTCATCCTTCCAGGCCCCTGTTGTGTCTCAGAATTCTCCTCTCCACTCCACTCCACTGTGGTGCTCAGTTCACACACCCCGAGTTCAACCGTTTGCAGGCAATGTCTAAATTCCTGTTGCACATATGCAAGGATATTATCCCTTTTAATCCACTCTTGTCGTCTTGCTAAAATAAACGTTACTAATGTCTTAGGCAAATCATCTCTTATTGTTATTGTACAATAAGACTTTGGGTTCAGGCGATTCCCCTTTTTAAAACTAGGTAACAAAATCGATTGTGCCCACGTGGAATATTACGGGTTTAAAGTAATGACCTAAGGACTACAGTAAGCAATGCATCCTAGAATGCCAGACCAAAATGGTTACAGAGATCAAAGTCTTCATGTGCCGTGGAGGTGACCCTATCAGCCTTAATGACAAGTACGATGAGTCTCGGATCGGGGTCAATCTCCTTCTAAATTACCTGTGAAATGTGGTATAGCTTCTCCACCTAAGACCTCTGAACATCTGGGCACAGATCATGTGGAAAAAAGTGCACACTATTAAGCTGCCTTGGAAACCCAGCCGGGTATCACTCCTGCCCATTAAGTGAAGTCCACCCTTGGACTAGTACACCTGATGGAGATGTTCCAGCTGAATCAGAATCCAGGTTCCTAAAGTGCTTCAGTCTAGTCCTCCTTCTCCACTGGCTCAAGATCATTCTCCCAGTTGCCTTAAATCCTGTCTCGGTCCCCCCCTGTGTGTGTTGTCACCTCCTTATAAGGTGTTGAGATTTCCTTGTTCTTCACTGAGGCCTGATTGATGTGCATCTTTATGGGAGAACTGTTTTACACTTTTACCTGTGGCAACAGATGTGCCTCCTCTGCATGTTTTATTTGTAAATGTTTATATGTGTCAGCTTTTGTCACAGTATGTTCCTCCGGCATCTCTGTCAACTGCTTGAGTTTGCTGCTCTGAAAGATGTGTCCCAGAGCAGTAAATAACCCTTTTCATGCCACTGCTAGAGTGACTGAAGTTTAATGATGTGTGCAAGGCCTTTTGCTATTCATAGTGGTGTCTGTGCTATGTTGTTTTCCCTCCAATCCATTTTTTGGCTGCTGTTACTCAGACCTTAAGTGACATATGTGTGGCTTGTGGTATCAGTATTCTTGAGACATGCTTTGTATATTACACATATTCCTCCCTAACTCTGAAGCAGTCTAGGTCCACCCTGATTAATGGGTGTTGGACTGTGTGACGAATCACAGTATTTGTCCCTCCTGCCCAATGGGGAGAATATTGCATGCAGGGTAAGCCTAACTGACATCATCACACCTGGTGGAGGCGGACCTGAAACAGATCACAGAGCCTGTGACATTTAAGGGAACGAAGAACGCCAGTGCGGGAGCTGGAGGCCCAGCGTATGCAACAACGAAGAAATCGTTGTAACTAGAAAGAAAGAAGCCATGTACCCAGTGGTGGCATGACCCCAACTGCAGCGTGGTGTACCGGATGCCCAAACAATGATGTCAAAACCACTGTTGCTGGAAGTGTGAACAGCTTCCCTTTCCCAGCGCTTGTTAAAGCTAAAAAGGGATCAAGACTAACCCAAATTAGGAAAGCCTGAATTAAAAGAATGGGAAGAGTATGCGAGTTTAGGCAAGAGTGCGAGAACATACCTGACGGGAAGATATTCTAAGTATACTACAAAAAGCACAAAATCTCAGAGTATTTTGGTAGAGCTACAATATATGATCAAAGCGACTATCCAAGAAGATTATTTTAAGACATATCGTACCAAATAGAAACTTGGATATAAAGAGACTATCAATCAAGCAATCAATCAATCAATCAATCAAGCATTTATAGAGTGCACTGTCACCAAAGGGGGCGAGAAAATGGGGTTTTAAGCTACGTTTAAAAGCCTGAAGTCTTTGGTGTGATGAAGTCGGCCTCCAACCCGTTCACGTCGATAAACAGGTACCTTTAGTAGCACTAACACCACAATTGTTTCTATATCAATTTGGTGACAATCTATTCAAGGAAGCTTAAAAACCCACTGGGTAACATCACCACAATCCACTTTTATATTTTGAGTTTCAATTTCCAGTCTCAGACAACCCTCAGTTTAATAATTTAGGGTGTAACAATCCAAACCTCACACTTTGAGACAAGGAATAAGCTACTTTGCAATGACACATTCTTTTATTAAATAAAATGTAATAAAAGTAAGGTGATTTCCCGCTTGATTAGAGTGGGAATTTGAACCCGAACTTCAATATAAATCAGTTCAACTATGTACTATTCTCTATAAGTAGGCACACAACTTGACATTGGTAATTTCACAAAAAGGAACTCAAACAATCAACATTATGCTTACTTTAAACCCACATTCACCCTGAAATCAAAACATTAAGAACCTCTCAAAATGAAGTTTAAAACAAAACAGTTTTCTGCAGTTTCACCTGACATAAGAGCTATTTTTGCCAGATTTCTGAAATATAGACATTATCCATAACAAACTATAAGTTCCTAGTTTGGGCAAAGATACTAGTTGACAGCATCTTCTATGATGCCTGATTTTTAGGGAATAATTGTAAAAGCTTGGATGTTCAGGATTTCTACTACTTTTTGATTGCTGGGACAGAGGGGGCTAATTCGTGGTTCACACTCACAGCACCCAAGTTCAATTAGTTTATTAATAGATCGATTTTAATCATTTTATTGACTATGGCAGACACCAATTACATGCCGTGCTATTCTACATTCAATTTGAGATATCTAAAACGTTCCGCAATCCAGAATTGCAGAAGAAAGTCCTAATACAGTGATGCTACACAGGGTTTCAGTTCTAATTATGAACCACAAAGCACAGCTACCTTGCACTATATTGACTTTTTCAGTGAAATAACTTTTGAACATGGCTCCCAAAATAATCTATGTGATATCCGGGGTATAATTAATTCTCGGAAAGAATTTGTGCATAATCCCAGGCCGTAGGTATTCACTTTTGTCTGTCTTTCAAAGGCCCACAAAAGGTTGGGACACTGACTGGCCTCAGGCAGCTCCGACAGGTAAGCTCTCTCTTCAGCCTGTGCTCTTGCTACAAAATCCTTCTCAGGTAATATGATATTTCTTTGGCAAACGCCTCCTCATTTAGTCCAAACTGGATAAAACTCCTTTAAAGATATGTTCCCAGCTACATCCAGTTAGAATCCAATCTGCTTCAATCTTGTTGAACAGACTCTCTTGCTACTCTGTTTTACCAAAACACTCCCTTTGTATGTGTTTGAACCTAAATACCCAACTTACTCCACCCATAAGGGGAAGTTGAGTACAACTGATTCCTGTTGGTCAATTTGATTGCTCTCTAGACACAAGGGACAATTATACAACTCACAACCAGGTCCTATTGGCTCTATCACATATGAAGGATAGATACATGAGTGTCTATCCTAATCTGTTACCAGTCTGGAGCTTTAAAAATGCCTCCTTATAGCAAAAAACATTCTGTCATTTACACGGTCACCCCAAAAAAAATAGCTAGGGTGTTTCTACAAGCTGGTGATATAATGCGCCTGAGGCCAACCTGTGACATATCTTTGTTGCTTGCCGTAAAGTTGAGGCTAGGCAGAATCATATACAGAAAGAGGTTTCAATGTCGGTTATGGATAGTTTGAGACCTGTCAGTGGTGAAAACAATGAATATAGAACTGGAGAAGCAAAAGCTCATTCAGAACTGAACTATACACAGAGGAATTGTCACAAATTAGGAGAGTTGTGTACAACCTTTAGGTAATAGGGTTTTTTAAAAGTGGTTTTGAAATTATTCCTTGACCTCTATGATTAACTGCATAAACCCTTCCAGACCAGCCTAAATCTGAACCTATGTCCTTTGTACCAAATAAACCCCAGTGACCTTTATTTTCATCTGCTCAGGATGCTGATGACAAGGTAGGAAGATTTCCTCTTTTATCCAATGTGAGGAACCTGAGGGCGTCCTCACTTCTTTTCCCCCAGTATCCTCTTCTCAGGTGGCCAGGGAAAGGCCATTGCTCTTGGATCCCGACCCAGGGGGTGGATATTCGAGGGAGGATCACCTGGGTGGAGGAGACTTGGGGAGTGGGGAGAGGATGTCCTTAGGTGAGACATGGTATCCCCCAATTCCCTTTCAACATAAGCCCTCCATCCCTCAAGCCTTTGTGGGCTTTTGTCAGCCTTTTTTCTCTGACTCCGCTAAAGTATTGCCCAAATTGCACCAGTATGCATCTAGGACAAAGAAGAGGACAAATAGAACAGCACATCCTCATTTTATTAATGCAGACACATATCCAACTTATTTAGATTGTGCGATGAAGTAGAGGACACCTAAAACAACACATCCTCATTTTGGGAAAATGAACCTTTATCAGCCCCAGCCCAGTACTGGGACAAGGAGGAGGACAACAACAGCAAAACAGGACTAACGCTTTGATGGTGAACGGTCTAGTTATTTTTGGAGTGAAAATGGAGGCGGAAGTTTCAAAAGCTGGAAGCCAGAACTGAATGGAGTCAGCTGTAGGGGAGCAGTCAGCTGTGGGAGAACGGCTACAAACTGCTGGGTGCAGGCGGACCTCTACGGTGTGGCGGTGTGGCAGGATAGGCGCTTGAGACCCATGGAAAAGTGAAGAGCGTATGCAACGGGAAGCGAAGGTACAGGGCACTGGAGGCCGGTGGCAAGTCGTGAGAAGGAGGCCGGAGGGACCGAGGGAAACGGTTGTGTGAGTCCTGCTTCACTGAAGAAGCACTACTGGGTGTGTGCAAGCCATATGTAGAGCCTGGGAGAAGACGCGAGGGACCGTACAGAGAGATAGAAGTTTGTGGCGGCAAAGGACTTTGCAGAAAGTTGTAAGACTGACTGGTGGGTGCAACCAGGAAATGGATAACACTGGGCTGGCAAGTAGTGATTGGAATAATGCTATGAACATTAAAGAAAATGGAAAACATGCATTGCTAGGAAAGTAAAAGCAACTTAAAAGCCACGCTGAATACCAAGCGAAATGAAAGCAAGTTGTAGCATATTAAAAGGCATTTTAAATACCGAACAAAATGAAAGCAACGCAATATGAATACCGAGCAAAATGAAAGCGAGTTAAAGCATATTTAAAGGCATTTTGAACACCAGACTAAACAAAAGCAAGTTGGGATCACTCTTGCATCTTGAAATGAGTGAAAGAAAGAGTGTGAATCTATTTGAAAGGACGTTTTTGAATTGCATTGAAACAATGAACTGCATTGACTGAAAACAAGTGCTAGCAAAGCCGAAAGAGCACAGAGTTGTATGCGTGATATATCCATCATTGGTCCAAGCCAAGAAATTACAAAGAACTGTATATTTACAAGGAAACAAGCATTGGCAAGAGCCAAAGGAATGTAAGAAAGTGTAACAAGTGCATTGTGCCTAACCTAGCCACAATAAAGTGTCTGGAGAGTGTGACAAATGTGACTAAGGCAAGCCTCACCGCTGAGAAGAAGCAGTGGACTGGTGTTAAATGGAAAAGCAGTCCCCGGGTCCATGCTTAGAAACCTCTGGGTATTAAGCGCCTTATAAATAACCAATTACAATTACAGTCAAGGAGGGGTACGGGTTGTGTGACCTGAAATGGGTGGACCTTGTGGTCCCACAACTGCATCTAGACAGGGTGCCCCTGAATGGCAATCCACTGAAAACACCTATAAAGAAGCTTGCCTTGTACAGAGACATTTTTGTGGCTTTGAAGTCAAGTATTGTTTTGAAAGCCAGAAGATTTTAACTCTTGGGGAAGGGAGTGCCTGTGGTTGATGAACTACTTTGAACTTGGGGAAGGGGAGCTGATTACAAGCCAGAGAGCGAGAAGAAGCTCTGAACTTGACTTTAAATACTATTTATTTTTTGATGCGGACCTGTCTACAAATTGTATGCAGTGAGTTGTAAGGGCAAGTATACATTTTTGGACACAGATAGATGATTCTTTTTATTTTGGACTTCCTGACGCAGACTATCCTTAGTTTTCTTTAGGTAGGGAAATCCCACCTTAGCATAGGGCAAGTCAGGTATTAATCCACTTTGCCTTTTGAGTTAATACAACTTTGTTAAAGAACTTGAACCTGTTGTCTGTGGCTGACTCATGATGCCTTCACACCAATCGCTTTGTGCTCAATAAAATACTCAATACCTCAATACCGTGTGTTGACTTAACTCATAGATTGAACTTTTTTCCAGACTTATTCATTAATTCAGACTAATAATACTTGTAATTATGTATTTTCAAAAGATAAAATATTGCATCTTTCACTACAAAATAAAATACCTATAAAACTTGAAAGAAGAAACTAGGTGTTATCCCTCATCTAGCTTGGCTAGCTGGTGAACCACTTATCACAGATGGTGAATGTAGGATTTTTCTTAAAGGTGTCTGAATAATGCTTGAAAAATGCATATGGAAATATATGTTTGTCTGTCACATTATCAGTGCTGTTTTCTTCTACTCTCTTAGGAACAATGCCCATGAAAGCATTCGTGTTTGTCCTCTACCACTGTGTCAATAATTCCCCTGGGCACTAGCTCAATTCTTTCTTTCTCTGCATTAGCAGTTTCCCTGATGCCTCCAGGGATGGGGCATCATTTATGTCAAGTGTATTGGATTCGGGGTTCCTCACAGTTAGAATTGTTTTCTTGACTTCCCATCATTGTGAATTACACCATCCTTCTTGAGGTGTGGGTACAGCATTCCGTATTGGCTTTGTGAGTTTGGAGGAGATCATTTCAATGGCCAATTGTACCAACAAATCCACGGTACGGCCATGGGGTCGTCTGTGGCTCCCTCAGCTGCAAACCTCTTTGTTGAATTTTTTGTGCTACAGACAATTTATAGTGCCTCAAACCCTTTCTTTTCTGTTGGGGTGGTGAAGGCGCTATATTGATGAGATCTAATCATCTGGGACGGATCAACGGCTTTGTTTGATACATTATGGATTGGATACATTGTCAAAACCAGTTCCTTAAATTTATTTCTTCACAGAGTAACTTGGAGATTCATTTTTTAGATGTCATGATTTGGGTAGACACTAATCGTAATATTCTCCAAGTGAAACCATTTCACAAGCTGACTGACCGCAATTCTCTCCTGGCTTTTGACAGCTGCCATCCACGCCATACCGGGAAGAATCTTCCTTTCGGACAATTTTTACGTCTGAAGCCTAATAGCTCTATGAAGGCTATTTTTTTGTCTGAAGCTAAAGTATTGAGCTTTAAATTGAATATGAGACAGTATCCCAGAAGAATAATAAAACGAGAGCTTAAAAGATCCATAAATAACAATCATGAGGCACTCTTAGAATATCATGAAAAGTCTGAAGACAGTAGAGGGATTGTATTTGTTAGTACATTTACCCCCTTAACAAATCAAATTACCAAAATCATTAAGAAGAATTGGCACATCTTAATGGTTGGCGAATGCCCTCTTAAACCGGCATTATGTGCTTTAAGAGAGGGGCAAATCTCAAAGACCTTCTAACGAAGAATGATGTCTCAAGAGCAACCCACTCACAAAGGAGTGTCAGTGAAATGTGGGGCCTTCCGCGGCTGTCAGGACACTCTCCGTGTGGTCTCTGTGTTAACTGTAGCCTGACAAGCAGAACCACACAAGTTGATATGGGTTAGACAAACCTTGGTTACAGCAGTTCTTCACTAATTGCAACACCAGTAATGTGGTTTATGCAATTTGGTGCCCATGTAATAAGATCTACATCGGCATGACTGTACGCAAGGTGAACATCAGGATTTTAGAACACAGAAGCTGTATTAAAAACAAAGTGCTTACTGCTCGACTAGTCAACCATTTTATTATGATGGAACACACAAGTGATGATTTAAAATGGACAGTGCCCATGCATATCACACCATTTTATAATGGCAATCTACAACTAGAAGGTTATTTGCGAAAGAGCAATGGTTAATTTTTTTATGTAACGCAGCTGACACAGGTTTGAATGAACAGGTTGAATGGCAAAATTTGCCTTAAATGATTGACTGCATAATGGGCGGAGTTGTCAAACTTTACCGCATGGTTTCGGGTAATCTGATTTGTAATCAGGATTATTGTTTGGAATTAAATTCCTCAAATATAATAAGTGTGAAGAGTAGCACTTTGATAATCAATAGTAGTGAAATGCTGAGTAATTGTTGATTATGTACATATTTGCAGCACGTTGACCTTTTCTCAATCAGGTTGAGTGAGTTGTATGGCGCGCGCTAGCTTTCCTAATATGACAGTCCGAATTACGTGGTGAACGTAATTAAGGTTTGTTAATAAGCGCGTGGACTTTAAAAGGAACAGTGGAATCATTACAGCGTCGGAAGCCATTTATGACACGTGACTACGTCGCACGTCAATTGAGGAAGTGGACGAACACAGTAAGTTCCCTGCAACTGTTAGCAATTTTATACTTTATAGATCTAGTTCCCTGCATTTGCCCGTACGCGTTTTTGAAAAACAAGGAGCGAAAATGTCTTTTATTGCCTTCGCCCTCCCTTCCAGATATCGAGTGCAGTGTGCACCATTTTTCGAACGGTGTAACAAGACGAAGGGCACAAACTAACAACGTGATGCGTACCGATATGCTGGAATAATAGTATCTGACAAATCTGGTAGAGTGCAGGCTTTAAAGACACACCTCAAGATAGGGTAAGTCTTGTGTTATTTTGCATCGTAAAAGATGAGAGTTTTCACACTGGTTGATAAAGCGGGCAATTTATACCTTGAGGGAAGCATGGCACATATAGTGTATAATGTCATATAGTGTGCAGTTTTATAACATGGTGCCCCTTTATGGCTGAATGTATCTCCAATGGGAGATCTGGTGGAAGAAGCTGTTTCCTTTCTTACATACCGCAGCAGTTAGAGACACTGATGCAGGTGATAGTATGCCTAGTGTTGTTGCTATAACACAGCGGCTATCTGAGTGAAGTCGAGAATTTGACATCAGTGAGTAGGCTTTGGTTGATGGCTGACTCAAAATAGTGTGTTGTTTTGACAGATTGCAGTCTATAGTGAAGACGCCCTTACTTACTTGTTGAATGGTCAAGCAATAAGTACTTTCACGGTGAGCCGACAGTAGGAGACTAATGCTCCTCCTTGTTTTGGTTGTTTAAGTATTTAACAGCATAACTGATGGCTGTTTTTCATATTGTTTTCCTTAGCAGTCGAGAAGATCGCCAATTTTACGTTGATCCGGAGGTGAAGAGAGTGCCGGATGTGTTATGACCTGTCTGTCGAGTTCCCCTGAAGAAGTTCTTACAATACTTATATTTGTGGAGAAAGAACAAAACATGTTGGGTGTTTAGAACGCTGTACTACAAGAGAGCGGGTTTCAACGAGTTATTGATAAGATTAGAACCTTGTTGTAAATGTCAAAAGGCTACATTTTGCACAGGGTCATACTCTTGTCAAGTTAATAAGTGTATGTGCATTTTTGTAATCATTGAAAAATAAATTCTTGCACTTTATGAGATGTACTCGCACTTATTACAATGTATGAAATGATGTCTATTGTCTTTTTACATTTTCGGAGATTTTTTAATTCACATGGACTAATAAAATTGTTTATATTTCACATTTTTGTATGTGAAATTACACAGTCCCTTATTTGTTAGTGGACTAAGGGAAGGTGTTCTTGTCCACCAGTAGGGATCACAACATCAAGGCTATGAGATTCTTAAGTTTAGAAGTATGTCACAAGTTAATATTCGGGGATGAATCTCAGGGCTGTTAAAACTATTCCCCTCTGTCTCTTATTTGTTTCGTGGTAGTTTTTCAAAATCCATAACTAGAATGTTCTTTCCATTACTTGGCACACGATTCTTGTTTTTTTTCTTCCATGATTTGTTTTTTAGTCACTGTGGGTCTAGCCTTGGCAAAAGCAGCCGGGGTAAGAGTATGGGCACACAAACAAGTATAAAAGGCACACATTTGTTAATTTAAAGACTCTGCCAGTCTCGCTGCAACTGAAGTGCTTGATTTGGCAACCCAGTGATATCAGCAGGTAAATGAGGCCCATTATCCAGACAGCATGTTGATTGTGGAGTCCACTGACAGTGTGCTGAGGGTAAACCAAGAGTGCAGGCTTGGGGGAGCTACATGTAAGTGGATGACTTTCAGATTTGAAGTATTACATCATCACTGGACCATAGAATCTGCTGACAAGCTGGGTGCACTTTTCCCACGTCTTGCCATCTCTTTTGTGTTTTTGCTCTGATGCAATCCTCCTCATCTGTGTTAATGTTGGTGGAAAATACGGAATCCTGAGGGCATTCTTGTGAAGTTGACCCTCTCGTACTTAAGTTTGTTGCGGGCACCATCACTGTCTATGGGCATGTGGGGGAATTGCACATGCTCAGGTCAAATGAGTAGTGTGGACAACCTACACTAGAAACATAGCCTAATGCCTGAAACACAGCTCTTCTCACCCTGACTGTGAGTGTATGTTTGATTTTGATGGTGAATATTTGTAACACGCTCAAGACGGACCTAACCGTATAAAGGCGCAGTTGGAACAAGACACATATAGCACAAGAGTAGAAGAGGATGAGAAGTCAGCAAGTAAACTGTTCTGTTGCTATTTAAACAAGAAGGTTTTTAGGGCCTTCCGAAACTGGGCGAGTGTCTGACAGTCCCTAATCGCCCACAGTAATCTGTTCCAGAGTCTAGGACCGAAGACTTCAAATCTTCTGTCTCCTCTATTAACTAATACTGAACGGGGGCTGCTCAGCTGCCGCTGGTCCTTTGACCTGAATGTAATTTTATTGCTCGGGTACCCCCGGGCCAGTCACTTTAAACACTTAAACACTTAAAAATCAGGCATGCTACCTTGAATTTTATTCAGTCCTCAACTGCCAGCCACTGCAGCGTTCTACGGAGAGGTGAAACATGGTCCACTCTCCGCAGGCTGCCAATCAGTCTGACTGCTGCATTTTGGGCCTCCCAGAGCCTGTACAATTGTTTGGCAGGGATGCCCATCAAAAGGCTGTTGCAGTAGTCCAAATGGGTATTTGTCACAACCCCCACAACTACTACATGAACTTCCTCGGGAATAAATGAAAGAACCCGTCGGAAACATCCGCAGAGAGTAGTTGACAGACTGAACCTTGGCCCCCAACCTGTGCTTCGTTGCACAGGTTCTCTCCTGCCATATGAAGCATAAGTTCTTAATTTTAGCAGCAAATTGAAGCTCCTCACCAAGGATAAGTGGGGAAAAAGATTCCCTTGCAGTCAGAACCTGTTTCCCAGGTCCGAACAGGATAAGCTCAGTTTTAGCTGCATTCAGCTCTTACTGATTTCTTGTAATCCATCTATTTATGTCTTCAAGACAATGGGCCTCATTCCGAGTACGGCGCTAACCAATGGCGCTATTAACGCCTTGGTTGACGCCGTACCCGGACCGGCAGCGCCTTGGTGGATGGCGGAATTACCGCCCCATTCCAAGGTTGGCGGGGCGGTAATTCCCCAATCCCCATTTACCCTTCCCCATTCCCATTCTTGCCCCATAGGGCATAATGGGAGTGGGGAAGGCGTTAATTACGCCACCGTAAATTACGGTGGCGTAATTAACATCAAGGTCCCTTAGCGCCATGGTTTTTAACACCTGCTAAAAGCAGGTGTTAAAACCTCCATGGCGCAAAGGGAACTCGGAGTATGGCGGTAAGGGATTACCGCCACCGCTCTCGTTAGCGGTGGCCGCTATCCCTTACCGCCATACTCGGAATGAGGCCCAATGATTAACCCTCATGACGGCCTCCTCAATGTTGTTAATATTGATATAAATGTGTGTGTCATCGGCATATGAATGGTAGTTAAGGCCATGACTTTTCACAATATTCAGTACAGGTTGCATGTATAAATCAAACAACTGAGGGTATAATGAAGATCCCAGCGGGACTCCGCAACTCATTACAATGGGGTCTGAAGTATAGCCACCAAATTTCACCCGTTGACGTCTGTCTTATAGAAATTATCCAAACCATTTCAAGGCCTGTTCAGAAACATTTCCAGGCATTGTCAGACGTTTGAGTATGATATTGTGGTTAACTGTGTCAAAGGCCGCAGACAGATCCAATATCACAAAAAGTGTAAGCCCCCCTTTGTCCGCGACCTCTAACAACTCATCATACACCGACAACAAGGTCGTTTTCGTCCCATACTTCGGCCGAAATCCTGATTGGAACCCATCAAGCAGCGCCTCCTTCTCAACAAAGGTTTGAAATTGCGATGTGACCACTTTCTCTAATATTTTTCTAGGACACGGCAGCCCTGCAACTGGCCGGTAGTTCTTTAAGCAGGCCGGATACAGGTTAGCTTTTTTTTTTAGTAATTGTATGATGATGGAGTTTTTTTTTTACTCCCTAGGAACAATGCCCTGGGCCAGCGATTTATTGACAAATGTAGTCATAAAGGGAATAATATACTGTTCTAGGCTAGTATGTACACAGAATTCTGTTTGCTCTTTGACCCCTTGTAGCCATTGAGCTTGCAATTATTTAATGATTCTCTGATACTTCTCCCCATTAATGATTTGCAGATCTGACCGTGCATCAAACAACCATTAAATAGCTCATTTGTTTATTCCTATTTTATGTTTCAAGATAACATGAATAATATGGTTGCTAACTGCTAAATAGCATTGCAAAAAGGAGTGTGAGTATATTTATAAGTATATAAAGGAGTTGGCCATGTGTGCTCCTTATTAAGCACTGGTGTAAAACAGCAAAAGGCACACATTCGTTAATTTAAAGTCTCTGCCAGTCTCACTGCAACTGAAGTGCTTGATTTGGCAACCCAGTGAACTCCTAATTTAGCTGTGGGCTTAAGACAAATAAGTCAATGAGAGGAGGAACTCTAAAAAAAAGGGAACTAATGCAGAAGCAGGCATTTAATCAGGGAAATTGTAATCTGATTATGAACTTTGTGGCTGAAAGTAAGCGAAAACGTTTTATCCAGACCAAGGGAGTAGATCAGATTAGTCACATGATTATACAAGAGGCCTGTCTGTCAGGATAAAAACCTTATAATAATGTCGCCTAGTGCTCGCCAATGAGAAAGCAGTGTAATGTACTCACGATGCTCTTCAGGGCTCAGAGATTGAATCTTAAAGCTGCAGTGTAACCTGGCATACAACAATAGGCAGCATAGGCCCTGGCAATGTAAGAATGGCCATAATAATAATAATAATAATAATAATAATAATAATATCAAAAATAATGTGCATTTAATATAATCGCAGGTTTTTTCGAACCCTTTTGATTTTGATGCCTTCATAAGCCCTTAAGGTGGAAAAGGAAGTGACAGAGTGGATTGAGCTGGGCTTGTATTATTGAAACTTTAAAGCGAACCACCATATTTAATGTTATTTGCAAAAAGGCAAAGATTGGTGCAAACATGCATTGATACAATGTGCACACATTTGCCCAGGTGCAAACGCTGTGCAAAAGTACGGTATGGGCAGTTGCTGCTTGCACATACATGTGTGTGTCTACCTGCACAAAAGCAGATACAGTCCTTCCCAAGGAAACACGTACTGACAAAGCCAATCGTTTGGGCAAATGTATAGGCATTGCATATGCATTTGCAAGTTATTGACATCATATGCCCAGGAGCTAGCATTTTCTGTTCTGGTACTCAGAGTTGTCAGGCATTTCTTTTGCCTTAACACATTTACTAAATTAAGCATTAACACACATGAAAAAGTCAATACATAAAGGTAAACAGTGAGGCAAAAAG
Organism: Ambystoma mexicanum; assembly: GCF_040938575.1. Taxonomy (NCBI): domain Eukaryota; kingdom Metazoa; phylum Chordata; class Amphibia; order Caudata; family Ambystomatidae; genus Ambystoma; species Ambystoma mexicanum. Next base: position 1,230,877,868 of record NC_090927.1, read on the forward strand.
TATTAAGTAGTTATCGATGACAAAGATGAAACAGTACATATGTAATACATCACATATGAATACTAAAAATAATGGAATAAAATGAAGCGACAAGAGGTTGACACCGAAACACATTACAGACATTATGCAATGACATATAAAAGGATTTGATTCACCCAAAAAAATCTAATAAATGGTAACAATTTATTATCATACTTTTTTATGCTCAACTCTTGACTTGTTTTAAATGTTTCAATTTTGTGAATGGGGCAAATATCGCTCCACCTCGTTTGTGAGGATATCGTTTCACCATCTTCGAATTTATCGAGATGATCTCAAAGATGTTTTCAATCATCATGTTTAATAATTTTAGAAATTAACTTTGTTAGGATATGAATACCCTATTGGATCAGCAATAAGGTTATCCCATGAAGCTTAAAAGCCAGATAAGTTCTGGAGGAATGGCCAGGCTATCTCCCCAATCGTGGAAATGCGTTTCCAATAAAATAGCGTACAACATAATAAAAGGATTTTAAGAATGGCGGGACATAGAGTAATTTAGTTGTCAATGAAACTGAAAAGAGAGCTATGTTTGTAAAGAAACATTTTTGGTATCAGGCTTGTAGCGATAACACTATTCAAAGTTTTAAGCCAAATATTTTCCCAAGTTTCACATTTTTACTGAAACTGACTGTCATGTTCCTACTCACCATTCATAGAATCTTGAAGCTTTAAGAGCAAAACCATCTATTATTATTAAGCAGTTAAACGGTGATGTATTGGGTACTTTTTGTTGGTTGTTGGCTGCTTATTTACGTGGCGTCTGTCAGTATTCTGCTTTTATTGAATAATGCAAATCTTGATCAGTTTGATTGGGGGATTTTAGGCGCATTATTTGTAGGGATCATTATTGAGAAGGTTGTTGCAGATCAGCTTCAGCTACATCTTGATGGCCCCGTTTTGCAACAGTCCTCATGCTTTTAGATCTTACTGTGGGCGATATCTCACAGGTATGGAGGATTTACCGCAGACGCTGGAATCCGAGTGGGCCCTGCCCACTTGTGCCTTTCAATCTCTCAATGGACCTGATATGGTTGCACATGGGCCACATCTGACATCTTTGCATGGAGCATAGGACTGGGGCAAGAGGCTTGAACTTTCATCCTTTCAATCAGGGTGGAGTTAGGTTATCCAAATCGAATCGTCCCAGTCCCCTCAATTTCCTGTGACCTGTGGTGTGCCCCAGGGTTTAAACTTGACTCTGTCGAGTTTTGATATGTATGCAGAGCCACTTAGAGATCTGGAAGTGCTCTGGGCGGTCTCCTTCCATTAGCATGCGGATGACACTCAATTATATCTGACAGTGTTGTCAATTGCTGATGTCCACTGCCTAGAGGGCTGTCTATTAAAGTGTGGATGGCCTTAGTTTGTAAAAAGTAAGTCCTTTGAAGACTGAGTTTATGTTAGTAAATTCTGGCAGGAATAAATATATCATTCTGGTTTGGCTACCAGTTATGAAACTGAATTCCTTACATTCTGCTTGATAATATCCTCAAGCTTAAGAGGAAAACTCAAATTGATTTTTACCAATAACATTTGTTAAAAAAAGAAAAGAAGAGTCTCATTAATAGTTTGGCGGTGTTCTACAAAGTGCCAGTAAGAGATTAGCACCCCTTTTACCACATTACTGTCACAGCGCAGGCCCATTGTTCTTACCGGTGGTTGCATTAACCCTGGTGACATCTGGGAACTGCAATGTGTGGACTTGTATGGAGACCCAGGCTGTGCTCTTCCTCGCTGGGCCTCTGGCATGATGGTCATCATGTTGTGGGATACATCAAGCACAGGGGACTAATGGTAAGATTCCCTGCATGAGCAGTGTACATGGCATGGTCCATCACCATCAGCAACCATGGCTCAAGGCTAAGCCTAATTTTCGCTAGTGTGAATAAATGCACCGACACTGCCAGGGACTGCGCATCACAATTAATTTTGGCTATTTTGAACGGTGATGCTGCAGGTTCGTAGTCCTCCAGTTTCCCTTACCTACCAGTCTTTTCCTCCTTGTATCCCTGCTCCTAGTTCCTCCACCTCTTCAGCCCTCAGCTCTGGTTTTTCCCTTCGGCTTCATCTTCTTTTCTGTCCTTGTGTGAAGTTGAATATGCTTCACTCTCCTTCTGGATCCTCTCCACATTCGTTCATGTCTGCCACCTATTCACAGTGTTCACACTGTCCTGATGCCATTATCAAACTTGTGGGTGGCAATTCAGTCGGGAGGGTTGCTGACCATTGTGGTTGGGTTAATCGCCTCCACCAGAGTGGTCGGTGGTTCTTCCACACTTCATGTTCTGAAACTCAGACCGGGGTTAACACCAATGTTGCAACATCAGAACGTCTCCAGCTTCAACTCACAGATACAAAAACCCAGCGCAGGGTGCAGTTTGACAACCACCAAATTCAGAGTTTACAAGGAGACTTGGTAAAAATGACCTTGCTCTGTGCAGAGGTGATTTTCTCTACAGAGAACCCTTACTGCATGCAAAATGAACACAGGCACATGTGTTCACAATATGCTATCCCTTAATGGAGACTTTATTATTCAGGCAATTACGAGACTGTAATTGCCTGTGCTGCTCTTGATTTTTCCTTTTCCTTCTTGTTTGAAAGACATTTCAAGGTGGTTGCTTTGCTGCTATATTGATCCTATGATTGTTTTGTTTATGGTGTTCTTTTTCAATCCTAGATGTTCTGTGTTTTATTGTAAATATTGGTATTTCTAAATACCATTAAATCCATTATACATGTTGTACTGGATGTATTTCTGTTTAATATACTGCATGAAACTCCCATACTCAATGTGAGCCATGTTTACCCATTATAAACCTGATCAATAAATAAATAAATACATAAATAAATTAATACATGCAAAGTAAGGAAGTACTTCATAAGTATTATTGTTGCAGGAAATTAGAATGGCTCGAGTAAACTGGGGTGGGGTAGACACTAATTCTATGCACCTGTCTCCTCTCTTGAACAACAACTTCCCACTTAATTCAGTCCTGCAGCTCTACCATCCCAACATACTTATTTCCAGTTCCCACCTATACTACCTGTCCAGTAGTTAAATTACTAGTGCATTGCAACTGGAGTGGTTGTAAGGGCCATCATTTCCATGTGGAACCAATGCCTAACCATACTTTAGATGTATATCCCGGGGCATTGGTGAAACAACTTTCTGGACTTTCAGGAGGTTGGACCTTTCACACACCTCCATGCGTCACCCAGTCCCAGTTGCATCCGGCCCATTGGGATGCCATGATTTTTCTGGTAAGGGGCTTTCACTGGAACCTTCACTTTAAACATACATTCTCGATAGCGCGCTTCCTTTGCATCCACATGTTTTCCCAGGAGTCTTGGCCAGCAGTTGTGCAAGATATCTTCTTGGATAATGAGGTTCTCAAAGTTTAGGAAATCTTTTACTTCTTCACAGGCAATGTCCACTGATATTTTCGCCCAGAGGAGACCACTCCTTTTATCAGCTGTTTTTAAAGCATCTCATGCGATTTTACTGAGAGTCCCTATAACCTTCAGCTCACCAATATTGTTATCTGTGTTAGTGAGCCGTGCCCAAGAGATAAGTCCTGTCACCTTTTCTTTTCGGCCCAAATGACTATCTAAAGATTGGCCCTGATATATACTGCACGCTATAAGGGCAGTGTTGGCACCACCCCAAACCTGATTTGCTACTTCCCTTTACTTTCTCCTTATGAGGAACGTCCCCTTCAGCTATTACAACTCTTTGCTGGCACCCAGTTGATGCAAACTAATCAGGGCCCCTTCAGTGCAGTTAGGAAGCTGCATTGTGACCTGAAATCCAGAAGAAATGAGGGTAAAATAAATATGGCACAGGACGCATTCAACATGACATACCATAATTGAATATAGAATATTTGAACCATGTTTGTTCTCAGTAGAAGGGTTCCAAAACATTTGTTAAATTTGTAAAACATGGGGTTTCACCCTAAGTAACGCAGCGTCATCTAGATGTGAAGCCATTACTCAGAAAGGCTCGGCACAACTTTACCTCATTGATAAAGCTAAACAAGGCCGAATAACACATGGCTGGGGTTGTTGGTGGTACTCTTGTTCAGAGGAGAATTGCCTAGTATTTCGGTGTTGGACTGTTCTTGTGGGTGGGACCAGACTGCTATGCAAATGGATAGTTCTCCTCTGTAAAGGATCAGTGAGCTAAAACATGTTTGTAGACCCTCCTGAGAGGAGGGAATTCAATAAAACAGGTTATTTGAATCATGTTTGCTCTCAGTCGAGAGGTTCCCACACTCTTGTTAAACATCATACCAAAAGCCTGACCAATCTTGGCCTGCACTTATTGTTTCATACCACAATGACTGTTGAGATACCTGTGTGCTATTGTGAAAATTGGTAACTTCGAAGGCATGAGAAGCCATAAGCTGTACCAAGGTGCATGTTTTATTCTCCTGCTAGGTATTAAACTGACATATAGCATGTGTCCATTTGAACATACTCTTAGCACCTCTGTGTTGTTTGTGTATGTCAATGAAGTTACGAATAATCAATATATATTATAAGGCTTTCCTAAAACTATAATTTGATCTTCTATACTACACTTGCCCAGGTTCAACCACTCTATGAAAGCCCACCGGTAAGTCGGTTACAGTGACACTGTAACTCTCATTTGGGCTCTGTAGCCTCATTCTCACCACAGCCGTTAAAGGTGAATTGTATCGATGCCATATGTTGGTTATGAATATCTGTTCTTTCCCTCTACTAAAGTGCAAAACAGAGTAGTGTATCAGATCAGAAAAATGGGAAGGCTCAGGGATATTTCAGTAGTTTCAAAAATAGCAGTTTAGGATAAAGCATTGCTTTTTGGAACTTTTGGACTGGGTGCAGGGATCCTGGAACTGTGATCTTCCATTAGGGACTGAAAGTAGTCCTCATCAGATATCCAATTTGGGAGATCTTTACAATGGTAAGGGACCTGACCTGGTGCACATTCAGCCGGTTTCAGAAGAAATCCCAAGACAATTCCACTCTCCAATCCCAACTGCTGAAACACCCACAGTTGCATCCTGCCAACTCACGATATAGTTCTGCTTCTCCAGGCCCAACTTTGAACCTCTGAGGTGGTTATTATCTGCAAGGGGTAAACCCTTTCCCTGGTCCAAATTGGATGACATAGACATGTTCTAACCCATATACCAGGGGGGAATGAGACAAGTTGACAGACAGAAGAACAATAGAAACCCCCAACCAAACACCAAATCATTTTCAAATTATGTATTAAGTAAAGTTTTTTTACATGGAGTGGAATGCACCCAGGTAGGCTACTCTTTTACTGCTGAGCTGGTCACCAGGCTAATCTGAAAGGGTCCATGCCATGGTGGAGTTAGTGTTTATTTTTGTTGATGGGTCGTAAGCATCTCAAAGTGCTTAGGCTTTAGGAATGGTCAAGGTACAGTTGGCTCTTTAGGCAAGCCTACCTGATTGTAGATAGAACAGACACAAAGAATTAAGGACCTCACATAATCAACACATTTTTCATCATTAAAGTGCAGATTGGTATCACTAGACTTAACCAGTGGGGATGAAGGGAGGCTTATAGGGTGCCCAAATAAAATCCTGTGCAGACTAAGCTTGTCTTCCTACTTGAGGAGCCTTGAATACTAAGTAACACGAGGGGATTTGCATTCGGTCACCACAGACCTGTCTCTTGAAACAGTTTTGCTAATTTATTTTTAATCACCTCATTTCGTCTGTCTACTGTCCCACTGAATGTGGGTGGTGAGGAGAGTATAGATTATGTTTAAGGTTTCCTGTTTTAGGGGTTTATTTTTATTTACTTCCAGGGTGTTTTTCCAGTGTTTTCAAAATATTTCAGAATCTATGTCTATCAGTGTTTTCACATTTGCCCCTTTCAAAAAAATCGTAGAGAACTATTTGTTCCAGTATAAACACACACATTTTCTTGTCTCATTGCACGCATAAGTAGGGTAATGTCTATCTGAGCAAGATGTTATGAACACTTTCTGGAGAATAAAGATGAATGTGTTAATCTAGTAATATTGGACATTTCTACAAATCAACATTATTGTGGTAAATCATGTAATACATTTTCAGGGACTCTTTGCCCATCCTTGCTCTTTGTTTTCTTCACATGAAGACTTTGTTTTGTGAAAACGACCTTTCCACATTGTAGAGACTTCTAATTTTAGTTTATAAGACATAGGGCCTCATTACGAGTGCGCCGTTCTGGTAAAACCGGTGCCGGTAAGCCTACCAGCACCGTTGTTACCGGACTGGCACACTCCAAGTCTGCGGGGCGGCACCCTCCCGCAGACTTTCACGGAAGCACCGGCACTGTTATTAACGGTGCTAGTGCAACCGTCATCCCTATGGGAATGGGGATTAATGATTTTCCAGTGCCTGACTTCAAGGTACACCGGGGTCGGAACCCTCCGGTGTTTCCGTGAAGCCAGGCCCTGGAAAAAAGTACACAAGTCCGGCAGCAACCTGCCCGATTTACCGGCAAGGCTACCGTCAGACTTGTAATGAGGCCCATATTGTGATAAAAAGGACTTGCCTGGGAGTTCTCACTTTGTTGGAGATAAGGACTATTTTGACTGAAATAAACTCCAAGCTGATAACTGTTTATCAAGTTCTGCTCACTACAACATGAGAAGGGAGCCTCAATAATGTACACCCCGAGGCTAGATTGGAGGGGGTGAGCAGGCCAAAACGGTTTGCTGGGTGCAGGAATATTAGGGTATTCTATAGCAAAATGCTACAAAGGTAACTCAGCAGGTTATGTGATTGTTGCTGAGATGATATATGTGTATACCTTCCTGCAAATCATATGGATTTTTTCCTATTCCTGCTGCAACATGCGCTGTAAAATGTGTTGTTTTGACTGGGGATGAGCACGGCTGTCTCGCTTCACTGTGTGTGGGAACATGTGTCCCCATAGCGAAAATCAAAATCTGGCACCCATGAATATACGCACAATAAGTGAAAATATCTTTAAGTGAAATATACAAATGTAGTTCCATTGACCTTCCCCTTAGAAGAATGTGTGCAAGACAAAAGAGCATAGGACTTTCAAAAAAAGTAATGAACACCAGAAAAATAACATGAGAGAGGAAATGTTCCAGTAAATATGATAGCAAAGTATAAAAGGTGCTCACCTTCTAAACCCAGAAATCTGTAGTTAAATATTCCCTGGAAAACAAAATCCCAGGACCAGACAAGTACTTGTTTTCTTGTGGGTAAGCGTCTGCATTGGGCACATGACAACCTGGGTAAAATCCTAGTAGCCAAATACTTCAGCAAGTTTACCAACCTCAAAAAAACACAAGGTGTTGTGGCCGATCTCTGAAAAAAAGTTACGCTGTGGGAGGAACATGTATCTTTTATTAGTGTCCTGAAAAGCAGCCACAATCAGGGAGACATAACTGCACCAGTCTCCAGGATTGCAAACTCTATTGCCACATCCTAGGCAAATATTCATGACTCACTTGCCCTCTCATCATTTCCCCTCCTCACCCCCATCTGTGGCTTTCAACAATACTGTGCTTCATAAAGAAAACTTGATAAGTACACATACCATACTAAAGTACTCACACAAATACATTCTTATAGAACTATATTATGGAAAAAGTGTACACCTGTGGCATTATTCCCCCCCATCTTGACTGGGAGACTGCAAATACCAGAATGCAATTCAGCAAAAAGCATAAAAAGGCTTATAACAAAATGTAAAAAAAGAAGTTGGGGGCTGACTGGATAATTGAAGTGCTTGCAAATTAATTGTACTAGTGTATAATTCTTAGCAGTAAGATAGCTGCAAACCCTTGGAGCAGTGACTAACCCCCTACCCTCTTTGAGGTAAACTGAATTGGATTGCTTTCTTGGTTATGTGCTTCTCTTGATTTAATTGTTAACACAAAAAATGTATTCTTGTAACATTCTACGAGGTTTATTATTAGTGTGTTCTAATTGGTTGCTCATAGCATGTTGTGCCTAGCCGACACGTGTTTCGACTGTTGGTCATTTTTTACAACTGCGCATAATCAAATTGCATATTTACATAAATTAATCAAAAAACCATATATTTGAGAACCTAAGTTGTCATTTTGTCAGTGACACTTGATATATGATTGAAATAAAATATGAATGAAATTTGAAAAAATGACATGTACCAATATTCATCATAACATTAATGATATCATTTTCCATTTTTTAGTCAAATACAATTGAGCATCAATATTGCTGTTGTAAGGTAAATCAAGATTGATAGTGCAAGGAAGGAGATAGAGAACAATACAAAGTAACAAAACATGTGAGAAAAAAGAAAATAAATAAAAACTAGCATTAATAATAATAATATGGCTGAGGGCCTTAATTCTGCATCTACTTCACTCTTTCAATAGTTATTATTGGTTGTTGTAAATGCTGAGTCAATCAAAGTTATTTGAATTTCACTCCTCAAATCAGTTTCACAATCCTCCACCAATTTAACAATTTGTGTAACAGATTTTAAATTGTAAGGAATAGCTGGGCACCCACACCCAGGTGATTGCTTATTATTTAAATTATGTGTTTCTTATTCATTGTTTGTTTAAATATCAATTTCACCCCACCTTAAATGAGACATGCTAATGGTGGAGTTGTACCTGCCATTCTGGTAATACTGAAAGAAATTTTTCAAAGCAAAACAGGAATATTTCAATACCCAAATCCCGAATGCTAAGAATGAGACAAAGAAACTTTTTGAAGTTCTGAAGACCTTAGAAAAACCTCAGGTTCAAATAAATAAGCTATACCCCACACAAGAAGACTGTGAGAGAGACCAAAAGGCGTTCTCTGACAAAATTAAGATTGCTCAAGCTAGTATTGCACAAAACCAAGCCTCAACTTGCATCCAAGTCGGTGCCTGCAGATGTGGAAACTACAAGGCAGAATATCTCTACTCGGTTTCCCTTCAAAACTATCACGAGTGGTGAATTAGAGAAGGTATTCAGAACAATGCATCCCACTACCTGTTCTGAGGATATTATCCCTGAAAGAATCATCCTGGAGCATCTGGACATTTTTACCCCTTTTCTACTATACTTTGCCAACGTCACATTTATTAATAACTATGTGCCATCATTACTGAAGAAGGTGACAGTCACTCCCCTGTTAAAGAAACTGGGCAGGATTATAAGGACTGTAAGAACCTAAGACCTATAACTAACTAACCCTTCTTACTGAAAGTGGTTGATAAACTTGCTACTTTCCAGTTACAAGAACATGTGGAAAGTCAAGAGATTCTTCATCCCAAACAATTGGGAATTAGATCATCCCACGGTACAGAGACTGCCCTCCTAGATTTACAGTCAAAAATGCTTAGCATCATTGATAGGAGTAAGGCGGGGCTGCTGATGCTGTTAGATTTATCAGCAGCCTTCGACCTTGTAGATCAGGGAAAAACTACTGGCTAAATCTGCAAACTATGGAGGGTGCTCTAATGGAGCTATTGACTGGATTAGGTCATTTTTTTCAGAGAGGAAATCTAGAATAGTCTGGGGTGAGGCATGCTCTCAGCCAGAGTTCATCAACTGCGTTGTTCCACAGGGAGTATGTCTCTCCCCGATTCTATTTAATATATTCTGCGCAAGTTATGTGACATTTTGGATGTTCTGGGTGTGCTAATTTCCAACTACACAGATGACGCCCAGTTAATCCTTAAATTGAGCGGTATCTACGAAAAACATCTAGAGAGCATAAAGAAAGTGTAGGAGGCTATACAAGACTGGATGATCACAAATGGTCTCTGTCTAAATGCAAACAAGACTGAATTTCTTATCTTTGGATCTACGCAGTCGCGTGTCAACCTCTCTAAGATATATGATGGCTTCCCATAGGAAACCACTATACTAAAGTAGTACCCAAAGTAAAGACCTTGGGATTAACATTGGAATCATTGCTTGGCACGGAAGCCCATGTCAGTAGCATAGTCCAGAAAGCCCAATATCATCTTAGGCTGCTTCGATTAGTGAAGCCTTATATATCATATATCTACAGCTAACTGCACAATACTAGTGAGAGCAGTTATCATTCCAAGACTGGACTACTGCAATGCTCTTCTGGCCGGAGCAAGCAAGGCATGTGTCAACAGACTATAGACGCTTCAGAATGATGCAGTGCAGATTATTAAGGGGACCAGGAGACAGGATCCAGTATCCATATATAGAAAGAGAGTTACACTGGCTCCCAGTGGAATCTAGAATATGTTTTAAAATAAACACTATTGTACATAAGTGTTTATACGGAAAAGCACTGCAATACATAAAAGAAAGATTGACCGTGGAAAACTTAACTAAAGTTACTCGATCTAAGGACTCGATGCGTCAGACACAACCAAGATGCAATCGAGCCCGCGGCAACAAACAGGCTTTTGCCACAAAGGCAGGTGTAATGTGCAACAAACTCCCTGTGGAGATGCGCTGGGAAGACAATTTCGATGTCTTCAGGAAAAGCCTCAAGGCACTGCTGTTTGCCTAGACTGTTGTTTTTTATTTTTTATTGGTTCTGTGTCTGCGCCCAGAAGCATGCGGGCTCCGGCACAATATAAACCAATAAACATAAACATAAAAACATAAACAGAACCAGGACTATATTCTTGCACTGTTGTACCATTAGTGCGGTAGTGGCAACTGACTGCGAGTAAGGCAGCAAACCCACGGCAACCATATCTATTTCCTTATTTCAATAGGGTATGGGTTTGTGGTGAAACCCATGCTTCTAAGTTAAAGCAGATATGGCAAATCCACTTTTATCACTGCAGTAGAGAGTAAACCCCATTTTGTAATCAGGCAAGCCCTAGGCTGGTGCTTCAATCAAACCTTTCTTTATACTTGTGAATGCCTCTCTGGTTTCTGAGGTTCATTGTAATGGTTCTACTATATTGGCTTTGGTATAGTGTAGTAAAGGCTTAGCAATCATGGCACAACCTAGAATCCACTAATGGAAATAACCTACTATACTTAAAAATGCTCTCACTTGGGCAACAGTCTGGGGTCTCTGGATCTTGAATACTTCCTTTTTACGAGAGGGCACTATCTATTGGTATCCCATTGTAATGTTGTGCCCCAAGTAATCTACTCTCTGTCTACACAGTTGCACTTTCTGCTTAGATGCCTTATGACCTTTGTGAGCTGGGCTTTTAATAGTACCCGCATGTCCTTTTTACACACGTCATAGGTAAGTGAGGCAAATAATAAATGATCAACCTTCTGAACTAGCACTTTCTAGCACAACTGCTGGGAGAATAGTATAGGGGACTCAGTGAGCCACTAGGGTAGCCTAATCCAGATTTACTGACTTCCTCTATGTGAAAATGCAAGACGATACCTGCTGTCCTCGTGTATGGGAACAGAGGAAAATGTGCAGAATAAGGTCCACTATAGTTAATTGTGTTGCATTTGGTGGAATACAAGACAACATACTAGCAGAGTTTGGTACAACTAGGAAGGAAGGGATCACTGCAAAATACTCATCTCTCAAATCTTGAACAAAACAATAGATATTCACCCCAGGCTTTTTGACAGGCTATATTGGAGTGTTACAAGGGCTAGTTGTAAGAACAGCTATGCTTTGTTTGAGAAGTGACTCAAAGAAAGGGGTAATCCCTTGTTCTGCTTCCAGTTTCAGGGGAATGCCAAGTAGTTTCTTAAATGGATCAACATGATTTCAACAGTTTTGGCAGTACGAATGTACCCCCAACAGGTAAGATGGAATGGAGTTGATCACTTCCTTCAGATCTCTATCCCTATAAGTGATACGCATGCCTACCTTTTTAGTACCTTATCTTCTGTGAATTTGCTAGGAAGAGATTTACTATGTAAGCTTCAATGCTTTCCATATTGCAACCCAGATGGGGTTTTCTTGAACATTTGCCATAAGGATGCTGAGGCTGTTCTAGCAACTCTTCTGCCTGCCCCAGAAAGACAGTCGTCAGGAGAGGTAGAGTCTCTTTGCCGGTCCGGAAACAACGGTGCGGGTAAGCTTATCGGCACTGTTGTTTCCAGATCGGCAAAGTTGTAATGAGGCCCAATATCGAGTAGTCCTGAAAAGGGCTATGGGACACTCCCTGCATGCACACTCTATTTATGTTGTGTGTGATTAATTTACTCATTTCGTTTTTTCTCTAGTTCATCCTCCTTTTATTCTTATGATGGTAAAATTAGATTTATTAGTAAGGTTGCAAGATAAACGGACAGCATCCCACCCGTTAACTGATTCCCTCCTGAATAACCCCACTCACCCTCCAGACCCATATATTTTATTGTTGAATGCCCACCTGAACCTGAACACAGAATGTTCAAGAAGGTGCAGATTAGGCCTTGCAGCATTCTATTCCTACCTACTGCCTTACACAAAAAAGGAGCATTTAAAAAAAATATGGCCGCCTTGTAGGAAGTCAGGTCACCCCTTCTCAGGTAAGAGGAGCAGGGCATCCACCCACATGAACACTTCTGGTTTTACTGAATGATCTATTGTTCAAGCCAGCTTGTGCCGGTGCGCTCCACTGGCCCTAGTCCAACTGGGATGGTAGGAAAGACTCATAGTCAACAGTTCTAGTGCACATGCGCAGTCCAGTTCAATAGGACGGTACTCGTCCATCACAAACAAGGAAAAGGGTTTTTCGGGGAAAGAGTGCAGAATAGTCTATAGGAAAATATTCCTCAGATAGAAGGGGAAAAAACACCCCTCCTCCCGGTGCCCTGTTGTTCACTTATGTATTTATTTGTCTAGTCTGGGGACTACGCACTACCAGACAGTTGCCATTAAAACACTGTTGAACAAGGAAAATTACCATATCAAACTAGTTTCCCCAGAAAAAAGGCTAGCCAGCCAAGCAAATTATTTTATTACATCAAATGATAAAATGATCAGGAGTGCTGTCATCAAAAGACAAATTTACTTTTCAGTCTCAAGCTCCTTTGGAGAAATTAATAAACATTTCATTAACTGTTATCAGAGAAGACATATTTAAAACATCACTCATTTTAAACAGAACAATTAAGACTATTTCAGTTAACATAACTAAGACATTCAATAACAACTTTCATGCCCAACAACTCATGGAAGTGTCAAAGCCTTCTTGCACACATGTAATTCCAGAAAATGTGCACCATTATTGATTTGGGGAGTTTAAGTTACATTTTATGGCAATGTGGGGAATTTGTATTCATCCATACAAATCTGGATATTATAGAACCCACTCTATTAAAAATGAATTTGGGGAATGAGGTTGGTATCACGGATAAAGGGTTCAAGACAGTTAGAGCAAGCATCATAACATATAAGGGATTATCTAGACATAGACATGTTTTATCACTTTTAGTCTGAGTTTTTGATAGGAAGTATTAGAGGAAGGTCTAGTGGATGGGTGGCAACTCAATGCAGTTTATTCTAAGGTAAATGTGGGGGGAGAAAGAATAAAGAAGCTGTCAGAGAAGAATCTACTCTAATAGGACCACATTACCAAAGTCCAATGCCTATTCTAGATCTCAGCATCCTGGGGTGGGGACTGCCAGGACAGTGTCCTTGAAATCACTTGCAGTCAGAAGGTCGTGGTTTATATTGCCTGTTCACTTTGTGTTCTTTGCCTTTTATTTGTCTCTTGGTCTTTGCCTTTGCCCTTTGTCATTGCCAGCCACTTCCTATGATGTGTTATCTTGTTGGGTGCGATGGCCTTTAAACTTCTACTGAGTCAACCCCTGTGATGTATCTGGCCCTTTGTTTCTTGGAGATGTTTTTGGGTAACCATTCTCTGCGTACATGGGTTCCCTGAGGCTGCAAACCTCCTTAGTTGGGTTAGTGGTTTGGCAATTGTATCTGGGCTACAATGCTCAGATGTCTTTTCTCTGACTTCTCTTTTAAGTCCTAGCTCATGCTAATACTAAGACATAGGTTCCTAATAGTTCCTAATAAGCTTTCTAGTCTACTAGTCTATCCTTTCCCTTTCGTCTGACCTGTTCTATGGTTTGACTCAAATTGCATAGCCACCTTCAGTTCTATTTGATATCCTGTGGGCTTTTTCTTCTCATGTACAACTGAGTATCGTCTGCATATTGGTGGATGGCTATATCTTCGTCTTTGAGGAGTGTTCCCAGAGGCTTCAGGTAAAGATTAAAAAGATTATGTGAGAGGGTGAAGCCTTTAGGGACCCCGCTGGAGACTGGGAGTCAGTTAGAACGCAATGTGTTAATTTGGATGCTCTGGTCTCTGCCCGAGAGGTAGGAGGTAAACCATTTCAGGACAGAATCAGAGAATCCCATCTCGTTGGCGAGGAGTGAGAGGAGGATACAGTGGTTGGCTGTGTTAAATGCAGCCAAGAGATCAAGCAGGACAAAGGGGCTTGAGTCGCCTTTATCAATGATTTGGAGGGCATTATCCACCACCGTGATGGTGACCATCTTGATGGTACACTTCGTTTGGAACCCCGACTGATAGTTGATTGATTCTGGCGAATAGTTGGGGAGTGATGACTTTTTCCAAGGTTGTGACCAAAAATGCGAGGTTCATAGTGGGCCGGTAGTTGGCCATGTCGTCTGGGGCGATAGTCATTTTTTTCGAAAGAGGTGGTATGAGACCAGTGTTGGGGGTGTCTGGGAATTACCCTTCTGTGAGGGAGGCATTAATGATGCTAAGTAGTGCATTGAGCACTGTGCTCATCAACTGATTAAAGATGGTGCCCGGGAAATATCAGTAGAGTAGGAAGTAGGTTTGAGAGAGGTGATTGTTTTTAGGGGGTCTTTCAATCCAGTCCTTAGCCTTCTGCTTCGTCCCAGTCCTACTTCTTATTCATCCAAATCATTGTCGCTTATCCCAGTACTTCTGCTTATCTATTATCCCAGTCTTTCTAATTCATCCCTGTCTTTCGCCTCCTGGTTGGTCTTGGTCACAGTCTGTCTCCTTCATCCCAGCCATTTTCCTTCACCTGAGTCCTTGTTCGAGTCCAAGTTCTTCTCTTTTGTCTGAATTATTTTCCCTCTTCTTCAAAGTGTTTCCCTTTCTCCTTCTTCTCCTTTGTCCCTGTCCTTCTTTTCCTTTATCCTAGTTCTCCTCCTTCATCCTGGTCCGTATCCTTTGTCTTAGTCCTTCTTCTCCTTTGTTCTGGTATTACTTCTTCTCCCTAGAGTTTTTTCATTCTTTGTTCTAGTTCTCCTTCATCCTAGTCCTTCATGATAGCCCTTCCCCATCATCTATTTCTGCTTTGTACATTTAATTCCCCTTCTTGTACATGTCATTCCCCTTCATTGTAGTGCTCCTCCTTCTGTTTCGTCCTTCACCTTATTTGACTGAGTCCTTCATGATCTTTCTTCTCTTTTCACCTAGTCCCTCTCCTTTGCTCTAGTCCTTCTTCATTCTAGTGCTTTTGCGTTCTCCAAGTCCTGTGGAAAAAATTAAAAGACTTGGAAAATGCCTCTATTTAAAGTGACGTTACCGGAATAATGCATCACTTCATTAATGCTTGTTATCATCTACCATGGCAAGGTGCACCCTTGTGATGCAGGTAGTTACCTACTCCTCTAACAAACAGCACCCTACAAATAGCATAGTGTTTCACACATCAGGAACACCCATGTAAAGTGCTGAGGGACTGGGTATATACCAACTTTAAATATGATAATAGGAAATTCTGAGACCCTCAGTTTAAAATGGAACTCTATGCATTCATAAAGAATTGTACTGTACCACAATGTACTGTACATAATGATACTAATGAAGATATGTGGTGTCTGCAAAATGTAAAGCATCAATACATCTAATCACTAATAAAATCACCCTTACAAATAGCGGACAGCAGAGTGAAAGAAAGCCAAGGAGTTGGCCCTAGTTACACTACCTGAAAAAAATTCTAATGCAGTCACCTGCAACATTATATATTCAAAAGGTTGTTATGTGTTTTCAAACAAAGCCTCACAGTACATGATCCTATTATTCCATAAAGTGATACAATAATAAATGCATGTTGAAGTCCATTGTGATCACATAATGAATTGTATGTGCAATATTTTAAAATCAGAAGTACATTACTGTTTGCATGTATTAGAAATCAATGGTTTTCTAATATGGGCTCAGGCAATGCTGGTTAGCTCTCCAGTGAATTCCCTGACAAACTTCTTTTGTTTTATCCCTGCATACACAATCAAATGGGGGATGGTTAAGTGTACCTGGAAACTAGCCTTGCCCATTTGGGTTGAATATGTTAATTTGCCTTTGTCACAAAAACATGTTAGGCTCAGAGAACAAAGGGCAACCTAAATTAAGATCCCTGAGTAAATCAGACTTATCCCACCCATATTCAAGAGGATATTCTAATAAATACATGTTTAAATTCCTGCAAGTGTGACTTCATGGTGTTTACAAACCAAAAGATTTGAGATGAGCACATGGTTAGAGCCCTGTTTTCCGAATTCTAAGCCTCATAGAAGCCCTTAGAGTGTGTCATGGTCACTAGTCATGGAGCCAGTCCTTCCTCATCCCCAGGGTCCCAATGGACCCAGTCCTGGCACTTCTGGCGCCAGGCTCATGGTAAAGTGTGCTCTGCACACTCTAGACCTAGGGCGTGTGCAACTGGGCCGGGCATGGCCCATGGAACAGAACTGGAAGGCACATGCTACAAGCCCAAAGAAGGGCATGGGGGAGTTTGAAGGTGGAGCTAATGGGAGGGGCCTGAACCAGCCTATATAAGACCATCCCATCCACGTGCCCTTGCTTTGCGTTATTCTGCTTCCAAGCAGCGTAACGCTCTCTGCTGTACCTACCTGTGCCTCACTGGATTACAGCCTCATCTTGGAGTTTCCTGAGAACACTTCTTACCTGCAGTCTTCCGCCTCATAACCGCGAGCGTCTGCTCTCCAGCTACTCCGTCGCTGCGGACGCGTCTTACCTGCTGTCAGCCGCTCCATCCATGGATGCGGTTCTCATCTGCTACCAGCCACTACATTGCTGAGCACGCATCTTACCTGCTGCCAGCCACTACATCGCTAAGCGCACATCTTACCTGTCTCCAGCCGCTACATCGCTGAGTGCGCATCTTACCTGTTGCCAGCCTCTACATCACTGGGCACTCCATCTGCTACATCGCAGAGCATGCCCCTTACCTGCAACTCGTTGCGGCCTGTGCCGGTCTCCTCTTCTTACCTCCATTCCATTACGGCCTGAGCCGAGTCTTCTTCCTAACCCAACATTCCACCACAGTCGTAGCCGAGACTCCCTCCTGCAACCGCAAATCTTCATTGAGGACCCGGACACCATTCTTCATCGTCGTCCTGCACCTACGAGGGAAAAGAACAAACAGGTTAGAACTCATATGCATTCACACGGCCGCAAATATACAAGAGACTGAAGTTCCCTTATAAAGACCTTACCCGTCACTGTTGAAACTCCATCAACCTCTAAGGTCTTTCGGACTCTCCTCAATCCAGACTCTCTTCCTGTACCTATGAAAATGGAATGAGACATTGCAAGAATTACCGCTAGACGGAATACAGTCATTCTGATTGAACTATAATCATACGAAAGTATTACCTCATACGTGGATTGGTCGCAGCTGGTCTGGATCAACCTTCCCACAGGCCAGTGAAGTAACTAGGTCCGTTCTATGCACCCCTGCTAGGAAAGGCAGGACAGATAGCTCAACATCACAAAACTACAGGTGACCGTCTATGGGAAAGTGCTTGCCCACCGTATTCTGGCACAAAAGGGCTGGGGGAAGTCACGGGGTTCCCACTCCATTCTCATTGCCTCTCCTCTTCACGCAGGGGCAACGCACATCTCCTGAGCTGCAGGTCTAACCACTCTCTGAAGGGGAAGGTGATTTTGATGAACCAGGCCAAGGGAGGGCTCCAATCATGTCCCAACGCCCCCACGGAGACCAGGTGAACATAACAGAGTGTCACCTTTGACATCAGTTAAGACAAAAGAGCCGACCAGATGCCCAGTAATGTTTACATGGCTCATTATGCTGAGCCTGGCATTTTATCATTTTAAGAAATTAAACTTAAAGCTGGAACCCTGCCACAGGAATATAGTGTGCCATTGGAATCAACATTATTCATGTATTTAAAAATTAGTCGCCCATATAACCAAAACCATACGATCCAGAGATAAAACGCATTTTCTGGGAGTTACTTACTATTGCACAAGCCAATGGAAAGAGTTGAACAATCAAAACTTGTGATATCAGCATGACAAAGCAGGGGAATATCCCCCAGAATAAAAAGGGCACCACACAAGTAATAAGAGACCCTGGAACAAAGGCTGCATTGAAGGATAAAACCTATTCCCAATGGATGCGTGCTAAACCTGCGTCAAATTTGTAATTGGAAGGGCATTGCCCAATTCAGAGGCAGAACCAGATTGCATACAGCAGACCTGTTTTCCAGGAAAATAGGGGCAGGAACCAGGAGAAACCAGCTGACTGGTAATTCACTGGGAATGCCTGAGAGTCTCTGCTGGCTCTTGGCCTTAAATAATTGTTCAAAGGTTAATATGAAAATTCCACAAAATGTAATTGGGTAAGTCCTCCAGAATCATTCCCCTGCTATTTCCCTTGAGTGGGAGGGAACTGGGGTGGTGGCTTTCACAAAGGAGAAGTAATTCCAAATACTTTATACTGTTGTTTTAGTGGGAAATACAATAGTGCTTTCTCACTACATTTAAAGTCAAGCGAGATTTGACCTCTTGTCGCAGACATAGCTTTTTTCTGTACAAAAGGTGCTTCGGTTGATAAATGAAAACTAACAGAATTAGAAAAGGATATTGTAGATTGTTAGTGTGAGTTATTTTCTGCTCTAATAAATAAGAACAAAAACACTTTCTCTGTGCTGTGTGTGCAGTGCAAAAGTGATAGCATATTCGTGCAATTAAAGCATAATCATTTGTAAATTACATTTTATCTGTTGTGCTTTACAGGAGTAGTAACCACTTTGGCTATGATTAGAATGGCCACTTTTCATGGTCTAATAAAAAATTGCTGGATAACTTGCAACCTGTAAAAACCAGAGATATTTAAAAAGTGTCATTCAGAGATAAAGGGAGTTTAATTGTGTCACTTCCATTCCTGTTAAGAAAATGATGCCAATGTATATTACATTCTCTCCTCTCCCTGTTCCTCGGACAATAGGGGAATGGCTTTTCACCTAGTGCACCCGGTATGCAATGTGAAGTGGGGGTGGTAGTTTTAATTGTAATTGGTCATTTATAACACGCTTAATACCCAGAGGTTTCTAAGACCCGGGTATCGAACGTATGTTCCACTGTGTCGTCTTGCTTCAAAGGCGAGCATGCTTCCCCTGAGCTATCCTCCCGAGACTGTCATCCCTGAATTTGAAAATCATAAACCCATTTTCCTTTGCTTAGTGGGTGAACCAAAATCCTGTGCATTCTAAATTGATATGTACATATGTGCATCCCTCAGCATCATATTTAAATGGGGAGGGGAATTGATTGATTTTTATAACCTTTTTTATTAGTTTACATAACCATAACAAGGTCCAAAAGAACCATGGTTCTTCTTCAGACATGCAGGACACAATTACAACATCAAGAGTGTAGCAGGCAGTATCAGTGTCATCAATAAGCAGTCAAAGTCTCTGGGGTATTGGGGGAGCGACATGCTCCAGACATTAAATAGGCTATATAAGGCCCCAAATATTCTTCAGCCTAGCAGAGGGATGCAGGGTGGCACAATTTTCAGCCTCCACATCATGGTAGTATAAAATATCGATTTTCGGTAGATCATGCAATGGAGGACGACTCCTACCCCGCATCATGGCAATTCTCCTCTTCGCTAGCACCAGCAGGAGGCTGGTGATGCATCTAACATGTCTCTTTGCATCTTTTGTGTACACCAACAGAGCAACCATGGGGGAAGGAGCAACAACTTCTCACACCATCTCGTTTATAGTTTCAAAACATCTGAGACCAAAAAAGCATAAGTTCGAGGACAGTTCCATGATAAGTGCATAAATGTGGCCTGAAGGGAAACCACATCTCAGTCGGATGTTTTAGGGAAGAACCTGTGCAGGTCAGCTGAGGTGAAATAAAACTGGTTCAAGAATTGGAAGTGGATCAACTTAAATCTGCGGTTGAGTGCAACCCTTTTCGTCTAAGCACAGCAGTTGTCCCACACATTATCCGGGATAGGAACACCAAGTGAATTCTCCCACTTTTCATCTGCGTCGTCAGCCCAACCCACTGCACTATCTACTATTTTTGCATACAGCCCAGATACCAATCTCCAGCTACCCTCAGCACTTACTGCACTGTTCAAGACCAGGGCAGTAGGGGGCACTATGGCAAAGGTGAGAAACCATTCATTCAGTGCATTCTGCATCCTAAAATATAAGAACACATCAAGCGCCAAAGTGCTCCCTTAATCCTAAACTCATCGATCGTAAAGAATTGCCCCCTGGGAAAGATGTCCGGCGAACAAGAAATAGCCAGCTTAGCCATGCCCTGTATATAAACCCTTTCATTAGTAAGTGGGATCCCAGGGACATGCGTAACAGGCGGAGGGGGTGTATATCACTTCCTGTTGTGATTTACCCTCAATGTGTCGCCAAGCCTTACTGGTGACCTCAACCATGTTGTTGACCTTAACTATGCATCGCACAGAGGTCAGTATCAATAGTGCAGGCACTGCAAATGCCCTTTCAATCTGAACATACGATCTGTCAGGCAGTGGGTCATACCAATACACAAGGAATGACACTTGTGTAGCAATCCAATAAGATTGAATATCTGGAAGCGCCACCCCACCCCTGTCCAGGATGGCAATCAGCTTATTCCAACATATACAGGGCTGCTTACCTCGCCAGATGAAAGCAGATACCAAGGCCTTCACATTCTCAAACAAAGACGGAGGAACCACAATTTGTACATTCAGAAACGTGTACAGAAATCTAGGTAGAATTACCATTTTAATCAAAGATATCTGTCCATACAATGACAAAGGTAGATGTTTCCGCCTTGCAAGTGTTGTCTCTGCCTGAGTAAGTTTTGCTATGTACATTTCTCGATACAGTACCTCTGGGGATCGTGCAATCACCACTCTGAGATAACGAGTACTCTCCTCGCGCCACTTAAAGCCAAAACCCTTGCAGTACTTCGCCTCCCCAGTAGTGAAGGGAACCAGCACCGACTTTGAGGGGTTAATGTTAAGCCCAGAATATTGCCCGAACTCAAGGACATATACCATAATAGGTGCCAGGCTTGTCTTTGCGTCAGTGACAAACAGGATCACATTACCAGCGTATAGTGAGATCACCAGACGGTCCGTGAATATGCTTATTCCCCTGTGAATGTGTTTGGATCAGACCAGCTCTGCCAAAGGTTCTACCACCAGGGCAAAAAGAAGTAGGGATAGGGGAAACCCCTGTTTCATTCCATGCCACATCCCAATGGGGTCAGACAGGTGACCGTTCACTTTCAGCCATTCTACAAGAGCTGTGTATAACAGGGTGACCAATGAAATAAACACCTCACCAAGCCCCATGCGCCTGAGCACCAACAATAAGAAGGGCCACTCCATGGACTCACATGCCTTCTTGGCATCAAGAAGGGCTGCTACAACTGGTGAGCGGTAATCCAGTGCCGACAAAAGGCCACACACCTTGCACAACACATACAATGTGGACCTCCCTGGGATCAATCCTGCCTGATCCTCCCTAAAACCACATCAGTGGGGCAAGCCTAGTAAAGAGAGCTCTTGCTAATATTTTATTATCCAAATGTATAAGAGAAATCGGTCTGTAAGTCCTCAGGGGCCTTCCATGGTTCAAAAGCAAGGTAATAGCAGCCTCACACATCGGCGCAGGAAGACCACCCGCCAATGCCTGCTTATACGCGTTCAACAGGTGAGGCACCAGAATCGCTGCAAATGCCTTATAAAAATCAGCTGAGCACCCATCTGGGCCCAGTGCTTTCCCCCAAAAGGAGTGCCTTAATGGTTGCCTGGGTCTCCTGTGCAGAAAGCAGGCTGCCCAATCAGTCTCTTTCCCCTTGATTTAGCCAACATAAACCGACCTGATTCAAGTAGTCATCTACGGCGGATTGACTCACTGGGGTTTTAGATTAATAAAGTATGCTGTAATATTCCACAGATCCCCAGCAATATCCACGTTAGTATAGAGGAGCACCCCCGCCAGAGACCGAATGACAGAAATGTGGGAACCAGGAGTCTCCACCCTCACTGCGTGTGCCAGCAGCCTACAAGGCTGCTGTTCCTCACCATAGTGACGTACCGACGCTCGTCGTTGCAGAAACTTCACCTCCTTCTCAGCTATCTTTCTGAACTGCTCCAGCTCTGTATGGAAGCACGCCTGCAGCACAGGGTCAGAAAGGACTCAGCATCAGACTCCATATCCCGTAGGAGAGACTCACTAGCGAGCAGCCCAGCCCAAATGGTTTTAAGAATTCCTGCCTCCTTGATAATGCAAACTGCGAATTACACACTTCCAGGCCTCCCACAGCACAGAATAGGAGGCTACCATCCCCTTGTTTCCAGAAAAAAGTTACGAATATTTTCCTGGATAGTTTCACGAAATGCCACATCAGTGATGCTCTCCATGCCTCCTACCAGAAATAACCACAGATGCGACCACAGGTGCATGGTCTGATAAAGTGTGCAGCAAGATACTACAGTCTGAAATCTATCCAGCCCCCCTCAACGAAACCAGTGTATAATGGTATACAGTCTTTCCATCGAAATAATTTTCATCAAATCATTATCCATCGAAATCCATTCATTGAAATGATTTCCAACTCAAACATACCTTTAAAATAGATGTATGGATGTTTGGGTTGGAAACTCAATGGGTTGAGGAAAGGGTTAAATTATGAAAATGGGGTTGGGGTGGTTTGGGGGGATCCATTGTGGTTGGGAGTGTTTGGGGGAGGACCCTTCCAATAAACAATAAACACCACAAGTTAGCAAGACCTGTCTAGTGCTGAAATACATTATAGATTTCAGCACTGGACAAGGGTTACATTTTGAAAATTGGGGTTGGGGGAGGGGGTGGTGGAGACCCCTGGGGATTGGTGGGGGGTCAGGGGGAGCACCCAATAAACAATAAAGACCACGAGTTATAGGAAGCTGTCCAGTGCTGAAATACCTATAGATTTCAGCACTGGACAGCTCCCTCTGACTTGTGTAGTGTGCACTTTCATTTTTATTTTCTAGGACTGGGGACATTTATATTTTTTGAGGGGCTGGGGGGACATTAAAAAATAAAATAAAATGGCACACTACATAAGTTAGAGGGAGCTGTCCAGTGCTGAAATACATTGCAACTGTATTGAATAGATTTCCGCACTGGACAGCTCCCTGCAACGTTATAACGTTATGCATGTTTCATCGAACTTCCATGCAACAAATATAAAGTCTTTATATAACAAAACCCTATTCAATGAAAGCAATTTGAAGAGGGAAAATGGGACGATCCCTTCCCCCGATTCTCATCCAGACCATGGCCTAGGATCTCACGACCCAAGCACCCACCGCGAGAGGAATTCGACCCGCTCACGGCCGCCCCTGATGTCAATATCCACTGTGGCCACACCCCGCGCAGCCATGGAAGCTGCCCGTCAATCAAACCACGTGCCGGAGCCTCAGGTGAAGCTGATACCGACCGAATGGATCAACTCGACTAGACAGCAACCACAAAATACCGCCATCTTTAGAGATGCCATGATGACGTAGCCAGCAGACACGAACACACGTGCCACCACACACATTGGTCACACACACACACCAATCCACACAAAGAACATACTCAGTGCTATGACGTAGAGGACCACTAACACTCACACATGCATCGTTGTTATTTTTTTTACATAGGCCAACTACAGCACCGCTGAACCGCAAGACGCCAGAAGAGCTCGTGTACATGCTTGCAGACGCTTCCTCACCACTAAAAACCGTGAAGATGTAACCCTGTATATGGACTAATGCATATGTGTCTCTGTCGCCCCTCGCGACCCCCATAACATAGACTATGTACCACCACCCATATACCAGGCCAAGGTAGGCCGCAAAGCCAGAGTCTCCAGGCTGGCGCAGCTCAGACAAAGCTGCAAGGTGCTGATCACGCAGAACGAGCCCCGACAAGAGCCCACAGCCAAGGTCGCAATGTTGCAATCTACATGCCGTGCTCCCCGCGTCAAGGTTACACCTGCCACTGCTAAACGCTCCCAGAGCCGAAATACAAATCAAATGCTCATAATTCTGCTCCAGCCACGGTCTCACAACACGTGACCAGGCCGACTTGATACAATGCCAAGCCCCCTGGACCAGAGAAGCACTGTGGTCTCACGTCTGGGACACAGACTGCAACAATGAAGTGACAAATTGGACACCGACAGCGAAGGAAAAGGCACGCACACCAGCTAATAGTCAGACCTGTCCATTGTCTACCACTGACACATAGTCATACTTTGTTGCCAGCACCAGGTACACCGCAAGCTGGGAACAATGATGGTCCCAGGCTTGGGGGCTCGCGGGTGAACCAATCAGAATAGGAGGGTCCCACCGCTGACATCATTATAGTTTAGCCAATCACTAATTGTCCCCTTGTAACAATTCTCTTGTAGCAATTATTAGGGATGGCTCAAGCGTACCACCTGACCCTTCCTCCACCACTAACAATCTTTCCTATATGTATCTATACAGACCCCACCACTCGGGGAGCCAACCCGAGGTGGCGTTAGTTTTGGGGCTAGTTCTCCCAGGTGACGCACGTAGCCGTGTCATACAGCTAGAAAAAGGGCCTGCGAGACCACCATGATCGAGAGGTCTCCCAGATGCCCGTGACCTGAGAGCTCGTCCCTGCCTGTTTTATGTAATAAACAGCAGTAACTCATTGCTCTTGTGTGTGTCTCATACTCATTTGGGACGCGGGAGGAGCTGGGGCATCCCCAACCCCGGAGGTCCGCGGACGGCCATGCCTGCCCCCCGTGAAATTACTCCGACAAGTTGGAGGCACTGCTGAGATCTGCTGAGACTGAGTGAGATCACAGCAAGGCCGCTTGCGTGAAGGTGGCCCGGCAACGCGGCACCCTCTGCCGTTGCCCCCTTTGGAGGAGTACAGGACCATCGCAATCCGGAGATTGGCCGTCAGGAGCCGAATTGAGAAGTATCCCGCCCGTGGTTGGCGAGTGTCCAGGTGTGGTCCAGACGAGGTGAGGCGGTGAGCTGATTGAGAGGGGTGCCCGCAGTCGAGCGGCACTGGCAGGCGAGAACTCGATGTGAGTATGGCACACACAACCAGCAATACAATGTCGTGTGGGAGGTGGGAGGAACTGTAAACAGGGTGGCGGGTGGCTCTTACAGGATGTTAAGAAAAGATTTTGGCCATCGAGTGACGATCGGTGTGTAAGGTGTAGCAGGGACTGGCATGAGGGCCGTCCCCCTTAGTGTCACAGAGCAGACTGGGTGAGGCTTTAAGCACCCATGTGTGACTGGCGAATTGCGCTGATTGGTCGAGATCGCAGACACCTGTATAAGGGGGTGTGGCATTCCTATGAGTTGGTGTTGTAGATCAATGAATATATGAAGATTCCTATTGATTGAGTGTTTTAGCTCTGTGAATAGATGACGTATTCCCGCAGGAGTTAGCTAGATTGTTTCTCATTGCAGAAGATAATTGGCTGTTTAAGAAACCCTAGAGAGGGGGCGTATCACACGCGAGGTGACGCAGTATGCGCAGTCCAGTTATAATAACGAAGTAATTGACGAATACTCCACTCCAGGTGTGGTGGGAAGACAGCTGTGGGGATAACGGGGAACAAAATTGTCAAATATGGCACGCATTTACATGAACACCCCACGCACGATCAAAGACTGTTGCAAGCGCTGGGACGACCTGCGACTGAGAGTACAAAACATCCTCTCAGTGAACCGCAGGCAGGCCATGGGAACAGGAGGAGGTCCCAGTTCCCCAATCAAGCTCACCCCATGGGAGGAAATCTGCACCAGCATGATAGGGATGAAGGGGATCGAAGGTGTTGGCCAGATGGAGTGTGGCGCCATTAAATCGGGCGATGGAGGTGAGTGTCCAAAGTAAACATTGCAATGCCAAATCTGATGAAAGTCAACCAATATGTCAGTTCCAAGAGTCAAGCTATGACCCCACACACACACACACTCCCAGCAAAGTAGGCGGACGCATCACAGACACATGCAGATGCCTGGTGCAAGGCAATATCGTACATAACACATACCACACAAAGATGTAAATGCCATGAGTCACACAGCGTGCATGGCCAAAATACTATGCATGTCAGATAGCACTGCTCTTGGGCAACATGAGTGACGCCGACGTATGCCTGCATAAACCACCCATGTATCAAAGAACGTGCTCATCCAAACACAAATGCATATTACCCCCAATTGTGTGGATGAGCAATTGTCCTAATGTATGTATGATGCCTATCAAAACATCACTCATGCCGTCCCTCTCTTCGAGCCCCACAGGCACTGACCATGACAGCGATGGGCAGGACGCAACCCCTGTACAGTCCACACCCCGGAAGAGGTCCCGGGATGACAGCAACCGCCCTTCGACCTCGAGGGGACAACACAGGGGGCGCCGTGCACCAACAGGCAAGCCACCCCAGGTACCCATTACACCGGTACCACCAAGGCCCGTAGAGGGCGAAGCACCACCACCCATTGGCCATCCTGATGAAACATGTGAGGCACCACAATCCGAGGAGTCGAGTTTGGCTGGGGAGGTGGCAGCCACGGCACCCCTGGCTGTGGAAGACACACCGGACGACATATGGGTGCCCATGGAGGACGATGTTTCGGAAGTGGTCCGTACCCCAACTCCACCAGCATCCCCCAAGTATCGTCCCTCGATACAAAGCACGCCACCACCCCGGAGCAGTCTGGTCAGGAGCAGACAGAGGGACACTACAGTCCAAATTTCATGACTAGGGAGGCTGAGCAGGCTCGGCAGGACAGCCAGGGGCCGACTACCTCCACAGGTGCACCCGCAGGGTCGCAGCGGTCTGACCTGCTTACTGCCCTTGTGCGGGAGTTTGTCCAGGACAACAAAGTGGCCAGACAGGAGTGGTGTCAGGATTTAGCGTCTCTAGGTAGGTCCATCACGGACAACACTGCCTCCATGGCCAAATCATTTGCTGACAACACTAGCCGCCTCTGCGAGGAGGTCTCAGCCCTCCGGCAGGTCTTGGGCCGCATTGCGGATGCCATGGAGGCAGGGCATCCTGCTATACATTCACAGAAGGCGGCCACACCGTCTTCCTCCAGTTCTACACAGACAAGCCCGCTCTGCAGGTCGGCACGTACCCTGCGCCGGCAAGACATGCCGCCCCCTGGACCAGGGAGTGCCAATTAATCGTCAGGGCAGCCTCCTGTAGGCTTTGGAGACTCAATGGGATATGTGTGGGGGAGTTGTGGGGAAGAGGGGGGGAGGATGCGTGGGGGAGTTGTGGGGGGAGGGGCTGAGGGTGTGTGGGGGAGTTGTGGGGGAGGGTGTGTGGGGGAGTTATGGGGGAGGGGGAAGGGGGTGATGGTGGTGGAGGGATTTTGCACTTACATTTACATTGTTACATTTAATACACCGGTTGTGTGAAAAGCAAGACCTGATTGGACATTCACCATTGCGCATGTGTCATTTATTCATTTACAGTGCATAGTGTAAATGTAACCCCACACCCAGTGCCCT
The DNA here is from genome assembly GCF_040938575.1 of Ambystoma mexicanum. Taxonomy (NCBI): domain Eukaryota; kingdom Metazoa; phylum Chordata; class Amphibia; order Caudata; family Ambystomatidae; genus Ambystoma; species Ambystoma mexicanum. The sequence goes on from NC_090927.1 coordinate 1,230,905,641, forward strand.
CTATCCAACCATCATGTCACCCTCTGCTGCCATGTGTGTCAGTAATATTGTGCAATCACTGACTGGCGCACAGCACGTCCCTCCTGTGCATCGGCACCGCGATGATGTCCAGCCACATCTTCTTCTTCCCCTTCATCATCACCAGGTGGTAGCAGTTCAATGTCAGGGGCATGTTCCGGCGGATGCACATATTGTGCAGCATGACACATGCCATGATGATCTTGCCCACCTTCTCATGCCTGTAGAGGAGTGCCCCACCAGACCGGCTGAGGCAGCGAAATCGTGCCTTCAACAGGCCAAAGGTCTGCTCGATGACCACACGGGTACGGGTATGGGAACGATTGTAGTCCTCCTCGTGCCTGTTCTGAGTGTTTCGGACAGGGGTGAGGAGCCACGGCTTCAAGGGATAGCCACTATCACCTGCATGAGAAGCAATTAAAGGTAAATAATGTCAGGCGAATCATGATGGACAGCTGTACTAGTCACACATGCCTGCAGGTTTTCGTTGGCCACATGCACATGTCCCTGGATGTATTGACACCTTTTACAGTCCCTCAATGTGTCCTGTGCCATGGACTAATGGTGTGAGTTGCATCTTCAAGATGATGGTGTGCACTGACATCTTGTTGCACATGCATTGTGTACACATACAGCTGTGTTAGTGTCAAATTAGTGAGGTGTTGTGTTCTGTGAGATTTACTTAGAGGGAGCGTTGGCAGTAGTCTGTGCAATATTGGGCAATCAGCGCTGATCATTCCCATGGTGACATGCAGCACTCCTGTGGGTGTGCCGGCCCTGTGCGAGACACTGGATTCCCTAGTAGGTTCAGTTTGATGCACTCACAGGGATGCTTGTCCTGTGTGGTGATATGCTTGAGACAGCAACATAGTGCATATGCACTACATGATGCTGAATGGCGTTACAGAGGGTGAGAACCGCTGATGAGTGGTGCACGTGTTGTGGGATGTAGGGTGGTATCCTGTTAATCACGCAGTGACAGGTGTCGACCTTACTTCATTCCTATGGGATTTGGGTGTCATGTACCGTTTGTGATGCTTTGGGGCACAGTGTTCAGTGATATGCACATCGGGCAGTCACATCAACATTGGCAGCATGGTGGTGTGTGCATCTATCCTCCCATTTCAATGCCACGTGCCAGTCATGCAACTTACCAAGCAGCCAGGCACGTCGTCCAGCATGTCGCTCCATGAAGCGTGGTAGCGTGGTGTTCCGCAGGACCATAGAGTCATGAGTTGATCCGGGATATCGGGCACAACAATGTGTGATGATCTTGCTGGTGTTGCATACCATCTGCACATTGATGGAGTGGTATTGCTTGCGGTTGCGGTACACCACCTGCATGGCATGCGGGACCACCAACTCCACGTGGGTGCAGTTGAGGGCACCTACAAAATTTGGCATGCCTGCCAGTGCATGGAAGGCAACGTTTGTATCAAATATCTCCTGGGGAGTCTGTGGTAGGGATATGTGGTCCTGTGTGTGCTTGAGGAGGGCATCCAGCACTTGGTTCAGTATCCGGGAAAATAAGGGTTGTGATATGCCATTTATGTGCCCCACTGTGTGCTGGTAGGTGCCTGTGGCAAGGAAGTGGAGCACATACACCACCTTCAGTAAGGGGGGATGGCGGTGCGTATTTCAATGAGGCTCACTATGTGGTTGTGTATCAGGTCCGTCCACTATGGTGGTGATGGTGTCCTGGTCCAGACGGTACAGGGTGTGGATCTGCTCAGGGGTTAGGTTGAAAGGACTGGTTCTGATGCGAGGGATTGGGGGCTGCTGGCATGGTAACAGTGGCTGCACTGGTTGGGCATGCTGGGCCTGGCTCACCCTCCTCCTCCTGCATCTCCTCTGTGGTGGCGGCTGTTGTTGTTGTTGATGTTGTGGCAATGAAGCATGTCCTCCAGCTCCAATAATGCTACTACTATTGGAATCATCTTGGTGTGGGAGGGGGTGTGGTGTGTGGGTGTGCTCCTTTTGTACTGGGCCAGACGCCATTGCCTCCACCTGTGCTGATTGTGTGCACCTGTGGCAGTTGTGAACACTGCTCAGGGCATTTTACAGTAGGTCGGCGATGCCGGTATTTACGGCATGCCGGTAACCACTTTTTCCGCCTTCATGAAGCCGTTATTTGCATGTCCGCTTCACTTGTGATGTACTCCAGTTTACGGCATGCCACTATTGCTGGCATGGTGGGTCGCGTGCCCGCACCCAGTCCGCTATTAACGGCATCGTACTTTGCGATGCCGCTAATAGCGGTCAGAATGGCCTGTAGCGGTAATCGATGCCGGTATTCCTTTACCGGCATCATTGTTCCCTTAGCACCAAGCTCGGAATGACCCCCATAGACTTAAAGACAGTTACAGTGGGGTGAAACACCCAGGTACAGGGTTGACATTCTCAGATGGAGTTTGCAGTGAGAATAAAGAGGGATCTTGCGGGATACGAAGTGATGGAAGTGGGGAAGGGCTAAGCAAATTATAGATACCACGCACAGACTGTGGGTCATTGTGGGAATGTGAGACATGGGAAGAAGAAAACACAGGGAGGGAAAGTAAAAGACACATTAAACAAAGAACACCACAGCTACTGGTACCACCAGCCAGCACAACAGCCATATGTTAATAGACTCAGAGACCTCCTAGGACGCAGAATGGAAGAATCAGCTGAAGCACATAGGAAGGGTCAGGTGGGTCAACCGAGGAGGAGCAAGAGCATAGGAGGAGATAGAGCAATACAACACATTACTGACTTTATTGAAGAACTTTCTGACATAGAAGAGGAGAGCAAATACACACACACATCCCCGCACAGACGAACGCCAGGGGAAGTGAAGGAGTACACTCTAATGCCATTACTAGAGAGTGGGGGAGCAAGGCCACAGTATGTCCCGTGGAAACATGCAGACAAAGAAAACATCGAATGCAGGCTTCCATCATTGAGCGGAGGGGCAGGGAAATGGATATATGAAATGAAAAAACAAACTGCAGGGCAAAAACTAGCAGTGGGTGATGTAAAGGGGTTGTTAATTTCAATACTGGGTGACGCAGCAGATAAAATTTGGAAGAGGGCGGGATTCCCGGGGGTAAGTATAAGCGACACATCGCATGACGGGGCGCCATTTGCAAATTGCTGACATGCACTGTGGCAGGCGCTGAGGGTGCAATACCCAGACACTTCAGACATAGGAGCAATAACATCATGCAAAATGCGTGAGAATGAAGATCATGTTGATTACATCCAGGAAATTCAGGAGAAGTGGCACCTGGAAACGCGGGAACCGTGGGACAAAACACTAGCAATTTCTTACCGCATATTGATTCAAGATCTCCCAGAACCAGTGCAGAGACATTTAAAGAAATTAGTAGGAATGGAAGCTAAGGCATGGCCAGAGATAAAGCTGACAATAATACACCATTGTAGGCTATGGCAAGAAAAAAATAAACAGAAAGAGGAAGATAGAAAGGCAGAAGAGGCAAAATTGGTCCAAAAGAAACTGTCCAAATATGCCATGGAAGGTGCGCTGATAACAGGCCCCACCCAGGTCCCTCTGGCACCAGACACTACACAACAACAAATAGCATCACTACAGCAAGCACAAATGACAGCACAGCAAATGCCACCACCCCCACCATACACGGCAGAGATGGGAGGTGGATACGCACAGATGGGAAACAGGTATACTAATAACTACCGGGGGAGAGGTGGGCAAACGAGAGGGAGGGAATTTGGCACCGCAGCACCACAACAAGGGGGGGGGATTCAGGGGGCACAACCAATATGGACAACAGGGGTCCTTAGAAAGCACTGGAGGATACCCATGGCAAGCGTGGGAGCCGCCAACATGCTGGATCTGTTGCCTAATACGACACATGTCCCACACATGCACAGCAAGACTGACACAAGCAGGTTGGGGAGAGCAAGGCCAACAGGGTTACAATGGGGGACAACAATTCTACCAACAACAACAACAGCGGCAGCAGGGGACAGAAACACTAATACAACAACAAGCACCACCACCACCTCAGCAACAACTACAAACATACACACCACCACAACAGGCACAACAACAGGCAGCAACAACACAACAACACGTCCCGACAGCACAACAGTTCACACAAATACAGGACAATAAATTACTACCCGCAGACACACCAATACAACAGACACATCTGGGGAGGGTGACAATATTGGGTCACAATCCATACACAGGGAGTGGACAGTCACTATACCCACAATAGGACAGCCCACAGACGTCTTTGATGTGTCCCATCTTATCGGTAACACCTAACCCTGCGGAGGAACCACGCATAAAGGTGGCGATAGGTGACAAAACATTCTCCTTCCTAGTTGACACAGGGGCCACTAGGTCCTGTATAAGGGAGGGTACATTCAAATTGTCAGGTGAAGCTATGCACACTCAAGGATTCTCTGGGGCTCGAGGGTTGGTTCCTTTCACTGATAACATCTCCTTGTCTGTTGGAGATCACAACCTGTCTCTACCACTGCTATACTCAAAACAATCGCCAGTAAACATACTAGGGAGAGACATCATGAGCAGACTGAACATGACAATATCCTTTACTGACAAAGGAATAGGGTACACCACACCAGGCATACACATGCTCACAGCATGACACATACTCCAGGCTTACTGTGGCAAACAGTGGCAAGGGGCAAACCAGTGGATGGGGACCTCTTCCAATATGGAACAGACATGGCAATAGCATGGCTACCAGGAATTGACTGCAAGGTGTGGAGGAGACTGGCTGCTTACCTTTTCAGACCAGAAACACCCACCAGTGAAGAGGAAGGGGCTATAATATTTGTGGACATAGAGAGTATTGTGGCAACCGCAGACTACATTGCAGTTCACGCCCAGTATAGGGAGGGGAAAGCATGGAGAGCTGTAATAGCACTAGCAGAAGGATGCAGGCTAACGCAGGTATCAGATGAGGAACTGTTCTCAGATGGATTAGGAGATGGGGAAATGGTGTTCCAAATGAGCGACTATATCTGGTTGAGAGTGACATACAGGGAGGTAGCACAGAAAATGGCAATGGCACTAGAAGCCCCCACCCCCACCCAAGTACCCTTCTACGAGGAAGATTTAGCAGCAGTACCCGCATCTCTATGGACTACTAGTCCATATGACGTAGGCTGCATAAAAAGCATTGGAGGAGTACAAATAAAGCAAAAGAAAGGTGCAATGCTGCCCAGGGTGAAGCAATACCCACTATCAAAAGAGGCTGATGAAGGGATCTATGAAACAATAACTGCCCTAGTGGATAGAGGAATATTGGTACCATCGGAATCACCATGCAACACTCTGGTGTATCCTGTCCGCAAGGCAAAAGGAGGGTCCTGGCATTTCATACAAGACTTGAGACCCCTCAACCATATCGTAGAGGCAGAATACCCCTTAGCAGCTAACCCAGCCACTATACTGTGCGGAATACCAGCAGAGGCGTCACGATTCACTGTGATCGACCTCAAGAACGCCTTTTTCTCAATACCTCGACACCCTGATTCACGAGACTTAACTAGTTTCACATACGACAACACAAAGTGGAAACACACTAGACTACCCCAAGGGTACTGCAAGTCAACATCCATCTTTAACAGAGTAATACAAATGGATCTGGTAAACATTAAGATGGAAAGCATGGTGCTTGCTACAATATGTAGATGACATCATCATCTGCAGCACCACTGAGGAGAAGTGCAGGAGAGACTCTATAAAGATGCTCACAGTGCTGGCTGAGAAGGGGTACAAGGTTGACAAGGGGAAACTGCAGTATTGTCAAGAACAAGTGCTCTATATCGGGCAGATCATTTTACAAAAAGGAAGGAACATTGCACCACAAAGGGCACAAGCCATAACGAATACACCACAGCCACAGACAGTGAGAGAATTGCAGCTATTCTTGGGCCTGTGCAACTACTGCAGGGCATGGGTCTTTGACTACAGCTCATACATAGGACCACTGCTCGAGGCCCTTAGAGAAACACAGAGGGGGGAAAGGAAGTTGAGATGGACAAGAGAAATGACAGAGGCATTCAATGAATTAAAACACGCCATCTCAACTGCACCAGTACTAGCTACCCCCAACTACGAAGAACAATTTTGCATATTTTCACATTGTGATACTGCAGTAATGAAAGCAGTACTGACACTAAAGACAAGCATGGGACATAAACCAGTGGCATTTTACAGTGGCCATTTGGATCCTGTAATGATGGGCCACTTCCCGTGCGAGCAGAGCCTAGCTGCTGCAGCATTTGTAGTAGAGAAATCTTCATCAATAACAATGGGATGCCCCACCATACTGTATGTGGAGCATGCTCTCTTTGCAATACTGAACAAGCCAAAATCCACACTGACCACCCAAAGAGCTATAGGTTACGAGATGATACTGTCCAGACCAGAGCTCAAAATAGTAAGATTCAGTGATGTTAACCCACACGATTCATAGCAGAAGTTGTGGAAGATGGAGAGCATGCACATGACTGCACACAGGCTATTGAAATTTACTCAAGCACCAGGAAGGTGGAAGAAAATGCCCTAGAGGGAGGAGAGCTAATGTACAATGATGGGTCATCAACAATTGACCAAAGCGGTGGGATAAGAAGGACAGGAGCAGCAGTAGTACATTTGAGGGAAGACTGGTCTTACGTTCCAGTGAAGTGTGTACAATTACCACAACACTATTCAGCGCAAGCAGCAGAGTTAGTAGCACTAATTTTGGCCCTAGAAGGAAGCAATGAGAAAAGAGTAACCATATACTCTGACAGTGTTATGTTACATCAACAGTACACTGAGGAGTGATACAATGGCAAAGAAGAGGATTCAGAAGAGCAGATGGTACTTCGGTACAACATGCTCTCCTACTGGCTGAACTAATAGAAGTAATTAATTACCCAGAAGAGCTAGCATTGGTAAAGTGGCAGGCCCACACTAATGGGGATGACCCAATATCAAGAGGTAACGAGACAGCAGACGCAAAACATGCTGCATACTTTTGCGAGACATTGGCCCTCCCAGATAAACAAAAAGATAATGGGGAGTTAAGACAGATGTTGATGAAGGATGGGTACACATACATCCCAGAGACACAGATCATGGAACTACAGGCAGTAGCACCAATGGCAGAAAAAGAACTATGGGTCAAAAGAGGATGCACCATGTCCCCCACAGAAGCATTATGGCAGCAGAATTATACAGGAAAAGTTGTGATGCCCCTGGCCCTATTGAAAATAGCTTGGACCCAATTACACTGTCCCACGCATACAGGAAAAGAAGTAATTGCTGCACGGATAAAAGAATCATGGTTCTGCCCCGAACTAAACTCACATGTGGCAAATTTCATCAGCAACTGCCTCACATGTTAGCAATTTATGGACGGTCACACGCTGCAAGTGATCAAAGGTACCATACCCCGGCCTGAAGGACCCTTCCTGCACCTACACATTGAATACGTTGACATTATCAATGTATGTAAAGGCTACAGATACATGATTGCGGTAGTGTACCCATTGTCAAGGTGGATCGAGGCTGGTCCATGCTCTCATGCAGACGCGTTCAGGGCAGCCAAATTCTTGGTGAGGAAGGTGTTCCCGAGGTGGAAAGTATTATTATTTTCTTTATTGTTTTGGTTTATGAAAAAACCTTTACAAAATTTCGAACAAGGGTACATTAAAAGAGTTACAAAAGTACAAAATCCGATATATAAAACAGTATCAAACAATCATTCACAGTTGTACATTATTACACTTAAATTCCAGATAACAGATAAAACTTGAATTGCCAATGCGATAAAACAGCTTAATAATAATACATTCTTGAAAGCTTTATCAACACCAAAACAATAGATATCCAATATAGTTAAAAATTGTTAAACATTTCCTTACATCACTTATACATAACAGACTTATTCATATTAAATCACATATTACTCTCAAGAATTCATTGACACGTGTTTTTAAAACCGTAGAGTTGCCATGAAGCATTTCATACCACAGAATATCTCTGTTCACATTGGAGATATCTTTTACAAATATTGAAAAACATTCTATTCTGTGTTACAAGAGATTCGGACAAATCAATAACAGGTGCAACAACGATTCATTCACCCCATTTAACTTGCAATGCCTGCAGAATTTTTTTTCAGCGATATTTCTGAATTTCACATGTATTTAGAACATTAAACCGGAATCTCATAGTGAGGTTTCTAAAAACTCTGGACGGGTATTTTTCTATATACTTCTCGGGAGCCGGTTTCCATTTCCAAAAGCAGACTACTTGTGAGTACAGATAAGAATTTAAAATCAACACGTTATTTTCCAACCAATCCGAGGCTTTTAACAATTCTTTGACCTTATCCGGATTCTTTATAAGAATCTTCATAGCTAACCCTAAATCACTTAAAATGTTTGCACATTCTTTTTTGAGATCAGACATAAATGCACCTTCCACATCTATCCACAAATAATAATACATCATATTTATGTCAGACACAATACATTTACGTAAAAGTGATAACGTCTTCCAGTACATAATACTCTTTAAGGAGGGCAAGCCCAACTTGTAGCGCAGCATCTCCATTGGTATGCATTTCGGGATATGACTTAAAACCTTACGCCACACTAGAGCCTCAATTATTTTCAGATATGGTACCAATTCCTCTGGGCAAAACTCAAGGCCGTATGACAGTCGTGGAATTGCTTTTGTACAGTAAAATAATATACATGGAGTTAGAGTAAATCTCCCATATCTTCTCTCTATTATTTTCATTTGATTGGCAATAGTAGAGGCCATTGACTTGAGATTATTTCTCATAGCGCCCAGTGTATGAGAACTAGTGTAGATATAGCCCAGATATTTCAGTACAGATTGGTTTTTTAGCTTTACACCACCACAGGATAGGGAAAATGAATCTTGTTTTAAGGATTTTGAGCCCATATGAAATATCACTGTTTTATTCGGGTTTATCAACAGTTTTCTGTCTGAGGTGGGGAGTATGCGAAGTGCTGCGGTCAGACAATGGCCCGCACTTTGCCAATGAACTGTTCCAGCATGTAACTGCCCTCTTGGGAATAAAACATATGTTTGCATGCGCATATCACCCACAAGCAAATGGCATCTGCGAACGCCTCAATGGCCTCCTAAAAGAAGAGATAGGAAAAATACAACAAACAACCAAAAAGGTTGGCTGTACAGCCTCCCTTTGGCCTTGTTTGAGTTGAGGAATAGACCAGGGTCGGACCACCACCTCACACCCCACGAGGTGGTGACCGGATGTCAAATGCACCTCCCACTCACACCACCATCAAGGGACACAACTGACTGCCAAGCATCCAGCACTGTTTTTGGTGAAGAAATGCATGAATATGTCTCTTCCTTGGTTACTAGTGCCGCTTTTATCTCTCAACAGATTGAACAGACTCAGGGCGGGTCGAAGAACAATCAGCAAGGAGAAGCACCCAACGAGGAACAGGAACAACCAGCACAGTGGACAGTGAAAGAGGGAGACCAGGTTCTCTTGAAAAATGATCGACGGACATGGAACAATCCTAGATTTACAGACCCACACGTGGTGGACAAGGTAGCTCCTAGAGCCATAAAGATAAAGGGCAAAGACATATGGACAAACATCCACGACATCAAGCCCTACAAAGCACAGACCCTCCCTCACCTCAGTGAAGGGGCCAACGCTTCAGCAACAACAACTGACAACAACGACACAGTGCAGATACCAGATACCCCAAAGGACATAAACGACTAATCACCCATAGCCCACCCTACGATCACAAGATCCCAGCCAAAGCACGTAAGCTAGCTAAAATTAACTCCCACCAACCACCAGCTAATGAAGAACATTGTCAAACAATCTGCAATATACACCACACTGTGTAAACACGTGCATGCTCTCTTCTCTTTTTTGTCTCGCACATGCAGGTATTGTGCATTGCTATTGTGTATGTAACAAAGACAAGAAATATACGTCACTGCCCAGGAGTAAATGCTACCCGCGGTAACACCCCAGAAGCATTGTCACACCAGTTTGTATACATTATAAAAAGGCCAAAATACTTAAGAAGAAGAAGAATACATGTATATTATAACACGTTCCTTATGATAATAGCTCAATCATTTCCACATCTCCACGCAGCATTACCCGCCCTAAGAGATAGGACGGTAAGGAAAGCGTGGGAGAAGCTTTTCGCCTGGGCATTGATCGATTATTTGATAAGCAGGGCTTGAATAATAATACTAACAATAATAACGCATATTTTGAGAGATTTTCAGGCGGGCACCTATATCATCTAAAGTAAAGGAGCTGCAGGACCGCAGCAAAGGTAAGAGAGACATGCCAGTGGTATTAGCAACTGTAATAAAAATGTTAGGGATATTCTTCACCACTGGTCTGATTACTGCCGCTGTCTGGCAGGCCTACTATGCTTGATATGTGATGGCATCTCGCTCTACTAACATCTCCCCTACCATGGCTGCAATGAGCACGGTGTCAGGTGGTACAAGTAAAGAGGGATAAACGTAGTGTTTCTATTGATGTACATGGGGTGGACACATATCTTACAGAATCCCCACACGTTTCTAACAACATGTGGTACAAGCACATGTCCAAAATTGGTAAGGATATGACTAAGGACAACTGCTATGTGTGCTCGTTGATCCCATACGCCATAAGCGCCTCAAGAACCTTTGTGGTAACTGAAGTACCTGCAACAACTACTGAATGCTTGTTGTATCTAGCATTGTTCCAAACGTGTGGGCGATTCCAAGGGAAAAGAGCAACACTAAGATGGAAATCAAGGTCAACGTACCCCTATGAAGATAACTTCATCAAAACACTACCAATGCATGACGAATCGTGGCAGCAGACCAAAGGGCTCAAATACATAACAGAGGGACCCAACAAAGGAGAGACATAAGAAGTTACATTGAATTACCTACCATGCGAGTGGTACGCAAAAGAAGTTGCTGGAGAACCAGGATGCTGGGAAAGGCCACTGATATTAATATTTGGCAAGGTGTACACTAAAGGTGCATGGGTGGATGGAGTTGTGGGAAGCAAAATGTTGACTTTGGCAAAGTCACCGGTGATGACAGTGCAAGAAGAAAACGACAAATGCTACAAGGAATGGACAAAGAGTGCAGCACTGGTGACATGGTTAGATAAAAAGGAGGAACCCATAACAATACTTCCAATCACAGCACCAACACGGACGCTGGAGCAAATGAAGGTTGCAAGAGAACAATAAAGATTCCTGAGGGGGGTGCAGGAAAAGCAGTTCTGATGGACCACTATTGGGCCTGCGGATCGAAGGCATACAACAGCTTGCCACCATTGTAGAATGGAGTGTGCTCCATGGTACACATCAACGTACCATCACTGGTAGTACCGCAAACACACGTTAACATGGAGAACTTCCCAAAGATGGACGACGGAAATAAAAGGAAGAAAAGGTCACTGAAGATGGGAGGAGGCAAACAACGGAACGACAATACCCACTTAGCAAGAGTAAGAAGACAAGGAGAACCACTGACAGGGAACTACCTGTGGGAAAAGTCAGAAACTGCTGTGAGCGACATTCCACCAGCACACAGACTATTTAGCAGAGAGGCTATGTTCTTTTCCTCCATCGTACATCCAGGGGTACAGGCATATTCAAATGGAAAGTGGCTACAGATAACAAGATGGGAGCTAATGATGACCATATGTTCCACAGTTAACGGATTCAACGTGATAAAGGAAGAGCTAAGGCCGATCATGATGGTGGCCCTACAGAACAGATATGTGCTGGAACTCCTAACAGCAATGGAAGGAGGTGTTTGCGTAAAAATTGGAAGCTCGTGTTGCACGTTTATTCCTGCCAACGACGAGGACAATGGCACGCTATCTGAGGCAGTATCGCAGCTGGCCAAGATGCACGCCAAGATGGAAGAAGAAGCAAAGGGAGTGAAGAAAGACGGTAGCTGGTTCTCTTACATCTGGTCCTGGATGCCATCTTGGCTCTCAGATGGTCTTAAGGTTATGGCAGGATGCATCATTTTAGGAATGGCTTTTGTGATGGGGATAAAGGTATGGAAGGAAAGGTCCAAACGTACTGCTGAAGAAATGATTGGTATGCACGTCCTAATGCCAGCTGAAGATGACCAACACACAGACCTCATTATTAAGGAACATGAACGACTGCGCCAGCAGATAGTAGAAGCAGACTTGTACCCACCATCAATAAAGGTTGAGAGCCCAAGGAACCCAAAAAGCTTTGTTGGGAAATGTGTTTATTGCAAACCCGGTGGAGGATGTGTTTATATGTACTGGTCATTTGACTGGTACCGGCACTTGGCCGGAATAACAAAGGTATGGCGAGTAAGAGGAAAGAAGAGAGTGGATAATTTTGTGGTCGACAAGTCGACCAGAGGGGGGACTGAAGAGGGAAAATGGGATGATCCCTTCCCCCGATTCTCATCCAGACCATGGCCTAGGATGTCACGAGCCAAGCACCCACCGCAAGAGGAATTCGACCCGCTCACGGCCACCCCTGATGTCAAGATCCACTGTAGTCACGCCCCGCACAGCCAGGGAAGCTGCCCATCAATCAAACCACGTGCCGGAGCCTCAGGTGAAGCTGATACTGACCGTATGGATCAACTCAACTAGACAGCAACCACAAAATACTGCCATCGTTAGAGATGCCATGACGAAGTAGCCAGAAGACACGAACACATGTGCCACCACACACATTGGTCACACACACACCAATCCACACGAAGAACATACTCAGTGCTATGACGTAGAGGACCACTCACACTCACACATGCATCGTTGTTATTTTTTTTACATAGGCCAACTACAGCACCGCAGAAATGCAAGATGCCAGAAGAGCTTGTGTACATGCTTGCAGACGCTTCCTCGCCACTAAAAACCATGAAGATGTAACCCTGCATATGGACTAATGCATATGAGTCTCTGTCGCCCCTCGCAAACCCCATAACATGGACTATGTACCGCCACCCATAAACCTGGTCAAGGTAGGCCGCAAAGCCAGAGTCCCCAGGCCGGCGCAGCTCAGACAAAGCTGCAAGGTGCTGATCATGCAGAACGAGCCCTGACAAGAGCCCACAGCCAATGTCGCAATGTTGCAATCTACATGCCGCGCTCCCTTCCTCAAGGTTACACCTGCCACTGCTAAACGCTCCCAGAGCCGAAATACAAATCAAATGCTCATAATTCTGCTCCAACCACAATCTCACAACACGTGACCAGGCCGACCTGATACGATGCCAAGCCCCCTGGACAAGAGAAGCACTGGGATCTCACGTCTGGGAAACAGACTGCAACAATGAAGTGACAAATTGGACACCGAAAGCAATGGCAAAGGCACGCACACCAGCTAATAGTCAGACCTGTCCATTGTCTGCCACTGACAGATAGTCATACTTTCTTGCCAGCACCAGATACACCGCGAGCTGGTAACAACAATGGTCCCAGGCTTGGGGGCTCACTGGTGAACCAATCAGAATACGAGTGGCCCACCACTGACGCCATTATAGTTTAGCCAATCACTAATTGTCCCCTTGTAACAATTCTCTTGTAGCAATTATTAGGGATGGCCCAAGCGTACCACCTGACCCTTCCTCCACCACTAACAATCTTTCCTATATGTATCTATACTGACCCCACCACTCGGGGAGCCAACCCGAGGTGGTGTTAGTTTTGGGGCTAGTTCTCCCAGGTGACGCACGTAGCCGCGTCACAAAGCTAGAAAAAGGGCCTGCGAGCCCACCATGATCGAGAGGTCTCCCGGATGCCCGTGACCTGAGAGCTCGTCCCTGCCTGTTTTATGTAATAAACAGCGTAACTCATTGCTCTTGTGTGTGCCTCATACTCATTTGGGATGCAGGAGGAGTTGGGGCCTCCCCAACCCCGGAGGTCTGCGGACGGCCCTGCCGGCCCCCCGGGAAATTACCCCGACAGATTTGATGCATAAAAACTTTGCACTTTATGTATGGCAATTCAATGGAAAAGATTTGATGGAACGAACCCTTGATGGAAAAACTTTGATGCAAAGACTAGTAACTGTGTATAATCTAGTCTGGATACTGTGTGGTACACAGTAAACCTGAATGTGTAACACCTATGAAGTCAGTGAGGGTCTCTCCACACATCCACCCAGTGGTGCAGATTTGCTGGAGCTTATGCGTGGCCCTAGAGACTGATCTGGTAACCCCCCGACCTATCCAGGTTGGGACATAAAACTGTAAAATATCCCGCCCAAATGACAATTTTAGCTGGGTACTTGCTAGAACCACCCCTACCCCACCAGCAACCCCAATCTGCCAGTTAAGACCCCCAAACAATACTTGCAATTTGCTGTGAAGCATAATGGCCTCTTGAGGCCCAGCCACCCCCACTCACCTGCATGTTCAATACATGCTTTGGCATGAAGAAGCAGCAATAACCTGTAATTCAATTAAAATAAGAAAGAGAATGGTCCATTCGGGTCATCCAAGGTCATCCAAGGTCCTTACCTCGAGGATTGCCAGGGTTATTTTTATTCATTTGATGTCTTAGAGCCACTTGTCGATACATCAACAAAATCGTTCTCGTCCAGAGTCTGAAAAAACAGTGCTCTCCAATTGTGTTCACCGCAGAGGGTATCAGGTAATAATATCGCCACATATATGGCCGCCGTAAATAATATCGCCAGGAAAATGTTGTGCCGATATTATTTGGGTGACCATATATATGGCAACAGGGGCAAAAAAAAATGTTAAAAAAATTGCGGGGGTGTCGCCACAAAAAAACGACAATTTTTCGGCGATATTTTTGTGGCGACATTATTACATGGAACCCCGCAGAGCCATGCAGGAAACAACTTGGCATATTTGAAACATTTTCCTCTGAGCCTATTCTTCACATTCACAAAGGTTCTTCTGGACACTTGGACCCTATTGGAGACATCAGGAAAAAGTTGTATTTGGTCACCTCTATGAGGGTGTCTTGTTCCCTAGAGTCGCGGAGGGCGAAGTCTCTGTTCCTGTAATTGAGGAGTCTATCGATAATCGACCTAGTTGCGCATCAGGTACTGAAGGACTACCTGCATCTATACAGTGAGCTCTGTCCACTACAAAAGCCAATGAGAAGCCATCTTGGCCCAGGGTTTCATGCAGGACAGCCTCTACCAGCAAATCCATGGAGCCTGTGTCCACTGTCTCTGGGACCATGACAATTCTGAGGTTATTCCGGCTAGATCTCGATTCTAGGTCGTCCTGCTTCTCAGTTAACTCCTTAATTACTTTATCTGAGCCACTTCCCTGGAGGTCGACGTGGATTCATTCTCAAAGGTGGAAAGGCGGGTTTCGGCCTTATCAAGCCTGTCACCATGTTTATTCAGTCTGACCTGCATATGGTCCACCTTACAGGTTAGGGTATGCAGCTTGCCATCCAACAAATGAATACTGACTTGAAGCTGGGTCAGCACGCCTTTAATACCCCATAATGTAACAGAGGAGGCAGTGGCCTGCGGTTCTTTCACTGATTCAGTGTCAAATGCACCCCTGGAAGAATACTTAGACTGGGTGGGGGTTGAGTAAGGAAGCTTTGACTGATTTTTCTCTGTTTTGACATGTTGGCACTTGAAAAGCGTGGTCCGGATTACAGAGCAATCCCCTCCACAATGGGAAGGAGCAGCACTCGCCCCTCTAGCTGTGTAGTAAGAATGTCCCAGGCAATGCCCCCTAGCATTGTTAGCAAAGCCCATCCAGAGGAGAGCGTGCACTATTTTACCACCCCTCCAGTGAGTAAGTTTTAGCAGGCCACTGTGTCCTCTCCATAATGCAACAGAAGAACAATGGCATACTTGGTTACCACAACAGGATCTGCCGTGTTAGTTAGAGCTTTTCAGAATTGCGCAGCATAAAGTCCTCACACGAGGCTCCTACTTGCCCATTTATCTACAGCCCTCCATGGGGTCCAGGCTGTGTTGCTGGCATGTGCAATCAACATTCAGGTGTCCAAGCCAGGACCTTTGGAGCTTCTGAGCCAGCTATCAGCGAACACCGGGCGGGCCTCCAGCGCACTCCCCGCCTAATGTTCATCCCCCACTGGAGGTGCACGCCAGGCTTGCACTCGCTCCCCGCAGTACTGCACTGTGTAGAAACTGAGGCTAGTAGTGCACGATCGCGCCTCAGGACTAGGTTAACAACCACTCCAACTCCTCGAGCCCGCTATTGATGTTCTCACTGCGGCTCTGCCTCTGAGCACGCCGTCTCTGTGCCAGGCTGCCCCACAAAGAAGATCCTCGATAATCACTATGCCGCACCGTCAAGCCTCAGACTTGCTGCCACAGAATGCCAGGGACCTCTAGTATGGGAATATGCTGCACTTGTGCATCTTCAAAGCCGATGGCACAGAATTTTGTCTGGATCTTGCGGGCGAGCTAAGACCTCACACTAAGGCGTCCATCTTGGTGGGCTCACGAGCGCCCTCCTCGGAATTGATTTCTATTGAATGCTAATAGCATTGATATGTATGCAACCTTTCTCTGGTACTAATACTTGATTTTGATACTGAAGAAAATACAATTTTCTAAATGTGCTGTTTTTTTATACAAAGAAACTAATGTGATATACCAACCACTTGAATTATTTGAATATATTGACCGGTAAATGGCAATGTAATAATGGATTTAGATTGTGTTTCGAAGTTAGAATTAGAACCAGAAATATCATTAATAGATCTGTTGTGTGACTGCATATATGCACGTGTTTTTAAGTGAGATATCACAGGCAGCCCAACTCAAACTGTGTAAATAAACTACCAAAGTTCTTGTATCTTATAGTGGTTTCTTTCCCTGCATAAATTAAGGGAACCACCTTTGGTTTTCTTTTATTTAAATAAATTGGAGTTTTAACTACAAACACAGCCTGTTTCTTAACCCAGAATTACAGAGTAGGAGTGTTTACTAGTGAATGGCAGATCAGGGATTGTCACATAGTGAAAAGAGCAGCATTGCAACAAATATCCCAACAGTCTTTCTCCCTTCTTCACCCTAGTCAGATTGTCTCTCAGGCATAGTTTATGGCAGTCACAGTCTCCCTGTCTCGGTCTCTCCCCTGCATTGCTTCGTCTATTTTCTTGTTTACCCCTCTATCTCTCTCCTTCTCTTTATCTCTCTCTCTCCCCCTCTCTATCTCTTTCCCTCTCTGTCACTCTTTCTATTTTCCTTCCTCTCACTGGAGAGTGTAGGGTTGGACAGGGTGGAAATTGAGAAAATAAAGCAGAAGTAAGAATTAAAGGCTGCATGGAAAATGTATAAGGAGGCTGCCCAGATTTACCCATTTTATGCTCAAAAAGATACCCCTGAGCCTGCATATGGATCTTTGTGTGGCATTTCTATACTTCTCAGCTGGGGGTCTTGCTTGGTTTTGAGCAATAAGTGGAGACTAAGGTAGGCTTTCAAGCATGGAACTTGCATAAAAGAGCAGCTGTTTCAAATGTACTGTGGGCGCATAGTAAGGCATAAATGCTGCTCGAATGTTTCTCAGACAGAAATGGACATATAGCCTCCACTATCAGGTCTACCCTATATCATTTATAATGACGATTGTAAGAGGATTCAATTCAACACTACAGCTAAGTCAATGCCTAGTCTGGGATACTGAATGGTAACCCTTATTGATATATCTTTATGTCCAGTTCATGAGTTCTAGATGACTACCCCTATATAACACCCCTCTCTTAGAATCCCCCTGACCCCACTGAGCCAAGAAGTAGTTCTGTTTTGCAAGTTTAAAAGGTTTATTTGAGAAATAAAACAAAATATAGATACCACGCTTTTATAATAAATTAATAATCGATATCGCCCTTATAAATATAATGTTAATCAACAATGGGTAATCTGACACTAGCACCCTTCTTTATAATCAATGAGGAGTTGGTGTAGGATGGATAAGGCAGCGAAAATACTTTTATGGTTTCAAATGGAAGCAATGTTGAATGAAAATGCAGTACAGAAACTAACTAATATGGTTTCACAAGATATCATATATTCACTTTTCCCCTGGTGGCAATTCACCCCCCCCCTATATGCAATGCAAGGAGATGGAAGTAACACACACAGTTCTCAGGAATGCAATCAAATACAATATGAAATTCAATTCCCACCCCAGCAAGCTTAGAGAAAACAGGTATGAGTTTTAAAACACAGGCCCAAGTGCTTTGATTGTGGTGGCAATGAAGTGAGAAATATGCTGAAAATGCTTTTAATTCCCTTTAGGAGGTTCAGGGTGAGTGAGAGATACTTGGGATGAGCTCAGGCTCACTTAAGCAATGATTCAGGGATGGTTATTAAGAGGCAAACAAATTTTTAGCAAAGGAAAGCAAAAAGCTGCTATCTTTTTACAGGTAAAGAAATGAGGCCAAATCGCAAATCGCGGCAAAATTTGCGAGTGCGTGAGTTCCAAGTTCCAAGTTCCTAGGACAAACGGTTCCAGAGATATGAACGATTTTGTAAAGGTCGTTTTTCGGATTTAAAGTAACTCAAATTGACAGGTGACAGCTTTGAAAATGACAGGTGACACGATTTCTAGGAGACAGTTCTAATCAGATTAAAATAGTTGGATTAAATTATTTTAACTAAGAGCTTATTTCTGTCACAATCTGATCTAAGTACTCACTCCTAGCTTTGAAAGGACTGGACCTCGCCACGGATCGGGTCAGGATTGGATGCGGTTCCCTCGCCACGGACAGTCTCTGCGCGCAGCGCCTGGGTCAGCTCCGCTCTGCTGGGTCTTTCAGGCACCGGTTCTGCTCAAAGCGTCTGGGTCAGCTCCCCGGATACAGCGGCCTGTGGTTCTCTGGATCTCTGGTCTGCTTTCTGGGTGTCTCTGCTTTCTCTGGGTACAGCACTGCTTCTGGATCTTTCTGGCGTAGGGTTTCAGGCCAGAATCAACAGCTCAGCCCAGCTGTGAATAGTCTGCAAATGATTTTGAGGCCTGCTGAAGAGAACTCAGCTTGTGGGTTAGGCCTGTTCTTTACAAATTCTGAAGTAAAGTCTTGGTCTCTGAAGATAGATGGATTGAAGTCTGAAGTCTCCCGGCAGAGCGTCCCGCGGAAAGTGAAAAAGGGATCTCCACTTGTCCTGCACCGTCTGCTTTTATGTGTTTAGAAAGTGGGTGTGTGCGCAGCATCACTAAGCCAGCCCCTCTCTCAATTTATCATTGGCCAAGCTTTCCTTTCTCCCTTGATTGGGGGAACTGAGTTGGGAGTCAGAGTGATGAGGTAGATTTTATGGCCAGAGGGCCCTCCCCTGCCATCTTTACACACAAATCTATATTTGATCCAAATACATCTTTCCCAACTACACAGTTGCTTTTACATCACCTACACACATCATATATCACATGAGGTAGGCACTGTTCCGACTCTGGCGTTTCTAGGAGTTTGGGTAAAGAAATGGCAACTTATTTTCAATTTTAGTGGGTTATGCAACATTGGTTTTTCATTAAAAATTATACACATATACACGGCCTGTCCATTCATACTCCAGTAAATTCCCATGTCTCTAGCTTAAACACAGAGTCTGTAGTATCAATAAATAGCGGGGTTTTGCCCCAGAACATCACACAAATTGGAGTTTGGGCTTGAATTGTGGGCAAAGTTTTCATTTTAAGGATCCCCAAATTTCACATTTCTGTCATCTGGTTACCAAGAGTTATCAGTATTTCTGTAAAATATATATTTGCTTTCAATTCAAAGTACTGCAGTGTTTGAGTCCGCCCGCAAAGTTTGGGGATGACAGTGATCACATGTCTCTCCTGGCTGGCAGATCTTTGTTGACAGGAAACAGTCAAAATCACCATATCCTATTCAAGGGAAAAGGTCTTTTGTGTGGGCTCCAGCAAGCTGAGGTCAACAGACCAGGGGGCCACTTTGCATTTGGTTAGCATGACCATGTGATATCCTGGGCTTTCTGAGGTGAGAAGGTTTCCCAGCCTTTTGGCCTGTTAATCAAATCAGATTGTCTCTGGGAACAGCAGGTGGTTAGATCTTCCATTACCTAACAAGCTTTGAAGTCCCAATTGTCACAGAAGGCTGATTAGCTTCTGAAGTAGCAGTTCTCCTGTCAGAGTTTAGACCGCTAGCGCCGCCTTGAGTCCAAAGCGTGTACTGCATGCATTTTTTTGAGTTGTCTTGAACTACTGCATTTCAATAGAGTGGTCTTTTGCTTGATAGTATAGGACCCTTGCTTAACATTGTTTTGATGGCATCCTCACAGTAGAGTGGTGATGTGGAACCCCCCACAAGAAGGTTGTATCTTTGGAGTGGTCTCGTGCCAACTGCGCAGTTCTCCTATTCTGGCGTGAATGTGGGCTGCGATTGCTCATCCCCACATCCACCCAGTCTATTGGTTTAGTTTGTTCTGGGATAGAATAATGGGCGGCGACAGCTCATCCTCACATCTACCCAGTCTCTTGATTCAACATGGGTCAAAACCCATGACAGCAGGTTTGTGAAAGCTTTCCTGTCACAACTGCACAATTTAAAATGTTAAAAGTATTTAATCAGCCACTAGAGGTTAACAGTTTATATAATAATAGATACGTGATCTATATCTCTATCTATTCAATTTTTATATAGCGCCATACCCCATTAGCCTCAAGGCGCTCACATGACAGAAACAACAAAAAACACAATGTGGCAGATGCAAAAGCATAGGGTCAGACTGAAGGAAAATAAGAATAAGCCTGTACCCAGATCAAAGAGGTGGGTTTTTAATTGTTTTTTAAACTGGTCACTCGACCCACAACCCTTCAGAACAGAAGGGATTGGGTTCCAAAGAGTCAGTGCCCATGCATGAAACCTAGAGCCTCCAATCTTTTTCAGAATGACTTGAGGTTGCTGGAGAAGAGTATCTTTATTGGATCGAAGGGTTCGCCTGAAAGGAACCCTTGAGACTGGCTGAAAGATAATCAGGGGCTTTGCCTGCAAAGCACTTAAACACAAAGGTGGTGCCATGAAACCTGATTCTTTGACTAACGGACAGCCAGTTCAGTTTCCTTCGGGCTGTGAGACATGGAGCCGATGACAAATACCACAAACAGCACAGACAACTCCATTCGGAATTACATGAAGACATTTAACTTTTGCCTGAGAGGATCCAACTAGAAAGCTATTGCAGTAATCCAACTCGGTGTTAATAATAGCTGCCGCAATCATAGCCTTGTTAAACTCAGGTAGCTATGGATGGATCTGCCAAAATAAGTGAATTAAATAAGAGCAGGAAGACTTAAGATATAGGACGTTTTTTAATTGATAAGTGGGAGTCGGAGTAGAGCCCCACTGTTTTTACTGAGTCAGAAACCTTGATAATATTGCCCGCAATAGTAAAACTATTATAGGATAATGAAGATGATTTAGCCTTGTTGGCGTGCCTAGGATAAGCATTTCTGTTTTCTTGTTATTTAAATCCAAGGAGTTAGTAGCCATCCAAGACTGTATAGTACCAAAGACATCATTCACCCTTTCTAAGTCTTTGCTATAGAGACCCAATAATTCAATTACACTCTGAGTGTCATCTGCATAATTCGCAAAACGCACCCCCACAGAGAGATAACAGGTCATAGGTCGGTAAGTGGTGTGTTTCGCAATCTTTATGGTTTGGTCCCAGAGTGGCAGCTGAGTTGATCCAGATCCTGAGTACTTCAATTTCTTTGTAAAGTTATTTTGAAAAAGCTCTAGTATTTCTGGTTACTTATTGTACAATTCATCATCTCTTCTTCAGGCATTTATTTTAAGAAAGAGAGTACGTCTGTAGGGAGAAACATAAATCTGGGGCATCCTGTACTCAAGTATGGTGATGTGATCAAGCAGTTAAACCCATTGTCTTTGGGAAATATAGTTTTAGTTTGTCCTTGATGTTTTACTATTAGCCTTACTTTATACTAGCTAGCTCACTATAAAGAAGGCGACATAAAAGGCCAGATTTATGTTTGCCAGATGTCTTCATGCGCAGTAGAGGCTGCCTGGATGCACAGAATGCTTTGCTAGTGGGAGCTGTTGCCTTAGGATGTACAGTGGTCCAATTAGCATAGATGTGCCTGTTGTCACTGCTAGAGGGAGCTGCAGGGTTAGCATATATTGTGGTCCTATTGTGTCATTAAAATTGTTCACAAGTTATAAATTAAATGCATGGAAGATGCACTCTCTAACAGACTATCTCGTGTTTACTTTGAAACGGAACACTTCATTTTATATCCCTGTCTTTAGCGTTTGATTTGCTCTATTTGGTCTCTTAGTTCTTAAAGTGCATCATTTAATTTTGCCACAGTGCAATACAATCCCTGTCCAGCTCAATACACGCCTGAGGCCATAATAATGGCCTGCTGGTGGCTGTAACCTATCTCCTAGCTGCTTGCACATCGGTCCCTTTTCCGTCGGGGCGGTATTATCACTCTGTGCGCTCCCTTTCGCCAGGGATGAAAGGGTGACATGCTTTTCAAAGCAGCCTTTAAAAGAGCATTCCTGTTTCAATGGCCTGTCGGTTCATACCGGGTGCTGTTAAAGCACCCAACTTTTGCATCATCAACAGTGTCACAGATTAATCAAGTTTCTGGACGGTGCCAGTAAAAGACAGCTGGGCCTGCTATTGCGAAAAAAAGATGTCTTAATTAAATCTTAAACCACTCTTGGCTGGAGAAATGAGCAGGGCTGTGTTTATGTCGCGGGCAACGTGAGAATAAATCACACACACACACACACACTCTTATATGTCAAAGGAATACATTGAAACGTATGGTTTCTTCCTATTTATTTCATCGGATGTCTAACAGACATTATTGTAATCGTTCTTTTATAACGCGCTTAATACCAGAGAGTGGTTTCTAAGCGAGGGATCGGGATTCGAACCTTTGTTGCGCTGCATAGTCTTGCTACCAAGACAAAAGCGTTGCCCCCTCTCTTAGGTTTGGACAATGGCACAAGCATGTGCATTAAAGCCCCCCTCGCTCCCCCCAGCCCTCATGCATGTACAACATAGGACATGGCGAGGGCTACAAGTGACTAGTCATAAGATCACATGTGCATCCGCTCACAAATAACCTGCATGTCAAAAAGAATTGCAGTATACACTAAGCCCAAACAATTCATTCAAACTCCCACACTAACCGAAGTGAAATCTCGCGCACACCCCTTCAAAAACCTACTGCCCATCAATAAACAACCACGTAATGCACTATGAACAAGGCGACTATAGCGACTGCCCAATCACTCACTAACACCCCACACAAGCACAACATACTAGAATGTTAAACAAAATAGTTAATGCTGGTCAGTACTCACAAACAAATTCATAAGCCACTAGTTCATACAACATCAAAATGGATTGAGAACAGCAGAGGACTGTTCACAGAGTGACAGGGAATTCCCATAATGACCCCCTTAGCACTCACTCCCACCCCACACAAACACAACATAGCATGAAGGCAAAAAGTAGAGTATCAGCAAATATGACATCAACGGATGAACAAGCAAGGCTTTACTTCTTGCAAGAAAATGAACTGCATCACATTTTGACCCACACAACCAGCCAACCCGACGAGCCCCCAATTCACCTCTCCTTTTACCTTCAATAGGTTTGACCCCAATTGTTTCCTATGTCCTTTCCGGCTGATTATTCTGCATTCCAGAATTATTAAACTACTGTTTTATTGATGTAGTCCATTGTCTATTTCCACTGTCCGTCGATCATCACGTGGACTTATCCTTCTAGCTCACCTTGGTCCCTTTGTCGACTTCCAGCCTCCTCCTCTTCAGGCGAGGGGTGTAGGTACACCAGCCCCTGACGCCCATACCCTTGTAAAGACTGTACCATTGTTAGGACTGCATATACACGGTGCAGTCTAAATATGGTGACTGAGCAGCCTTCACCCAAAGCATCTCCAAAGGGCTGAGCCCACCAGTGCCCATGCACATGCTGTGCCACTGGCTTCAAAAGAACATTAATAAATGCCAGTTCAGTCCAGGCAATACCCTAAGCAATGTTTGATAGAATTTAAAATAAAAATACTCGAGCTCATTCTGAATGGGCATGGCAGAGGCCTCATAAAATAGGTGCCAGCACAAATACAATTTGAATTTCTCCCGCTGTTCATTTTACATTCCCATAACCTTCCCCCATCCCACCCTGCTCCCGCGGAGAGCATTGAAGGGCATTCTGTTTATCACTTATCCAAACCCTGGGGAGGTCCCCACTGGCACCATCAACATTATCATTGAAGCGCTTAGTATAGTTTAATGTGTCAAAGGGATTCACCTACACCTCACACAAAACACTCATAAACATACATATGACACTGCTTCATAGTGCATCAAAAAAGAATTAGAAAATATCAGAGGCCGGTTCACCAAGAGTTAGGGGCTGCTGATAGTGACATCCCCTGCACTCACCCCCACCCCACACAGAGCCGACTTAACAACTTATTAAAATGATAATCTAAATATTTAGTGCTGTTCAACAAGTGAAAGGAAATCTCCTACACCTCACGCAAAAGACTCACAAACATACATACATACATACTCTGTCAAAAAATGAGCCAAAGCATTCAACAAATGTTCATTAAGTGACAGGATACCTACCTCCAACTGCCGCCTTACAAACATACATTGTGTGAATAAAAAAACTGCATAACACTGTATGCATAAGGCTTCTACAGCAATTCCCCCAACACTCACTCACACCTTACACAAAAACAATGTACTAACATTTTAATGAAAACATTGTCAACTGGTCAGTGGGTGAAAGGGAATACCCTATGCGTCACACAAGACACTCACAATTAATGTCACTGAGACACACTGCATTAATAAGTTATCTAAGGTTTTACAGCACTGTTCATCGAGTGAAAGGGCATGCCCAGTACCTTGCGCATAACACACATCATATAGTCATACTGCCACATGACATGCAACACTTGCAGGTTATATGGCTTTAAGAAATGTACACACTCCACAGGTTCTTAGTGAATAAAGAATCGAGGCTGCACTTGCATCCCACCATTTGCCTGTGTACTTATATCCATGCACATTATATTCACAATGTGACATCGATTCAACACAATCTCTCTCTCTCTCTCTCACTCGCTCTCTCTCTGTCTATTTCTTTCTCTCACTCACGCACACACACACCCACACACTTGAAGCAAAAGCACACCTGCTTCTCCCCACCAACATAACGGGAAAGATTGTTGGGATAGAAATGAGCCTATCCTGCCCCCCCCGAAGCGCTTCCAGGTAAGGCGAACACCAGATGAGGTGATATAACGTACAAGGGAGGAGTAATCCGCACTATCAGGTAACGTGTAGAGTCACTGTAGCGCTTAGTGGTAGATGTGCGGCACTAGAAATCTGTAGCCCATGACTCCATTTTGTATTAGGCCCAAGAGGGATAAGATGATTCACATTCTCTGCTCACTAGGCCTTATTCCTTCAAGACAGACTGACTTCACAGAGCCCTGTTCTCACGCAAGTCCGCTTCCCCCTCGTTCCTCCAGTGTTGCATATACTTACTATCTTCTAAAGAAATGTGCCCTGCAAGAGTGTGAGACAACACCAGGATTCGCGCTGCGCCCATTCATCTCCACCAAACTGCCATTAGGCCTCTAATCCCCACCCAGCCAGGCCGGAGCCAGCCCCACCCCACTGACCCGACTTCCGCACCTTTGCATTCCCTGATAAGCAAACAACCCCCCTGTCCCAACACAAATCAAGTGTCCCCAGAAGATCTAAGCATGCCCGGCTGTATTTCTTTCAAGCATGAAAAGATATTCCTTGTAAAACGAGGTACAGGGAGGGATAAATTAAGCATCAAAACACCGGGTGGAGACCTTCAGTGTGGGAACTGCGGTATCAATGAACACTGAATGTGTGGGTCCGCGTGACTTTATTTGATCCTCCCTTCCCCCTGGCACCATTTCCCGTGCCACCAGGTGCCTGTCACAATGAGCTAATATTCAGGCTTAGCATGTTTAGTTTAGACAGGAATATTATATTAATGTGTGACCCGACCTTCACCACGAGGATGAGCCCAGCTGACCCACGTGGATCCAGACCGACGGGAAAGAACTAACCAATTACTGCCTGGCATCCCCTATGGAGCAGGCTCATGGGTAGTGTGACTCCAATCAGTGGAACCCATTTGTACTGTATATTATGATGTGTGTGGGGGTTTTAAGCCCCTATTTGTGACTGCATGAGTTAGAGTGCTCTCGAGCAGCAGAGTCCTTTGCTGATATTTGTATTCTGTACAATTAAACCTTGTTATCCTTGCAACGCTATCTCCTGGCCTATTTGCCTAGCGGGTTGTCTTTATTCTGCAGTGTGCGAAAAAATGGACTTGCCTTCAATGATGACCCTTGCAACATGATTCCATCGCTCCCGTACTTGCAGAGGTATCCAGGCGGCCTCTCCGGAAGGGCCGTGCCCACCTACGGTGACCAGTCCCAAAACGCGTACGCTGAGGGGCCCTTGCATGTGCCGTCTTTGCAGAATTCCCGCCTGCTTGTTGAAACGGGGTACGGCTCCAGGGAGAGGCCCAGGCCTGTTGTGTATTCCCTGTGAACTGAGACTTTTGGAAGAACGTGAACACGTGAGTATAGCCTACAAGGGATAACAGCGTTTGGGTAGGGATGTAGAGCAGTGTGAAATGGGTGAACATGCAGTGAATGAAAGTGAAAGCATATTTTGACTTGTTGAATGTGGACGTTTTTATGGCCATTTTTATTCATTTTATTTTTTAAGATATATTAAGGATAAGGAAAAAGGAATACGGGACCCTCCCCGAGTGAGGGGAGATGGTGGCACCACTTTGCACTGCCCCGACCAGTGCGAGAAAGAATTACAAGAGGAAATTTAGGAGCTCTATATAATTAGAGAGCTTGGGAAAAGTAGTGGTTGTGGTTTTAGCTTGTTATTTTAGTTTATTTAGTTGGTGTATTTTTTTTATATGTACGGAGGAGGCCCAGAGGGTCGTTTATGGTGTGTTTGTGGGTGTATCAGGGGAGTGTGAAGGGAGTGAATGAAGATGCTCTAGGGGGAAACGATTGAGGGGGAAAAGGGGAAATTTGTGTTTTTGTTATGAACATTTTGACAGTATTGACTGAGAGTACAGACACGATTATAGTATATATGTTTTAAAGTGATACTTGATGAATTGTATTTTAGGGTTAAGTTGGGGGACAACTGTGCAAGCACATTTCCAACACACAATACTGACTGGGCATAGCCACGGGGATGGACACACCGCTAGACCATATTTGTAAAGCCCTGTCCCTGTACTCTGAAAAAATCAAGAAGTAACACAACCAATGGGTGACTGAGACTAAAGCAGAAGGAATGGCCCTCTGCTGGCCAGTGTGGGGGTCGTATGCCAGGTGCGCCTTGGACCATATGTCCACGTACTTAACTGCAATGTATAAGGGGAGAACATTACAGAATAGAAGGGAGATATTGGACCTCTGAAGAATGTTTGAGGAAACAGAAACCCCTGAGGGCACTGGGGTGACACCTGAGAAAAGTAAGAAAATGAGTGCAGAGGAGAGTCGGAAGAGTGGGGAGAATAAACATGAGAATACCCTCTCAATATGCTGGTGTGATCAGGACCACATAGAGTTAAGGTGGATACAATGCAGCAAGACAAATACCAAAGACATGCTCGGCAGTCCGAACAAAACTGGGGAATCCATTTCTTAGTAATCAAACCATACTGCTACACGTTGCTTGAAGTCAATCTTCCTGTTAAAGCAAGTTCCTTAAATCGTTCTTTAAAATTCTCTCACTGATAAAGATACTGCTACACGTTGTCCCTTTAGCCGTTGATTACGTCTGACTTCTTTGGCCACTAAATCCTTGATACTTCAACAAAACATTGTTCCTTAGGCCAACACCTCGTAATTGTAAATGTACCCTATATTTCAATAAATGTTAAAATGGATTTCTACATTTTGCAAAAATTAAACAAAACAACACACCCTTCAAAGTGTAACGTTGGCAAGGTTCCTGGTGCCTTCCTCGACAGAAACGTGTGCTGTCGTTGCCATGTCATTGACAGCGCAGCGTCATTGTGCTGCAGCTGAACTCATCATTTGTAGGGCAAGTGTTGGACGAAAAGGAGCTTCTGGGTCTCTCCGACACACTGTCAGGTGATACCTAAGCTGCTGGTCACAGCCTTCTGGAAATAAAACACTTTCACGTTGCTCCCGCAGCCTCGGGCAGCCACCACTTCTCAATGCCCATGGTCACATCCTCCTGAGGTAAGCCGGCACCAAGTTAGGGGGGCTCTGGGACTTCTTGCTTCTCCTTGTTCCGGGTGGGCTCTGCCTCCCAATGCCTCCAGCAGCATCCTACTGGGAGCGAGACAGCAGTTGGTTCGGGGCACTCACTACCACTCCAGAGGCACCACACAGACAAACAGCCCACCGCAGGGGCCCACACCAGCAGCACACAACGCACAATGCAGCAAAGGCAGCACAGGTGAGGTGAGTCCCGTGTTAACATCAGCACACAAGTCATTCTTGCTCGTTCCGGCAGACCAGAAGAACATCTAGGTGCATGGGTGAGGATGGTGCATAGAATAGATGGGGGGACGGTGGGTGACTGACTTTGAGTGCTCCACCTCCCCACAGCTCTCCTTACTTGATTGAAACTAATGTGCCTCCTGTTACTTCATTAACCTCTCCCTTTATTTATTTATTTATTTATTTATTTATCGTATTCTTAAAGCGCCCATCAGCCCTGGGGCTTGCAGGTGCTCCTGGTTCACTTGCTCCTGTTTCCTTCTTGGTGGCCATTCTTGGGTTAATCTCGTCACCAATATTATAAAATGATGAATGGTATTTTGATGTGCACACCAAGAACAGCTGTGGAGCCTCGGAAGTATATCCAGGAAGCCTTACTATACATGTATGCATAAGAACAGTGTCAGTTACTGGTCGCTGTATACAGGATGCAGATCACGCAGAACACCCACTGCCCATCCTCATATCACCAGCTCAGGCCTCCAACTGACATACATTGAACACTCAAATACAACACTCACCCAACATTCTCCTGAGCTGCCAATCATAACATTCATCAACATTCTACCAGCATGCATCCATGGCCAGCAGGACAGAACAAGAGTAGAATACATTACAACAGAAGGCTCCCTGCTTAATATACCCAGCCTCGTTAAAGCTCGTTTTCCCTCTACTGTAATTGAGGTCGCTCATGAGCACACTAATGTCTACATATCCTCTAAACCGTGTGACATCACAGAGATGTAACAGTGACCTCATCAGTGTTCTGCTCTCAGGGTTCCTGCCAGCCTGATATGGTTAAATAGAAATGGAGCAATTTAATTATATTTTAATTACTGCAAACTCTTCTCAGTCATCATTTCAAATAAAGCCCTCTGCAGTCACTGTCCTGTCTTCTCTCATCACAGTGTACAGCTTCCACCTCCATGAAAAAGGCGGGTTTCATTGGGGCAAAACTCTGGGTATCAGGCGTATTTTTTTCTAAAGGTACTCTACATTTTCTTCCTCTCTGTTTAACGCTGCTCGCCTGCCCAGGGTCATATTCATAACTTGGAAGCAAAGGTTGGGTTAGATGAATTAAAAGAAGAGTCTTGCAAATATTTGCGCCAGTGGGGTAATAAGCTTGGTGAAGGTTTACAATATTTTGCCAGAGGGTTTACTCCCTAAACTTTGATAATCAGGAACCTCATTCTCTTCCAGGAAATCACACACTTTCCCACGTAAAGTGAAAGAATAACAGTGAATCAGGCACATGAAGTCCGAAATTCAGTTTCTTTCCTGTCCATTTCTTTTACATGTAAAGAATTTGCGGCAGTGTTATATTGAAAACTATTCCTAAAGCACTGGTTCACCTGCTCGGACTACTGGCAATTCTAAGGGAGGATGAGTTCACATCTGGATTATGCCTCAGTCTCTTATCAGGGAGCTGGAGGCCAATTCCAAACATCTTCAGGCAGCTCTGTATCCACTGAACACACGGTGGTGTGGACAAGCTTCTTTTGGGGTGATAACTCATCAATTTCCTTTCCCAGCCAGGGAAATGACTGAAGAGACTTCTGCTGGCAAACCCAATGCTCCCTCCCACGTCCCTTTCTTACACACTGTTTTCTACAGGTTTACACTTACAAAATCCTGTTGTGGTAATTAGTAGGTACAGGTGAGAGTGGCACTCACTTTGCCCCCCCCTGCTTCTAAGTGGACGCCTTGATTTTTCACTAGTTGCTAGTTAAGCCTATCTTTTTCTCCGATAGCACCAATCTCGTTCCCTGGTTGCATTGCTTTCTCTCTTTCAGGTAGATGACTGTGATGTCAGGACCAGGTGAAGATGCGACCGATTATAAAATGTATGTATCTACCAAATGTATCAATGGCATCCTAACAGTCATATGGTAATTGGGGAGTGCACAATATGTAAAAATAAAATGACAATTTGAAGAATGAGAACAATTAATACATTTATGAACCAAAGTAAAGGAAAGAATGAAAGGAAGAAAGCAGACATACAAAATGTACAGACATATTACTAACACATGATTGAGAAAAGGCAAACCCATTAGAACCAAACCATGGAACTCAGTTCTCAACAACAATCAGTTTGTTAAAGCTTGTAGAAAAAAAGAACGCCACAGCAGCAGAGATCCACAGCCAGGGAGCAGAGGCTAAAGGCTGATTAGAGTATTTGGCATGGTTAACAGAATGGATGCCCAGTCTAAATATGGATTTTCTATTAATTATTCTGCAGCGCACAGTGATCCATGGTTAATGAGCTGGATTCATTGCCTGTATGTGTGCACGTGCTTTGAAATTATTGCATGCTAGTTAAACTGAAATGTAAAATGAAGATGTAGCAAACACAAAGTGAAGGTGATGTTTCGAATTCTTCACATCTGACAACAGGGATTAAGGTTTAGTGTACCCATGGAGACAAAATCTTTATGGGCACATCAATCAGCTGTAAAAGTGAACATCTAGTGATAATATTGGCGGAAAAAATGCCAAATTTGAAACAATATTTATTACTATTGGCTCCCTGACCACCATCCAGCAGTTTCCCCAAATACTCCAGGATGTATGTTATGTTATGTTAGTAATTTAACCTAGTCCTAGAATATGTTGCATGTGCTTGATGGGTATGGGTTAAACTTATAGTCGATTCCATGCATTTATCCATTTTGACCATCTATGGACCTACCCTACCAGACCCGGGCTTTTGGGCCACTGTCAAAGAAATAATTCTTATGAACAATTTTACAAACCTTATTATATGCAGTGATGTTAATCAGGTCCTTGATCCGTTCTTAGATTGTAAATCCATCTGTGATTTCAAAACATCTAAATCTCACAAGTCCTTCCTCAGTTTTCTAGCTGAAACTGGTTTAATTGACTCATGGAGACTTTCCCATCCTACTCAACTGGATTTTACATTTCATTCATCTCCCCACAACACACTCTCTCGATTAGACTATATTTTTTCCTCCAAAAC
Source organism: Ambystoma mexicanum (assembly GCF_040938575.1). NCBI lineage: Eukaryota > Metazoa > Chordata > Amphibia > Caudata > Ambystomatidae > Ambystoma > Ambystoma mexicanum. The sequence continues at coordinate 1,230,937,242 of NC_090927.1, forward strand.
ACTTACAGGTACTATTGTTGATTCTACAATCTCCAACATCATTATATCAGATCATGCCCCCATTAGCACCTCCTTTAATTTGGAAGATGTAAATAAACCCTCCTCTCACTGGAAATGTAATAATCACTTATTACTAGACCAACAGTTTATTGATTCTATCAAAGCATTCATACAACAATTTTTTTAGACAACCAAGATAGTGATTCTAACACAGCAAATAATTGGCATACGTTTAAGGCTGCACTCAGAGGTCACATTGTGGCCTACTCTAGAAAAATTGCAGAAAAACAACTCAATGATCTATATTCCCAGCTTAGATCTGCTGAACAATGCTATTATCAAAACTCTACCGTTATAAATCTCCGTCAAGTAATGGTCTTATATCTCCAAATTAACAAATAACTTACTGAACTAGCTGCAGGGACTATCCTTAAATATAAAACAAAGACATACCAAACATTCAATAACGCTAGCAAATCACTCGCCTCATATCTAAAGACCAAGAAAGATAAGTTTTATATATAACATATAAAGGATACCTCTGGCTCCATACAAAATCATCCCAAAAACATAGTAAATAGTTTTAAAAGCTTCTATGAAAATATATATACCCCTGACTCTGATATTCCCTATGAGAACATTGAATCATTTCTCAATAAAATTGATAAATCGTCCTATCCCCTTACTGATTTATCCCATTTAGATAAAGACATTACACTCTCAGAGATCTCTCTTGCCATCAAAGGCTTAGGAAGAGGCAAAGCCCCAGGTCCAGGTGGTATTTCAACCGAATTCTATAACACTCATGCCAACTCCCTCACACCTAAACTCAAATCTTTATTCTTATACTTCATCTCTCAAGAATCCTCTTCTGACTCTTTCTCAGAAGCTTTACTTATCGTATTCCACAAACCTGACAAAGATCCCTTACTACTTTGCAACTATCGCCCTATATCTCTCATTAATGTAGAAAGTAAGATCTTTGCTAAACGTCTTGCCAATAGAATAGAACCCTGCCTACCTTCCCTGTTAAAGGCTGCAACATCTCCTCCAATGCTAGATTATTACCTAATGCTCTCCACACTGTTTCTAAAGATAGGAAAGACACACCAGGGTATGCTGCCATTGCACTGGATGCAGAAAAAGCCTTCGACTGTGTTAATTGGGACTTTATGTTTCAATCCCTCAAATGGGGGCTGTGGGGAAAAATGAATATCCTTTGCTAAACTTCTCTACTCTTGCCCTAAATCTTCTGTCAATATCAATGGACAATCCTCAGCCTTTTTCCCTCTGCTTAGAGGTACACGACAGGGCTGTCCTTTTTCTCCTATATTATATATTCTTTCGTTAGGACCCCTGTTAGAACTCATCAGATCTGATAAGAAAATACCAGGAATCCCTGGCGGGACATCTTATATTAAGATTGCGGCCTACGCAGATGATATCCTAATTTCCATCAAAAACTCCCAAGACTCAATTATATATGGTCCTTCCATTCTTTCATTCCAACAACTAAAATGTTTCCCATACCTAATTTGAACTTTAACTTTTTTAATAAACTGATAAACATTTGCCTTGACGCTCTCCACCTTTTCTCAAATAACACTTTCACACCTGATGTCCTCAGATTACTGCAGTTTACCATGGTTTCCGATTTTAGGGCCTCCACATTTTATGAAGTCCTGCTTCGAAGCCCATTGATCAGCATGTGCGAATGCTGTGGGAAGCAGACTTTGGTTGCACCCTTGATAATCACATATGGTCCTCAATATTCTCTAAAATAAGGTATGTTTCTGTATCTGCTAGCATGACGCAGCATTTTCTATTCTTTATTCATAGAACTTTCAAAATCTAAACATGTAAATGATGACAAATGTTGGACATGCGTCATTCGCCTGCCTCCTATGAACACATGTTCTTTAAATATCCATATGTGTTTACTTTTTGGCAGGAGATATGGAAATACCTAAAATGTATTTTTGATGTTGATATTCCGCTTTCCTTTATGAACATTGTTTTGAGTAGTTTAGCCATAACATCCTGTGATTTGCGTGCCTTTTCCAAACTTTAGGATGTATTTATTATAATTGCTTTAAAACTCATTACCGCAAATTGGAAGAACTCACGCTCCCTCTCCATTAGAGGTTGGTGGAACAGCATTTGCCATATTCAAAGACTGGAATTATGTATGGCCAACCAACAGGATGCCACGCCCAAATATAATGCAAAGTGGTCCTTTTGATTCATTATCTGGATTGTTTCAAGGCTTCCTCACACGGCAAATAAATATTTCCCCCGAAGCTCATTACTGATGTTTCATTTCATGCCTTATTTTATTGTGTCAATACTGCTGCTAAAAATATTGCTCCTCATACTCCCACTCCCCTTCCTTTTAAAGCTCATGTTCTCTTGTTTGTCTCTTGTCTGTGACCCCTTGTTCGTCTAGGTATATCTTATTTAGTATTATCTCGGCAGATTGTATTTTCCGCGCACCTTCTTGTCTATTAAGTTATTGTTTATAACTGCTAATATAGTCTTGTTAAAGTTTCTCATCAGTAGTATTTCTGTATTAGCCTATCATACCATTTGGTTCGCTTGTTTCTCTTCATGTCATCATAATTATCCATATTATGATTAATTGTAATTATTGTTACAATATCAATAAAAATTACTAAACAGAACAAAAAAAACAATGTTGCTAGTAGAAATACATAACATCAATTTCATGGTCCCCATGATCACACTTTTGTTGCCACCATATCATGGTAAAAAGAACACAAAACATTCAATCAACACTGTATGTATACCATTTTTGAAAATGGTAATCTGTGACTAAAAAGTATACATACATTGTCACATAAAACCAATATCTAAAAATACATGACCCTGTAGTTTTTCTGAAATGACAAACAAAACACAGGTGGATACAATACAACTCCTAGTCATACAGACTGCACTCACTTCTATCATTCACTCCTGAATCCATTCTGAAAAAGTTCATTTTCTAAGACTAAACAAAAAGTCAAGGTTTCAATTCCTATTTCACCATTTTGTAAATATTTAATTTCTAGTGTAGGCCTTATATATATTAGTCTGTTTTCCATATCCTTATAACAGTCAACCTTTTTTTCTATTTTCAACACAACCGTTTTCAACCATTAACCCAACATCCAATTTCTTGGGATGGCCTGTTGTTCAAGGGTAAAACTTTGATTCGACTAAACAGGTCGCTTTAAAGCCTTTGCAAATCTGAGTTTCAAGTCTCAAGTACAATGTGGTAATAATACGGTCATTGATCATAATCATTACTCTCCCTTCCATCAAGGGTGGTCCGCCCACAGGGGTGCTAGCGTGATGCCGTCATTGACCATTCAATAAATGTAAACTAAAAAAACAGGGGTATTTGCATTTTATAATGCAACCCGCCTTTGTCTTTGCAAATGAAAAGAATGGTGGCGTTCCCACGTCCTACTGTCTTTCATAGGGCAGCACAAGGGCCAGGGTAGATATGCCTGCACTGTCTCATGGGCAGCGTCGATGAAACACATTAGGAAGATGCCACAACATTTATTTCCATAGATGGGTACAGGAAATCCAGCCTTTGCAGGGAAACAAATGTCTCTTCGCCACTCCTTTCCCACGTTTCTTTCAGGTCAGTTATGGAGTCAGAGTGTTAACCCCACACTGGGCCTGGTTCAGAGAAGAACCTAAGGGTGAAGGCTGCAGACGCCAGGCCTACTGAAGAGCATGTGCCACCATGGAGTCCCAGTCCTGTGGAAAAGTGAAATGCTGCATTTGTGAGAGAGAGAGAGGCAGAGGGAGAAAGACGGAGGGAGAGAGAATGAGGGAGAGGGAGAGAGGGAGGGAGAGAGCGAGAACTGTTCAAGCCAGGTCTAGAAAAATGTGCTGCTGGACACAGTGCACTGAGACGAGGAGTAGGCAAGCCAACCACAATTATCGCAAGGCACCACATGGAGAGAGTGGGGCCCATCGTAACAGAACAAGACCCAGCTGAACAGGGATATCTGTAAACATTTCTGGACCGTGAACACAGATCATGGTCCAAATGTGTGACTATGGTGCATGAGCTGAGCAAAGAGGTCAAGACGCATTAAGAGCTTTAACTCCTCAGACCTTTATATAGGTCTGGATAATGGGTTTGATTTGCTGAGGGAAAAGCGAGATATCTCTCGGATGTGGCATTCAAAATCACTTCTGCTTTTGCTAGGGTCATGGTACATTGACTAACTCTCAGTCATATTAACAAACAAGAATGACAAAGAGTGTGTTTCAAGCAAAAACTCACAGGTGTTCAGAAAGGCATTTCAAAAGCACTAGTATAGGTATCATGTTAATTTACACACTACAAATACCCGTGTCCAGAATGTATGTAGCAGTGACCGGTGGTCTTACCTAGTTTAAGGTGATGTTAACACATCATGCCTGGGTTGGATGAGATTGTGGCTCATGCCTGTCCTTAGCGATGAAATTAGATGCTGAAACCATGTGAGTGCAAACCATCCAGGGAAGGGCTGTCGACAAAGATGCAACTCTATCGTTATGAAAGGGTCTTTAGGCAGGTGTATTCAGCAATTGTGAAGTAAATAAATTGATTGAGAATCAAAAATATAAAACACATGAATGTATTCAAATGCATTCTCGGAATGTGTAACTTGGCACACAATTATGTGCGCAGCAGAAGTAAGTGTGGCTTTCATATCTATGCAAGGATGCATTGCAAAATGTCTTGAAAATAAACCGTTCCATTGGATTGTGGTGAACAGACAAGGAAGCATTCAAGTCAGTTTGTTTGCAAGATTGAGTATGTAAGAAAAGGGATTTAATTTATAATGGCATAAGACTCAGCAGCCTGTTACAATGTACCTCGTATTGGAGGCAAAGTCCATTGATTAACTCACTGGTAGATTTTCGTGAAGGCAGATAGAGGGCCCATTTATAAAATGGGGACGTATAGGTCTGGAATTACTTGCTGACACCTTGACACATGCCTGCAACGATGACCAGAATTAGCTGCTGCTTGGAGCACTTTGGTAAGTTTGGTTCAGAGTTCAAATGCTTCCGAAGATATGAGGCCTCATTACGACCCAGGGGGAGGACCATGGTGCTATTAGCACCATGGTCCATGCCGGTGTCCGCGTTGGCGGAATGGGGAATTACCACACCATTCCGAGGTTGTTGGGCGGTAATTCCCCATGCCGCCATGGCCCTTCCCCATTCCCATTTTTGCCCCATAGGGCTCAATGGGAATGGGGAAGGCGCTAATAACGGTACCGCAAATTGCAGTACCGTTATTAGCTCCAAAGTCCCTTTGCGGGTCCCTAATTTAACGGCTGGAAAAACCAGCCGTTAAGGTCGGGTCCCGCAAAGGGACCTCGTAATCAGGCGTTAAGGGTTTAACGGCGCCGACATCTTTTACGGCGCCGTTAAACCCTTAACGCCAGGGTCGTAATGAGGCCCATGGTCTTGCTAGGTTTGGCATCCCTTGACAGCTGGCAGTTAGACAGACAGGCTTTAGATAGGCCTGATGCTCTATGAAATCTTGCTGACAAGCTAATTACAGTGACTTTTGGTTGGCCGCCTGAGTTGAGAGATGTCCTTGAGAAATTCCTAGTGATTTCTTTTTGGGTCACTATTTAGTGCTGTATTGGCTGCAATGTCTGATGCTGGGGGGAGTGAGAGGCACCCAGGAAACTGAGAGACACCAACCAGGGATGTAAGTATATATAGGAATTGTAGCGCTAATTGAACCTTAAATGGCATTTCATAAAAAATGTGAAACTATGGATCAGGTGGCCCACCAAATATATGATCAACAATTTCTGTTAGTTCCATTGGTGCTCTGCTCAAATTCAAATCTTAGTTGCTGTAAAGGCTAAACACCCTTTTAAAACAGTGTCATTGGAAGACGCAATGTGGTAATGTAGATTATTGGGAATGCACACATTATCTGAGTAAGAGGTCCTTTTAAAACAATTCTCCCATAATAAGGTTGCTTTACCTTATATGAAAAGTAAAGCATCATGTTAGTGTTCAGGCTTGTTGACTGCATGCAGAGACTAGCCTCTGTAGATCGCAATGCAACATCGCCATTGTTAAAAACCATTTATTCATGACAGTTTGCACAACACTGTGATGCAATTATTCTTATGTGAATATTTGTCGATATAGTTCACAACGATACTATGACTGGGTGAATTTCTTTGTGTATCAATTTCTAATTTAGTTTAGTAAACTGTTGTGAAAGTTTTCTTGATTTCAATGGCATCATATTTCAGCTATTTATTGTTAAGATGGATTTCTGACTCTGTCCTGGAGGGGCAGAGGTTCAGAAGGCCAGCCTAGTTTCTTGGAACAGGGTAACCTCTGGACAAGCCAGACCAATCAAGGTAGCGATCACGGCGGTCAATACTAGGTCTCCAGAGGGGTGAGGGTGACTGAAAGCCCGCAATGAGCACACAAAGCAAGGACACTTAAAAATTACTCCAAGCAGGTGTTATATTAAAAATATAGACACATTTATTACAAGGCCTTTGTAACTTTGACCGTAGCGAGAAATCACAATAAAACTCAAGTAAACCAACACATCACAATCAAATACAATATATATAGAATTACCAACGAGTCTAACGAGTTAGACGCACAAAATGTGTAGACCACCTAGATGGGGAGGAAAACAGGCAGTGCGAATAATAGTTAGACCCAGTCCGCCTTCAGAGGCACCTAACTAAAAGGAAGTCCGAGCCCTACGAAGAGTGGAGCCTTGTGCTCAAAAGTACCTGCAAACGCTGGTGCCAACGGGCAAAGGGGAGTCTCTTCGAGGGAATCAGGCAGTTTAGTTCGATGAACAAATGAAGATGAACAGAGCTCCATGACTCAAGCGCAGCCTCCACTGTGGGCAGAAGCAGAGCGCGAGTACGGAAAGGCGTGCTGTTAGACACAGCGGGGAAAAACTATGGGCTACTGCAGGAGGGCGACCAGTTCCTAGCGATGCTACTCACCGGTCCCCGATGCAGGCAGACCCAGGCTTCTCCGCGTCCGTTTCAGTGCTGGCAGGTTCAGATACGAGCAGGGGACGCCTCGGCGTCGTGTAGATTCCGCAGCAGCAGAAGTAAAGTGGAGGATGTCCCAAACGCAGTGAACCCGCACAGTTTGTCACCACAGCAGGGCGACGGAGCAGCCGTGTGTTTTTCAGCCCAATGTACACTGCTCACTTCAGACCTGGGAATGCCAAGTGTACGAATCGTGTGAGAGTGACAAGGACTCGTAATACAACACAACCTGACGGCGGTTGCAGAGCAAGACTCCTGAGTAGGCTGGTCAGTCTGCTGGATGGCCCAGAGACACTTCCGAAGGCTTACGTGCAGGAGATGGTGAAGATACCAGTACAGGCCTTCTCGTTCAATCAGAGGTAGAAAGGGTTTCACAAAGCGACAGCAGTGCAGAGGAGCAGTCCTTCAGCGGGTCACTAGCGATTCCTCGGTTCAGCCTCGTAGTTGCAGGATACTTGGCTCCTGTATTCCTTCGTTCGTGAGAACTCAGGAGATCGACATGGTAGTGGTGTTTACAGCCTCCTCTTATCCACGGTTCCCGTTGCGCCAAAATGGAGGGGACCCAATGGGAGATCTGCTCACAAAACACTCACACCATAAGTGGAACTATCACGGACCACGGTGGTCCGAGGCATTCACGACACACTAGACTCTCTGGCACCCAGGATGTGTATTGGGACCAGACATCCCAGCCCACATCCTGGAGGCACACACAAGGCCTGTAGAAGCCCGCAAAAGCATCTGCGTTTCGTGGGAAAGTACATGCCCAAATAAGGAAGGCCCCGGGTCGGCTCGGCCTGGGCGAGGTGAAGGGGGCAAGACGGTCAGCGGGCAGGACAAAGAGCCTCGTGGTCTGGCCATTTTGGGAGCCAGGCCACCATTTTGGGCTAAGCGCGAGAAACGCGCTTAAACGCCAAAAGGAGCTCAAAAACACAAAGAAACGATCGCTGCCACCAGTCCCGTCCGTGATTCACTTGCACCGTTCATTCACAATCCAAAGAGAGTATCTAGGGCCTGTAGAAGACTAGAGATCCAAGAGAGCAGTAATTTAGCTTACAGTGCCCTCTTGTGTCATGTTGCGCGAAAGCTGCAACACGATAAAAGAACTACGGAAAACAACGTTTCCCGGTACTGAGTGTCTTAAGGGCATGTCAGTTTCCCCGTAAGAATGAAGCGAAAGCCCAGAGGAGTGCGGCAGAAGGCTGCACTTCTCTGGCAAAGTCTAGATCATGGTGAACACAACAGCAAAAAGTTTAGGGGTTGCCACATGGAAGGAAAATTACCCACAATTAAGAAATCTTTCCTAACACTCGCCCCTCCCAGACTATGGACAGGGGGAACTAATCCACCCCTGGATGAGTCTCTTGTTCAGGTCGGTTAAACATTCTGGACAACCCATCAGCATTGCTATGTTGGACACCTGGCCTATGCTCAATAGTGAAGTCGAAGCCTTGTAGACCTATGGACCACCTAAGCAAATTTGGATTTTCTCCCTTCATGTTCATTAGCCACTTTAAGGGCTTATGGTCAGTTTGCGCAGTGAAGTGGGTCCCATAGAGGTAGGGCCTCAGCTTCCGTAGGGCCCACACAACAGAGAAACATTCTTTCTCCACTGTGGACTATCTGAGCTCTCTGTCCTTAAGCTGGCGACTAATAAAACCAATAGAGTGTTCCTTACCCTTCTCATCCACTTGCAATAGTACAGCTCCTATTCCAGTGTCAGAGGCATCCGTCTGCACAATAAAAGGTCTTTGATAATCAGGGGCCCTGAGGACAGGGGCCTGGTACAAGGATTCTTTTAAGCCGTTGAAGGCCTTCTCACACTCGTCGGTCCAAGTTACCTTCTTGGGTTTCTTCGGAGTAGTGAGGGCAGTCAGAGGGGCAGCTATGGTGCCATAGTCTGCCATGAAGTTGCGGTAATACCCAGTGAGTCCTAAGAAGGCTCTCACTTGGGTCTGTGTAGTGGGGGTAGGCCAGTCTTGTACTGCTTGTACTTTACTGGGAAGAGGTTGTATCCTCCCTCCACCTACTTCATGTCCAAGGTAAACCACTGAGCCTTGTCCAATCTGGCATTTACTAGCCTTTATGGTCAAGTGTGCTTTCTGAAGAGCCTGGAGCACAGTCCCGAGGTGTTTCACATGGTCTTCCCAGGTGGCACTGAAAACTGCTATATCATCCAGATATGCAAGACAGAATTCGTCCAACCCAGTCAACACATGATTCACAAGCCTCTGGAAAGTGGCAGGTGCATTCTTCAACCCGAACGGCATTACCCTGAATTGGTAAAGGCCGTCTGGAGTAGAAAACGCTGTCTTCTCCTTGGCATGTTCTGCTAAAGCTATTTGCCAATAGGCAGCAGAGAGGTCAAACGTGCTGAGGTACTTGGAGGCACCCAAAGTATCCACCAGCTCATCTGTTCGAGGCAAGGGGTGTGCATCTGTCTTGGTGACAGCATTCAGAGCCCTGTAATCCACGCAGGACCTCAGTTCAGAAGTGCCTGCCTTTGGAACCAAAACCACAGGGCTGGCCCAAGGACTACTAGAGGGTTCAATCACCCCAAGGTCTAACATCTTGTTGACCTCGGTCTTAAAGTAAGACCGTACTTTGTCTGACATCCTGTATCCCCTACTTTTGGTAGGTACACTGTCTCCTGTGTCTATGTTATGTTTGCACCAAGGTGTCAAACCAGGCGACTGTGAAAACAGGGGGGAAAACTGCCTAAGCAAACTTTTCACCTCAGCCTGCTGATCAGAAGTCAGGTGAGGGGCCACTCGGACACCCTCAAAGGAGCTATCTGAAGGACCGCTTTGGAACAGGTCGGGGAGAGGTTCAGACTGCTCTTCCTCAACATCTGAAGCCAGTAGCAGTGCTGCGATTTCGACTCTTGGGACGAAAGCCTTCAGCCTATTTACGTGGAACACTTTTGGAGCCTTTCCAGGCCTTCCAAGGTCCACTAAATAGTTGACCTCACCCAGGGGCTCCACCGCTGTGTAAGGGCCTGACCATTTGTCCTCGAAAGCTCGAGGCCTTATGGGATTCATGATCAGGACTTGCTGACCAGGTGTAAAGTTGATGAGGGAAGCTTTCTGGTCGTACCAATGTTTCACCAGCACTTGTCCTACCTTCAATTTATCACTAGCCAAGCCCATCAGAAGTACCATCCGTTTTCTGAGCCCCAGCACATAATCTACTACGTTGGTAGTGACAGGGGGAGTGGGCATCTCCCATTCCTCTTTGACTATGGCTAAGGGTCCCCGTACAGAATGACCGAACAGAAGTTCGAAGGGGCTGAAGCCAACACCCTCCTGTGGTACCTCTCGGTAGGCAAACAGTAAGCATGGTAAAAGAAGATCCCATTTTCTTCTCTGAGGTTCTTCCAGAGGCCCAATCATACTCTTTAACGTTCTGTTGAAACTTTACACCAGACCATTGGTCTGGGGGTGGTATGCAGAAGAGAACTTGTAGGTGACCCCACATTCTTTCCACATAGCCTGCATATACTTTGACATAAAGTTGCTGCCTCTGTCAGACACAACTTCTTTAGGGAAGCCAACCCTAGTAAAGATGCCAAGTAACGCTTTTGCAACCGACTTGGCAGTTACAGTTTTCAATGGGATGGCCTCAGGGTATCTGGTAGCATAGTCGACTAGCACCAACATAAACCTATTGCCTGAGGATGTCTGCGGGTCAAGGGGACCAACGATGTCGATCCCTACCCTTTCGAATGTTATTCCCACAACTGGGAGTGGTACCAATGGAGCTTGGATTGTTGAGCCACTCTTACCAGATAACTGGCAGGAGGCACAACTCCTGCAGTGACTTTCTACTTGCACCCCAATCTTGGGCCAGTAGAAGTGCATGGATAACCTTTGCTTGGTCCTCTTAATACCAAGGTGACCAGCAAGGGGCACTTCATGCGCCAACTGCAGGAGGAAGGGTCGTACAGCAAGGGGAACCACCAACCTCCTATGGTCTCCTTCTGTAGACTCTGTGGGCTCACTATACAGGAGTCCACCTTCCCAATAAATCCGATGCGTCCCAGGAGGTTCACACTCAAGCTGGGAGCAGGCCTGTCTCCTTAGGCCTTCCAGAGATGGGCACTCACGTTGGCCTTTACTGAATTCTTCCCTGTCAGGACCACCTTCTACTAACAAGTCTTTTAGTTCAGGATGGTCGTTGGGGTCAAATACTTCAGGCATCTCCACCTCCTTGTCAGGCCCGGGCGATTGACCAACTTTCTCCACCGCAGTGGTAGGCGAGTTCGGGGGAATGTTCTCTTTCCCTCGTCTTGACTTTCTTACTCCTTTCGCCTTGGGTTTCCCCTTCAGCTGGGGTGGCGTATTGGTCTTGGCCAATGCTGCCCGTGTTTGAGACCGTGTGCAGGGTCTGTCGGCCGTGTCTCCTACGAGCCCTAAAGTTCTGAGATCATTGCCTAATAAGACCTTTCCTGGGACGTTTCTCTGAATGCTTACTGGAATCCTGACTGCTGTACCATTTAAAGTAAGATTTACAGGTATTACTGGAAACATGCGAGGTGGGCCGTCAGCCAACTTAGTGGGCATCAGAGTAGCTCTGGCAACTTCCTCTGAGTCTACCAAGGTAGAATCCACTACAGTTCGACTGCACCCACTATCCCTAAGAGCTGGAGTATCCACTCCATTGATCAGCACACTGTCTTTAAAGTAGTGCTTGGTATTATCTGGAATCCTAGCATAAGCCTCTGCGACTTTAGGCTCCCAGGAACCCAGGGAAACTAAAACTACCTCAGCTTCTATCCCGCTGGGGAAGGAGTCTGTGGAGAAGGATGCTCCTGTAATCGTAGGAGGAGAAGGCCAGATTAGCGGAGTGGACCCCCAAAGGTTTAACCTTACAACGGGGATCCTCCTTCACGTGGTCAGTTGCTCCACAAGCAAAACAAGATCCATTGGGTCTGTTTACATAGGAAGGCTTATTGTAACCAGAGTTCTGTTTCGGAGGCTAACCTCCACTACCCTGTGAGTTCTCTTGTGTCTTACCCTTATTTTTCTTTTTGTGGCCCTTTTGAGAAGAAGATTTATCAGATTCTCCATCCTCCTTATCTTTGGACTTTTTATCTTCCTCCTGCTTACCAGGATGAGTTTTGTCCTTATGGGACACTCGATGTGACACCCATAAGTCTGCTGCAATGGCCAGCTTCTTAGGATCTATCTCCTTTGAATCTGCCAAATGCTGCTTAAGCTCCGGGGAAGAAGATGCAAAAATATGTTCCAGCATGACAAGACTTATCATGCCTTCAAAGGAAGAAACCTTATAACCTTCGACCCAGCCAGTCAAGTTTTTTATGGATTCGGTTACATAAGATACCCAAGTACCACCTTCTTTTTTCTTATACTCTCGGAATCGTTTTAAATATTCAGCAGGAGTCTTTCCAAACTTTAAAATGAGTTTGCTTTAACATTGCGAAATCCGCTCGCTCAGCCTTCGACATTTCCATAATGGCACTACAGCCAGAATGGGGCAGTCTGCTGAGTAACCAGGCAATCTTATCAGCATCGTCAACTTGTTGAACTTCACATGCATACTCAAACGTATTCAGTCAGTCCTTAATGTCATTCTTTTCCTCAGACACACTGAGCAGATCTTTTGGAAACAGTGGATGAGAGGAGGCCCCAGACCCATGTCCAGGACCCTTGGATCCATTTGCAACCTGAAGCTTGGCCAGTTCCAACTGGTGATCCCTGACTTTCTGTTTTTCGGCCTGTTCGATTTTCAGTTTGGTCATGTTGAAATCAAGCTCCTTCTGCCTAAACAGCAGTTCTTGCTTCTTGAATTCAAGCATGGCCTCCCCATCAACACTGGATGAGGAAACATTAGACATCTCATCCTTCCTGTCCTCGTGGTCGCGGTGGACCAGTGCAGCGGCAGAACCGTCGGTTCTACCAGTGAGAGCAGCCCCACCTCCTTCCACACTGTCCTCAGAAGTTATAGCGTCAAGCTGCGCTTCTTGCCATGCCACGATTCTTTGGATCATATCCATTTTGGTGCCTTGAGAGGAGACACCTCTCTCCGCACACATCTTTTTCAATGTTTCGGATTTAGAAGCATTTAAAGTTAACAAGGTATTTGTTTCCATACTTTTAGATAGGAATATGGCCTTTTAAAAGTTATACTACGACAATTCACTACGTGTCCTGGTAGGAATAACTTCAAATGCCTTCGCTCGTGCGCAACACTGGATACCTTCAGTCGTATCCCACTGCTGTACACCAATTTGTTAAAATGGATTTCTGAACTCTGTCCTGGAGGGGCAGAGGTTCAGAAGGCCAGCCTAGTTTCTTGGAACAGGGTAACCTCTGGACAAGCCAGACCAATCAAGGTAGCGATCGCGGCGGTCAAGACTAGGTCTCAAGAGGGGTGAGGGTGACTGAAAGCCCGCAATGAGCACACAAAGCAAGGACACTTACAAATTACTCCAAGCAGGTATTATATTAAAAATATAGACACATTTATTACAAGGCCTTTATAACATTGATCGTAGCGATAAATCACAATAAAACTCAAGTAAACCAACACATCACAATCAAATGCAATATATATACAATTAGGAATGAGTCTAACGAGTTAGACGCACGAAATGTGTAGACCACCTAGATGGGGATGAAAACAGGCAGTGCGAATAATAGTTAGACCCAGTCCGCCTTCAGAGGCACCTAACTAAAAGGAAGTCCGAACCCTACGAAGAGTGGAGCCTTGTGCTCAAAAGTACCTGCACACGCTGGTGCCAATGGGCAAAGGGGAGTCTCTTTGAGGGAATCAGGCAGTTTAGTTCGATGAACAAATGAAGATGAACAGAGCTCTGTGACTCAAGCGCAGCCTCCACTGTGGGCAGAAGCAGAGCGTGAGTACGGAAAGGCGTGCTGTTAGACACAGCGGGGAAAAACTATGGGCTACTGCAGGAGGGCGACCAGTTCCTAGCGATGCTACTCAACGGTCCCCGATGCAGGCAGACCCAGGCTTCTCCGCGTCAGTTTCAGTACTGGCAGGTTCAGATACGAGCAGGAGACGTCTCAGCTTCGTGTAGATTCCGCAGCAGCAGAAGTAGAGTGGAGGATGTCCCAAACGCAGTGAACCCGCACAGTTTGTCACCACAGCAGGGCGACAGAGCGGCCGTGTGTATTTCAGCCCAATGTACACTGCTCACTTCAGACCTGGGAATGCCAAGTGTACGAATCGTGTGAGAGTGACAAGGACTCGTAATACAACACAACCTGACGGCGGTTGCAGAGCAAGACTCCTGAGTAGGCTGGTCAGTCTGCTGGATGGCCCAGAGACACTTCCGAAGGCTTACGTGCAGGAGATGGTGAAGATGCCGAGAATAGTTGTTCCCACTATTCCAAGGGGTCGAAGTACCAGTACAGGCCTTCTCGTTCAATCAGAGGTAGAAAGGGTTTCACAAAGCGACAGCAGTGCAGAGGAGCAGTCCTTCAGCGGGTCACCAGCGATTCCTCGGTTCAGCATCGTAGTTGCAGGATACTTGGCTCCTGTATTCCTTCGTTCGTGAGAACTCAGGAGATCGACATGGTAGTGGTGTTTCCAGCCTCCTCTTATCCACGGTTCCCTTCGCACCAAAATGGAGTGGACCCAATGGGAGATCTGCTCACAAAACACTCACACCATACATGGACCTATCACTGACCACGATGGTCCCAGGCATTCACAACACACTAGACTCTCTGGCACCCAGGATGTGTATTGGGACCAGACATCCCAGCCCACATCCTGGAGGCACACACAAGGCCTGTAGAAGCCTGCAAAAGCATCTGTGTTTCGTGGGAAATTACATGCCCAAATAAGGAAGGCCCCGGGTCGGCTCAACCTGGGGGAGGTGAAGGGGGCAAGACGGTCAGCGGGCAGGACAAAGAGCCTCGTGGTCTGGCCATTTTGGGAGCCAGGCCACCATTTTGGGCTAAGCGCGAGAAACGCGCTTAAACGCCAAAAGGAGCTCAAAAACACAAAGAAACGATCGCTGCCACCAGTCCCGTCCGTGATTCACTTGCACCGTTCATTCACAATCCAAAGAGAGTATCTAGGGCTTGTAGAACACTAGAGATCCAAGAGAGCAGTAACTTACCTTACAGCGCCCTCTTTTGTCATGTTACGCGAAAGCTGCAACACGATAAAAGAACTACGGAAAACAACGTTTCCCGGTACTGACTGTCTTAAGGGCATGTCAGTTTCCCCGTAAGAATGGAGCGAAAGCCCAGAGGAGTGCGGCAGAAGGCTGCACTTCTCTGGCAAAGTCTAGATCATAGTGAAAACAACAGAAAAAAGTTTAGGGGTTGCCACATGGAAGGAAAATTACCCACAATTAAGAAATCTTTCCTAACATTTATGAATAGAGATTTCTTTGAAAAGACAATGGCCCTCATTACGACCTTGGCGGAGAACCATGGTGCTATTAGCACCATGGTCCATGGCGCTAAGTTGCCAACTCCGCCATGGTGGTTGGCGGACTTACCGCCCCATTCCGACCTTGGCGGGGCGGTAAGTCCCCAATCCCCATTTACCCTTCCCCATTCCCTTTTTTGCCCCATAGGGCATAATGGGAGTGGGGAAGGCGTTAATTACGCCACCGTAAATTACGGTGGCGTAATTAACAACAAGGTCCCTTAGCGCCATGGATTTTAACACCTGCTAAAAGCAGGTGTTATATCCGCCATGGCGCTAAGGGAACTCGTACTCAGGCGGTAAGGGTCGGCGAAGTTTACGCCGGCGTAAACCCCTTACCGCCTGGGTCGTAATGAGGGCCAATGAATTCAGCCATTGCTTACATTTGATTTATCGTATTTGAATGTTTGTGCATGGACTTGGTGACTACCATTTGCAATGAAATCATGTACCTCTCTGTAAGGAATTGTTGGAATACCTTTTATCACGCTCAGTAATTTACACCATACTTCCCCGTACATAGTATTGATGTTTCTTCCGATGCTGCTCATAGTCCTTGAAGAGCATGTTCTTCAAAGATGCTAAAAAATAAAAATAAATGTATTCATCTTATAATACCCCTTTTACAAAATAATCCAAATTGAGTGCTCTTATTTAGGTACCTTCCGACTAAAATAGACACTTTGTCATGTGCTTGGTGCTTTTAACAAAGAAGCCAACTCACAAACACACTTTCAGCAAGATGGTATCTACGTGAGCCCCAATACATAAATAATTATGTAATTGCTTCCTTTTTTTACACACCACTCCAATGCCTTGTCAACCACTATTCCTCATTCTGGTCGTCTTTCCTTCGAATGCAGATTTGGCAAGATATATTATATTTCAATGTTGGTATTCCTTGCGACCTACAAATCAAGTATGCCTTTCTAAACATAATTCAGCATAAATAATCCACTACTATGACTATAGGTATTTCCCACTAAAATCTCAATCTCAACATTTGCCAACTACTTTTAATAGTGAAGCCAGCATGCAAACACCTGCTATTTCATTTCAATTTCCCGTATTAAAGAATGAGAGCATGGTATACATGAATTAATCTTCCTATTTCTACTATCTGTCGCATAAAAGGCATGGTTCAGCAGTCCTTTCTCTGTCTTTCCCTTCATAGTCATTCTAACATAATACAAAAAATCGTTCAACCATTCACGTACCTTGCCACAAAAAATAAACAATAGTCTTACCTAGGATACTCTACAATGAGTTAAGAACCTTACCATCTACCTGTTACTTTTACCAGTAACAGTCACTAACACAATATTCAAAATTGCATCTTCTAGCTTTCTAATAGAAACATAAAACTCTGATAACTTATTTTTGTACACACTATCTAAGCTGGCTGCAAATCACTATTTCTGCTTCACGTAGTCTTCTCACAAAACAGAGGCTTAGTAGATCTTTCCCTTGGTTTATAGGAATAACATGTCCTTTTAATGCAGACCACAACTCTTAAACAGCTCTTCTTACTTCCCAAAAAGGGCAGGGTAGATAAAGCTTTACACTTAGGTTATTGGTCTTCCAAATATAAGGATACAATTGGCCCCTTTCACATTCTTTCTCATTAAATTGCACTACTCTCATATAAACATCTACCCAAAACAACCTCCAGACCAGCACATTATGTCCCTAATAGCAAGTACCAATACAGTGATTGGAAACATTCCTACAATCCAAAAACAAATCAATGAATTATTCTCTGACATGACAGAAACACCATCTCAGACATAATTAATCCATGTCATCTACCAATGTCAAAACAACATTCCATAGTTCATTCCACTTTCAAGTAATAATTCAAATTATTTTACTATCAAGTATGTAAAGACATTGTAGAAGCGTCTTTGTACCTTAGAATTAGGATCCACCTTCTCATTGCATGATTTCTTCATCACAATTACAATTTACATACATATCGTTTTGCCATCCTTGCTCCCTAAAAACCCAATTCGATGTCCCTCCAAAAATAAAGATGGCACAGCATTGACCTTCCCCTTAAAATAAAGAAATGCAAACTTACATAAATGTCAATGAAATATAAATTATTCCAGATATATATCTTCCAGATAGGTGGCTTCCCTTCAACTTTAGTTTAAAACACAGAGCTCAGTAACTCTCATCCACTGTTCCAGTAACAAAGGAACTGAATAGAAATCAGAAAATTGTGAACACCAACAATGAGAAGACAACAGACACAGAAAGGAGACCAAACCCCATCTCATTAAAATAGCCACCAGCATTCTGACCATTTCAATAAAAGAACTTTCAGCGCACCTTTATAAAATGGTTTCCATATGGACAACACATTTCAAAACAAAATAAAAAAAATTAGTATCAGTGTGCTCTCATCCGAGAAAGTCATTGACAGGCGTGCTGCGCAACTAGAACCTTGAGGTTCTACTCCCAACCTCAAAAGTACAAACAATCTATTACGAGTTGGTACTAGTTGTTCGTGCTTGTCTAGGATAAATAATTCTAAACAGGTGATCTTTCAATTTGTTGAATCAGAAATGCAGCTTTAATTAAATTCACGTACACTTTGTGAAAAGTGTTCAAAACAAACAAATCAAATGAGCGGGCAAACTGTTGATGCCATGTGGTGAGCAGATAGGTAGGGATATATTAGCAGTTTCAACTACTGATAGCTGTTCCGTGGCACCTAATGGTCCAAAAGTAAACATTTTCCTGCTACTTCCTGCCCATAAGAATGAGTACGTTCAATGCATTTTTGGCTGATCCGATTAGGAGCGACAATGTCCATATGAGGAGTAAGAGTACTGTAGGCTAAACATCTCCTTGTGTGAGCAAAGCAATAGCCTGGCTTCTATGTTAAGAATGCTCAGCTGATGACATATTGCCCGCTGCACATTGAGATATAGATTTCAGTTAACGACCCCTAGTGAAAGATATGACAGTGAGAGAGCAAGCACCTCTCAATACTCATCAAGTAAGAATTGTCTGAGCAGTTTTGAATACATTCTGTTTGCCTAAAGGACACTATTTCAAAAGATTCATGTATCATGCTGCAGAGGAAAGACAAGGAAGGCATCAGTGACTGGCATCTACTACTCACAGATATGTTATAGAGACGGCATAATTCCTTTGAGTACATCTGTTGGAGGCTTAAGATGGAGCAATAGGAATAGACTGTAGTGTGGGGTAAGACTCTTTAGAAAAGTGTTAATTGAGATTTATGCATTTTCTAAGTCGCTCTGGTACTGTCTTACCCATCAAAACCAGGCACCTGCTGATGTTATCCATCATCATTCCGACGTACTAAATCTGTTGCCATCTAACTCTCAAAGAAAGGTGACCAAGCTCTCCAACTGCATTAGGCTGTGGTTGCGTGTGTCAGAAAAGAAATTCTGCATTGACAAAACACAATCCTTTTCCACTATCACTGTGATTTTGGGGAGCAGTTACCACAACAACCCTTGACACCCAGTACCACAGAAACAAAGTTAAATCACTTATCAATCCCCCTGAAAGGAGTGGACTTGGAAGGGAACAAGTTGACACACAATTGCTTTGGCTTTGTTTCCCAACTAACACCTACATCCTACGTGTGGTCAACGCGGAATAAAATCGCGGAAAAAGGCGTTATGCGCCTTCACCCACGTCAATTCATGTCTAGTTAGAACAGCGGGGATTCCTTGTGCTTTGTGGGGTTCCCGTGTGCAAGCTAGGGCGGCATCGAGCAGGGCATCTACAAACTGATCTGGTGGAGCTGGATTCTGTCCCTGTGGTAGATAGGTAGCGATTGCTACATTGTAAATGTACATGTAAAGTCTGGATATGTGAGGGCCTCAAGATGTGCTTAGAGATATCCTGTATAAATCACTGCATCCATGAGTTGAATAGCAGACAGCCCAGGAACTCCAGGATTCCCTTGCCTTTCCCCGCACAGAAGCCACTACTTACTCATTCGTCTTTGCCCGGCCAAGTAACAAATCAAAATGTGAGTGAATCGGCAGAACAGGCGGATGCGCTACCGGTTGAGCCATGTTACCCTCATTTAAAAGTAACATTAGAAGTAGGACCTCAAGACTGTCTATCAGATCACATGTAAATGTCACCTGTTATTAGGTAATGGATCAAGGGATAACCGTGCGATCTCATGTTTAGCATTCACATCGTCTGAGAACACTTAACAGTTGAATTCGCATACCCTAAGAAAATACGAGCGTTTTGTGACCACAGTATTACAGTGTTATAGAAGATCTGTACAGCACAGTTATTTTATGAAGGGGGTCTGTTTCTGCCAAAAGAAAACACAGATTGGCACGGGTCAAATGTACAATTAAGGCTGCACTGAATGGCCCTTTCGTAAATGGCAAACTTACCATAGAGACAGACTGGTGGGCTAAAAACCTTTAAGAAATGATACACTGCTGCAATGAATTAACACATTAATCGGAAACCGTACACAGCCTCTGCACTGCGGCCACTGGAGAGTGAATGCAATTGTCTTCGCTAACGACAAGCTACTGAGCAATTTGAGTGAAATGAGCATGACGGTGACAGCATTTAATAAACACATCCAGGTGCCTCAGTGTCTGCAAGCATGAGGGGCCAATTACTTTACACCCTGACCAGTGGAAATCCACCATTCGAAGCCCCTGCAAGTTCGGCTGCCATAGAAAGAACAGAAACGCGCATTATGGTGGTGGTTAGGGTTGTTTGGGACTTTGTCAAGCTCATTAAAAGAATTGAAGTTAAATGCTGCTCTGAAGGCTCCCCCCCACCCCCCCCGCCGAATGTGGAAACTCTTGGGTACGATCTTGTGGTTGCGGGTCTCCAACGGCGGAAATCTGTGCGCTACCCGAGGGACTGTCGATTTCCATTAGCCCCACAAAGGGGCAAATATTGTATTAAAGTATGCCTGTCTGGTTACCTTAGCTTATAATGTTTTGATCTGCCCTCCAAATTTGCTAATTAAACAGAAATCATCAAGTCAATTAGTAGCAAACTCATTACAACAAAACAGAAAAACACAGGCGGGCCAGTGAGGGCTGTGCAACTTGCATCCAGCTCTTGTGCTGCCCCTGCTCTGTCCCGTCCATCTGGCTGTCTGAAAACCTCCTTCTGGTGCGCCACAGGCCGGAAGGAAATGTCTGGACATGTCTGTATTACAATAGAAGATTATTTTCTGGCCTCGGAACTGTTCTACTTTCCTCTAACACATAAATAACTAGACTTAGAAAATAGCGTGGAGTGTGCCCTTGTGTGTATGTGCTTGTTTTGTATTTTTGATGTGTTGCATCTTTTTTCCTCATCAAGTAGTTTTTCTCTTCCACACAAATACAAATAGCTGCCTAAATATGCTGATGGTGACCCAAAAATAATGATAACATGCCAGCAATTCACTGCAGATAATCATCATCAGAGTGACTTATAAAGAAGGCCTGGCGAACGTGTACCCAATAGCAGCTTTAATAAGAGCCAAAGGGCCTGATTCACAGAAGCATTTTATAACAACACAATCCCAATGGAAAACGCTCTTTGAATCAGGCCCCAAGTGTCAGATGGAGAAAAGGAAGAAATGAAGAGGTGGCGGCGATATGGCAGACAGTGGAGGAGTTGCGGAAAGGGATAGAAACTCTCTGATGACACAGATTCGTATTTGTATTCAGTGAGGATGAGGAAGAACGTTTTGATCAGAAATGATGTACATAACAAGAACATAAACATAGGGCAGGGTGATCCAGTGAAGGGTGTCTTAGAAAGGAACATGTATGTGGTTGAATGGGCAGTAATGGCGGAGTGATCGATTACCATACGGCACACACTGAATGGGGACAGAACAAATAGGCACGAGTCCCCTTGGAGAT
The DNA here is from genome assembly GCF_040938575.1 of Ambystoma mexicanum. NCBI lineage: Eukaryota > Metazoa > Chordata > Amphibia > Caudata > Ambystomatidae > Ambystoma > Ambystoma mexicanum. Next base: position 1,230,958,630 of record NC_090927.1, read on the forward strand.
ATTCACAGCGGAATGACAGGGAAGGACATGTACAGTGGCAAAGATGAAGGAATGGCAGTACAATAGGAGTAAGGAGAGGGAGAAAGAAGTGTAGAGGAGACCATATACTACTTGGGAGATAAAGGAAGAAAAAGCCAGAGAAAATGGCTCAACCAAGAGGGGATGGAATAGAGAGGAGTAATATGTATGCTGAAGAGAGGGGCATAGTTCAATTCACCGCTCCCCACCCCTACTTTATGACACAGCGCTGGATGGAACTATCAGTGGTATCGCCTGCCCTCATACTGAAAAGGTGCCAATATAAGAGTGTCTGTCCTGGCCCTGTCTAATGCTCAGCAAATCTATTCCAGTTGTTTATGTTATCTGGCAAGTAAAAATGCATTCCCTCCCACCAGTGCCTGCATTTGCCTCAACACAGGCCCAGGGCCACGGGCCACCAGTGGGACTGGCACTATTGTAATGGTAGCGCTTCACCAATGCAACCACTCATTTGCACACCCAGCTGGCATTTTAAAAACCCCATCCCGATTCATTCACAGTTTTGAGATTTCAAATGCAGACTGCTACATAAGGTGAAGCTTGTGAGAATGGGATGCTCTCTACGATGTGGTGCAATCCCTGAGGGACCCCAAAGCTCCTTTAAAGTATTATTATTCAATTCCTTTCAGAGGAGAATCCCTCTCCCCCAACTCTATTTGCATATATGTCAACTTTCACTTTGGAATTTTCAGTACAATTTTCCTTTAAACATTTCCCTCCATTTTTTCTGCACTACAGGTGTTGATTCCTTGCTGAGCCATTGCAGCACACAGATACTGAGCCCGATTCATGGAAAAGTGCGCATAGATCCCGCAAAACCTGCAACAAGCAAACAATGACTCTGCGCGAGCCTGCTTGGATATGTTCTTCTACGGGCTCTGCATATATTCACAGAATCGATCCTGCAAAGTAGCCCTATACGCAGGTCGCAGCCAGAATGCCGCCGACACCCCCACCACGCAAAGCAAAATCAGCCATATACGTCTACCTTAACGGGCTCCTCGGGCACAAACACACACACCCTTGTAACACTGTGTGGGGTCCCTGCAATGAAGCCAGCACCCCCGTGACACTGCGTAGGGTCTCCCGTAACTGTTACTGGCACCCTGAAAACATGCGTACCATTTTCGATAAATCGAGTTGAACTCCGGTAAAACTGTGTGCGAACCCCGTAAACCGTGCCTGCATCTCGCTACTCTGCATACGCGCACCCCCAATTTCGATCGGAAACCCAGCTGCGTGCATGCACCCCACAATTTAACATGCAATCCTACCTCTGTGTGGTGATTCCTATGCACAAGTGTCTGTACGCCTGCCTTTGGGTGGCGGATAAAACAAGAGCTTTGCATGGGCATTTCCTCGGCGAGAGGCTGCATGGTCAGGTCCATGAATACACTTGGTTGTGCGCATTTGTGGGCGTGCGATGGACTGCCTGCGGGCCGTCCCTCGCAATGCCCACATTTTCCATTGTCCTTCATCATTTTACGTGCTCCGCCCCCCCTACACTGGTCCCTGTGCAGGCCACGCCCATGCTCTGCGTGGTGTCTCACGTGGTTTGACACGCAAAGTCACTATTTACTGTGCAGATAATTCCATGAATCAGGCCCATTGTGTCATTGCCAATGCAGTCTTTTATGACCCCCAAGCAAGTGCAATTTTATTGGGTATTAGCAGGAAGGCAATACCATTTGGGTTCAAAAATACATTGAAGGAACACACATTTGCCCCTCCATACCCCCTTCCTCTTGTTTTGTGAGGGGCACCAGATAGACTCTCACAGACATCCTCTTTTTCGTGAATGCACTTATGGTCTTGCTACATGGTCGGCTTTCTCTCTCCTATCGCCTCTTCACCCAGTAATGGTGGCACTGGCTGGGAGGTTCTCCTTGACCTCTTTGCCGTTTCCAGAGTCATCATTAATGTCTACGTCAATGGAACCATCATGGTTCAGGGCCTTCAACCCAACCTTCTTCTCTTTGACAGGCTCCTCCCTCAACTTTCTGACCTTACCTCTCCCTCTAGCCAGGCTCCCCTCACTTCTGTGCCTACTTCCTGCTCTGCACAGGCTCCCTGGCCCACTGTGCCTTCTTCCACCTCTACACAGGTTCCCTTGCCCACTGTGCCTTCCTCTTCCTCTGCACAGGCTCCCTTGCCCACTGTGCCTTCCTCCTCCTCTGCACAGACTCCCTTGTCCACCATGCTTTCCCCTTCCCCTGCACAGGCGCACTTGCCCTGCCGCACGAACCTGGCTCACCTGGCAGCCTTGGCTCCTCCGCCATCCTCCACTATCCCTCTGGCTCTCAACCCCGGCACTCCTGTGGAAGTCCTTCAAAGATGGCAAGCTGCTCCACATTGCCATGCTCAATGCCTGCTCCTCTGTCAAACACTCGTCTGAAATCTGCAACCTCCTCAAACTCATGTATCTTGATGTACTCGTCATCACAGAGACATGGTTCAAAGATAGCTCTGTCACAAGCTTTGACACAATCCTCCATGAAGGCTACAAGATCCTCTCGGATCCCAGGCCAAAAATAAAAAGGTTGGGGGAGTGGCACTGATCTTCCCAGAATGATTACCTATGTCCATCATCCCTACTCAGGCCTACTCCTCCTTCGAGTGCCTAGTCTGCAGGCTCTCACTCTCTCCTAAATCTTCTCTCCTTCTGACCACCTTCTGAAGGCCACCAGAATAGTTAAATCTCTTCCACCCGGAATGGGCAGACCTGGCCTCCTCTCTACTCTCCTCCTCTCAACTCCTTCTGATGGGTGATCTCAACATCCATCTGGACTCTCCTGACTCCTCAGGATCTTTCCGCAACCTATGTGACCCTCTCTCCCTCTCTATCCTACCCTCTGACTCCACGCACACTGCTGGCTACATCGTGGATGCTCTCATCTCCACTGACATCCCTCTCTCTACCCCTCTCACTACCTCTGCCTCTTGGACTGACCACTCTCTACTCTCTTCGCACCTGAAGCTCCCCTCTCCCCTTGCAGCAGCACACCCGGCACGACCACTCGGCTTCAAAGGCACCAGACCCATGAAAAGAGTAATAGTGCTGCCTTTCCCTCCACTTACTCTCCTCCTCCTATTCCCAGTGACGTCTTCATGGGAGGGCAAAAGGGGATCTTGCCCTGGGCCCCCACCTTGGAGGGGGGCCCCCACAAGGCTGCCTAATCTTAAAACCTAAATAACACACATCAAGATGTTTTATGGCGTGTTGCTGAGGCTCTGAACCTATTGCCTGTCTGTTGATAACAAATACTTTCTGCTCTGATCAATTCATCCTGTAATGCTTTCTGTGTTCACTGTCCTACATATAATTTGTGCGTTCACTACGACAACTCCTGTAGAATTCTCACCTTTCTATGGGAATTATATTGATCATGTGCAATAGCCAAAGTTGAAATGCATACTGATAAATGTTAGTGCCGTACTGGTTCAGAAGATAGATCAGTGTGTTAAGCACTCATTGCAGAGATTTGTGTTCATTTGCAAGATTATAATACTGAATTCCAGCAAGGCCAGCTCACCCTTTCCTTTGTTTGAAGTTGATAAATCTGCAGGTATGTGTACTTTGTGTTGTAGCGCAACAGGAGGTAATATCAACAGTGTACTTATACCTGTGGTTGCTATTAAAAAAACGAATATAGAATCAATATGGTGACGGTCTAGAAATTGGTTTCTTCAGATGGAGGCTTGTAAAACCTAAGCAGGTACCTCAAATGAAGACTATAAAATGTCAGTCCGAGAAGTGATTAGATATGCAAATTCGAGACCAAAGTGTTCATGCTTCTGTGCTTCTATCTTGGCTTCCCCAGCAGACGATACAGTGATCCTGGACAATTCATCTTATTTCTTTAACATTACTACATTGTCTTCTTTGGAAAGGTTGGGTTTTCACATGCTGGGGGTATTGTTTAGCCCATTCATTGCCTGGGCTGACTTTTTATGTAGGTCATTTCAGCGGAAGGGGTCCTAGACAGAAGAGAGAGGATCAGATATTGCGGGCCTTTGGCAAGCATATTTTGAGGTCTGCTCATTTGGTACAAAAAACAGTTTGCTTTTGTGTACAACCGAAAGGTTTTTGTGCATGTTTATAAATAACAATTTCACAAGCCTGTGTTTTAGGCCAATTTAAAGCATGAAAAAAACAAGCGAGAAGCCAAGATGTAATATTTTAGGATCACATCAATTAGTATGTTGGTACCTATATACCCCTCCCTTGATGATGGAGACAATGAAGCTAGAATCATTCCCATTTTGCATAATGCGCTTCTGTAACATTTTGTTTTAAAAATTGTCATATTAGGTTATGTGATTTGTGTACTTTCCAAGTCAAATCTATAAAATGGGATTATTTTAGTTCATGTTATGTACTAGAAAAGCAAATGGTAGATTGCAGAAATTGCAGAGTGGGCGCAACTCCTGGCTTTAACTTTTAACCAATGTGTTATCCTGGGCATTTAATTTAATCTTGCATTGCCTAATCTGTCTAAATTGCCAGTCCCTAAACCATTCACAATTATAGCCCTTCAGAGTGATTTTGTTCTCAGGGTATGATCTTCACAACAGCTTCACTCATGGTTTCACTGGTGATAGTGTTGCTTACTATGTAATCATAGTGAGCATTGATATATTGTACACCGCAGCCACTTGTGTCTTTGCTCTCTAATGGCAACTCTACTGGAAAACCATGTCCCTCTTCTAATCTCAATCTGTCTGGATGCATGCACCTTCCTGGTAATTTCTAATCTTCATCCACTATCTATACTATGGTAGGTGTATCTTTCTCCTTGCTTCCATTTGATCTCCTGTAGCCATGCTTGAGCATTTTTGCATTCTGTGACGGAGCTAATCTGAGTTGGCTGTCTATTCTGGATTATGTGCACCTTTTACATACATTTATGGTTGTATATGAATTGTTCGAACTACAATTGTTTGAATTACAATTGACCTTTGCACAATTGACTGAATTATACGGTCAATGTGCAAAGGTCAATTCGGACCCTTGACTTTCGGTCAATTCGAACAATTTGGGTAATACCACATTTATACTATGACTGGTGTACCTTCCTTTTGGCTGCTAATGATGACCAGTGTCCTGTACATATGCTAGAATGGAAATAGCCTTGTCATGTACTGCTGATGTTGGCCTTGAAATGCTACTTATTTATCATTCTTATTACAGCAAGAATGAAGAGGGTAAGGGAACTGAAAGGGAGCATCGTTGGCTATTTTAATCACTGCGAGGCAACATGTCAAACTATGTGTTGTGATCGTGATGAAGGCGGCACGACCAGATATTCTGAATACCTTAATTCCTTTGGCTTGATGGAGGGGGCCCCAAAGGTGTCCGTGCCCTCTCTATTTCCACCACTGTTGAAACTCTTGCCCCTGTCATGAAGGTCTGACTGAAGTCTTCCATAAAATGCAACTCTTGGTACGACTCCGATATGGCCGCCCCTATACGCAAGTGTGGGGCAGCTGAGCGGAAATGGAATTTGTCGGATAGACACTCTGACAAGCCTGCATCTCTGTGGCATCAAGCAACATGGCCAAACTTTTCAAAGTCTGTAAGCAACTGGCCAATCCTGCAGCAGCCTCGTTTTCTGTCACACCGACCGAGGACTTTTGCTCAGCCCTGGCCGCAGACTTCATCACAAAAACCCAAGACATCCTTTCCTCCCTCTCTTCCACACCACAACTTAAAGCAGCACCAGAGCCTCCATTGGCTCCCCCTCACTTCCCCTCTCTTCTCTATCAACCGTCACACCCAATGAGGTTGCCAGACAAGTCTGGTCTATTAAGGCCTCATCCTAACAGGTCGACTCCTGCCCTCAAAAACCAGTAAGGACAACATTGACTCCCTGGCTCCATCCTTGGCTGATCTCTGCAATCTCTCTTTTGCCACTGGAGTTTTCCCAACTGCTCTTAAGCACTCCATAGTGCACCCTCTGCTGCCATATCTCTATCACTCGTTTCCTGGGCAAACTCCTGGAGAAGTTGGTTATCTCTCAGCTAACCCTCCACACTGAATCTATTGGTTGCTTCCACGACCATCAATCTGGCTTTAGAGCACACAGAGGCACGGAAACTGCTCTTTTGAACACCCATGAAGTCCTGCTCTCAAATCTTAAAAGTAACACTCCCTCTGTCCTCATTCTCCTTGACCTCTCCTATGCCTTTGACACGGTTAACCACAACATCCTGATTGCAAGTCTCTGCAACACCCTGGGAATCACAGGTCAGGCTCTGGCGTCGTTAATCTCCTTTCTCTCCGAAAGCCCATCCCAGGTGTAACTAGGAGCCTTTCTCTCAACTATTGCTCTTTCAACCTGTGGCGTTCCCCAGGGATCTAACCAGTCCACCTAGTTCTTCAACATCTAAATGGCTGCCTTGGCACATGTGATTGCCACTTTCACCTCTAACTTCCAATGTCATGCGGATGACACGCAACTATCTTTCAGGCCACCCTCAGCCGCCTCCTCTTCCTCGCTCATATCAGACTGTCTCTCTGCTATTCAGTCATGGTGTGCTGCAAACAACCTATGCCTCAATGCCAGTAAGACTGAGATTGTTTGCATCAGGGACTTCTACACCCGCTTTCCCATTTTCACTCTGGCCGGCCTCCCTTGGCCCTGTGGTCGCACCCACTGACAAGGCTAAAAACCTTGGGGTCATCTTCGACTCCACTCTCTCCTTCTCCACTAACATTTCGGACATCTCTAAAAAAATCTAACTATCAGCTACACCTCCTCAGAGGTACTCTACCTTTCCTCACTTTCTCCCAGTGACTCACTGTCTCCAGAGCAATGGTTCTCTCTAGGCTGGACTACTGCAACAGCCTCTTCCTCAACCTCCCAGTTTCTGCTCTGTGCCCTCTGCAACTCATCCAGAACAGAACTGCGAGACTTATCCTTGGCTTCAAACCCAGGGACCGCATCTCGCCAGCGCTGAAATTCCTCCACTGGCTCCCCGTGGCTGCTAGGGTCAAGTTCAAGACCCTCTGCATTGTCCACAAGGCTTTTTGGGGCCTGGGACCTACCTATCTGCAATGATACCTACCTGAATACTGTCACTCCTGAGCCATCCGCTCATCTACCTCCAACCTTCAGCGATTGAGCCTGTTCTCCAAGCAGAGGTTTGGAGAGAGATCTCTTTCCACAGCAGGAATAGCCTCATTGTCACCCTCCGTCTTGAGCTAGATCTCCTCAAGTTCCGGAAACGCCTCAAGACTTTCCTCATCTCCTCCTCCTTCTCTCTCCACCTACCCTAATAACCATTCACTCTGCTCTTTCCCTCTCTCCCTCTTCTTTCCTCTCTGCTTACTAACTGGCCGCCTGGTGTACCTCAGTGTCTCACAGGTCCCTGGCACCCCCACCAGTCTCCTCACACTCACCCCCGGCCCTGCACTCGCCTCATCATCACTGCACTTGATCAGACTTTGCAGACTATTATTGTTTCAGAATTTCAAGGGCTCTGAACAAATGTTGTTTTTTCCTTTGTTCCCTCGCTCCCTGAGCAGTTTTGAAACACTTGCCTGTGTATAGGCGCTTTACAAATAAACATTACCATACCATACACAACTGGTAACCCCGACCTCTTGTTAGGCCCATCTCTGTTTCCAGCCCCTTACATTCTCCTGTTGAAGTGCCGTCTCCCTCCTAAGAAATCCCACCTCGCTCCACCAAGCCCCACTATCTGCAATACACTTCCTCATTAAGCCAAATGCGCATTCGCAATCCAGACAGGATGTGGCGTGACCAAATAAGCCTGTCGTTAGGAAATTGCCTGCTCTGAAAGTGGTGAACAGCATTCCATAAGGACCACATTTAGAGGGGTTTGATGTGTGGCATTATGATGAGGTTGCATGATGATATGCATTATTTTCTCATCATGGCACACATTACCTAAGTCATTCTATGCAGTATTTAGCACATTCCCAAGTGATCGGCACATCTTCAAATAACATGACAAAGGATTTACCCCAGAAGAAAACAATATGTGGCTTGTGTTCAATTCTGATAGACAAACTCCTGTTTTCCTCTGCCCAGAAAGGTTATCTAATCCCCCCTTTTTTCCCTATACCCCACCTGGCACCACAGAACCAGATGTATCCATAAATAGATTCAGATTGTGTTCCATTATTGTAGTCAAACTTTGACATAACAGTAAGCAAAATGTATTTCGGGTGTATTTAATTTTTAAAAAATGATATACCCAATAGAATTTCCCTAAGCATTTTCTGAGATGAAATTTAATCCTGGAATTGCACATTTTGTTATTTACCAATGCCTGGGGTTCTTTGATATCCTTTCCACAGAATCATAGTCTGCTGTGATCTTTTCAGAAATTCATTCATTTTATCCATATTTTTGATCTTCTTATTACGCAATACATACGCCAAAGAGAAAGGCACTACCATACATTCATTCTCAGTTATCAAATCGTTTTTCATAGGATAAAACCTTTTTCTTTGAACGTAACTCTTGTTTCTCATTGATTCCGATATTTTCATTATTTATATCTTCGTTGTGGCTCTTTGATAGCTTCCAGACATCTTGGGCAATGTATTTATATCTCCTAAATATGTTTCCAGGAATATGTCACTCTATACTATAGAGGACACCAGGGTCTACAAGAGAGGGTCACCCCTGGTGGAACATACAACAAACAAAGGACAAGGACCTTCTGTCAACAATCTCTATGGCAGGTGAGTATTACGTGTGATAATCACTGTGGAGTCATATATGATATCTTATGGATTGATCTCATTAGATGTCAATTTTAATCATATGCACATGAGAGAGTCAAAACAATTAAATTCGTCCTCTGTATCTTCAATATATCAAAATTATTTTATTCATACTTTAAAGTGTCATGTGCACCCCATAAAGTGACTTGTGGATGACAATCATAAACACATTATTTTACTCCCCAAAAAAATAATCAAAATTCATCCAGCTACATAGTTCCATTATAACTAACTAGAGAATCGCGTGCAATAGAGTCCAGAATTAACGTAGTTCAACAGTGTGTCATACTGTTATTTATAGTGGCATCATATTTAGACAATGAACCTGATATTGACTTATAGTGCCCTCATTCATGACAATCACAATCATGCGGTTGCAACTTGACCCAACATGTTTCGTTCTATTCAGATTACTCAACACACTTTCAGAACTTCTTCAGGGGAATTACAACTATGCTGCTTCAATACTAGCCGGCACGTCACAGTTGACTCATTGGGCCTCATTACACAGATGGCGGAAGAACCATGGCGCCATTAGCGCCATGGTTCATGTCGGTAAAATACCAGCACCGCCTTGGCAGAAAGGGGAATTACAGCCCCATTCCAAGGTTGGCGGGGCGGTAATTCCCCCTTCCACCATTGCCCTTCCCCATTCCCATTTTTGCCCCATAGGGCTCAATGGGAATGGGGAAGGCGCTAATTATGATACCGCAAATTGCGGTACCGTAATTAGCTCCCAGGGTCCCTTTGTGGGTTGGTTTTTAACGCCTGCAAAAAGCAGGCATTAAATCCCCCAACCCACAAAGGGACCTCGTAGTAAGGCGGTAAGGATTTACCGGTATCAGTATTTTACCGGTACCGGTAAATCCTTACCGCCATCCGTGTAATGAGGCCCATTGACACGTAGAAGCGATGTACAGGCTCAATGCTCTCTGTACTTCTTTCCAGTAAAGTTACATTCTCATGTTCATAACAATCAAGTTGTGTGCACCATCACTGTATTCTCGGCAACTCATGTGCCATAAACACATAAAACAACAGCAATGACATGCTGTTCATCCACATAATTGTACCTTAATTATTATTAAAAAGGTCATTGCAAATGCTTACCACCATTACTCGTGGCTTTGCAGCATCAGATATAGCGATTGATTTCTCACGCGCTCAACCCTATGAACAAATACATCTATGCGTTACATTTTGTCAACCCATCTTAATTAGGTTAAGACATTGGTGCTATTAGTGGGCTGCAGCATCTCAGCTGTCAGTACTTACTTATTCTGAACAGGATAGGGTGGACTGACAAAAAGCAACTCAAAACTATTTCCATGCTACGTTACCCTGTTTGTAGTGCTTAAACAAGTGTGGCATTCGTGTTACAATCATGCGCATCTGCAACAATGAAAAAAATTGCATCACGGCCAGCATGATATCCGCTATAGTTCAGTCGCATAAGAACTAATTAGCACTCCATGCATGCAGTTCATGCACTCACACTTACGCATTCTCTTGTACCATTGCTTAATCACATACCAGTCCTGGATTTGAAAGCCACATTCATACACAAACGCTGGATCACGTGGTGGGTCACGTGAATCAGTGAAACACTGCATGAACTCATAGGCTTTGTCAAAACCCGGCAGCCATCTTAATGTGTTTTACATGTTCAACTCAAACTAATGTATGTGTGGATAACCTTGCAAAAGATGCCAAGCATACAGAGTACACACTTAATTGCTTTGACTCTCTCATGGGGATATGATAAAAATGGACATCTAATGGGATCTGGTCATAAGATATCATATATAACTCCACAGTGATTATCACACGTAATACTCTATGTATTTTGTTTCCTGGACGATGTCGTCATATGATTTGGAAGTAATATGCACCCAAGAGTACTTATGGTAGACTGTGAGGAGAAGGGTCTGGGTATAGGTAGTATAGAGTACCTATCAATCATTTTGATTGTTAACTGTGACTTTCTTTCTTAATGCAGGTTAAATATGAGACAGGTGTGATGCATGTGCTTTTGGGAGAGGATAAGGAAATACTCAAATACCTAAAGGTGATCTCACACTCATATATTCTTTCAGTAGTGTATTTGGTTCCTGAGGAGTATTATATGTTTTTTCAAAGCTCTTAGTACCATGGATGTGCTTTGCGATGAAATCTTCTGTATTCCTTATCTGATGGGATGTTATCTTCACTTCTTTATTTTCCTGGTGTCAGGAGACGCCTACCCTTCTTTTGCCTTTCATGACCAAAAAATCACCTTCAGGGAGCCCTGTGTAGAAATCCTCCCTGAACCTAAATAGGGCCATTCCAGTACTGGAAGCCAGGCTCGGACTGGCGGCATCGGCCATCGGCCACTGGCCGATAACCTTTGAGGACCTGGGGGGCCGGTTTTCATGAGGCCACCCCAGGGCCGTTTTTTTTTCCCGTAAAAAAATGTTTACATTCTGCAGCAGGCTGCCAGGCAGGCAGGCAGTAGTGACTCATGTGATGTGGCCGAGTCGGGCCCAAGCTGGACCATTTTTTTTTCCTCTATTAATTACATTGTGTTGATTGCTATATCAATCGAGCCTCCCTGATGTGACAGTGCCGTCACCACTCACCGTGGCGGCCTGGCGCGGGCCGGGGCTGAAGGCGCGCAGCTCGCCTAAGAGGTTAGGGGCTGTGCGCTGGCGCCGGCCGGGCGCTGGAGAAGGAAACTGACACACACTCTCTCTCTGAGGGGATGCGGGGGCGGCCGGGTTACTTTGTTTAATTTCATCCAAGTTCCACTTCCAGATGCCGCCAGTGCCAGGCCAGCCCTGGCTTAGCCCATGGGGAGCCTGGAGGCGGTACTGCTGACGACGACGGTGACCTGACTGACCTGGAGAGAGAGCGGGACTCGGAAATTGCAAATTGCATTTGCAGTGCAGGTGAGAAGATGCATATCATATGCATGAGATGAGCAGCAGCATGCATGAATGCATCAAGGGCCGGCCACCGCCAGCGCCAGCCAGGCCGGCGGCGGCGCAGCAGGCCACCCCTGTGCCCATGTCGTGTGGCCCGCGGGCCTCCCCGTGCTCCTTTGATGTGGGGAAGTTCACAGACAAGTTCCTTTCAACTTTGCAGGAACTAACAACAACTAAATTGTTGTTGCCCTCAATGCCCTGCAAAGTTGAAAGAACTTGTGTTGTGCGCCTGGCCTGGGGGGTGGGCGCTGGCTGCCTGGGGCCGACACTCCGTGCCATTGGACACGTGACGTAACTCTCTCTTCTCTCTGAGTCTCTCTGAAAGAGAATATAGGACCACTCCCCCCCTCTGTTGGGCATTACACCCACCCACGACCGTCGACCACCACCGCGCCGGCCACCGCAGTGCACCCTGCCTGACCCACCAGCCTGATCCCTGAGCCCCCACAGCAGCAGGCAGAGTACGAGGAGAGTCCGCCGTCGCACACAAGTTGCAGCAGTGAGCCGCTTTCCTCTGAATGATTTCTGTGTCCGCTTTTTTCCACTGTGACTCAGGACGGAGGCATAGAGTGACTGCCGTCTACCTGGAACCCCAACGGCAGGTAGGCGGGATCATGTAACCTCCTTGTGTCTTTAATTGTGAATATGTTTAATGTAAATATGTATAAGAACAGACAGCAGTACAATGTATTGTCTAAATTACATATCCCTCTCACATCCTGGTTTCTGTGATAGGCAGGCAGGCAACTCATGAACAAATTGCTCCTTTTAATAAATGATTCCTGTGAAGCACCCACTGCCCTTCATGCTGGGTCAATGAAATATTAAATATACATTTTAAAAAAATGCCTATTATAGATTGTGCAAAGCCTGCCGGCTTAGGTAAGGGTCCGAGGAGAGGAAATTATTATGATGGCTATATGTCGAGCCAAGGCTCTGCAACCTTTGTTTGCCATGCCAGATGTTTTGACATACAGCTCCCATTTGCATTTGTTAATGGTGATTAGGATCATGGGAGATCATGTAGTCCAACATATCTGGAGAGCCGCGTGTGTTGCAGACCCATGACCTAGGCACTCTGTTGCATAGATCCTCTCAACTTTCTGGCAACACCCTGTGGTAGTTGGCAACCCCTTAGCCTGATGTAAGTGTGCAAGCGAGATGGCCGAGGAAAGCGATATTGTTGCTGATGATTTCATGCTACAAAGCGTGCAATGCAGAGGAATTAACCTTGCATATATTCTATTGATAGAAAATATATTATTTGAGCAAGTTTCATCTGGTTTGGCACAAAGAGAAAAAGGACTTTCCCCGCTTGATGTTATTTTAGGGTCTTGCAAAGCGCTTCTCTTCAGTTAACTCTCCTTCGATGCACTTTGACAAGGAAGTGTAAGAAGCACTGGGTTGAAAGATGTTTTGGTGGTTCTCAAGGTGAAACGTCTGCCCTATTAGTCCCTATTCAGTCATCCTGGTGGTGGAAAGCTTGGAAGGCAGTGTTGCGGAGTCAAAGGTCAACATTACTCAAGAAGTCGGAAGTACTATGAGGCCTTTTTCCAAGTTGCACTGCCGCTGTGGCCTGCTTGCAAATCTCGTTGGTTTTAGTTCATAGTTTTGCATGGAGCTTGGTATGCTTCAAATACACGATGTCTCCCCTTGTGCACGCGTTCCCTGTTACCCCATGCATTTCATTAGTCGCGTGCAGAGGCGTTGCTAGAGGGAGGCTAAAGGGGCTATAGTCCCGGGTCTTTTGGTTGTAGCCCCGGATAGAAGCTCAGGTGCTACAACCAAAATGCTAGCTAGCCCCGAGTCCCACCAGTCCCGACATTAGCTTAGCCCCTGATCTTTTCCAGACCTAGCAACACCCCTGGTCGCGTGCACAGGCATATATCGGGTATAGTCATGGCATTGGCAAAGTAGGGGAATGATTCAGCAGCGGCAGTAATGCGATGTACCTCGTTCCTGCACGCCATCTGCTATGGCTTGATTTCTTGTTACAGCATGTTCTCAGGAAAGAAAAAATATGTTTTGCCACCCATTTTTTAGCAACCTATTATGTTGCTCAGAGTAAATAATGTCCTATGAGTGCGCTCTCTTTCCCTATTTTTGCCAACCTCTGAAGCCTGAAAAGTAGATGACCGCAGGGAGCAGTAACTGAAAGGAACATCTTCTATTACATTTACAGAAGGCTAAATTTGCACCAGACGTGCAGATGAACTTAACTGGTCTGCAGTTAAATCTCAGTTACCAGTTTAATGGAATCCACACTACAGAATAATTGCTCATTTTATTATAGCCAATATGATAGCTCACTGGGTTGAGTGCTGGCTGCTGCAATGTGTGTGTGATCTGCAGGTTGCAAGTTTGAACCATCTCAGCCTTTCATCCTTCTGAGGTCGATAAATGAGTACCAACACAGGTTGGGTGATATTGTATGCATATTTGTTCTATAAAAAAGGGCTTAAGCGTAAGTGCTATACAATAACATATTATCATTTGGCCTTGGACGTATGTTTGCATTCACAGTAATTTTACAATATGGATCTTTACACACAGATATTAATGGTACATATGGTGATCCATTCTTGTATGAAATGAATATCACATTAGTGAAATCATAACCATATTTTTCGTAGTGTACTTGGGAACAATGTAATTTGATGCCTCTTCCTGTTTTGTCAAGGGGTGAAAGGTCGTGTTCATGCCACTCCTGCACCTCGGAGCTGTGGACCCTGTCACAGAACTGTATGCAAAGTTATGTTATTTTATGAGTTGTGTTGTAATGTAAGAGACACATGAACCCTCCATAAGTAGCATTTTCTGTAAAGTCATGAATTGACGTGATTCATGGATGATGCTTTGAGGGAAACTTTTTTGAGGCGCAGGGTGGCCACTTTTTTGAGGAGAGGGGTGGGCCACTTTTATTTGGTTGTCCGGGCCTATTTCTTGTCCCAGTCCGACCCTGCTGGAAGCTCTCCTTAATCCTTAAAATTTGACAGATCTTGATTGTTTCAAGAATGCCTCAATTTCCTTTTAAATGCTTTAATAAATGTGCACTTTATGGATAATTTATTGACCATGAGTATCTTTGGATACCTTTGGATATCTTTTGGATGTGGGTGAGGTGGGGCAAAATAGGCAGGGATCAGATCACACCACTGACGCTCCCACACAGCACTGGGGATAGGCATCTTTTGGCAGCCAGTTTCCTCACAAGATAGTTTGGCTTCTTTCAAGCAAATGCTAAGATATTGTCACTAAGCAGGTTCAATCAGAAGACCATCTGGAGCAGAGGGAGGGAGATTTGCCCGGCTACCACACAAGATGGGCATCTTTCAGTACCTGGAACCCCGACCCCTCTTGATTTATTCAGCTACTCATCAGTATCACCAGCCTATGGATTTGAGAAGAAATAGCACTAAATGAAGGAAAAGCACACACGGCCAATCAAGGAACCCTAAATCCAAGCAACCATCTCGCCTCCTACTAGCCAGGTTCCCAGATCAGGCATTTAAATGAGACTGCTCAGGCAATATGATTAACTTATGGCGTATGATCCCTGCCTGTTCTGCCTCCTTCACCTTTGATGTTAAATAAAGGCATGCAATGGAGCTTAAAGTATACAAGGGTATGCGGGAGCAGCCAATATGGCGACCAAGTGGTAGACCCAGTGCACAGCTCTGCCAAACCACTATAAAAAAAGCGGCATTTTGGCCAGGTACATCCAAGGTTTTGCCCTCTATTACCCCTTCCTGGTGCACTTAACTTTGGCGGTGCCTGGGAGCCGGAGCACTGCTAGACCCGGTGTAGATCGTCGCTGAGTCAGCATCACCTCTCCTCGCATTTGGACCTGCAGGCTCAAATCATCATCAGGGGCCTAGACTGGGAGACTGGAGGGTGTGCGGGTGCTCTCAAAGAAGTGCTGTGTGGGCCTAGGATGGCTCAAGAGAGGAGCACCATAACTTTCTTTGTCGTGAACACTTCATCTGGAACGTGTGATGAGAAGCCCCAGGCAGCAATTTACGGCCATACTGGGATCCCTGTAGAAGGGAATGACACATACAATTAATGCTGTTTTCTGCATGCACATTCCTATAATCTAGCTCTCTGGAATTATTTCATTTTTGCTGCATTACTGTCCTGGTGACTATGTACACTAGGAGCAGCAGCAGCCTTTAAGATTGTGTTCCTTCCTTGATTATTTCTTTTACCAACAGCAGACTAGTTGCTACTAGTGCTGTTCTAATTGAGAAGGTTCGGAAGTGGTCTCCCCTTTGTGGTGGCATGATACTGTGTCCTGCTGTTTCTTGTTCTTTGTCCTGCTGTTTCTTGTTCTTACCCCACTGTAAGGGTTGGGGTACCCAGTCTGCCCCTTGGAAAGCTATTGCGACACCATTAGTCTAGCCAATTTCCATTCACGTGCGGTCACTAAATGCAGTATTACAGCAAACAGGGCACCTGTGGTGTTAATAGGGTCTCTAGTGGACCACTGGAGGACAGATTTGCAAAGGGCTCACTGAAACAGATGAAAATGGCTGATGGTGAGGCCAGGCCTCCGCAGACGGGACGGCGGAAGAAAGCCTTTCCAACATGGATGTGAGACTGATGATCCCCTATGGCAAAAAGCAAATCTCTGACAAAATAGACTTGTTGCTCATCTCTGTGACACAGGTGTGACAAAACCTAGATAAATTATGGGGTATAACATTAGAGGTAGAGCAAGAGTGTCATTACTCTAGTATGGAGTACCAACACAGCTTCAAGATGCGTTGAAGAAACAGGCAGCCATCTTAGTGATCTGGAGGATAGATCAGAAAAGAGAATGTCAGCATGGAACTCTTCTTGGGAACTTGAATCCCCTCACTGCTTGCCACTAGTCAAGCTTCTAAAGCAATAGATGTTACCTGCGCTCACAGAACTCCAACCCATCAACGTCCTCTGGGGTCACCTCCACATGTGGTAAGGGTCCGACTTCTGAGATACTAGGACAAAGTACACTTTTTGTTTGAGGAACCCGAAAAATATTCGGTCTAGTACAATGGTAACAAAAGATCCTTTTATTCCAACTTTGGCACCAAAACACAGAAACTAAGCAAGTAATTGAAGGAGGTCCAGAAAATGCTTTATGATCTGATGCGCCCTGTGTGGCAACACATTCAAATTAATGGAAAGTACCACCTCTTTAATGATCCCAAAAGTGCACTAGAGTACATTGAAACTGTGTCCCAAAGCAGTGGAAGCGAAAACATAGACAAGGGGAATAGTGTGTAGTCTATTTGATTGTGTGCTAATGTTTCGAAGGTTGCAACCTTTGCTACGGATGCACACTTGCTTGAAATTAAACCGCAACAACGTGGCAACCATAATCTGTTTGATTACTTGAGAGAATTTCCCTTTTCTTTCTCATGAATTGTAAATGAGGACAGCTCTGTGTTTTAGTATCGAGGATTTTCCTTCAGAGCTGTTCTTGCATCTGATTGGCCTTCCCATCTAGTTGTGGTTGAGGTGCTGATTGGATGACATTCTTTTTTCACAACCACAACTGGGGTCTTCAATAATCATTATGTTTGTTTGGTATGATGTAGATGTTGGGGACTTTGTCCAACTCTACAAACATCAGTATACTTACAACGTTTTAGGTGGGACCGTACAGGGTCACACTACTTGTACTGTTGCAATTCCATTTAGGATAACATGTTGCATAAGACTGAGGGGAAACATGATAACATAGGCAATGCCTAACACTTACATTGAAAGTTTGCCATGGAAACATATTTGATATAACAGTGGCACAAGTTAATAGGGTCAGAGTCTTTACTTAGGCAATATGACCCGAGGAGGGAGGCCATTACGGTCGGGTAATGCCCCCGGGGCCATAGTTAGAAGCCCAATCGCAATTTGTCTAGAGAAAAAAAAAGCAAAACAAATGGCCGCTGGGGATCGGGAGAAGGGACTAGCTGTAGTCCCTTCTCCCTTTGCATGGAGGCCAGTCACGGAAGGAACCACAGAGCCGGTGCGGTGAAGGAGAGACTTCAGAGCCTTCTCGGTGAAGTAATGATACAGAATAACCAGGATTTTGAATGATAAGATTTGCTCTTGGAGTGTCAAAGGGATTGATGATGTAGTAAAGAGAGCTAGGATATGGTCCTATATTCACATGGATGAAGTAAGACTTCAGGTGACACACCGGACAACTGAGGAGCATGCTAAGTTGGGGAAAAGGTGGTGTGGAATGTTGGATCAGCTTATTATTCACATCTTCGGCTTTGAGGTATTTTGTTGTGGATGAGAAAAGTGGTGCATTGGCATATAGGTGAACCACTTCATGATCGACATGTTAGAAAAGTGGGAACTGGGTTGTGGGGTTGTACGGTCAATCTACACTACTTATCCAGACTTGTGTCCCAAACATTGCTTACTCTCAATGGTTTACAAACCTAGTTGTGGTTTTAAATAAATGGACCACCTTAGTGCAGGGGCTGGTAATTTTAACTACATTTTGGATGGGGATAAGATGCTCCCTGAAGGATTTGGTCATTCTTCTAAGAAAAGTGCTGTCTTGCAGAAACTCCAGCCAAGGAAATCTAAACCCGTCTAACGACATAAACTGGCGAGGGCCAGTACATACAAAGGTCTGGTCAGAGAGGTTGAGTGATGACATGATGGGAGAGGTGTAAATGCCCCACGGTGGGTTACATCTGAGGAGGACTCTCCATGGGACCCATTACTGGGGTATTGATATCGAGGAAGAAGAAAAAAAATGTGAATGAAAGCATGTACTGAATTGGTGGGAGGCAAAATACTTCTGACGGAATACCTAATGATGAGTTCTAGAACATTCTCAGGTTTTGAATTTGTCAGGTGATTCGTAACCTAGGGTCAGGAGGGTGGGACAGGTTATAGTGGTAAGTTCCCGTCAGGAAAACAGTAAAGCTGAAGCTGTGTGTTTGTCATCACCTGAAAATGATGTGAGCCTGGTTTCTCCAACACAAATTTAGATAGATTTGTGGAAATCTGTCTTAAGTTTCTGATGTCACTACTGGGCAGAGTGTCCCTAGCAAGCATGTTAATGTTATCCAGGGTGCTCTGCATTTTCCAGAGTGTCCCTATGCTTATACCATCACATTTATTTGAGAGGCTCAATAAACATTTGCTGCGCTTGTTATGGAATAGTTACTCCCATAATTGCACTTAATTTGTTGAAATTATCTCACCTGAAGGAGGAATAAGCCCTCCAAACTTTGAAGCCTAATAAACTGCATCCTTACTAACGTGTGTCTTACCCTGGTTGACGGTGGACACATAGTTATCAAACCTACAGAGGTGCTTATTGCACCCAGCAAATTACTTAATGTACCGTTACTCTTCAGAACAGAATGTGATGTCACAAAAGGTCGGTAATAAATACACAAAAACAGAGGGTCATGGGTTTATGTACATCCCTAAGGTTCCTAAATGGGGCAGGGATATTTGTCCAAAGAGGCCAGATAAATGTGTTGGTATTGTATGACTAGTATCCAACATAAGAACTTGGAGACAACTGTACAACAATGATAGGTTCCTGCGGTTCGACTTCTTCTGTGCGGCACTTGGTGTAGACCAGGCATTTTTCCTGACTTCCTCTGTGCGGCACTTGGTGTAGACCGGGCTTTTTTCCTGACTTCCTCTTTGCGGCACTTGGTGTAGACAAGGCATTTTTCCTGACTTCCTCTGTGCGGCACTTGGTGTAGACCGGGCTTTTTTCCTGACTTCCTTTGTGTGGCACTTGGTGTAGACCGGGCTTTTTTCCTGACTTCCGCAGTGCTGGCTGCTCATCATAGAAGGCACTGCACGTGTTACCAGTGGAGCTTCCACTTCTAGGAGTCAACATTACTGATTTCTTGCTGGGAATTTGTAGTTACTGCATAACTTAGATACATAAAGCTCCTTCCCTCAGGTGATAAATCAATAGCTAGGCTTTGTGGTAAATGGGAATTAGATCTGGGGGACCCTTTGGAGGACTCGGAATTCCAGAGAGCATGTATGAATACAAAATGTTTCCAGTGATATGAATTTTAACAGAATACATTGAACATGCTTGTCTCCAGTCCTCCTACATAAAATGTGCATACAGCCAGCCTCTGCCCATCCCCATGGCCTGCAGGGGCTCTTATTGGTGATATACTTTCTCCCCTCACAATTGTTTGTTGCGTTGTGATGATGCTTTAGCTCTGTTGTGGCTGAGCTGTCAGTAGGTCCAATGTTGTATTCTGTGTTTTATATATGTGGCAAGGTGAGCAGTACTCTCGCCAGTTGCTGGCATGTTATGTGTATGTTTGCTGGTTTGCTAATTGCTGTTAGCAAGGTACGTAATTCTATGTAGAGAAACAGAAGGAGGGTGAGGCGTGCACTCTGGTTCCCAGTTATTTTTTTTCCCCCTTCCCCAACCAGGAAAAAATGGTGCTTTTGGAGGGGAGTTGGTTCCTGGTTACCTTAAACAGACTACAGCTACCACAATTCCTTGAGACCTATTGAGACAAATTTGTAACACCTGAAAAGACAGCCTCCCTGGTGATTGTTAGAGACATGAAAGCGCTTGGAGGAGAACAGCCAGCAACTTGAAATGCAGCAGGTATCTAACACTGGGAATTAGAGTGCGCGCCTCACCCACCCTCTATTTTTCTACAGAATTGGTTTAAGAAGTCCCGGGCTTTAGAGGCAGCGGTTATAGGCAGCGGGACCGGGGTCACCATGCCCTACCTAGGAGAGCCACATCATTGGTTTTCCCCCATGCCCCAACCAGGAAGAAATGGTGCTTTTGAAGGGGAGTTGGTTCCTGGTTACCTTAAACAGACTACAGCTATCACAATTCCTTGAGACCTATTGAGAGAAATTTGTAACACCTGAAAAGACAGCCTCCCTGATGATTGTTAGAGACATGAAAGCGCTTGGAGGAGAACAGCCAGCAACTTGAAATGCAGCAGGTATCTAACACTGGGAACTAGAGCGCGCGCCTTACCCACCCTCTGTTTTTCTACGTAATTGGTATGTGACTCTTTATACAATATAATCCAATATAATAAGCGAACATTGAACACAATTACACACGTTTATAAACTATAAGAAAATACCAGGGGGCAGTAAGTAATATTTAAGCACTGAACATGAAATTACAAGGATTCCCCAAAAGGTAGCATTGCACACATCTCCCCAATGCCAATGAAAAACAGGCAGTAAGACATATGAGACTGTCCAATGGTAAATACAAAAAGCCCATTTGCATCGATGGCTATAATATCCTGGTGCATATAAAGAGTAGGGAGGAGTTCAGAATATATACTCACTGACTTCCACATTTGGCGAGATGTGTTTTAGCAATATATATTTATTTTTGTGTTTTGTACTACACCAAATTGCAGTAAAGCTGCTTCACGGCATGGCTGGAGCAGGGCAAAGGGTATGGAAGTTATGGAGGAGGAGCATTCAATACTATTCACAAAGCAGAAGCAGCAGGAGGGTATCACAGTGTGTCACAGTGGAGGGTAAAAATCCAAGATCAAACCTCTGGAGTGAGTAACAAGCTCCACAGTCCTAGAGAATTAACATCTGGAGGGAGCGGTTTACTCACAAGAGCAAGGGGTGCGCTGGAGGCTGAAGCATTCTGGGAGGAGGCAGATAAATGATATGGGGCACAAAAGGACAGGGATCAGGGGGGTATTCTTTTGGGGTGAGGTGGTTGGCTCTGATGGGAGAGGCCAGTTTGGAGGCTTAGGTGGGAGAGATCAGGCAGGACATTTGTTGAGGGCCATAGGCCTGCAGCAAAAGCCTGGCTTTGGGCTGCCATTTGAACCTTTTGAAGGGCGATTTGGTACGGAGGTCCAGCTAGAAAGTGTTCCAGTGCCTAGACCCAAAGACGGGCATCCGTGCACCCTCCGCGTGGGCTTCATCTGAATCTTGGTGATGAGAGCCGTAGCATTGAGGTAGATCTCAGGTTCCTGGCAGGGACGTGTTTCATGGTACAGGAGGCGTGGGTAGAGTCCTGTGTAGGAGAGATTTTTGTGGATTGTACACATTGATTTGAGAAGGGGTTCTTCTCCAATGGGAAGCCAACGCACGGATTTAGAGTAGCGGTAAGTCAATCCCTTGTTTTGGGCGTGATGAGCCTAGCAGCTTTGTTCTGTAGTAGCCGTAACTGGTGTGTAAAGACGGCATAGATGGAGGTGCAGTAGCTGAGTCTGTAGAGAACCAAGGCTTGGACAACTTCCATCTTCTGTAGCATTTCCGGGTAACAGATGAGAAATGGGGAGCAAGCCAAGTCCTGCAGAGCATCGAAAGGGAGAGTCCATTTTGTGACGCCTTTCACACCTCTACACTTTTGTCCTACCAAGCCTCTCCACCTCGACAATCCGCTCTATCTGACCAGTCGTCCCTGCATAATGCACTGTGCCTCTACATTTTATGTGCGCTAAATGTGGTGTTCATTGACTAAGGGGTACCCATGGAAGCCCTTTGTCTGTGTGCTCAGTGCATCTGAGCGATTTCACCGCTCGGTTCAACTAAAGCACTTATGTTCTGTTTAATTCCACTGTGTTCATCTGGCAAACACTAAGCTATTGTGTCTGCCTTTGAAATCCTGTGTTCATCTGGCAAACACCAAGCTATTGTTTCTGCCTTTAAAATCCCACAAACAGATGGTAAACATGAAACAAATGGGATCAAAGACAGACAGAAGGTCATTACCCAAACCACACAGCAGAAAAATATATATATTTTTTTACAAATGCAAGAATTAACTGAATATAAGAAATAATTATTAACTTTAAATTCCTATCTTGTTTTCTTGCTCAACAGGACACAATTTTGGTTAAAAATGACCTGACTTTTTCAAACCTAAAGACAATTTCAGTCTGGAACAACCTGTTGTAGTTACAGTTCATTGTCTGGAACCTCCCAAGCTGCAGTATGAAGTACACCAGGTTCTGATATTGTTTATGTACGTTTACATTTATGGTTCTATGTTGTTTCATCCCATGTTTTATTCTCGATTAGTTTTTTGCCAAAACGTTTTTACTGAAAAACCTCATTGTTTTTTAAATATATTTGGGAGGGTATCCCCCTCAACCCCTCTTCCCCTGTTATATACTCGCTATTCTCCACCCCCTACACCGTATATCCCGTTACCCTCCACCCCCCTATATTTTTGAATGAGTTTTTAGTTGAAAGATTTTTCAGGAAAAAAACTCAAAATATACTGGCGATGAAACAACTGCATAGCACATTTATAGTCTAAGTAGAATATACACATATCTGAAGTGCCGTACCTTACACACGGCTCTACGGAGAAGCAGTGTAGCAGCTACTTGTACTCCCTAAATTCGGCAACTGCTCCTAACAAAATAAAATAGGGGGCCAAAATACCCGCACGAAAATATAAAAAGCAACTGACAGCTGGGGTCATGCCCCTGCTTCCACCTGCAGAGTTCCACAGATATGTGCGATCAGTGGTACCAGTGGAGCAGTGCCACAGGAAGGAAAGAGCTCTAAAATGATTACTGCCTGATCCGAAGCAGAACTACCAGGTAAACATGCAATCGTTAATGTTATATGAATTACACATTGCAAATAAGAATGGAATGCTAAAATATTTTTTTTTTAGTTAAAATGTAGTACAAGGTTGCCTAAAATATATCCCCAGTGGGAATTGGAGTTACTCCCATAAATGTGCTTTCAAAAAATAGGGAGTAAAATACTGGCACTTAACAATCTTTTCTGCAGCCCTGCCTGCACGTTTCATATTCCATGTTCCCATTAATCAGCTCCTTTTCTTGCTCTGCGACTTGTAACTTCAACCAAACCATTTCAAGACCCTAAGTGACAAATGCAGGGTGCGTTGCCTAGTAATGACAACGTCAAAGCAAGGGAATGCCGCTCAAAGAACACCAAAGATCAAGGCAAAGATGGCGGCTCCTTGTCGAGCGCTCATCGCACTCATGCTGGATCTCCCTTTGAGCCTCGTGCAATTGCTTATTTTCCCGAGGCAAATTCTGAAGGCTCGTAGAACACGATGAAGTGTGCCTCTCTGTAAGAAAATAGGCTAGGGTGTTAAAAAAAAGCCAGCCTGTAAGCCAGGGTTCGGGCATAAGCGCATTATTAAGCATAGCCACCTGCTTCTTAGTGTCTTGATTGGTCGACTTTTCAGATGCATATATTAGGCCTTCCCCTAACGCAGTAGTGAACAACATTTTCAGCATTCAAAAGGGGGAAATGCACAAAGCCCTCCCATTGAAGGCAGAAATGGGACAGGCGGGCTTGGGGGCTGGGCCACATCATTTTCATAATTATGACACAAAGCAATTAACAGGGATCTAATGAAATGTCTTACTTCAGCCCTGTTAATGGCACAGAAAAATGTAATTGGGTTAAGCCTTCCCACGAGTCAGATCCGCTTTTCCCAATTACTTGTTTACCATTAATGAGGACTTTCCTTTCAGCCTTTTAATAACATCGGGTATTAGACAAGCGCATGCATGCTCAGTTCTGAGGATTCAGTCCCTTGAAAGCAGACTTGCCCGCGAATCCGGGGCTTCTCTGCTCTGCATGTTTGCACCCTTATGCCCCACAAGTGGGGCTGCACCCTCTGCTCCCTGCTGCTTCTGAAGGATTTGAATTGTATTCAGCCCTATGTTATCTGTTTCTAGCTTAAATAATTAAAAGAGAGGCGTGTAGCATCACTCTCCAAGGTGGTGTGAAGGGCCTCATTACAGACATGGATAGTAGTGGGCCGCCTGTCCATAGCAAGAAGCCTAGCTACTACTCGGCAAACTACTAACACTCATTACAGATTTATTTATTTATTTATTTATTTATTACAAATTCTTATATCTTTGCCCCACACGCCTGAAGGCCTCATGTCCAGTGCTTCTGGGCAGTGGGCAGTGCTGGTGGTAAAAATACCACAGGCGGGTCCCTCCAACAAGGTAGGGGTGGCTTGAGTGGACTGGGTGGGGCCACGTTACTATCAGAGTGTATTACATAATTATTCAGTCCTCCTCAAAGTACCCCTTCTGAATGCCAGTTCCGTCTTACAGAGTCTCTGATCAGGAGGAAAAAATGCACTCAGTTTTAGGCCGGGTCTCACTGAGACCGGCTGCATGTAGAGGTCCATGGGTACCCCAACCCTTGGGACCGGAACATAATCTCTCTGCCCCCCACCCCTCCTAGAGGGGGGCTCTACATGGCTTCGCTATACCGAGTTCTGTATCTTTTATCTTTTTCTGTTAATAGTCCCAAGACATTTTGCAGTCATTTTAACAGCTCTGTGTCTATTCATGTTCATGTTAAAGCACACTTCTCCAGGTTACTTGATTGGCCCTTTCAAGCTAATCACTCCACTTGGGTTTATGCCCATCTGTTATGCAGTAAGACAATGTGTACTGCTGGTCTTTGCCAAGTGCTGCTTTCTGGGTCCTGTTTGAGGGTGTAAGGGTCTGGATGGAGCTTGCTCTGCATAAAGAGTCCCAGTAGCATGACCATACATTCCTCCCATTGTGCATCGATGTTGTTCTTCCTCAAAGCTCTGGCAGAACCTTGATGCCAAAAATGAACATATTGATTCTTGGATCGATGTATCCATTTAGTAATATTGTTTGACCTGTCCAGGTTTTGTTGATGTACATGTATGCACATTTATTGTTCACATAAACACAGCTACACCTGAACCGCTTTTTCAACAGCCTCTTTCAGAGCCTGCCTATGCCAGATTGGGCAACATCATTGTGCTAGATTAGTGGTCACTTTTTCAGACACCTCTTCTAACAGTTCAGATAATGACAATTTGACTAACTCCAACTCAGGGACCCACCCTTTTCGAGGAAGGGGCGACCCCAGAGGTCACAGAAATTTCCAGCAGAACAGGGGCTTCTACAGACAAGTACATATGCAGACACAGAATGCTCCACCACAAGGCCAAGGACATCGGGATTTTCAAACCCGCAACTGGTCCTACAGGTGGTAAATGAGGTATTAGCAAATGAGGTATTACCGATTTTTAATTTATCCTCTCGGATTTTGACAGAATCAGAAGTGGCCGTGCTTAAAAGAGGCTTATCATTCGTCCCCACACAGACGCCTAGTGCCATGCAACTCACTAGTGAGATCCAGCAGTTTTTAAGAAAAATTAGATTGAGGGTTTTCTTTGCAACCAAAGAAAATATTACCGATGATAACAACATCTCGGGTTTATCTAAACCCTCGACCTTTCACCCAGTGTTACTGAACTTCCACCAGAAGTCCTCACTTTTGAAACCTTAATATTGAAGGAGCTGGACAAATGTTTGCTACATTCCAGAAACACAACTAGACCCAATTTGGATCTTGCAGAATTCAAAGCGATTAATTCTTTAGCTCAGGATTCCACCATAGTAATAAAGGCAGCTGATAAGGGTGGTGGGATAGTCATCTGGGATGCAGACTCATACGACCAGGAGGCCCTTCGTCTTCTCAGCATACCAGGCCACTATCAGATTATCACGAGTGACCCTACTTCATCTATAAAAAAGAAAATACTTACTCTCAGTGAAATTGGACTCTATGCAGGCTTCCTTTCCTCCAAGGAATATGACTTTATAAATTTTTCGGAGGAGAGAATCCCTCTCTTTTATATCACTCCGAAAGTACATAAGGATGCCTCCAGACCACCCGGCCGCCCAATTGTGTCTGGATGTAGCTCCATTCTGGAACCTATGTCCAAATACATTGATACCTTCATTAAGCCCCTAGCCATGGCCACGTCTACGTTTCTCCTGGACTCTAGGGATGTGATCAATTTGGTCGAAGCACGACCCTTTGACGCCTCTACTCAAATTTTGGTCTCTTTGGACATAGAGGCGCTTTATACTAATATTCCTCAAGATAAAGCCGTCTCTAGTCTACGTACTATGCTAGACAGAAGGCCTCTTCCTCATATTGTTCCCACAGAATTTCTTACTGACTGTGCTGCATTGGTTTTGTCTAATAGTTTCTTTAAGTTTAAAGACACTTTTTATTTGCAAACCAAGGGTACAGCCATGGGCTGTACTTTTGCCCCCAATTTGGCCATTATTTTCATGTTTTTGTTTGAAGAACATCATATACTTAATATTACTAACCCATTTGTTCAACATATCAAATTGTACCGTCGGTACATAGATAACATCCTGATGGTTTGGGAAGGAGATCTTGTGACATTGGACAATTTTATGTCTTGGCTTAATCAGGTGGATTCTAATTTAAAATTCACAATTGAATACTCTACCTCCAGACTTGCCTTCCTCGACTTATCCATCTATGTCGAGGAAGGTGTTCTCCACACAGAACTATATAGAAAACCCACTGACCGCAACACCACCTTGCAATTCAAGAGCCAACATCCTAAGAGCTTATTACGCAACTTACCGTATGGCATGTTCCTACGATTACGGCGTAACTGTACCACTATTTGCCAGTTTAACAAACATGCAGATATATTACAAGCAAGGTTGCAACTTCGTGGGTACCCTAAAAAACTTATCAAACACTCCAGAAAAAGAGTGCGTTATATCAACCGCGACGCCTTGCTTATTGCTCAACCCAAAAACCCTGATAATGAGCAGATTGTTTGCGTCTCTACTTTCTGTAGGTTTAGTGAATCCATCAAGGGCATTATTCTTAAGAATTGGAGGATTTTGAACTCCGCGGATATCAACCTAAAAAAACCTTTGTTTGCATTTAGAAAAGGGAAGAGTCTAGCTCAGAAGCTTACTCGAGCTAGTAGACTGCCGTCTCAACTTCACGCAGTTAGAGACGTCAATTTACAACCTGTGGTAGGGCACTACCCTGCACCACATGTATGGCCTGTAGATTCTCCAAAAAAATCACATCTTTTGTGCATGAAGGTAGACAATGGGACCTTCGTACTTTCACTACTTGCAAAAGCAAGAATGTGGTGTATGCCATACAATGTCCATGTAACTTGTTTTATATAGGCAAGACCTCTAGGGAGATACGCATACGGATTAATGAGCATCGCTCTAAGATCAGGATGCTTTGCTCTACTGCCCCTATGGTGTCCCACTTTTTGGAGAAGGGCCATGATGCAGACTCACTTAGATGGTTTTGCCTTGAAAAATGTTTTGCCCGTGGCGCGGTACAAACTGCCAATAAATTGGCTTACAAAGAGCAAATGTGGATTTTCAACCTCAGGACCTTACAAAAAGGGCTTAATTCTATGGAAACATGGGAGTTCAATTTGGTATAGCCTATTATGTAATTCAGCTCATACATCTGAGTCTCTTATTGTCCCAACTTTTACAGATACTTATGTGTCCATTTATATTGGGTTTTGGGCTTTGTTTTTCCTGCTTGGCAGGATGGGGGTATTTTGCCCTATTTCACTTTGTTTTTTAAATAAATTATCCATTCACCTATTGGGCTTTATTTATTTATTCATTTCCTTAGTCGGCCTCCTTTTTCATTGTCATTCATCGTCCACTCTTGCTCTCATGCGTTATAGGTTGCCGTACGTATGGTTTGTCTCCGCTTTATTTTGCGAACCAGCCTCTTCACGTGACCTGCCCCGGTCACGTGACCTACGCTGCGCATAGTTCTACATTTGGTGGATCCCGCGCTCGGCAGCATCCGCAGTACGCAGGAGTGTTGCCTTCAAGCCAGCGGACTGTTGGTCGCTTTTACCGGCTCACCCTGGCTTCGCATCGGGTGGGTGGATTGTCCCTCCTTTGTTTTTATGCGTTACGGGTTGCCGTACCGATGTTTTGGTTCCGCTTTATTCTGTGAACCAGCCTCCTCACTTGACCTGCTCTGGTCACGTGACTTACGTTGCGCTTAGTTCTACATCTAGTGGATCCCGCGCTCGGCACCATCTGCAGTACGCATTAACGTCGCCCGCAAACTAGCGGATTGATGGTCGCTTTCACCGGCTCACCCTGGCTGGATATCAGGTGAGTCGGATCCTCTGTACAACATTGCGCTTATTAATGCTGGCAGGCCTTGTGGGGCTGCTGTTGCCAATTACGACTATTTATGTCAGCTCATGCTGTTATTTTACCCTTGGGTCAGCTTAGATGTTTCTTACTACGTGGACACCTTCGTGCCCCACTAATCATTACATACATCCTTTAAGGGCTTACAGCATTTCTCTTTTATACCGAGTAGTTTCCCTGACTCTAGATATTTCTATGACCCTATTTCTAGGGCTTCCAACACTGAGCATTGTGCCAGTGTCGGCTCATATGCACATTTATTATCTGTAAAGCCCATTATATTGTTAGGTGGCCTGGCCCTAGTAGTTTTGCATGTGTTGTCCCCCGTGTCATTTTGTTTCAATTTATTTTGTTCACCTCCTCCTCCGTTAACATGGTATGAGATGCACATTATCTTTGGATCCACAGCTCACCCAGGCTTGTTGTACCGAACTGATTTTTCTGTTCGTATCCTGTTCCCAGCTGGGTCCTTCATCAGATCCTTCGATGATGGCTACTACGGTATACAGGACCTCTGGTCTCACAGGTAGCTGTTCTTCAATTAGTTTTCGTGGTTTTGCTCCCTGGTTTTCTTTGTTATTTATTGTTTATTTATTTTTTAGCATAAGAACCACCCTAGCCCCCGGCAGGGCCCACTCCTTCAGAACATACATATTGTTCCATCCTCACATTAGTGCTCGGTTTACTGTGTGAGGTTAGTTTTCGCTTATTACTTTTGATTACTTTTCTCACATGGGACATATTTTCCCTCCTGCAGGTTGCCCGGTATGATCCATCTATCTGCTACACTGGCTTCATCTCTCCTGACTCGTTCGGGGCGTCCCTTTAATAGCACTTTCGCATGATGCATGTAGTTGGCACTCTTGTGGTTGGGTAGCTCAATATACCCTTCTAGTATTCTCTATCTCCGCACCAGGGATGTTGATTTGATTTCTCTTCATCTTCTAGCACCATATTATTCTTTTCTCTCTACACAATTGGCTGCTTATTGGTTGGATCTAGTGGGTACAGTTTGTATATTATTTTCCTCACTTTGTTTGTCTTTGGGAGAAGGGGCACTGCCAATTAGTTACGCAGTTCTGCTCTTCTCTTGCAGTCTTCTGTTCCATACCTCCTGATGAAGACGTTGTACATTAGACATACTACGTCGAAACCGGTTGAGTTTTGTTTTCAAGGGATGTGATCTACACTACAGGGTCATCTTCAGATCTGCCCTTCAGATAGATTGTTTTAATAACTTTTCTTCTACTGTATGTTTCTCTACTTCTACAAAATCAAATAATACATATTAAAATTAGTAGCTGGGCTGTGATGATTGTGCTCACTCCCCACATGAAGTAATTTTTGCTGTTTTTAGCTAGTGTTGATTGGATGAATGTCACGATGAATGCTGTATGGATTGAATGCTGCACTACGAATGGTTTGATTGATGGACTAATTTTTGTCATGTTTTTATTTATATGTACCCCCTATTTGCTGTGATATGTAATAATATGTTTCTTAAAGTATTGTGTCATTAATTGATTATTTTCTAAGTTTCTGTATCACGATTAAATAAAATTGATACAATCTGTAAGTAACACAGTTGTGTTCTCTGGACAAACTTTTCCGGATTCCTGTGACACCATAATACTCTGGTCCAGAGTTTAGAGTTTTCCTGCTCTTTTCTGTTTTTGTAGATTATTAAGTCAGGACATTCCTGCACACTGCCCTACTTATCTTTACCATTGAAAATAACCCTCGAAATATTAACATCAAGAGCGAGACACTGTGCACCAATAGAAGTAAGAACAGAGTAGACAACAAAAGAAAAATCTAACTGGCCACCTCCCCAGCATATGCTCTAGAGTAGGGGTCTGCAAACCTTGGCACTCCAGATGTCTTGGACTACAGCTCCCATCAACCCTAGTCAGCACAGTCAATGGTGAGGGGCCATGGGGCGTGCAGTCCAAAACATCTGGAATCCCACAGACTGCAGACCCCTTCTCTGGAGTTTGCAGGAGGAAAACTGTGTAAAGGCCTTAAAGGAATTGGCATCTACAATGAAAACCTCCTTTGATTTGTAAAGCACCCGTTGCTTCCTAAAGGTTGGCCAATGCTCAATAAATAAGCTAAAAATAATAAAAGTAAAAATCTAATTCGACCACAGAGAAGAACATTTAAAACATAATGCATGATGACCGCTGTAAAGTTACTTACTGTCATGTAACAATTTCATGTAACATTCACTGTACATAGTTGACATGCTTTAATTATCATCAAGTTTAGAATGCAACGACATCAGATTCTTAGCCAATCAGAATTGTTATGGCCTGAGACCTTAGAGTTCCATAAGCAGTTGAGAAAAGCCCTGAAAGGCTGAGCCGCAGTTATACCTGAAAGCTCCAATACGTTTCTCAGGACACACATTGGAGTCATCTGTAATCATTTCAGCCAGTCCCCAACATTACAAAACTGGTGACGAGCCACGCAGACTGCGACAGAGAGTGGCGGTTGTGGAGTGGACCCACAAGCAGTTTCCATTGTACTGTCATTGGAGAGTGGTGCAGTCACGGACTCCTGCCATCAGGAAGGAGCAAATGGGGAAGCAGCTTCAAGTTTTTACTGCCACCGGGCCCTGCCACCACCAGGGAGAGGCAGAGGAACAAAGGGGGCAAAGCTGCTTGTCTTTGCCCAATTGTCGACTGATTACCGAACGACACTTTCTGAGTTGAGGAGACTGCTTGGGGGAGGTGTGAGCAGTCCGCCCCCCATGCCAAGGGCCACGCTAGGGCAGTGCTTGCAAGACAATGCGCAGGGCGGTGTCCTGACAGGTTCCTAGTATTGAGGGACGGAGGTCCTCGAGGGAGCGCGGCGCAAGGGACACTGTGAAAAGGCTCATCCCAGGCCAGCATGCTGGAGGTGGGTGCAGCACGGACCAGTGGGTCAGGGACATAACTGGAGGCCTCTGATGGAAGTCACGCGGCAGCGTTGAGGGGCATAAACATTTGGAGTACACGTGCACCCCAGATAAGTCTGTGCGCTCCACACTCTATGGCAGAAGCATAGCCGCATCGGCAATGCTGCAATAACGCGTTGTCAAGGTGACATGGCAACGTGGACGCATTGGAAGAAAGGCCCTATCTGTGTAGGCTGACATGCAGCCATCTTGGTGGCACCCAGTTGCCAAGCAACCCAATAATGCGCTGAGGAGAGCCGTGGAACTGTCTTCACCAGTTATATGCATATGTAAATGCTTAGAGTTGATGATTGGTACTGCAGGTTGAGTTTCCCTGGTTGCTAGATAGAGTATAATCTCTAGGACGTGCTTTTTGTTTTTCTATCCTGCTGGTCCCACTTACATCTGTCAATGCTGCATGTTTTGTTTTGGTTGTGAATTGGGAAGTAAGAATTACTAAAAGGCTTAAAATTATGCAATCTACTAGCTTACACAACGATTGATTTGTGGGCAAGGTTGTTATTTTTTATTTCTTTATTTTATTTTCCTTCTTTTTCACAACCTTTGACATTGTCATGGCCAACATTCCTGGGCCAGCACTGTTCTCGCCTCAGCCTAGCGAGCCATTGGTAAGTGGAGAGACTGGAAGGAGGATTTTCTGAAGTTTGTGTTGCATGTGTATGGTACAAACTATGCTGTGGAAAGGAAGGATGCTTTGGTGTATCATTGTCTTTACCATGCTGGTCAGGAGGTATTCAAAAGACTCCTGGAACTTGTTCAACCTCCAGATGTGTCCACATGGAACAGTTTTGATATTAGCATTGCCCAGTTAGACAAACATTATGAGATCAGAGAAATTAAGATCTTAGCCAGATACCACTTTGGCACAAGAGAGCAGAAGAGCAGAGAAACCATAGAAGACTATATCACTAACTTAAGAGATTTAATCATGAAATGTCCATTTTGCCAGCATAGTCATGATGAGCACATACGTGACCAGCTGATGATCAGATGCTCCGATGACAGGATTAGAGAGAAATTGTAGAAAGAGAGAGACCCTACTCTAGAGAGGACAGTTGAGATAGCGAAATAGGTTGAACTCACAGCTCTTTGTGTTAAGCAACTTATTTATTTATTTTTCTTTATTTAACACAGCCCGCAGGTATCGAGGCGCTGTTACAGGAGTTGTTTATTTTTTTTGGTTGCGCAATTGTTTTTTTTTTGTTGTTGTCTTAGTTGCGTATTTATAACGTGCTTAAACACCCAGAGGTTTCTAAGCGCGGACCCGGGGATCGAACCTGTGTTGCTTCGTGTTGTCTTGCTTTCAAGGTGCACACGTTGCCACTGAGCTATCCTCCCGGGACCTCAATTTATATTGAGAGTGACAAAGTATCAGGAGAGAAAGGTGCAACAGGGGTCAGTGTGGTTTTGTTTGCCATGGGTCAAGGCCAAAGTGGCGGGAAGAATGGTGAGAGAAACAATGAAGCTTGAAAGCATAAGAATTACAGTGGAAAAAGGAGAATTGGGAGCGAAGAAGACAAGTTGGAAAAATGGGAGAACGCTTTAAAGAGCATCAACAAAGGAGATGTTTAGGTGTGGGAGTACCCAGCATTTTGCTAATTCCAAGGAGTGCACAGCAGCATATGTTGAATGTCGCCTGTGTTGGCCTAGGAGACATCTGGCAAAGTGTTGCAGGATGCCCAGTAAATCCGGGAATGTTCAAGAGAACGAGTGTGAAGATGGAGATTCAGACTCTGATTACTATCGGGGAGTGAGAGCAATTCAAGTCATGAATGCTGTTATGGGCATGAGATTAAAGATTAAAGAAGCCCAGAGAGTTGTTCACCATCAATGGTGTTCAGGTGTTGATGTTAATAGACAGTGGCGCCGACTAAAATCTGATTGGGAGAGACACTTGGGCGTCTAAACTCAAATACTGCATCCTGAAGAAGGCGAATGCCAAAGCTAATGCTTACCAAGAGAATCCTATCCACATAATTGGGGAGATACAGGCTGAACTCAAGTTTCAAGGGAAAAGCGCCAAAGGCAAAGTGTATGTGACCAGTATTGGCGAAGACTTGCTATTATGGAGTAGTCAAGCGCCATTAGGACTCAAGCTTAATGCTTAGTGCCGTGTGTATACATCAGTTGTAAATAGTTCTGGAGTGAAAAGCAAAGAGAGTGTGAGCTGTGAGAGTGGAGAGAAGAGTGTTACTCTGAGTAAAGACATTTCCTCATGAGTGCCACACATATTTGCCAACAAGATGGGGTGTTTGAAGCAATTCTTGCATAAGATTAGATTGAGAAATGATGCAATTCCTGTTTTAGCAAAAGTAAGGACTGTACCTCTTGCTCTCAGGAGAGAGGTGGCATTGGAGCTTCAGCGAATAATGAAGGACAGAGTGATCAAACAAGTAGAAGTATCGGAATGGGCAAGCCCCATTGTAGTGGCAAGGAAAGTCAATGTGGCTGTGAGATTATGCATTGATTTGAGAGGTTTGAACAGAAATGTGATTGCTGAAAGATTCCCTTTGCCTAAAATAGAAGAAGTGATTTCGGATTGATCTAGATCTAAGGCATTTTCGCTTCTCGATTTAAGATCGGCCTATCATCAGATACCCCTACATCCTTTATCGATGGACCTCACTACTTCTATTACGCATGTAGGGATGTTTAGGTGTGTGTGTATGCCTTTCGGTTTAGTTTCTGCAGCAAGTGTTTTTCAGAGTCATGCACACTTTTCTAGGTGAACTTTCAAGAGTCAAATGTTACAAATTTCGCAGTACACACATTTCAGCTAGTCCCCAACTTTACAATAAGGACCCCTTCATATAACCATCCCACCCACCTGATTCCCCACCCACCACACCCTTAATTCCTCATTACATGTGCCATTCCATGCTCCCAGACCCCACATGTCAACCTCACCCGTACCCAAATCACAGTTGTTCTATTTTTTTAGTTACACTTCTCTGTTCGAATATGTGAAAGAGTGAGAGTGATGTCTGACTACCTGTGTTTTCAGGCATAAGATACTTCACAATCAATGCAGTACGAGGGAGAAGACTCACTCACTGTATTGCTGTGATGAACTACATTTAATAGATATCCAATGTACATATGTAGCTTGCGTCAGAGGAAAGTTACTATGCATGTTAAACTGATAAACTAAATTCTGAAAGACAGCTTCACTTCTGAATTGGGAGCAAGTCTTGGTGCTTGGCTACTGGAAGGTTGAAAACAGGACTTGTAAAACCAATTCTGTGGCTGGATCTATTCACGTTGTCCCTATCTAGTTAAACATATTTAGTTCTAGCCTATGTGACAGCGATGCGCGGATACCTATTGAAACCACATTCTGAGAGTTTGCTTGGGAAGAGCTAACCAAAGTTGAATCTGGCAACTAGCACGGATTGCGTGGCTGCATAATAGTTGAGTGGATGCAACCATGTGATTGGGATCCAGGAACATTACACTCACCCTAGCCATCCATGGGTGACATACAGAGGAGGAAGCCTGACCTGGGAAACCATTGTGTTGATGCCCTATCATAGGCCCTCTGGGTTCCAGATTTTCAACCTTCAATGGTGAGACTGGGACTTGACCCTTATTTCGAAATCACCCAAGACAAAATCCCATCTGTCTTTTCTTCATGTGGCTGGCTCAAGTTAAGAAGAAGGCTCGTCTGCTGGAGCTGGCACAGCCAGAGGCCTGCTTTGGCAAGGATTGCAAGGACACCAAAGAATAGTGCCCTCAACCCTTCTCAAACCCAACAACCACCTGTTACCCGGTTCCCTCGTCTGTAGTTTCTGCAACCCCCCTTAGTGTATCTCTCTCTGTACAGGTTTTGTCGATAAGGTGGATGATTTACCTCCAG
Source organism: Ambystoma mexicanum (assembly GCF_040938575.1). NCBI lineage: Eukaryota > Metazoa > Chordata > Amphibia > Caudata > Ambystomatidae > Ambystoma > Ambystoma mexicanum. Next base: position 1,230,994,196 of record NC_090927.1, read on the forward strand.
CAAAAAGTTGGTAAATCTTCCCCTTTGCTGCCAGAAACCGTTTGATTTACCACACAGATTTACCGCTCACGGTAAATCCAACAATAATCCCCATGGATTCATATGGACTCCAATAATAGGGAATAACAGCACTGTTCCACCACTCATAATCTTGTGATAAATCCATGGAACCTATTGGCATTAACAATAATCGATTTTGTTGATTAATCAGTAGATGTACTGCCGATTTACCACCAAACTCATACTCACATAATATTGTTAAGTATGTCTCTGTCCGTATCCTTCAGTCTCATAATCAAGCTCTTTGTCACAGGTTTCCCACCTTCTCACCTGTCTGTTTTGTTTGTTCGAGTTCTTCGATGTAGTCTTCTTTCGCACCATTCGGGTATTGTATAACCCTCTGCGTGGGTCCTCGGGTTCCAGCGTGCGGTTCATGTCCCGTCTCCAGGGAGAGTTCAGCTGTCCGGGAAAAAAGTCCAGGAAATGGCAAGGAGCTCACTCGGAAGGCGAGTGCGAAGGAAATCCAGGAATGCAAGGTGAGGACAAAAAGGGGAGGATGAAGGAGGAGGAAAATTAGGGGACCGGGAACAAGGAATCAGTGGAAATCGCTGTACGAACTATGGCAGCACACGTCTGACTACTGGAAGTGGTAGCGCTGAGACAAGCAGGGCCATGGGGGCGTGTCTGCTTTGTAGAACGCAGAGCGTACAACGCGGAGACTGGCAAACAGCGTTTCATGTTCAGCGGCGATGTTGGGAGTACTGCTGAGTTCAGTCCCCTATGGGTCAGGGACCACGAAGTCCAGAAGGGACGCGTCCGGTGGTTCATGACAGCATGCCTCCTCTGAAACCCAGTTCCTCCGGGTTTACCCGGGTGTATAAGGTGCTACGTTCGGAGTAGTCTGGGGGCATTTATGTTTGAAACTGGTTCCCAGGTGCGTTCACTGGGAGGGTACCCTTTCCACTCGACCAGATACTGTAGCTGACCACGTCTGTACCTGGAGTCACATATTCTGGACACTTCGTATTCTAATTGATCATTGACAACCACAGGAGTAGATCTTGGAGCAGTCCGGGAGGACTGGACGTATGGTTTCAACAGAGAAGTGTGAAAAACTGGGTGGATCCTCTTCCAGGATTCCGGTAGTTTGAGTCAGAAGGCCACTGGGTTAATGATTTCCTTTATGGAAAAAGGACCATAGTACCGGGGAGCCAATTTATTTGGTCGTAAGTGTCAAGGCAGTAGTTTCGAGGATAGCCATACCTTATCACCCGCTGCGTATGAAGGCCCTGGTCTTCTTTTGGAATCCGCATAATGCTTGGGGTTTGTTCGGGCCTTTTTGAGGTGTTCTTTGGCTTCTCTGTGTACGTTGATGAGGGTTTCAATCCAGGAGTCAACTGTAGGAACTGGGTTAGGATGTGGGAGTATGGATGGTAGAACCGAAGGGTGGAATCCTTGGCTACAGAAAAAGGGGCTGGTTTTGACAGCCGAGTGGTCCGAATTATTGTATGCAAATTCAGCCACGGGTATTAGAAGCGACCAATCGTCCTGGACCTTGGTGGCAAAACAGCGAAGATATTGCTCCAGGGTTTGGTTCACGCCTTCAGTAGCTCCATTGGTCTGTGGATGATAACCTGAGGAGAGGGCACGTTGGATTCCTAGTATACTACATAAGTGTTTCCAGAACTGAGATATGTACTGAGGTCCTCTGTCAGATATAATCTTGGAGGGTAGTCCATGAAGTCGGAATATGTCTTCCAGGAAGATTCCAGCGAGTTCAGAGGAGGATGGCAGTTTATATAAGGGTGTGAAATGAGCCATGTGAGTGAATAAATCAATGGTAACCATGATAGTTGTGTATCCCCTGGAAGGTGGTAGTTCCACAATAAAGTCCGTAGCGATGAATTCCCAAGGTCTTGTTGGCAGCGCTGGTTGGAGCAGGAGACCTGCCGGCATCTTGTTATTATGCTTATTTTGAGTGCAGACTGCACAGGTTTGAATGTAATGCTGGACGTCATCTTTCATTTTCGGCCACCAAAACTGTCTTTGTATTAAACAGAGAGTGTTGGTGATGCCACGGTGTCCTGAATGAAGGGTGTCATGACATAGGCTTGTGATCCTTTGTCCCAGTCTCTGCGTGGGGATGACCAGACCATTATCCTTGAATAAATATCCATCCTTTGTTGTGAGATTGCATCGATTCTTCCCAGTAAACTCCTTCCAGATCCCAGAGGACTGGGTTTGAATCCAAATGTCTTCCAGGAGACTGATTGCTTGAGCAACAAATATTGTGTGGGGAAATATCTTTGGGAAGGATCGGTCTTCAAGAATTTCATAGTCGGGACGTCGGGATAAGGCGTCAGCAATTATATTGTGTGTTCCAGGAACATGATGGATTTGAAACTGGTACTGGGCAAAGAAGAAGGCCCAACGGGCTTGACGACTGTTCCTACATTACAGGGATTGCAGAACTTGAAGATTCTGATGGTCTGTGCGGACCTGAACAGGATGTTTCGCTCCAAGGAGTAGATGACGCCAATCTGTGAAGGCTTGACAATGGCTAATAGTTCCTTTTCCAGAACAGAATAGTGGGTTTCGCTAGGAGTCAGGGTGCGCGAAAGATAGGAGATGGGGTGTTCTAATTTGTCATCGAATTCCTGTTTTAGGACTGCCCTGATGGCGTAGTTAGAGGCATCCATTTCCACTAGGAAGGGTCGATCATTGTCAGGTTGAGCCAAGATGGGGGCTTGTGTAAACTCCGACTTCAATCGTTGAAACGCCTCATCTTGGACTGCTGTCCAATGAAAGGGTGTATCCTTCTTCAACAATGTAATGATCGGTTGTACTATCTCCGAAAAGGAAGGTATGAATTTTCGGTAGAAGTTGGCAAGCCCCAGGAAGGATTGAATCTGTTTCATAGTAGTTGGAACAGGCCAGGATAGGATGGAGGCTACTTTCGAGCGGTCCATTCCAATTCCTTCTGGGCTAAGGACAAATCCGAGATAGTGAACAGTAGACACATGGAAAAGGCATTTCTCAGGTTTAGCCAGGGGCTTATGTTCACATAGACGCTGTAAGACTGCTTTAACATGTTCTTCATGCTTCAGATGGTCCTTGGAGTATATCAGTATATCGTCCAGGTAAACTATGACGAAGAGGAACAGCATATCAGAGAACACCCGTCCATACAACGTTGGAAGACCGCTGGGGCATTGGCGAGTCCGAAGGGCATAACCAAGTATTCAAAATGACCAAAGGGTGTTCTAAAGGCTGTTTTCCATTCCTCACCCTCCTTTATACGGATCAGATGGGAGGCACCTCTGAGATCTAATTTTGTGAACAGTACAGCTCCTCTCACCGCTTCCAGGATATCCGAGATCAAGGGCAATGGGTAGCGGTCCTTGAGGGTATATTGATTAAGACCACGATAATCAAGGCAAGGCCTAAGCTCCTTAGTATCTTTCTTGGGGACAAAAAAACAACGAAGCTCCCTCCGGGGATTTGGATGGTCGTATAGTGCCATTTTCCAGGTTGGTATCCAGTATTCTCGGAGGGCTCTTTTCTCTGGTTTTGATAGAATGAACACCCTTCCAAAGGAAATCACTGCTGAGGGTTCAGTATCAATAGCGCAGTCTTCAGGTCTGTGAGGGGGTAGAGCCTGAACTATGGCAGTCGAGAACACATCAGTGTAATCCTGATACGCCCTGGGAACCTGGATGATATTTGAGACCTTGAATGGACCTTGCTGGTCTGTTCGCGTATCTTCAGAGGATCTTGACGAGGAATCGAGGGATAGACAGTGGGACATACAGTGTTCTGAACCAAGAAACAAGGATCCTGCCGCCCAGTTGATGTAGGGGTTGTGCTTCTGTAACCAGGGCATACCCAGTACCATTGGATAATGGGCAGATCTTATGATGTCAAATTTGATCCTCTCTTGATGGTGGTTTATAGAAAGCAGGATCTCTTTAGTTTGCAGGGTTATGGGTCCTGAGGAAAGAGGTCTTCCATCGATAGCCTCTACAAGTTGCATGATGTCTCGTGTTTCATATGGAATGTGGTGGGTAGTGACCCAATCATGATCTATGAATATCCCCATGGCCCCACAATCCACCAATGCCAGAATGGGATAAGCTTCTTTCTTGGAAGGCGATAGAAAGGCCTGCAGAATCACAAGATTGTTTTGTCCAGGAGAGTTCAAGGATGGAATAGATGTGGAGCAAACATCTCTCTCCCGAAGCTGTGCTCCATCTAGGATCGGGAGCTGGCGTTTCCCCAACGTCGTGGAGGGGCTAAAGGACATTCTCTCACAAGATGTTTATCAGAGGCACAGTACATGCACAGCCCGGTGTGAATCCGTTGCATCCTTTCTTGCGGAGTTATGGGTCCGCGGAAGGCTCCTAGTTGCATGGGTTCTGGTTCTGTGGTTGGGGAAGGGGCAGGCTCAGGTCTAGAGGAAGGTTCTGTAGAGGTTTTTTGGTAGGGCATTTTAGTCTTCTTATTTTCCGCCTTCCTTTCCTGGACATGAAAGTCTATATGTAAAGAGAAGTCCATGAGAGCCTGGAAAGAACCTGGGCGAGCTACCCTGGCTTACTCGTCTTTTATCTCTTCATTTAGCCCTCTTCGAAAGAGGGTAAAACAGGCCTCAGAGGACCAGTCTGCTTCCTTGGCCAGTTGCTTAAAGCGTGTTACATAGGTAAGCATATCTGGGATCCTTGTTGGAAGTCCAATAAACGTTCTTGGGCACTGTAAAACTGTTCTGGGCGGTCAAACATGGTCTTTAGCGCCCATACGAAACCATCATAGTCATCCAGGAGGGCATCACCCGAATTAACTAAGGGCGTTGCCCAAGTTAATGCATTCCCGGAAAGATGTGAAATCATAAAGCCCACCTTTGCCCTGGGGGTGGAGAAGTAGTAGGGCTTAAAGGTAAAGTGCACTAAACATGAATCGAGGAAGGCACAAAGGTTCTTTGATGAGCCATCATATTTATCCACCACTCCGCCTAGCAACACACTTTCCTTGGTCGCGCAATCACGTGACAGGACTAGTTGTTTCAATGCAGCATTCTCGGCCTTAAGATTCTGAACTTCTGTTGTTAACTCCTGCATGCCGCGCATGAGGTCTTGAACTGCAGCCTCCATGTCCGTAACTGTATCAGTTTGTTGGCGTCTCAATCTGTCACAGGTTTCCCCCCTTCTCACCTGTCTGTGTTGTTTGTTCGAGTTCTTCGATGAAGTCTTCTTTCGCACCGTTCGGGTCTTGTATAACCCTTTGCGTGGGTCCTCGGGTTCCAGCGTGGGGTTCGTGTCTGGTCTCCAGGGAGCATTCAGATGTCTGGGAAAAAAGTCCAGGAAATGGCAAGGAGCACACTCGGAAGGCGAGTGCGAAGGAAATCCAGGAATGCAAGGTGAGGACAAAAAGGGGAGGATGAAGGAGGAGGAAAATTAGGGGACCGGGAACCAGGAATCAGTGGAAATCGCTGTACGAACTATGGCAGCACACGTCTGACTACTGCAAGCGGTAGCGTTGAGACGCGCAGGGCCGCGGGTCGTGTCTGCTTTGTAGAACGCAGAGCGTACAACGCGGAGACTGGCAAACAGCGTTTCACGTTCAGCAGCCATGTTGGGAGTACTGCTGAGTTCAGTCCCCTATGGGTCAGGGACCACGAAGTCCAGAAGGGACGCGTCCGGTGGTTCATGACACTCTTATGAATATTGCCAGATTTTAAAGAGAGGAAGAGAGGGTCTAGCGAAATGGATCTTTATTGTGCAGGCCTCTTTGGTGTGGAAGAATCTGCCCCCAGGGTAACAAATGGTGACCAATCTTCTTCAGTGTAGTAAGGCACTTACTAGGCTTTTATTCCACCAAGCTTCTGCATGCCTTACCAGAATGCCGTATTTGCATATACTCTAGTGTTTCTAGAGATTACGATGAGTCTACAATGCATGAGAGGTCTAAGGAAGGGCCATAAACTCTTCACTTCCCTCAAAAATGTAGTGACAGAAATGCACAACTAGTTCTCAAGTGATTCTATGCCAGAGATCCATTCAAAAGGCTGTATGGCTAACCAGAGAGCAATGTGCACAAGATCTCTTCATGCTAATGGCCTGACAATCCTGGCAGCCGCCACAATCCTCCACACCCAGTACCACCCACAGCCTCCTTCACTAGTCACAGCCTGTGATTGAAGGTGAAAGCTGCAAAAGTAAGCACACCAATCAAACATGAGAACATGTCTAAGAGCCGGGTGATGTTGTGCTGGCTTGGGAATCTGGAAGCTTTTCCATCTGAATATTTTTTTTAGGTAAATTAATCCATTCTACAATGAGGCACATCATAGTTTACATGGTGGCCGCCGCTGTGAGACACCACAACCTCTAGCAAATCAGTACCAATGCATTTCTTTAGACGCCAGCCTATCCATGCTTGGCAGACAATAGCAATGGTGCTGATGGTTCTAGCAGTAGATCATTGTTACAGTATGGCTGGAGCCTATAGTTTTATAGTAGGGTCCTAGTGATGCCTAGGGCCCTAGTTCCATCTCACTGATAGGTGATGACTAAAGGATCTGTATTTAAGGAATTATGACTTTTATAAGAGTGATAGATGAGCTCTGGGAGATACAAGTAATAAGACTGAACTAAGAACTTGAGGGTCAGGTGGACAGTGTCATTCAGTGGTCTTAACCAATAGAGTGTGGAGGATTCTAGCCGCTCCACTGCTATGCACCACACCGAAATGGCAAAATATTCCTGTGCGGTAGAAAGTGCGAATACTGAGATTTGCTTATTGGGCATCTGTGTGTCTGTCAGTTGGTATGCAGTTTGAGTTTGACCTGTTGGCCTGATGTTTCCTACCTGATAGCGCTACACAGGGCAGGTCTAGCTTCAAACTAGAGAGACAGTGGCCTTCCGCTAGGGGGCATCCACATTGGTACACATGGAAAGTTGATAAAAGAACATGCAGGCTACCCTGAGTCAACTAATATGGTCCTGTTATGGGACCTAATCATTTTGGAAAGAATCGACGGGGAGGATGAACTTTGTTTTGGAGAAAGTGCTCCTACTGAAATCAACCCTCTATCTATGTATTTGGGGATATGAAGATTGACTAAACCAAACAGGATCTGTTTTTTTCAGAAGCACAATCATTTCTAAGAAGGTTATATTAAAGGGATGGTCTAGTAAAAATTTTATTTAAAAAATAGATAGGCAACATAAAAAAAAATACTAGCATTCTCCGTTTTAAAACTTCCTATGTAAAATTTTGAGCTATTCAAGCTCAAGATTCACAAAAGCAAGCACATGGGCGCATCCATTTTGTGAAATGGAGGCCCTCCTGTGCTGGCTTTTGCTTTTGCGGCACTAATGAAGGAAAAGCCAGCCAGCTGTAGTAAACAAAGGCTACCGCTGGGTGGCTTTCCCTTCATTAGTGCTGTAGGCGGAGGACGGGGACCGGAGACCAGAGCAGGAAAGCTGCAGCTGAATCTCGGTAAGTGCTATTTATTTATTTTTTTAAAATAAGCACTAGCTGCGGTTTTTTTTCTAAGTTTTCCGGGCTGGAGGAGCCTGGAAAACTTAGAAATAAAACCCCAGCTTTAAAAACGTATTTATGTTTGCGGTCGCTTTTGAAGCGACCGCAAACATAAATACAACGTTATTGTGTTGGAAAACGCTGCAGTTTTTCTTTCCAAGTTTCTCAGGCTCCTCCGGCTCGGAGGAGCCTGAGAAACTCGGAAAGAAAAACCGCAGCGTTTTCCAACACAACCACGTTGTTTCTGCCTGAATCTGCTTTCCCATTTGGGGCTCTCGGGCTCCCAGGGAGCCCGAGAGCCCCAAATGGGAAATCAGCTGCAGGTAGAAACACTACACGGCATGTAAACATAACCGCGTGTGTTTCTGCCTGCTGTGGCTATCACTTTGGGAGCACCGGAGAACCAAAGTGATAGCCACAGCAGCCAGAAACACACGCGGTTGTGTTGGAAAACGCTGCGGTTTTTCTTTCCAAGTTTCTCAGGCTCCTCCGAGCGTTTTCCAACACAATAACGTTGTATTTATGTTTGCGGTCGCTTCAAAAGCGACCGCAAACATAAATACAACGTTTTTAAAGCTGCGGTTTTATTTCTATGTTTTCCGGGCTCCTCCAGCCCGGAAAACTTAGAAAAAAAAACGCAGCTAGTGCTTATTTTTTTAAAAAAAAAATAGCACTTATCGAGATTCAGCTGCAGCTTTCCTGCTCTGGTCTCCGGTCCCCGTCCTCCGCCTACAGCACTAATGAAGGGAAAGCCACCCAGCAGTAGCCTTTGTTTACTACAGCTGGCTGGCTTTTCCTTCATTAGTGCCGCAAAAGCAAAAGCCAGCACAGGAGGGCCTCCATTTCACAAAATCGATGCGCCCATGTGCTTGCTTTTGCGAATTTTGAGCTTGAATAGCTCAAAATGTTACATAGGAAGTTTTAAAACGGAGAATGCTAGTATTTTTTTTTTATGTTGCCTATCTATTTTCTAAATAAAAATGTTTACTAGACCATCCCTTTAAGACTGTGAGAACCCCCCAACACACGTTTTGTTGGATTTACAAGTTGCTCACTCACTCCCCGACCGAGAATGGAATATACAAACATTGAGGTGACCTGGACATATTCAGTGATAACCGGCCCCCCTTTGTGAACATCTATACCTGGATTCTAATCACTAAAACATTTTCCTAAGCCTCCCCAGGCACCACCAAATTCTCTCTGCCTCTAACTCCCCTGAGTACTCTCTCCATTGACAATTCTAGACATATGGTATGAGAGTGTTCTGATATGGTATCTTCTACCATTAGTCAGTATTACTACTGTGATGCTTTTTTTGACAGTTTTGTGTGCTAATGTGTGTTGTTTTTTGTCACATCTGCAGATATCTATTATTCTAAGCCACCTGGTATTATACATGACTTAATTGTACTAAAATAAATATTTTGACAATGGAAAAAAACAGTATTTTATATGGCACTTATTTTTGCCACCTGCCTAATTATACCTCACGAAGTATTCACCTCATTGTGCATTCCAGTGAATACCACATGCACTAAATACCGTATGATTATAAGTTAGAATTCTCCAAAGGCAATCCTCCAATTTTTTACCTTGAGCCAAAAGGTAGAGGAACAAATTATAAGCCCCCTCCCACTCCCTAACATGACAAAAAACCTTTTTTTGTATGTGAAGGGGCACAATTATGAAGAGGAGCCCCGAGGGATGGAAAACGTGGGCATCTCAGATACATGATGCACAGAAAGATCATTACAGGCCCTCCTGTGCCTTTTCATATATGGTACAGTAGCTGCGTGATACGCTTGTGTACCCTACCCATTTCCATCCATCAAACATGGAATGAAATGTTTTTTTAGTACCTAACATGACATGCAGGGCTTTCTGAAGTGCAGTCTCTAGGTTTTACAGCCAGTAGGATGGTAAATTCCTTATAGCGATGAAAGGATGGCAACCCAAAAACCAGAGAGTAAAAACAATCCAGAAGACAAAATAATCACGGCACCTCTTTGCAAAGGAAAACAAGGTTTATTGCATGCAAAAAGGGTCCCATACGGTCCCGTGGAACCAAACTGACACAGAGCTCATCTTGTCTCAAGACGTTATACCGTATATAGCGGAAAAAACGCAAATTAACAATGCTATGCAGAATAATGAGTACAACATAATCCTGACACCCTCAGTGGCTACCACCTATAGAACATGCTAATCACCCTATAGTCCCATAACTGATTGGTCACATCTACGCTACTCCTGTTACCCTAGATATGTGGCCCCCTACATCGTCACTGACCAACCAAGGCATGTAATTGGTGGGTTCTTATCGATAAGCTCATACATTTGGGAACATCACGTGATGTCAGGGCCGGACTTTGCATCAGGCAGTGCAGGCGGCTGCCTGAGGTGCCAGGCTGTAGGGGGCACCAGTCTGACTCGACAACACCATTGTCATAATTTCGTTTTTTAACTTTTATGTATACAGTTGGCAATTGAAGGTACAACAGAGAAAGGGGGTCACCCTTTAGACAGAGGTCTCGTACATTAATATCTGATTGCATCAGTACAGACATCATCACACATAAGGAGAGTACATCAGCAGAAACATTCAAAGTGCATGGACAGTTTCATTCACACCCGTATTCTCGTGCCAGGTAGGAGCGGAAACTGCACCAGATATCACGGGGTCTGGTCACAGGGGAAAGAGAGTTGGCATAGAGTCTCACTTTCTTGCGCCTATGTCAGTGCTTTCATCCATTTGCCCACAGTGGGGGGGGCACCTATTCTTCCAATGGAGGAGTATTGACCTTTTAGCCTGCATGCAACCAAAGTTGGCAAACGCCCGGTCGTCTCTACCCAGGGGCCCAGACCACAAACCAAACAATGCGCCCAGAGGGTGTTTCTCTAATGAGGTGCTTGTTATGTCGGAGAGAATCTCAATGATTCTTGACCAAAATGTTTCCAGTCGCGGGCATCCCCAGAACATTTGTAGATGGTCCACTGCTGTGTCATCACATCTGGGACTACCGTGTACTGTAGGGGGGGGGGCGGACATTTTGCATAGTCTGGTGGGGGTATAGTGTAGGCGATGCAATATCTTAAATTGCATGAATTTAAAGCGAAAGTTGAGGGAGACCCGTCTGGTGTGTGCACACATGTGTGTCCATTGGGTATCGGAAATGGCAGTTGGCAATTCCTCTGCCCAACACGAGCATGCTTTCTGGGAGGGAGGGGCCATCTCATCTAATGCCATTTTATATAGTGAGGACACCACATGGCTACTATCCCCCGAGTTGGCAAAGTAAGCGAGAATCTGCGTTTCTTGAGGTTCCTAGGGGTATGCAGGCCAGTGGGCTGCAATCGCAGTGCGGACCCAATAGTATTGCAAGAGGTCACCCCCATTATCTCTGTGTCCCAGTTTCCAGGTCCCAAGTGTGATGAATGCCCCATTTGGAAACAGGTCAGCAAATGTAACCCAGCACTTCCCTACGGATATGAATCGCCTTATCACGCATCGGCAGTAGCCCCAGGAAGTTCCAGATCAAGAGCCATTTATAGAAGGGGTGTGTGGCCCCCACCTGAGCAAAGAGCAGCTGCCAGGCCCTCAGTATAGAGGCCACCAGGTCCAACGGGGAATCATCCCTGTAGCAGGTATCTAGCATGAGGGTCTTGAGGTTGGTGCGACCGTCAGCCAGCGATTCCAGTTTGACATGTGTGGGGGGACGCTCCACTATGTACCAGTATGACGCATATTGTACCTGGGAGGACATCAAGTACAATTCGGTGTGCGGTGCAGAGATCCCCCTTATCATATGTGGGAGTCAGTTCAGTCCACTTTTTCCTGACCGCACCAGAGTGCCATAAGAACTGGGAGAAGAGTGAATGTAGTCTGGTGAAGTAGTCTTTACCTGGCCAGATCGGGACGTTGGAGAGCAATTTAGACAGCAGAGTCATTTTTATCAGTGAGAGATTAGCCGGGGCAGACAGGATTAGGTTCTGCCACCTACACATTTTGTCCTTGACCGCCGCCGCAGCTGAGTCATAGTTGGCTTTCAGTAGCTCAGGGCATGTTCTGGACACAGTCACCCCCAGATATTTTATATGGTCAGCCGACCAGCGAAGTGGCCCTAGACTACAGGAGTATTGCCTGTGAGCGAAAATACTTCCGACTTAGACGGGTTAATCGTGAAACCAGATAATTGTCCGATATGAATGATGTCCTGCAGTATGGGGTCTAGGTTGAGGTGTGAGTGTGGGTCGCGGACATACAGAAGTATGTCATCTGCATATAGGGACACTATCTCCGGGCGGCCTATTAGGCGGAGACTGCAGTGTCCATGTCTCTCTCTAATGAAGTCAGCCATGGGCTCAATGGCCAGGGCAAACGGGATGGGGGAGAAGGGGCATCCCTGGCAGCTGCCTCTAGCCAGAAGAATTTGTCCGCACATGAAGAGTTTACCATCACCCTGGCCACCGGCCGTGTGACCATTGTCATCATTTTAAGTACACTTTAACACAGACATGAACAGCCCTTTCTTTGCCATGCTCTCGGTGTAGCTCAAGCACAGCAATTTATAAACATCAAGTGTTTTCTTTCCAAAATTAAAATTGTAAAATAACCTAAAATAGCTTTTTTTATATTAATATTGTGCAACTAATGTAAACACTATAGAGGAATGGGCGTTCGGAATGTAGTATTACACTGTAATACAACATGGTACGGTTGGGTTGCAGATCGCAGAAGCAACAATCTTCGTTTTAGAAGTCCATTATTTACATTTCAGCCTAGCCATCCATGTTGCCACTGAACTAATGCAATCAACTTGAATATTAGTGAATGTCTATAGGCTAAAAGGGCCCTGCAGAGAAGTGATACAGCACCCACATGTGCTTATATATTTTGTGGCTTGCTTCCTGAGCACTGTACAATCTGTCACAAACGTGGCCCAGGCCAGGCCTGTTTGTGTTGCTGTTGTTTGCTAAGAGACTGCACAGGGCACACATAGACACAAAGCTTCACCCATCATTGTGTTGCACCTGGTCACAGACCGAGGCGCATACAGGCACTGGAGAAGCACCAGGTCAGACACTTGAGAGGGTGGGGCTAAGGGGGGCATGGGGAGGGGACAGGTTCCCGTTAGACTGCCCACCCACCTCTGCCACCTCAACTGCCCACCTCGAGTGAATTAAGCAAAGCCCATGCAAATATCCCTGATCAGCTTCAGTGATACAGATCTGACACCTGGAACCTTAAGCAAAACACATGAAACCCAATGACCCCCTCTCCTTATCTTACTAAGACGTCTCAGACACCAGCAATCACCCCTCTTCCGTTAATCATGTTTAGTAAGAACACAGCTGTAGAAGAACACAACAGGACACACACAATAAACGGTGCTGGTGGCTGCACAGTTAACAAATGCCCAGCAATTACTAATGTAAAAATGTTTATTGTTAGCACACGCATTTGCATGAATACATTTTTAGGCAATTGAAATCGAATGGGTGTTTGTACTTGCATGTGAGGTGAGTGATTGGAAGGGTAGGGGCAGGAGACCGTTCATTCTCACAGCAGTGCTTAGGTGTGTGGTTTCAGACGTGAAGGAGAGAGTTAACTGATTGTAACATTGAAGCTGTATTACAATATTTGCATTACAATGTGTAAAGAAGTTAGATTACTCCACATAAGTAAGCCCTCCCCCCCATATTGTCTCTGAAGTTAACACCTCTCCCAACATTTTGGGGGGGCACCAACAATGGTTCCCGCCTGGGGTGCAAACTGGTCTAAGACCGGCCCTGCGTGATGTGCACCCTCCTGTTCCAGACACAATCAAAGAAACTTGGTGAGGCCAACGCTGCTTTTGATTAGACAATAAGCTTCCTCATTAACCCAGATGCCATGGCACACACAAACTGCACCCCTGACCTTGTACTACATTTGTTGGCATCACCTCTGCTCTTCCTGTCCTGAATCACAAGACATTCCAAACATGGCTCTCCTCTTATCTCCCCAGACCCCTGTTGCCCATTGATGACGTGGCCAGCGCACCGATGTTGAATCTAAATTTTGAGGATAGGTTTGCTTAAATTGTACGTCTAGGCGTTATTCTAAAGGGGTGTCCAGCAGTAGTGTTCTAAACATTTGCCTGGCTCATGGGCATCACAGAGCCTCGTGCACTATGCTCATGAATTTGGCCTTCAAAGGGCGCATCCCTTCCTGCTCTTTTACCGACTAACATTCCATTCCCATCACGTTCGGGCCCCACAGCTGGATACAATTAGTGCCCATATACCTACCCTTGGTGTCTCTGACCTCGACTTCTATCCTGGGGAACGGGAAAGGGGATTTGTTTTTTAAGCTAAACTAACAGAGCCGCAACTTTACACCAAGGTCTGCATTTTTTTCTGTTCATCATGCGCTAGGCCTTAACATCAAAAATGGCGACACTTCTGCCAAGTTAATACTCCAAATTTGTTTCTACCACGCTGCCTTGCTGACTCCATCTTCCACTCTTTTCGAGCCTTCCTGCACATCACACTATCCAACGTCTCTACAATACATCAACTAACACCAGCCTATAATACTGCCCTATCTATGACCTCTGCAACAGCAACATTAGTACATTTGCTGCTCTTTATGTGTTGCTGTATGTGAGTATCTAATATGTTTCAGACAATGTATGTGCTGTCTGTGGAGCAAACTTCACGTTGCTCCTCCAATGTTACATTCTAATAGATTTTCTTCAACCTGAACCTTTTTGCCTGTCTGGGACGCTCTGTGTGCATTCCAACAGGGAGGTCATCCTCTGTTCTCCACATGCTGTAACAGTGATTTAAAAATGTGGTAAGTAGGGCCAAAAGTCTGCTATAATACACTCTTTCATAAGGAGTACCTTCATAAATGAAATGATTGGGGAGATACTTAGTGAGCTTTATATCGTTCATGTGAGCTTTGCAAGTAGTCGTAGGCAAGTTACGATTCAGTGCTCATTTTGTTAGTCAGAAGTATGAGTATTGTTGGGGTGGTTTCCTCCCAACGTATATCAGAGGTCTGGGGGTCGGCCTGACTCTCAAAGGCCCCAACACCCTCCCTGAGAATAAACTGAGGACTCAGCCAATGGCATGTTAGAACTGTGGTTTATTGAAAACAAAACCAACAGGGATCAGTACAAAGCAATGAGAATTCTCCATGCTGTAAGGTCCAGTTTTGTACATTTGTGGCGTCATCACCTGGGCCCTTAATCTTCCTTTAGTACCATTGTCCTTGCATAATCTCGGGCATGTGATGAGGCTTCCATGTCTAGGGGCTCTCCAAAATATACGGCACATTTTGCTTCTGCGTCTGCTGCTTCGTTTCTCCTTGAGATAGGATCATCCCCTCGTGTGTGTGCCTGGCATTTCACTAGGGCTATCTGCGTTGGATGCTGTATAACTTCAATTAGTCTGCCCAATAGAGGTGCATGCTGCACTGGTGACCTGTCTGGTCTCCTGAAACCCCTCCTCATCCATCGTGACAGTCCTGAGTGTAATGTTGATGTCACGTATGCGGCGTCTGTGTACAATGTCACCTCCTTCCCTATGCTGTGCTCCAATGCTAATATTAAGGCCACTAGTTCTGTTGCCTGTGCTGAGTAATGTGATGGCGATTGCACACTAATCACTACCTCACTTGTTCCATCTTCTTGCAACCTTACCACTGCAGTTCCTGTATGCCTGACCCCATCCGTCTGATCAATTGTCGAAGAACCATCAATGTAGAGCAGGTCTCCCCCCTCAAGTGCGTCCTCATGTACCTTGCGGGTGTCACGAAATTCCTGTATGTTTTCTGCACAATCGTGTGCATAGTCACCTTTCTAGAAAATGTCTGCGAGAAAGATCGCTGGGTCAACAACTCTGCACCTCACCACCTTGATTGATGGGTTTGATAGTAACACCTCGTACCCTGATGCTCTCTGTGTAGTCAGTGTGCTCTTCAGTTTCTCCAGTATCGCACAGAGGGCATATTTCACTTAAAGAGTGGTGCTACACCCCATGGTTGTCCCTGATGATTTTTCTGCTGCGAACGCTGCATCAGCCCAAGCCTGTTCACAAGGAAAGTGTCTCGCATCACTGTAGAATGCTTTTGGCTTGTGCCCTAAGGTGATCTTCTGCATCAGTACTGCTTTCATCATCACCCCATCGGTGTGTGAGAACAAGAAGAATTCCTTTTTGTAGTCCGGGATCCCTAACACTGCAGCTGTGCATATTGCTTCTTTCAGCTCATCAAATGCCTCAGTCATTTCTGTTGTCCATTTTATTGTCTTGTTTCCCTTTTGTGCTTCCTTCAAGGCACCCAGTAAAGGCCTGATGTAAGTGCTGTAGTAAAAAACCCACCCCCTACAGTAATTACACAACCCCAAAGATTGCTGCATCTCACTCACTGTCGTAGGTTTTGCTGTCTTGCATATTGTCTCCGCCCTTTCTGACATCACCTGTCGGCCATTTTGTGAGAACATCTGTCCAATGTATTGCACCTCTTTCTGACAATACTGTAGTTTTGCCATGTCCACCTTGTATCCTTTGTCGGCTAAAACTGTCAGCATGTGGACTGAGTCTTTTCGACACTGATTCTCTGTCTTGCTAGAAATCAAAATGACATCTATGTACTGTAGAACCGTTCTCTTCATCTGTACATTTCCTAGGTCCATCTGTAGGACCCTATTGAATATAGAGAGTGACTCGCAGTACCCTTGAGGAAGTCTTGTAGGTTTACACTTCTGGTTTCAAAACATAAAGGAAGTCAAGTCTTGTGACTCTGGGTGTAGTGGTACAGATTAGAAGGCATTCTTCAATTCTATAACCTTAAAACAGGCAGCTTCCGCCGGAATGTTGCACAAAATTTTGGCTGGATTTGGAACCAGAGGATACTCTGCTTCTACAATGTGATAAAGAGGGTGCACATCCTGGATAAAATGCTATGACCCCAATTTTGCTGTTTTAACTGGTTACAGAGCTGTGTTGCATGGGGATTATGATGGTACTAGAATGCCTCGCTCCACTAGTGCTGCAATCGTCTCATAAATGCCCTTGTCTGCTTCCTTTGATAGTCGGTACTGTTTTACTCTAGGTATAATTGCTCCTAGTTTCACCTTTATCTTCACTCGCCCTATTCCTTTCAGAAGCCTCACATCATAGGTTCTTGTGGTCCATAGGATGCTGGGCACCTTGGCCAAATCCACCTCACAGAAGGATGGTGGTGCTCGAAATAGTTCTTCGTCTGTCACTGTGGTCAACCTGTACCCTTCTGCTATGGCGATCACTGCTCACCATGATTGTCCTGTGTCGTCCATCCCATTTACTGCTATCCACTCGAGGCTCACAATCACTGCCTCGATCTCTAGTGGTATTATTTTTCCTTCTGCCTCATCCAATGGTATCTCTGGTCTGAACAAATACTTGTTTGGGACATGCCACATCTTCCCTTGAATCCCTGGGAGCCATGCAATTGTAATCTCAGTCCCGTACTGGAACAGCTCCTTGTCTACTGGCACCCCCCTTTGTAGCTTCCGTCCACAATAGGCTTGAATGATCTCTTTTACATTGAGAAAGTGTATCCTTGGTGTAGAGCACACTATCCCATTGTCTGTGAATGAAACTGTCATGTTTAATCTGCTCATAATATCTCGTCCCAGTATATTTACAGGTGTCTGTCGAGAGTAAAGTAAAGGCAACGATAAATCATGTTCCCCTATAGAATGGAGGATATTGTCTGTAAAGATAAGCACTTCCCGAGCCCTAGAAAATCCTTGACTATTCATGGCATTGCCTGACAACCTAAATGTTCCCTCTCAAATGCAGGACCTAGTTGCCCCTGTATCTACAAGGAAGACATTTTTTGTCACCTATCGCCCCCCTATGTGAGGTTCCTCCACAGGGTTGGGTGTGATTGACAGGATGGAACATATCAAGTCTGTCTGTGGGCTGTCCTACTGAGGGTATAAGGACATCCCATTCCCAGAAAATGGATTGTTCCCCGCCATGGTGACCCCCCCCAGTTTTCTAACAGGGACTGTTGCCATGGAGTCCATGTGTGACACTGTGCCATCATTGGACTGCATGCTGCTCTGTATCTGTGGCACCTGATGCATGCTGCCTCAAATCTGTGGTGCTTGGTAATACTGTGGTGCGGGTGCTTGCATCTGTAGTGTCTGCATCATGGGCTGGTGTGCCTGCGGGTGTCTATCCTTGCTGTTGCTGTGATTGGTCCTGCCTGTAATAGTCATCTTAGTCCCCCTGATATGTTTGCTGGTACTGCGATCCCAATTCTCCTGCATCCCCCTGCTCCTGCACACTCTCAAAATGTGCCGCCCCATCTGTCTGCATGACCAGCATTGTGGTGTTTCCCTCCCTTGCCCCTGGAACACCCCTGCATAATCCCCTGGGCCCTGCTGCACCTATGGCCCATATCCCCGAAAACCCCCTGGGACACCTTCCTTGTTATGATGTATCTGTGGCCCATACTTCATCCTCTGGGTGGCCCCCCTCTTCCTCGAAACCCTTGCTGCATGTTCTCCTGCCCCATGAATCCTCCTCCTGCGGGTGGCAGTGCCTACTTCTGCTTCTGTATCCCCTTCCATGGCGTACTTTAATCATTTTTTCTGCACTGCAATAGCCTACTATGGTGAACGATTGTAAGCTCTCTTTCTGGGTAAGATTTTGCTTCCATGCCTACCAACTTCCTTAGCTGCAGGTTCTGGCAACCCCTGGTATAATATGTGGTAAAAAATGGTTACTGGTTTGTCATATGGTTCTCGAGTTTCAAGGTGCCAAAACTCTTGGATCGCCTGAATGTAGTGTAAGGGGTCTTCGTCTACCTCCATTTTGCGAGACATAATTACTCCAATGTCTAATGTGACAGGGTATTGTGTTCTGAAGGCTTCCCATATGGCAGCTCTGCAATTTGCAAACAGCGAACCATCATGGGTCGTGATTTGGGTGGTCTCTCCGGGGAACCCCGCTCTTTTCCATACGTCATCCACTGCTTCCCTGAGGATCGCCACTAATAGTCCTTTTACGTCCCCCACTGCTAACCTCTGGCCTGCTGTCATTCTTTCCATTTCATATATTCATTTCCCAGCACCCGCGGACAACAACGGTAACCTACATCTCACGTTTTCCTTGTCAATATGCTTCCATGCTATATGCTGAGGTTGCCCCCCTCCCTTTTCCAGTAGGAGCATTTGTGGGAACTCTACCTCCCCATTCGCACTTCTAGTCAGTCTGACCTGACAGTCTGCATTTCTAATGTCGGTGTACACGTCTATTGGCTCTGTTATGGGTATTCGAACACAGTCGCCAGGCTCCCCCATTAGCCTTTCTCTAGTGCATACTATAGCTGTCTTCCTTCCTTCGTCCTGGGAGGTCTCTGAGTCTCTCTACATATGGTGCTAGATCATCAATCTTACATAACTCGTCCACCAACCGTGTTGTTTGCTCGTCCTTGCCACCTCCTGCTCCCCATGCACTGGTCTCTCTCTCCCATGTCAACCGTTTGTCCGCACCTGTCCCCATGAATTGAGGCCTACTTCGCTCACCTCCCTCGTTCCCACTATTTCGTCCTTCGTTGTCTGACTCCAAGCCCATATCATTGCAAAAGTCATCAATGAAGCTCAGTCTCCTAGTGGTTGTATCCGTGTTTGGCTTCATGGAAATGTCAATGTCACGCAAGTCGTATCTGCTCCCTCGCCCCAGGACACTAGGCTCGTTCTGTCCAATATCGTGGTAGTCCTAACCTATGTGTTTGTGCTGTCTGGTTCTGCTCATCCGCCCCCTCCACCTCTGCCATTTCCCCTGTCCGCTGTCCACTGCCCATCGTGTCTTTATGTCCCTAATTTCACGCTCATCCTCCTCTTATCATGCACGTTCTCTCGCTAGTCTCTCCACCTGCAACTTTCTTTGTTCACTCTCTAGCAACTTGCGTTTTTCCTTTTCCTCTGCCTCTCTCTGTCTCTTGATCTCTTCTTGTTCCCTTCTCCTTCTTTCTCGCTGTTCCCGTTGTTCTCTCTTCCTTTCTCTGCACTCCCTCTCTTGCCTCTCTTCCCTCTCTTTCTGCTCTTTCTCTTCCTCTCTACATCTCTCCCTGTCCTCTGTCTCTAACCTCTCTTCTCTTTCCTTCTCCTTCCTGTTTGTTTCCTCCATTATCTCTTTCCAATCCGCAGCTTTTCTGCTCCCCCTAAGGCCTTCTATTGTTTTGGCTGCTCCCTCTGCCTCCCAATGTGTCTTTCCTTCAGGAATATTTGTCCCCCTATCCACACGTTCGTAGCTATGCCCTTGAGCCCCTCCTTCATGCCCTCTTTGCCTCGCTGATCTCTTCTCTCTCAGTGGCCGGCTGTCCTGTACCTTTCTGTCCTTCTTCCCGAGAATATGGAGGCGGTTTATATGTCGGTCTTGAATACCCCTCTGCTGCTCTTAGCTCACATAATGGGTACATCCCGTGTTCATCGTTTGTGTCGACGGACACCTCACTTGGAGGGACATGTGGGTGAGCGGAGGGTGGGATGATTCAGCATCCACTGATGCCTTACTGCGTCCCCCTCTTCCTCCTAAAACATTCTCAATTTGAATATTGCCATGCGGCTTACTAGCTTCTATCCCATTATAGGTACCCTGTATGTGTGTCAATAGTGATTGCTGCACATCTTTGGAGAAACTTCCGCAAAGTGGCCATGGTTTAGTTAATTTTCCCTCTGTGCTTTTGGTCCATTCCAGGCTATATTTGTAAATCTTGTCTTTATAAGGTGGGGTTTTACACAGGTGCTCTAGGGGCGTGTCACGGAAAGCTCGCTTGGAGGGACATGTGGGGAGTGGAGGGTTGGACCACGGCCCCCTGCAGCTCCTGTTGGTACAGCATCCACTGATGCCCTACTGCGTCCCCCTCTCCCTCCTGAAACATTCTCAATTTGAATATTACCATGCGGCTTACTAGCTCTATCCCTTTATAGGTACCCTGTATGTGTGTCAATAGTGATTGCTACACATCTTTGGAGAAACTTCCGCAAAGTGGCCATGGTTTAGTTAATTTTCCCTCTGTGCTTTTGGTCCATTCCAGGCATTATTTGTAAATCCTGTCTTTATAAGGTGGGGTTTTACACAGGTGCTCTAGGGGCGTGTCACGGAAACCTCGCTTGGAGGGACATGTGTGGCCACGGCCCCCTGCAGCTCCTGTTGGTTCAGCATCCACTGATGCCTTACTGCGTCCCCCTCTACCTCCTGAAACATTTTCAATTCGAATATTGCCATGCGGCTTACTAGCTTCTATCCCTTTATAGGTACCCTGTATGTGTGTCAATAGTGATTGCTGCACATCTTTGGAGAAACTTCTGCAAAGTGGCCATGGTTTAGTTAATTTTCCCTCTGGGCTTTTGGTCCATTCCAGGCTATATTTGTAAATCTTGTCTTTATAAGGTGGGGTCTTACGCAGGTGCTGTAGGGGCATGTCATCCCCGCACTCCCCTTGATACATTGTTCTTGTTTTTACCTGACCTCAAACTGAGGGTTTTGATAGTCCGCTGTCAAGGGAGAAACACAATGTAATCACAATGCTTTTGACTCACTACGAGCCTCTCCAGCTCCACAAACTATCAGGCTTGCTTCACGCACCGCCGCTTTTTACAATTGCTGCCTCCTAAGGCACACCCACAATCTTGTGCATGCACCTTCCGCGCACCACCACTGGTTCACCTCATCTGCCACTCTCAAGTTTTCCAATGCTGTCTCCTCACTGCCTCGTGTTCTCCATGTCCTATGTACAAACATATGGGTGATGTCACCAATTTACTAGACAAGATAGCGCTAAGAATTCAAATACTGTGCACACACTACCATAACCCATCGCCCCAAAATACACACAACCCCAACACAAACACCACAACTGTCTTCCTGCCTCCTAGCAGAGTATACCACTTTTCTCTTGTGTTCGATCTGTACCTGTTGCGTCGCCTAACAAGCAATATGTCTCCTCGAGACTTAACCAGACGAATCACCTTCCGCAGTATAGGCCAGCTCCCTTGCTACACCTTATGGGAATACCGTCATCTATGACCCAAGCTAAAATACCCGACCACAGGAAATCCTCTATTTACATACCTTCTGTTATCAGTGCTCTCGAGTCACTAGTCTAGGTTGTTCACTAGGACCTTTTACCTCTCTTTACCGAATGTGCCCTAACCACAAATAATTACATCTACCTCTGCTCCTGTCCTCAACAATGTTAGACAATACTCGATGATGCTAAACAATACTGAACAATACTCCACAATAATTGATACCCTCCCCCATAACCCCAGTTGCTGTGTGGCTGGGTCAATACTAACACTCTGGGGTCTGCTGACGCTGCTCGGCTGCTGGATCCCCCAAAGCTGCTATTTCCCCTTCCTGGTCTGCTGCACCCCTCACGGACCTCAGGCAGGATATTCCCCAAGCTGGTACCTGATGACCTTTACATGGGGGACATGTTCCCCGTCTTCTCGAAAAACACAAGGGTCCTGCAGCCTCTCAGGTTCTGTGGCGAGAGAGTCGGCTTTGTGCCTGGCTAGCGCAGCCAACCATCAACTTTGCTACCAACTTGTTGGGGTGGTTTCCTCCCAAGGTATACCAGAGGTCTGGGGGTCGGCATGACTCTCAAGGGCCCCAACACCCTTCCCCAGAATAATCAGAGGACTCAGCCAACGGCAGGTTAGACCTGTGGTTTATTGCAAAAACAAACCAACAGGGATCAATCCAAGACAATGAGAAGTCTCTGGTACATCTCAGCTCTCCAGTGTGCTGTCCAGTTTTGTACATGTATGGCGTAACCACTGAGGATTGGGTATCGAGAGTACTATTACCTATAGAGGAACCCTATACATGTTACTCTACTGGTCCTTGCATGTCAGGTGGCTGGCCTGTCCCATCCCCAAGAAACTATGACATTGTTGCAGAGTAGTGGGCTTACCATTGGTTCGTGCCCCTTGCCATCCACCCCAGACTTTGTAAACTGTGATTGGTTAGAGCTGATCTCCCCAGGCATGGGACTCGATTCGGTTCTCAGCCCTCTGTGCACCTCTTCAAGGTGATGTGAATGATTATGTGTCTGTATTGTAACTTGTCTGTACCACCTTTGCTTATGAGAATGCGCTCCTTACGTTACAACACTTGTTGCCGTCTGCATCTGACTTTCTGGGATCGGCTTCGCTTTTCCACCATGGGTGAATGCCCATTGTCACATCTGGTCATACCACATGCTTAGGGACCACAAAATCGAGCTCTTCGGCTTGCATTTACGAAGATTTATTCGGTTTCTCTGCAGCTGGTCTCCTTGTCCTCTGAAGATTGGAATGTGTCCGCGTATCTCTGACCTTGGCTGTGAGCCTGCATCGTGCTCTGTGCAGCCTGAATCAGCTCTCATCTTGGGCTCTGTGGCTTTGGGCCTTCTGTAATTTTCCTTCGAAGTATAATATGATTTCTACATGTTCATGTTATTCTAGGTACTCTATACGTTAGTCACACATGATCCTGTCAGGTTCCATACATATCCCTGTATTCCCATAGGGTTGTTCGCGTTAAGCAGCTGCAAGCTTGCGCAGGATCTCTTTTGTCTTGCGGTTCTGCGTTACTGCATTTGGCTCATGAAAAAAAACATTTACAGTCTGTATATATATCTGCCCTTTAGCTATAGAACTGTGTAAGCATGTTCTTAATGTATGCGAGGTGGGTGTCTGTGTAATATGATGCAGGACTGCGAGTGTGCTTCATGACTAATGCTGCTACGTCGTAGTGTCACTAGTGAGTCAGCATCGTCGCTTCTTGGTGCTTAGTCGAGACTGTCCATATAGGCGTTTCCGTCTACGATCTCTGTCTCTTCTCATATACCTGTGAAGACATGTATTGGGTTCAGTCAGTATGGCTGGCTGAGAAGCTATCTTTTAGTGTACTTGTTAATCATGAGTGCACTTGGGATTCATCCAAAATAAGATGGGTGGAAGCGAGCATTTCTGGCTCTTCAATTTGTCATGATAATGATATGATAGGTTATTTATAACACGCTTAATACCCAGAGGTTTCTAAGCGTGGACCCGGGGATTGAACCTGTGTTGCTCTGTGTCGTCTTGATTCCAAGGCGAGCACGTTGTCCCTGAGCTATCCTCCCGAGACCATGATCCTGGGGGTGAGGTGGGTCATTCTTGGGACCCTCTCTTCAGTACAATGGTTTTCAAAACTATAGCGCTTAGTGTGCCGGCTATGTAGTAATTTGGGTATGGAAAAAGATGCAACACTGAGGGCCTCATTACACGGATGGCGTTAGGGATTTACCGGTACCGGTAAAATACTGGTACCGGTAAATCCCTACCGCCTTACTACGAGGTCCCTTTGCGGGTTGGGGGATTTAACGCCTGCTTTTTGCAGGCGTTAAAATCCAACCCGCTAAGGGACCTCGGAGCTAATTACGGCACCGCAAAATTGCGGTGCCGTAATTAGCGCCTTCCCCATTCCCATAGAGCCCTATGGGGCAGAAATGGGAATGGGGAAGGGCAATGGCGGAAGGGGGATTTACCGCCCCTCCAACCTTGGAATGGGGCGGTAAATCCCCTTTCCGCCAAGGCGGTGCCGGTATTTTACCGGCATGAGCCATGGCGCTAATAGCGCCATGGCTCACCGCCTTCCGTTTAATGAGGCCCTGAGTCTCTTTAGCTCATCATGTCTGGCCCTTAATAGTTGGACGCTTAGGCAACAATGTTTTGTATAAAAATGAAAATCATAAAATAATATCAAAAAGGTAAACTAAAATAAATGAGGTAATAAAGGGGGGGTGACCTGTGTGTCTGCGCACTTGTTCAAATGCTGGTACTAAAGTCATTTATCCATGTCATTTATGGGTTTCATTATGCTTTAAGAAAAGGAGTGACAGATGGCAGACTTACCATTATAAGATTTTGAAAGCATTTAAAACGTTTTGACAACTTTGGTGTTTTCCTTTTTTGCACTTTGTATAGTTTGGTGTTGGAAGGAGATCGTTTAAGGCTGCCAGTATTGTAATTCTTTTCCACTCAGTGTTTCCTTAGTGTTTGCTAGCTTCACCCTGGAAAAAAAAATCTTCCCCTTTGTTTTGGCCCTGTTTATCTTTTGATTGCCTTGAGAAACATTAAAGGGCCAACAAAAAGTAATGCCCGCATTCCCAAACAAGCCTAATCCCTTAAAGTTGCTTACCCTTTCCCAGTTTGGCCCTTTCCCAGTTTGCTCCTTTCCCAGTGTGTTTGTTGTGTTTTTTTTTCACTCTTCCAGTGTGCACCTTTAGTTTGGTAGTACTGTAGTGTTTTCTGTGTTGTGTCTTGTTCTTTTTCTTTTCATTCTTTTTTTTTATTGGTTCCCTGGGTGTTCTTTGGTTTTGTCACAAGCTGCCCGCAGATAATCTCTCCTCCACTTCTTCCTCCATCGTGTGAAGCACAGGTTGGACAAAGTTTTTTTTTTCATGGGACATGTGTCAATTATTGTCACTTAAAGACATAGGGCTTCATTACGAGTCCGGCGGTAGCCTTGCCAGTATATTCGGCAAGCTGCCGCCGCACTTGTGTATTTTTCCAGCACCTGGCTCCACGGTAACACTGGGGTATTACGACCCTGGTATTCCTGGTAGTCAGGTGCCGAAAAAATGTTAATCCCCATTCCCATTTGAGTCCCATAGGACTTAATGGGAATAGGGATGAGGGAAGCACCGGCACCATTAATAGCGGTGCTGGTGCTTCCGGGAAAGTCTGAGGGCAGGTGCCGTCCCGCCCGCCCGCAGACTCGATTGTGCCAGTCCGGTAACAACGTTGCTGGTAGGCTTAGCGGCACCGTTGTTACCGGCCCGGCATGCTCGTAATGAGGCCCATGGAATGCCTAACATCGCCTCCTGCCTTCCACAATCACTGGTATTTTCTCTATACTCCTGTAGGTGTCATACAAAAGCAAATGTTATGTGCCCGTCTCTCCCACCGTCACGGAGCTGCTCTCACTCTCAGGGATACCCTCTGTCCAAAGTAATCCCAGTGAACTCAGTGATGGTAATGCTAAATGAGTTTGGCACTAATGCCACCAGAATTGCAGCCAAACTCATAATGAGGGTGAATGTCTTGTAATGGAAGAACAGTAACTTCTCTTGTTGGTGTATCTCATGGATTGCTTTCCATGAGATGTAAAAGGGGAAGCCTCGAGCCTTAGTATTCTTAATTCTTGACTATGAGGTGGTCGTAGGGAAGCCTGAAAAGTGTGTCTCAGGAAGCGATGTAATCAAAAGGTCTTGGAGACCCTCTACCAAGAATGAACATGGCCAAATAACTTGTTCTATGGGCAGTTTTCCACTCAGCAGGGTCTACAACCACGTTGTACCTCCCTGGACCTTATACAAAGGAGAAATATCAATTTAAATAAGTCTGGTTCCACCGAATTGAGCAGGCCAGCACCGAAATAATAGGCAAGTCTTCTCTGAACAAGAGTACCAACAGCAACCCCAGACACGTGTTTCGGCCTTTTTGGGCCTCATCAGTGAGGTGTCGATGTGTCTCTGGAAGTACAGTGAGCAAGGGGTCCACATCTGGAATACCCTGGGTAACTAAGGGTAACACCCCAAGTCCCTCAACATATATGCAAAAGGTCTGGGAGCCCCTCTAACAACACGGGCAAGTAACCTGTTCCATGGGTCAGTTCCCACGCAGGAAGGTCTACAACCACGTTTTAGCTCACTGTACCTTTAGCATCCAGAAGGTATATCCTGCCAGCATGGCCATAAAAAGGGTGTTTGTTTTCAGATGTGAGGTGCATTAGGACCAAGAAACTAGCAGCCTCGGCACAGAAGGGAGAGGCCTTTCGGATCTGAACAGGAAAAAACAAGAGTCAATGGAAAATAACATTTCTTGTAATGTTGCTTTCAGTAAATCAACTATTTTGCTACTGCCCAATCAAGCAGCCAAGCCCTTGTTTAACAGCTGTGCACAAAATAAACCTACAAAAAAAGGAAAGTATTTATTGTGTAAGGGCAATTCTTTAAATCCAGCCCAGCATGATTATTGAGGGGATTTACCTTTATTTCTGAGTTTAGTTCTCATTTAGCATCTGTGCGTTAATAAAAACACGTCCTATCAGAGGATTTGCTTGGGATTGTAATCATAAAAGATGAGGATTTGTGCCAAGCAATGAGAGAACTTGTGGCAAAAGTAGTATTTTATCAAGTGATTATGGGGCCGGAGCATATTGTGGAACTGCAAACTGCGCCGCTGTTTCATCACCGCGCAGGATGCGGCAGATGTCTTGCGTTAATGTCAAATGATTAAATGCCCTCCCTCAAGTCGCTCTGGGACTGTGTGGCACTGCCCCCCTTCGGCCAGGCAATCTGGTTTCAATCTGCCCTGAGTGCTGAAAGCTGCTTGTGGCACTGATTGTCACTAAAGCAAGACTATGTGGCAATTCAAATTGATGACCTGGCCATTATTATTATAGACTGTGCACGGGTACAGTACAATTTTGCGCCAATCTTTTCAGTGTTGCGAAAAGATGCTACATTTCAAATGGCACAGTACATAATGTTTACTACAGTGTAAATGCCATGCAAAATGTAAGTAACTTCTTTAAAGGCTATGTACTATCAACCATTTCAGCAGATGGCAATATCCCATCCCAAGAAGCCTGGGAAATGGCGGGGCGAGTGGAGTTCTGGCACCAGAAGATTGGAGTGAACAATTGTCCGCTAATACATTTTTGAACTGAAGGTGACCAGAGTTCAGTGAAGACAGCCACAACACCGCTGTTTGCTAGCTTCACCCCGAAAAAAAAATATTCTTCCCCTTTATTTTGCCCACTTCTACCTTTTGATTGCCTTGTGAAACGTTAAAGAGCTAACAAAAAGTTATGTCCCCATTCCCACAACAAGCCAAATCCCTTAAAGTGGCTTACCCCTTCCCAGTTTGCCCCCGAGTGTTTATAACCCGTGTGAAGGTTGCGCTGGTTTTTTCACTCTTCCAGTGTGCACCTATTAGGCCCAATTAGCACTTTATAGTCTAATTTCAATATACCTAGTACTAGTGTACAGGCCAGTACACGGGCCAAAGGGCAAGTTTTTATTGCCACAGTAGGACCAGTATATATCTTAAGCCAACAGCTCCCTCTAGTGGTGACAACAGGTGAAGCTATGCGAATTGGCATTTGTCTCTCTATATCCAAAGGCAACAGCTCCCTCTTGCAGCGACAACAGGCAAAGCTATGACTTCATTGGACACACATACAACTGGGCGTTTATTATAGTGTTAGATAGACAAATGCAGTAAAGCCAGATGCAGGTAGGCCCAGGAAGCACAGTAAGGCCAGGTGCCATAGGCCCGATTAGGATTGTACAGTCTAATATCGATATACCCAATTAGTACATTAAAGCCAGATGCAGGGTGGCCCAGTTAGCGCAGTAAGGCCAGGTGCCATAGGCCCGATTAGGATTGTACAGTCTAATATCGATATACCCAATTAGTACATTAAAGCCAGATGCAGGGTGGCCCAGTTAGCGCAGTAAGGCCAGGTGCCATAGGCCCGATTAGGATTGTACA
Organism: Ambystoma mexicanum; assembly: GCF_040938575.1. Lineage (NCBI taxonomy): Eukaryota > Metazoa > Chordata > Amphibia > Caudata > Ambystomatidae > Ambystoma > Ambystoma mexicanum. The sequence continues at coordinate 1,231,022,314 of NC_090927.1, forward strand.
GTCTAATATCGATATACCCAATTAGTACATTAAAGCAAGATGCAGGTAGGCCCAGGAAGCACAGTAAGGCCAGGTGCCATAGGCCCGATTAGGATTGTACAGTCTAATATCGACATACCCAATTAGTACAGTAAAGCCAGATGCAGGTAGGCCCAGTTAGCGCAGTAAGGCCAGGTGCCATAGGCCCGATTAGGATTGTACAGTCTAATATCGACATACCCAATTAGTACATTAAAGCCAGATGCAGGTAGGCCCAGTTAGCGCAGTAAGGCCAGGTGCCATAGGCCCGATTAGGATTGTACAGTCTAATATAGACATACCCAATTAGTACATTAAAGCCAGATTCAGGTAGGCCCAGTTAGCGCAGTAAGGCCAGGTGCCATAGGTCCGATTAGGATTGTACAGTCTAATATCGATATACCCAATTAGTACATTAAAGCCAGATGCAGGTAGGCCCAGTTAGCGCAGTAAGGCCAGGTGCCATATGCCCGATTAGGATTGTACAGTCTAATATCGATATACCCAATTAGTACATTAAAGCCAGATGCAGGTAGGCCCAGTTAGCGCAGTAAGGCCAGGTGCCATAGGCCCGATTAGGATTGTACAGTCTAATATCGATATACCCAATTAGTACATTAAAGCCAGATGCAGGTAGGCCCAGGAAGCACAGTAAGGCCAGGTGCCATAGGCCCGATTAGGATTGTACAGTCTAATATCGATATACCAAATTAGTACATTACAGCCAGATGCAGGTAGGCCCAGGAAGCACAGTAAGGCCAGGTGCCATAGGCCCGATTAGGATTGTACAGTCTAATATCGATATACCCAATTAGTACATTAAAGCCAGATGCAGGTAGGCCCAGTTAGCGCAGTAAGGCCAGGTGCCATAGGCCCGATTAGGATTGTACAGTCTAATATCGATATACCCAATTAGTACATTAAAGCCAGATGCAGGTAGGCGCAGGAAGCACAGTAAGGCCAGGTGCCATAGGCCCGATTAGGATTGTACAGTCTAATATCGATATACCCAATTAGTACATTAAAGCCAGATGCAGGTAGGCCCAGTTAGCGCAGTAAGGCCAGGTGCCATAGGCCCGATTAGGATTGTACCGTCTAATATCAATATACTCAATTAGTACATTAAAGCCAGATGTAGGTAGGCCCAGGAAGCACAGTAAGGCCACGTGCCATAGGCCCGATTAGGATTGTACAGTCTAATATCGATATACCCAATTAGTACATTAAAGCCAGATGCAGGTAGGCCCAGGAAGCACAGTAAGGCCAGGTGCCATAGGCCCGATTAGGATTGTACAGTCTAATATCGATATACCCAATTAGTACATTAAAGCCAGATACAGGTAGGCCCAGGAAGCACAGTAAGGCCAGGTGCCATAGGCCCGATTAGGATTGTACAGTCTAATATCGATATACCCAATTAGTACATTAAAGCCAGATGCAGGTAGGCCCAGTTAGCGCAGTAAGGCCAGGTGCCATAGGCCCGATTAGGATTGTACAGTCTAATATCGATATACCCAATTAGTACATTAAAGCCAGATGCAGGTAGGCCCAGGAAGCACAGTAAGGCCAGGTGCCATAGGCCCGATTAGGATTGTACAGTCTAATATCGATATACCCAATTAGTACATTAAAGCCAGATGCAGGTAGGCCCAGTTAGCGCAATAAGGCCATGTGCCATAGGCCCGATTAGGATTGTACAGTCTAATATCGATATACCCAATTAGTACATTAAAGCCAGATGCAGGTAGGCCCAGTTAGCGCAGTAAGGCCAGGTGCCATAGGCCCGATTAGGATTGTACAGTCTAATATCGATATACCCAATTAGTACATTAAAGCCAGATGCAGGTAGGCCCAGTTAGCGCAGTAAGGCCAGGTGCCATAGGCCCGATTAGGATTGCACAGTCTAATATCGATATACCCAATTAGTACATTAAAGCCAGATGCAGGTAGGCCCAGGAAGCGCAGTAAGGCCAGGTGCCATAGGCCCGATTAGGATTGTACAGTCTAATATCGATATACCCAATTAGTACATTAAAGCCAGATGCAGGTAGGCCCAGGAAGCACAGTAAGGCCAGGTGCCATAGGCCCGATTAGGATTGTACAGTCTAATATCGATATACCCAATTAGTACATTAAAGCCAGATGCAGGTAGGCCCAGGAAGCACAGTAAGGCCAGGTGCCATAGGCCCGATTAGGATTGTACAGTCTAATATCGATATACCCAATTAGTACATTAAAGCCAGATGCAGGTAGGCCCAGTTAGCGCAGTAAGGCCAGGTGCCATAGGCCCGATTAGGATTGTACAGTCTAATATCGATATACCCAATTAGTACATTAAAGCCAGATGCAGGTAGGCCCAGGAAGCACAGTAAGGCCAGGTGCCATAGGCCAGATTAGGATTGTACAGTCTAATATCGATATACCCAATTAGTACATTAAAGCCAGATGCAGGTAGGCCCAGTTAGCGCAGTAAGGCCAGGTGCCATAGGCCCAATTAGGATTGTACAGTCTAATATCGATATACCCAATTAGTACATTAAAGCCAGATGCAGGTAGGCCCAGTTAGCGCAGTAAGGCCAGGTGCCATAGGCCCGATTAGGATTGTACAGTCTAATATCGATATACCTAATTAGTACATTAAAGTCAGATGCAGGTAGGCCCAGGAAGCGCAGTAAGGCCAGGTGCCATAGGCCCGATTAGGATTGTACAGTCTAATATCGATATACCCAATTAGTACATTAAAGCCAGATGCAGGTAGGCCCAGTTAGCACAGTAAGGCCAGGTGCCATAGGCCCGAATAGGATTGTACAGTCTAATATCGATATACCCAATTAGTACATTAAAGCCAGATGCAGGTAGGCCCAGTTAGCGCAGTAAGGCCAGGTGCCATAGGCCCGATTAGGATTGTACAGTCTAATATCGATATACCCAATTAGTACATTAAAGCCAGATGCAGGTAGGCCCAGTTAGCGCAGTAAGGCCAGGTGCCATAGGCCCGATTAGGATTGTACAGTCTAATATCGATATACCCAATTAGTACATTAAAGCCAGATGCAGGTAGGCCCAGGAAGCGCAGTAAGGCCAGATGCCATAGGCCCGATTAGGATTGCACAGTCTAATATCGATATACCCAATTAGTACATTAAAGCCAGATGCAGGTAGGCCCAGGAAGCACAGTAAGGCCAGGTGCCATAGGCCCGATTAGGATTGTACAGTCTAATATCGATATACCCAATTAGTACATTAAAGCCAGATGCAGGTAGGCCCAGTTAGCGCAGTAAGGCCAGGTGCCATAGGCCCGATTAGGATTGTACAGTCTAATATCGATATACCCAATTAGTACATTAAAGCCAGATGCAGGTAGGCCCAGGAAGCGCAGTAAGGCCAGGTGCCATAGGCCCGATTAGGATTGTACAGTCTAATATCGATATACCCAATTAGTACATTAAAGCCAGATGCAGGTAGGCCCAGGAAGCGCAGTAAGGCCAGGTGCCATAGGCCCGATTAGGCTTGTACAGTCTAATATCGATATACCCAATTAGTACATTAAAGCCAGATGCAGGTAGGCCCAGTTAGCGCAGTAAGGCCAGGTGCCATAGGCCCGATTAGGATTGTACAGTCTAATATCGATATACCCAATTAGTACATGAAAGCCAGATGCAGGTAGGCCCAGTTAGCGCAGTAAGGCCAGGTGCCATAGGCCCGATTAGGATTGTACAGTCTAATATCGATATACCCAATTAGTACATGAAAGCCAGATGCAGGTAGGCCCAGTTAGCGCAGTAAGGCCAGGTGCCATAGGCCCGATTAGGATTGTACAGTCTAATATCGATATACCCAATTAGTACATGAAAGCCAGATGCAGGTAGGCCCAGTTAGCGCAGTAAGGCCAGGTGCCATAGGCCCGATTAGGATTGTACAGTCTAATATCGATATACCCAATTAGAACATTAAAGCCAGATGCAGATAGGCCCAGGAAGCACAGTAAGGCCAGGTGCCATAGGCCCGATTAGGATTGTACAGTCTAATATCGATATACCCAATTAGTACATTAAAGCCAGATGCAGGTAGGCCCAGGAAGCACAGTAAGGCCAGGTGCCATAGGCCCGATTAGGATTGTACAGTCTAATATCGATATACCCAATTAGTACATTAAAGCCAGATGCAGGTAGGCCCAGGAAGCACAGTAAGGCCAGGTGCCATAGGCCCGATTAGGATTGTACAGTCTAATATCGATATACCCAATTAGTACATTACAGCCAGATGCAGGCGATTAGGATTGTACAGTCTAATATCGATATACCCAATTAGTACATTAAAGCCAGATGCAGGTAGGCCCAGGAAGCACAGTAAGGCCAGGTGCCATAGGCCCGATTAGGATTGTACAGTCTAATATCGATATACCCAATTAGTACATTAAAGCCAGATGCAGGTAGGCCCAGGAAGCACAGTAAGGCCAGGTGCCATAGGCCCGGTTAGGATTGTACAGTCTAATATCGATATACCCAATTAGTACATTACAGCCAGATGCAGGTAGGCCCAGGAAGCACAGTAAGGCCAGGCTCCAGTATGCTCAGTTGCCACTGCAATTCCAGATTCTGCACATCCACATTGTACCGTGACAGAGATCTCATGATGTCAGGCAAGTGCACTACAGCCACAGGTTTTAAAATGTTAAACGTTAGATAGTGCTGCTTTGTTTTTCATTGTTTTTGTTGGAATATTTTACGTCCTCAGTGGTGGGTGCAGTCGGTTCTTTGTTGGATTTTACATGGTACCTTGTACTTTTCCCCATGCCGGAGACTGCGCCTTTTCTTCTTATTGTGCCCTCTCTGACATCATCGCAGTGAGCCGGCATTCTTGAAAGTGAGTCACGCTTGTGGCTTGACTGCCAAGCTGCTTTAAAATGGTTTCATGTTCTTGGAGCTGATTTGTTTGACTTGATGTATGTTTAGGGCTAGTTTGGGTGCACCACTGTGGCTGCAGTTGTATTTATTGGTGGATTTGGTAAATGTCCTCTTATCTGGCAATGTGCCCTTTTCCCCTATAAGCATGCCACATCCCCAGTGCTTATTTTTTGGACAAAAACTTAAGTGCCAGGGCCCAAATATGTTCTAGAATGCCTGTGACACACTTTTGGTGTTAAAGCAGCAACTCCCAATTGTTCGTTAGGAGTCATTAATGCACTACCCGTGCCAGATGTACAATTTACACATACTAATCAACATAAAATAAAATAACATAATATTGGTTGTGTTTTGAAATAAGAGAGACGTTTAAGTGCTTGTTTAACACATTGGGCCTCATTACGAGGTGGGCGGTAAGGGATTACCGGCACCGGTAAGGGCACCGGTGCTGGTAATCTCTTACCGCCCTACTACGAGTTCCCTTTGCGGGTCCTCCTATAACCCCTGTTTTTCCAGGCTTTAAGGACGGGACCCGCAAAGGGACTTTGGAGCTAATAACGGTACCGCAATTTGCGGTACCGTTATTAGCGCCTTCCTCATTCCCATTAAGCCCTGTTGGGGGTCAAATGGGAATGGGGAAGGGCCCCGGTAAATGGGGAATTACCGCCCCCGTCAACCTTGGAATGGGGCGGTAATAGCTCCATTCACCAGGGCGGAGTCGGTAAGGGTTTGGAGGCAGCCATGGCGCTATTAGCGCCATGGTTACCTCCAAACTCCTAATGACGCTTGTCTTCCTTAACAAATTGCTCCAATCCAATTGTCTCAGGAGGATACCTCAGGGGTAACGTGCTCCCCTTGGAAGCAAGACGACACGGAGCAACACAGGTTCGGTCCCCGGTCCGCGCTTAGAAACCTCTGGGCATTAAGTGCGTTATAAATACCCAATCATATCATATCATAATTCCATAGGTGACAAATGGAAAAGGTTGACAATCTATCCACAATATGCTTTGCTCCTGTGGAAAAATGATGATCAAATGCAGGAAATGTCATTGCTGAACTGATGAACTTGCCTGGTAAACACTGGAGCAAGATGTTCTTGTATAGGCTGGCCCTCAAGACAGGGACTCCTCTTCAGCAGTGGTCTTCTCCCTGGCCGTGCCCCTGTCTTGGTCAACCCACTTTGCTTTGGCAGTGCTGCTGGTTATTACAGTAGTAGAGCTGCACCAATGCCATGCACTGGATGAAGCAGTGTGTGGGCAGGTTTAGCATGCGAATCAAGTATTTGTACTTTCCAACTCATTGTTATCCATGAAAATAGATAACTAACTGTGTTCAGCCCACCTGGGCCATCAGGCTCATGAATAACAATGAGATAACCCAGGATGCAGAGGGCCTAACCAGTACACACTGTTGTTACTTGTTGTTGCCCTATGCCTTACTGACAGTTAAAACAATAAAGGTGCTAAAACAACACATGAGAATCAAAACAGTCTGAGACAATAAGTGCCAGGGATCAAAAATAAGTGTTGGGGCTGAGCCCTGGCAAAAAAACCCACAAATTAAGCACTGCACATTCCCCAACTTCCCCGAATTTCCCAGCCGCTCTGATGTTATCATAGTGTACCCAGAACCCTATGTATCGACCTCCTAATTGTAGTCCTGAGTTTTGCACAGTTTTCTGGACACCCTTCTGCCAACGATGTTTGTCTCATCAGCACCTACAATTATGGGAAATCCCAAGTTGGATCTTAATGATCTCAATGATCACCGTCTCACACTCGTTCAAAGGCTTTAGTCTGCATTGCATAACCACAAACATACGTTAGAGGGCGTGCACGGGACTAGATAATCACTCGGAACATGTAGCTCACTAGGACGTCTGTTCAGACCTTTGACTTATTGGATCATTCGCTCATTTTGCTTGATATATTTCTTCCCCCGGTTTCTCCACTTAGGCGAGTCAACAAAACGAGTTCAGTATACAGAAAACAAGCATTGGCAATGCCAACAGTTTGGGCTTTTGTGTGGACTTGGGAAAGGTACTTGCCAGGCACTGCTGTAGTGGCATTAACTGTCCATTGATAGTAGCAGGTGCAAAATAGTAGTGCCTGGAAAATGCCTAATACTTATCCACAAGCCAAAACTGTTGGCTTTGCCAATGCTTGTTTTTTTAACAGGATTTTCAGTGAAGGACACACATAGTGCTTATAGAGTGGCCGAAGGCAGACATGGTTAAGATCGTTTTATTACATCAGTAATGTGTTTACAACTCATATTAAGTTGTTACCTCTCAGAAGACTGCTTTGAAATAACTGGCAGTCACTTAGAGTGCAAAGTTTGATGGTAAGGCTTGAATAAAACAAGTTTGAAGAGTTCCCATGAAGAGGTGTTTTGAGAGGGGTGGGGCAGCAACTGGGTGGGAAGGGCCAGAGGGATTAGCATGGCCATGGGTGGGCAAATAACCAAACACCTACAAGCTGTGTGTCCCTCTTCATTTGCCATGTCCCCCTTTTTGTACTCTAAAGCAATGGTTTCAGCTTATAGGTGGTGCTAAAGCGCCACCTAATAGCCCAACCAAAAAATGGTTGCTGAGGGCGCATCTTCCTAATATATACCTCCTACAAGTCCTTGTCGCTTTCAGAAGCTACTAACTCATTAGAATCTTGTGCATGCTGTGACAAATAGCCTGAATGAAGCACAAAGTCTTGCTCCTATTTCAATGGTTTTTATTTTAGAACACAGCAAAGCTATGTTGTTCTTTAAAGATTCAATAAGATTGCAGAACAGACATGCCTTGATTGTAACACAATGGGTAAGTGCAGGAAAAGGGGGTTTGGGAAGGTGGCGCTAGGGCTGTTCCTCTTAACTCCCCTGGGAGTCCTGCCCTAACCCAGACATCCATAGCCCTGGTTAGTTTCTACAGATTGGCAAACCCTAATATCTGTTGGCTAAATGGCTGTAAGGGGGTGTCCCTGAGATGTTGGCTATCTGTCTCCCTCAGGGTCTTCCTACTCTGTATACACTACCACAGATGTTAGTTCTAGAGGGTCATGTTTGTGTACCTCCTGATCTTATCACACCCTCTCTTTACTACTCTACTCCTCTGCCTAATCTCCTCAGTCCTACCTACTCTGCCTACTTCCTCTTCTCCACACTGCTACGGGTCTTCTTGCTCTACTCCTATTACAACTCGCCACGTAACTCAGGGATATGTTGCCCTGCTCTCCACTTCAAAATGTAAGCAACCCAGGGATATGGTGCCCTGCTCACCCCTTCACAACACAAGAAATCCAGGGAGGTGGTACCCTCCTGACCCCTTCACAATACAAGAAATTCAGGGATATGGTGCCCTGCTCACCCCTTCAAAATACAAGAAACCCAGCGATATGGTACTTTGCTCACCCCTTTACTATTGAAGAAACTCAGGGATATGGTGCCCTGCTCACCCCTTCACAGTACAAGAAACCCAGGGATATGGTGCCCTGCTCGCCCCTTCACAATACATGAAACCCAGGGATATAGTGCCCTGCTCGCCCCTTCACAATACATGAAACCCAGGGATATGGTGCCCTGCTCACCCCTTCACAATACATGAAACCCAGGGATATGGTGCCCTGCTCGCCCCTTCACAATACATGAAACCCAGGGATATAGTGCCCTGCTCGCCCCTTCACAATACATGAAACCCAGGGATATGGTGCCCTGCTCACCCCTTCACAATACATGAAACCCAGCGATATGGTACTTTGCTCACCCCTTTACTATTGAAGAAACTCAGGGATATGGTGCCCTGCTCACCCCTTCACAGTACAAGAAACCCAGGGATATGGTGCCCTGCTCGCCCCTTCACAATACATGAAACCCAGGGATATAGTGCCCTGCTCGCCCCTTCACAATACATGAAACCCAGGGATATGGTGCCCTGCTCACCCCTTCACAATACATGAAACCCAGGGATATGGTGCCCTGCTCCCCCCTTCACAATATTATAAGCTACGTGATGTGATGTGATATGATGTGATGTTTTTCTCGAAATCAACCTGCAATCTCACCCATGCAACCCCACTCTGCCTCTGCTGCTGTCTGCTTGTATAGTGCAGGTCTCTGTAAGCAGGAGTTGTCTCACCTCCCACGGCCTCATTGGTTGCAGTGCGCAGCTGATTCCCTGCGCCAATCAGTACCTGCCTTTTCCAGAGGAAGAGGGCTACACAGCTGGTAGGATTTAAAAGCCCTTCTAAGCCCCTCCCACTTTTCCAGCATGGTTTTACAATCAGTCTGGAGATTCTCTGCCATGCTGTAGGCTGAAAGTTTGTTATTCAGCTTGGAGGGTACGTATCCTGCTTCTCTGATGTGTTGGATGCAGTTTGGTGATGTTGTCATTTCACAGTCTGCTGTCATTGCTGCATTTCCTGACTTTAGGCTGTTTACTTGCAGGGTTTTTCGGGGTGCTCGCTGTTGTATTGTGGTAGATGTAGTTCTGAAAAGAGAACTGTGGGAAATGACTTTTTGTCAAGAGGTATTGAGAGCATATGAGTGGCATCAGTGTTGCCATTATAGCTACAAGAGGGGCATTTTTAGGGGACTGGTGACCCCACAACTCCCACTTCGCATACCTGTGGCAGGGTTTATTTTGAGTTTAATTTTAGAAAGTCTCCTGCTTTTGGCTGAGAAGGTTCACTTCTCCACACCTTGACAAAGTGAAGACCATGACCCTATCACAATACTTATATAACCATTATATCCAAAATATGGATTAGGATGCCTCACTGATGTCCACAGTTATATCAAAGGACCCCAACCAGAGGGTATGGTATACACTGGATTTAACATTTCAGACCGCTGCCTTTGAAATGCAGGGAGAAAGTGGACGAAGGACCCATATGTACTCAATTTTTTTAAGTCAAAGCTGCCTGCAAGACTTATAACGCAGGTCATCATTGGGCTAAGTAGCGTTTTTATGCTCAAGAAATCGTGTTAACCAAATCTCCACCAAAGAGCTTTTTAAAATTCTAACCATACTAGAGAGGCCATATGCCAAACCTTTGTCCATTCAACCCTAAGTGAATTGGTACAACCTATTTGAATCCTTTTTTCCCTGATAAAATTGCTCAAATCCACGCTAATGATGGCATTCCTCGCAAAGTAGACATAGGGCCCAGAAGAAAGTTAAAACATAGGTATCTTCTTTAACAACCTCCTTTCCTTGCATTCGCAGATTGTCCATGTTGCAATTTCAATGAATTACTCCCTTGTGTTACTGAGACAATTTAGTTTGTTGCTGTCTGTGGCCCACTGTTATACCATTGCTGGCTCCCTCATTGCGTCCATGCAGGTTTGGACTGGCCCATACGGTGGGCAATAGGGCAATGCCCGGCTGTCAACCCATGATTATAAATGGAACAGCTTTTTTGACAGAATGGACAACTTTCTTCACTACCTTTAACCAAAGTTACTAAGCAAATATGTTTTCAAATGCATTTAGCAACATATTTGATCACAAATACCCCCTTAGATAGTACTCAAACAGTCTGTTCTGGATAGCAATAAATTGTAACATGTGATTGTGGGTCACTTTTCCATTGGTGCCTGGAGGGATTTTAGGCCCCAGTCCGACCCCGCTGCCATGTGCTTTTCCTAGGATCCATGCCACAGCCTTTCCTTCGCATGCCGGCTTTACAAAATGCAACAGCCAGAGTGGTAACAAAAACTCTGAGGCATCTCGCCAGTGCTTGGGAGGCTTCCTTGGCTCTCTGTGAGGGCACATGTAGTGTTTAAGTCTCTGACCATGGTTCCTAAGGCATTGAGTAGAGGACCTTCTCTTTCACTCCGTAAACCTCTCAAATGGTACTCACTGACAAGTTCTCTACCCGTCAAGACAAAGTGCACAGCAGTGATCCTTCACTTGAAAGGACTACGGGCACTTGGCCGATCGTTACTCGTTCTTGTGGCCTAACGCTGGGAGTCTCTGACTGAGGAGCTAGGGCGTACTGAAGATCTGAAAATTAAGACCTTCCTCTTCTAGTTCTTGATAGTCCCTTATTGTTTTTTCGTTTTTATATCTTTCGGATCACTAGAGCACTACAAATGAAATTAAAACAAATAAAACCGCCAGATTCCATTAGGCCCCATCAGCATGGCCAGAGGAGGCAGTCACATCAGATGAGGGCAGCGTCACTGCCCTCCCCAGCCCTAAAGGCTTACTGGCTTCCCAACATTCAACGGCTGGTTATGGAGACAGCTCAGGATAGGGGAGAGCAGGCATTGGCTCTACATTCCTGCTCCTACTGACCGTGGAATCAGAGAAGTGGGCGGGCCAGCAGAGTTGGCATAATGTGCCATTAATATCCCAGTGCCCAAACCCATTATGCTAGAGCCCCCACTTTTGCAGCAAGGCTGAGAAGGCTGTGCAGGAGGAGTCCTGCAGAGGTTGGGAGGGCATTCTGTGCACAGAGGAAACGTGTCACCCTCTTCTGCAGTTTTCTCTGGGGGTTTGGCATGACATCCCTGCTCTTCCCCTGCCTCGGTGTGTGTACGTGTGTGTACATGGACAATGGGCCTGCCCACACCTTTGCTGTATTGATACCCGAGGATGGGAAGCGGTAGATCAAGGGGCGAACAGCCACTAGAAGCAGCAACCAAAAAGCATTGGCGGCTTGCCACTATACTGCTTCTTGTATTGTATGTCACAAATTACTTAATTGGACGAACACACAACTGGGAGAACACAAGATAAAGCACTGTTTCCTACCAGAACACTGTGAACCTCTCCTAATGCATTATTTTGTCACTGGGATGGTACAAGGGCTCCTAACCCTGCTCTGGTCTGTCATGAAGTACTACGGAGAACACCTACTTTAAGCTCAAAGCCTTACATTGCAGTAACAGACATGTAAAGAAGGAATTTGGGAGTTATACACCACATGAACGTCTAATACCTTACAAGGGAATGGGCTACCACCAAACATCGCCTACAGCATTCATCAAACAAGCATTGTCATAACCAACAGTTTGGGCTTTGTGCAATGTAAAAGCAGTAAGCAGGCATTGCCATTATATGGCCAGGTACTACCATCATTTTCCAAGTATTGCTCTGGTCTTTACATCATGACGCAAGTACTGCAATCATATAAAAGATACTTTCATTTAAAGGGCAGGTGTTCATCCCAAAAAAACACAGATACTCACCCCATTGAGAGATATTGCAAGTGAAGGCCCAGGAACTTGCACCATTACCAAGTATTGCAATGAAAAGGCCAGATATGAACACCATTGTTTTATGCCAGGTGCTGAAATCATATGTCGGGTACTCACACTCTATGCCATGTATTGCCATCACCTGGCCAAGTAGGCACACATATGACACTTATTGGCAACATTTGCCTCGTGTATTCATATATTGCGTCCGGTTTTGCCCTTATTGACCATGTTTCCGCATCATGTTCGCACTTAAACACACCATCGACAAGTAGTTATCATAATCCAGGTCATCGAAGGCCAATGCACTTATATAATGTATCAAGCATTAGCACCATACATATAGGTGCTCTATGCTACGTTATTGCCAGCAAATGCTTAGGTACTATTAGCCCCCTGTGGGTGGGAGCCAACTAGTCAGGAGGCTAGAAACGCGAGCTGATACTCCCGAGCTGGGCTGTGTTCCAAGCCACCTGATTGCTGGCTCCCCAGCGCACCATCTTCCCCCACAGACGCTGCAGTCATTGACCCCATCCCCAATCCCCACTTAGCTGTGTGCTGCTGTGGCTACAGCAACCGCCGCCCGCTCCCGCAGCTTCTCTCCTTGCTCCCTTTGGCCGCCATGGAAAGGGAAAAGGGGCTCTGTACGGAGCTTCGCCTTCCGATTCTATGTTAGCCATCTTTGTATAGTGTTTTCTTCCCCTGAAGGGAAGTCGAGAGGCGCCCCATTCACAGAAAGAAAATACTATCCTGCAAGCCCCTGGGACGGGTGCTAATAGCATTAAGCAGCTGTTCCAAGGGCTGGAATGGGTGGTAATGTCTGGGGCCCTCGTTAAACGGCCTCGCTTCACTCGGGCCGTTAACTCGGGCTGCCAGGCCGTTACACCCATTCCAGCCCTTGGAACGGGTGCTTAATGCCATTTTATAAATGCCACATTTTGTTATCAAATTGCACTAGTTCTCACCTGTGCATCGGTCCTTTAGAGGACCCAGCCTTGAGAGACGAGTGCTGAGTCCATGCAGTGCTTCCTTTCCGACGTCTGCGTCCTCATTTCCAACAGCGAGGCAAAGGCCCAAGGGAGCAGGAACGAGGTAATTGGAGAGCAGCATCTTTTTGCACTTCCATTGGGGCCGGTGAATGTACTTGCTGTGGATTGGTGCATCCCTTTCTGTTGTTTTAGCAATAGTAGTATATGCTCCTTTTCTGGCAATAATAGGCACACTTCTATTTATTTTTTATTTTGAACAAAAACATAATTTCATGGTGGACTCTGTGCACTGTTCATAGGTCCAGGTCACTGGGAAGAGGTCAGGTTTATGACCCTGTACGGGGGTACTAGAAACCCCTTACGACCAGGGCTAGGTGACCTACCAGGGTGTATACCAGAGCTGGTCCTACAGAGTGCAGGAGTTGCAGGGTGGTCCGTGCCCCCTGGAGTGTGCATTGTATATAAGTGCTGGTACCAGTGTCTCTTCAACAATGCCTGTCATCCTCTCTTCTGAGTTCTCTTTGTCTTTTTCAAAACTGCATCTCCCAGAATGCACTTGTGTGCAACCAAGAAAACCCAGACTAGAACCAAGGGAATGAAATAGAGACTAGGTGAGAAATGAACTGGGATTTTTCCTACCAAAGAAGAAGAGACATCCAACACAGACCCACCAACCCCAGGTGGATTCCAGGGTAATGGTAGGGCAAGAGAAAATTAGCTGAGAGTGACAAGCGACAGCAAGGGAGCAGGCAAGACACAGAAATGTTCCCCATCTCTCCAAACCCAGGTGGAAACAAAACTCACCAGCACAGTAAGAAAGCCACCAGAAAAACTAGCTGCCTGAACACATGACTGCCAATGCACAAATGGAGATTGAAAAGGAGGTGGGGCGAAATGCCTTCTTAAAGCCTTGAGGAGATAGTCTTAACCCTCAGAGGGAAATCTTACCCTGAAATTGGCCCAGGGGAGCATGTGACCAGGGAGACCAATGAGAGCAGGGCTGAGTGTTTGATTAGGGTAGAATGGGTTATAAAAGCACAGCCAGCACAGAGAAGATTGGAATGTATGCGGATGGGTCAGGTAGAGCAGTTGTGGTCCAAAAAATCAGGCGGAGGGCCACAATTCCGTGGAGTGCTCAGGAGGCTGTGGCAGTGTTCCGAGAGAGTGCAGGTACGTTATTGTGTGTGGGAGAGACTGGTACCTGTTGTGTGGTGAGGGGGTGCAACAGGTGAGATAGAGAACCATAGAGACAGAAGTGTCGAATTTTGATGGGGGTGGGTAAGAGTGAGTGGAAGAAAGAGATATAGTGTGTGGTAAAAGAGTGTTGAACAAGTGTAAATTGGCAGTGGGAGTAATGGTGAGGGTGGTGAAAATCAGCTGGACGGTAGCTGAGAGAGACAGGCGGAGTGAGTGTGTATGATCAGGAGACAGAGGAGTATACAGGGGTCACTGAGGTTCAGTGAAAAGGAGTGCAGGGAAAGAGAGAGAGAGAAAAGAGATAAGGGAGAGGAGAATGAGAGGGGAGGAAATAGGAGAGGGGAAGGAATAGCAGTGAGAAGAGAAGGAAAGAGGTACAGATAGACAGAGAGGGAGAGGAGTAAGATCACAGAGGCAAGGGAGCGACAGAGAGGGAGAGGAGTAAGATCACAGAGGCAGAAAGAGAGAGAGAGAGGGAGCAAGATAGAGAGACAGGGAGAGGGAGAAAGAGAGAGAGACAGACAGACAGACAGAGAGAGGGGGGAGGAAAGAAGAGACTGGAAGAGAAACTCTGGTGACATCGGGCAGTAGAAAGAGACCCGCAGAAACCCTTAGAAAAATATCAGAAGGAGATACATTGAAAAGGGTATGGCCTTTAGGTTTCCTCCCAGTTTAGTGAAGATTTTATATTGAAGGGGTAACCTGTCGTTAGTCTTCAAGGTCGGTTCTTGGGGGAGGGTTAGGGAAGTCTGGGTTAGGGTGGAGTCCACGGGAGGTTGAGTAAAAGAGAGGGTCGCTCTGTAGTTTGCCCATTCCCTTTCCCTTGATAAAACCACATAATTCTCTCTTGAGCAAATAAAGGCCATTGAACCATCCTTGGGAGCCTGTGAATTTGTGACGCCATCTGTGACAGCAATACAGATCGATGGCTGAGGCAGCACAGCACTGTTTGCCACCACTACTCCACTAAAGAAATGAGAATTACCCTGAGGTACTGCACCTGAGGTATATGACATAGTTAGGGTGAATTGTGTGAGTGAGCCCTGCTGCACCGATACAAATAGCCCCAATCTGTTACATGGCTGCGTGGCCTGCAGATGGGACACTAGTCATATGTCTCCATGTCTATTTGTTGTACCTTTACCCCTCTGGTGGTCCATAGTCTGTGTAGATCAAGGAGACTGTAATAATGAAGGATTTTCACAGGGGTTAGTGAAGGAGAAGTTTATTACATGCATATGCCCCACCAGCTACTCTCAACTGACATAACCTCTAAGGTGGAACATGGAACCAAGGTTGGTTCCATGTTCCGTAAGATGCACATAAGGTAAGACTGCTACACATCTCCCCACCTCAACCAACCAACTACAAAGTTGCAAGTACTATGAACTATTAAAAACTATACTATGTAAGGAATAAACTGTGAAAATTAAACTGTACTGCTGAAATTACAGATGGAAACAACTGTAAAAGACATGGTAAAACACTATGACACAGTGGATATTCTGAGTGAAAGAACAACTGTACAAATAATAGAAAAAAAACTATGACGCACTGGATATTCAGGGTGAATGACTATAACTATTGTAACAAATAACACAATAATCAGCAATTCACTGGTAACAACATGACAGACTACTGGACTATAATCTCTGAATCAGTCAACATACTCATCAACTGCTTTGAAGTAAGGTGGGTGTGCACTTCACCTAGCTTCCCTCTACCTGTATTTAACAAGTGGTGAATTTGCTAATGCCAAAGTTCTATTTATCCTAATTGTAAGGTACAGGCTTGCAAGGGTCTAATGAAGTGACACAAACCCAAGGTCACTATAAATACAAATTAGAACAGTGTACTAGACCACTTGCGCCAAAACCTTATCTAATGATATGATTACACAAACACTGACAAATCAGTTGTTTAAACGGTTATTCTTTTACTAATGTGCCAAGGATTTGCCAACACGTGTTTCGACCTTCACACCAAGGTAGTCTTCAGGACTTGCATCCTTAATTCAGAATGTGTCATTGACATGCAAAGTTGCTCCCCCCTAATAGCTTCAATCAATCATCCAATCCGTGGGAGTTAGGTCTCTGGTTCCAAATGCCAATAGTATGATCTCCTCCTAAATGTCAATACATGATCCTTATTACCAATCACAGGGACATTCCTCTTGCAAAACTCTCCTAATTGATGCACTTGGTAAGTGTTGACTCGGCGCTGAGCATCAATTACGCTTCAATTAGAAGTACTCACTCTAGCCATATTCCAAACCCTTCCATCTGACGTCCTTATACCTCCATGTATCACTTCCACCACCATTATGCATTTAGACCATGACCCTCCTTGCTTCTGTAAGGCAACAGGCAATTCTGTAAGGCATCACATTACACACTCTGGACGCTTTGTGAATGTCATACACTACTTTGTTACTCAGTTGTATCTCTCTCTTCCAATCTCGGGTTTACTCACATTAGATCTTCCCAACAATGCTGGACGCAACCTGGTGTTAGTTTTCCAACTTCTGAGAATCTCAAATGGAGTTACTCCAGTCGTGGAATGAGGAGTGAATCTGTATGCCACTACAGTATTATTAACAGCACTCTTCTAGTCTCTTTTTTCATTATTGCACCCTGGATACTCTGCTTTATTACACAATGGGCCTCGTTACAAGTATGGCGGTAAGGCAACAATGGTGCCGGTATCGCTACCGGCACCGTTGCTACCGTACCGCCATACTAGGTGTTCTGCTCGCGCGTGCCCTTGCAGCCACCAGGTCTGACCTGGTGGCATACTAGCACCCGAAGGCAGAACATGATGGTAGCACCGGTACCGTTGTTAATGGTACCGGTGCTACCACCCTTCCCATTCCCATTGAGCCCTCTGGGGCTCAGATGGGAATGGGGATGTACCGGGCCCAGCACCCGCGAAAGCGCAATTACCGACTCTGTCTTGGCCGGAATAACCCGGTAATTGCCCATTCGCGGGTGCCGGACCCAGATGCGAGTTTGGAGGTAGCCTTGCCGGTAAAACCCTATAGGAACGTCCAGAACTTCTCAACAGCCCATTTACTGGCTAGCAACTCCTTCTCAAATGCCACTGTTAACTCATGTCGTCCTTCTCTTTGCGATATGACTGCACCCAACCATTTGTTGCTGGTGATCGTTGTTACCACACTCACCCTGGATGGATTATAGTTTAAGGTAGGCATTTGAGCGCCCTTTTGATCTCCAGAAATTACCTTTCACACTGGCCATCCCACTCAAAATTCACTCCTTTCTTTGCCAATTTTTTCATGTGAAAGGTCTTTTTAGCAAATGCCGGAATACATTTGGCATAGTATTCAACCATACCCAGGAATGACGACAATTGTTCTTTTTTCTGGGGACTTAGAAACCCACTAATATTGTTGACTGCATCAGTTTTTGGCTTAACACCTTGTTTAGAAACTTCTTGCCCTAAATATTGTATGGACTACTTAAGCAGCGTGCATTTTTCTTTACCCAGTTTGATACCAGTCACCTCGAGGATATTTAAAGCTCGTATAGGCCTTGCATTATGTTCATCTAAGCTTTTCCCATACACCAATAAATCATCCTGGAAACAAATGATTCCTTTCTCATTCAGGCACAGCTGGTACATTATGTGCTGGAACACGGCTGCAGCTGAAACGAAACCGAAGGGCATGTGCATACATTGGAACAAGCCTTCTGGTGTGATAAAAGCAGTCAAATGTTTTGATGACGGGTCCAACTTAAATTGATGGTAGTCCGACTTCAAATCCAAAGTGAAAAACCGCTCAGCTTCTTTAACGGTGCTGAGCATTTCAGTGATATTAGGAAGAAGGTGCCTGTCAGGCACTATGCATCTATTAACCTCCCTTAAGTCAATGTACAACCTGAGCTTTCCATTTTGCTTTTTTACCATCACCAAAGGCGAAACCCACTCTTCCAAACCCACTCTTTATTTGACACTATGCTTCTCCATTTGTAGCAAATCTTTCTGATCCTCACTTCTTACAGCAATGGGAATGCTCCTTACTTTGTGAGCTACTGGGATGGCATTCTCTTTCATCCTTATTTTGTGTGCAGAGTTTTTGAGAAAACCCAACTCATCTCTGACCACTCAGTGCTGTATCATGTCATCGCCCCTTCCTCACTCTACATCAAATACTTCATCTTAACTCTGCCTTCAACTCCAAACACATCTTCTTTGGCATTGGGATCTCATTTTATGTTGAGCCTCTTCTGGTGAGACCAACTGAGAAGTCGTGATCTTCCCTTGGTCAACATATAAACTTTCCTTTGCGCCATACGCTCCTCGTACTCCATGGTAGCCCAAAACCACCCTAGCAATTCAATATGTTTTCTCCCATATGCCAGTGACAGGATTTATGTCAATACTGTTAAGCAGCACACTCCCCTTCCAAAATGTATCAAAGATTTTCTTCAGGCATAAGTATATATTTGGCACCTGAGTCGATAACCATATCTACTATTCTTCCATTTGTGCCATAGGCTTCCCAGTGTCTGCATCGTTGTCCTGGATTGACATGATTGCATCCAGCATTTCATCAATCATGCATGTGGATTCCTCTAACTCCTCACTCAGCTTGTCCAACTAGTCAGTTGACTCTGTTTTTCATCTGCAAATTTGAGTAAAATCACCCCTACGGTTACTTTTCTTGCACAGTGCTTTCACTGCTGGACATTTGTCACTGTTGGCTAAATGAAACAGGCTGTCACACCTAAAACATTTCTTTCTTTCGTCTCCTTCGTTTTTATCTCTGTGAAAAAGTCTTTTTCTGCACAAATGATTTCTTTTTCTTGTTCTTCTTTGCCTGGACAGCTAATATTTATGATGAAGTAGACTTTTCCTGTTCTTTAACTCAACTTCAACCCTTTTTGATAACTCCCTCACACACTTGCTGGTGTGTTCAACTTCTTTGGTGATTCTGAGAACTGAAACCAAAGATGAGTTACCCTTTGACCACAACGCATCATATACCTTTCCATCCTTGCATTTCAACATAAATTAATCCTCAGAGTCGCTCCTTTAGTGTACACCCAAACTCACATTGTGTGGCAAGACCAATGAGTGCAGTAATTGTCACCGCTTGTTCCTGCACCCTTTTCCCAAAATGATACCTCTCGAGCACAATGCTGACTTTCTTATCCCAGTTTCTGTCCAGCATCTTTGTGCTTATAGCATATCCAGTAAGACTTTCCGACTCCACTTCTCTCAAGGTTGGAAGATTCTCAAATGTTTCTTGGCCAACATCATTTGTTGTATAGGCGCCTTACAAATATCCAATAAATAAATAAAAAATAATAATAATTGGCAGGACAATGGGCCTCATTCCAAGTCCAGCGGTAACCGGACTTTAACACTGATTCCGCTGCCTGAGATCCCAGTGCGACCAAGCCCCGGCGGCCCAGGCTATCAGGCAGAGGAAATAGTTAGTCCCCATTCCTGTGGAATCTGCTTCCATGACAACTTTGCCTACCGGGGACGATGTTGTAGTCTGCCGGTCCAGAAAGGGTGCCAGTACATTGCTATACTTTGCTACGTCCATTGTTTCGAGACCGGCAGGCTCTTAATGTGGTCCAAAGTATCAAAAGGGTTTTCTTGTGTTAATTCAAGTTATTCGAGCCATGTACGGCTGGCACGTACACGTCAAGCCATTTCTACCACCTCTTCTATGGCACTTGGATCGGTAAGAGTTTTTTCCTTTAGCATATAATTGTTATCAATGCACGTCCATGAATCTTTAGCACTGAGAACAGCGCATACTTTACGCAAAACCGATAATCTTTGTCACAGGCAATGTTCGTCGCTTAGCAATGCACATGTTGCCAACGCTTCCTTCCTCGCGACACTCTGCGTACACCTGCATGCTGCTGGGTGCCTTCCTCTGTGTCAGTGCTTAACGGAGCTTGTGCATGGCAGGGCTCTGGAAAATCCCAGCGAAACACCATTTTTTTGGGCTCACAGGTGCAGGCTCAGCGAAAAGGATCCATCTCCCAGTGTGGATAAGAAGTCCTCTCGCCAAGCCAGCACAGTGGTTCCAATAATTCACAGGAGGATACTCAGCTGACTTCCCTGAGCAATCAGCGGCACGCAGTGTGATGAAAGCGCAGCTACTCTGTGGGGCGCCGCTCACTCGTTACCCGCTTGTCGACAGTGTAATAATGAAGGGTTCTCACAGGGATAAGTGAAGGAGAAGTTATTACATTCACATACCCCACCTGCTACTCACAAATGACATAACCACTAAAATGGAATTTGAAATCAGGGTAGGTTCCATGTTCCATAAGATTCGCATCATAAGTAAGAATTCTAAAGAAACATGGGTTCTTGAATCCGTATCTGTAATGCTCAGGGGAGGCCCCTCCCTGTGCCACATAATGAAGACCTGGGGTGGGGCCACCCCATATCTTCAGAACGCCTCAGACCTTGAACAGCAGGAAGCTTTTCTGTCTGACCTTAGAAGCCACCTGCAAGCCCTTCACGCGTACATCAACTGATATCTGCATAGATCATAAAAAATGCTGGGGATGTGGCTCTCTTGGGGTTGTCTGCATTTCAGCTGTGTTTGAGCCCAGGTGCACACGTACTCAGACGTATAGCCCTTTTGAAGAAAGTGTCCGTGAAGCCTAACACGAGTAGCAATATTTTCATTTGAACATTGTTCTGTTGTTGTGGAAACATTGTTCTTACTACATCCGTATTTTGTAAGCAACGTGAACACCTGTCCGTTGTTTAGGAAACAGCTACACGTGTTTCTTGCTATGCACTTCTTCGGGGTGTGTGGGAAGTGAGTGAAAAAGAAACTCTGTCCACAAGAGGCTTAAATTACTTGTTCCTTGTGGCCGCGATCACCAGTGAATTGGGTGCAGCAGCTGTTTCCCACAATGACTAACAAAACAACATTTTGTGGTGCTAGGTGCTAGTACGGGTCTCGGGACAATGCGCTATTGTTCTGCCAAAACGTTATTGCACTTGAGCTGTATTTAAGTGAACAGCTATCGCTCATGTTAAATATGTTCGTCCTCACTATTACCAGTGCCCATGATCACCACCAGCGCAGAGTGGCAGAGCACCAATACACAGATTTGACTCAGAAATGCCGCCCATGGACCTTGCAGCTCCATTGGCAGGCTAAACACGCTTCTTGAACCCAATTCACGTCCTTAGAAATTACCCCTCACCAGTTTGTTTAAATCTCTCAATTAAAAAAACTTTTTTTCTTTATTAAATCCTTTCTTATTTGTGTTTTTAAGATTTTGAATTTCACCTTAATTTCAGCACGAGTTGTTTCCTGTTCCTGCCAAATTGTCACCACCCAGTTTACCCATATTCATCACCTTTACCCACTCCTTGTTGCCCCCCCCCACCTTGCTCCTGGGTGGAAGCCAGAGATTATTATTAGGAGGACTGACTACCTAAAAAGTCGGATCACACCCCTACCATAATGCTTCCAGGCCCAGCTCTGCGCCTTAAATTGTATATCATTGACATAGCTACCCAAACATTCTCTTCCATCTCTGCTCTGTAGCCCTACCTTATCTACTAGGCCTAGTTTAGAGTAGCACCGAAACTATGAAATGAATCACCAGGTTGCTATTTGACTTCTTTCACACGCCATTTCCCACAAAAACTATCACAATTGACACAACGGGCCTCATTCCGAGTACGGCGCTAACCAATGGCGCTATTAACGCCTTGGTTGACGCCGTACCCGGACCGGCAGCGCCTTGGTGGATGGCGGAATTACCGCCCCATTCCAAGGTTGGCGGGGCGGTAATTCCCCATTCACCAAGGCTCTTCCCCATTCCCAAATGAGCCCCCATAGGGCTCAATGGGAATGGGGAAGATGCAAATAACGGTGACCGTTCATTACGGTCACCGTTATTGGCTTGGAGGCCCCTTTGCGCCCTCGACTTCAACACCTGCTCAAAGCAGGCGTTAAGGGCGAGGGCGCAATGGGAACTCGGAGTATGGCGGTAAGGGATCACCGCCACCGGTCTCGTTACCGGTGGCCGCTATCCCTTACCGCCATACTCGGAATGGGGCCCAAAGTGTTGTTCCATTCGGTCATCTCTTCTGAGATGCCAAAGATCAAATGAGCACAGTGGAGTCTTAAAGATGAACACAGTTTTGAATAGCAACTTTCCAACTTAGACTTTCATCAATCAGAGGTCGGTAACATGAGCACCATTGAATTGGGTAATGATAAATCCTGTTGTTTAAATATAAAAGCATGTTGGGTACATCACCATCAACATTTTCCAGCCATGCCTATAAAAGAGTGATCCCCTTTCCTACCTGACAAACCACATGTCAGTGCAGTGCGAATACATATGCAAGAAGTGCTGCTTTTGCTTTTGACCGCCCCAAAAACCAACCACAAGTTTACATTCCTTGCTGTCACAGCTGATTTTCTTCTCATCAGTTCTGCCTTGTTTCGTAGCTTGACTCTCTTGATTGCTGACGCGCCCCAGGTGTGCTAATGTGTCCTACAGGCAAGAGCAGAAAGCAATCAGTCCAATGAAGAGAATCATGGCTTCCACAAGCAAGGCCCCTTCCTATCAGGTCCCAACCCGTTTTCTCGTTGCTCTGCAACAGATAATCACCCTCTTTGTATTATCTTGCCATTTCCATTGTTTACTGCCTTTGCAGGGTGTCCTTTCTTATGCCTTATCTGTTTATCGAATTGCTTGTTGGCGAGGCTGTGATTGCCCCGATGACCTAGGCCACGTGGGGGTGTTCAGGGCTTTACCTGCCTGTTTGAGTCAAAGATCGGCATCGCTTCTTGCGTCTTGATGCCCATGGTTGGACTGGGTACCAAAAGTGGCCCTGGAAATGTTTTTCAAAGTGGCCTGATAGTATAACGTGCTAGCAAGCCCAAACACCCTAAGTATGGTTTGGGGTGTTATCCCACAAGATAAATGGGGGAAAGAGGTCAGAATTGAGCATTGTAAAGCACATTTGTACCAGTATAGGGATTAAAAAGTAGAAAATTGACACATAACATTTTAAGGGCGAGGAATAACATACTGAAAGTTTCACAACAAATCCCCTGCTTCAAAACAATGTAGAGAACAAGGAAAGAAGGCAAGAAGGAAGTGCATGGGAAGGAGCTAAAGAGGATTAAAAAACCAAGGCATCCACACAAAAGAGGCTCATGGCACAGAGCCCACCAGGAAACCTACAGAGCTCCCTGTAGGCCAGTCCATCACTGTTGATACACTTAAGCCCAATCTTGATACCCCTAATTTCTACATCTGGGTTTGTCTTCCTCCTTGTTCTGAAAATGTTCCCAGAAGGAAGTATCTCAATTTGCATCATCTAAACGAGATCCTTGATGCATCCATTCCCACTTTAGTTATAAAAGCCAGTCCAAACGCGAATCAAATAGTGAAACATAAAATGGATGGGCTAAGAATGGCACACAAGAGAGAAAGTGGTGTTTTGTGGGTCTAGGTGCATGTATGTGGTCCAGATGTGATGTTGGCCTATATGCGCACATTATTGCATGTGGACAGTGCAACATGATTTCAATGCAGTGGATGGGAATTGTCCAACATAGTGCACTTGTAGACATGTGTGCACTTGTAGAAACCTGGGCCTTTCTCGCACTATCTAGGAGTCTGAAATCTGGGTGTGTTTCCCACTGTCGACCTTTTTGGTGGAGGTAACTGCACTGTATTTTTGGTGGTATTTCCTCCAATTGGAGGTAGTTCTGCTGATTTTGCTCTTGTAATTGGGGAGTAAATGGTTTTCTATTGTTGGTGTTAATTACGCCGGTGGAATTACCTCCAGTGGTGATTCCACGGCTTACTGGTGGATTTACCGCTGGTGCTGATTCCGTCAGAGCTAATTCCATCAGCGGATTTAACGCCAAATTCGGAATATGGCTTAGTGGTAAAGTTGGTGGTAAAGGATTCAGGGCCTCATTACACGGTAGGCGGTGGACCAAGGTGCTATTAGCTATTAGCACCTTGGTCCATGCCGGTAAAATACCGGCACCGCCTTGGAGGAAAGGGGAATTACCACCCTATTCCAAGGTTGGTGGGGCAGTAATTCCCCCTTCCCCATTGCCCTTCCCCATTCCCATTTTTGCCCCATAGGGCATAATGGGAATGGGGAAGGTGCTAATTACGGTACTGCAAATTGCGGTACTGTAATTAGCACCCTGGTCCCTTTGCAGGTTGGTTTTTAACGCCTGCTAAAAAGCAGGTGTTAAAGTACCAACCCGCAAAGGGACCTCGTAATCAGGCGGTAAGGGTTAACGGTCACCGGTACCATTACCGGTGACCGTTAACCCTTACCGCCTTCCGTGTAATGAGGCCCTCAGTGTTTGTTAATCTAAGAAGGAACTTTTGTCAAGGTAGAACCGACAAGGTTGAGCAGTTTTCATCTAACAGGACTGTTGTGGGCCAAGAAAGACACAGAGAACTGTTAGAACCAGAGACATTTGTGATAAAAGTAAAAAATACAGGGGAAGGGAATCACCCTCTGGAATGGGGGTCCTTTCCATATTTGGAGAACATTTGTGTTGGAGGTATTCGATTTATGACATCCTGACAAAGACAGATCCATAGTTTTTGGTGTTCAGTAGTGAAACTCCTCTTAGAGCAGGGTCAGATAGGCATTTTCCCAACACGTTTAATTTAAGGAAAAGTCTTTAACCAAAAACATGACAACTTTGTGTCAGGCTTTCCTGTCTGACCCCTCAAAGTAACCAAAGGCCTACCTACACGGTGGTCAAATTTAATATCAATAGGGCAAGCCACATAATTTGTCCAGCCCAGCAGTAAATAGGGGACTATTTCTTATCTTTTTTCAGTCTTGTGGTACATCTGAGTTTCTCCTGTTCCGAAAATAATGTCTAGTCGGTGGTCTCTGCAATATTGTGGTGTACACAGCAACTATGTTACCACTTTTGAATCAAGACTGGAGGAAACATCTGAGTTCATTGATAGGCACCTGGCTATGCATCCAGAGTGTGGCGGTTGTTCCTAGATTGACTCGCTAACTTTGAAAAGAACAGCGCCAGATTACATGTTAGTAATAGTGGCAAATAACTTGAACAACAGTTCTATTTAAAATTACCATTATATTTTGAGAAAAGTTTTCATAAGCAAACCTCTTGGTAGAATTCTGGGAGCCAAAATATTCAGGAAACGTCCAATTTTATTTTTTAGTGTATGGTAAAATAGCCAAAATTGTACGATATGTACGGAACAATCTCTTTGCCCCATATAAAGATATGTTAAATATACATTCAATATGGCATAATGCAGATATTTTCATTCATCTAACCTTGCTTAATATAATGTTTAATACCAATAGTCTATGCTAGACAATGTGTGTTTGTATTATGAATCAAAAGGCACCATTGGTCGATTATTTCTAAATATCTCTTCACAGGAGTGACATTCTCATCTACTTTACCTTCTCTAGGTCTAGAGATCTCAGATCACTGTACGGATTAATCTTGCCACTGCAGTGGCATATTTTAGCTTTCTGCTGCCCTAGGACCAAATAAGTGCAGGCGCCCCCCCCCCAGACTTTACTCCACTTCTGCCAGAATCTGCACCTTCACCAGATTCTGCCCCTTCAACAAACTCTGTCTGCGTTGGCCAAATTACACCCTTTCACCCCCATTGCTTCCTGCATGTTGTCTCCATAACATTATAAGGCCATTTTTAAGGTTGCCGGGATTATAAAGTTCTTGCTTCCTCTCTATTAATTCAAGCCTGTTATCTTCTATATTATGTTAGTTGAAGAAGTATTTTCAGATCTCGCTGCCCAAGATTTGGAGAAGGCAGTGTGTTCTACAGTTGAGTGCACTATAGGTAATTTGTATGGCTAATTGTCTATTTTCGGTCAGGTCTGAAAACAATCTTTTAGAGGAAGCGATAAGAACATAAGCTGTCTGCCAACTGGACTCAAGTGAGAGAAGGTTGGAATGAGGAATTTCGGGTCAATGCTAATATCTGGTTTCTCTCACAAATTGTATGCTGTCACTCCATGAGAAACTCCTAGACTGGTCTATAATATTAATGCAACATAATTAAATGTCTACATCCTGCCTTGGTAATGTTTACATATGAAATATGTGCAAGTGGTACAGGCACATCTTATAAAACTGTTGAATAGAAAGAACTCAACCCCCTTCTCATGGTTACAGCTCTGGTGTTAGCAGGGAGCAACATGGAAATAAAGCAGGTTACCTGCTGCAGCCAATGCACCCCAATCCCTTGGGCTGGAGCACCATTCAAACATGACACAATCACAAGTGAAGTTTGTAAACTCTGCCTAGGCATAAACACCTCAGTAAAGACAGTTGGAGAAGGCTCTGGGAGTCTTTGGCTGTGTGTTCTCACGGTGGAGTAATGGATAAGGGCGACCCTGTACATTCAAGTGTGGGAAGCAACAGCATTTCTCGTAGCTGTACAATGTAAGCACTTTTTTAAACATATTAAGTGGTACATACTGTTTTCATAATTGCTGTTTGTGCAAGTGTTCAAAATACTCAACACTCCAAGAGTAAAATTGAGCAATGGGTCGGGCGTTCCAGCACAATGTTACCTTTGTGGGTGTAGTTTAGGCTATGGGTCTTGCCAGCTTGTGTTTAATGTAATTTAAAATGTTTGCTTACTCCGCAGAGTTGGTTGGACTTGAACATTCTGAGATTTGTGAGTATACATAGATGTCCTGCTGTTGTTTGAATTACTGTTTCAGAGTAAAAGTCCTACGTTGTATTTAAAATGTAATTCATGTAAAGATTACTTATAAGCATCACAGTTGTGCATTGTGTGAAGTACTTTGCAGTTGATTCTCCTGGTAGTACTGAGCGTGAAGCAGAATGTCATCAAAGATACATGATAAGCCCTGCAGGGATGCCATTTCCCTGCTTAGCACTGAACAGCTTCTGTAAAGATGGCTTAATAGATATCTTTATTGGACACCTTTACAGCTGTGAAACAGTGTGTACCTTTGGCACACAGTTTTCGTTCTCACCCTTCTATGGCTTTGGGTATCATTTCACACGTTTCTTGATGCACTTGTGCGTTCAGATTTACTCTTTGACATTTTAACTTCTCTATAATCTATTACATGCTTGCAACTTTTGGGCAGTGACAGACTTCAAATGTGGGGCCGGGGAGGGAAATTAGTGCTTGCTACTGAACATCATTTTAGTGCCACCTGTGGGAACTCTGTGCTTGACTTTAATATGGTGAAATAATGCATCATTATTAACCTTTTCTTTTCTGAAGGGAAAACCCTCCTTTTTTGCAATGGTTTAAAAAATCCATGTTGTGTATTTGAATATAAAAGTGACTTAACACAGTGTATGTGTGTATTGACTAGAAAGAAATCTCAAGATAATGTAAAGTGGCACCAATAAAATGAGGTTTTGGCTGTTTTGCATATTAAAGAGCATTTTGGGAATATAACAATGACCAACAAGCTTTATATCTGCCATATATGTCTGTGAGAGGGTATCTGGACTTTTAATAGAAATCCAAGGCATCTAAGACCTTTCCATCGAATTTTATTCAACGAAAGTACTTTCCATCGAAATGCATTTTCATTTAATAAAATTTGATGGAAATTCGATGGATTTTTTAAATTTAAAATTAGGCTTAGGGTATTGGGTAGGGCAAGGGTTAGATTTAGGGTTAGGGTAAGGGGTTGGGCAAGGGTTACAATTAAGGTAAGGAGTGGGGCAAGGGTTAGCGTTAGGGTAAGGGTTAGATTTAGGGTAAGGCGTAGGGCAAGGGTTAGATTTGGGTAAGGGGTAGGGCAAGGGTTAGATTTAGGGTTACGGTTAGTGTAAGGGGTAGGGCAAGGGCTAGAATTAGGGTAAGGGGGCCAAGGGTTAGGATTAAGGTTAGGGCAAGGGTTAGGGTAAGGGGTAGGGCAAGGGTTATATTTAGGGTTAGGGATAAGGCAAGGTTTAGGGTTAGGGCAAGGGTTAGGGTAGGGGGTAGGGAAAGGGTTAGATTTAGGGCAAGGGTTAGATTTAGAGTTAGGGAAAGGGTTAGGGCTAGGGTAAGGGGTAGGGCATGGGTGAGATTTCGGGTTAGGTTAAGGGGTAGGGCAAGGGTTAGAATTAGGGTTAGGGTAAGGGGTAGGGCAAGGGTTAGGCTTAGGCTTAGGGTTTGAGATTGGTTGGTGTTAGGGGGGTGTTTTGGGAGTTGGGGGTTGGGGCGGGAACCCCACAACAAAAATAAAATAAAAAAAATGCAAGGTTGCATGAAGCTGGCCAGTGCCAAAATCCTTTGAAGATTTCAGCACTGGACAACTCCATGTAATGTTTTAACGCTACAAAAAAATCCATCGAAATGCAATTTTTTTACATTTAAAAGTCCATATCCTTATAAACTTGTCAATTTATATATCTGATGGACTGGTTTCAATGGAAATGCACTTTTACATGTAAAAGATAGCATTTCGATGGAATGGCATTCGATGCATTTCCATCAATGGATTTCCATTTCAATGCATTTTCATCGATGGAAAGACCATAAACCCTGTGAGAGTTCTATGACTGAATCACTAAATACCTAAAGCACGCTGGGTTTCATACGCGTTTCCCTAACAATAACACTTTGTAAATATCAATCATATATACAACTTTGTCCGTAGAAGACTTCAGCTGCCAGAGTCAAATGATTACTAACTGCTAAAAATTACATTACTCCCAGTGTTGTGAATCAGCCAGACTCTGGGAAACAAAATTGGCTTTATATTTAAAAAATGACAACAAGTAAGTTGCAAATAAATGGCAATAAAATGATGCTCCTCTGACAGTATGCTGCCCTATGCCTGGGAATAGTCGGCCTTGTAAATATTTCTATGCTTGCCAGTAAAGTGAACTACCAAAGGGGCATTCAAGTGTACCCTCCTGATATGTGGCTCAATGCCCCCTATTAGCATAGTCACTGCCCTTGAGATTTTACCTACATATAGACTGCACTTTATATTTGAAAACTGGGAACCAAGTTTCCATTGGACATTATTATGTACAAGTTGTTCATTTTCAATGTTAGTGAGTGTGAGGCACATTTGCTGCGTAGGAAATGTCCTGTTGTTGGCAGTAATCTCCATAGAGCTCCAACATCTGCTGACTCCTCGAAAAACTTGATCTGGATGTCCTCGGTCTCGCAGAGACATGGTTTACGCCCAGTTCTGTCACAGGTTTTGACACTCTCTTCCCCGATGGCTACAAGATCCTCTCCGAACCCAGAACCAACCGTTCAGGAGGTGGAGTAGCCTTGATCTTCCCGCAGTGGATACCTGCTTCTGTCATTCCTATGCATGACTACTCTTCCTTTGAATGCCTGGTATGCAGGCTCTCTATCTCTCCTTGCCTCTCTCTTACTGTGGCCTCTATTTACAGGCCACCTGGCCAGGCCGCCTTCTTCCTCTCTGAGTGGGCTGACCTCTCCTCCTCTCTCCTTGCCTCTACCGCTCAACTTCTCCTCGGAGACCTCAACATCCACCTGGATGTTTCTAACCCCCCCCTCAGGGCTCTTTCGCAATCTCAGACACTTTCTCTCTCTTTCTATTTTACCCTCTTGCCCGACACCCTCTACCGGGCACACCCGGGATGTTCTCATCTCTTCAGACATCCCCCTCTTCAACCCTCCCAACACTCCTCTCTCTTGGACTGACCACTTTCTTCTCTACTCCCACCTGATGCTCTCTGTCCCCCAGGTGAAGCCGACCCCAGTGCTGCCACCCACCTTCTTGGTCATTCGGCCAATGAAGCGTGTGTCAGTGGAGGCTATAGCCACTACTTTCTCTCCTCCTCCTGTGCCTGCAGCTGACTCACACTCTAACACAGCCCTTTCCAACCTGCATCCCTCTATCTCTAATACTCTGGATGCCCTTGCCCCTGTCATGAGGATCTGTTTGAAGCCTTCATCGAAGTGCAACTCTTGGTATGACTCTGACCTCGCCACCCTTAAACGCAACTGTAGGGTGGCGGAGAAGAAGTGGAGGGCATCAGGCTCAGCCCCTGACAAACTGGCCTGCTGCCTGCTCCAAAGGCAATACAAACTCTCTGTCCTGTCCAAGAAGAGAGCTTGCATCCAAGACTGCGTCTCTGCAGCCTCTAACAACACAGCCGAACTGCAAGGAGCTGGCCAATCCTGATGCAGTCTCCACCTCTCCTGTCCCCTCTCAGGCCCTTTGCATGGCACTGGCTTCTCACTTCACCACTAAAACTGTGAACATCCTGTCCTCTCTCTCCTCTTTCCCCGCCTCTAACTCTCTTGACCACTCTCCGGCCCCCTCACCTCCTCCCTTCTCCTCTTTCCCTGTGTTCTCTCCTGACACTGTTTTTAGACAATTCGGATCTATGAAAGTCTCTTCCAAGCAGACGATCCCCTCCAGAACCATCAAGAACCACATCGACACCCTCGCTCCACCCTTGGCTGATTTCTGCAATCACTCTTTTGCCACTGGAACTTTCCCCTTCCCATGAAGCACTCCCTTGTGCGCCCTCTCCTTGAGAAGCCTTCTGCTGATCTTTCCTCTCTGGCAAACTATCGCCTGATCTCCATCCATCCTTTCCTAGGTAAACTCCTGGAAAAGCTGGCAATCTCCCAGTTTCTCTCCATTCCGAATCTGTTTGTTGTCTCCATGACCACCAGTCTGGCATTAGAGCAGCCAGAAGCACAGAAACAGCTCACCTGAACACTGTGAGGACTTGAGCTCTCTCATCTTGACTCTAGCCTTCCTTCTGTCCTCATCCTCCTTGATCTATCCTCTGCTTTTGACACGGTCAGCCATGCCATACTGATCAATTGTCTCTGTGACAACCTGGGCATCATGGATCAGGAACTAGCCTGGTTGACCTCCTTCCTCTCCTATCGACCCTCCCAGGTCCAATTGGGGTCCTTTCTCTCCACCACCTCTCTCTCCACATGTGGTGTTCCCCAGGTTTATGACCTATCACCCTGGCTCTTCAATCCTTACTTTGCACCTCTGGCCCACCTCATCTCTACCTTCTCTCCTAACTTTCAGTGTTATGCACCTCACCTTTAGGCTTCCCTCAGCCTCCTCGCCCCTCATGCTCATTCCTGACTGCCTATCCATGATTCAGGAATGGTGTGCCTCCAAGGATCTCTGCCTTAATTCAAGTAAGACTGAGTTCCTTCTAATTGGGACTCCTGCTCCCGCTTTCCCTCTTTCACTCTGGCTGCCCTCCTTGGGCCCTCTCCCTGCGCCTTCCTGCGAGGCAAAATGTCTTGGTGTCATCTTCAACTCCACCATCTCCTTCTCTCCTCACATCACGGACATCTCTAAGAAATCCCATTACCGGCTGCACCTCCTAAGAGGTATTCTTCCTTTTCTCACTTTCCCCCAGAAGCTCACTGTCTTCCAAGCCCTGGTTCTCTCTAGGCTTAACTACTACAACAGCCTCTTTCTTAATCTGCCTGCCTCTACCCATCACCCTTTGCAACTAATACAGAACAGACTGCAAGACTTGTCCTTGGCCTCAAGTCCAGGGATCGCATCTCTCCAGCCCTGAAATCACTCCACTGGCTCCTGGTGGCTGCACGGATCAAGTTCAAGACCCTCTGCATTGTCGACAATGCTTTCTGGGGCCAGGGAACACAGTACACCCAACTCTCTCTTCCTATGCATTTTCCTTCTCTAGCCCTCCACTCATCCACCTCCAACTCTCTGAGGGTCAGCTGCTTCTCCAAACAGAGATTGGGGGGTAGATATGTCTCCTCGGCCGGTGCCTCCTTCTGGTACAGCCTTCCTACCTCTCTCAAAGCAGGCCCACCTAAGGTTCAGGATGCAACTCAAGACCTTCGTTTTCACTTCTGCTTTCTCTGTCTCTCCCCTGCTGATATACCTGCCTGCTGCCCTAACTGGGTACCTGGCCACTCTCTGAACCTTTACGGGCACCAGGCTCCTTCATGACTAGTATCCCTGTGCACTGCCTCTGGGCCTATCACGCACTTAGGGACTGAATCTGCAACCAAACCATCCCCTGCTTCCTTGCACTTACTTTAGTCAGCCACCCTGGTGGCACTTACTTGAGCTTTGCCTATAAAACTCTCCATCCTCACTTCCCCTGGCACTTCTCCTCTCCTTTCCTCCTCACACTTGCACGATCTGAACAAGGCCTAGTAAGATTGTTTGTTTCGTCCTCCCTCTGTCTCCCCTTCCTTGTCTTGTCGCGCCTAGAAAGACTTGTGTACAGGCGCGTTATAAATGACATATCATATAACCTCCACATCATCACAATATAATCAACATAGCTCTGTAGTGTGTGGATGTTATCATTGAGGGGTCTTTGTCTACATAATGACATTCTATTGAAACCATCTAATGATTGGCCACACTTAGTGCAAAGCCTGCACTCGTTGCAGTTCCCTTTTTTGCAGGGATAATATTCCAGCGTATATGAAGTAATTTTTACCCAGTTGTAAGTTTAGGAGATGAAACAATTAACTCAGTCGCTACTGCCTGCAGAGGTTATCTGTCATTTATGGCTGGTTTCAAAAGTCGTATTGTCATTTCTTTTGGAATGCTACTAAAAAAGGGCAACTATCTGCAGAGTTTTCATGAGTTCTGACTTTTTGTCAAAGGGTCCTTTCTCCATGACATTATTGAAATCTCTGGTGTCAGATGGGCTGTCGTTTTGCAGGCTATGGGTTGCACAAAAGCTTCAACATATTTACAAATTCAGTCTAATAAGTGATCCATTGTGGGCACCTGGAGGGTAAATTACATTTTTGTGAATTTTTGGAAGAGCGAAAAAAACGTGTCTTGTACAATTCAGAAAGAGCTATTCCTTATTACTGATGACAGATGTTTCCAATGCTTTGTCTGTCACATCTTTGACCAATGTTCTTATTTTCAGGATGGAGTCCATTGCGAAGGTTCAGACAACTGGCCAACTGAACAATCACCCTCTCCATTATATACTGAATTCAACATTAGATTTGCTAACTAGTTTAATACATACTGTGCTTAGGCCTCCCTTCCCCTCTCACATGGTGTTCACACTTGGTTACCAAAGCCACTGCCCCCCAACTCCACTTCTGGCTTGTGTTTGCTCTGCAGTTACCAGTATCATTGATACGGTATGCAGAGTTGAGGTATGCAGCTTTTGGGGGCCTTAAATGGTTAAGGTCTAGCCCCAACCAACCACCAGATCATTGGCATCCCACTCACACTGGTGAAATCTTGATTAAGGAAGCCAGCATGTATATAATATGAATGATCTGCTTTTTCTTGGAAATGCCAAGTCTGCCTTGTGCCTTTCTCAGCTACCATTTGAGTGGATGCCGGATCAAAGAGTCTCTGCCAAACAAAGGTATGTTTTTCCCATGGCCCACCCATCATGCCCTCCCTGAGCTTATGCTCCATCTTGAGGGGGGTGGTGGGTGCCCAACAGTTCTGCTCCTCATCTGACTCTGATGATTTATATGAGGGGGGCCACAAGCCCCAAAAGGTGTTCCCTGGCCCAAAGCAGGGTCACAAGTAATTTGATACTTGAGGTTGCGTAAGCTGGTCAAATTTCACTATGGGTCCATGGACGTACCTGAGGCTTGGTCAGAGGAAAACTGCAGACATTATTGTAGCAACGATGTGGTCGCTGTGTGGCGCAGAATGAAACATGGCCCCATGGGACTGTGTGAGCATGATGTAAGGTGCTCCCATCTACACGCACAGCATTGTATTCTTTAGCTGCCTGGGAACCGGAGCACCAGTCACCTGAATGATGAGACAGCAGTTTTGTACTGCTATGTGTAAAGGAATTGTCCTCTAGAGGAGTTGCTTTGTGTTACTGGGTAGGTAAAGAGGAATTATACCAGGCTCAGATGGTCCTGTAAAGCCATGCTTCCAGGATGTACCAGTAGGAAGTTCATTGTTAATGTCACAGTCGAAATGTATCATACTGACTTTTCTGTATGAAGCTCATTGTGTAAAACTGTAAAAAGAAAATGGAGGTGTCTGTGCTCAGGCGTACATTTTGATATGGGTATGCTGATTTTTCAGCCTATATTTGTAGAGTTGTATGAAATAAACCTTATCTCTGTCATTGCTGTCTGCCTCTTAATTTAATTATTTGGTGATTTGTTGTGGGTTTCGACATCTGGTGTTGTGACTTGGGTTCTCATTGCCCAGTTGCGATGGTAACAGGAGTACCACACTGCATCCCTTCCAACCGCTCTGTGAACACTTGGATAGGAAAGATGCCTAACTGAAACCTACCTCTAAAACCTTTTTGCAGGAGAGCTGCCCATTGCCTTAAAGAAAGCAGTACACCCAGTGAGCCTGGGCACTCATGAGAGTGATGTGGATCGGGCCATCCTCTGCCACCCCCTTCTCAGTCATATCCAGAATCCTAGTGGTGGACCCACTGACCTCCAGCAGCTTGTCCAGCCAAGCCCACATAGATCTGTCCATGCACTTCCTAATCCCACAGCTGGAGACTGATGGTATGATAAGGGAGTCAATACCAGGGGTCACACAAACCTTGTGCTAAAGGACATGACAAAAGTACTCGGCATGAAACACATTCCTCTCAGGCCTGAGCAACATGACCT
Organism: Ambystoma mexicanum; assembly: GCF_040938575.1. Lineage (NCBI taxonomy): Eukaryota > Metazoa > Chordata > Amphibia > Caudata > Ambystomatidae > Ambystoma > Ambystoma mexicanum. Next base: position 1,231,057,219 of record NC_090927.1, read on the forward strand.
GAGAGGAATGGTCACATACAGCCATCTTCAATACTGTATAATACAATAGCATACATGATGGAAGCCATGCTGGTATCTATTTTGATGTCAATGGAAAAAACTCATGGAAACTCAGACAAGAACTCTGATCTCATTACACTGATTCTTACAGATCTTATAAAGGGTGCTTCTGGTGGTGCCACTGATGTAATAGAATCCCTTAGTCCAACGAGTGAAATCTAGAGGAAAATCGATACCGGGGTACTGCTCCCAAAATAGTGAAACATGCAAATCTACAAACAATCACCTATCTGGGTCCAACATTACCGTCAATTGCCCATCAAGAGAAAGGCATCCCAATATCGACTTCCTTATAAAATACGTAGAAGTCTTGATGCTTAGTTTCCACTAATGAGCTTTAGAAAACTAACAAGGTTCTGTACCCAGTCATTTTATTTGTATTGAGGGATCTAGATTAATCAAGCAACTCTGGTGTGAAAATTACATGTATTATTCCATTCCAGCGACAAAAGGCTAAATGGGGTGCCATAAAAGGAGTTTTACATTGTTGGTTACCATCAGATTGTCATGCTCATTAAACAGCCCGATCCAACTCGAATATGCTTGTAGCAGAAATACATGCTTCTGATTCAGAAATGAAAACAAAGTAGATATTAAAAATCATGCTATTGAATTGTGCCCGTAAATGTTCAGAGGGTGGCCAGGTAACCAGTTAGGGCAGCAGACAGGTATCTACGTATGTTTATATTCCCCCAAGAAAAGCTCACAATCTACTAATGAAATTTGAACAGGTTTTAGTTCCCATGTTACACACCCTATAAGGATTGGGTCATTTTAATGATGGGGGATTTTAATGCCCGGATATCAGAAGATTCCTTTTAAGACCCTCTGTTGATGTATTATGAATGAAGAGGTATTCCTTTAGCTTGAAAGCTGAATTTGAAAAGCAATTCATGAGGGAAATCATTTCAAGATGATTTACAAATTAAAATCTTACTATATGTTAATGGCAGACTTGAGGTTGATAACCCTGCAAATCCTACTTTCATACACAAATTTGCACGGCCATTAACTATTGACTACTGAGTGATATCTTTGAACGACAATCATTGTATTTCATTCTCAATAATGCAGGACACGTGCAGTGATCATGTCACTTTAATTTGCAAATTGAAATGTAATCTATCTGTTAGAAACAAGGTTCTGACTCTCCATTCTGACATTTCTCTATTGCAAGGTATTAGAATTCAGTGTTCTCCTTGTTCTATAATAACTCTGACCCCTGCCGTGAGAACCTCCTTTTATCATTGACAAGATCCCCCACAGTTAGCACTGTTTAAAAAAAGACTACATTTTACCAGAATAAAAAGATACAAACAGTGCAGATATTCCATGGTTCCATGAAAAGTCACAATCAATGAGAATGTCCCTAAACAAGTGAATGAGAACGTCCTATCTTGTGCTCAAGCCTGAAATATCTATAACCTTTTTTAGCTATGCCAATGCATAAAAGAACTATGAGAAAGAAACAAAAGAAAAAGATGCATTATTGGAAGGACATATGGGAGAATCATGTTAGAGTTGCCCATGATAACAACCGTTGACAATTGTGGTTGTGTATTGCTTATTTAACTGGCCTTACTTCTTCCATACAACCCAATCCGATCCCAAAAAAGGAGTGGGCTATTACTTAGGGAATCCCCATGCATCTCATGCTATTGAGATGTCCTTGATTTAAAGTATGATAGCGGGCAGGAAGGACGGTTCAGGGACCCTGTGTTCGTCTTGGAAGCAAATCAATGCAGCACAAAACAGGTTGGAATCCAGATCCTGTGCTTAGAAATCACTTGCTGGTATTAATCATGTTCTAAGAGAATAATTATAATTATAGATAGGGTTATAACTATTCCAACTCCTCTACAGGCTGAAAGCCATATACATGCAAGGGAATTCATCTGGTCGAGATGGACTGCTGCTAAACATAATTTGTCAAAACCCAAAGTTATGGAATAAGCTGTACTCTCTCAATTTATGTTAACATGTCAAATTCCCTACTCTTGGAATGGCAGTATATTGGGCCCAATATACGAAAAATAAATATTTATCCTCCGATTTCCCTGCTAGACAATTGTGGAAACATCTTTGCTAGACATATACTACATGAATTGTCAGCATGGCCAGAGGAGAGAAGGATCCTCCTAATTAAAGAACTGTTGTCTTAAGTTTGAAACAAAATGATTTACTTATTTTGTTGACTTCTCTACTGCCTTTGGCACAGTGGACAGGATCCAGCTTTTGCATAAGTTAACATAAATCGGGGATACCACACTGATAGTTAAATATTATTTTAGAGTTGCATAATAGTATTAGGGTGCAAATCTATTTGAATGCACAAGGACATCATCAAAGGAAATGTGTACATACAATGGACTCAGACACAGCTGTACCTTGCCCCCTCTTTTATTTTTATTATTTCTGGCTGGTCTTCTTAGCTCTTTAAAAGTAGCTAGAATTGTTCTCCCAAAATCAGCAAATGATCATGTTCAGCTATTGTTATTTGCAGGTGATAATTCGATATTAGATTGGGCACCTATATCCCTGCAGCATTCACTCAGAATCTTAAGCGATTATTGTAAAGACAATGTTCTGAAAATTAAATATACTAAAACGAAGATGCTTGTTTTCTTTCCATTCAATTGGTACCTGGACGCAGCACATCTAGAGCAGGTAAATGAATACAAATAGCTAGAAGTCACTTTTCAACAAAATAAGACATAGGGCAGCATATTGAGTCTGTAACAAAAAAAGTGAATTTGACAATCAATGCACTTAAGCCTTCGTAGCTATCCAAAGTGGGTGCGATACAAAGTTGTTAGAAATGTTTATGAAGCAGATATACCCTCACGAGTATTATGTGACATAGAATGCTTCCGAATTGAAGTCACATTTACAAATGGAGAAGATTGAATCAACTGCCTGGAAACGTTACTGATTATTAGTAAATATTCATGTATCAACATTTAAGATTAGAAATGGGCATGACATGAATAATTGTTATGGTAACAGAGGGGATTTTAAGGCTCAGACACAGGCTATCTTCATCTTCACCGTGTGCTCTTAGGCACTTTATCCGGCAGGAGCCATTTATTAATGATTAGCATTAAGATCAGAATAAAGAGACACTTCAGTAGATATTAAACTGGTTAAAGGGCACAGCCTTTAGACTACCATCACTGGAAGTGAGTAATAATTATAAAGAGAAAACTAAATTGGTTTGTAATGAAATAGACGACTGGTCAAACTAGTCTTACTGCTTGGGTTGTACAATTTAGAGGGTGTCTGCAGGTCATCAATCCCTCAAATAATCTAGCAATATTTAGGTGAAATGACTAATCAAAGGATCCTGAGGTTTTATCTGCATTTCAAAATGAGCTCATTAAACATCAGGGCAGTTGTTGGAACATGGGCAAAGTTGCCCTACCATGAAAGTTTCTGCCAACTGTGTATGGCCTGCGGTACAGGATCTTATCCATGTATGGTTTATTAGCCCTATGCTATCTCCCATTCGCTGTTGTTTGTCAAGACCAATTTTTGTAATATACAGAGTAGTAAAATTCAGGATGCAATGACTCTTTTATATGATGCTCCTGGCATGTTTATCTGTAACAAAGTATATACATTCTTTGTAATCTTTTGATAGTGTAATGCATGGGATGTAAAAAAAAAGAATAACTTAGTATTTATCTGTATTATCATTTACTCTACTATTGTCTGGCTATGACACAGCCGTTTTACCATATTAAGTAAATATGAATATAAAGTATATGTTAAGGGAATTAACTATCTTTTCTTGCATGATGTGTCTGTGCCTGTCAGGTCAATCTCTGGGGATAGGGGAATGGTACTGACAACCCCTGAAGAAGAAACATCTGGGGAATATAAAACGTACCCACTAAAGCAAGGGGAATCCACTGAGAAAACATGACAACAATCAAAATGAATGTATGTGCCTTTTCTTGCCAAGGACTTAACAGTAATGACACATGATTGGAGAAAAAGGCCACACATGTGGCAATATAGAGATAGAAGGGTTGACGAAGTGGGGGAAGTGGACCTGCATATGACATACCACTCACACACAATGATATTGGCAGAGACGTGGACCCAGCCATCAGGGCCCACCCTAGCTAATTCCAATCAACCACAGTATAAAAGGAGGGACGACAAACCTCATAGTGGGGGCACTGAGCTGGGACATAGGACAACCTTCTAGAGGTTTCTTGAGGTTTGAGCACAGTGTGGACAGTGCAGAGCGAGGTGAATAGAGAGAGAGATTGCAACTGAAGCCTAGCCAGGAAGATGCTGCAGTGCGGCCTTCCTATTTAGGCCAAACTAAGGGCCATTTGCAGAAAGTGGAAATGCTAGACCAGTGGAGCCATAGCTGGAGGGAGACTATGACTAAGGTACAAAACTGATGGAGAAACATTTGTCCAAGGTTCAGAGACTGGTGGCCAGAAACCCTGCTAAATACTGGGAGAAGGACTACAGGACATAGAAAAAGAAAGCTATCTGGAAGCTATAGTCCAGAAACTATAGAATGATCATGAAGTTCTTGCTAAATCAGGATAGTGAGAGTTGATCTAGAGGTAGAGATCATATCAATTCTATACAGAAGCACCCATGTCAGTAAACGGCTAATACCTACACATGATAGACCAGTGATCACCAAAGAGGCAGAGCCTGGAAGGGCTTTCCTATTGCCTTCATGGATTCTTTTGTCGCATCCTTTGAGATAAAGGCAACTTTCAGGAGGGTGACGCCTCGTCTTTTGTGATAAAGACACCATCATCTAGACGTCATCATCAGCCGACAAGCCTAGACCACAGATACTATCTGGGCTGCAACCTAGTCAGGCCAGAACCTCAAGACATTTTGGAAAGATGTGTAGAGGGGTACGACACTCCCTGTGTTTGTGATTTGGCAGATCATCATCCTGGGCTTTTGGTTGGAAGCCTTATTGGGTTTTATAGACCAGGGATGGACATTTCCTCCAGTCCTTAACATTAGCATACCCTCACAGATGTTGTGTTTATCCCAGGAACTGGTACAGTTGTGCTTAGAAATTTTCCCTCTTGAGTTGCTCAGATACAGTAGGCCGTCGGTCAATCCTTACTTAAATTGAACAGGACTTCACACAAATTGAAAACCCTCCATCCCAGGAGGAACATTATAGACTGTGAAACCAGGGGTGAGGGATTCCTTTGTACTCCATTGGGATCTAGAAAACTGCGCTGAAGTCCAACAGCAGAAAGGCTTCTTTTATGTTGGGTCATCCTTTGTTTTATATTTCTGTTTGAACTCCTAATCCTCCATTGCCAAATGGGTCATTTGAAATTGTATTATCCTTTAGTCTACCATGCTGTTGCTAAAAATATCTGTTTTGCGAAACACGTCAATTCTAATGAGTGTTTTCTCTTCCACCCTACTCGTGACACCAGACTCTCAAAGCAAGTACATCATTAAGTAAAAAGATTTCAGGTATGCAAGAGGTACACGGATTTTGCTGTATCTGTATTGTTAAGTATTCATTAACCTTTTTGTAACAGCTCCGCACAATAAAAAGGAGGCTTATCTGTACCTACGCAGGTTAAAACTGTCAGATAGTTCAGTGAGTTAAGTTCTTGCTGGTAAGATCTGCACTCAAACCGACGATCAAAGGTTCAAATCCCAGTATTGCTGACTCTGTCCTTCTTCCTTCTGAGGTTCATAAATTGAGAACCATTATATGAGGTTGTAGTAACACCTGATTACTGTGCTAGAAAACAGCGAAAACGGTGGTAGCAAGCACACGTTATTGAAATATTGATGGCTTTACATGCATAAACAATTAATATGCTGGACATCATTAAAATTCGAAAAGTATAATTTAAAAATGGCGGATTTAGTGAAATGTTGTACAACATCATTGCAGGGAAATAAGGCCTGCTATGAAGAACCTGTTTGTCGAGTTCAAATGCTGTACTTTTATATTGATCAAAATAAAGGCCAGCATTTTTCTCTATTTTGATATGTATTTATCACAAACAATAAATCACTATGCACAGCCAGCTGTGTGTTATTTTTATAAACTGATTTTTTTTTTAATGTGGTTAGTACCATGTTGTTTGAAACAAATGCCTTCGGCATAACATATTTTGTGAATGTAAATCCAGTCATCATGTGCTCTGTGGCTGAAAACTGGCATTTAATGCTATTGCGCAATATAAAAGCCATGCATAGAAAATGAAGAGTCCTTCATTTCTGGATTTCAAACATGGGTTTACTCAGAACTGAGGTGTTTCCTTTCTAGCAGAATCTGACTTTGAAATTAAATAAATCCTAATTATTTCAATAAACACAATATAGTTGAGACACCAAAAGGCTGTGTGTAAAACTGCCTCCTGCATAATATATTGATGAGGTGAATAAGACACCTTCTATATCAATTATTTCAATTGCTCTGTGATAGTATCTCTGTTGCTTTAAATTCATATGCCTAGATGGTCATTTTATTTAAACATCCTGGATGAATTGTTTGCAAAAAATGTAAACCAAAATGATTGGCATTTTTTTGCGGTTCCCCACTTACGTCAACCTGAAATGTATGTGATTTAAGGGTTTGACCAGATTAGTTCACCCAGCTCTACCATGCACACAAATGGACTTACACTAACACAGAACAATCTCTGTCTGGAACAGGAAAGTTCATTCAAATGTGTAGTCGACCAAAAGAGACCAAAGTAACATCCAACAAATCACCCAAAGCAAAACCAATTGCGTTGAACTTTCAGGAATCACTATGGAAGATTCAACTTGTAATTTGGCACATTCCAGAAAAAATACCTGTGTTTTGGTAGAATGCAATAGAGATGCATTAGAGATTCCATAATAATAAACCGCTGTTGCAAATCAAAATAATGACCACAAAAACATGTGTATAGTCTGCACAGGAACATCATTTCGTGGACCACCTGTAATATTAGTGACCTTACACATATTCATATGTGTCTGCTGCTCCCTCAGTTACTGATGCCACATCCTTAGTTGAAGCCCACCTACTTTCTGCCAGGACTGAACATCCAACCATTGTGCAGCCCAGCCTCTCAATTTCCTGATTGAAGCGCTACCACATACCAGATCTCTTGCCAACATGGCCTACACTATAAATGACTTCACCATGACCAATGAACCTCAGTGCCTTTCCTTCACCAAACAGGGTTTGATCATCCCATACTGACATCAGAAGACCAGACATTTCCAGCCGTAGCCCTTCATCAGAACCTTTACCAATATTGAGTGATGTTCACTTTGCTCTCTGTATTCAGTAGTCGAATCCTTGGAAAATGGAGTGACACTGGGCCTTGATGTTGTGGCCAACTTCAAACTTTGGAGACCTAACAGACCAGTGACTACATGTTTCAATGTCCTAGAGAGGTGTTGGCATAAATTAAATTCCCCTACTGTTCATACTTTCAACCTCATTCATAATGGCAGATACAAAATTGCCATTCACAGAAAAAATATGTACTTTCACATAATAACATTGATGAAACCTACAAATCATCCAAAATACCCTTTTGGATATTTTATGAGTAGACATTCTCATTCAGAAGAAACAATATTACTAGCCCACAAACCTAGAAACAACCTGATGCAGTTCTTCAAACCGTAGGTTGAAGACCTTTCTTCTAGCAGTGCTTTGCACAGACATGCTCTCCTTCCTGATCTGCCACACTGTCAGGGCTACATTTTCAATGCTTAACCCTGATACTGCATGTGAAGTTGCCAAAGTCTTAGAATCCTTCATGGCTTGTTCAACAACCACCCATGCATGCAAAGACATGATTGTCAAAACAGGGACCACTCAGAACTTCTCTCATCAATGCCTCAACGATCCAAGTAGTTGTATCTGCTTAACAGAAGCCCTTAATCATTGCAACAATCCTCAAACAACCTACAGAGACCCCATCAATTCTAGTAAATGTTCTCCCCATATATAGTATCCCTTGTGCTGCAAAGGCCCTCAAAACAACAGCCATTAGGCAACTTGTAGATCACATCTAGAAACACAACTTCCTAAACAACTACCAGCCAAGTTTCTGGCCACAGTAGGTACAAAAAATGCCCACTTTGGTGACCAAGGTGTTTCCAAGATGGGGAGTGTGTGAGGAGATAAGGTCGGATAATGGCCAGCACTTTGCCAACAACCTTTTTGATGAGATTATGCACCTCTTGGCGATAAAGCAAAAGCTTTGCACAGTGTACCGGCCACAAGCAAACAGGATTGTTGAACGGCTGAATGGCTTACTAAAAGAACAGTTGGTGAAACGAATCTCTTCTCTGTGCCAAAATTGGCTTTCTTGCCTCCCCTTGCTCTTTTCGCTCTTCGTAATTCCCCCAGTAGCGATCACCACTAGACTCTGCAAATAATTGTAACTGGTAGGAGGATGTATGCACCTCTACCACCTACAAGTTAATTTTTGGATGCTAACCCTAGCTCAAAGATTCCTCTGTGAAGAAATGAAACAGTACTTGACAGAAATGACAAATCTGCTTCACTGCATCTCCCGCCAGGTTCAGCGACCTACAAGTTGGCCCAACCAACATTGAACAGTGTACAAATCAGGGGGAGGACTTTCCGCAAGCACAGCCCCTTTTTCCTGGTGACAAAATTTTAATATGAAAAACAGTGAGAAAGTGGAAGGAGCTCAGGTTTTGTGCCCCCTTATAAGTGATCTACGCAACCCCGATGGAGGTAAAAATCAAAGAAAGAAGGGCAATGATACATCTCTCCGACATCCGCAAAGATGACAGCCACACAGGGGGAAGACAAAGCGTCACTTAATGGGAAGTATACATCAACTAACATTGACATTATGTACTGCAGTAAGATTTTACAAAAGGCCAGTAATCGAAAGAGAAGATGGGCAAGAGAACACTAAGGGAATGGGGTAGGAGAAAAAATGAATCAAACATAATAGGAATTGGATTGTTCTGTGTTTCTGTTTTCTGTCTTTTTCTCCTCTTTTGGTTCTTAATACATTGGGGTAATATGAGCACTCCTGCTGATGGTAAAATGGATTCACATTTTAGACGAAGTATATCTAGTATTACAGAATTTCACAATGCTGTTGGGAGGAGGGGAACTAGCATCTGAAAACATCTGGTCAAAGGAGATGAAGAGGGTGGGGTGAGGAAGCACCAATGGCACATACTATGTGTGCTCACTCATCCCACATCTCGCAGGGACACCGAAACAATTTCTGCCACAGGAAGTGACAGTAGGGGAAAGAGGATGTCTGATACATATATCTTTGTGCAAAACAAGGGCGATGTTCCTGGGGCACATAGTAGTAATAACGTTGATGAATGAGGGGGAGGAGGTGTATCAAGATATTTATATGCAACTAGAAAGCATGGCCCTGGAGAAAACTATGCAAAAAACTAGGGCGGTCCTGGGAGTCTCTCTGCCAGACATTAGTCCTGGTTGTGAGAGCCTTACCCAGATTCTTTAGCTCACTATCTTTCACAGAGGAGAAATATCCCAAACATATGAGTCTTTGTCCTGCCCAGGAGCAGTCCAGCACCGAAATGCTAGGCAATTCTCGTCTGAACAAGAGTACCACCAGCAACCCCAGACACGTGTTTCAGTCTCGTTGGACCTCATCAGTAGGGTGGAGCCGTGCCTCTCTAAGAATAGTGAGCAAGGGGTCCACGTCTGGATTCCCCTAGTAACTTAGGGTGAGAATCAAAGTTACTTAAACATGCAAAAAACAAGGGAGAAAACTACCAAGCAAATGATACTAGAATATAACACAGAGGGAGCACAGATGGGAAAACAGGTGGTCACTGCCCACAAGAGAATATTCTGTAACAATTCGGCAGGATACAACATAAGCTGATGCCACACCAGACCCTTCATTTGAATAAAGGATTTGGTGTATCACAATGGAAAACTAGAAAGCGGGATAGTACAGTGCCATGCAAAAGGGCTGATGGGGTTTGAAGAGAAGGTGTTGAAGAAAATAGATGCGGGATGCAGGAGAATATGGGATGATAATATACACGCCTTAACATGGATAGATGAAAAGCATTGCCCAGTGTACATAAAATTGCTCACACAGTACTTTTTGTGTTTCAGAGCAAATGGGACAGTGGTGCTGGGGATGAACCACGGCTGCAAAAGGACGATGAGCATTTGCGACGTTGAGAAAGGGACAGCGGCAGTGATGGATGTGTGGAGGGCCACCAGATTGGGAGGGTGAATGCACACTGGAGACCATCCACAGCCCTATCTTGGTAGTGTCCTGTGCAGATTTGATGCCACTCAATGAGCTATTGAACCAGAAATGGAGAGGGCCAGCAGAGACACAAGGAGAGCAACCAAAGATAACAAGGAGGAAGAGATTGAGTAACTATTTATAGACAGAATGCACCCAGAGCTCAGAGGCTATTCTGCTGCATTTTAAATTGTTCTGTAAAGCATCCATGTTTTTCACCTCTTTCCTGCTTCCAGGGGTGCAAACAGCAGCTAACATGAAATGGATTCAAATCACGCGTTACGAGCTGCTTCAATTGGATAATGCAACGGAAAAAGGATTGAATGCGGTGCAAGAAGAGCTCCAAGCATCGCGTTGATGATCCTCCAGAACTAACACATGCAGTAATTGACAAAGTGGGATAAACATGGCAAAATTATAGAAATGCAGTGAATAACGAGGTACAGGCAAAGACTGATTGCAAATAACCTCTAAGATCTCTCAACATGGGCCACTTCAACCTCTGAATCGATCCAACTAATAAAAATTGCGCAATGATCAGCCTATTACAAGTCTATGGCCAGCCTATTACACGTCTATGGCCCTCATTCCGAGTATGGCAGTAGTTCGGTGGAATTACTGCTGAACTACTGAAAAACTGAATTACTGTTACTGCCATTTGGTCCATGGGTTTACCACACGATTACAAGTGGCAGTAGGCAGTGTAAAACCCAATTCTTTTGAGTCGACAGGACTCCATTGGCCAAATCGGCAGAATTACCAGTGGCAGAACTACCGCCGGTGGTAATTCTGCTGATTTTGCAATTTTTCTTGGTGTTAAGTGAGTTACCTCCAGCATTTTCCTCAAGGTAAATCCTCCACTGTAAACCTGAACTCGGATTTGGCAGAACGTGAAAAGTGGTGGCTATTCCATTACCACCACTTTCTTCCTGCTCTGCTGTTAGGAAAGATTTCGTAATTGTAGGTAATTTTCCTTCCATGTGGCAACCCCTAAACTTTTTGCTGTTGTTTTTCACCTTGTTCTTGACTTTGCCAGAGAAGTGCAGCCTTCTGCTGCACTCCTCTGGGCTTTTGCTCCTTTTCTTATGGGGAAACTGACATGCCCTTAAGACAGTCAGTACCGGGGAACGCTGTTTCCCGTAGTTTCTTTTATCGTGTTGCGGCTTTCGCGCAACATGACACAAGAGGGCACTGTAAGCTAAGTCACAGCTCTCTTGGGTCTCTAGCCTTCTACAGGCCCTAGATACTCTTTTAGGATGGTATTTGATCGGTGCAAGTCATTCAGGGACTCGAATGGTGGCAGCGATCGTTTTGTTTATTTTGAGCTCCTTTTGGCGTTCTGAGCACGTTTTTCGCACTGAACCCAAAATGGTGGCCTGGCTCCCAAAATGGCCAGACCACGAGGCTCCTTTGTCTTGTCCACTGACCGTCTTGCTCCCTTCACCTTCCCCAGGTCGAGCGACCCGGGGCCTTCCTTATTTGGGCATGTACTTTCCCGCGAAACGTGGTTGCTTTCGCGGGCTTCTACATGTCGTTTGTGTGCCTCCAGGGTGTGGGCTGGGATGTCTGGTCCCAATACACATCCTGGGTGCCAGAGAGTCTAGGGTAGTGTGAATGCCTGGGACCACCGTGGTCCGTGATTGGTCCACGTATGGTATGTGTGTTGATGAGCGGATCTCCCATTGGCTCCCCTCCGTTTTGGCGCGAAGGGAACCGTGGATAAGAGGGGGCTGGAAACACCACTACCATGTCGATCTCCTGAGTTCTCACGAACGAAGGAATACAGGAGCCAAGTATCCTGCAACCAAGAGGCTGGACCGAGGAATCGCTGGTGACCCGCTGAAGGAATCCTCCTTTGCACTGCTGTCGTCCTGTGAAACCCTTTCCTCCTTTGATCGAACCAGAAGGCCTGTACTGGTGCTTCGACCTTTGGAATAGCAGGAACAGCTATTCCCGGCGACTTCATCATCTCCTGCCAAGTAAGCCTTCGGAAGTGTCTCTGGGCCATCCAGTTGACTGACCAGCTTACAAGGGAGTCCTGCTCTGTAACCGCCGCCAGGTTGTGTTGTATTTCGAGTCCTGGTCACTCTCCCACGCTTCGTACACTTGGCGTTCCCAAGTCTGAAGGGAGGAGTGTACATTTGGCTCGGATACACACGGCCGCTCCGTTGTCCTGCTGCGGCAACAAACTGTGCTGGTTTCGTCGATTGGGACGTCTTTTTGCTCTACACGACTACGAGGCGTTCCCTGCTCTTCTGAACCTGCCAGCTGCTGAAACTAACGTGGAGAAGCCTGGGTCTGCTTGCTTCGGGGACCGGTGAGTAGTTTAGCTAGGATCTGGTCGCCCTCCTGCAGTAGCCCATTGCTTTTCCCCGCTGTGTAAAAACAGCACCCTTTTGTCCGTACTCGCGCTCTGCTTCTGCTCGCTGTGGAGGCTGCGCTTGAGTTGCGGAACCTGTTCTCCTTCTGCTGGGCACTAACCCGAACTGCCTGACTTCCTCCGAAGAGCTTCCCCTTTTGCCCGTTGGCACCGGCGTGGCAGGTACTTTGAGCACAAGGCTCCACTCTTCGCAGGGCTCGGACTTCCATCTAGTTAGGTGCCTCTGAAGGCGAACTGAGTCTAAAGCGTTATCGCACTGCCTGTTTTCCTTCCCTTGCAGGTGGACTACACATTTCGTGCTTATAACGCTAGCGACTGTTGTATTTGTATATATATTGTGTTGATATGGTATGTGTTGGTTTAATATTGTGATATTGTGATTTTCTCGCTACGGTCATTATTTTAAAGGCCTTAAAATAAATGTATATATATTTTTGATATAACAACTGTTTGGAGTAGTTTGTAAGCGCTCTTGCTTTGTGTGCTCATTGCGGGCTTTCAGTCACCCTCACCCCTCTTGAGACCTAGTCTTGACCGCCGCGATCGCTACCTTGATTGGTCTGGCTCGTCCAGAGGTTACCCTGTTCCAAGTAATTAGGTTGGCCTTCTGAACTTCTGCGCCACCAGGACAGAGTTCAGAAATCCGTCTTAACAAATTGGTGTACAGCGGTGGGATACGACTGAAGGTATCCAGTGTTGCGCTCGAACTAAGGCATTTCAGGTTATTCCAACCAGTACACGTAGTGAATTGTTGTAGTATAACTTTAAAAAGGCCATAGTCCTATCAAACAGTATGGAAACAAATACCTTGTTAACTTTAAATGCTTCCAAATCAGAAACATTGAAGAAGATGTGTGCGGAGAGAGGTGTTTCCTCTCAAGGCACGAAATTGGAAATGATCCAAAGAATCGTGGCGTGGCAAGAAGCGCAGCTTGACGCTATAACTTCTGAGGACAGTGCGGAAGGTGGTGGGGCTGCTCTCACTGGTAGAACCGACGGTTCTGCCGCCGCACTGATCCATCGCGACCACGAGGACAGGGAGGACGAGATGTCTAATGTTTCCTCTGCCAGTGCTGATGGGGAGGCTATGCTTGAATTCAAGAAGCAAGAGCTGCGGTTTAGGCAGCAGGAGCTTGAATTCAGCATAGCCAAACTAAAAATCGAACAGGCAGAAAAACAAAAAGACAGGGATCACCAGTTGGAACTGGCCAAGCTTCAGGTTGCAAATGGGTCCAAGGGTCCTGGACATGGGTCTGGGGCTTCCTCTCATCCACGGTTTCCAAAAGATCTGCTCAGTGTGTATGAGGAAAGGAATGACATTATGGACTGGCTGAATGCGTTTGAGTATGCATGCGAGGTTCAAGAAGTTGACAATGCTGATAAGATTGCGTGGTTGCTCAGTAGACTGCCCCATTCTGGCTGTAGTGCCATTATGGAAATGTCGAAGGCTGAGCGAGCTGATTTCGCAATGTTAAAGCAAACTCTCATTTTAAAGTTTGGGAAGACTCCGGCCCAATATTTAAAGCGTTTTCGAGAGTATAAGAAAAAGGAAGGTGGTACTTGGGTATCTTATGTCGCTGAATCCTTGAAAAACTTAACTGGCTGGGTCGAAGGTTATAAGGTTTCTACCTTCGAAGGCATGATAAATCTTGTCATGCTGGAACACATTTTTGCTTCTTCTTCCCCGGAGCTTAAGCAGCATTTGGCCGATTCGAAGGAGATAGATCCTAAGAAGCTGGCCATTGCAGCAGACTTATGGGTGTCACATCGAGTGTCCCATAAGGACAAAACTCATCCTGGTAAGCAGGAGGAAGGGAAAAAGTCCAAAGATATGGAGGGTGGGGAATCTGCTAAATCTTCTTCCCATAAGGGCCACAAAAAGAAAAACAAGGGTAAGACACAAGAGAACTCACAGGGTAGTGGAGGTCAGCCTCCGAAACAGAACTCTGGTTACAATAAGCCTCCCTACGTAAACAGACCCACTGGGGCTTGTTTTTCTTGTGGAGCAACTGACCATGTGAAGGGGGATCCCCGGTGTAAGGTTAGACCTTTGGGGGTCCACTCCGCTAATCTGGCCTTCTCCTCCTACGAGGAAGAAGAGATTACAGGAGCATCCTTCTCCTCAGACTCATTTCCCAGCGGAATAGAGGCTGAGGTAGTTTTAGTGTCCCTGGGTTCCTGGGAGCCTAAAGTCGCAGAGGCTTATGCTAGGATTCCGGATAATACCAAGCACTACTTTAAAGACAGTGTGCTGATCAATGGAGTGGATACTCCAGCTCTTAGGGATAGTGGGTGCAGCCGCACTGTAGTGGATTCTACCTTGGTAGACTCAGAGGAAGTTGCCAGAGCTACTCTGATGCCCACTAAGTTGGCTGACGGCCCCCTCCGTATGTTTCCCGTAATACCTGTAAATCTTACTTTAAATGGTACAGCAGTCAGGATTCCAGTGAGCATTCAGAGAAACGTCCCGGGAAAGGTCTTGTTGGGTAATGATCTCAGAGCTTTAGGGCTCGTAGGAGACACTGCCGAAAGACCCTACACACGGTCTCAAGCACGGGCAGCATTGGCCAAGTCCAATACGCCGCCCCAGCCGAAGGGGAAACCCAAGGCGAAAGGAGTCTACAAGTCAAAACGAGGGAAAGAGAATATTCCCCCGAGCTCGCCTACCACTGCGGTGGAGGAAGTTGGTCAATCGCCCGGGCCTGACGAGGAGGTGGCGATGCCTGAAGTATTCGACCCCAACGATCATCCTGAACTAAAAGACTTGTTAGTTGAAGGAGGTCCTGATAGGGACGAATTCAGTAAAGGCCAACGTGAGTGCCCATCTCTGAAAGGCCTAAGGAGACAGGCCTGCTCCCAGCTTGAGGGTGAACCTCCTGGGAAGCATAGGATTTATTGGGAAGGTGGACTCCTGTATAGTGAGCCCACAGAGTCTACAGAAGGAGACCATAGGAGGTTGGTGGTTCCCCTTGCTGTTAGGCCCTTCCTCCTGCAGTTGGCGCATGAAGTTCCCCTTGCTGGTCACCTTGGTATGAAGAGGACCAAGCAAAGGTTATCCATGCACTTCTACTGGCCCAAGATGGGGGTGCAAGTAGAAAGTCACTGCAGGAGTTGTGCCTCCTGCCAGTTGTCTGGTAAGGTTGGCGCGACAATCCAAGCTCCGTTGGTACCGCTCCCAGTTGTGGGGGTACCATTTGAAAGGGTAGGGATCGACATCCTTGGTCCCCTTGACCCGCAAACATCCTCGGGCAATAGGTTTATCCTGGTGCTGGTCGACCATGCCACCAGGTATCCTGAGGCCATCCCATTGAAAACTGTAACTGCCAAGTCAGTTGCAAAAACTTTACTCGGCATATTTACTAGGGTTGGCTTCCTTAAAGAAGTTGTGTCAGATCGTGGCAGCAACTTTATGTCGAAGTATATGCAGGCTATGTGGAAAGAATGTGGGGTCACCTACAAGTTCTCTTCTGCATACCACCCCCAGACCAATGGTCTGGTGGAACGTTTCAACAGAACGTTAAAGAGCATGATTGGGGCTCTGGAGGAGCCTCAGAGAAGAAAATGGGATCTTCTTTTACCATGCTTACTGTTTGCCTACCTACCGAGAGGTACCACAGGAGGGTGTTGGCTTCAGCCCCTTCGAACTTCTGTTCGGTCATCCCGTACGGGGACCCTTAGCCATCGTCAAAGAGGGATGGGAGATGCCCACTCCCCCTGTTACTACCAACGTAGTTGATTATGTGCTAGGGCTCAGAAAACGGATGGTACTTCTGATGGGCTTGGCTAGTGATAAATTGAAGGCAGGGCAAGCGCTGGTGAAACATTGGTACGACCAGAAAGCTTCCCTCATCAACTTTACACCTGGTCAGCAAGTCCTCATCATGAATCCAATAAGGCCTCGCGCTTTACAGGACAAATGGTCAGGCCCTTACACAGTGGTGGAGCCCCTGGGTGAGGTTAACTATTTAGTGGACCTTGGAAGGCCTGGACAGGCTCCAAAAGTGTTTCACGTGAATAGGCTGAAGGCTTTCGTCCCAAGAGTCGAAATCGCAGCACTGCTACTGGCTTCAAACGTTGAGGAAGAGGAGTCTGAACCTCTCCCCGACCTGTGTCAAAGCGGTCCGTCAGATAGCTCCTTTGAGGGTGTCCGAGTGGCCCCTCACCTGACTTCTGATCAGCAGGCTGAGGTGAAAAGTTTGCTTAGGCAGTTTTCCCCCCTGTTTTCACAGTCGCCTGGTTTGACACCTTGGTGCAAACATAACATTGACACAGGAGACAGTGTACCTACCAAAAGTAGGGGATACAGGATGTCAGACAAAGTACGGTCTTATATTAAGACCGAGGTCAACAAAATGTTAGACCTTGGGGTGATTGAACCCTCTAGTAGTCCTTGGTCCAGACCTGTGGTGTTGGTTCCAAAGGCAGGCACTTCTGAATTGAGGTTCTGCGTGGATTACAGGGCTCTGAATGCTGTCACCAAGACAGACGCACACCCCTTGCCTCGAACAGATGAGCTGGTGGATACTTTGGGTGCCTCCAAGTACCTCAGCACGTTTGACCTCACTGCTGGCTATTGGCAAATAGCTTTAGCAGAGCATGCCAAGGAGAAGACAGCATTTTCTACTCCAGGCGGCCTTTACCAATTCCGGGTAATGCCGTTCGGGTTGAAGAATGCACCTGCCACTTTCCAGAGGCTTGTGAATCATGTGTTGAATGGGTTGGACGAATTCTGTCTTGCATATCTGGACGATATAGCAGTTTTCAGTGCCACCTGGGAAGACCATGTGAAACACCTCGGGATTGTGCTCCAGGCTCTTCAGAAAGCACACTTGACCATAAAGGCTAGTAAATGCCAGATTGGACAAGGCTCAGTGGTTTACCTTGGACATGAAGTAGGTGGAGGGAGGATACAGCCTCTACCCAGTAAAGTACAAGCAGTACAAGACTGGCCTACCCCCACTACGCAAACCCAAGTGAGAGCCTTCTTAGGACTCACAGGGTATTACCGCAATTTTGTGGCAGACTATGGCACCATAGCTGCCCCTCTGACTGCCCTCACAACTCCGAAGAAACCCAAGAAGGTAACTTGGACCGACGAGTGTGAGAAGGCCTTCAATGGCTTGAAAGACTCCTTGTGCCAGGCCCCTGTCCTCAGGGCCCCTGATTATCAAAGACCTTTTATCGTGCAGACGGATGCCTCTGACACTGGGATAGGAGCTGTACTATCACAAGTAGATGAGAAGGGTAAGGAACACCCTATCGGTTTTATTAGTTGCCAGCTTAAGGACAGAGAGCTCAGGTGGTCCACGGTAGAGAAAGAATGTTTCTCTGTTGTGTGGGCCCTAAGGAAGCTGAGGCCCTACCTCTATGGGACCCACTTCACTGTGCAGACTGACCATAAGCCGTTAAAGTGGCTAATGAACATGAAGGGGGAGAATCCAAAGTTGCTTAGGTGGTCCATAAGTCTACAAGGCTTCGACTTCACTATTGAGCATAGGCCAGGTGTCCAACATAGCAATGCTGATGGGTTGTCCAGAATGTTTAACCGACCTGAACAAGAGACTCATCCAGGGGTGGATTAGTTCCCCCTGTCCATAGTCTGGGAGGGGCGAGTGTTAGGAAAGATTTCGTAATTGTAGGTAATTTTCCTTCCATGTGGCAACCCCTAAACTTTTTGCTGTTGTTTTTCACCTTGTTCTTGACTTTGCCAGAGAAGTGCAGCCTTCTGCTGCACTCCTCTGGGCTTTCGCTCCTTTTCTTATGGGGAAACTGACATGCCCTTAAGACAGTCAGTACCGGGGAACGCTGTTTCCCGTAGTTTCTTTTATCATGTTGCGGCTTTCGCGCAACATGACACAAGAGGGCACTGTAAGCTAAGTTACAGCTCTCTTGGGTCTCTAGCCTTCTACAGGCCCTAGATACTCTTTTAGGATGGTATTTTTTTTTTATATATTTTTATTGGTTTGTTCAACCTTTAAAAAACAGAAGACAAAAAGGACATCACATATAAAATTCATTTGATTTACTTCCCTCCCTCTCTCTCTCCCTCTATCATTTCATCGTAACAGCTCATTTGACACTTCCATTATATCGTATTGAGGAATAGTATCATGGCAACTACCAAAGAGTTCAGGACTTTACTTGCACCAGATTTATATATTGATCGTCTAGACGTGCTTTTACTTCCCGAAGAAAATTTGTTAGTGCAAATAAAACTGCTCTATTGGATCCCTCAAATAACACTGCCCACCAATCATCAGCCATCATATATCGATGCTCATTAATCAGCCCTCCAAAGTGGATTTGCCTTTGGTGTTGGAAGAATTGGCAGAACAGCGTTAGATGTTTTAAGGTCTCGTTATCTTTGTTACAGAAGCTACACCTTAGATCGGTGATCGCGCCATTCGCCCATCTGTTCATATGCTCCTTTGTTTTTAGCATGTTTAGCCTAAACTGCATATATAAGGATCTTGCATGGTGATCTGGAAACAGAGTTAGATAAGTGAGCCTCTGATGATATGCTTTGGCTTCTCCTGGGACCTCTTGCATTAGAGTTGAGTTGGCTCTTAGGTCGCAGGTTTTAATCCAATCAGCTCTCCAGATTTTAGTTTTTGCCAGCTCAGGCATCTCAGATAGCGTTGTAACAGGAATGTCAAACTCCTTTAAGAGTGTTACACAAAGGAGGTTCCATTGAAATAAAATCGTGTGTTCTTTAGCAGTATCAGGCCTATGTAGTATTTGAAATTGGCTCACTGGGTTTTTTAACATTGTTTTCCTAAAGAGATTCAATAGGTTCCAGCTGACTCTTGCATTTATTGAAATGAGGCCCAATTCATATCGGAGACAAACCGTCGAGGTACCTTTAGGAAGTTGTAGAACTCGCGTCCAGAATATATTTTCAAGTGAGTTCCACAGATCACTAGAACAGCCAAATGCGTTTTCACCTCCATAGATTAAAGCAGGTACCACTTTTTGTTGGTAAAATTCTATTACTGGTTTTAGAGAGAACTTTCCAAATTTTGTATTTATTCGGATTGCTTGACAAGCCATCTGTCGGCATTTGTTCTTGGCCAATTCTGCCCAAGGTGCATCATTTCTACTGGCACTGATCTTCATACCCAAATATGTCGAGTTTTTTACAATCTGAAGCTGTTCATTACCAAGACGCCATCTGTTCTTTATCCGTCGAGTGCTGCGGCCTTGCAGTTTTTCCAGGATTAAAATTTCGCATTTTTGTTTGTTGATTCTAAGGCCGTTATCTGTGGTATAACTGTCGAGACAATTTAGTTTCCTTTGCAGACCTATAGGAGTCAGATCGACTAGAATAAGATCGTCAGCATAGACCAAGTAGTTGATCGGCGAGCCGTGTAGTTTCGGAGGAAATGTTGTTACACCAGTGAATGCCTCATTTATATCAGATATAAAGAGGTTGAAAATACTTGCTGCCAAGGGGCAGCCTTGTTTCACACCCTTTTGTGTACTGATGGGAGCAGATAACGTGCCTTTAGTGTCCAAGCGGATCTGTATAGTGGTATCCGTGTGTAATTCTCGAATTGCTTCCACTAGACTTAGGGGGCAGTTCCATCTAGTGAGTTTCTCCCATAACAGCTCTCTGTCTATGCTGTCAAACGCGTGGGACAAATCTATCAGCGCCAAGTAGATCTTTGTGTTAGTTCTGATTGCTTCCATCTTTATGAGGTTTAGGATGGTATTTGATTGGTGCAAGTCATTCAGGGACTCGAATGGTGGCAGCGATCGTTTTGTTTATTTTGAGCTCCTTTTGGCGTTCTGAGCACGTTTTTCGCACTGAACCCAAAATGGTGGCCTGGCTCCCAAAATGGCCAGACCACGAGGCTCCTTTGTCTTGTCCACTGACCGTCTTGCTCCCTTCACCTTCCCCAGGTCGAGCGACCCGGGGCCTTCCTTATTTGGGCATGTACTTTCCCGCGAAACGTGGTTGCTTTCGCGGGCTTCTACATGTCGGTTGTGTGCCTCCAGGGTGTGGGCTGGGATGTCTGGTCCCAATACACATCCTGGGTGCCAGAGAGTCTAGGGTAGTGTGAATGCCTGGGACCACCGTGGTCCGTGATTGGTCCACGTATGGTATGTGTGTTGATGAGCGGATCTCCCATTGGCTCCCCTCCGTTTTGGCGCGAAGGGAACCGTGGATAAGAGGGGGCTGGAAACACCACTACCATGTCGATCTCCTGAGTTCTCACGAACGAAGGAATACAGGAGCCAAGTATCCTGCAACCAAGAGGCTGGACCGAGGAATCGCTGGTGACCCGCTGAAGGAATCCTCCTTTGCACTGCTGTCGTCCTGTGAAACCCTTTCCTCCTTTGATCGAACCAGAAGGCCTGTACTGGTGCTTCGACCTTTGGAATAGCAGGAACAGCTATTCCCGGCGACTTCATCATCTCCTGCCAAGTAAGCCTTCGGAAGTGTCTCTGGGCCATCCAGTTGACTGACCAGCTTACAAGGGAGTCCTGCTCTGTAACCGCCGCCAGGTTGTGTTGTATTTCGAGTCCTGGTCACTCTCCCACGCTTCGTACACTTGGCGTTCCCAAGTCTGAAGGGAGGAGTGTACATTTGGCTCGGATACACACGGCCGCTCCGTTGTCCTGCTGCGGCAACAAACTGTGCTGGTTTCGTCGATTGGGACGTCTTTTTGCTCTACACGACTACGAGGCGTTCCCTGCTCTTCTGAACCTGCCAGCTGCTGAAACTAACGTGGAGAAGCCTGGGTCTGCTTGCTTCGGGGACCGGTGAGTAGTTTAGCTAGGATCTGGTCGCCCTCCTGCAGTAGCCCATTGCTTTTCCCCGCTGTGTAAAAACAGCACCCTTTTGTCCGTACTCGCGCTCTGCTTCTGCTCGCTGTGGAGGCTGCGCTTGAGTTGCGGAACCTGTTCTCCTTCTGCTGGGCACTAAACCGAACTGCCTGACTTCCTCCGAAGAGCTTCCCCTTTTGCCCGTTGGCACCGGCGTGGCAGGTACTTTGAGCACAAGGCTCCACTCTTCGCAGGGCTCGGACTTCCATCTAGTTAGGTGCCTCTGAAGACGAACTGAGTCTAAAGCGTTATCGCACTGCCTGTTTTCCTTCCCTTGCAGGTGGACTACACATTTCGTGCTTATAACGCTAGCGACTGTTGTATTTGTATATATATTGTGTTGATATGGTATGTGTTGGTTTAATATTGTGATATTGTGATTTTCTCGCTACGGTCATTATTTTAAAGGCCTTAAAATAAATGTATATATATTTTTGATATAACAACTGTTTGGAGTAGTTTGTAAGCGCTCTTGCTTTGTGTGCTCATTGCGGGCTTTCAGTCACCCTCACCCCTCTTGAGACCTAGTCTTGACCGCCGCGATCGCTACCTTGATTGGTCTGGCTCGTCCAGAGGTTACCCTGTTCCAAGTAATTAGGTTGGCCTTCTGAACTTCTGCGCCACCAGGACAGAGTTCAGAAATCCGTCTTAACATCTGCCATACTCGGTATGCGGTATGAGGGTCGGTCTCTCTCTCTCTCTCTCTTTCTCTCTCTCTCTCTCTCTCTCTCTCTCTCTCTCTATCTCTCTCTCTCTCTCTCAACAAGCTGTTGCCGACGGTTACTCCCACCCTGCATGCATCAGCTCCAGACCTCTGACGTTTGCGGACAGCCTTCCAGTTAATTCACTCGCTGGACAAACTTAACCACGACCAAGGCGCTTACTTACCTGTACATGGTGGACGACCTTTCATTAACATCGACCCGACTTGAAACAACTGTCCTGAAGACCGTTTGGTACTTTTACAGCAGCGCTGTCCCAAGTTTTACAGCCACTGCTTCCATCCATCTATACCGAACCAGAAACACAAAATTGTGTATCGACGATGTTAAACAATGTTAAATGTATTGTCATTTAAAACAATACTTGAAATATACATTGTTTGTCACTCTGCCTACTAACTCTCAAAGATGCAGATCAAAATATGCTTAATAATGCATACCTTCAGCGCCACGGCGCAGCTTGTAAAATTGTTTTGTTCTCTGTTAGTGTAAATTTAAAAAACCCTTTTTGCCATTCCTGCATTCTTAGGTGTTTTTTTGTCTATTGAGCTAGCAGCTATCTAGCTCCACTGCAAACCTGGTGACCCTATGTCTCGCTTTTGGTTAGGGTAGCTTTGACTCATTTTCTCTCTTACTGTGCTTCTCACCCTCTTGAGTCAAGCCCCCTTACAAAAAAAGAGGGTTCGCCCATTTATCTCTCTTCCTGTTGTATATGTCAGCAATAAAGAGGCACATTATTGACTGTTTACATATATCTAAACATTATGATCAGAACAATGCGTGGTCTGATCTGAGCATCTTTCGTTTTATGTTTGACTTTGGTTACTCTGCCAAAAACCTTTCTTGTGAAAATGCCCATCTAAAAGGTTTCCAAACAACTAACTACACTTTCAAAGTTCATAATTAAAACATATTTTGCTTCTTTCATTCTTTCATCAAAAAAACAAATGATCTAGATTAATGGTTTTTCGTGTGTATTTATTTCTAAACAATTTTTAAATTTTGTGTTTTTACTTTGCCTGAGAAAGACAAAACGACCATTCCACGAAGACACATTAAGGGGGTTTCATGGATTATTTGTGCCGAAAGAAACGGGATTTGTGCGCCATTCTGCCTGCAAATCCCTGTTTAACAAATGGGGATTTGCGGGCAGAATGGCCCATAAATCCTGTTTTTTTCGGCGCAGCTAGTCCATGAATTACCCCCCTAGTATTTTGGCTAAAAATAAAATGCTGGGAGATGCTGGTTGTCCCCATGCCATTGAAGATGTGTCATCATGCCCACACATACATTACCTGTCCACATTGCAAGTGGATGCACTGTTGCCAGGCACACACGTGTTCAGGTGCATGTCATAGCAAGAGCATTGTTGGGCTGAATGTTATAATACTGCCCAGAGGAAATTAACGGCCATGGTTCCTGAGTTTGAAACCGGGTCTCTTTTTGAAAATGGTTTACTTTGTTAAAAGCCTGAATGAGAAAATAATGTATGAACTAAGCACTTAATACAATTAAGCACTATTACGAGTATGGTGGAGTGGGGAAAAAGTGACAGTAACAGAATTTCTGCCACTTTTCCCGTAACGCCATACTACGAGTTTGACCCTGTAATGGGTGATTTACCACCAGCATCGTCTCTCTGACAGTGGTGCTTCTGTTCACCCACAGACTGGAATCTTCTCGCGTCTGCGTTTCTCCAATGCTCCTCAGGCTGTCCATTTTCGTTTTAGTGCTTAGTGATTAGGCTTGGACTGGCCTATAGCACCATAGGGCATTTCCCGCATTGCAGGACCAACATGCTACAGTGGGACCGTTTTTTTTGTTGTAAAAAAATGGCCAGTCTCTTTCAGCCAAAGTGGGCCAGTCTTAATAGATCACTGTGCGGTGGGTAGTTTTGACCACTTTTAATGAACAATTATTCTTTAAAATACACTATGTGCAATATGTTTTTCCCAAACCTCCCCTTGGTTTTTACTCAAACAGTCTCTCATGAAATGAACGAATTGCAATTTGCAACTGTGGGCCAGTTTTTCCCTGCTGCATGAGTGAATTTTATGTCCCAGTCAACCTTGTTGGTTACTTGTTAGAACGTTGGTTGTTGCTGCTCACTGGCTCAAGCAGTTCTGAGTCTGAACGATGGTTCTCAGCCACTCAGCTGAAGTTATGTCAAGTTATAAGTTTGGTTGTCTGGTTATGGTCAACGTTCCACTAGAATATTGCAGTGTATAGTTTCATTCAAGTGAAAACGTACTATCTGCAGGCAACAGTGCAAGGGCCTAATTCACAGAACGTCTAGCGCACTGCAAAAGTACTCTTTGCACCACGCTAAATGGGCCTAAATCACCAAAAAAGCAGTAAGTCTGCGCTACTTAGGTATTTTTTTGTGAATTAGGCCCATTTAGCGCAGTGCAAAGTGTATTTTTGCAGGGCAAAGTCACTTTACACCGGGCTAAACGTTCTGTGAATTATGGCTTCTGAGCAGAAAATGTCCAACCGCCAAGGTGAGTGGTGGTAATGGAGATTTTCAGCCTAGATCGGTGGGTGCCATCATGTATGACCTTTTTCTAACCAAAAACTGAATCAGAGTATCACGAATGTAGAAATCAAATAATCTGTATGTAAAACACTGGCTCTAAAGGTTGCACCGCACATAAGTCCCCTTCCCGAATCTGCTAACAATGCCATCCATGCAAAGACAAAGCCAAATATGGCAAACTCGCTGAGGATGTTTGTCCAATGAGATCTCCACAACACCACAGAATACAGCTAGTTGTTAACAGGGTGACCACATGTACATATACTTTGGGGCCGATTCATGGAACAAATGTGCGCCGAAATTTGTGGTACAAGCTGGTGCAAGCGTAAAAAAGCAAGCGCACGCGCATGCGTGCGATTCATGGAAGGCCCTGCGTGTGTTTTCCCCGGGATGTGCGCCAAATCCACGGGTGGCGCACACGGGCGCACACATCACAGCAACATCCAGAACGCTGTGCGTGACGCACACAGTGGAAGCACACAACGTTAGCGCACACACAGAAAAAGTCCCCCCTGTGGAGTGGGCTGGCTGCGGAGCATTCCCCCTGGTGGATGGGCTGCCTGCGGGGCATGCCCAGGGGTGATGGACGGCCTGCGAGGCTTGGGGAAGGTGGATGGGCTCCCTGCACGTATTCCGGGGGTGCGCGTGGATTTTTACACGCGATTTCGCTGGCGCGAACAGGGTATGTGTATTCCGGGGGGTGTGCGTGGATTTTTATACGTGATTTCGTGGTTGGGGGCTGTATGCTTGTCCACTGGCCTTTGCGCCATGTACTGGATTTGTGCGATTTTTTGGCGCACGGGCCCGGGGTTGGGGGCGTAACTGGCGCTGCTGCAGGGTCGCTGCGCCACCCTGCGCCATGGCTGATTGTGCATGTTAGTATCCATGAATACGCTGTGCGCTAAAATAGGTTCTTGCGCACGCGGCTGGCGCAGACTGTCACACGCACACTCTGTGCGCCAGCCGCGTGCACCACTCGTGCGCTAAATTCTATGAATTACCCCCTATATATCCACGGGGACCACACCTTAATGGTAGGTATTGATTCTCTTTTGGTACAAGGACCTTCCCTCATGGTCATTCCATTTTGTTTCTATTCAGAGTTGTAACCCTATTAAGGCACCACTCGGGAGGACCACTTCGCTCTGCATTCTCATGGGCTATCGCAGAACTCTGCCCAGAAAAGGTAAGCATACTGGTGACCATCCCACGACTATAGCACTGATATACGAAAACATTATTTTTTAAATTCAACAAATATAGTACTCACCAATTGCTTTTTCTTGCTTTCATCCGAAATTATAAACAGGCACAAACTTACTTATTTGGAATCTACATCTCTTACAAAAGTAGGGGTTATCAGTCTTCTGCTATTAGTGTCAACGAATAATCTTGCCTCTCTCGCTTTTTGGGCCCCAAGATCTTTGGACGTAATGTTTTGCCACTCCATAACTGTACGATTTTGCTTATGGACGAGGTTATAAGGGTTTTCGCTCGCTCTCTTTCCTCCCTTCCTTGAACCACTCCTCCTTTCCTCCAACTTCTTTCCTCTTTCCGCCTTCTCTCCATTCAAATTCTTATTTCTCCCTGCCTCCTCTCCTCTAATCTTTCTTGTTTTCCTCTTCTCCTGCTCTCTTCCACTCCCTTTTTCCTCTCCCCTTACACCGCTCATCAGTTTGTTCCCCTTCTCCATTTCACTGCTCCTCTGCTTTCTCTCTTCAGCTCCTCTATTCTGACTTTTTCTCCTCTTTGCTGCCTCTCATCTACTCTCTTCCTCATCGCCTTTGTTTTTCCCTCTCTTTTTTCACCTCCTCATCACTACACTGCACTCCTCTCTCTTCATATTATCTCTGCCTACTCCTTCATTCTCTGCCCTACTCTCCACCTCCGCGCCACGCTAGCAACAACACGGGTTGTAGAAATAATAACATCATACAAAAGCCAGGTGGCATGACAAATGTCGGGGCGCAACTTCTAAAAATAAGAGACCAACGGAGTAATTTAACGACGCCTGGCCCTAACTCCTACTGCAGCATTCTGGACAATAAAAGACAAAAAAGGGACCAAATGTTGGGGCGCAAAAAGGGAAACATCGAAAGTGAGACTATTGTTATCAGAAATGTATGAGACTTTTCATTTTATGTTTTTGTACAATGCTAATTTTTACACTTTTCCAATTGCACAGTTTCTCTTATCTCCCCTTGGTGTGTGTTGGAGCATAATCCACGCTTTAAAATTAATGTATAAACATTTCACAGTCAGTTGGATCTTTAGGTAATTATTTACATTGGGCCTCATTACGAGGTGGGCGGTAAGGGTTAACGGGCACCGGTAAGGAGACCGGGTGCCGGTAAACACTTACCGCCCTATTCCGAGGTCCCTTAGCGGATCCCACCAGGAACAGCTGGTCTGACCAGCCGTTTTCTGTGGGACCCGTTAAGGGACCTTGGAGCTAATAACGGGCCCGCAATTTGTGGGCCCGTTATTAGCGCCTTCCACATTGAGCCCTATGGCTCAAATGGGAATGGGGAATGGTATTTGGAATGGGGACTTACCGGGTCCGCATAGCTCGGAATGTCCTGGTAATGAGGATTGACTTTGTCTCCTTTTAATTTCAACTTCTGGAAACGTCTTAACTTCTCAAGGATTATTGTTGCGTTCTTAGTGTCAGTCCAACTTTTTGCTCATCTTTTCCTTCAGTTTACATAGTATTATTAAAACAAAATACCGAGAGAAATAATGTTGGTAGTAAAAAGCATTCAGTCCGACTATGCCCAAGAGAGTGGTCCAAGCATGAGTGCGGGCGGTTCTGATGCTATTAGGCAGTTGCTTTTTTCTGAATCGGTTCTTCTTTTCCAACAAATAAATGAAAAGCCCTTTAGCACAGGAATGAACCGTGTAATATCAGTCAGTTACTGTGAGTTTCTCATGCCCGGCTTTCAGATGTATTAAATGGGGCTTTTATTTGCTCCTGGAAACATGATGGCCTTTCTTAATGCCACCCACTTTACTTCTCTGGACATCTGTGTAATCAGAAAGTAAATTGTCTTTTCAGAACAATTATCTGCTTGGCATCTGTTGCAGAGAGCACACACACAATCAGTGCTTTCAACACACATGCAGCATGAACTCCTGGGGATTTGCCAGGTCAAGAATAAAGCTGCAGAAACGACTCTGGAGTAAGTCTTTGAAGATATGCTTGAGAGTGCCATTGGGTTTGCCAAACGTCAATCATCCCTTCATAAGAATGCTACCTAAGGGCCAAGAGACATACAAACAGCACGAAAGATGAACAACACATTGCCATTAAATGAGGAGAAAGGTCTTTGTTGTTTTAAAATCCCTTTTGTGGGAAATGAATCCCCCAGGAAGGGTTCCAGGCTTTGCTCTCTGCTTCAGTCTCGTGAATGAGTTGCTTGAAACATAAACCGATCTCAGAAGGATTGGCGGCAGTTGAGGATCCAGAAGAAGTTGTGATTGCACCTGCAATATCCAGCTGTTCAGGAACTACCGGCAGGAGTGGGCGCATTAAATTGAGGCTCCACTCTTCAAGGCTTTCACACATTAGTGAGTGCAGATGCCTAAAACTGGTCACAGTCACATATAGGACCTCCTAAGAGCGCAGAGCTAAGATCTGCAGACTAGAACTTTCAAATGTCACGGAATCCTGGTCCACCTGAGACACATGATAGTGGCCTGTAGTGCTTTATAAAAACCCAAATGAATAAAACAAAATAACTTGCATCTTGTTACAGAAGCACGGTCCAAGGTTAGATAGCCCACCATTGTACCCCATTTTCTGGAATGTTCTGAGGCAGCCTTCGGTGCTCTGTGTGGCCGCATGGTACCTATCCAATGAGGTTCCCCTCACTGCTCCCTTGCTCTTTCTTGGCAAGAAGACCTATTTAATGAAACAGACATTGCAACTACCTTTTCCCTACCAAGGGATCCAAATGTCCCCTAGAGCATGTCTTGCAGCATACTTATCCTCCAGGGTTGTCCATTTGTATGGGATATTACCCTGAAGTATCCAAACCAAAAAAAAAAAAATGGCTGCACTCACGGAAATTATCTCAAATTAGAACAGTGATAAATTGTATCCCATTTCGCTTAAAAACCGAAATGCTGCCATTATGTTAGGATCAAAGGAATAAACTAGCAGACTGTTAACATGTTTTGTCCCACTTCCCACTGATTTCTCAAGAGTCTGGAGGTGGGACGAAATGCATGAT
This sequence comes from Ambystoma mexicanum, assembly GCF_040938575.1. Lineage (NCBI taxonomy): Eukaryota > Metazoa > Chordata > Amphibia > Caudata > Ambystomatidae > Ambystoma > Ambystoma mexicanum. The sequence goes on from NC_090927.1 coordinate 1,231,086,237, forward strand.
AAATCTGACTCAGACTTCTCACGATGCTGAAATGATGGGCACATTAAGGTATCTAGAAGAAATTGAATAAACATGTGCATTTTTTAAATTTTAAAATCTTTCCTTGAGTGTGGCCATTTTGATTTGCTGCTGTTATGTTTACGATCTGCAGCTAATATCAGATTGTAACAATACAATATGACCTGGTCCAGTCTACAAGCTGCAGGGCAATTTCCAAATGTAAACTATTCCATAGCATATTGTTTGTTTAAATAAATTCCATTGCCTTTCGATATTTGCAAAGATCACACACATACCAAAATAAAACATATACACATATTCTTATTAATTCGAACCTGGATAGAAACTTCTTTACTTACTCAAGAACTCACAGCCACATTTGACTTTTTGCATTGATTTGATTTTGTTGGGAAAGCTCGCGAACACTTGATAAGATTCTTACCTCGCACAAGACATGCTTCTGAAAAACCATAATGGCATCTCTACTATGAACTCTCATATAATGCTGTGCTCAGGTACCGTAATTCTATGTCAAGACTGGAGGCTCGGATTATGCTTTCTCTCTTTACTTTTAAACTCAAGCACTGCAGCAGTGAAAACTATTACAACCATATACAAAATTCCACACATTAAAAACTACATTTCCCAGGAAAATAGTCTTTTTGTGTAGTGCATTTTTGATATGATAACTAAAACACGTTACATGTCTAACCAATCCTGTTACTCATAGTTCCATATCTTCCTTTCCATTCTTCAGTCCTTCCTCTTTCTTTGCTGCTCGGTAAGCCAGTTAAGTGATTTACCTCATTATACAGTGTTATAATTTATATATAGTGTTGTGGACTGTGCGACTCATACTGGATTAGATGGACTAGAGCAGCGCGAGCGCAGCGTGAAAGCGTTTGGTGGGGTTTATCCGCAGGCAGGGAAGTTACATTTAATTACTTATTTAGCATTGGGGGGGGGGTGTTCCAGCTAACGCAACGTGGCGTATTAGTGTTAGGGGGCACTGTGGTCACAGAAGTGATACTGAGCACGACGGGACCAGTTAAGGTTCTCACGCTCATTGATCACATTCCGGGACTATTAGGAGGAGAGATAGAGCGCTCCGGAAGAGCAACATGGAGATAAAATCGCTCAGGAGAGATATTCCATATGCGCAATAGCGCGAACAGAGGGAAAGGTGCTGACCATTACGCTGACAAGAGAATATTGCAGCGCAGCAACAACAGGGTTCCACCTGGCGGCTCAGAATAATACAGACAGAAAAGATCATTTGTCGAGACTAAAATTAACCTGCAGTCAGGCTGGGACGGCAGCAACTGTTTTAGACAAGTGCTACACACAAAAGACAGGCACAGACCCAAGACAAACTGCAACAATAAGGTAACCTAGACCTACATAAACTGCCCTTTGAACGGCTACAGGCCCAGTAAACCTGCAGAGACCCACCAACATTATAATATGCACAGCTCCAGTGTAGAGTTTGATCAAGAAGCAATGCAAAGTGTACTGAGTACAGGATTGGGTGCAGTGACCCAGGGGAGGAGCTTGGTGGAAGACATCATTACTTTCTCCCAGGGGGTGGAGGCCCTAAAACGAGAAGCCCTAGAGAGATAGCGAGAGGGGCAAGGGGGAAGAAAAAGAGAGTGAGGTCCTCTTTGAGGAGAGGCAAGGTATACACGGATGTGTAGTCCAATTCAGAAGACTTGGACGAGGAAGAGTGGAACGAGACGTCCAAAGAAAGCTCCAAAGACCGAGCCCTCCTAATACGCATAAGGATGCCAAGAAAAGGAAAAGACAAAGGGAGGAGGAAGAGATGGGTGAGGTATTTGACCCGGATTCTCACATCCATCCCAGGTCGGCGGAGTGGGTGACCCCTGCCAAGATTGCAAATGATATAAAAAGGAGGATTGTTAAACCCCCTGTCGAAAGAGGCCAGGAGCAAGCGCTGAGCGGAATGCCCCAGACCCCAAGTGCCGGTGGGTATGGCGGAAACACCAGAAATAGATGAGAAGATGTTATCTTTCATGGGGCGTTACAGTAGGGACATCAACAAGGGCATATATAGATCCTGGAGATCATGCCAGGATAAACTCCTGGATGGACTAGGCCCAATAACAAAAATCTGACAGATGGCAGAAGAGGCATGACAGCCAGAACAGAAGGTAGACCCAGAGATCCTAGCGGGATCGGCGCAGAGGGCAATATGCCTGCTCGTCAATGCTAACAACGCCCTAACAACAGAAAGCCGAAGGTCCATCCTCATAAAAATAGATCCCAAAATGAATGAGCTGGACACTGCAGAATGAACATCCAGCAGTAAAGGCAGACTCTTCGGGGATGCATTTATCAAGGAGATGGTGAAGTTTGTGAATACTTACGCCACGGTAGACCATGCACAGGTATCCCTAAAAAGAGTCTTTGTGCATAAGGTTTTCGGAAGGGCTGGCAGAGGAACGGGCCACTCGGCCAGCTGCTACTCCTCAGACAGGCCCAACTACAATAGCAGAAATGACTGGAGAAATCAAGAGGAGAGCAAACCCAGCCCCTCCTTTCAGGCGAGAGGAAGGGGTAGAGGCAGAGGCAGGAGAGGCAGTAACAGAGGCCAACAAACAAACACAGGTGAGACTGATCATAGCATTAAACAATCAACCAGTGGATACAGGGACCCCATTAATAGGGGGGAGGACTGCAGAGTTCTTAGAAAGCTGGTGAGAGTTATCAGAAGATACATGAGCAGAACAGGTGGTGCAGGGTTTCCAGCTGGAATTCTGTCAAGATGCATTTCAGATAAAATACCCAAACCCACAAGGTTCAGCGAGGAAGACGAAAAGTTATTAGACAAGGAAATAATAAACTAAAGAGATGAACTGCCATTGCACTTGTCTCAGATTCCTCAAACTAGTTTGTAAGCAATATGTTCTTTGTAAACACCACAAAGAAACAGATTCCAGTAATAAACCTTAAAAGTTTAAACGCATTCATAGTATATAGACATTTCAAGATGGATAGCATCCATCTTTTGAGAGACGTGTTACAGACGGAGGATTGGCTGTGCAGGATAGACCTCAAAGATTCCTACTTGACGATCCCAATAGCAAAGGAACATAAGAGGTTCCTCCGATTCTGGTGGGGAGGTCAGAAGTGGGAATTCACATGCCTCTCCTTCGGTCTAGCGTTAGCGCCCTGGGCATTTACAAAATGAATGAGGACAGTGGTGAGTCACCTTAGAGAACAGGGCATCAGACTGGTAGTGTACCTAGATAACTTTTGTCTGATGGGACTGGACAGGTCGAGGCTGAGGCAACAAACAGAGGTAACAATTCATCTGTTGCAGAATCTGGGATTTCTCATACATTGGGAGAATTCCACTTTGGAACCAGTACAGACAATAGAGTTCCTAGGATTTGTGCTAGACACAAGAACACCCATGTTCAGCCTACCTATAGACAAAGTGAACATGATCAAGAAAGAGATAGCTCAATACTAGCTAGAGAGGATTTATCGCTCAGAGAACTAGTCTCCCAGGTAAGGAGACTAGCATCATCTATCCAGGCGATCTTCCTGGGGCCGCTACACTACAGAGCTCTACAGTTCCTGAAGATCCAACACTTGCAAAAGGGGTTATCGTACGAACAAAGAGTCCCAATCTCCTCAGAGGCGACGACAGAACTATGGTGGTGGTTCAGGCACATGGAGGCCTGGAATGGGAGAGTGATGTTTCGCTCATCCCCAGACTTCATCATAGAGTCAGATGCCAGCCCTTGGGGCTGGGAGGCTGGTTGCAGAGAGATGACAATGGGAGGCAGGTGGTCAGAAAAGGTACTGAAGCTCCACATCAACTGTCTGGAACTGATGGCAGGGTCCTTCGCAGTAAGGTGTACCCAAGACGAGGTGAACTGTTGCATATTACCTGACATGTCCCAATACAAGGGTCAGACAAAGTCAGGCAATTGGAATCACACACACCTGACACCCTTTCCCTTCCCCCACAGGGATAAAAGGTGGAGCACGAGAGCCAAGTACGAGCATGGCAGACCGCACAACGACTCAGCTATCCAAGTACGGCAGTTCAAGAGGAGGAGAAAGGCAGCGAGAACCGAAGGGGTGACAAGCATAGAAGCAACCTTGCCCTTTCCAACCCAAGCCCGTGAAGCCTCCATGGAAGGAATGGTAAGACCGCAAACAATAGCCAGGGTGTGTTGCAGCAGATGTCAACTGTACACAGGCCCCTGCTCCGCTGATAACTAAGCCAGGGAGAGATGCTTGCCACTGTGGTACCAACCTTTGTCTCCAGAGGCAAGAAAAGCCAAGTGGTTCATCATAGCCGGTGAGTCGAGGGGAGATCGGATAAGAAACCAAACTGTGTTGAACAAAAGTAGCAAAGAGCTAATTGAAGAAAAGTACAAAGAACTGTTGATACGAGAGAGGAAAACCAGCTGCAGAGGATTCCGGCACCACGTGGGTGCTCACTCGAGAAACTCTGGGCAATTACCCTATTGTTGAAACTACCGTTACCAGAATGCTTTGGGAACAGGGTGAGAAAGGGGTCAAAGTGGTCATACAGGGGTCCAGCAAAATCCTCTGTACAGTTGAAAGTCTTTGACCGGCAGAAGTTGAAAAGCTAAGGGAAGTGAATCCCGACTCGTAAGAAACTAGAAGAAATTGAATGATTGATAAATGTTGGCAATAGTGAACCAAAGGGAGGGATGCCAATGAAAAGGTGCAAAGCCTAAAGTCCTGATGAACATTATATTGACAAAGGTGAACCCGACCGAGGGATGTCCACAGTAAACTGTGTTAAAAGACATTAAGACTCATGACTGCAAGGAAAGCCACAGTGAACCTGACGGAGGGATGCTGATGATCCAAGGGTGAAAAGTCATCACACACTGTCCATTTAAAAAAAGGAACTTTTATTTGTTATTTTTTAATACATCAGGTCCTCAAATACAAGAGACTTTTAAGTTAAGAGAAAAGAGACTTGACCATCAACAGTCCTGACAGCTGAGAACAGAACTTTTGTCGGGTGCTGGAAATGTTTGAGAGTATGCTGTACTCAGGAGTCCCACCTTGTCCCGTGCTCCAAACGTGGGGAAGGGAGAACCCTGGTTACCCCATCCTGACTTATTATTTGCGAACACTTCTTTTTTTTCTTGTGAAAACTAGCTCACACTCTTTTTGTATTTAGCTGTAAGGACTGGCAATAGGTTTTTTTTAGTATTGGCCCTTTTATTTGACAAGACACTGCTGGGACTGCCTTATTTTTCATTTGATGGTTGTAGCTTGCTCCCATCTTAGCTTTAGGTTGAGATTAGGCATTTTTCCAACCTGCATATCCAGTTTAAGAAACACTGTTGAACTGTGATAACTTGCCACCATGAGTTCAATGCACACCAAAAATGTCATCCACGTATTGGACTATTGCACTTTCGAGCTGAACAATGCCTAGATCTATCTGGAGGACTCTATTAATTATTGAAGGGGGCTCACAGTACCCATGAGGCAAACAAGAATGTTTCAGGTGGATAGTTCTATACAAAAAGGAAGTGAGTCCTTTGTGAGGAATACAAATCTTGTGAGTCTTCATGAAGGGAATTGAAAAAGAATGCATTCTTTAAATCTATGAATGTAAAATATTTTGCCTTAGATGGAATGTTACACAACATTCTCGCAGGGTTTGGGACTAAATGAAACTCTGCTTTGACTATATTTTTTAGGGGGCGAATCTCCACAACCCCCTCACCCCCGTTGATTTTCTCACTAGGTAAACAGCCGTGTTACATGGAGAATTGGATGGTACCAATGTTCCTTGCTTCATTAAAGTGGAAATGGTCTCAAATATACCTTCATCTGCCTCTCTGGACATGGGGTATTACTTTGCATGTGGCAAAAGGGCTCCTGGTTTAAGCCTGTTTTTAACTGCTCCTACTCCTTTCAATAGACCCATGTCATATGGACTTGTGGTCCATAAAATACTTGGCACTTTCTCTAAATCTTCCTGGAAATATTACGGTTTATTCTTTACGAACGCCATTCTCTGCGGTATTTCTCTATTTTCTACTTTAATCCAATAAGTGAGACTTATGAAAAATACTAATTAATCATCTAGGTACTCATTCTTATACAGCTACTCGTCTGTCAAATCTGTCAGCATGTATCCTTCGCTAATGTCTATCACTGTTCTCCATCCTCTCCCCTTATCATCTGTCCCATGAAGAACCACCCTTTCCTCTCTGACCACTACAGCTTCTAACTGCAAGGGAATAACCTGGCTTTCCTCATCATCCATAGGGATTTCTGGTCTGAACAAAAACTCATCAGGTATTCTTAATAGTTTACCTATCAATCTGGGTAACCATGATAATAAAACTGTCACTTCATGCAAGAATACTTAGGTTCAAGGGGACCCTTGTAATACCTTTTGGGCTGTAAAGGCTAATATAAACTCTCACACATTCATAAAATGTATCCCTGGAGTGGAACACACTATTCTTTCATCAGTAAAAGATATCATCATGTTAAGTTTCATCATTAAGTCATGCCCTAATATGTTGACTGGAGTCTGCTTAGGATATAATAATGGCACCGACATATCCTGTTCTGCTATGGAGATTGGTAATTCATCTGTGAAAGGAATTAAGCTCATCATCCCAGAGAATCCCTGCGCATTCATGGCAGTACCTGACATTAGATATTTTCTCTCACGGACACAGGAACAAGTTGCTCCAGTGTCTACAAGAACAGAAAATGTCTTGCCTCCTGTCGTCACCATGACCCTTGGTTCCTCCTGTTTGGTGTCTCAGATAGTACTGAACACATCAGGTCACTCTGTGGGCTGTACAACTGTGGATTTAAATTCATCCCTGTACCTGTAAAAGGATTTCCTCCTACCATGACCAACCTCCCTAATTTGGATGCCTGTGCTTGTTGGGCTCTGGCAGTCATATTGCATTGTGGTACCATGACCTGTTGTGTCTGCGCTTGCTGAGTTTGTACCTGTTGTGTTTGCATGGGCACTTGCTGCGATGGCCGTTGTGGTGGTTGCATTTGTAATGGTGCTTGCTGTATTTTCTGTGGTTGCAGCGCAAATGTCTGAGCCTGCATGTGATCTTGGACATAATACTCCTGTGGTTCTGTATTATATCGCGGAACATAGCCCATCCCCCCTCTTCGAGCTTACCAGTTTTGCTGCATGCCTCTTCTGCTTCTACATGCTTTAGCTATATTTCCTATTCTTCGACAATTCCAGCATTGATTCAGTTGTCTGCCATTAAATCCTCCTCTTCCCTGAGTGTTTTGAAATCCACCTCATCCTCCTCTAGGCCCATTCCCTCTTCCTCTTGGCCAACAATTAGACCCACTCTGATCCGTGGGATAGACTACATTGTTTTGCGCCACTGACTGCATCTCCTGTCTCACCCCACCTTCATTATTCGTCAATACCGCTCCCAATATAGCTATTTCTGACAACTTTTTCTGAACTAACTTCGCCTCCTCCAGCTTTCTACTCTCGGCTTTCTTCTAATTCTTCTCCTGCATCAATCAGCAGTGATGCACGATCATCAATTCTATTTCTGGCCATAGTTTCGCTTCCATTCCCACCTTTTTCTTCATTTGCCATTGCACTGGCTTCGGCAGACCCTGACACAAATGTGGTAAAATAATGCCACTGTTTTATCCCACGGTTCACGCGTCTCAAGATGCCATCTCTCTTGAATGTCTTCAATATAGGTGAAACTGTCCTTATCCTCCCCCATTTTCCAAGTCATAATCACACCCATATCTGATGTATCGGGATATTGTACTCTGTGTGCCCCGCCATACATCTGCTCTGGAATTATTAAATGGCGTTCCATTGTGTGTTGTGTTTCGTTCAGTCACACCTGTGTATCCTGCTTGCTTCCAAATGTCTTCAGTTCTCTCTCATATAATGGCTCCTATCAAGTCTTTTATGTCATATATGGCTTACATCATTCCTGATGTCATTCTCTCTAATTCATAAACCCATTTTCCCACACCGGAAGTCACATTTGGTAATTTACATCTTAAATTGTCTTTATCCATTTGTGGCCAAGGTATATGTTGTGGTAGTCTTCCCCCTTTCTCTAATAATGGAAATTGTCAAAGTCCTGGTCCATAATCATACATGCCCACACTTCTTGTTTTCCAGGCAGGGCTAGTCTTGCCCATTTGTCTCTCTATATACTGTGTATATACTCCTTAAATACTTTGATCAGTATATAGTGTCGATTCTGGTGTTCTTTCTTTGGGATTCTCTAGATCTGACCATTTTAGCCCTTTTTCTACACTCTATTCTTTTGAAAATCTGCATGCACCCTCCCTTAGCGCTCTCTTATTTTCTTACCTTTCTTCATCTGACATTATTATACCCCAGCTTGTATGACTGTTCCCCTTTTCTGCATCATCAAGATCTAGTCTACTTAAAGACAGCGTCCGGTGCTCGTCTGTTATGACATCATCTGACCTTCCTTCAGTTTCCCTCAAAAGAGATCCTTCTTCGTTCTCTTGGGTTTTATACTCTTCTTTATCCCTCATTTGTCTATATAAATCCCCAAATCTTTGCCCTACATCTTCTGCATCTCGCTCATCAGCCCATGTGGGTATTCTTGGAATCCCTTGCAGCTTCCTATGTGGGTGTGGCGACCATCTCTCTTCCTCAAACCGTTCTTGTGCTGCAATCAGCATTATGATTCTATGACATAGATAATCTTTCTCGTCATTTTTTAGTACCCTACTTCTTTTCATTTCTTCCTCTCTCTTCCTATTACCCCTTAATTCATCTTCCTCTCACCTTCTTTGTTTCTTCATCTACACTTTTTATCAATTTTTAATATCTTATTGCTTTATCATTGACATTTTAAGAATCTTTTCTTTATTTATCTATTAGTTTCCTTTCATTTTTGCCCTCCTGATTGATGTCAATCTCTTAATTAAAAAATCTGATAATCATCTTAATATTTTACTACCGTTTTATATCTATTAGTTTACACACAACAAAAGCTTTACACTGATATATGTATAACCCCACACAGGTGTTCTGCATATGCCTTCCTTTACTATCTTTAGTAAATGTATCTCATCTAATGTTTTGTCCATCTTGGAGTTTGATATGTACTCTTCTTGTTGGCCTTGCCTCATGAATACTTAACACCCCTAGATGAAATATTTTTAGTGTGTCCCCTTCTATCCCCTTGGCCCCAGGAATTGAGGTAGCTACCTCTCTTCTTTATAATCTCCCAAAAATCCTGTTACTTATATATATATATATGATTTACAACACTGTCCCTCCCCCTATTTTTGCCACTTTCAATATTCTACTTAGGTCCTTGGCTCAGCTCGAGTCCCCCCTCATCGACTCTCCCTCAACCAACCAGTTCGACTTTCATCCACAGAGCACGTGCAGGGACCGGACAGGAATTTTGTTAAAGGGGGACATGCCTTATCTTCTAACACCTGTCTTTGCACACCATTCTCCACAGAAATCTCTGCGGTCTTCTGGCAAATACAGGAGCAGTTGATTGTCCGGAGGTCTGGATCTGGGCCTAGGTCGATTAGACCTGAACCATCCGCACTGCTACCAAAATGTGCTCTAGCACCTTGAAGCGTTTCTTGTGCTAGATGGAATTACCAATAAAAATCTCAGGCCAAATAACCAGACAGACTCAAAGAATATGGCATAGGACTACTTTACTCTCAATTTGATAAAGCAGGGCAAACATCGGACTGATGCTTGCACACTCACACAAAAACTTGATTACACAGAGGTTTTATACCCCAATATGCGTCATTTATGACACCATCCTACATGGCAAACTGTAAAACCTATTGACGGGAGGGATTGGTTAGGAGAACATATCTGCTTATAGAACACATAGAGGTTAGTACACAATTAGCTGTCCCTTATCTGCAGGACACACCTCCAACTACCTGTAAATACATATAATACTGATTATAGCGAACAAAATGGCAGTGGATTGGTCTATGCAACATTGTATAGCAGGTTTACCCCATAGACCCACTTGTTGGTTGGCATTCTCACCCAACCTTGGACTTTCGGTTTGTTAGCAGCACATAAGTCTTAGGAAAGATTCCCATTTATGTGAGGTTTTCCCTCCAGTTGTGTACCCCCCAATTGTTTTGCTGCTGTTGAACACCACAGTCTGACTTTACAAGTGGAGCACAGCCTTCAGCTGCACTCCCTTGGGCTTTTCACTCACTTTGTTATGGGGAAACTGATATGCCCTTAAGGACAGTCAGTCCTGGGAGACTTTGCTTCCCTTAGTCCTTTCCAACATTGCAACTTTTCTGCAACATGCTGCAAGTGCCCAATGTACCTTACACTACAGTGCACTTGGGTCTTCCTTTCGTTTCTAAAGGCCCTAGACATCGTCGAAGGATTTTTTAGGAGAAGTGCAGATGTGCCTTGGACAGGGCTTGTGGCAGCTTAACATTTCATGTATTTTTAACCCTTTCTTGCCATACAAACCGCGTTTAACAGGGTTGGCACAGAAAGGTGGCCTGGCTTCAAAATGGCCAAGCCACAAGATTATTTGTCCTGTCATTTGGCCATATTGTCCCTTCCCATTCCCCAGGTCGAGGTGATCCGGGTCAGTTCTTATTTGGACATGCATTTTCCCGCATAGCGCCAAACCTTCGCGGGCATCTGCATGCCTTTAGTCTGGTGTGCTATGAATAACTGGGACCACTCACTGTGGTCCGTGATTGGTCGACGTATGGTGTGCCTGTATGTGAGAAGATCTCCCATTGGGTCCTCTTTGTTGTGGCGCAAAGGAGATTCTGGGTATGAGAAGGCTCCAAACACCCATACCATGTCGATCTCTTGAGTCCTGACTGAACAAAGGATCCAAGCATCCTGAAAGCAAGAAGCCGAGTCGAGGAATCACTGGTGACCCACTGGAAGGTTTGGCACCCTCAGCCCACTGTTGTCCCGCTGGACCGCTCTGCATCTGATCAAACTAGAAGGTCTGCAAAGACGCTTCAACCCATTGGAATAGTGGGCCCAACTATTCTCTGCACCTTCAACAAACCCTGCAAGCAAGCCTTCTCGGAAGTGTCCCTGGGCCAACCAGTGGGCTAACTGGCTTGCGCAGGACCTTTGCTCTGACACAGCTGCCATTTCGAGAAGACCCTTGAAACTTGGTACATCACAAGCTCTGTGTTCATGGCACTCTCACCGCAAATTTCGTACTTCCTGAGAGCCTAAAGTCTCACAAGTTTATGCTAGAATTCCTAATAATAACAAGCACTATTTTAAAGACAGTGTGCTGATCAATGGAGTTGACACTCCTGCCCTTAGGGATAGTGAGTGCCGCAGAACTGTAGTGCACGCTACCTTGGTAGACCCAGAGGAAGTTGCCAGACGTCCTCTGTTACCCACTAAGTTAGCTGATGGCCCACCTCTCAAGTTCCCAGTTATGCCTGTAAATCTTACTATAAATGGTACAGTAGTCAGGATTCCAGTGAGCATTCAGAGAGATGTCCCAGGAAAGGTCCTCCTGGGGAATAATCTCAGCGCTTTAGGGCTTTTGGGTGACACAGCAGAGAGACCATGCACAGGGTCACAAACAAGGGCTGCATTGGCCAAGTCCAATGCCAAGTCTAAGCCAAGGGGGAAACCCAAGGCTAAAGGAGTCAAAAAAGACAAAAGAGGGAAAGAAAATATTCCCCCTAACTCACCTACCACTGAGGTGGAGGTAGTTGATCAAACACCTGAACCTGATGAGGAAGAGGTGTTGCCTGAAATTCTCAATCCCCATGACCATCCTGAACTACAGAGTTTATTAGTGGAAGGTGGTCCTGACGGGGTTGCATTCAGTAAGGACTAACTAAGTGCCCATCTTTGGAAGGCCTAAGGAGACAGGCCTGCTCCCAGCCTGAGGGTGAACCGCCTGGGAAGCATTGGATATATTGGGTCTCCCATTGGGTCCTCTTTGTTTTGGCGCAAAGGAGATTCTGGATAAGAGAAGGCCCCAAACACTGATACCATGTCGATCTCTTGAGTTCTCACTGAGCGAAGGATAGGATCCAAGCATCCGGAAACCAAGAAGCCCAGTCGAGGAACAGCCGGTGACCCGCTGGAAGGTTTGGAACCCTGAGCCCATTGTTGTCCCGCTGGACCCCTCTGCATCTGATCAAATTAGAAGGTCTGCGAAGATGCTTTGACGCATTGGAATAGTGACACCAACTATTCTCGGCACCTTCATCAAACCCTGCAAGTAGGCCTTCTCGGAAGTATCCCTGGGCCATCAGTTGGCTGACCAGCTTGTGCAGGACCTTTCCTCTGACACCGCCACTGTTAAAAGAGACCCTTGAAACTTGGTATATCCCAAGCTCTGTTTTCACAGCCCTTTTACACTGAATTTTGAACACTTGGCATTCCCAGGTCTGAAGTAAAGTGAGAGCGTACAAACCTGAGTACACATGGTTACTGTGTCACCCACCCGTGGTGATGACCTTCGCAGGTGCCTTGCTGCTGTGCCCCTCTATGCCCTGAAGCCAGCTACAGTGAAACTGGCCTGATCCATCGACCAGGAGCGAAGAAATCACCACTGTCCCATGAGGGAATCATCGCTGTATCTTTGCTGCTGAAACCCACAGAGCAGCACAACTGCTGCTTTTGAGCATGCAACCGAAGTGGACTCGACTGCCGAAGTTTGGTCTGGAGTGCGCCTGGGGTCAGTGAGTACTTGCCATCCTTACCGGTGGCTCCTAGCGCATCCATCTATTTTTACACACGAGTGTCCCCTGAGGCCCACTCTCCTTTCCACTGATAGCCTGAGCTATCGAACCATTCCCAACTCTTGGAACCTGCTCTGCTCTTTTGGGGAGACCCGCCACGAATAGTGGGAACTTATTCTGCATCACCTCACCCACCTTCCGGAGCTACCACAGACCCTACAAGAGACCCCTTTTTCGCCCATCTGCATTACTGCATGCGCCAGCATTGCAAGTGCATTTCAGCAATAGGCTCCCCTCTTCTTAGGGACTGGACTGCCTTTCAGTTAGGATTGTGATTTCTGCAGCACTGCCTAAAGATACTTTGCACTGATTGTTTCCTTCCCTTGCAGGTTGTGGACCCATCCTGTGCGATGATTAACCCTTTAGGGTTAATAAAAGTATTACTGTTGATTATTACTGTGTGTTGAACTTCAAAGGCCTTGTATAAATGTACTTATATTTTTATATAGATACACCTGTTTGGGAGTGATTTGTAGTGTCTGTTGAGATCTTTCAGTCACCCTCCTGAGACCTAGTCTTGACCGCCGCCAATGCTACCTTGATTGGTCTGGCTTGTCCAGAAGGTTAGCCTGTTCCAAGGAACTAGGCTGGCCTTCTGAACCTCTGCCCACCAGGTCAGAGTTCAGAAATCCATCTTAACAGTAAGCGAAATGAAACCCGGGTGCTTCAGTCACATCAGATTACTCCCCACTTTCCCAATTATTCCATCATCTCTCATGAGTCAGACCATGAGACAAAGCTTCCCATCTATAGTTGACCCTGCAGCATGCTCTCTGTTCTAGGACATTCAAAGGAGTGTAAGCACTCTTTATCCACGGCTTAATGGATAGCCCTTGTTTTCAACTTCTGAATCAATTGTGAAGAGACAACAAATTTGCCCATTTCAACCTCTTAGTTACTGCTATTTGATTCAATTATGCTGGGTGTCATTGCTCCTCTTGGCCTCTAGAGACATGCCCACTCTATCTTGTATAGACTTTATACACTTTTAATTGTCCAATACTTGCTTTCTTTTTCTTTAAGAGAAATATGTATCATGCACATGGTTTATCCAGCTGCCTCCCTTTGTGCCTTGCAGCTATTCCTTAAAAATAGCATCCTTGACACCAGACCAACATAGACTCCTCTTTGGTTTGCACACAAAGATATTTTCCAGTGTCTCTTGACTCTGTAACCTTGCTCTGTCTCTGAGGTAGCTGGATTGAATGTTAACACGAGCCGGCGTCCATCTTCCAGTTATGGCCGTCATAGCCACATTATATATTCCTCTATAGTAAGCTTCTATATGTCTCCTTTACCTTTGGTTACTGCGTGTTTACACTTATTGGTCAGAAAAGGACTTTATCTTCATTTACATATATGATTACTCTTTTATTGCATGCATACAATTCTCTTGCTTTCAGTTACACATTGTTTCAGTATGTCTTCTAACATCTTCTTCATGACATCACTCTGCCCTCATCAGATTTCACTCAGCGCTCCATGATGTCCAGTGGTGTGTGCTGACATCCTTCCATGCAATACCCTTCCACTCTTTCAGTCCAACGATACATTTGATATGGTTGTCTCAGTGCATATCGTCTCTTGTACACTCAATGTGGTATAGGGACAACAAGTGGAGTCCCTTATAGGGCTCTTCTACTACTGTTCCAATATGACAGTAGTGAGGGTGCGGGAGTTAGGGAAAATGCATCCACCTGCTCCTCTACAATTCCGTTGGCTTTTGAAAACTCATTTGTTTTAGGCAGCTCTATCTGGTTCTCTCGGCGAGTGTGCGCTCTATAAAAGCTTATAGCATACCTTTAGCTTTTATATCTGTATTGGAACTGATTTCATAAGAAAGAGTGTATTTTAATGCCAGTATCTAGTTATGTGATGATGCTTCTTGTGTGTATAATGTGCTAGTTTGATGGGTGTTTTTATCTGAATAAACTTACTGACTGACTAAAATGCCTTTGCCCCCCACCCCGGAACCATCCCTCCCCACACGCAGTACAACATTCTGCCTTCACCACCTGTGTAAGGGAAAATGGATAAATTAAGTAAGCACATTTGGTTTTAATCCAACCATACAATCTGCCCTTTTCAGTAAAATGGTGGGGTTACTCCGTACTCTTGCAATTTAGGAAGGCGCCTGTTGCATTTTCAGTGCACTTGATTTGCCGAGAAGAAAGGAATGTCATAGTTCAACCAACATCCAGGGAGCCTGCAGCTGCCCCAGAAATACTTCATTTAACATGTATTACAATGCTCACACATCTTGTGAGTGATGCAGCATTCTAACGTTAATCCAATTGTGTGAGGTGCCACATGACAAAATGTACGGCACACCATGACAACGCACTAGTGTGACATAAGAGAGCCAATGGCCTACACTACATATCACAACAAAATGATTTGTGTTCCATGAAGTTTAGCCTCATCAATAAAAACGGAGAGCTTTATATGGCAATAAAAAGTAATCTGGTCCTAGAGGCTTCAGGCCACTCGCCCCTAACTGGAATTTAGTTCCAAAAACTCAATCCCGGTATTGGCCAGGTCAATCCTCAAGCGGGTGCATCTCACAGGCCCAGGGTATGACCCCTTTTCACTTTTACCTCAGGATAATCTGCCTGATAAATTACCGGTTGATAATGGCCTCCCCTTAATTATTGATTTTCGGCTTAATGCTCTGCTCAAGTGGAATTAATGCCATTGTTTCTGAATCCGCCATCCGCAAATACTGCGGTCACTTCACTTGTAATCTGCTTTACCCACAGGTCTCCTAATCTGATTGGAAGAGATTTGCTGTGAAATGTGTGTATGCATTTCTATTATTGCCACTGTATTAGTAATTCTGTTACTAGAATAGCAATACAGTAATCATTATTACTATTCACATTTCAATTTTTTCGTTGCCTCCAGTTAGCAGGCGGTGGTTGGTCTTCAGATCTTTTGTGAAGAAACACAAATGATGCTCCGTTGCTTTTCATTTGGAAGTAGAAAGGTAAAGAACCTCGGAGGCTTTATATTAATATAGAAGGGGCAATTTGAGGCACTGTTTCCATTAATCCATATATGCTCAGCCTGTTTTCGACAAGCTCTATATTATGGGCATGTCGGTCTAATGCCTCTCGGCCCACTGCATTTACTCCATCATAATTATCCTTTAATACTCTTATAAATGAAGTTTTAGCTTATCTTCCGTTAATTCTCCGGACAACCAAGGCACTAACGTAACATGCAAAGCCATCTAAATGAAGCAGTTAACCCTTTTAGTGGCTTTTCTCTGCATTTCAAAAGAGGAAGGATTTGGAAGGACCCGAACCCTTGACAAGTTGAGACCACCGCTGGAATGTGCCCTATTTTTGCAATCCCTTAACTAGATTATATATATGGCACTTCTGCCTGATAATGTTGCACCGGTTCAGTGAACGTTTGCAGCATTTGCAATAGCAGATCAGTGTAAAAATAACACGTGCACTGGCTGTGCAGTGCAAAAAGGCACTTTGCATCAGTCGGTCGGAACAAATTACTGTGTCGAACTGATCAACACCAACATAAAATTGCCCACCATGTGCGATCTGGACTTGATAGCTGCAGAGCTGGAAAATACCTTGGTGCTTAGAAATCAAGCATAGAACGGATATAAAGCTCTACTGCCCCCAACAACTATGGCCCCCACAGAGCAGAGCCAGGGACGTCATTTCACCAAAATGCCAGGGTTAGCGGAAGTGACATCATACAATCCTTGATCTCTGATGACATTACAGGAAGTGATGTAATTTGATCCCACCCACACGTGATATCACAGGAAGAGATGGAACATGACCTTTCGCCCCTTGATTAAACAGGAAGTGGCATCACATAGCATTGTTTCTAAGTACACTACGAACAATATTGCTACATATCACTATAATGTGATATACATTTCATACAAGAATGAATCGCCATATCTATCGTTAAGATCAATGTGTATAGGCTCATATTACCAAATCACTGTGAATGCAAGCAGGCGTCAATGGCCAAATGATAATGATGTGTTATTATATAGCAGTCATTATACTATTATATAGCACTTACGCTTAAGCGCTTTATATAGAAAAAATATACACCCAATATCAGCCAACCTGTGTTGTATTTGTATTTATTTTGTTACGCGCCGAAAGCCCAAAAGCATCAGGGCGCAGACATAAAGACGGAGGACTACGAGTAAATGTTGGTACTCATTTATCGACCTAAGAAGGATGAAAGGCTGAGTTGAGGTGTTTTAGAACAGACAAAATTAGTGACTCGCCCCCTGAAGTGTGCCTGAAATAAACCTTTAATGAGTCTAGCAATGATTGTATAGAATTCCAGAAAGACAAATGATTTGGTATTCCAATTCTTTCTTATTTAGGGTCAGTGCTAAAAGTGTTTGACTTGTGGAACCACTGTTTTTTTTTTAGGAGGCCTGAACAAAACAGCCAGCCACTCCAGAAGCAAAGAGCTGGCCACAGCACAGGAGCTTGCATAGGGGTAGCCAGGGAGACCACAGGGGCAGCAAGAGAGACACTACATGACCCCTAAATGACGTCCCTGAGCAGAGCACAAAAGTAGCAGTCTCCATTGTAATACGTTCTAAAAACTAACGCTGACCGATACACAAAGAACGGGCAACACACTCGCAAAACGCAGTTAGCCCACACAGAATGTACAAAATGTGGCCACATTTTGATTCATCAAGAAACCGCAACGGTAGCAAATAGCATGTAGTCTCGTTTGTATTCAAACAGACTCTGAATGTAAGTTAAATTTCCAAAATGGACAACTAAAGGAAAAATGTCCAAACATAATTAAAATCCACCCTCACATAATCAATTTCCAAAGCTTTATTCGGCATTAAAAACCATTAGCACTAATAAACAGATTTACAAAAATACGTTTTACACATTAATTTAAAAACAGGATAAAAAGAAAAAGCACATATTCAAAACGAGTTAATACCTTCCATTTACAAAGTTATGGCATCGTCATTGAATATCACATTTTTAGGAGAGCACGCTCGCAGCCTCTTCATTACAAACAATTCCCATAGATCCTCGCCTCAATAACCAGACGCGGTGCACATACCTTGGGGATGCAAAGACAATACTCCTTTCCATGGAACACATTAGCAATTGCATGACTTCGGTGATGGTACGAACATTTACAGGGTAATTCATAGAAATTCGCACAAAAGTGGCGCACGCGACTGGCGCACAGCATGCCCGTGCGAATGTCTGCGCCAGCCGCGTGCGCTAAAATCGATTTCTGCGCACAGCGTATTCATGGATTTTCGCATCCAAAACCAGCCGTGGTGCAGCGTGGCGCAGCGACCCTGCAGCAGCGCCAGTTACGCCCCCAAGAACGCCCTCGCGCAAGGAAAAGCCTTCAAAATCCCCAAATAATCGCAAAGGGCTGCGCTAACCCTGGATCAGTTCACAGGGCTGGCAAACAGCAAACGCCAAGCGGGGAACGTGTATTTCAGTGGTTCGCGGGAAGTTCCACACGCGATTGTCCTGTGTACATGTGCATCAGGGGTGCGCGGGAAGTTCCACATGCGATTTCAGCAGGTTACGTGTATTTCAGGGGTGCGTGGGGAAGTTCCACACGCGATTGGCCCAGTGCGAGCAGGGTACGTGTATTCCAGGGGTGCACGGGAAGTTCCACACGCGATTTCAGCAGGGTACGTGTATTTCAGGGGTGCGCGTGAAGTTCCACATGCGATTCCATCAGGGTACGTGTATTTCAGGGGTGCGCGGGAAGTCCCACATGCGATTGGCCCTGTGCGAGCAGGGTACGTGTATTTCAGGGGTGCGCGGGAAGTTCCACATGCGATTTCAGCAGGGTACGTGTATTTCAGGTGTGCGCGGGAAGTCCCACACGCGATTCCACCAGGGTACGTGTATTTCAGGGGTGCGCGGGAAGTTCCACACACGATTTCAGCAGGGTACGTGTATTCCAGGGGTGCGCGGGAAGTTCCACACGCGATTGGCCCAGTGCGAGCAGGGTACGTGTATTCCATGGGTGCGCGGGAAGTTCCACACGCGATTTCAGCAGGGTACGGTTATTTCAGGGGTGCGCGGGAAGTTCCACACGCGATTTCAGCAGGGTACGTGTATTTCAGGGGTTATGGGGAGTACTACACGTGAATTGGCCGTGTGGGTCCTCCCAGGTGTTCGCTCTACAACCTCCACGGCCCCTGCAGGCAGCCCACACCACGGGGGACTACCCTGCACCCTTGCTCATGTCCCGCAGGCAGCCCATCCACCATGGGCATGCCCCCCAGCCAACCCACATGTCACCTTGCACTACTGATCAACAATGCATGTCTCCCACCCACCCCCACCCCCCAGCCACCAAGGGCAGCCTCCACCAGGCCCCCACCCATGTCTCCAACCACCCCCTACCCCCCAGCAGTCAGGGGCACCCTCCACCAGGCCCCCACTCATGTCTACCACCACCCCCATCCCCCAGCCACCAGGGGTAGATTCCACCAGACCCCCACTCATGTCTCCCACCACCCCCACCCCCCAGCAGTGCAGGGGCAGCCTCCACCAGGCCCCCACTCATGTCCCCCTGCACCCCCACCCCCCAGCAGTGCAGGGGCAGCCTCCACCAGGCCCCCACCCATGTCTACCACCACCCCCACCCCCCAGCCACCAGGAACAGCCTCCACCAGGCCCCCACCCATGTCTCCCACCACCCCCTACCCCCCAGCAGTCAGGGGCACCCTCCACCAGGCCCCCACTCATGTCTCCCACCACCCCCATCCCCAAGCCACCAGGGGCAGATTCCCCCAGCTCCCCACTCATGTCTCCCACCACCCCCACCCCACAGCAGTGCAGGGGCACCCTCCACCAGGCCCCCACCCATGTCTCCCACCCCCCCACCCCCCAGCAGTGCAGGGGCACCCTCCACCAGGCCCCCACCCATGTCTCCCACCACCCCCACCCCCCAGCAGTGCAGGGGCAGCCTCCACCAGGCCCCCACTCATGTCCCCCTGCACCCCCACCCCCCAGCAGTGCAGGGGCAGCCTCCACCAGGCCCCCACCCATGTCTACCACCACCCCCACCCCCCAGCCACCAGGGGCAGCCTCCACCAGGCCCCCACCCATGTCTCCCACCACCCCCTACCCCCCAGCAGTCAGGGGCACCCTCCACCAGGCCCCCACTCATGTCTCCCACCACCCCCATCCCCCAGCCACCAGGGGCAGATTCCACCAGGCCCCCACTCATGTCTCCCACCACCCCCACCCCCCAGCAGTGCAGGGGCACCCTCCACCAGGCCCCCACCCATGTCTCCCACCCCCCGCACCCCCCAGCAGTGCAGGGGCACCCTCCACCAGGCCCCCACCCATGTCTCCCACCACCCCCACCCCCCAGCAGTGCAGGGGCACCCTCCACCAGGCCCCCACCCATGTCTCCCACCACCCCCACCCGCCAGCAGTGCAGGGGCAGCCTCCACCAGGCCCCCACCCATGTCTACCACCACCCCCACCCCCCAGCCAGCAGTGGCAGCCTCCACCAGGCCCCCACCCATGTCTCCCACCACCCCCTACCCCCCAGCAGTCAGGGGCACCCTCCACCAGGCCCCCACTCATGTCTACCACCACCCCCATCCCCCAGCCACCAGGGGCAGATTCCACCAGGCCCCCACTCATGTCTCCCACCACCCCCACCCCCCAGCAGTGCAGGGGCAGCCTCCACCAGGCCCCCACTCATGTCCCCCTGCACCCCCACCCCCCAGCAGTGCAGGGGCAGCCTCCACCAGGCCCCCAACCATGTCTACCACCACCCCCACCCCCCAGCCACCAGGGGCAGCCTCCACCAGGCCCCCACCCATGTCTCCCACCACCCCCTACCCCCCAGCAGTCAGGGGCACCCTCCACCAAGCCCCCACTCATGTCTCCCACCACCCCCATCCCCCAGCCACCAGGGGCAGATTCCACCAGGCCCCCACTCATGTCTCCCACCACCCCCACCCCCAGCAGTGCAGGGGCACCCTCCACCAGGCCCCCACCCATGTCTCCCACCCCCCTACCCCCCAGCAGTGCAGGGGCACCCTCCACCAGGCCCCCACCCATGTCTCCCACCACCCCCACCCCCCAGCAGTGCAGGGGCAGCCTCCACCAGGCCCCCACTCATGTCCCCCTGCACCCCACCCCCCAGCAGTGCAGGGGCAGCCTCCACCAGGCCCCCACCCATGTCTACCACCACCCCCACCCCCCAGCCACCAGGGGCAGCCTCCACCAGGCCCCCACCCATGTCTCCCACCACCCCCTACCCCCCAGCAGTCAGGGGCACCCTCCACCAGGCCCCCACTCATGTCTCCCACCACCCTCATCCCCCAGCCACCAGGGGCAGATTCCACCAGGCCCCCAACCATGTCTCCCACCACCCCCACCCCCCAGCAGTGCAGGGGTACTCTCCACCAGGCCCCCACCCATGTCTCCCACCCCACCCACCCCCCAGCAGTGCAGGGGCACCCTCCACCAGGCCCCCACCCATGTCTCCCACCACCCCCACCCCCCAGCAGTGCAGGGGCAGCCTCCACCAGGCCCCCACTCATGTCCCTCTGCACCCCCACCCCCCAGCAGTGCAGGGGCAGCCTCCACCAGGCCCCCACCCATGTCTACCACCACCCCCATCCCCCAGCCACCAGGGGCAGCCTCCACCAGGCCCCCACCCATGTCTCCCACCACCCCCTACCCCCAGCAGTCAGGGGCACCCTCCACCAGGCCCCCACTCATGTCTCCCACCACCCCCATCCCCCAGCCACCAGGGACAGATTCCACCAGGCCCCCACTCATGTCTCCCACCACCCCCACCCCCCAGCAGTGCAGGGGCACCCTCCACCAGGCCCCCACCCATGTCTCCCGTCCCCCCACCCCCCAGCAGTGCAGGGGCGCCCTCCACCAGGCCCCCATCCATGTCTCCCACCACCCCCACCCCCCAGCAGTGCAGGGGCACCCTCCACCAGGCCCCCACCCATGTCTCCCACCACCCCCACCCCCAGCAGTGCAGGGGCAGCCTCCACCAGGCCCCTACCCATGTCTACCACCACCCCCACCCCCCAGCCACCAGGGGCAGCCTCCACCAGGCCCCCACCCATGTCTCCCACCACCCCCTACCCCCCCAGCAGTCAGGGGCACCCTCCACCAGGCCCCCACTCATATCCCCCTGCACCCCCACCCCCCAGCAGTGCAGGGGCAGCCTCCACCAGGCCCCCACCCATGTCTCCCACCACCCCCACCCCCCAGCAGTGCAGGGGCAGCCTCCACCAGGCCCCCACTCATGTCCCTCTGCACCCCCACCCCCCAGCAGTGCAGGGGCAGCCTCCACCAGGCCCCCACCCATGTCTACCACCACCCCCATCCCCCAGCCACCAGGGACAGCCTCCACCAGGCCCCACCCATGTCTCCCACCACCCCCTACCCCCAGCAGTCAGGGGCACCCTCCACCAGGCCCCCACTCATGTCTCCCACCACCCCCATCCCCCAGCCACCAGGGACAGATTCCACCAGGCCCCCACTCATGTCTCCCACCACCCCCACCCCCCAGCAGTGCATGGGCACCCTCCACCAGGCCCCCACCCATGTCTCCTGCCCCCCCACCCCCCAGCAGTACAGGGGCACCCTCCACCAGGCCCCCATCCATGTCTCCCACCACCCCCACCCCCCAGCAGTGCAGGGGCACCCTCCACCAGGCCCCCACCCATGTCTTCCACCACCCCCACCCCCAGCAGTGCAGGGGCAGCCTCCACCAGGCCCCCACCCATGTCTACCACCACCCCCACCCCCCAGCCACCAGGGGCAGCCTCCACCAGGCCCCCACCCATGTCTCCTACCACCCCCTACCCCCCAGCAGTCAGGGGCACCCTCCACCAGGCCCCCACTCATGTCTCCCACCACCCCCATCCCCCAGCCACCAGGGGCAGATTCCACCAGGCCCCCACTCATGTCTCCCACCACCCCCACCCCCCAGCAGTGCAGGGGCACCCTCCACCAGGCCCCCACCCATGTCTCCCACCTCCCCACCCCCCAGCAGTGCAGGGGCACGCTCCACCAGTCCCCAACCCATGTCTCCCACCACCCCCACCCCCCAGCAGTGCAGGGGCAGCCTCCACCAGGCCCCCACTCATGTCCCCCTGCACCCCCACCCCCCAGCAGTGCAGGGGCAGCCTCCACCAGGCCCCACCCATGTCTACCACCACCCCCACCCCCCACCCACCAGGGGCAGCCTCCACCAGGCCCCCACCCATGTCTCCCACCACCCCCTACCCCCCAGCAATCAGAGGCACCCTCCACCAGGCCCCCACTCATGTCTCCCACCACCCCCATCCCCCAGCAGTGCAGGGGCAGCCTCCACCAGGCCCCCACTCATGTCCCCCTGCACCCCCACCCCCCAGCAGTGTAGGGGCAGCCTCCACCAGGCCCCCACTCATGTCCCCCTGCACCCCCACCCCCCAGCAGTGCAGGGGCACCCTCCACCAGGCCCCCACCCATGTCTCCCACCCCCCCACCCCCAGCACTGTGGGGCACCTGCCAGCAGGCCCCCACCCATGTCTCCCACCCCCCCACCCCCCAGCAGTGCAGGGGCACCCTTCACCAGGCCTCCACCCATGTCTCCCACCACCCCCACCCCCCAGCAGTGCAGGTGCAGCCTCCACCAGGCCCCCACTCATGTCTCCCACCACCCCCACCCCCCAGCCACCAGGGGCAGCCTCCACCAGGCCCCCACCCATGTCTCCCACGACCCCCATCCCCCAGCCACCAGGGGCAGATTCCACCAGGCCCCCACTCATGTCCCCCTGCACCCCACCCCCCAGCACTGTGGGGCACCTGCCAGCAGGCCCCCACCCATGTCCAACTCATGTTCCCCACCCCCCCCACCTCCCAGCACTCTGGGGCACCTGCCAGCAGGCCCCCACTCATGTCCCCCTGCACCCCCACCCCCCAGCAGTGCAGGGGCAGCCTCCACCAGGCCCCCACCCATGTCTACCACCACCCCCACCCCCCAGCCACCAGGGGCAGCCTCCACCAGGCCCCACCCATGTCTCCCACCACCCCCTACCCCCCAGCAGTCAGGGGCACCCTCCACCAGGCCCCCACTCATGTCTCCCCCCACCCCATCCCCCAGCCACCAGGGGCAGATTCCACCAGGCCCCCACTCATGTCTCCCACCACCCCCACCCCCCAGCAGTGCAGGGGCACCCTCCACCAGGCCCCCACCCATGTCTCCCACCCCCACACCCTCCAGCAGTGCAGGGGCACCCTCCACCAGGCCCCCACCCATGTCTCCCACCACCCCCACCCCCCAGCAGTGCAGGGGCAGCCTCCACCAGGCCCCCACTCATGTCCCCCTGCCCCCAACCCCCCAGCACTGTGGGGCACTTGCCAGCAGGCCCCCACCCATGTCCAACTCATGTTCCCCACCACCCCCACCCCCCAGCACTGTGGGGCACCTGCCAGCAGGCCCCCACCCATGCCCAACTCATGTTCCCCACCCCCCCACACCCCACAGCACTGTGGGGCATCTGCCAGCAGGCCCCCACCCATGTCCAACTCATGTTCCCCACCCACCCCCACCCCCCAGCACTGTGGGGCACCTGCCAGCAGGCCCCCACCCATGTCCAACTCATGTTCCCTAGCCAACATGTCATCACAATCTAGATCCCTGGTCCCTATGGTCAGCCTCCAAATGCAAAACACCCACCTGAGTATTGCATCCACCCACTCATAATTGGCAATTACATCACAGAACACCAATTGCAAGTTCCGAAACAAACACATTTCCCTCACATACACCCAATGGGTGTCAGTGAATCTCAAAACCCATATCATGAAATGCATGAAACCAATGAGATACCACACATTGACGTTCACTAAAAAAATATGTATTAAAGGAAACATAAATAGAATCAAAAATAAAGAAACAGAAATGTGAATGTACAAAAATGAAAAGAAGCATGTCCGTGAAAAAAAGCAAAACCAAAAATCAAATTCCAAAGTAATGGTGTCCAAAGTCACTGTCCACAAAACAAAATCCAATGGGAAATAAAAAAGAAAGCCATTGCTCCATGGTTAAAATGTGAAAGAAAAATACAATCCAACAGTGAACTATGTACATGGGAACAAGCCAGGGTCCATTATCCCAACAAAAGAAAGGAAACCTATCTAACTACACTAACTAATAAAATAAAATAAAAATTTGGCCAATGTCCGAAAGGTCCAAAATAAATCCAAAAGAAAAATGAAACCTAACACTACCTACATAACTATGTACAAGGGCAGCGGGCTAGTTTGACGGCTCACTTGTGGATGCCCCGGGCCAGGGCATCATCGAACTCCTGCTCAATGTCCCGGAGGTGGTCCTCCTCCATGGCCCCGAGGGTCCGCAGGGCCATCGCCGTGTCCACCTCCAAACCCCTGCGGATTGCCTCGAGGCACTCGGCCCGCCTCAGGGCCCTCCGCATGGAGTTCTCCGCCCTGACCATTGTGAGCCGTGCCTCTTCCGCCCGCTGCAGCTCCGCATCTATGGCGTGGCCCAACCGCTGCCACACGGAAGACACTCTCTGTCCTGGGTCCTCCTGCCCTCCGGCCGATGCCTGCCCCTCCGATGTTGAAGGCCCCGAGCCTTCATGGCTCCCACCACGTTGCTGCTGCTGCTGTGCCTCTGCCCGTGCACTGCCTCCTGCTGCCTGCACATCCTCCGCCGGCTGGGGTGCAGTCGTTGATGTGGCCACCCCTGCTGGATGTCCGACTCCCGACTGTGGCAGGGATGCCTCCTCCACCAGCCTGGCCGCACCGTCAGAGGCAGCTCCACAGGGCACCGAGGTGACTGATGGGTGGGAAGATGGCACGGAGGACGACTGGCGCATAGGGGGTTCAGTTGAGGAGGGGGTCGTAGCAAGCCCCAGCAAACGGAGGAATCCGGCCTGGGTGACCTGTCCCAGCAGGCTGACGTGGTCAACGAGCCATTCGAGATGACGTGCAGTCTCCTCATGAAAAGACTGCAGGTCACCTCGCATGGCCCGTTGACGCAACGCCACACCAGTCAGGACAGGCTCAACCCGGACCCGGATAGCCACGTCCGCAGGCAGAGGAAGGCCAGTTGACGTGAGCTCATCCCCTGCCTGAAAACGGGTCTGGACGTAGACATCCCTGCTGGTGCAAGATGATGCAGGGAACGGATCAGGGACAGGATTGCACACAGGCACCTCTGCGGCGGCCTGTGCTGCCTCCTGTCCCTGGTCCTGCACTGCACCACTGGCACCAGTGGGATCCCCACCTCCAGACCCCGTCTCTGTTGCTTGCACGGCCTCCTCCTCCACCAAACCCCCCACCAACCTGGATGACTCCGTGCCATCTTCCCCCGTTGGGCCCTGTGGGGTCCCATCTGTCCCTTCTGCTGCCGAGGAGTCCAACTCCAACCTCCGCCTCTTGGACCTCCCCCCGCAGCTGCGGCCTTGGACGCGGCACCTGTCTCCTCACTCCCTGACGAGATGACAACATGGGAGGGGAGCCGGGCCTTGCGTCTCCGGCTGGCGGCACAGCACCTTCTCCGCCCTCTTCATCAGTTGACGCTGCAGACAGGGAGAAATAAAACACAGGCATCAGGGCACTGTACAATGGACACATACACACATGACAGTTGTACATGAGTGGCATTGGCAAACCTCAGACATGTCATCATAATCCCCAACACACATGTCATTTCAACTCGCACACATGAGCCATACCACAGCCATATCGCAACTGGCAGCACCATCCATACACATACAACAGCATGAGCAGGCAAAGGTGAGCCAGACATCACATGCAACAGAGGAAGTGCACCACACATGTACACACACCACCACACTTGCATGCATGTGTACACCTCTGCCAAGTGTCGCAGTGTTCAGATGGGCATCCATGTCACATCTGCCCATCAGGCTTCCACATACCGCTGTCACATGCATCCATGTTGCATCACTGTTGCACCCTTGTCAAATACACACACATGCACATGTACACAGTGCTGATACATGCAGCTGAAAACAACATACATGCGTCACATCACAGACATGTCTACTTACATACACATTCATCCAAACATGTGTGCCCACACAACTGCATTTGGCATGCAAGCCTACACACACAAGCACCATCCATGTCTCACACATTCCAGCCCTCGCATGTGTTAGCCCCATGGCCCTGTACACCCCCACCCATACTCGACCCCATACAAAAAGATGTGCAACCTGCACACTA
Source organism: Ambystoma mexicanum (assembly GCF_040938575.1). Classification (NCBI taxonomy): domain Eukaryota; kingdom Metazoa; phylum Chordata; class Amphibia; order Caudata; family Ambystomatidae; genus Ambystoma; species Ambystoma mexicanum. Next base: position 1,231,113,281 of record NC_090927.1, read on the forward strand.
CTGAAAAATCACCACACGCACAGCTCACAATCAGGATGCATGTACACTTACCGCTCGACTCCAGACGGGTCTGCCTCTCAAGGACCTGGACGTGGAGCGCTGGGGATGTGCGTTCCAGGACCCTCATCTGTTCTTCCGACAAGTGGCCCCGGCGCCCCTTGGCATCCGCTGCCTTCAAGAGGCGCCGGGCCTTGTTCAGGGTCCTGGACCTGAAGTCCTCCCAGCGCTTCTTGACATGTTGTAAGTCGCAGACTGCCACCCCCTCCGCGTTGATGGCAGTCACGATGTCAGTCCAGATCCGAGCCCGTCCATCCTTGTCGGCGCGGGAACTTCCGAAGAGGGCATCATACTGCCCCAGGACTTGCTCCACCAGGACACCAACTTCGGTGGCACTGAAGCTGGTGCCCCTCTGCCTCTGTGGTCGGGGGTTGTCAGTGGTCTCAGATGGTGTTTGCCCCGACATGACAACCCCAGAGGCAGGAGTGGGTGGGCAACTGGGTCCTGGGGCTGGGCTGTGGAGCGATGGAATCCCAGTCGGGAGTCTTCGGTTCCAGCAGGGGTGGTCACAGCAACAGCACCCCTGGCTGATGTGCAGGCAGCAAATGGCAGGGCACGTGGGCAGCAGGCAGTCAGGCAGCAGCAGATGGCAGGTGGGAGCGTGCTCGGGGCTCTGGGGGGCAGTAGTTCGGCCTTCTGGGCAGGAGCGTGGTCTTCCGTGTGCTTACTCGTGGCCAGCTTGATACGGAGTGATTGGGCACGTGAAAATCCTGCACGTCTGCGTGTAAATCGAGGAAAGGCCCTTAGCGCGTATGCACGTCAGCACGCATATGCGATTTCATTGGACCAAAGGCCCTTAGCGCGTGAGCGCGTCTGTGACGTGAGGCGCGCGGGTGTTTCCCTCATTACACGTGATGACAGAGCGCACGTGGATTTCCACCAATCGCGTGTGGAACTTCCTGCGCACCCCAGAAATACACGTACCCAGGCCAATCGCGTGTACGCTCACTTCCCGCCGATTACACGCGATGACACTCGGACGTGCAGTTTTACCACGTGTGCTCGCATATGCGATTTCATTGGCCCAAAGGCCACCATGCGCAGCTGTGACATCACGTGCATGGCCGTAGAGAAAGGCGCGTGTAAAAATAAAGAGATACACGCCCGAGTGTCAAAGCGCGTAATTGGTGGAAATGGCCTCATTGCGTATGCGCGTCTGTGACGTGTGTATAAAAGGTACGTGTAGAACGCCATTTCCTTGTACGTGCTTTTCGTGGAGAGCGAGTGGGTGAAATCTGTACTTCTTGTCGGTTCACACGCGATTTACTTCACGGCGTTTCCAGTTCGTACTCCCTGTTACCTCTGACAGCTTTTTCTCTTTTCCTCTTTTTCCTGGGCCTGTTTCCTCAAACAGCTTCCCTACTACTGTTGTCCTGTCTCCTCAGACAGCGTACAATTCTTCTTTTGGCGGGGGTGTTGCCAACGCGCACACGCGCATATTTTTCACGCTTTTGTTCCTGGCAGACGGTGAGTCGCGCACGTATCTAACATCTGTGCTTGCCCCGTGTGTCGCGTACCCCTTCAGAGGTCATTCTAGGCTGCGTGTGACACGCATACGTTCATTCTTGTGTTCCTGGGTGCCACAGCGTAGTGCAGGTTTATTTTTCCACACACGTGGTCTAGGAGGGGTTGCGTGCACCTTACTTCGCTTTTTTGGGGTGCCTGTGTGTTGCGTGACCCGTCATCTTTCCCCAGGGGTGGCATACAGCCTTGCTAGAGCACTAGGGTACGATTACCATCTGGTACCCAACCCCTTTGACCCCCAATTGCCCAGGACAATAGTTCACATCGACTCCCATATGCACAATAACATCAGTGCCATGGCTGGGAGGCGAACAAGCCGTAAGGGTGGCAAAGGTGGCCGAGCCCCAAGTGTTGGCTGTGGTGGATCCGGTAGGGGACGTGGCCGTGACTTGCAGGGTGCCCCTAGCCCCCCATGTGTGGAGGAGCAGTCAGGGACACCCATGCCTCCCCCCCCCCGGTTGAGGTTACCGTGGCTGACACCATCCATGCTCAGCCCTTGTTGGACCAGCCCACTGTGGAACCAGACCTGGCACAGGGTGACTCCATGGCTGACTTCCAGGTCAGCAGGTCTAGGCCACGTGCGCCGGTGAACGTTGGTGTCATCAGGCCACGTGGATCAGGGGCAGCTAGGTCATCTGCTGCCCCGCGTAGGCAGGCTGGGGAGGCTGCAGGGGCAGCTGCGGCTCCATCCACCCCACCTCTGACACACCCATCCAGGACAGTGTCGGCCCAAGTCCATCATGCTGACATTTCCCTGACACCATTACACTTGAGATAATGCCTGCACCAACTCCCATGCTGAGTGTGCAATCCCACGCTCCTGCCCCTAGTGTCCAGAGCGGCGCAGGACACTCCGGAACCCCACCACCTTCCAAGCAGAAGAGAAAGAGTGCTCGTCCAGTAGAGGCTGATGCCCCAGACACGGCTACACAGTCTGGCCTGTCAAGGAAGCCCAGCTTCAATGAGGCCGAAATGAATGCACTTGTAGAGTATGTGTCCGCACATGACCGCGAAATGGTGATTGTTGCACGATCCAGGACCACACCTGCACAACGTCAGGCACACTGGCAGACCATTGCGGACATTATAAGTGCCCTTGGAATCGTGAGGCACACAGCTAATGAATGCTACAAGCGCTGGAATGACCTGAAGCGCAGGGCAAAGAATAAGCTGGCCTCAAGTCATGCCGCAACTCTAGTGACTGGAGGTGGGTCTCCAGCAGACGACATAGAACTCACTCCACATGAGCAGGTTGCTGGGACCTACGTCACAGAGGAACAGATCCAAGGCGTGGGAGAAGTGGCAGATTACGAGGCATTGTCCGGTGAGTGCACATGCATGTGTGTCATCCATGTGCATGGTGTGTGTGGGAGGGCTTCTGTTTGGGTGCCAGGGGAGGGTGTGTGTGCCTGAGTGGTTCGGCTCACCCATGTGCCTCTTCCTAAACATTCTTGGTAACGGCATTTGGGTATAGCAGCATCCCTTCTGCCAACATTAGACATCCAGCCCAACACCACACCAGTTGCCCTTGGAGTTTCATCTTGCCACTACACTGTTGCTTATTTACCTCTGTTTATTCAGGCAGATTGTTTGCATACCACCACTTTTACTCGGGATTTCTCAGTCCTATTGTCACATGTCTGACATGGCTATGGTACAGTGGACTGGCTCAGTTTCGTGGACATGATTAGTTTGGACATGTCCCTGTGCTATAGGCCCATTTTTGACTGGCAGCTGCATGTTAAACATTTGAACCATTACAATTAAAATAATCTATCATATGAACAAACTGGACTGAATGAACAATTGGTGACCTCCTCTCCCTCTTCACTTCATGGCTAGGGTACATGCCATCTGTGTGATGGCATGTGTATTTGACCTGCCAATCACTGGCCAATGTGTGATGCCACTGCTAGGCAGCATGCAGCAAATGTGTTCATCTTCCATCTTGGTGTCATCAATGTGTGCCATCTGCCTCCCCATCACACGCAGTGATGGTGCATGCATGGGAGTGTTTTAGTCATGTGGGACATGTGTCAATCAAGTACTGTTTCTGTAGCCTCTCAGCCCTCATTGTGTGCCATAGTGCTAATGCCTGTTTCCATTTGTTTTCTTTTATGTCTTTGCGGGGAAGACGCACCTGATACTGCTGGGGTTGTGGAGATGGTGCAGACCCAGGAGGGGTCTGAGGGCCGACCGACCACCAGTGAGGGACGTGGTGTGGTGGTGGGTGAGAACCCACAACTGCTGCAGGTCGTGCTCTCAAGGGGTGTCTCTGGCTGCACCTCCCCCGAGCTGTACTCAGGTGTTGATTCGGATGATGAGACCTACGTGCCGTCGCAGGTGAGTGTTCCTGGGAGGGATTCTGTTCTGTCCGACCCACCTGCACCAGGGTTAGAACCCTCAATGGGGATGTCAGTGTTGGCAGGTACGCCTTTGGTGGTTACGGATGCAGGGTCACACTCCGCGACATCTGATCCTGTTCCTGGGCCAGCAGATCAGAGGGGGAATGCAGTCCTGCAGCCTCAGGCAGAGCCGGCACAGCAAGGCGCAGTTCGCCTTGCCCCAGACAGGTGTGGTGCCCATCGACGTGGTGGCCGTACGCCACCTGGCAATACCGCATGGGAGCAATCCATTTACGGTATGGCAACCCAACAGGCAGCATCATCAGAGATGATGGCTCAGGCCATGGATAGGGTGGCCACTTCCATTGTCCCCCCCGAAAGGCTGATGGAAGGACTACAGCAGGCAACCGACTCCATCTGCCAGTCACACAGGGAGGACATGTTGGCGTCCGACAGGGACAGGCGGGCGGCACTGGAGACTCTGCAGGAAGCCATCTCCATAGAGTCCCAGGGCCACAGGGAAGCCCTGAGGCTGGAACTCCTTCACCTCAGGACGACTCTTGATGAGCTTGAGGCTTCAACAAACCGAAGGACAGAACAGCAGCTGGAGCGTCTCACCCGTACGCTCTCAGCTGAGATGCAGGCAACTAGGGCGGAGGTCCGGGCATCCCGTGAGTTGTTGCATGGGGACCTCCGCACACACATCCACCAGAACGAGACCTAGCACACCCGCATGCTTGCAGCCATGGAGCAACAGACTAGGGCTTTGCGTGGGCTGCCTCCCATAGTGCCACCACCTCCGGATGCAGCTGCAGAGGGTGATGATAGCGACAGCAGTGATACTCCCACAATAGGGTAGCCGTGTAGGCCATGAGCCCATGGAGGTGTTTTTTTTTCGATCCACACAGGTGGGTTTTGGTGTGCACCCTGTCCTCGGACCTCCTGGGTGGCCTCCCCAAACCCCCCGGGCCCATTAATGGCCATTTTTGATTTTTTTTTTTTTGGGACAGTGTGTTGCCTTGTGTGGCTCCCGTGGGCATACGCTGCATTGTGGATGGGCACATGCAGGATTGTCATGGATTTGGTTCAGATGCTTGGGTTTTTGTCACACACACCCCTCCTGCTTCCCGTTTCCATGGGCTTGCAAAGGGTGTGCCCAAGTGACATTGACGTACATGGTGACATTGGACTCCCATTAGCTGTGTGGGCAGTCTGTAGTCAATACTGTGTATACATTCATAGTGCATATTGTTGTTGTATTGTACACTGCGTGGTGTATTGATATGTGCCTCTGCATCCATCTCATCCTCCATATTTGCAGGTTCATTCCTCATGTCTTCACAATGCGGTCCACCTTGGAACTGGAGTCCATGTTGTAAGCAGTGCACCTACACTCTTGCGTGGCGCTAACACTGTATACTTGCAAGCGTTCGGAGGGCTGTCATCATCAGGTGGTGAGGCTAGCTAATTTTTAAGTCTGTAATGTCATGTTTAAGGTAGGTTGGAGGTTGTGTAGGTGATTGGTATTCGGTAAGTATTTGGTAATGTGGATTGTAGGTCCTGCATTACTGTGAGCATTTCATGTGTGGACATGTTTCCATTAGGGACACTGTAGCTGCTGACACTTGGGGCATGTTGTGGGGATTCATTTCTTTCCTCTCACATTGCATGACATGCCATGGTGTGTTGTGTGGCCGTGCCGGGGAGGGGGTGGTTGACATGGCACTGTTTTCATGTAGTATTTTGCAAGTGGGTATTCATTTCTGCAGCATGGAAGTGTCTTTTCATGACACTGCATTGGTGGTGTTTGTGTAGGTAGGGATACACACATTGTGACACTTCCACATGAACAATCTCAGGCTGCTATGGTTCTGACAGTTGACAGTCCCTTTGTTCGTCTTTATTGTCAGGTCGAGTCATCATTGCTTATCAGATGGTATGTGCCAGGCCTGTGTGCACTCCACTGGGGTGTGATTTCTATGTGAAGTAATTAGCCACCAGCTGCGTACGGGCTGCCTCACCCCGTGCCCTCTCCCCTCCCATGCGCAGCGGGCGTGCATGTGGTTGGGGATGCGGGGGCACCACCATGTCCACGGCCAGGCCCCGGCGTGTTGCAACATTGTGCAGGACACATGCTGCCACTATGATCCTGCACACTACTGGGGGCTGTTAGGCGGAAACCCGTGCAGTTCCCTCTGGGACCACTGCAAAAGATTTAGGACTACAGGCGTTGGCGGTGAACCCACTTGGTAGCAGTCTGCACCACACAGATTCATGTGGGTGCTGTGGCTGAGCAGTCAGACTTCTCTCAAGAAAAGTTGAGCAGTATGTGGAGTATACAAAATAGGGCAATTCTTCACAGCAAGACAAGCAAACACGCAACGAGGCTTAGTGTAAAGATATTAAGGTATTTATTTATAACAAAACGTCTATGAAAAACACTAAGGCAAATCACGGTAAACAAATCAAACACAATTACTCTACGAAGTAGAAAACGATCAATCCCCCTAGCAAAATACCGACAACTGTAGGTTCTACCGGTACCACTTATTTTCAGACAGAGGTGTATACCTCAACCCAGATGACACTCGAATATTAGTTAGGACGGGAGAGAAAAAGATAGGCAGGTTATGAAATCAACGCAGTTCAATCCTAGCGGAAAAAATGCAAGGCAGGAAGGCAAGAATCACAATAGATTGTAAAGTTCAGAGGCCATGCCCACTCAGAGAGAGGCAAGGCACGATGTCCCAAAAAGTCTCTAGTGGAGATGCATTCAAGTCTGTATCGCAAATTGTTATCGGTAGATTGAACCAGTTCAGAACAAAGAATGAGAAAAGCTTGGAGGCGACCCAACGGAACAGAGAGGATTAAAACACCTCACTCGAACCGATCGAAAGGGAAGCCAGGCGGACACGGTACCTTGTTGTGGAGGGCAGCTCCGGCAGGGGCAGTTGTTCCTGGTGGTGGATGCACGTCGGGTCTTTGCCAAGAGTAGAGATGATCTCGTCGTCGAAGAAAGTGAAGTCCGGTGCACCACCAGGGAAGAGACCAGCCGCGGAGTGCTCCGTCACAAGGCACCACCTTTTGGTCGCGGTTCAGGGGTAGTGGCTATCCGGTTGCCGAGGTGCTCTGCACGGGCAATTCGACCACTGCGTCCTGAGGCGAATAAAAAGCAAAGGGGACTGGTTGTTCCCACCAGTCAGGGGAAGAAACTCTCCGGCAGGGAGATCTCCTCTGTCTTCGGGAAGTGGTGAGTCGGTTCCGCAGGGCTCCACCGGAGGTGTCGTCGTGCAGGTCGGCTCAGCGTTACCCTCGTCGGATTCTTAGGTCCTGTGGCGACTTCTGAAGATCCAGTCCCAAAAGCCCTGCTTTTATGCAGAAAACCCCCATTCATTCAGCCTAGCTGTCAATCAACACATGCTAAGTGGTGAGCGGGAACGCTCACCACTTGGGCCAATCACTCCAGAGTCCGACCTGAGTTGGCAAGGCAACTCCGTCCAGGGTGCCTAAACCCCCTCCCACACCCCTGAGGTAACCCAGACAGAATGGCACCACCTTGGAGGGTCTCTGTACAGAGGCCCGCCAAAAGTGGAACAAAGGGCTCAACCTTTGGTTTAGGAGTCACAGAGACGAACACAGACGCCATTTTTCAAACCGAGTTCTGGCAGAAAATACCATCCGATAAACTTATTTACGATAAGTAGATCGGTGGTACGTTAGAGATTAACGAGAAAAAGTAGTAATCTCCAACAATGGGACGAATCCCATAGGGTTATGCTCGGGGTCGAACATAACAAGTAGTTTCCACTGCCACCAGCCAAAACTCGACGAGGGGGGACGGGACAGTGCCCCCTCGAGTAACAGGTCTAGAAGTAATCGAATTACCCCTGCTAGTACGTCCACAATAAGATGGTTTGTACTAGTCCTGTTAGTAAATTTAGGTCTAGTAAAGCCAATGGTGACTTTACATGCCCGGGGAGACAGTAGTCAGTCCCCGGGTATGGAGTCTATGGTGGGGGTCCGCTAGGACGCCCCAGTGTTACGGCACGTAGGGTGCGGTGTAACACACATAGAAAAACATATGAGACCCTATGGAGTAAAAGACCCCATAGCCCATCGAACACATTGACATTTCAAAGGAATTACACACACATACATGTCCAAGAGTGGGAGAAAAGAGTCTCACTCTTGGCAGGATGGAAAAAACAAACTCCAGAAATCCAGCAAAGCTGCTGGGGGACTCACTAGGTTAGGAAATTCAGCCTAAACAGAGAATTCTCCCTAACACTCGCCCCCCCCAGACTAAGGGACAGGAGGATTTAATCCACTCCTGGATGAATCTCATACCTCTAGTCGATGACATACATCCTAGAGAGACCATCAGCATTTTGGTGGTGACATCCTGACCTGTGCTCAATGGTGAAATCAAGCCCTTGCAGGCAGATCGACCATCTCAGTAGTTTTGGGTTTTCCCCTTTCATTTGCATTAACCATCTCAAGGGTTGGTGGTCAGTCTGAATGACGAAAGTAGAACCATACAAGTACGGCCTAAACTTCTTCAGAGCCCACACGATAGCAAAGCACTCTCTTTCGATTGTTGCCCACCTTGTTTCAGGATCCTTCAGCTTGCGGCTGATGAAGCAAACGGGGTGCTCCCTACCTTTCCCATCCAGTTGACTGAGTACGGCACCTATCCCTACATTGGAAGCATCTGTCTGCACAATGAAGTGTTGGCGGTAATCAGGAGCTCTGAGTACTGGGGCTTGGCAAAGAGCCTTTTTCAGGTTTTCAAAAGCCTGATTGCACTCCTCGTTCCATTTAACCTTTTTAGGAAATTTGGGCGAGGAGATGACATTCAGTGGAGAAGCTATGGTCCCATAGTTCTCTATGAAATTCCTGTAATACCCATTGAGGCCTAGGAAGGCTCTCACCTGGGTTTGAGTAGTCGGTGTTGTCCAATTTTGCACAGCTTCAATCCTACTGAGCAAAGGCCTTATTTCTCCACCGCCTACCTCATGTCCAAGATAGACTACCTTACTCTGTCCAATTTGGCATTTACTCGCCTTTATGGTCAGATTGGCTCGTCCAAGAGCCTGCAAAACATCTCTCAGGTGGGTAACATGTTCTTCCCAGGAATGGCTGAACACTGCGATGTCATCCAAGTATGCCATGCAGAAGTCCTCCATCCCATTCAGAACCTGGTTTACCATCCGTTGAAACGTAGCAGGTGCATTCTTCAATCCGAAAGGCATTACCTTAAACTGGTATAAGCCAACGGGGATAGAAAATGCAGTTTTCTCCTTGGCATGGTCTGTCAGGGCTATTTGCCAATAGCCTGACGTCAAGTCAAATGTGCTGAGGAACTTGGCGGCGCCAAGTTTATCCACCAACTCATCTGTTCTTGGCAAAGGGTGGGCATCAGTCTTGGTGACTGCATTAAGAGCTTGATAATCCACGCAGAATCTAAGTTCTTTAGATCCGGCCTTTGGTACTAACACAACTGGGCTAGACCATGGACTAGTAGAGGGCTCTATTACCCCGAGATCAAGCATCTTGCTGACCTCACCTTTGATGTGGGTTCGTACGTTTTCTGACATGCGGTATCCTCTGCTCTTGACAGGCAGACAGTCACCAGTGAGTATATCGTGCTGGCCCCAAGGGGTCAAGCCTGGTGAAAGCGAGAACAGAGAGGCAAACTGATTCAACATAGATTTGCACTCTTCTTGTTACTCGGGTGTCAGATTGGAGGAGAGATTCACTCCTTCAATTTTTTCATCTAAAGGCAAGCCTCTGAGGAGATCCGGAAGAGCTTCACTCTCTTCTTCTTCCTCGGATGATGCTAGAAGCAACGCTCCTACATCAGGTCGCGAGACATACGCTTTAAGTCGGTTGGTGTGGAAGACTGTCGGAGCCTCCTTGGGATTGCCCAAGTCCACCAGATAGTTAACCTCTCCGAGTTTACCCACTACTCGGAAGGATCCCATCAACTTATCTTGCAAGGCCCTCTGCCTTGTTGGGATCATAACGAGAATGAGCTGGTCTTGAGCGAACTCAACCATGTTAGCCTTTTGATCGTGCCAGTGCTTGACCAATGCTTGCCCAGCTTTCAAGTTATCGCTTGCTTCCGTCATCATGTGCGACATTCTCCTCCGGAGACCTATCACGTAGTCAGTCACTCTGACTGGCTTGGGGGAAGGAGCACTCTCCAACCCCTCCTTAATCAGGGCCAATGGACCTCTGACGGGATGACCATAGAGTAGTTCGAAGGGAGAGTAACCTACTCCCTCCTGAGGGACTTCTCTATAAGCAAAGAGAAGGCATGGCAGTAGAAGGTCCCACTTACGCTTACGGGGTTCCTCTAAAGCACCCATCATGCTCTTCATGGTTCGGTTGAACCGTTCTACCAACCCATTGGTTTGTGGGTGGTAAGCCGTTGAGAACTTGTAAGTTACTCCGCAGGTTTTCCACATGGCTTTCATGTAGTGGGACATAATGTTTGACCCCCTGTCAGAGATTACTTCCTTAGGAAACCCGACCCTGGTAAAAATACCAAGGAGGGCCTTAGCCACAGCCGGAGCCGTAACAGTCCTCATAGGAATTGCCTCAGGATACCTAGTAGCATGGTCTACTACAACAAGTATAAACCTGTTGCCTGAGGAGGTTGGAGGATCAAGGGGACCAACAATGTCAATCCCTACTCTCTCAAATGGGACTCCCACGACTGGGAGAGGCACTAAAGGTGCCACATTCTTGGAGCCAACCTTACCAGAGGTCTGGCAGGTGTGGCAGCTCTTGCAATGTTTTTCTACTTCGGCCCCCATCTTTGGCCAATAGAAATAGAGAGAGAGCCTTTCCTTAGTCTTCTTGAAACTCAAGTGACCAGCCAAAGGAATCTCGTGGGCTAACTGCAAGAACTGTGGTCTGTTCTCTTGGGGTACTACAAGTCGTTTGTAGTCTCCAGGTGCAGACTCGGTCGGTTCACTGTAGAAGAGGCCATCTTCCCAGTGCAACCTGTATTTCCCAGGCTCTTGCCTTTCAGCCTGAGCTTCTGCCTGGTGGCGAAGACCTTCCAGAGTTGGACATTCTCTCTGTCCCTTACTGAAGTCTGCCCTGCTGGGTCCACCTTCTGCCAGTAAAGACTGCAGCTCAGGATGGTCAACAGGATCCAGATCTCCAATGAGTTCCTGGCCTTCCATTAGCTCTTCCTCAGAGTCTAATTCTACCACGCAGGGTTGTACCTCCCTCTCAGCCTCGGCTGGAGGTGGAGTTACGGGTGTGACGTTGGACAACCGCGGGGAAGTCCGTGTCGGCTGCACTGGAATGCTGGCGGCTGGTTTCGGGATAGAAGTCTTAGGTTTCCCCTTCGCTTCTGATTTCTTGGAGACAGCGGCCGACAATTCCAGTGGAGCAGGAGTGATTTCTTTCTTCATCATCTCCTGGAGAGTACCGCGCATGGTCCTCTCTCTTGCTGGTCTGGTTAGCTCCTGTAACCGTTTACTAGGAGGTCTGGGAGTATGCAATACAACTCCGAGAGTTTTCAAATCGTTACCCAACAGTACGCGTCCTGGTACCTCACTCTGTATGCTGACAGGTATCTTCACAGTCATGTCGTTACACTGGATGAGAACTGGTAATTGGGGAAGCATCTGCACAGGCCCTCCAGCTAACTTGGTGAGGCGTTTGGGTGCCTTAGCAACATCCTCAGCCTGAAAAAATGATTTATCCACCACAGTTATGCTGGCCCCAGTGTCCCTAATGGCAGGAGTCTCCTGACCATTCACCTGGACTCTGTCCTTATAATACTCTTTAGTATTATCGGGGATAGAATTATAGACATCTAAATTCTGTTGTTCCCACAACCCCAGAGATACTAAAGAAACGCTGGCTGAGACTCCAATGGGTTCGTCAGCTAGCAGTAGAAAGTTTCCACTTGCCATTTGGACTTCCTCCTCTGGAGCGAAGGCTAAGGAGACAAGCTGGACCCCTGAAGGTTTACCCTTACATCTGGGATCTCCTTTCACGTGATCAGTCGAGCCACAAACAAAGCATTTACCGAATGCTTTCTGGAATGATGGCTTGTTCTGATCTCCTTCCGGTTAGGCACCAGAAGACACACTATTCTGCTATGGTTTTCCTGGTGGCTTACCCTTCTGGTTTTGTTTGGGGCCCTCTTTGGAATGTGAGTTATTCAAATTCTCTTTTGAGTCTTTTTTAGGCTGTTTTCCCTCATCCTTTTTCTGAGTTGCCCCAGAATCCTTATGAGTAGCTCTGTTGGCAACCCACAAGTCAGCAGCCTTAGCTAGCGCCCTGGAATCCAATTCCTTCGAATCAGCCAAGTGCTGTCTGAGCTCAGGAGAACAGGCATCATAAATAGACTCCAACATAAAAAGATTTCGCATACCCTCATAAGTGTTCACTTTGTAACCCTTAATCCATCCCTCTAAGTTTTTCAACCCTTCACTCACCCAGGTAGCCCAAGGGGTACCATCATGCTTTTTGAGGGTTCTAAACCTCTTAAGATACTGGGAAGGGGTCTTCCCGAATCTAGCTATCAAAGCTAGTTTCACACTTTCGTAATCCGTCTTATCGGCCTCCCCCAACTCCATTACCACATCAGTCGCAACAGGAGGGAGCCTAGAGAACAACCAGGGAAGCAAAGTATTCCCGGTGATGTCCTGGAGCCCATGATTGTATTCAAACAGTTTCAGCCAATCCAACACATCCAATCTCGGTTCATACATACCCACTAATTCCTTCGGCATCCGGGGTCTTTTGGGACTGGAGCTCCTAGAGGAACCAGAGGAGAGAGAAGCATTTTCCATAGACAACTTTTTCATCTCTAATTCGTGATTAAGTTCTATTTCTCTGAGTCTTAACTCAGCTTGCTTCTGCTCAGCCTGGGCATTCATCCGTCTGAACTCGAGTTCTTGGTTTCGTTCAGATTGAGCCAAGAACCGTTTGTATTCTAGTTCGAGCTTCATTTTTTCAAGTTCAAAATAAGCAGGGTTACTTGTGGGACCTGTTATGGGCCCCGTAGGCACAGCTGGTAAGGCAGGTAGAGGAGCGGGTGAGACAGTTTCGTTAGCCTCTCCGTCCTCGTCAGCCTCTTCATCGCTATCATCAGAATCACGATTCAGATCAACACCATTACTGTTTTCTACAGTTGCTGGAGAGATTGGTTCCTCTGAACCAGTACCCAGACTTTGGTTCGCCAGCAATCTCTCAATTAATTCTAACTTCTTGCCTCTTACAGAAAGATTCGCTTGCCTACAGAGAGCTCGCAGACTCTCTGTATTTTCACCTGACAAAGACTCTTGACGGTAAGTTTCCATCGTAGACATGTTTTTGAAAGTTGCTTTTTGTGCAAAGTTTTGTGGTTAGTTATCCTACAGTGTCGAAAAGCACTCTAAACTGTATACTCGATACAAATCCCACCGCTGTACACCAGTGTTAGGCGGAAACCCATGCAGTTCCCTCTGGGACCACTGCAAAAGATTTAGGACTACAGGCGTTGGCGGTGAACCCACTTGGTAGCAGTCTGCACCACACAGATTCACGTGGTAGCTGTGGCTGAGCAGTCAGACTTCTCTCAAGAAAAGTTGAGCAGTATGTGGAGTATGCAAAATAGGGCAATTCTTCACAGCAAGACAAGCAAACACGCAACGAGGCTTAGTGTAAAGATATTAAGGTATTTATTTATAACAAAACGTCTATGAAAAACACTAAGGCAAATCACAGTAAACAAATCAAACACAATTACTCTACGAAGTAGAAAACGATCAATCCCCCTAGCAAAATATCGACAACTCTAGGTTCTACCGGTACCACTTATTTTCAGACAGAGGTGTACACCTCAACCCAGATGACACTCGAATATCAGTTAGGATGGGAGAGAAAAAGATAGGCAGGTTATGAAATCAACGCAGTTCGATCCTAGCGGAAAAAATGCAAGGCAGGAAGGCAAGAATCACAATAGATCGTAAAATTCAGAGGCCAGGCCCACTCGGAGAGAGGCAAGGCACGATGTCCCAAAGAGTCTCTAGTGGAGATGCATTCAAGTCTGTATCGCAAATTGTTATCGGTAGATTGAACCAGTTCAGAACAAAGAATGAGAAAAGCTTGGAGGCGACCCAACGGAACGGAGAGGATTAAGACACCTCACTCGAACCGATCGAAAGGGAAGCCAGGCGGACACGGTGCCCTGTTGTGGAGGGCAGCTCTGGCAGGGGCAGTTGTTCCTGGTGGTGGATGCACGTCGGATCTTTGCCAAGAGTAGAGATGACCTTGTCGTCGAAGAAAGTGAAGTCTGGTGCACCACCAGGGAAGAGACCAGCCGCGGAGTGCTCCGTCACAAGGCACCACCTTTTGGTCGCGGTTCAGGGGTAGTGGTTATCCAGTTGCCGAGGTGCTCTGCACGGGCAATTCGACCACTGCGTCCTGAGGCGAATAAAAAGCAAAGGGGACTGGTTGTTCCCACCAGTCAGGGGAAGAGACTCTCCGGCAGGGAGATCTCCTCTGTCGTCGGGAAGTGGTGAGTCGGTTCTGCAGGGCTCCACCGGAGGTGTCATCGTGCAGGTCGGCTCAGCGTTACCCTCGTCGGATTCTTAGGTCCTGTGGCGACTTCTGAAGATCCAGTCCCAAAAGCCCTGCTTTTATGCAGAAAACCCCCATTCATTCAGCCTAGCTGTCAATCAACACATGCTAAGTGGTGAGCGGGAACGCTCACCACTTGGGCCAATCACTCCAGAGTGCAACCTGAGTTGGCAAGGCAACTCGGTCCAGGGTGCCTAAACCCCCTCCCACACCCCTGAGGTAACCCAGACAGAATGGCACCACCTTGGAGGGTCTCTGTACAGAGGCCCGCCAAAAGTGGAACAAAGGGCTCAACCTTTGGTTTAGGAGTCACAGAGACGAACACAGACGCCATTTTACAAACCGAGTTCTGGCAGAAAATACCATCCGATAAACTTATTTACGATAAGTAGATCGGTGGTACGTTAGAGATTAACGAGAAAAAGTAGTAATCTCCAACAATGGGAGGAATCCCATAGGGTTATGCTCGGGGTCGAACATAACAAGTAGTTTCCACTGCCACCAGCCAAAACTCGACGAGGGGGGACGGGACAGTGCCCCCTCGAGTAACAGGTCTAGGAGTAATCGAATTACCCCTACTAGTACGTCCACAATAAGATGGTTTGTACTAGTCCTGTTAGTAAATTTAGGTCTAGTAAAGCCAATGGTGACTTTACATGCCCGAGGAGACAGTAGTCAGTCCCCGGGTATGGAGTCTATGGTGGGGGTCCGCTAGGACGCCCCAGTGTTACGGCACGAAGGGTGCGGTGTAACACACATAGAAAAACATATGAGACCCTATGGAGTAAAAGACCCCATAGCCCATCGAACACATTGACATTTCAAAGGAATTACACACACATACATGTCCAAGAGTGGGAGAAAAGAGTCTCACTCTTGGCAGGATGGAAAAAACAGACTCCAGAAATCCAGCAAAGCTGCTGGGGGACTCACTAGGTTAGGAAATTCAGCCTAAACAGAGAATTCTCCCTAACAGGGGCGCATATAACAGCTGCCCGCCAGAACGGTCAAGGGAGCGAAAGCGTGACTTGAGCACTCCGAATCTGCGCTCCACTATGCCCCGGGTTGCAATATGGGCTGTGTTGTATCTTACCTCTGGAGGCGTGATGGGGTTCCGAATTGGCGTCATCATGTGGGTGCTCAGAGGGTAGGCACTGTCCCCTGGTGAGGAGGTGATGGGTATCATTAGTGGGGTAGTGACATAACTCTGCATCTGACATGCATGCATGTGCAGTGGCATTCATACTCACCAAGCAGCCATGTATCGCCATGCCGCCCAGCTTCTAGGTCCCGGCTTAGGGTAGACATTCGGTAAATGAAGCTGTCGTGGGTGGACCCTGGATAGTTGGCATATACTGAGGTGATGATTCCCTTAGCATTACATACTACCTGCACGTTGATGGAATGCCAGTGCTTGCGGTTCCTATAGATGTGCTCAGATGCCCTGGGGGGACGTAGTGCCACATGGGTGCAGTCAATGGCACCTAGCACTTTTGGAAATTGTGCCACACCGTAGAAATCGAGGGTGACAGCCTGCCTTTCTGCAGGTGTCCTGGGCAGGTATATGTGCCTACGGACTGATGGGCGTGCAGTGATGATGTTCAAGACCTGGTGTAGGCAGCGTGACTGCGTGGCCTGTGACACCCCACCCACTATGGCACTTGTCCGCTGAAATGATCCTGTGTCCAAGAAGTGCAGTACATTGAGGACCTCCTCCAGGGGGCTGAGTGCTTGGGAGCACAAGGTGGGTGATGTGAGGTCATCCTCCCACTCACTGACCAGGTCCAGTATTATGTGTGGGGGAAACCTGTACCTCCCATACACCTGGTCATCAGGCATCCCAAAAAGGCTGGTTCTGGGAGTGAAAATTCGGGCCCTCACTATCCTCCTCCTCCTTTGGTAACCCACAGCCACTGCTGCTAGGAATGGTATATTCATCCTGGCGTATGAGCTTGTTTGTTGTTTGCGCACACTTTTATGCTGTGCGGGTCGATGTACGCCTGCTTCATGCTGGCGTACGTGTCTCAGGATTGGACCATTTTTCGGCACGTCGTAGGCGAACGTGTGAATCTTCCCGCCCACCCCAGGAATACACGTAGCACGCTCTCACAGGCACAGTCGCGGGTAAATATTCCCGCCCACCCCTGGAATACATGTAACCCACTCTCATAGGCCCAATTGCGTGTGGAACTTCCCGCGCACCCCGAAGTACACGTACCCAGGCTAATCGCGTGTGGAAGTTCACGCGCACCGCGAAGTACACATACCCAGGCCAATCGCGTGTGGGACTTTCTGCGCACTGTTAGGGAGAATTCTATGTTTAGGCTGAATTTCCTAACCTAGTGAGTCCCCCAGCAGCTTTGCTGGATTTCGGGAGTTTGTTTTTTTCCATCCTGCCAAGAGTGAGACTCTTTTCCTCCCACTCTTGGACATGAATGTGTGTAATTCCTTTGAATGTCCATGTGTTCTATGGGCTATGGGGTCTTTTCTATGTGTGTTACACCGCACCCTATGTGCCGTAGCACTGGGGCGTCCTAGCGGACCCCCACCATAGACTCCATACCCGGGGACTGACTACTGTCTCCCCGGGCATGTAAAGTCACCATTGGCTTTACTAGACCTAAATTTATTAACAGGACTTGTACAAACCATCTTATTGTGGACGTACTAGTAGGGGTAATTCGATTACTGCTGGATCTGTTACTCGAGGGGGCACTGTCCCGTCCCCCCTCGTCGAGTTTTGGCTGGTGGCAGTGGAAACTACTTGTTATGTTCGACCCTGAACCTAACCCTATAGGATTCGTCCCATTGTTGGAGATTGATACTTTTTTCCGTTAATCTCTAACGTACCACCGATCTACTTATCTTAAATAGGTTTTTCGGATGGTATTTTCTGCCAGAACTCGGTTTGTAAAATGGCGTCTGTGTTCGTCTCTGTGACTCCTAAACCAAAGGTTGAGCCCTTTGTTCCACTTTTGGCGGGCTCTGTACAGAGACCCTCCAAAGTGGTGCCATTCTGTCTGGGTTACCACAGGGGTGTGGGAGGGGTTTAGGCACCCTGGACCGAGTTGCCTTGCCAACTCCGGTCGCACTCTGGAGTGATTGGCCCAAGTGGTGAGCCTTCCCGCTCACCACTTAGCATGTGTTGATTGACAGCTAGGCTGCATGAATGGGGGTTTTTTGCATAAAAGCAGGGCTTTTGGGACTGGATCTTCAGAAGTCGCCACAGGACCTAAGAATCCGACGAGGGTAACGCTGAGCCGACCTGCAACGACGACACCTCCGGTGGAGCCCTGCTGAGCCGACTCACCACTTCCCGACGACAGAGGAGATCTCCCTGCCGGAGAGTCTCTTCCCCTGACTGGTGGGAACAACCAGTCCCCTTTGCTTTTTATTCGCCTCAGGACGCAGTGGTCGAATTGCCCGTGCAGCGCACCTCGGCAACCGGATAGCCACTACCCCTGTACCGCGACCAAAAGGATGTGCCTTGTGACGGAGCACTCCGCGGCTGGTCTCTTCCCTTGTGGTGCACCGGACTTCACTTTTCTTCGACGACGAGAACCTCTCTACTCTTGGCAAAGACCCGACGTGCATCCACCACCAGGAACAACTGCCCCCGCCGGAGCTGCCCTCCACAACAAGGTACCGTGTCCGCCTGGCTTCCCTTTCGATCGGTTCGAGTGAGGTGTCTTAATCCTCCCCTTTCCGTTGGGTCGCCTCCAAGCTTTTCTCATTTATTGTTCTGAACTGGTTCAATCTGCCAATAACAATTTGCTACAAAGACTTGAATGCATCTCCACTAGAGACTTTTTCGGGACACAGCGCCTTGCCCCTCTCCGAGTGGGCCTGGCCTCTGAACTTTATGATCTATTGTGGTTCTTGCCTTCTTACCGTACATTTTTGCCCGTGAAGTATTGAACTGTGTTGATTTCGTAACCTGCCTATCTTTTTCTCTCCCGTCCTAACTAATATTCGAGTGCCATCTAGGTTGAGGTATACACCTCTGTCTGTAAATAAGTGGTGCCGGTAGAACCTAGACTTGTCGAGAGATTGTTAGGGGGATTGATCGTTTCTTCTTCGTAGAGTAATTGTGTTTGATTTGTTGGTCGTGAAAGTGCCATAGTGTTTTTCATAGATGTTTCGTTATAAAAAAATACCTTAATATCTTTACACTAAGCCTCGTTGCGTGTTTACTTGTCTTGCTGGGAAGAATTGCCCTATCTTGTATACTCCACATACTGCTCAACTCTTCTTGAGGGAAGTCTGACTGCTCAGCCACAGCTACCAAGTGAATCTGTGTGGTACAGACTGCTACCAAGTGGGTTCACCGCCAAACACCTGTAGTCCTAAATCTTTTGCAGTGGTCGCAGAGGGAACTGCACAGGTTTCTGCCTAAAACTGGTGTACAGCGGTGGGATTTGTATCGAGTATACAGTTTAGAGTGCTTTTCGACACTGTAGGATAACTAACCACAAAACTTTGCACAAAAAGCAACTTTAAAAAAACATGTCTACGATGGAAACTTACAGTCAAGAGTCCTTGTCAGGTGAAAATACTGAGAGTTTGCGAGCTCTCTGTAGGCAAGAGAATCTTCCCGTAAGAGGCAAGAAGTTAGAACTAATCGAGAGATTGCTGGCGAACCAAAGTCTGGGTACTGGTTCAGAGGAACCAAGCTCTCCAGCAAATGTAGATAACAGTAATGGTGTTGATCTAAATCATAATTCTGATGATAGCGATTAAGAGGCTGACGAGGACGGCGAGGCTAACAAAACTGTCTCCCCTGCTCCTCTACCCACCTTACCAGCTGTGCCTACGGGGCCCATACCAGGTCCCACGAGTAACCCTGCTTATTTTGAACTTGAAAAAATGAAGCTCGAATTAGAATACAAACGGTTCTTGGCTCAATCTGAACGAAACCAAGAGCTCGAGTTCAGATGGATGAATGCCCAGGCTGAGCAGAAGCAAGCTGAGTTAAGACTCAGAGAAATAGAACTTAATCACGAGTTAGAGATGAAAAAGTTGTCTATGGAAAATGCTTCTCTCTCCTCTGGTTCCTCTAGGAGCTCCAGTCCCAAAAGACCCCGGATGCCGAAGGAATTAGTGGGTATGTATGAACCGAGATTGGATGTGTTGGATTGGTTGAAACTGTTTGAGTACAATCATGGGCTCCAGGACATCACCGGGAATGCTTTACTTCCCTGGTTGTTCTCTAGGCTCCCTCCTGTTGCGACTGATGTGGTAATGGAGTTGGGGGAGGCGGATAAGACGGATTACGAAAGTGTGAAACTAGCTTTAATAGCTAGATTCGGGAAGACCCCTTCCCAGTATCTTAAGAGGTTTAGAACCCTCAAAAAGCATGATGGTACCCCTTGGGCTACCTGGGTGAGTGAAGGGTTGAAGAACTTAGAGGGATGGATTAAGGGTTACAAAGTGAACACTTATGAGGGTATGAGGAATCTTTTTATGTTGGAGTCTATTTATGATACCTGTTCTCCTGAGCTCAGACAGCACTTGGCTGATTCGAAGGAATTGGATTCCTGGGAGCTAGCTAAGGCTGCTGACTTATGGGTTGCCAACCGGGCTACTCATAAGGATTCTGGGGCAACTCAGAAAAAGGATGAGGGAAAACAGCCTAAAAAAGACTCAAAAGAGAATTCTAATAACTCACATTCCAAAGAGGGCCCCAAACAAAACCAGAAGGGTAAGCCACAAGGAAAACCACCGCAGAATAGTGTGCCTTCTGGTGCCAAACCGGAAGGAGGTCAGAACAAGCCACCATTCCAGAAAGCATTCGGTAAATGCTTTGTTTGTGGCTCGACTGATCATGTGAAAGGAGATCCCAGATGTAAGGGTAAACCTTCAGGGGTCCAGCTTGTCTCCTTAGCCTTCGCTCCAGAGGAGGAAGTCCAAATGGCAAGTGGAAACTTTCTACTGCTAGCTGACGAACCCATTGGAGTCTCAGCCAGTGTTTCTTTAGTATCTCTGGGTTGTGGGAACAACAGAATTTAGATGTCTATAATTCTATCCCCGATAATACTAAAGAGTATTATAAGGACAGTGTCCAGGTGAATGGTCAGGAGACTCCTGCCATTAGGGACACTGGGGCCAGCATAACTGTGGTGGATAAATCGTTTTTTCAGGCTGAGGATGTTGCTAAGGCACCCAAACGCCTCACCAAGTTAGCTGGAGGGCCTGTGCAGATGCTTCCCCAATTACCAGTTCTCATCCAGTGTAACGACATGACTGTGAAGATACCTGTCAGCATACAGAGTGAGGTACCAGGACGCGTACTGTTGGGTAACGATTTGAAAACTCTCAGAGTTGTATCGCATACTCCCAGACCTCCTAGTAAACGGTTACAGGAGCTAACCAGACCTGCAAGAGAGAGGACCATGCGCGGTACTCTCCAGGAGATGATGAAGAAAGAAATCACTCCTGCTCCACTGGAATTGTCGGCCGCTGTCTCCAAGAAATCAGAAGCGAAAGGGAAACCTAAGGCTTCTATCCCGAAACCAGCAGCCCGCATTCCAGTGCAGCCCACAAGGACTTCCCCGCGGTTGTCCAACGTCACGCCCGTAACTCCACCTCCAGCCGAGGCTGAGAGGGAGGTACAACCCTGCGTGGTAGAATTAGACTCTGAGGAAGAGCTAATGTAAGGCCAGGAACTCATTGGAGATCTGGATCCTGTTGACCATCCTGAGCTGCAGTCTTTACTGGCAGAAGGTGGACCCAGCAGGGCAGACTTCAGTAAGGGACAGAGAGAATGTCCAACTCTGGAAGGTCTTCGCCACCAGGCAGAAGCTCAGGCTGAAGGGCAAGAGCCTGGGAAATACAGGTTGCACTGGGAAGATGGCCTCTTCTACAGTGAACCGACCGAGTCTGCACCTGGAGACTACAAACGACTTGTAGTACCCCAAGAGAACAGACCACAGTTCTTGCAGTTAGCCCACGGGATTCCTTTGGCTGGTCACTTGAGTTTCAAGAAGACTAAGGAAAGGCTCTCTCTCTACTTCTATTGGCCGAAGATGGGGGCCGAAGAAGAAAAACATTGCAGGAGCTGCCACACCTGCCAGATCTCTGGTAAGGTTGGCACCAAGAATGTGGCACCTTTAGTGCCTCTCCCAGTTGTGGGAGTCCCATTTGAGAGAGTAGGGATTGACATTGTTGGTCCCCTTGATCCTCAAACCTCCTCAGGCAACAGGTTTATACTTGTTGTAGTAGACCATGCTACTAGGTATCCTGAGGCAATTCCTATGAGGACTGTTACAGCTCCGGCTGTGGCTAAGGCCCTCCTTGGTATTTTTACTAGGGTTGGGTTTCCTAAGGAAGTAATCTCTGACAGGGGGTCAAACTTTATGTCCCACTACATGAAAGCCATGTGGAAAACCTGTGGAGTTACTTACAAGTTCTCAACAGCTTACCACCCACAAACCAATGGGTTGGTAGAACGGTTCAACTGAACCATGAAGAGCATGATAGGTGCTTTAGAGGAACCCCTTAAGCGTAAGTGGGACCTTCTACTGCCATGCCTTCTCTTTGCTTATAGAGAAGTCCCTCAGGAAGGCGTAGGTTACTCGCCCTTCGAACTACTCTATGGTCATCCTGTCAGAGGTCCATTGGCCCTGATTAAGGAGGGGTTGGAGAGTGCTCCTTCTCCCAAGCCAGTCAGAGTGACTGACTACGTGATCGGTCTCCGGAGGAGAATGTCACACATGATGACGGAAGCAAGCGATAACTTGAAAGCTGGACAAGCATTGGTCAAGCACTGGCACGATCAAAAGGCTAACATGGTTGAGTTCGCTCAAGACCAGCTCGTTCTCGTTATGATCCCAACAAGGCAGAGGGCCTTGCAAGATAAGTGGATGGGACCCTTCCGAGTCGTGGGTAAACTCGGAGAGGTTAACTATCTGTTGGACTTGGGCAATCCCAAGGAGGCTCCGACAGTCTTTCACACCAACCGACTTAAAGCGTATGTCTCGCGACCTGATGTAGGAGCGTTGCTTCTAGCGTCATCCGAGGAAGAAGAAGAGAGTGAAGCTCTTCCGGATCTCCTCAGAGGCTTACCTTTAGATGAAAAAATGGAAGGAGTAAATCTCTCCTCCAATCTGACACCCGAGCAACAAGAAGAGTGCAAATCTATGTTGAATCAGTTTGCCTCTCTGTTCTCGCTTTCACCAGGCTTGACCACTTGGGGCCAGCACGACATACTCACTGGTGACTGTCTGCCAGTCAAAAGCAGAGGATACCGCATGTCAGAAAACGTACGAACCCACATCAAAGGTGAGGTCAGCAAGATGCTTGATCTCGGGGTAATAGAGCCCTCTACTAGTCCATGGTCTAGCCCAGTTGTGTTAGTACCAAAGGCCGGATCTAAAGAACTTAGATTCTGCGTGGATTATAGAGCTCTTAATGCAGTCACCAAGACTGATGCCCACCCTTTGCCAAGATCAGATGAGTTGGTGGATAAACTTAACGCCGCCAAGTTCCTCAGCACATTTGACTTGACGTCAGGCTATTGGCAAATAGCCCTGAGAGACCATGCCAAGGAGAAAACTGCATTTTCTCCCCCTTTGGCTTATACCAGTTTAAGGTAATGCCTTTCGGATTGAAGAATGCACCTGCTACGTTTCAACGGATGGTAAACCAGGTTCTGAATGGGATGGAGGACTTCTGCATGGCATACTTGGATGACATCGCAGTGTTCAGCAATTCCTGGGAAGAACATGTAACCCACCTGAGAGATGTTTTGCAGGCTCTTGGACAAGCCAATCTGACCATAAAGGCGAGCAAATGCCAAATTGGACAGAGTAAGGTAGTCTATCTTGGGCATGAGGTAGGCGGTGGAGAAATAAGGCCTTTGCTCAGTAAAATTGAAGCTGTGCAAAATTGGACAACACCGACTACTCAGACCCAGGTGAGAGCCTTCCTAGGCCTCACTGGGTATTACAGGAATTTCATAGAGAACTATGGGACCATAGCTTCTCCACTGAATGTCATCTCCTCGCCCAAATTTCCTAAGAAGGTTAGATGGAACGAGGAATGCAATGAGGCTTTTGAAAACCTGAAAAAGGCTCTTTGCCAAGCCCCAGTACCCAGAGCTCCTGATTACCGCCAACACTTCATTGTGCAGACAGATGCTTCAAATGTAGGAATAGGTGCCGTACTCAGTCAACTGGTTGGGAAAGGTAGGGAGCACCCCGTTTGCTTCATCAGCCGCAAGCTGAAGGATCCTGAAACAAGGTGGGCAACAATCGAAAGAGAGTGCTTTGCTATCGGGTGGGCTCTGAAGAAGTTTAGGCCGTACTTGTATGGTTCTACTTTTGTCATTCAGACTGACCACCAACCCTTGAGATGGTTAATGCAAATGAAAGGGGAAAACCCAAAACTATTGAGATGGTCGATCTGCCTACAAGGATTTGATTTCACCATTGAGCACAGGTCAGGATGTCACCACCAAAATACTGATGGTCTCTCTAGGATGTATGTCATCGACTAGAGGTATGAGATTCATCCAGGAGTGGATTAAATCCTCCTGTCCCTTAGTCTGGGAGGGGGGGGGGCGAGTGTTAGGGAGAATTCTCTGTTTAGGCTGAATTTCCTAACCTAGTGAGTCCCCCAGCAGCTTTGCTGGATTTCGGGAGTTTGTTTTTTTCCATCCTGCCAAGAGTGGGACTCTTTTCCTCCCACTCTTGGACATGTATGTGTGTAATTCCTTTGAATGTCCATGGCCCTCATTACGACCCTGGCGGAAAGTAACTGACCTGACCGCCATAGCGTAAATAGCGTTTCCGCCATTGCACGATGGAGTAAAGTGCGGCTAATTCTGACCCATCGGGCACAAGCATTACGCCATGGCGGAAGTGCAAAGTCGGCGATGGCGGAAATGTCCCCAAAACGCCCCTCACCGCCGTCGTACGGCGCCCTAGGTGCAATTCCGCCACCCATCATAGCGGTCAACGTAATGAGCCCTAATCGCAAAATACGGTGACCGTAAATATACGGAAACGGAAGTAAAAACATGGGGCCGGAACGGGAAACAGCACGCCGTACACCTATAAAATCAGAATCCCAACACAACCATCAAAAATACGACCCTGAGACACATCCCAACCCGTTAGCCACCCTAGTTAAAACAATCAAAATGGGAAAAGTTGCTAAAAAAGCGTGCGACCGCAAGCAGCAGGTCCACTTCTCCCATGAGAAACTCACCGTGCTCACAGAGACCCTCCAGGAGAATGCTGCCGTCGTCTTCTCGACGCAAATGACCAGGACGGCACTTGCGAACAAGAAGGCCATATGGGCCCTGGTGGCACAGCGGGTAAGTGCGGTGGGGACCGCACCCCGCAACCCACAGCAATGCAGAAAGCGATGGGACGACTTGCGGATACGCGTACGGAGCATACTATCAGCCAATCGTAACATCGCCACAGCAACCGGGGGAGGATCGGAATCACCCATCAAGTTGACCCCCTGGGAAGAAATCTGTGCCTCCACCATTGGAATGGAGAGCATAGAGGGAGTCGGAGGGATGGAGAAAGGAGTGCAGACATCCGAAGAATCAGGTAGGTGTCCCAAATAAAGCAATGCCAAAACCACAATGTCCAATCATGTGAAGTACCACGTGTCCACATAGTGCAACAATAACACATGTCCAGGAGAACGTCCACATACATAGGCCTGATAGCACACTTTAAAACTCACATCAAATACATAAATAATTAAAAATCCTAAAAACACCCTCTACACGTGCAGCATGCACACCCTAACTGCAGGCTGCAAAACAACTGCATCCTCAATCCACACAAAAATGAAACCACCTCCAAGGCCCTGACCCAAATCACCCTCAGGTACCACCCCAATGCATGTGATACATTGCCATTCCAATTTCCACAGACCCATAAATAACGCTCGCCCTCCTTTACTCCACCACAGGGTCCGATTCAAACGACGAGCTTCAGGACACCCCTACCAGCACACCTGCAAAGAGGGCCAAGACCAACGGACAAAGACCCTCCACCTCAGCTGCACGGACCAAGACACGGCAGCAGCACAAATCAAGTGGCAGCACACAGGAGGGGACTCCAACAGGCACCACAGCAGCCAGCATGCCCACAACAGCAGCACCACAGGTCGCCCCAATGGATGCCACAGAAGGCACTGCTTCTGGTGGCAGCAGCACCATAGGTGACACTGCATTAATGGCAGCATGCTCCGACACAGAAAACGTTGCTGTCGATGTAGGACCCATCCATGACCTGTCTCAATCCCCCTGTTTGTTCCATCCCGTACACCATGAGGATACCACGCAGGGGCACCCACAAGACGACGACTGGCCATCCCCCACAAGCCCTGTGGCAAGGCAACATGAGGTGATCAGCCCCTCTGTGACACCACCGCAAATGGGCATGGCCCAGCAGAGGCAACAGTCCCTCGACCAGGTGATCGTGCAACAGCAGCAACTGGCCACGCTCCTCAAGGAGCATGCTGATGAATGTGGGGGTACTAAGGCAGCCATAGAAACATCTACTGAGACACCTAGGGCACAAATGGAGCGAAGTACAGAGACACTAAGGGTACAAATGGAGAGAAGCACCGAGAGCCTGAGGGGGGAACTGCATGCGACGTCCAAAGACGTATGTGGTGAACTTGCCGCTGTGCGCCGTGTGCTCACTGAGCTCTCACAAACCCTTAGGGACATGCATGGACGTGAGCACGCAGAGACATCATCCGTTGCAAGTTCCGTCCAGGGCAGCCCCCAACGTACATCTGGGAGGAACCTGCGCTCCACAGGCAGGGGTGCCCCTGATACCCGGAGAGGGGGCTTGCAATAGCGTCTGCCCACTGACAATGAGCATCTTTGGACACTGGTGTTCGGGGGGGAGGTAGGAGGGTGGAGGGGGGGTGTTGGGCTTTCTTGGGTGGCGGGTCGATGGGGTGTGTAACATAATTTCACATATGCAATGAACATTTCATAATCACCCAATGAGACGTGTGGACATTGATCATTGTGTACGAGGCCTTTATAGGCGTACAGTCCACATTGTGCATGTTCCAGACACACACAGTGCCACAAGTCCCGTGTCCATGTATCAGCCACCAGGCGTGAGTGCTAGAAGCATGAATCTATGATATTCTGACGAATTTCACGGGCCTCCTGTGCCTCGCGGACTCCTTGAGGTGCTGCCACATCCCCACCCTCATCATGACCATCTTCAGGTGCTTGCAGTTCTGCGTCAGGGGGCATGGGCACATTTCTACGTACGCACATGTTGTGTAGCATGACACATGCCATGACCATCTTTGCAACCTTCTCATGGCGGTACAGGAGTGCCCCGCCAGACCTGCTGAGGCAGCGGAAACGAGCCTTCAGTAGGCCGAATGCCTGTTCTATGACTACACGGGTACGTGAGTGGGCATGGTTGTAGTCCTCCTCATGCTGGTTCTGTGGGTTCCGGAGTGGTGTAAGGAGCCATCTCTTCAGTGGATACCCGGCATCACCTGTATGTGGACAATAAAGGATGTTTGTGGAATGACATTGCTACGTACGCATCCCCCCCCCTTCCTGCCAGGTCATTGCCGCATCACATACCCCACATCATCATGCATGAAATGAGACTCACCGAGTAGCCAGGATCTGTTCCCTGCGTGTCGCTCCATGTAGCGTGGTATTGTAGAGTTCCTCAAGACCATAGAATCATGGGTTGAACCAGGAAATCGGGCACAACAATGTGTAAAGATCCTGTTGGAGTCACACACCATTTGTACATTAAGGGAATGATATTGTTTCCGGTTGCGGTACTGGACCTCCATGGCATGTGGGACAACCATTTCCACATGGGTGCAGTCGATGGCACCAATGCAACCCGGTATGCCGGCAAGTCCAATGAATCCCACTTTTGTGTTTGTGATCTCATGCTCCGAGCGTGGTAAAGAGATGTAGTCGTCTGCGTGCTTCAGGAGGGCATCGAGCACTTGCATTAGTGTCCGTGACAACAGTGGCTGTGAAATGCCATGCAACTGTCCGACTGTGTGCTGGTAGGTGCCTGTGGCCAGGAAGTGGAGTACAGACACCACCTTCAGTAGGGGTGGGATGGCGGTTGGGCTATCTATCATGCTGACAAGGTCAGCGTGTGTCATGTCCACAATGGCGATTATGGTGTCCCGGTCCAAACGGTAGAGGGTGTGGATCTGCTCAGCAGTGAGGTTGAACGGATGAGCTCGGAGGCGTGGGATTGCGGGCTGCCTGCGTGGTGGTAGTGGCTGTGCTGGAGGGCCTTGCTGGCCCTGCCTTGCCCTCCTCCTCCTCCTGCGTCTCCTCTGTGCGGCCGGTTGTTGTAGTAGTTGGTGTTCGTCTTCTTCTTGAAGTTGGAGTACTTGCAGTGCTATCAGGTCCCCCAGGGCCAACATCGCTAGTCCTGCCGGTAGCATTTTGGAGTGGGTGTGGTTGTGGGAGGGGGTTGGGTTTGCAATTTATGTGTTTTCAGGCTGTATTGCCTCCACCTGTGGTGATTCATTCCACCTGTGCCAGCTGCAATCCCCTTTGGGCGAGCACGTCCCGCACACAACGCTGCAGTGTGACGCATGGCATCTTGCTATTACAATCATGTATTTGACCCCGATGGCAGTGTAATATTGGTTTATATGTTCATTCTGCTATGGTCCCATTGTTTCACATACAATCTTTGCAGTCGCGAACAAACTTGTGAAGGGTCGGTGGAATGTAGTACTCGATTAACGGTGGACCCTCATGCAGCACTGTACCGAGGTTCACCGACGGGCGGGGCGTCCCATTTGTGAGTGAAGCCAGTTGCCATTTTCACACACTGCCGCACTACATGGATGAATTTGTGATTTCGAGCGGTCACGGATGCCTTTTCGACGTGATGTTGCAAATGAGGAATTCGAAGGACAGCGCTTTCGGTTTTCAGCTAGCGGCGAGGGGACGCCCACAGGTCTGACTGCAAATATAACGTTCTATTGTTTAATGTCCTTGGGACAGGGGCCATGGCGAGAATGCAATGATTGATATGAATAGTATGGGATGTGCAATAGCGTAGTGGACGATAAGGCAGGATGTTCCCAAATACATGTTGCTTCACATCACTAGAATTCCGGGCTGGAGCACAGTGGATTTTGCAGACTGCATTACGCACAGACTCAATGGAAATTTCAAATGTTATGTGAGTAAATAATCAGGCGTTTTCATACCGGGATGAGGGAATGATGTATGGATGCATGGACAGATGATTTAATTGAGAGTTTGCCATGTACATGGCTTTTTGGTATCTATCCCCTTCCCCTGCGCTATGTGATGCAGAGCTGCCATAGTGGGACCATCGTCTATCTGCCCTTGTTGAACCCTCCCTGTCTCGACGCGCCTTCATACACTTGTGTCTATGCACGTTACTAATCCCATCTAATGGATTCTGTTTTAACAGACGCATGCACACAAACACTCGTTTGTAATAGTGTTTTCACCTCGATTTATATGGTTATGAATCGCAAGTGATTTTTGGGTGGAATTAATCCTTTTGAGTGGGCTAGCATGCATATGCCTGTAGATTTAGTGTGATCATTGAAGTGAGTAATACAAATGAAGTTCTGATGCCCATACTATTCTTTTTCATTTCATTTGGGTGACAGGTATCTCCTCCCCTTTTGCCGCTGCCATCTGTATGCCACTCCTGCAGATGGCTTTTACTCCCGACACCTGCTGCTTCGAGTTAATCAGTGGAGCACCATTACGATCTTATGGGACGATCGCCAATGGGCCACATGCCCTTACGCTGTACTAGTGGCTAGGAGCAACATATCAACCTTTCAGCTGGACTAGTGCCTACCTAATGGGACGGCCCTGCGGTTCTAGGCGCTTCCATGTTGCCTTTTTGAACGTGGATGTAGCCCCTGTGTACCATGAAGGAACAGGGCGTCACACAAGAAGAAGCTGGTCATTTATTGCGGATGCAGCCCACAGTAATGAATAATATTTTGGAGTTTATGACCTAATAGCTGTATGGGCTTGGTGAATTTGATGTGCATTAATATTTTATTCAGATATTAACCGTGTAGCGTTATTCTTTGCAAGTAATGAAGCATATTCCTATTTGTGGAGCGATGTATTGTGAGAAGATCTGCATTGGGTTCCGGCTTCTGAGTATAGTTGCGTGGTACTGTACTGGCCGCGTTTGCTTACGATGCCCAGTAAGGTCAGGGATAGGGGCAGCCATTTTGACTGTTTTCATGATGTCATGCTCAGGGGCGGGGGATTAGCTTTTGTGTGCCAGATGCCGGTCAGCCAGGTGGATTGGTGGATTGATGTGATTGTCAGAATATGGCTGGTCACAGGTGCCTGTGTTTGCGTGCGTTTCTTGGAGGGAGACTGAGGTCATGTCCATTGGAATAGCTTCTGTATTCGTGCCATCTGTGCCCTGCAGCTCCCATTGGCCCCTCTTGGGGTGGGCCTGGCTGCTCAGTCACTCTGCCAACTTGTGTGGTACATGCTTGTGCTGATGGTTGGTTTGTTTACTGGCAAGAGTACAGGGCTGGTGCAGTCTCCCTCAGGATACTGCTTTGAATGTTGCCTTACACTGGTGTCAAGCGATGGGGGCCTGTTGTTGTTTTGTCACATATTTCAGTTCATATTGCTGTACTTGTACCTTCACATGCCTGTGCTGCATCGGTACGGCAATGGTGACATGCCAGATATGGATGGCCACTCACAAGGCACTTGGAGCCCCTACATTCATTTGTTCGTTGGCATGCATGGGTGACTTGTACATTTGACTGGTTGCATTGTGTGACTTCATTGCACCTACGGGGAGTTGTGCAATGTGGGCAGGGAGTGGTGTACAGGCACTCAGTAGGGCCATTTACGGTTGGTTCACGATGCCGTAATTCTCACCATGGCGGAATGGTACTTTCCGCCATGCTTGATGGCGTTATGTAAATGTCCGCTAGGGTCAGAATTCGCGTACCGTTGCGCCATGGTGGTAATTACGGTTTTGCATGGCGCGCGTCCGCGTACTTGGTGCAGTTAGCGTTGGCGTTCACTACGGTGTCGCTAATGGCATCGTACTTTGCGGTGACGGGTCATAATCGCACCGAGCGGTATTCGATGGCGGTATTACATTTCCGCCATCGTTTTTCGATTTCCGCCAGGGTCGTAATGAGGGCCCATGTGTTCTATGGGCTATGGGGTCTTTTACTCCATAGGGTCTCATATGTTTTTCTATGTGTGTTACACCGCACCCTATGTGCCGTAGCACTGGGGCGTCCTAGCGGACCCCCACCATAGACTCCATACCCGGGGACTGACTACTGTCTCCCCGGGCATGTAAAGTCACCATTGGCTTTACTAGACCTAAATTTACTAACAGGACTTGTACAAACCATCTTATTGTGGACGTACTAGTAGGGGTAATTCGATTACTGCTGGATCTGTTACTCGAGGGGGCACTGTCCCGTCCCCCCTCGTCGAGTTTTGGCTGGTGGCAGTGTAAACTACTTGTTATGTTCGACCCCGAACCTAACCCTATGGGATTCGTCCCATTGTTGGAGATTGATACTTTTTTCCGTTAATCTCTAACGTACCACCGATCTACTTATCTTAAATAGGTTTTTCGGATGGTATTTTCTGCCAGAACTCGGTTTGTAAAATGGCGTCTGTGTTCGTCTCTGTGACTCCTAAACCAAAGGTTGAGCCCTTTGTTCCACTTTTGGCGGGCTCTGTACAGAGACCCTCCAAAGTGGTGCCATTCTGTCTGGGTTACCACAGGGGTGTGGGAGGGGGTTTAGGCACCCTGGACCGAGTTGCCTTGCCAACTCCGGTCGCACTCTGGAGTGATTGGCCCAAGTGGTGAGCCTTCCCGCTCACCACTTAGCATGTGTTGATTGACAGCTAGGCTGCATGAATGGGGTTTTTTTGCATAAAAGCAGGGCTTTTGGGACTGGATCTTCAGAAGTCGCCACAGGACCTAAGAATCCGACGAGGGTAACGCTGAGCCGACCTGCAACGACGACACCTCCGGTGGAGCCCTGCTGAGCCGACTCACCACTTCCCGATGACAGAGTAGATCTCCCGGCCGGAGAGTCTTTTCCCCTGCCTGGTGGGAACAACCAGTCCCCTTTGCTTTTTATTCGCCTCAGGACGCAGTGGTCGAATTGCCCGTGCAGCGCACCTCGGCAACCGGATAGCCACTACCCCTGTACCGCGACCAAAAGGTGGTGCCTTGTGACGGAGCACTCCGCGGCTGGTCTCTTCCCTGGTGGTGCACCGGACTTCACTTTTCTTCGACGACGAGAACCTCTCTACTCTTGGCAAAGACCCGACGTGCATCCACCACCAGGAACAACTGCCCCCGCCGGAGCTGCCCTTCACAACAAGGTACCGTGTCCGCCTGGCTTCCCTTTCGATCGGTTCGAGTGAGGTGTCTTAATCCTCCCCTTTCCGTTGGGTCGCCTCCAAGCTTTTCTCATTTATTGTTCTGAACTGATTCAATCTGCCGATAACAATTTGCTACAAAGACTTGAATGCATCTCCACTAGAGACTTTTTCGGGACACAGCGTCCTGCCCCTCTCCGAGTGGGCCTGGCCTCTGAACTTTATGATCTATTGTGGTTCTTGCCTTCTTGCCGTACATTTTTGCCGTGAAGTATTGAACTGTGTTGATTTCGTAACCTGCCTATCTTTTTCTCTCCCGTCCTAACTAATATTCGAGTGCCATCTAGGTTGAGGTATACACCTCTGTCTGTAAATAAGTGGTGCCGGTAGAACCTAGACTTGTCGAGAGATTGTTAGGGGGATTGATCGTTTCTTCTTCGTAGAGTAATTGTGTTTGATTTGTTGGTCGTGAAAGTGCCATAGTGTTTTTCATAGATGTTTTGTTATAAAAAAATACCTTAATATCTTTACACTAAGCCTCGTTGCGTGTTTACTTGTCTTGCTGGGAAGAATTGCCCTATCTTGTATACTCCACATACTGCTCAACTCTTCTTGAGGGAAGTCTGACTGCTCAGCCACAGCTACCAAGTGAATCTGTGTGGTACAGACTGCTACCAAGTGGGTTCACCGCCAAACACCTGTAGTCCTAAATCTTTTGCAGTGGTCCCAGAGGGAACTGCACAGGTTTCCGCCTAACACGCACCCCGAAGTACACGTACAATCGCGTGTGGAACTTCCCGCGCACCCCGTAGTACACGTACCCAGGCCAATCGTGTGTGGGACTTCCCGCGCACCCCGAAGTACACGTACAATCGCGTGTGGAACTTCCCACGCACCCCGTAGTACACGTACCCAGGCAAATCGCGTGTGGAGGTTCCCGCACACCCCGAAGTACACATACCCAAGCAAATCGCATGGCTGGGGGGTGGGGGTGGTGGGAGACATGAGTTGGACATGAGTGGGGGCCTGGTGGAGGCTGCCCCTGCACTGCAGGGGGTGGGGGTAATAGGGGACATGAGTGGGGGCCTGGTGGAGGCTGCCCCTGCACTGCGGGGGGGTGGGGGTGGTGGGAGACATGAGTGGGGGCCTGGTGGAGGCTGCCCCTCGTGGCTGGGGGGTGGGAGTGTTGGTAGACATGAGTGGGGGCCTGGTAGAGGCTGCACCTGCACTGCGGGGGGGTGGGGGTAATAGGGGACATGAGTGGGGGCCTGGTGGAGGCTGCCGCTGCATTGCGGGGGGTGGGGGTGGTGGGAGACATGAGTGGGGGCCTGGTGGAGGCTGCCCCTGGTGGTTGTGGGATGGGGGTGGTGGGAAACATGAGTGGGGGCCTGGTGGAGGCTGCCCCTGGTGGCTGGGGGGTGGGGGTGGTGGTAGACATGAGTGGGGGCCTGGTGGAGGCTGCCCCTGCACTGCATGGGGTGGGGGTGGTGGGAGACATGAGTGGGGGCCTGGTGGAGGCTGCCCCTGGTGGCTGGGGGGTGGGGGTGGTGGTAGACATGAGTGGGGGCCTGGTGGAGGCTGCCCCTGGTGGCTAGGGGGAGGGGGTGGTGGGAGACATGAGTGGGGGCCTGGTGGAGGCTGCCCCTGCACTGCTGGAGGGTGGGGGTGGTGGGAGACATGAGTGGGGGCCTGGTGGAATCTGCCCCTGGTGGTTGGGGGATGGGGGTGGTGGGAGACATGAGTGGGGGCCTGGTGGAGGGTGCCCCTGACTGCTGGGGGGTAGGGGGTGGTGGGAGAAATGGGTGGGGGCCTGGTGGAGGCTGCCCCTGGTGGCTGGGGAGTGGGGGTGGTGGTAGACATGGGTGGGGGCCTGGTGGAGGCTGCCCCTGCACTGCTGGGGGGTGGGGGTGCAGGGGGACATGAGTGGGGGCCTGGTGGAGGCTGCCCCTGGTGGCTGGGGGGTGGGGGTGGTGGTAGACATGAGTGGGGGCCTGGTGGAGGCTGCCCCTGGTGGCTGGGGGGTGGGGGTGGTGGGAGACATGAGTGGGGGCCTGGTGGAGGCTGCCCCTGGGGGCTGGGGGGTGGGGTTGGTGGTAGACATGAGTGGGGGCCTGGTGGAGGCTGCCCCTGGTGGTTGTGGGATGGGGTGGTGGGAGACATGAGTGGGGGCCTGGTGGAGGCTGCCCCTGCACTGCGGGGGGTGGGGGTGGTGGGAGACATGAGTGGGGGCCAGGTGGAGGCTGCCCCTGGTGGTTGTGGGATGGGGTGGTGGGAGACATGAGTGGGGGCCTGGTGGAGGCTGCCCCTGCACTGCGGGGGGTGGGGGTGGTGGGAGACATGAGTGGGGGCCTGGTGGAGGCTGCTCCTGGTGGCTGGAGGGTGGGGGTGGTGGTAGACATGAGTGGGGGCCTGGTGGAGGCTGCCCCTGGTGGCTGGGGGGTGGGGGTGGTGGGAGACATGAGTGGGGGCCTGGTGGAGGCTGCCCCTGGGGGCTGGGGGGTGGGGGTGGTGGTAGACATGAGTGGGGGCCTGGTGGAGGCTGCCCCTGGTGGTTGTGGGATGGGGGTGGTGGGAGACATGAGTGGGGGCCTGGTGGAGGCTGCCCCTGCACTGCGGGGGGGTGGGGGTGGTGGGAGACATGAGTGGGGGCCTGGTGGAGGCTGCTCCTGGTGGCTGGGGGCTGGGGGTGGTGGTAGACGTGAGTGGGGGCCTGGTGGAGGCTGCGCCTGGTGGCTGGGGGGTGGGGGTGGTGCCAGACATGAGTGGGGGCCTGGTGGAGGCTGCCCCTGCACTGCGGGGGGTGGGGGTAATAGGGGACATGAGTGGGGGCCTGGTGGAGGCTGCCCCTGCACTGCTGGGGGGTGGGGGTAATAGGGGACATGAGTGGGGGCCTGGTGGAGGCTGCCCCTGCACTGCTGGGGGGTGGGGGTGGTGGGAGACATGAGTGGGGGCCTGGTGGAGGCTGCCCCTGGTGGTTGTGGGATGGGGGTGGTGGGAGACATGAGTGGGGGCCTGGTGGAGGGAGCCCCTGCACTGCTTGGGGGTGGGGGGGTGGGAGACATGGGTGGGGGCCTGCTGGCAGGTGCCCCACAGTGCTGGGGGGTGGGGAGGTGGGGAACATGAGTTGGACATGGGTGGGGGCCTGCTGGCAGGTGCCCCACAGTGCTGGGAGGTTGGGGTGCAGGGGGACATGAGTGGGGGCCTGGTGGAGGCTGCCCCTGCACTTCTGGGGGGTGGGGGTGCAGGGGGACATGAGTGGGGGCCTGGTGAAGGCTGCCCCTGCACTGCTGGGGGGGGTGGGGGTGGTGGAAGACATGAGTGGGGGCCTGGTGGAGGCTGCCCCTGCATTGCTGGGGAGTGGGGATGGTGGGAGACATGAGTGGGGCCTGGTGGAGGCTGCCCCTGGTGGTTGTGGGATGGGGTGGTGGGAGACATGAGTGGGGGCCTGGTGGAGGCTGCCCCTGGTGGCTGGGGGGTGGGGGTGGTGGTAGACATGAGTGGGGGCCTGGGGGAGGCTGCCCCTGTACTGCAGGGGGGTGGGGGTGGTGGGAGACATGAGTGGGGGCCTGGTGGAGGCTGCCCCTGGTGGCTGGGGGGTGGGGGTGGTGGTACACATGAGTGGGGGCCTGGTGGAGGCTGCCCCTGGTGGCTGGGGGGTGGGGGTGGTGGGAGACATGAGTGGGGGCCTGGTGGAGGCTGCCC
The DNA here is from genome assembly GCF_040938575.1 of Ambystoma mexicanum. Classification (NCBI taxonomy): domain Eukaryota; kingdom Metazoa; phylum Chordata; class Amphibia; order Caudata; family Ambystomatidae; genus Ambystoma; species Ambystoma mexicanum. The sequence continues at coordinate 1,231,148,882 of NC_090927.1, forward strand.
CTGGTGGCTGGGGGTGGGGCTGGTGGTAGACATGAGTGGGGGCCTGGTGGAGGCTGCCCCTGGTGGTTGTGAGATGGGGGTGGTGGGAGACATGAGTGGGGGCCTGGTGGAGGCTGCCCCTGCACTGCAGGGGGGTGGGGGTGGTGGGAGATATGAGTGGGGGCCTGGTGGAGTCTGCCCCTGGTGGCTGGGGGGTGGGGGTGGTGGTAGACATGAGTGGGGGCCTGGTGGAGGCTGCCCCTGGTGGCTGGGCGGTGGGGGTGGTGGTAGACATGAGTGGGGGCCTGGTGGAGGCTGCCCCTGCACTGCGGGGGGCTGGGGGTAATAGGGGACATGAGTGGGGGCCTGGTGGAGGCTGCCCCTGCACTGCTGGGGGGTGGGGGTAATAGGGGACATGAGTGGGGGCCTGGTGGAGGCTGCCCCTGCACTGCTGGGGGGTGGGGGTGGTGGGAGACATGAGTGGGGGCCTGGTGGAGGCTGCCCCTGGTGGTTGTGGGATGGGGGTGGTGGGAGACATGAGTGGGGGCCTGGTGGAGGGTGCCCCTGCACTGCTTGGGGGTGGGGGGGTGGAAGACATGGGTGGTGGCCTGCTGGCAGGTGCCCCACAGTGCTGGGGGGTGGGGGGGTGGGGAACATGAGTTGGACATGGGTGGGGGCCTGCTGGCAGGTGCCCCACAGTGCTGGGGGGTTGGGGTGCAGGGGGACATGAGTGGGGGACTGGTGGAGGCTGCCCCTGCACTGCTGGGGGGTGGGGGTGGTGGGAGACATGAGTGGGGGCCTGGTGGAGGCTGCCCCTGGTGGCTGGGGGGTGGGGGTGGTGGTAGACATGAGTGGGGGCCTGGTGGAGGCTGCCCCTGGTGGTTGTGGGATGGGTGTGGTGGGAGACATGAGTGGGGGCCTGGTGGAGGCTGCCCCTGCACTGCGGGGGGTGGGGGTGGTGGGAGACATGAGTGGGGGCCTGGTGGAGGCTGCCCCTGGTGGTTGTGGGATGGGGGTGGTGGGAGACATGAGTGGGGGCCTGGTGGAGGCTGCCCCTGGTGGCTGGGGGGTGGGGGTGGTGGTAGACATGAGTGGGGGCCTGGTGGAGGCTGCCCCTGCACTGCGGGGGGAGGGTTGGGGGGGGTGGGAGACATGAGTGGGGGCCTGGTGGAGGCTGCCCCTGGTGGCTGGGGGGTGGGGGTGGTGGTAGACATGAGTGGGGGCCTGGTGGAGGCTGTCCCTGCACTGCGGGGGAGTGGCGGTGGTGGGAGACATGAGTGGGGGCCTGGTGGAGGCTGCCCCTGGTGGCTGGGGGGTGGGGGTGGTGGTAGACATGAGTGGGGGCCTGGTGGAGGCTGCCCCTGGTGGCTGGGGGGTGGGGGTGGTGGTAGACATGATTGGGGGCCTGGTGGAGGCTGCCCCTGCACTGCGGGGGGGGGTAATAGGGGACATGAGTGGGGGCCTGGTGGAGGCTGCCCCTGCACTGCTGGGGGGTGGGGGTAATAGGGGACATGAGTGGAGGCCTGGTGGAGGCTGCCCCTGCACTGCTGGGGGGTGGGGGTGGTGGGAGACATGAGTGGGGGCCTGGTGGAGGCTGCCCCTGGTGGCTGGGGGGTGGGGGTAATAGGGGACATGAGTGGGGGCCTGGTGGAGGCTGCCCCTGCACTGCTGGGGGGTGGGGGTGGTGGGAGACATGAATGGGGGCCTGGTGGAGGCTGCCCTTGGTGGTTGTGGGATGGGGGTGGTGGGAGACATGAGTGGGGGCCTGGTGGAGGGTGCCCCTGCACTGCTTGGGGGAGGGAGGGGGGGTGGGGGACATGGGTGGGTGCCTGCTGGCAGGTGCCCCACAGTGCTGGGGGGTGGGGGGGGTGGGGAACATGAGTTGGACATGGATGGGGGCCTGCTGGCAGGTGCCCCACAGTGCTGGGGGGTTGGGGTGCAGGGGGACATGAGTGGGGGCCTGGTGGAGGCTGCCCCTGCACTGCTGGGGGGTGGGGGTGCAGGGGGACATGAGTGGGGGCCTGGTGTAGGCTGCCCCTGCACTGCTGGGGGTGGGGGTGGTGGGAGACATGAGTTGGGGCCTGGTGGAGGCTGCCCCTGCACTGCGGGGGGGGTGGGGGTGGTGGGAGACATAAGTGGGGGCCTGGTGGAGGCTGCTCCTGGTGGCTGGGGGGTGGGGGTGGTGGTAGACATGAGTGGGGGCCTGGTGGAGGCTGCCCCTGGTGGCTGGGGGGTGGGGGTGGTGGTAGACATGAGTGGGGGCCTGGTGGAGGCTGCCCCTGCACTGCGGGGGGGTGGGGGTAATAGGGGACATGAGTGGGGGCCTGGTGGAGGCTGCCCCTGCACTGCTGGGGGGTGGGGGTAATAGGGGACATGAGTGGGGGCCTGGTGGAGGCTGCCCCTGCACTGCTGGGGGGTAGGGGTGGTGGGAGACATGAGTGGGGGCCTGGTGGAGGCTGCCCCTGGTGGTTGTGGGATGGGGGTGGTGGGAGACATGAGTGGGGGCCTGGTGGAGGGAGCCCCTGCACTGCTTGGGGGTGGGGGGGTGGGAGACATGGGTGGGGGCCTGCTGGCAGGTGCCCCACAGTGCTGCGGGGTGGCGGGGGTGGGGAACATGAGTTGGACATGGGTGGGGGCCTGCTGGCAGGTGCCCCACAGTGCTGGGGGGTTGGGGTGCAGGGGGACATGAGTGGGGGCCTGGTGGAGGCTGCCCCTGCACTTCTGGGGGGTGGGGGTGCAGGGGGACATGAGTGGGGGCCTGGTGAAGGCTGCCCCTGCACTGCTGGGGGGGTGGGGGTGGTGGGAGACATGAGTGGGGGCCTGGTGGAGGCTGCCCCTGCACTGCTGGGTAGTGGGGGTGGTGGGAGACATGAGTGGGGGCCTGGTGGAGGCTGCCCCTGGTGGTTGTGGGATGGGGGTGGTTTGAGACATGAGTGGGGGCCTGGTGGAGGCTGCCCCTGGTGGCTGGGGGGTGGGGGTGGTGGTAGACATGAGTGGGGGCCTGGTGGAGGCTGCCCCTGCACTGCGGGGGGTGGGGGTGGTGGGAGACATGAGTGGGGGCCTGGTGGAGGCTGCCCCTGGTGGCTGGGGGGTGGGGGTGGTGGTACACATGAGTGGGGGCCTGGTGGAGGCTGCCCCTGGTGGCTGGGGGGTGGGGGTGGTGGGAGACATGAGTGGGGGCCTGGTGGAGGCTGCCCCTGGTGGCTGGGGGGTGGGGGTGGTGGTAGACATGAGTGGGGGCCTGGTGGAGGCTGCCCCTGGTGGTTGTTGGATGGGGGTGGTGGGAGACATGAGTGGGGGCCTGGTGGAGGCTGCCCCTGCACTGCGGGGGGTGGGGTGGTGGGAGATATGAGTGGGTGCCTGGTGGAGGCTGCCCCTGGTGGCTGGGGGGTGGGGGTGGTGGTAGACATGAGTGGGGGCCTGGTGGAGGCTGCCCCTGGTGGCTGGGCGGTGGGGGTGGTGGTAGACATGAGTGGGGGCCTGGTGGAGGCTGCCCCTGCACTGCGGGGGGCTGTGGGTAATAGGGGACATGAGTGGGGGCCTGCTGGAGGCTGCCCCTGCACTGCTGGGGGGTGGGGGTAATAGGGGACATGAGTGGGGGCCTGGTGGAGGCTGCCCCTGCACTGCTGGGGGGTGGGGGTGGTGGGAGACATGAGTGGGGGCCTGGTGGAGGCTGCCCCTGGTGGTTGTGGGATGGGGGTGGTGGGAGACATGAGTGGGGGCCTGGTGGAGGGTGCCCCTGCACTGCTTGGGGGTGGGGGGGGTGGAAGACATGGGTGGGGGCCTGCTGGCAGGTGCCCCACAGTGCTGGGGGGTGAGGGGGTGGGGAACATGAGTTGGACATGGGTGGGGGCCTGCTGGCAGGTGCCCCACAGTGCTGGGGGGTTGGGGTGCAGGGGGACATGAGTGGGGGCCTGGTGGAGGCTGCCCCTGCACTGCTGGGGGGTGGGGTGGTGGGAGACATGAGTGGGGGCCTGGTGGAGGATGCCCCTGGTGGCTGGGGGGTGGGGGTGGTGTTAGACATGAGTGGGGGCCTGGTGGAGGCTGCCCCTGGTGGTTGTGGGATGGGGGTGGTGGGAGACATGAGTGGGGGCCTGGTGGAGGCTGCCCCTGCACTGCGGGGGGTGGGGGTGGTGGGAGACATGAGTGGGGGCCTGGTGGAGGCTGCCCCTGGTAGTTGTGGGATGGGGGTGGTGGGAGACATGAGTGGGGGCCTGGTGGAGGCTGCCCCTGATGGCTGGGGGGTGGGGGTGGTGGTAGACATGAGTGGGGGCCTGGTGGAGGCTGCCCCTGCACTGCGGGGGGGTTGGGGGGGTGGGAGACATGAGTGGGGGCCTGGTGGAGGCTGCCCCTGGTGGCTGGGGGGTGGGGGTGGTGGTAGACATGAGTGGGGGCCTGGTGGAGGCTGCCCCTGGTGGCTGGGGGGTGGGGGTGGTGGGAGACATGAGTGGGGGCCTGGTGGAGGCTGCCCCTGGTGGCTGGGGGGGTGGTGGTAGACATGAGTGGGGGCCTGGTGGAGGCTGCCCCTGGTGGTTGTGGGATGGGGGTGGTGGGAGACATGAGTGGGGGCCTGGTGGAGGCTGTCCCTGCACTGCGGGGGAGTGGGGGTGGTGGGAGACATGAGTGGGGGCCTGGTGGAGGCTGCCCCTGGTGGCTGGGGGGTGGGGTGGTGGTAGACATGAGTGGGGGCCTGGTGGAGGCTGCCCCTGGTGGCTGGGGGTGGGGGTGGTGGTAGACATGAGTGGGGGCCTGGTGGAGGCTGCCCCTGCACTGCGGGGGGGGGGTAATAGGGGACATGAGTGGGGGCCTGGTGGAGGCTGCCCCTGCACTGCTGGGGGGTGGGGGTAATAGGGGACATGAGTGGGGGCCTGGTGGAGGCTGCCCCTGCACTGCTGGGGGGTGGGGGTGGTGGGAGACATGAGTGGGGGCCTGGTGGAGGCTGCCCCTGGTGGCTGGGGGGTGAGGGTAATAGGGGACATGAATGGGGGCCTGGTGGAGGCTGCCCCTGCGCTGCTGGGGGTTGGGGGTGGTGGGAGACATGAGTGGGGGCCTGGGGGAGGCTGCCCTTGGTGGTTGTGGGATGGGGGTGGTGGGAGACATGAGTGGGGGCCTGGTGGAGGGTGCCCCTGCACTGCTTGGGGGTGGGAGGGGTGGGGAACATGAGTTGGACATGGGTGGGGGCCTGCTGGCAGGTGCCTCACAGTGCTGGGGGGTGGAGGGGTGGGGAACATGAGTTGGACATGGGGGGTGGGGGCCTGCTGGCAGGTGCCCCACAGTGCTGTGGGGTGGAGGGGTGGGGAACATGAGTTGGACATGGGTGGGGGCCTGCTGGCAGGTGCCCCACAGTGCTGGGGGGTTGGGGTGCAGGGAGACATGAGTGGGGGCCTGGTGGAGGCTGCCCCTGCACTGCTGGGGGGTGGGGGTGGTGGGAGACATGAGTTGGGGCCTGGTGGAGGCTGCCCCTGCACTGCTGGGGGGTGGGGGTGGTGGGAGACATGAGTGGGTGTCTGGTGGAGGCTGCCCCTGGTGGTTGTGGGATGGGGGTGGTGGGAGACATGAGTGGGGGCCTGGTGGAGGCTGCCCCTGGTGGCTGGGGGGTGGGGGTGGTGCTAGACATGAGTGGGGGCCTGGTGGAGGCTGCCCCTGCATTGCGGGGGGTGGGGGTGGTGGGAGACATGAGTGGGGGCCTGGCGGAGGCTGCCCCTGGTGGCTGGGGGGTGGGGGTGGTGGTAGACATGAGTGGGGGCCTGGTGGAGGCTGCCCCTGCACTGCAGGGGGGTGTTGGTAATAGGGGACATGAGTGGGGGCCTGGTGGAGGCTGCCCCTGCACTGCTGGGGGGTGGGGGTAATAGGGGACATGAGTGGGGGCCAGGTGGAGGCTGCCCCTGCACTGCTGGGGGGTGGGGGTGGTGGGAGACATGAGTGGGGGCCTAGTGGAGGCTGCCCCTGGTGGCTGGGGGGTAGGAGTAATAGGGGACATGAGTGGGGGCCTGGTGGAGGCTGCCCCTGCACTGCTAGGGGGTGGGGGTGGTGGGAGACATGAGTGGGGGCCTGGTGGAGGCTGCCCCTGGTGGCTGGGGGGTGGGGGTGGTGGGAGACATGAGTGGGGGCCTGGTGGAGGCTGCCCCTGGTGGCTGGGGGGTGGGGGTGGTGGGAGACATGAGTGGGGGCCTGGTGGAGGATGCCCCTGGTGGCTGGGGGGTGGGGGTGGTGGGAGACATGAGTGGGGGCCTGGTGGAGGCTGCCCCTGGTGGCTGGGGGGTGGGGGTGGTGGGAGACATGAGTGGCGGCCTGGCGGAGGCTGCCCCTGGTGGCTGGGGGGTTGGGGTGGTGGTAGACATGAGTGGGGGCCTGGTGGAGGCTGCCCCTGCACTGCGGGGGGGGTGGGGGTAATAGGGGACATGAGTGGGGTCCTGTTGGAGGCTGCCCCTGGTGGCTGTGGGATGGGGGTGGTGGGAGACATGAGTGGGGGCCTGGTGGAGGCTGCCCCTGGTGGCTGGGGGGTGGGGGTGGTGGGAGACATGAGTGGGGGCCTGGTGGAGGCTGCCCCTGGTGGCTGTGGGATGGGGGTGGTGGGAGACATGAGTGGGGGCCTGGTGGAGGCTGCCCCTGGTGGCTGTGGGATGGGGGTGGTGGGAGACATGTGTTGGTGATCACTAGTGCAAGGTGACATGTGGGTTGGCTGGTGGGCATGGCCATGGTGGATGGGTTGCCAGTGGGACATGAGCAGGGGTGCAGGGTAGTACCCTGTGGTGTGGGCTGCCTGCAGGGGCCGTGGAGGGTGTAGAGGGAACACCTGGGGGGACCCACATGGCCAAATCACGTGTAGCATTCCCCGGCACCACCGAAATACACGTACCCTGCAGGAATCGCGTGTGAATCTTCCGCGCACATCGGAATACACGTACCCAGGCCAATCGCTTTTGGAACTTCCCGCGCACCCCCACCTAGCCAGGCCAATCGCGTGTGGAACTTCCCGCGCACCCCGTAGTACACGTACCCAGGCCAATCGCGTGTGGAACTTCCCACGCACCCCCACCTACCCAGGCCAATCGCGTGTGGAACTTCCCGCGCACCCCGAAGTACACGTACCCAGGCTAATCGCGTGTGGAACTTCCGGCGCACCCAGGAACACACGCACACGCTATTTTTCACACAGCGGGTGTCCGTGGGGGCCCCTTTGCACCTCATTTGTCCTAGAGGGCCACTGTATGAGCCATTCATCATGGCTGTATATGGGTGCTTTTTGTTAGCGCAGATTTTGGCGCACATTTTTTTCCGTCGCAGGGGCGCTACCGCCTGCTTTCTTGTGGCGTACTTGTTTGGCCCTGTGAGCGTCTTTGACCGTGCGCTGGTTTGCCCTATTCGATTCCATGAATACGGGTTGTAGGCGAGCGTGTGGGCGTTCCGCGCACTTGCCTCCTGTACTTCCCCCGTGACGCCCATATTTTCACGCGTTGTTCCCCATTCCGAGTGTTACGCCCCGTGTTCCGCCTACTTTTGTGATGTGCGCCGCGCTATGTGCGATTTCGCAGTGGCCGTGGCGCACGCTGTTGGATGACCTGTGCGCCGGCGTGCGCGGCGCACATTTTTAGCTACATCCAATGTTTTTCTCGCGCACGGACTTCCATGAATCGCTGTGCGCTGGTTTTCCTGCGATTTTCGCACTTGCACTGCGATTTTCGCACTTTTCCTGCGATTCGCACGTTTTGGCACCTCTGCGCGGGAATTTTCGGCGCACATTAATTCCATGAATCGACCCCTTCGTTTTTTAAATAGTGGCGCGCATCCGAAATGCCATCCAAAGTGGCTGTTGGGCTGCGTGTGCCTCTCGGATTTCGCTACTGCTGCTAAATCAGAGTCAAGCTGCCGTCTGTGAGAGGAAGTGACCTTCCAGCATTCCGCCGTAACACAGACAAGGGCTTTGTGCCTACGAGACCCAGGATACAAGTAATTGAACTTTTACCAGACTTCCACTTCCTCCTTTCTGATTTTGTGAATTCTTTGTGACCCGCGGTGTGCCCGCGGCCCATTGTGTTACCACAACTTCTTTACTGCTGCTCACCCGAGTTTTCTTTTCCTTGCAGCTCTTGCGGCGACTCCGCCCCCAGCCCGCATCTCTCCTATTCCACTTCCTATATTAAGTAAGGTGCGTGCATTGCGCGCACGTGCATCCGAAGTGCCATCCAAAGTGGCTGTTGGGCTGTTCGGATGTGGGGTTGTGGGTGAGTGGGCCATTATTTTCTTATTTTTTTTTCGTAGTTACTTGTCTGAGGCTGGAGCAAATATAATTCCTTTGCTTTCTCACACGCGTACAGCAAAGTGAAGGACCAATTCCTTGTGTTTTTTCCTCCACACGTTTTCCAATTATGGTAAATGGATTACGTAGTGGGAGAAAACTCACAACTGGTAAATTGAAAATTGTTGAGCACGAGTGCATGACACCATCCACTTCAACTGTTATGGAGACCAATCCTCCTGTTCCCATAGAGGGAATAGAAGCAAATGATCCTAAAGAAGTAGCCCCCCCCACTAGTGCTTGATGAAAAAGAGCCTAGCACCATAGCAAAGATTGCAAACCTGGAACCTAACATATGGGAAATTATGGATCATGATTCTGCAATAGCCTCCAATATGGGTGCCATGAATAATCCCGTGGTAGTGGATGATAAGCTAGTGTCCCCTTCTTCAGATCCTATGGATAAGGTGCTTGGAGACCTAGATGCACAGGCTACACTTCCTTTCCTTAATAACAACATTCGTATTGAGGATAATATTATTGACAATCTGCCATTAGATAGGACACCCTTTGCTGTTGAGAGTGAAACCCTAGGGCTTCCTAAACATTGATCTACTCACATACAAAATAAGGGTTCTCTATCTATAAAAGGCGAATACAATCTCACCAAGAGGATGGGTACATGATTGCGACAATCTGGATGATAGCCTTGACAGGGATGAAATAAGGAAAACAATGGGTGTGGAATGTGTTAATAATCATATTGCTGACTTTTCAAAGTTAGCCCTTGCTATGGAGTCTGAATTGGGCAAGCGAATTAGACTCTCACATGAGCCTTCCACCCCAGTAACTCAAAGGAAATATGGTGTTGAAAATGTCTTCCTCTTTAACAATCTACCTAATTACTCATAAACTGTACCCTCTCGCCACATTGCACATAGAGAGGGTCGTGAAATTGGGAGCATCTTTACCCCAAGAATCTCACCCACGGCTGTGGCAAATGTGCCAAATAATAGCTCTCCCATTTATGAAAAGCCAGATAGACATCTCCCCCAAGATACTAACAGTTTAGATTGCTCTTCTGGCCCTCAATTTCCCATCTCTGGGCCAAAGACTGCTGATTTTGGTCCAGAGATGGCCCCCAATTCCAATGACCTCCAATTCAGAGGCTTTTCTAGTAATTACTCGGATTCTGAATTTGTTGGACAGGGGTCACGAGCAAACACATGGGGAAGTTAGATTTCTACAATTACAAATGACAGAGCTGACTGCTAAGTTAAGCAAAATAGAAGGGATGCTTTTCACTTGTAATGCGATCTCGGCTCTAACTCAAAATCGTGAGGAGAGTCCACCTACCAACACTACGGCCACTCAGACCAAAACCTTTGCTGAGGCAGTGGCTGAAAGTCCTAATTTAATGCCTCGGTTGGTGCAGGGTCTGGAGCCAACGCTTCCGCAATTAGTGGCTTTAAATGCTACAAATATCGCAGAACTCCTATTAACTGTCAAAGAGATGGCCACACGTTACGTGACCCAACCACGACCGAATGAAGTGGATGTCTCTCTACCACAGGTTAGCCTTAAAAGTGTGCCCCTTGATAGCCCCTCTGCTCTTACTGATCTCATTGATTTCTCTGGCTTTGATATAGAGCTGAAGGGGGCCCATGAGGAGTCCAAGGCTGTAACCTGCTCTGATGCAACTCCTCTCATAGTTTTAACAAGAAAACAAATAAGAGCCCTAGCCAGAGTAGAAAAACGCAAGGTATTTGATAAAAGAATGAAGGAAAAAGCAGAAAAAAAACTCAACAATCAAGCACCAGATAAAATTGATAGACACAACACCCTTATGAAAGAAATATGTAATCTATCTGGTGGAGATACAATCATTGGCTTAAACCAATTAAACGAAGAGTCAAAAGCATTGCTTAATCTCTCTGAGCCTAATTTACAGGCCCAGCCTCCAACAAAGACCCCTTTCGATTCAAACAATTTACCAGACCCTAATGGTGTGCCTGGAGTGCTATCATTGAACATAGGTAAAGGTGGAAAAAAAGGAATCAATAAATCAAATAAAGGGGTTTTATTGGTTCCGGAAGAGAGAGAAATCCAGTTACCACTACCTGTCCTGGAGAATGGAATGAATTCCCACAAACAATCTGTTTTATCGAATTTGTACCCTATGTTGGCTCATAAGAAAACAGAAAAAGTTATTATTTGTTTGGGCAAAGATCAGTGTCTAAAAGGTCCACGTAAAACTATAAAAATGAAAGAAAGTGGACAACAACCCTTACCTGTTGATCACTCGGCCAAATTAGGAGACGATTGTGGCAAAAGAGGTGAGGAGGGGTATGTGGATTTGTCCGCACAAGGAATTGTTGATGGACATGCATTGATAGATCCCACGGTAGCATGCAGTGGCGCTTAAGAGAAAGAGAAGAGAATGTTGCTCCACATTTGGCAAATGAGCTTAAATCTGCCACTCTGATGGGCTGGGAAAGTGACCCAAATTGTCATGGTAAAGCACGGTTGAATCAAACCCTTCTGCTAACCATTTTACAAGATATACCAGCCTTGTGAATTATAAGAACTAATGACATCGAATGGGTGAAATTAGCCTCTGTCAACAATAACAAAATGATATGTAAACTTAACTCCCCGTTTATAATGAAACTCATTTTGGAACAAATGGATGACCTCAAATCAATTGGTTTACTACCCTCCCTGTTTGTCAATTGATGATGCTGAAACCTATGTTGAAACTCCTATTCCATCAGAGGGAAATCCCTCTAACATTGTTGCCCAGGGTGCTGTCCCAAAAATTGATGACAATACAATGAAACAAATAATGGCTTTTGTGTCAGCCCTCAAGGGGCTCCAATTGATGGAACCATCTACAGAACAATGAGGTCCGCAATTTGACTCGTTAGGAGACTCATAGCTCAGCTAACCTAAACATCATCTCATGGAATTCCTGAGGTCTTAATAACTTTAGAACTTGGCATAGGAATAACAAACAATTCACCCCTGATGTTATTCTACTGCAGGAAACCATGTATCAATTAACCTTCATCGTTGAGGTTTTTTTTGCATATACCCATGAGGCAACCCAAGGCTTCCTAGGAAGACCCTCGGGTGGGTTAGCTATTTTGATTAACACAGCCTGTAAGTGTTCTTCTGAATTGGTTAGTAGTTCAGATGCACTATTGGCCATTCAATTAATTGCTATGGATAATCTGTCCACTGTTGTTTTACTGATTTGTATTTATTGGAATACTATTCCACTGCTATATCTGCCATCCTTGATGAATTGAATATTTTATTAGAGGCTGCAATGGTTGCAAATCCATCAGTAAGAATAGTTGTTTTTAGTGATTGTAATGCCTTTTGTTATGATGCTTTGTGTTAGGCGGAAACCTGTGCAGTTGCCTCTGGGACCACTGCAAACAATTTAGGACTACAGGTGTTTGGCGGTGAACCCACTTGGTAGCAGTGTGTACCACACAGATTCACTTGGTAGCTGAGCAGTCAGACTTCCCTCAAGAATAGTTGAGCAGTATCTGGAGTATACAAAATAGGGCAATTCTTCACAGCAAGACAAGCAAGCACGCAACAAGGCTTAGTGTAAAGATATTAAGGTATTTATTTATAATGAAACATCTATGAAAAACACTATGGCAAATTCACGGCAAACAAATCAAACACAATTACTCTACGAAGAAGAAACGATCAATCCCCCTAGCAATATTTCGACAAGTCTAGGTTCTACCGGTACCACTTATTTTCAGACAGAGGTGTATACCTCAACCTAGATGACACTCTAATATTAGTTAGGACGGGAGAGAAAAAGATAGGCAGGTTATGAAATCAACACAGTTCAATCCTTCGCAGATAAAATGCAAGGCAGGAAGGCAAGAATCACAATAGATCGTAAAGTTCAGAGGCCAGGCCCACTCGGAGAGAGGCAAGGCGCGATGTCCCAAAAAGTCTCTAGTGGAGATGCATTCAAGTCTTTGTAGCAAATTGTTATCGGCAGATTGAACCAGTTCAGAACAATAAATGAGAAAAGCTTGGAGGCGACCCAACGGAACGGAGAGGATTAAGACACCTCACTCGAACCGATCGAAAGGGAAGCCAGGCGGACACGGTACCTTGTTGTGGAGGGCAGCTCCGGCGGGGGCAGTTGTTCCTGGTGGTGGATGCACGTCGGGTCTTTGCCAAGAGTAGAGATGATCTCGTGGTCGAAGAAAAGTGAAGTCCGGTGCACCACCAGGGAAGAGACCAGCCGCGGAGTGCTCCGTCACAAGGCACCACCTTTTGGTCGCGGTACAGGGGTAGTGGCTATCCAGTTGCCGAGGTGCTCTGCACGGGCAATTCGACCACTGCGTCCTGAGGGGAATAAAAAGCAAAGGGGACTGGTTGTTCCCACCAGTCAGAGGAAGAGACTCTCCAGCAGGGAGATGTCCTCTGTCGTCGGGAAGTGGTGAGTCGGTTCCGCAGGGCTCCACTGGAGGTGTCGTCGTGCAGGTCGGCTCAGCGTTACCCTCGTCGGATTCTTAGGTCCTGTGGCGACTTCTGAAGATCCAGTCCCAAAAGCCCTGCTTTTATGCAGAAAACCCCCATTCATTCAGCCTAGCTGTCAATCAACACATGCTAAGTGGTGAGCGGGGAGGCTCACCACTTGGGCCAATCACTCCAGAGTGCGACCGGAGTTGGCAAGGCAACTGGGTCCAGGGTGCCTAAACCCCCTCCCACGCCCCTGTGGTAACCCAGACAGAATGGCACCACTTTGGAGGGTCTCTGTACAGAGGCCCGCCAAAAGTGGAACAAAGGGCTCAACCTTTGGTTTAGGAGTCACAGAGACAAACACAGACGCCATTTTACAAACCGAGTTCTGGCAGAAAATACCATCCGATAAACTTATTTAAGATAAGTAGACCGGTGGTACGTTAGAGATTAACGAGAAAAAGTATCAATCTCCAACAATGGGACGAATCCCATAGGGTTATGCTCGGGGTCGGACATAACAAATAGTTTCCACTGCCACCAGCCAAAACTCGACGAGGGGGGACGGGACAGTGCCCCCTCGAGTAACAGATCCAGGAGTAATCGAATTACCCCTACTATTACGTCCACAATAAGATGGTTTGTACTAGTTCTGTTAGTAAATTTAGGTCTAGTAAAGCCAATGGTGACTTTACATGCCCGGGGAGACAGTAGTCAGTCCCCGGGTATGGAGTTTATGGTGGGGGTCCGCTAGGACGCCCCAGTGCTACGGCACGTAGGGTGCGGTGTAACACACATATAAAAACATATGAGACCCTATGGAGTAAAAGACCCCATAGCCCATAGAACACATTGACATTCGAAGGAATTACACCCATACATGTCCAAGAGTGGGAGGAAAAGAGTCTCACTCTTGGCAGGATGGAAAAAACAAACTCCAGAAATCCAGTAAAGCTGCTGGGGGACTCACTAGGTTAGGAAATTCAGCCTAAACAGAGAATTATCCCTAACACTTTGCCTCAATCAGATGTCATGGTTAAAGATCATTCAGAATTGTCAAGGACAAATGGGCAAATATGGATAGATTTTCTTCTAGAATGGGACATACAATCTCCACCTACCATTTTGGAGCCCTATAACTACACTTGGTACAGGGGCAATAATTATTCAATGATTGACTTTTTCTTTATTTCTTCGGGTCTTTACCTGTATACTACTCCTGTTACTATCCTCAATCCGGAATTGGGTGATCATATCATCATTAACTTGGAGTTACGTCTACCATTTGCCCGTTTTTCTGAAGATATTATCTTAACTCTGTTTGAACCTGATCGCCAGTTGCTGTCCGTGCGATGGAATCCCAGACTTTGTCACAAGCTTCTAAAATATATAGAAGCTGACTGTGAAATAACAACCAGTATTGGTGTGGATCGCCCATCTTTGATGGACATTGACGCAAGAAATGTTTCCCGCATTCAAATTCATCTAAAAAGACTGACTCTAGAAAATAAGATGCAAGTATATCCATCTGTCAGTCATGTTCACTCATATAATTAAAATCTTGCTGTCTTAAAGAAAAAAAAATCGACTTATCAGACATCTACTAAGATCTTACCTTCATTTGGATGATATTACAGAACAAATAAGGAAAATCAAGCAGACCTATAAAAATAAAACAATATAGGATGAGAAGACTATATATATATAGTCGATAATCAAAAAATTATTTATCACCTCCTAAGACATGATATCAGACATGTGTGGTCCATTTTGTGAACCTTTACCTCTGAATCCTCCTGTGTGATTGAATCTGTTATTTCTGCAGACGGCTGGACAAGCTATATAAAGGAAAAATATCATTTGCCGGAACGCTTTGCTTCTCTCAAGGGTGGTCAACCCAGACTAGCCCCAGGTATGCAATCTATACGGTCTATCTCTGACATTGTCGATGCTATAGGGAAATTAAAAAACTCTAAGGCCCCTGGCCCTGATGGGTTGCCCCCTTGTGTTTACAAATCCGATCCGCTATTATGGGCTCAAATTTTAAAGATACGATTTGACTTGATCCTTCAGACTGGTATCGTTCCACCTACTTGGCGCTCTGCCCATATCATTCCTATCTATAAAAAGGGACCTCCTGATTCTCCTAATAATTATTGTCCCATTGCTCTTGCAGATGCCTCTTCAAAAATGTTCTCTTTACTATTGTTACATCAATTGCAAACCCTTATAGACAAACAAGCTTTACTGTCTCCTTGCCAGGTGGGATTTTGTAAATATATTGCCTGCCCGCTTAATGCAACCCTCCTAGCTCATCTTCAGGCACATGCATCTCGCTCCAATATGGGGCCAGTATATGTGACCAGTTTAGACCTTACTGCCGCCTTTGATAGCGTAATTTGTGAGATTCTATGGTAAAAAATGATACTACTTGGCATCCGACCTATTTGGTTGCTCTTATTGAGTTACTCCATCAGCATACCACTTACCCTATACGTTTGAATAGAAAGGGGGCTCTCAGTAATCCAATTCCTCCTGAAATAGGTGTTAACAAGGTTGCACTATGGCGGCAGTTTTATTTAATTTAAATCTCCTTGGCCTGGATGATCGATGGCTGGATGAAGTCGTTTTTCCTGCCAGATTAGGTTCTGTTAAACTGGACTGGATAGGTTTTGCTGATTACCTTTTATTTTTTGACAGAACACCTTTTGGTTTGCAAAAAAAACTTGATCTTTTTGCAGATTTTGCAACAGAACACAATTTAACAGTAAATCCAGCTAAATCATTCATTCTAACATTTGCTAGTGGCAGACGTAAACCTATTAGTTATGTTTGGTCACTCAATGGGGCTGTCATCTTATGTGCTCCTCTGATTCAATACTTAGGTTATCCACTTACAGATACTTACTCTTTAATTATGTGGAAAAAAAATCACAAAATCCAAATCCTCTCTTCCCAGATGGAAATTATGCTTCATAAATATTGTTTGTTTTCTTTACTACCTATCATACAGTTTTATTTACTTAAAGTTGAACCTATTCTGCTATACTCTCTTGATATCTGCACCTTTGAGATCAATGTGTTTCTCGATACTCTGCGTGGTAAATTATGGAAAACTGTCTTAGGGTTAGCACAATCTGTTCCGAATGCATTGATATGCCATGAGATCAACCTATTACCCCTTTCAGTGAAGAGAAATTGGAGAAGTTTAAAGAACTATATAAAAATGGTCGATCCTCCAAAAAATACTCTCTATGTGGAGCTCAACAAAATTCTTGGTGATCCAAGCAATAGTTCACTCAATAAACGTACCCTAAAACTGGAGCTAATTCTCAAACAGATTAATGAAACTCCAGAGTCAACGTGTATGTGCCTGCATAGCCAAAAGAAAAAATACGAAAGATTTCATTGGTGCATTATGTTAGATTTGATTGGAACCTACTCATCTTTCTATGATTATAATCTTTTTCGTAGGAAATGGTGGGACCACCCAAAATATTGAATCCAATTTTCCTCTTCAGTTGTTAGGAAAACATATCTTCGTTTTAGGCTAAATCAATTACCAACATATGCAAGAACTAAATATTGGTATAGATCTCAGGGAATTATGGGCTTGGGCACTTGTCGTTTCTGCGAGTCTAGTGAGGAGAGTGAACCCCTGAAACATCTTGTGGTTTATTGTACGTTTTTTGAGGCCTCTCGTGCCTGAATTTTTCAATTGAGTTCTTCTATCCAATCACTTATTGCTAGGGAATCATTGTGGAGACGATGCATGGGGGGCTATAGCTTACGATTTACTTTGAAATTGATCGATTTACTTGCAATAATTGAACCTAAATTGTCTCAGTTATTATTGACTATCTGATTCTTTTTATTTTTGATATAATACACGTTTGTCAGAAAAAAATGTGTATTTAGTCTTTTCATAAGAGACTTATTTGTAGTATTTACGGTCTATTGAATCATAACGATTAGGCTTTATTTATGATATATTGGTATTGTTAGATGAATTTGGTTTTGAATCAAATTTTATATTCTTTTTCTTCTCTCAAAATTTCAGTTTTATTGTGTATGTATTTCTATTTCTTTTAACATGTACTGCTCTTAATATAATGTTCATTTTCATGTGATATTGGAATAAGTTTTGTATATTTCAGTTATTAATGTTGTGTATTAATTTGTAATGTTGATTTTTGTAAAGGTTTTAATTTTGATTCAACCAAAAACAATAAAAAAATAGTGATTTTAAGTACAAACGCCTTAGATAAAGACAGTGCAAATTAGCACAAAATGTATTAGGGTTCCATCAGCAGGACCAGACAGTGGGCAAAGTCCAGATCTCACAATTGACCATGATCGAGTGAACCAAGCAGTGTGCAAAAACCCCAGTCTCATGCGAACAAACAAAGAGCGCTCATAGGCAGGAAGGATTTCATCCATAAGGTTGATTAAATTCCTCGTTATTGCGCTGGAAAAACACTCTGGTGCATTCTTCAAATAAGCTTGTTTCAATTCCAGCTGAGCCAAAGATTTCCTTTTGGCATTTGCTTCAATGTCTGCTTTGGAG
This sequence comes from Ambystoma mexicanum, assembly GCF_040938575.1. NCBI lineage: Eukaryota > Metazoa > Chordata > Amphibia > Caudata > Ambystomatidae > Ambystoma > Ambystoma mexicanum. The sequence goes on from NC_090927.1 coordinate 1,231,166,170, forward strand.
AACTTCCAACAGTACATAGGATTGTCCCAAAGAATTCTCATATCTCACATGTACAGTACCTTTTTTATATGAGCCAGCCAGCCACAGCCCGGTACCCCTTCCAAAAGCAGAACATTTGTGAGCACAACCCAGTACAATAATTACACATGTACACATCAATCATAAAACAGCACCACAAACATGCAGGTTCTCAACACACAAATTAGGGGGCAAAAAATGACACATAAATAAGTCAAACACTACCAGCAATATGCCATGACCCAACAATCGTGAGCAAACAAACCATGAAAACATGTCAAATCACCTCAGACAAAACAAAAGAGGTGATGGCTGGGTGGTTTAGAATTAATCCTAACCTCTGGCATTGCTCTGGGCAACCCTCCACCCCATCGGTCTTCGCCTGCCAAGCTATTGCAAAAGGGAAAAGACCATATGCAAATCAGGCTTGGTCACATCCCCAAAAGGGGCTGTCCAGTCCAAACTGCTTGGTCACTTACCTTCTGCAAGAGACCCAAGTTACTCCTCGCTGATGAGGCCAAACAAGGCGAAACATGTCTGGGGATGCTTGTGGTCTCATTATGTAGGAAACATCCAAAACAGTGACAGAATCGTTAATACCTGAAAAATGTTGTGCTCACCTGTGCCCTGTGTCAAATTACTATCTCCCAAATCCCTCTCTCTGTTCCACTCCAACCTTTGCCTATCAGTGATGTGCCCTTTTCGTGCAATAGTATGGATATAGTGGGGCCCCTTGAGATATCCAGATTGGGGAATCGGTACATCCTAGTCATTGTAGATTATGCTACTTAATACCCAGAGGCTTTTCCCTTGTGCATCACCACATCCCAGCAGATTTTGAAACACCTAAGCCCATTTTTTTCACAAATTGTTTTACCAAAAGAGATTGTAATAGATAAAGAGATTACCTTCATGAGTCGATTAATGACATAAGTAAAGGAGATTCTATGCACTAAGACCCGTAGGACCTCTCTCTACCACCCACAGACCTACGAATTGGTAGAACGTTTCAATAAAACTCTTTAAAATGTTGTTCAGAAACTAGTCGAGGCTGACAGCAAAAATTGGAATATGATACCACCATGGGCCCTTTTTGCCATCAGGAAAACACTAGAGTCCTCTGCAGGGTTTTCATCATTTGAGTTGCTACATGGTAGGGAGCCACTGGATGTCCTTGATATATTGAAGGAGACCTGGGAGGAGAGAGAGGAAGCCCTTCTACCATTCTCACAAACTGCCCAAAAGTTGAAAGAACATATGGCCACTGGGAGAGCGATAGTTCAAATCCACCTAACTAAAGCCCAAGAAAAGCGAAAGACCTCTCTTGATAAAAGGGCTCTATTTAGGTTTTATCCATTGGGCAGAAAGTTCTTGTTCTCTTACCAACGTCCGAAAATAATATGTTGTCCAAATGGCATGTGCCTTATGAGGTAATTGAAAAAACTGGGCAATGTAACTATCAGCTGTCCCAACCAGACAGGCGGAAAAAAAACACATATATCATACAAATCGCCTTAAGAAATGGAGAGAGGATCCTGTGAAAAATACAACCATAGTTTTGACTAGTCTCTTATCAAAACAGTCATATGAAGATACTTTGGTTCCTTCCCACCTATCACCAATCCTAAAACAAGATTTATGAGATTTACTAGACCGGTTTAGTATATCTTTAATAATGTACCAGGGAGAGTAAAGGGTATTCCACTACATCCATACACTCCCAGGGAAAGTTGTCCATTTAAAACCCTATCAGATCCCAGAGGCAAGGAAAGGAGTAGTCATACAGGAAGTTGAGAAGAGGCTGCACTCTGATATAATCGAACCTCCAAGAGCCCTTGGTCGTCTCCGATTGTGCTCATTGCCAAACCGGATTGATCATGGAGATTCTGTATCGATTTCAGGAAGGCGAACGTGGTATCCAATTCAACAGTTATCCTATGCCAAGGATAGATTATCTGATTGATCGGGTGGGAGCCACTGTGTTCCTCTCCATGATCAATCTGATTAAAGGGTACTGACAAGTTCCTCTCAATCCAGAGGACAAGGAGAAAACAGCCTTCTCCACCCCTGTTGGACCCTTCCAACTCAAGGTATTACCCTTTGGCCTTCACGGGGTACCAACTGCGTTTCAACGGTTAATGGAGCAGGTTCTTCGGCCATATTCCACCTTGTGTGTGTTTCGATGATATAATTATGCATAGTAAATCATGGGAAGAACATCTGCACCACCTCTATTTAGTCACCAGAGCCTTAAGGAAAGCAGGCCTTACCGCAAACCCCAAAAAATGTCACTTTGCACAGTCAGCAGTCAAGTATCTCGGTTTCTTTGTCGGAAATGGGCTTGTTCAACCCCAATGTGAAAAGGTGAAGGCTGTGCACGACACCCTCCAGTCCAAGCTAAAGAAAGATCTGAGAGCCTTGCTAGGGTTAGTGGGGTATTATAGATGGTTCATTCCCAGCTATTCCTCTATTGCCTCCTGCCACACTGATAAACTTAAAAACTCAGAGCCTCAGAAGATAAAATGGAGTCCTGAAAATCCAGCTGGCTTTGATAAATTTAAGAAAATCCTATGTAGTGAGACAGTACTCAAAGAGGCTAACTTCAATAGAGAATTTATCTTGCAAACAGACCCCTCACATGTGGGACTAGGGGCTGTTCTTTCCCAAGATCACGGTGGTTTCAAACATCCGATTCTTTATAATAGTCGGAAACTATACCCTAGAGAAAAGAACCATACCACAATTGAGCTTGAGGCCCTAGCAATAAAGTTGTCAGTATCATATTTAAAATATTATCTGAAGGGCAGAAAGTTTAGGCTGGTCACAGCCCTGCAAGTGTCACACCTGGATCGAATCATTACATTTTGAATAGATTTATCAATGCGTATTCCGGTATTAATCCTACCCATTGTAAATTCCTTTATAAAATAGGGATGCCACATGTTGACAGCCGTGCACACGCAACCATTTAAACAGATTAATATAGTTAATTGCACTTTAATTGTCGGCCATACAGGGTCAATCTGCAGCGCGTGGCTGGCTGTGAATCATACGTTCACGGAAATTCAGCAATATTCAGTGAAAGGATATTCCGCTGGTAACGAGAAAACACCTAATTCTCCTAAAGAAGGTTTATGGGACTATTTAGTAAGCATTTTTAGACCGACAGTAAATGGGGCAGGAAAGCCTTTGATAAGGTCCCTGCATGCTTTTACATCGGCCGAGGCAGGATTAGATTATGCATCATAATTCTCAGCAACCCCAAAGCAGATTAAAGCAAGAGTCGAGTTATTAAAGGTGTATGCTTGTAAGTGCACCGCCGCCAGTCATACTTGCGAGATAGGAAATTAAGCCTAACAGCTAGTATTTCTATATGAGCATATAAAGCGCTTTCGCCAAAGCGCTGCACAGTTGATAATAGCGGTACACACTTTATGAGAAATACAATTCCTGAGAAGGGATGCAGGAGGAAAATAAATGCAATTTAGTTCGAGAAAGCAGACTGAAGATGGGTTTTAAGGTAAGTGCGGAATAAATGCAGCGAGGCAGATGAGCGAACAGTGGGAGGGAGAGAGTTCCAAAGTTTAGGTGCAAAAAGCGAGAAAGCGCGGGAACGAGAAGAGGCACAAGGAGGAGCAGGAACAGGAAGGAGGGATTGAGGAAGTGGAGCAGGAACAGGAAGGAGGGATTGAGGAAGTGCAGCTTCCCTGTTGCACTTTTGAATCGACAATTCAACACACTTAGACATTTTTATCTTGTGGCATTCCTCTGCATGTTTAATTCTAAAAAATTAAAATAAATTGTCGTCCCCTTACTCTATTTTCCATCCGTCCGATGACACGCCGGATACAGCCCAAGGGAAGGGAATGATTCCCTTTTAATATGAAAGTATCATTTTTAGTTCTCACAAATAAATCATGCTAAAAGCATCCTAGTTTGTGTTTTTAGGGAAACAATCCCATGTTTGAGCCCAGGGGATGAGCGGTTGCCTGATTATCAAGCCAAGGATAACTTGAGACGTTCATATTTATTTCTGATCACATAAGCCTTATTGCACCGAATTTAGCGTCTGAAATATATTCCCGCATTACGGCTGAGTGTTAATGGCACAGGGGAGAATGAAAATCTGATTTGAAAGGCAGAGATTTTGCAGGGCGAAACTGCGGAAATGGCATAATGCCGAAGCATAATCATCGGGCAATAAGTGAACTGCTTATGCGATTATTGCATTTTTTCTACGCCACTTTTAAAATAGTTGCACGGATTTGTTGCCACATAACCTGTGTTCAAAGGAAAACACACAATGCCTTTCTCCAGGCACGACACGAAAAGCCTCAGCCTCGTGGTCTCATTTCTAGGCACATCCTCGTTATTGATACATTTACCACCGCGCATTTATTAACAGTGTATTCAATCATACAAAAATGTCATGACCTCATTAAATTACCTGCAATCAATCATATACCAATGCTGTATACAGCAATACTTGCAATCAATCATAAAAGAATACATTGTGCAAAATGAATACATTTATACCATAATAAACATGGACAATAAAAAAGAGAGTCATAAAACATCTCTAATCAAATTCTCAAATTATAAATCGACACACTTGGAGCCCGATTCATGGAATATTTGCCCGGTTCAAAGTGACTTTGCACTGCTGAAAAGTGACTTTGCACTGCCGACACAAACCCTGATTCATGGAACCATGCAAAGTGTATTTTTGTCGGGCAAAGTCCGGGCAAAGTCAGCGCATAGTAATTTTTGCAGTACAAAATGACTTTGCCCGAACTTTGCACTGCAAAAATACAGTTCCATGAATCAGGGTTTGTGTCGGCAGTGCAAAGTCACTTTTCAGCATTCACTTTGAACCGGGCAAATATTCCATGAATTGGGCCCTTTATGTTTGTTCTTTTTGATTCTAACTACCAGCTTTCATAGCATCCAGTCCCACATCAGTTTGCACCGTCCTAACTGGTCTCATTTACCAGTCGTGTTTCCCATGTGAAGCGCGGATGGAATTTGGGCTCTGGCCCACTGACTGGTCATCTACTGAGCGCAGCCAAAGAAGACTGCATAACGAAATCAGAGGACCGTCGATGCCAAGCCCCACCTAATGCCGCACACAAGTGCACACAGGAGTTGACAGGCCCTTCACCAATGGCCCAGAAGAGGGAAATCGTGGACACTGACAGCAGTTAAGTGTGTATTTATGAATGCATGGATGTGTGTAGTAGGAATATGTACGTGTGTGTGTAAGGACCTGAGAGACTGAGGATCACTAGTGAATGTTTGACACATCCTTTATTTACTATGCATGTTTTACTGGTATTTTTGGCCAAAGCCAAGTTCATGTGTGTCATTACCTGGCTAGACTGGCATCAACGCACTTGCTCTATCCTCTTACTAAACAATTCTTATAAAAAACTGTGCTCTTATATAGAAAATTCATCAGAGATGACGTTAACCTGTGTATTACCAACATCATCCTACGTGGACTGCTGTCATATCAGTGCCATTTGTATGTGAAAATAAAAAGAATTTCTCTGCATAATTGGGAATCCCTAAAACTGGAGCTGTGCAAATTGCTTTTTACAATTCGCTAAACCCTTCTTCCATTTCCCCAGTCCACACGGTTATCTCTTGTGTTGCCTGTGCTTTCTTTAAAGCCTGTAATAAAGGCCTTATATATGAGCTATAGTCAAAGACCCAAGCTCTGACGTTGTTACATAACCCCAGAAATCTTTGCATATGTTTTTTTGTCTGTGACTTCACTGTTTTTAGACTAGCATCAGCTCTTTCAGTAGTAACCTTTTTTCCTTCATGCGAAATCAATTGGCCTATATACAAATTTCTTGTTGACAATACTGCGACTTTTCTTTGTCAACTTTATATCCTTTGTTAGCAAGTGTAATCATCAGCTGAAGAGAATTGCATCTGCACTCTTCCTCTGAAGTGCTGCAAACTAAAATGTCATCTACGTATTGCAACACAATGCTTTCTAAATCAATATTGCTTAAGTCCATCTGCAGGACTCTATTGAAAATCGATGGAGACTCACAATACCCTTGTGGTAAATGAGTGCTTTTCAGATGAGTTTGTCTGAATGGAAATGACGCCAGATCTTGTGAGTCCTTGTGCAATGGGCTTGAGAAAAATGCATTTTTCGAATCAATCACAGTGAAATATCATGCTTCAACAGGTATATTACATAAGATTGTAGCCGGATTAGGCACTAGAGGGAACTCTGCCTCTACAATCTGGTTTATCAGGCGTAAAACTTGAATTAAATGCTACGACACCCCCATTAGATTTCTTGATAGGGTACACTGCGATATTGCATGGTGACTCTGACATCACTAAGATGCCCGATCCATCATGGTGAAATTGTCTTGAAAATGCCTTCATCTGCCTCTCGAGACATAGGATACTGTCATGCTTGAGGTAAAATTGCTCCTGATTTCAATGTAATATTCACTGCTACAACCCCCTTCAGCAGGCCTACATCATAGGGGCCTGTAGTCCATAATGAAACTGGCACTTTTGCCATATCCTCATCAAAATACTCAGGGCGCTTTTGTGCTATCATCATTTTCTGAGAAACTTCTTGTTTGATTGCTCTCACCCAATAAGTAATGCTCATTTTAAATATTACTTCATCATCAGATGGATGATCTTTAAATATGTCCTCATCAGTGACGTCAATCTGTAACCTTCCCCAATAGCGATTACCGTGCACCGTCTTCTGCCCTCATCATCATTCCCATCAAGCAAAGCCATTTCTCCTCGCACTATGGCTGCCTGTAGCTCTAAGGGAAAAACCCGCCCCTCTTCTTCAAGCATAGGTATTTTTGGCCTAAACAAAAACTCATCAGGTACTCTCATTGTTCTCCCTACTAGGGCTGATAGCCATGTCAACAGAATGCGTACTCAATAATGAAAAACCTCTGGTTTCAAAGGCGCTGCTCTCATGGCTAGCTGTCCTGCAAACACCAAGATAAATTTGCTCACATTTAAATAATGCATTCTTGGTGTTGAACACACTATGCCTTCATCAGTAAACAAAATTGTCATGTTCAACTTTGTCATTATATCTCTACCCAATATATTGACAGGTGCCTGCCTTTAATATAGCAATGGTCCCGACATACCACACTCTCCTATAGAGACTGGTAATTCTTCAGTAAAAGGAACCCTGTGAAACCTTGAGTATTCATGCCATTGCAAAACATCAAAAACTTCCCCTCTCGTATAGACGAGTGTGTGGCACCCGTGTCTACTAGAAACAAAAACCGTTTGCATCCAAAATTGACGTCTACCCTTGCTTCCTCGTGAGGATTCGGCGTCACAGATAGTACTGAACACATCAAGTCTCCCAGTGAGCTGTCCTATTGCGGGTACAGCCTCATTCCATTACCTGTAAAAGGATTCCCTCCATCGAGAGTGACACCCCCTACTCTAGGAGTCATCAATTGTCCTGTGCTTGTGTTCTGCTGAATTTGCATAGGTGACTGCTGTGACTGCCCTTGTGGCGGATTAACTGCTACCTGCTGCATTTGCAAGCCTTGCTGCATTCTGAGCGCTTGTGGCTGTTGCATCACTTGATTCTGAGCAACTCTGTCTCCACTCTGCTCTGAATATGCAGGCAGGTTTGACATCTCCCCTCTTGAAAACTGTCCATTCAGTACAAACCCTTGACTTCTGCATGTGCGAGCAAGATGCCCTGTCATTCCACACATCCAACATATAGGCAGAGGTCTTCTAACCTGCCCATCCTGCATGTTTTGATTAACATTCTGTATGTTCTGAAACCCACCCTGGTTATTCTGGAAGTTTCCTTGAGTATTCTGCCAATTCCCTTGGTTATTCTGAAAACCTCTTCCTCGAAATCCATCCCTTCCCTGTGGAGCAAATCCATTATTACCTTGGTCGAACTTCCTTTGATTATTCATTTGCGGCATGTTTGCCGTCTGCTGTGAAGTTGATCCATATACACTAGTCAGCATTGACCCTTCAATAGCATACTTGGACATTCTTTTCTGCACTACCTTTGACTCTTTGCCATTCCTAAAGTCATCCTTTTTGCGATTCTTTTCTTGCAGGAGTCTGCAATAAAGCGCAATGGTCAGCTGAATTTCTGACCATGGTTTTGCCTCCATACCCACTAACTTCTTGAGCTGTTTCTGTACTGGTTCTGGCAGCCCTTGGCATAATATATGAAATACTGGTATAGATTTTCACCAAGCTTCGCGAGTCTCCAAGGCCCAAGCCTCCTGAAAATTTTGAATGTAAACAAACATCACCTTCCTGCATCTTTTTGTCATTATAGCTCTCATATCGGATGTGTCCGGATACAGCACCCTGAGTGCTTTCCATACTGCCACTCTGCAGTTATTGAACGGTGCTCCGTCATGAGCAGTGTTGACCATAGTAACACCAGCATATCCTGCCCTTGACCAAACGTCATCAGCTCTCTCACCAAGAATGGCTATTAGGAGCTCCTTAATGTCCCCTATAGCTAATGTATTTCCTCCTGTCATTTTTTCTACTTCATGTATCCATTTTCCCGCAGCAGAAGTTAAGCTCGGGAGTTTGCACCTTAAATTATATTTATCCATCTGGGGCCAGGGTATATACTGAGGTCTGGCTCCCCCATTCTCTAACAAGAGAAACTGCGAAGCCCCAAACTCGCTCTCATTTCTCATCATTTGTCTATCTACTGCAGTAACGATATTCCCACATTGCCTTCTACCAGGCAATAACTTTAATCTGCTCACATATGGTGGCGATTCCCCCCTCTCACCATGGAGTTTCCCTTTAGGTCAGTCTGACTGTGTCAATGGTTCTGACGCCCTAGGTATAGGTGCATTTAAATCTGAGCATCTTACTTCTTTGTCAATTGAAAAAAATCCCTCAGGATCACATGCATCACCTCTCACTTCCCCACAGAAGGTATCTCTGTCTTCATCTGACAGTTCCTGAGCCCAACTCGTGCAACTTCTCTCCTCCTCATGTCTATTCCGAGTCAGTCTATCTAAAGACAGCTCCTTAGGCCTCATGCTACATGAGGTTCCCTCTGTTTCATGCAACTGAGTACTCTCAAGTCGATCATTTTTCCCTTCCCCTTTGATTCTTTCTGGGCTCTCATTTCATGATAAACTTTATCGATCGCTGCCCCAATACTCCTAGAGTCAAACACGTCCCCTAGATTTACTCTAGACGGGCCTGGTAATGATTCATACTCCGGAAAGAATTCCTCTATATCCTCCAATGCCACCTCTGGATTGGGATTCCTTACTTCCTTCTCCAGGCGATCAAGATCGTGTGCCCTTTGCCTTCTTTTACCTTCTATATCATTGTCACATTCTCTTCTTTTCCTTGCTTCCTCTCTCACTCTGTCTTCTTCTCTTTTTCTTCGTATCCTTTCTTTCATTTGCCCTTTGTATTTCCTCATCCCTTCATCTTTGTATTCTTTTATCTCTTAGCTTTTGTTCTTCCTCTTATATTCTTTTTCTCTCTAGTCTCTCCTGTTCTTCAATCGCTCTCTGTCTGTTATCATATTTTCTTTGCTCCTCTGCTCTTTCCTGTTTTTTCACCTGTTCGTCTTGGCATAACTGCTCTCGTTTCTGTCTATCTTTCCATTTTGCCCCTTCATCTTTCAATCGTTCCTCCCTTTCTTTGTCCTTTCTATCTTGCTCGTGACGATCTTCCCTTTGCCTTACGTCCTCAATGCCTTTACCAGCAAGTTTAAGCAAAATCTGACCACCCATCCATTCATTCTGTAGAAGTGCTAACTCGTCAGTTCTATCTCTTTCTCCCTTCCATCTCTTGATTTCTCTTCCTATATCTAGAGATGTGCTTGCTCAATCACTTCTCTCCTTATCGCGTCTCTGCTTATCCTTCGGCACTTTAGAGATCACATCTTTCTCAGTATTTTTCTCTGGACCCTAGTCGCTGCTTTGCACAGGCGACTCATATGCCGGATTGCTATACCCTGCCGCTGCCTTAAGCTCCCTTAATGGGTATAACCCATTGTCTTTCTTATTCTCGCCTTCTATTTCAACTGGGGCAGGCGGAGCTGAGTGCTTTTCACCCCCCTCTTTGCATACATAAAGTATCCAATCTAAAGGAGGCTGCTCATCTTTCTCTTGTTGGTACATTTTCCAAAGCTCTAGGCTCACAAGTCGCTTGTCTAGCTTCTTCCCAGTATACACTGCATGCAAATATGTCATCATATGCCGCAAGACTGCCTTCGATAGTGGCCCTCCTTGTGGCCACGTCATAAACATTTTGTCTGTGGTTCCTTTAACCCATTCTGCGCTATACTGTCTGACCTTAGCCGGATGTTTCGGTAACGGCTTGCAGAGATGTGTAAGTGGAGTAACCTCCTCCATTCTTAAATTTGCCACTCTTTGACACTTGTTTACTTTTATCACAGATTTAAAAGGTACATTTCAGAAAACAACACAATATTAGCGTGCACCAATCTTTGCAGCTCCCATCCCTTCGATCACACTTTTTAACTTAATCTTGCTAAAAAACAACCATCAAGTTCAACTTTAAAACAATTAATTTCTTCTTCAACTCCGTGCTTCTCTATTTGTCACCAATCTTTTTAACTTATGACATCATAAGACAAACAGACACACTTGACCGGTCACATATATTCTTCCCTGCAGTCCTTCTCTGAACCTGCCTTACCCCCTAAAAATGCTCTGACTGGAACTTAAATCAATCTCCTTAGATTTCTCCTTTAATCAAATCCATCTCCTACGTCAACCACTATGGGACTCTAGATTAAGATTTCTTCTGATACGTTCTTTAAAACGCAGGCCGGGGCGTACTCTCCCTCTCTCGTGATCTCTTGTCACGGTATCTCTATTGCTTGTCCATGCACAAGTCAATGTCTATTCAATATCTCTTAACACTCATATTTCTTAAATTATATTTATCCTGCCTCCCTCCATTACTTTCCTTTTCCCTTACCTTATTTCTTTTCTCCACTCATCATTTATAACATCCTTTGCCACTCGCCTTAGTTTTTTCTCACCATGCACATGTTTATCTTCCAACTCTCTGGATCGTATGCCTCTTTTACCGCCTCTCCAACCTTCATCCGATCAGCTGCTCATAGACGTGGGAGGGGATTTTTTAGAAACCAGTGGACACGTAACCCCCGAGTTGCAAGGTTTGGAAAATACACTTACCACTATCTACCACTATCTACGGGGAGCGTCACGTCCTTTCAGCCGAATGGCAGGGACTGTGCGAAATTATCCGGAACCCAAAGTTTACTTATGTCGACGAGGCTTCAACCATCTGTTGGACCCTAACGGGGTCCCTGCATGCATGACACATATACATTACACGGGAGCCACTTTCCCCTTGATCTTCTCTTTATTCTCTCCTTTTCACTCTGCCCCTTCCTTTCCCTTTGTCCCTCCCTTTCCTCCCATTTCCCACTCCCTCCCATAGTCTCAAGTCCTTTTACTTAAAGGGGCTCTCCTCATTCCCTCGCAACACCTCCCCCCACTTAACTTGAGACTTCCCTGGCTACATTTGCTCGATCAGCCATTGGGGTCTCCTTATGGTTCGATGAGGCCTGCTCGGAGGCTCGCGGGTCTTGCCCGCATTTTCTCATTGCAGTGTTCTATATGTCTCTTTGCTCTCTGTTCCCTCCATCTCGATCGCTGCCTCTTTCGTTGGTTCAGGTTCCTTCAGGGATAACTTGTGGAAGAGGGAGGCCTTTGGCATCATTTCACTGTGGTCCTTTGTCTTGGTTGTCACTGGTTCTTTGTCCCCTGTCACTATGATGGGGTCTGCGCAGTCTGTCCTTTCTTTGGCTTTCCTTGTCTCTCCCGTATCTTGCTCAGGCGTATGGTCCTTCACCTGTGTGACTTCGAATGATCTGTAGGGGATGTTGATGAGGGCGCGCTGTAGTGCCGTCCGATGGCTGAGACGGTACCATGTGGATGGCGGCTGGTACTCTGCGGTCTCCCTGGTTTGGGTCGCAGCGTGACAGTCCGTTTGGCTGTAAGAGCTGTGCTGCTCCCCACTGGAATACATGGGCTTGGGACTTGCCCAGGATGTATGCTTCCTCTCTGGTTTGATGACGTTGCTCAGTGCTCGTTGCTGACGTTGACTGTGGCCACCGTATTCCCCCCGTTTCGGCATCTCGTAAGGCCTTGGGTCACTTAACTCCAGGTGGAGTGGGTGCTCATGCCTGCGTGGTCTGGGTGGGTCGGTGTTTATGGCCTTGATGGGCGTCATGACGGCTGGCCGTGCCACCAGTGGTGTCAGGTACCTCTCTTGGGGTGGTGGTGCCTGGATCCTTCCGTGTGCTGGCCGGTCATTGGGCCCTCTTGATGGTTCGGGCAATCTGGTCAGGCTTGGGGGTGGTGCAGGTCACCATGCCGGGTTTGTAGCCGGTTTCACTCTGCACCTCACCTGGAAGTGGTTTTCTTGGCCACATCGCTGGCATCTCTGTCCAATGGCTGGGTATGGTCGCCTGTGTGGGACCCCCGAGTCCACACCTGTGGCATTGCGTGTTGCTCAGAGTTAGGTACTGTGGGCTTCTGAGTCCTCGTCTCCTCCAGGGTCCTGTAGGCTTAGAGTATCCCAGCTGTCCTACCGTGAGGGCTGCAATGGCGTCACACCTATTTTTGTTTTCGATGGCGGCTGCCTGTGCATCTACACGCTCGAACGTACTTGCTAGGTTGAGTATTTTATTTAGGGACAGCGGCTTTTTTGAGGAGGTGTTTCCTGAGCATTGACGAGGTGCACCCTTCTATGATCCTCAGCCGCATTGCCGCCTCATCATTGAAATTGGCGAAGTCACAGCCCATTATGTCCTTCTGGAGGCAGATGACAAACTCCCCAACAGACTCATATGGAAGCTGCACGCGTTGATTGAAAGTGTACCGTCCATAGTCCTTGTTGGGGCTTATTATCAGCTTGTCGTTGACTGCGGTAAGAAGGCATTGGTATGTGCTTCTGTCTTCCGTGAGGATCGATTTCATGGCCCCTTTGATCTCCGTGCCTGCTAGGTTGACGAATATGTGTACTTTGTTTGGCGTTGGGGAGTCTCAAGAACGTGGTTTGGGATGCAGGTCCTATGCTTGCAGGGTTTTGGGCACCTGCAGCTATAGCCCTTTGCGTTCCCGCTGTCATCCTGGCGGTGCTGAGTCCCGTGTCTCAGGGGTGGTGCTGAGTGTGGTGGGTCTGTCGGTTATAGTTGAGCCAAGCAATGGGCGCGTCCGGCCGTCCTTGGTCAGGGCTCTGCTTGCCTGGGCTGTCGGGTGTTCCTCCGGAGACCTCTGTGTCGTGACAGGTGCTTGGTTTTGGGCTTTCCTTATTAATATTTAGTCTTTCCCTGGGTTGTCTTTGCCCTGCTGAGGGTGGCGTGGCGCGGGTGTTTGGATTTATCTGTGGCGATGAGGCGAGATGGGCCTGGAGGTGGAGGTGACTCAGCGTTGATGTCCGCTCTCTTGGTAATGTAGGCAGCGTGTCTGAGTGCTACCCATGGTATCTCATTCAGTGGCTGCATTGGGTCGTGGGCTTATCTCGTGGTATGGCCACTATCAGGGTGATGCTTGAGGCGGGTGGGTTGTGTCTGGGGGCCTTAAATCCTCTATTTTGTGGTCTATCCCTCACTTCCACGTGATTGCAGGCACCAGTGGACATTATTGGCACTTGCTTTGTCCTTACATTTGCTAGGGCATTGTGAGGTATGGTAGCGTCTATCACTGCGCTGCCTGGTGCGCATTCACTGGTCTTGCTGGTGTGATGCGGTGTGCTCCATGTTGCTGATAGCTTTCCCGCGTTGCTTGCAGCTGGAGGCACCTTGGTGAGCAGTCCCCTATGTTTTGTTGTTAACTGTATAGTGGATTGTTTTTTTTTTTTCATATTGCCTTGCAGGGTTTTTTTTTCATATTGCACTGCAGATGCGTTTTGTAGCGCGTGCGTCTTCGATGACCTTTACCGTCTCGTGGCGAGATGTAATCCCCAGGCATCCCCCCACATGTCTGTGGCCTGCTGCCGGGTGCCTGTCTCTGCCGGCACCTTCTTCTACGCACGCCACTCCTTCACGGTGGTGTCGCGCTCTGCTGGGTTCACCCCGCTAGCAGCTTCTTGCTGCAGACTGCTTCCTTCGCACTTAACTTGCTGGGTACTGCATGTCCACCGTCCGGGCATGCTGATACCTGCTGCTGGGCTGGGTTTATCAGCCGCCCTTCGACTTTGCCTGCTGCTCCTCTCTTCGGCTCCTTTGCCTGCCACACTTCCTAAGCGGCATCTCACTGGGTTGGAGTCTCCCATTTTCTGCTTGGCTATCCGCTCAGTGCTGCTGCCGGGCTCTTTGACCCACCTGCTCTCTGGTGCTGTTCTTACCGCTGGGCCCACTGGCCCTCTGACCCGTTAGGGTCTCTTCTTGGGTCTCGCGTCCCTCTACCCTGCTGGGCACCGCCGTTCGCCCGACTCGTTGCTTATACATTTCTGTCAGGCTTCACTGGGCACAACGTGGCATTCGTCGGCCTCGTCACCAATTGTTGGACCCTAAAGGGGTCCCTGCATGCATGGCGCATATACATTACATGGCAGCCGCTTTCCCCTTGACATTCTCTTTATTCTCTCCTTTACACTCTGCCCCTTCCTTTCCCTTTGTCCCTCCCTTTCCTCCCACCTCCCGCTCCCTCCTATAGACTCAAGTCCTTTTCCTTAAAGGGGCTCTGCCCTCATTCCCTCGCAACACCATCATCTCTCTGCTACCACGTGAACTGGACAAGCCAGCCCTTTAAGACTAGCAGCAGTACCCTAGAGATGTATGGGATGCAGATTGTATTCATACATCAATAATCGAAACGACTCAGGTAGCTTGGCAAAAGGATAATTGTTTTAATATCACTTATCTAAAACAGGGAGCATAACAAATATCAATGCACTCGCTCGATCCTCTTACTCAACAATGCTTATAAAAAAACAGTGCTCTTATACAGAAAATTCATCAGAGATGAAGTTAACCTGCATATCACCAACGTCATCCTACGTGGCAAACTACAAAAACCTACTAAGGAGAATGATAGGTTCAGAGTGAACATCTAAATATATGTTCCTACTAGTTATGGAATACTGAGTGAATATAATTTGCTACTTAACATCAGGTGGGGCAACTAAGCCCTTCCCTAAAAATGACCACTATGAGTGTCACTAAATGTATGACATTCCATTGGTTACATAAACTATAGGACCCTTAATCACACGGTCCCCTACAATTGGTTGGCTTCTAACTCCTGTCAGTACTTTTCCATCTACGTCTAGCAGCATGCAGTCTGGACGGCCAGGTGCTGGTGAGCTCGCCTTACCTGTAGCTTCCACCCAATTAATGTATCAATTCATCATCACCTCAGTAGTTTACTGTCATTTAGGCTTTGAAGCTTGTCCTTGAGAGTGTGCTTAGCTGTGAGAAATTCAGGGAGTGACGGCACGGTCAGCCCTCATGTGTAGGTGTGACCATCTCGTTCGTCCAGCTTCATCCTTCCATGTGACTGAAGACCATGAAATCGAGTCTTTTGTGCATTTAAAATACTATTTTCTAATAACCTCTGATGTCTTTGTTATTTAGTTCATGCCTTCTGAACAGGAGTTCTGTTCTTTCACACAATTTGTATCTAATGTCAGTTTGCTCCGGTTTGACAAGACCTTGGCCTCTTTGGCTCATCCAACCAAGCATTTCCGAGATTCACTTAGTTAATTCAAGCTGCTTTTTAACTGCGACACACTGTGATGAGGCCTTCTTGTTAAAGTCCAGCACTGCTATAATGCGTAGTGGAAACATCCATCCTTTACTTGATTATTGACATATATTTATATATTAGCGCTTGCCGCAATCTATTCACTATAAAGCTAGCCTCATGATTGCTTTGTCTGCTTGCATTTCTTGCATCTGTACACGTGTAAAATGACTTGATATATTCATAATTTCTGTGGCATAAGCTTCTTCACCTTGATCCCAAGATGGCAATTATCCTTCATACTTTCGTGATGCCTCATAGAATATCTTCATTCTCTTATGTCTCTGCATCTATTATACACATTGATTCAGCTCTGTGTGACGTCACCAATCATCTTTACCATTTATTTGTTCTACTTCTTCAGGAATCTCATGTAAACAACTGTCATACTTCCCCGAATGCAGAAATTGTTTCCTCAATTGGAATCTTGCCTCTAGCATTCTCTTAGGTATTGGTTTTCTCACAGGTACTGCGCGGTTTTCATACTCTGATTGTTGTCGTTTTAACTGCTCCGTGTATGTCTCATACTTTGGTACCCAAACTATAGGTAATATATTTTAACCCATTATTCATAACGTTTTCCCATAGGAGGGGGAAGAATCCCCATGATCCCCCCCAACCTGTTTTTTGTTAGTTCAGGCGCCCTTGCTATGCTCTGTCGCAATCACATATTTGTGGTAACTATTTACATCCTCCAATAAAACAACTCTTTTGGGACCAGGTTCCGCCACCATCTTTCAGCGTTAGGTGAAACATTTAAGCTTTGATTAAAAAAACATATTTACTTCTTTCACTTGAAGTAGTGCATGCCCCTGCAGCGGCATACTCATAATGGACATTGTGCATACAGGGTGGTCCGGGCCGGCCGGTGATGTGGTGTGCCCTGTGGTTTCTTAAAGAGCTTGGGGGGCTCAGCGTGGCCCGCAGAGGGGCCCCCAAATGTTGTGCTATGCCACTGATTGGGCTCTACTCACCTTGAACGCATTCAAGTGTGATGTGAATGGTTGAAAGGGCTGCAAACTCGACCAGGACCCTGATCTGGTGCAACACGGTTTAAGAAAATAAGCATTGGACAGAAAGTCTCAGAAGGAGTGCCCCAGCCCTCCCCACTCAAACTCCTTCTTGGAAAGGGCTTTGTCAAAACTTCATTCATGGGCAGGTTCTTGGGGGAGGGGAGTCATTGAAAAATGACCTCGCACATAGAGCCCCTGAAAAGCATAGATGCATTGAGACCCACTCTTGAGGCAAGTGCAGCCCCCCACCTCACCCCATTAAAAAAGATTGAAGAGTGATGAATCCAAATCTAGGGCATTAAGGTGTTATGTGGGGGACAACATATGGTTGCTTGTCAAATAACTTAAAGATAAATGTACATGGAAACAGATAGCCTCAGCTTACACCTGCACAATAGGTTTCTTCTATCATAGTGGTAGCTGACTTATAGATACATTTATAACCATGGAATTTTGTTTATACTAAATCCTGTTCAATTATTTATTTTCAGGCCTTGCTCGTGCAGCATTTTGCTCCTGGTTAAATAGACAGTGCACGCCTCATCAAGTCAGTGCTTTTTTGGCTTGTTTAACACATTAATATCACAGAAAATGAGTACTTATGTGTCCATTGATCTATAGATGTTTTATACACTAGTTGTAGCCTGCGTTATCCTGTTACAAATATTGCATTATGTATGTTTAAATATAGGCTCCAAATCGAATATGAAAAATGACATTCCACAAATGTGTGATTGTGGACAAATCTCACCTCCCTCTGTGCTTCGGTTCTTATATCTGGCTGAAATGAGAGCGCCTGGAAAAACGGGTGTTAGATGTATCTAAAGGTCGTGTGCCATCACTTCCCGTGATGTAACTTGGGAGCGGGGTCAAATGACATCACTTCCTGTGATGTCATCGGAGGGCAAGGGTCGTATTATGTCAATTCCGCTACCCCTGGCATTTTGGCGAAATGACATCCCTGCTGGATAACATTTAAACAATATTTACTACCTTATTAAGTGCTGCTTTCTAGCTTCTGTGGGATGATAGAGTGGGTGACAGGGATAGCTTTCTCTGCTTATAGAGGCCCATTTTGGAATGTATGCTGAACAAGCAGAGAAGAGTATTCATCACATTACCCATCTAAGTTGTTCTTCTGAATAACAAAGACAGAGCTTTGATTGTCAAAACAGTGTGATGACATGTTAACTTATTAGAATGTATACTGCTCTCTGCTACCATTTGCACGGCTCGAGCCATTCAATATCGTAGATTTTGGATCTATGCATCCTTTTGATATGTAATGTCTATCACCTATAGTGGTGTTCTGACTAAATTGTTTAAACATGTATTATTCATATAAACAAAATGACTTCTGGTCGAGATAGGGGTCATTTTCAGACTCTCCAACAGCATCTCCCATGGCCTGCACAGAGGAAGAAACGGGCAGATCTGCAAAAAGTGTTAGTGCTTCCTTAAAATCCACAGCTTTCCATCCACCCCTTGAATTTCATTTTTCCGAAAATATAAAAGTAACTAATGCTAATTGTCTTTGACCCTGCGCTGCTATAAATTGAAAGAGTCTAGAACTGTTGCATTACGATATTTCGTTTGGTGTAAATTTGAACTCTGCTCCCTGATGCAACTATGGCCTGTTTGTGTGGATAGAGTGAGCTCTTTTCTGTTAATATTATATATGAACAACAGGCCCTGGTGCAGCATTAAATGTTGCAGGGGTTCTATGCCCATTCTTCAACACACGTTTTTACGACGGGTGTTTTGCCGTGGGGTTTTTCCCAAAAACTTCATCTAATTGTTTTTAAGTCCCCCTTCATTTAACTATTGCTTTTATTCCCAACCCCCCCACCCCTTTATATGCCATTTCCCAGCCCTGCAAAAAAAAGTTAAATGAAGTTTTTCTGAAAAAAAAACCACGGCAAAACACCTGTCGTAAAAATGGTTGTTGGTAGGACGTGATACCGTTAAAGGTACACAGTGTTTAAATGTAACATGCTAGCTTTGCAGAATGGTAAAATGCAATTTGTTTTCCCTCTAAGCTGAAATCTCCCATTGAACTGTGAACTGAGTAGTGCAGTTGGATCCTGACCTCGCAGCCCTTTGGTTTGATGAATGCTAGGGATGCAGGACTGGTCTCAAGATAGACTTAAATATATAAACAAAGCAATCCAATTTGTGGTGAATTGCTGATAACACAAGCAACAGAAACAACCTTTAAGGTCAGGTTGCTCATAAAAAGTGAATTTAACTTTAAACAAAGACCTTTTGAAATCTGAACTCCAGACCTGGTGGGGCTGGGCCCACCAAGAAGAATGTCTGGTTGTCAATAATTTGCTGATAACATGTCCTGCAGAAGTGACCTTAAGGTCAAGCTTCCCATAACTGTACATTAAGCACTGAGCAAGGCTTTGAAGCCAAGCAGAAGAAAATGTTAAGATAAACACGGATAAACAAGATGGCTGGTCATATGTCTTAAGAAGAAATTAAACTTACTGACACATGTAATGCATTGCCATTGATTAAACATTGGGCACATGTTTTTGTTAAATAAAAGTGCAGTGGTTATCCCACCAAAATTAATCTGCGCTCATATTAAACAGAAGAAAAAGCCCATTGGGAACCTGTAAACATGACATTTTTGTGATTTACATAAGTTGAGCTATGTGGAAAATTGTGATTCTGCCATTTTCTTTTTTTTTTATTGAAAGTTGATTTAATCAAGTAAAACTTGACTTTTCAACATAAAATCTACATAACATATTTACATAACATATTTAAGGATAAGAAAATGAGAACAAAATTCATAAACATATACACAATATTACATTATCAGCTGTGAATTAAAAAAACACAAAACAATTATATATTAAAAAAATACAAGTTACAAATATATAACCTAAAACCTATCTAGTGAGCTCCTTAGATGCAACTTAATGTACTCACTTTGCCTTTAAGCCCCAAGCTATACAAAACTCAGTATGGCATATCTGACATTTTTTAGATGACTATGAAATAGCAAATTCCAACAAAGTGTTTGAGACACAATCATATACCCAGAAAACAGATGTTAAAAATACACTATTCTTTTCCCTCGCAATTTAGGGCATTCAACGATTAAGTGCTGCATTGTTTCTGTGGCAAGTTGACAAAACCGACACCGTACATCATTTTTTTATATAATTCTGCGGGCACACAGAATTTCCTTTGTGGGCCAGATATTGAGCCGGAACCTTAGGTAATCATCCCGTTGTCGGGAATGTGGGAACATGATTAAATAACTTTCTGTTTCCCCATAGCGTTTTAAGGAAAAGGGTTATTCTTAAATGTTTGATATAGGAGACATGCAGACCTTGTTTTTATCCAGTCGCCCTCCCATATCTGTTTTTTTGCCTTATCGGGATTTCCTAGCAATAATGCCAAAGAAAAACCAATGTTGGTGATCATTTTTTCGGCTTTATTTCTACAGGATACCGCAAAAGCATCATCAGATCTTCAAAGGTAAACTGCTATCAATCCTAACAACCCAGGTTGATTGACACTCAGTATACACTTACGATACAACGAGCATAGCTTCCATTTATAGATGGAATACAGAGACAGAAGTCCTAGCTCATGTCTCAAGATGCAAATGGGTTCTGACAATGGGAGGTTTAAAGCACGCTTCCAGTAACAACCCTCTAATAATGCCCAATATTGATATGATTTACCGAAGACGGCCTTCGAGCCATACAGAATTACTGGAATAAATTTCTGTCTATAATAAACCAATAATGGTGTTATTGAAAATGTACAGTATTTGCTCCTAATGAGTCTACTTTGCGAGATGGCGGTCGTTAATCGCTGCCTTAAGTGCTGATGATTAGCGTGCTTATCTGGTGAATTGCTTATATAGACTCCCAAGTAAATATAGGAGGAAACTGAAGTAAGGTTAACATTTTGTAATGGCCATCTAAATATAGCATTCCGTTGCTTACTTTCTCCAAATTGCATGACCTTTGTTTTGCTTAGATTAAAGGTAATACAGTTCCTCGTGGTATATGTGGCCAACGCACACAAATGTGCACGTAACCCCTTGGGAGTCTTTGATAAAAGCACCATATCGTCAGCGTAAAGCAGGTATTTTACATTGACCACATTAATTTTCGGTGAATCTGCCACAATTTTCTTGAAATCTATACCAATATCTGAAATGAAAAAGGTGAATAAAGCTGATGCTAGCAGACAACCTTGTTTCAGACCACACGCGGTCGTAATAGAGTCGAACAGAAGACCATTGCTGGATAATTTAATCTGAATAGAGGTGTTTGTGTGTAAATCGATAAGCCACTTAACAATTGACCACAGGCATTTTTTGTCCATCAGTTTTTTAAAAAGGAGTTCACGAGGTACAGCGTCAAACGCCATTTTAAAATCTATAAAGGCTGTATAGAGTGGCTGCTGTTGTTGATGAGCCTTCTGGATAATACTCATGAGAGTAATAGTATTTACAGTCGTCCCATTACCTGGCAAAAACCCAGTCTGAAACAAGTCTCGAAACATATTTACATCCAGCCAAGTGTTAAATCTATTCAAAACCAATTGTGCAAAAAATATTTCGGGGCAGTCTAAGAGCGCTATAGGGCAGAAGGCGGCTGGATCATCGCGATTTCCTTTTTTAAATTTGGGTAGGATGACAGACTTCCTCCACGAATCAGGAAGAACACCTGTCATGAGTATTTGATTGAATAACTGATGGAGGATCCTTGCCCATTTCTTTGGATGATCTTTGAGTGTACAATTATGAAGACCGTCCAGACCTACCGCCCTAGAGCGGCTCAAGTTTTTGATACATAACTGAATATCATTAATTGAGATGGTAATGTAATGGGACCGGCCTGAAGAACATGTATTTAGAATCAGGTTTGGAAAAGGCGAAGAATAGAGCTTTCCACAATAGGCCTTCCAGATTGCATTCGGAATGGCATTTATCTGAACAGCATCCTGAGTTTTGTATGTGGCCTCGTTCAGGCAAGCCATATGCCACTAGTGGACTTCTTAAGGATATGACACAACATAGTCTCCCCATTGTGTTAATAACGCAAAGCTCACTGACCCTTTAGTCATGTTCTGTAAGAGGCCTCGAGTTGTTTTTTGGCTAAGGCATGTTTGGCATTGGCAAAAATCTTAGGTTGCGTAAGTCTCTACGTAATTCGGCTTTCCTACACTGCACTGTAGGATCAAAGGGATGACAATGTTTGTGTTGAACGCTCAAGTCCTGCAATTTTAGCTGCTTGAACAATTGCATCACCGTAACATAGCAGTTGGTTAACCCTGATGACTCAAGGAGCGCCTGATGAAACTGGTCTAATTTGTTCACGTTCCATCTCACACGTGTGCCACTGTTGTTTACGAGATTTGGATTTACATAAGTCTCAACCATGGATGACATTACATCTGAGGGTCTCAGATAGCACATAGCGAGCTTGTTATGATCATTATAATTAGTTGAAACCACTTGCATGGATTGTACATAGTTTAGAAAATTCTTATGGACAAAAACATAATCAAGGATTGCTTGCTGTGACCCCCTACTCCATGTATACTGAGCAGGAACATCCCCCACAATTGCACCATTCAACATTACAAATCCTCTCTCTTCCATTATATGTAACCAATTTAGTTCATCAGCAGTCTGTTCTTGTGCCCTCTGTGATATCAAGTGGAGGCTTAAATCCCCCAGTATAATGGTCTGGCAAATATTTATTTCAAGTGTCAAGCAATCGAGAATCAAATTCAGTGACTGAAAAAAGGATTCTGAGGTAACGTTGCCTTTATTCCAATAAATGTTGACAATCACTAGGATCTCGTTATTTCTGTGCAATCTGAAGATCTGGAAATACATAGAGGGGGAGAGTAATTTTTCACTTACAAATCCTGAAGCTTTACTGATTGCTAATAAAAGACCACCACTGGGTCGGCCCCTACTAATTTGAATAGCCGGTGTTATTATAATGTTGTGGGACGCACAGATGGGGCACTCAGTAAGCCAGGTTTCCTGGAGGGCATTAAATTCATATGGTGCCATATGCTTGGTTGCAAGGTTGAATAAGTGCTTATGCCCTCTAGTGTTCCACGAGAGTAAATTGCCTATACTATCAGTAGCATTATGTTACGATCTTGGATTGAAATCATGTGATGTCATCATTTTTGGAGCAAAGTTTACAAACTGATTCGATTCTCTATTCTTGATAGGTTGATGTGTCCTGATTTGTGTTTTTTCAGTCACATTACTTGTGATGAGTGGGTCTTGAAATAGATAGAAGCCCAGTTCATATAGGGCTGCTTTGGATTGCCACAAAATGTTCATCACAATTGCAGATTGGAGATTAATTCTGGACTCAGATGGATCATTTATATTAGTAAATTTGACCAAAGTGACATCTGTTGAGGATAAGGCTGACAAGGACGGGATTTTGCTGCATATGTTCAGAATGCTAGCCCGATTTAGTACATATTTAGGGTAGGGATCTTCTCGACATCGGATCACTAAACAGTGAGACCTGAACTTAGTTTGCTGTTTGTTGCCATCCATAAAATTCGAATTGTGGCCTTGGGCAGTAGTTGAGAATTTCAGTCTAGATGGAACACTGTTTTCTACTACTACTCGATTAGCCAACTGGGCCGGCCCCTTCAGTAACTGGCTCACATCAGGATATCACTGCATTTGACTGCTACCAGTACCTTGAGGACACTGGCTGGTCTCGTCAATGTATGCAGCAATCGAAGATTTTATTATATCTCAGAGATCTTGAGTCTGGACAGTAGTTTCAGGCCGGAGCAACTGATCATGTTCTTGTGTGGTGCAATATTGTTGAGATAAAGGGACACCTGAGGTATTTACTGGTTGTAGAGGCATGGCTGGGGGTCGAAATAAGTCAGTGGACTTGGCTTGCAATATAGGCACAGTGCATGGTTTGGAATTTGGCTTGGAATTTGGATCAACTTGTATATGGGTTTCACCAGAAGTTACTGTTTTTACATTTCCCCATACATTGGTCTCTGTTCCCGCACCCGCACCCTTTATCATCAAGGAACCTTCACCACTCATTGGACCAGGTTGTACCCCAGAAATGAGAGACATGTATGATTTAATGGAGGTTCTAATTTCCTCTCTAAGTTCCGCTATAGCCATCTGGTTCAAACACCCATCACTCACCCCAGTGGACAATCCGGTCTGTATGACTTCATGACCGTCATTGCTGGGTCTTGTGCCATTATTCACAATATCTCCAGAATCAAGAC
Source organism: Ambystoma mexicanum (assembly GCF_040938575.1). Lineage (NCBI taxonomy): Eukaryota > Metazoa > Chordata > Amphibia > Caudata > Ambystomatidae > Ambystoma > Ambystoma mexicanum. The sequence goes on from NC_090927.1 coordinate 1,231,190,273, forward strand.
TATTTGATGTCTTTTGGAGATTATGACTCCGTACCAGTTCTGGAATACCCACACCACCTGAAAGAGTGACCAGTTCATCCAGAGGCCCGTACGGCATAAAGGTTTGAATGACCGGCTTGGGGCATGATTTCACCAAATCAACTTTTGCAGCATTAGCAATTTGTTCACGTCTGGATAGAGCTTTGATAAACTTACGCCCAGAGGCCCGTTGTCTGGTACCCCGCCCCTTTGCAAATAATTTCCTAGGTACGAGTGGCTCAGGGTCAGTAACTACCACCGTGATTTATTTTTTCAGCATTTGTCTTGACAGGATTAGAGGAAAAAGGTGTGTAGCTGGACGGTGCTGCGGTAGTTACTGCAACCCTCTCCTGAGCTTGAACATCATTATTAGGGTTAGATATCTTATCGGTACTTTTAAAGATATTATGTCGTTCAGTACCTTTGACATTAAGTTCAGATGATGCAGAATCATTAGACGTCAACAATGGTTGTTGATTACAGCCATTATGATCTACCACACACATTCTTTCCTTACATCCTGTAGCAGTCACAGCACACACTTGTATACATTCATCATCCTTAAAATTTTGAGAAACAGGTCGATGAGGGCCTTGTTCAATGATCGGACCCATTACTCTCGGATCATGTAAATCGGGGGATGATGATACAACAGCTTGAACAGCCTCTACATTGGGCTGAGTGCTCGCCTGCCCAATGAACGGAGAATGTGTTAAAGCTGCCAGGCCACTGCAACATTGTTCTAATAAGGAGGTTTGATGGTTAGCTTTACTGTCAAGAACTTCTTAAAATGTTTTGCTAATGCTAACAGCGCAGTGTTCATGGCGCCCAGAGTATTGTTGAGCGCTGGGGCTTCCGGAAAAGAAACCCACTTAGAGAAGTATTTATTAATGAAAAAATCAGACTCTCGATTGGGTTCCTCAAACCTTGTCTGTCTGGGGGTCAGAGCAATAAATGATGGTGATTCCTCAATACAATTAGAACTAGGCATTTGATAAGTGTCTGGAGGGGTTTGGTGACAAATTTTAATAGAAGTCCCCCCTTCCCCGGATCCGGCTATCTGATTATCAGTCCCTGATAGATTATCTCGCTGTAGCTGAATCAGATCCCCAGTGTTTGAACATATGTACATGACATCGGCAGAGGGGGAGATGGACCCTTCCGAAGCATTCATAAAATCCATGGCCTCCTCATTAATCTCCCCTACTATGGTAAGCGCCTCATGTGCAGCACGCAATCGATGTTGCGCAGCCACTGAACAGCAGATAGGCTCCAACATGGGCTGCAAGCCCATATCAGCCTGGGCCATGAACTCTCCACCAGGCTGAAGACCGTCGAGAGTACATGCTGTCACCAGAGTCATATCCGTGACTTCATCTGAAGATTTTGGGATCACATGCACATCAATGACAGTCATAGTATCACCACTAGCACTCTCTCTCATGTTATCCACTTCAACTGACGAGGTCGGTTCCGCAAGCGTGCCGGACGCAGGCAAAAGGTCAACACTAGCACTCACAATCACCTTTGTCACCACATTATTTACCAGCTCCGGTCCAACCTCAGAGCACAGTAGCTGGTTGGGGGCAGTTAGTGTTGGAAGCTCAGTTAGCATACACATACCACAGTGAGAACCACTCTCTTTACTTGCCAACATGTCTTGGGTATAGTACAAGCGAATGTCAGACGAGAGAGACATTGAACACTGGGGATTTTGTTTCTTTCGGCTAGGTCTGCTGCCAAGTTTAATCGCCGCCATCTCAACATTAAATAGTTGGCCGGGATTAATTGCAGGCATACCTGAAGTCAGTTTACATTTTTTACTAGCCGTTGTTGTCATTTTCGGTCAAAGGGTAACAGATTTGGCAATTATAATGGGCAGTCGCAGTCCGCTCGCATGCGAGACAGCAAGACAGCCCACTCAGCAACCACTCTTGCAAAACGCACGTGAAAATGCACGGAAATGGTGGTTATGAAGAGGTTGCTGGGAAAAGGGGCCGGCAGGAAGCTGACAAATGGCCCAAAAGTCGTCAATGATAGGGGCTAGTTACACAAGTAACTATAAGAAAATAAAGAAAATAAAGAAAGTAAGCCACTATTCACTGGGATAAAGACAAACAGTTCCTTAGTGGACTTTTAAATATGGTCTGTACCAAAGTTCAGCAAGTTCAGCAAAGTCCAATCCAAAGTAGAGCCACTTGACACTGGAACAGCGTGGGAGACAGCAAGACAGCCCACTCAGCAACCAATCTTGCAAAACGCACGCGCAGAAACGCGCGGAAACTGTGGTTATGAAGAGGTTGCTGGGAAAAGGGGCCGCCAGGAAGCTGACAAATGGCCCAAAAGTCATCAATGATAGGGGCTGGTTACACAATTAACAAAGTTCAGCAAGTTCAGCAAAGTCCAATCCAAAGTAGATCCACTTGACACTGGAACAGCGTGGGAGACAGCAAGACAGCCCACTCAGCAACCACTCTTGCAAAACGCGCCATTTTCATAAACCTGAGAAATGGGAAAGTTGGCAAAGTGGTAAAGCGTGAAAATAAGGTTTAAATTGGAAATGGTCCCATTTTTAGCTATTTCGACACAGGAGAAAACCACAGGAAACGGTAGCTCTGCTCAGGAAGGGGGTGACGAAATGAAATCAGTATGGTCTGATTCACAGTAAAATATAGAACCCAGAGATATTCATCATCATGGGGTTATCTGAAAGACCAAGAGAGTTATTACATTATGAGATTTTTCAGAGCAAAAGATTTAGAAATGTCTGTCATTTTGCAATGATGTATCTATTCTCCTCCCTCAGCCTACATCATACATATTTCCCAACTTCTGGTCCTATCAACAGCCAGTGGGTGTCTTGGTGAGAGGTGAATGGCGCAAACAAGCCAATCCTGACCATGGCAATTATGACCATGTTGCAGTGTCACTAGCCCTAGAAAAAGGTATGTTTGCATCAGAACAAGGCTTTTGAGGCTTTTTGGACTTTATTCTGGGAGACAGTCTGCTGATGGACTATAGTGAGGACCACTAGCAGAAAGTCAAGGAGAGCTATCAAGGCCATCAGAGAAACCTTGCCTGGAAACCTGGGAGCCCTATCTGAGAGAGGCCTGTCTGGAAGGACCCTGCTGTAGGAGAGGCCTGGTGTGAGCTGCCTACCAAAAGAGGGTGCTAAAAATCTGGCGGGCTGTAGATATCTCGCAGCCATAAATTGTTTGGGGAGACACCTTCCACTATCCATTTACATTAGTTGGTCAAGGGGTGGGGGTGAAACTGGATAGGCCCTTCGCACAATGTATTAAATCTCATTCAACTTATTTCCCCATAGAAAACCACCCCTCTCTTGAAAATGCATTGTGTTGGGGACTGCCTGCCTCAATCCTTTCCATTAAATTGTGGGAAGGGGGAGACCTTGTTTAGACCCTTACCACATTTGATTAAAGTAAATCAATTCCCATATAGAAAATCACGGGATGAGGGTTGTTAGAATTCAAAACTAACAAAGCTCATGTCCAGTGTGTTAGAGTCGGCATAGCCCATAAAGACTAAGTTGACTGTTTCTGAAATCCTTCACTTCGATTCAAAAAGGGGTGTGGGGTCCATAATCTCAAAAAGAGTAATCCATAAAACATTGCCTTTGAAGTCAATGTGGAGGGTACAAAACGAAATGACCCATTCATCCCGATTTATTTGAAATCAGAATTATAAAGTATTGCATCTCATTTGCATGTGTATTGCAAAACGAAATTCCCCATTCATTTTATATCAGAATTAGAAAGTATTGCATCTCATCTGTATGTGTGTTGCAACACGAAATTCCCCATTCATTTTAAAGCAGAATTGCAAAGTATTGCATCTCATCTGTATGTGTGTTACAAAACGAAATTTCCCTCTTGGTTCCCATTTTTCTCTGACCCCAAATTACCATGTCCTGCCTTTTATTTTGTGTGTGTGGAAAAACGGTTTCCATTTGTGTCTCTGTTTCCCAACCTTGCTTTTTACATAAAAGTAGGAAAACGATTCTTCCCATTGTATTCCTTTCCCTAATATTGCATTTCTAGTAACAAGCACAAAACGATTTTTCACATTGAATTCCCTTCCCAAACAGTGCCTTTTAAAATCAGCAACCAAGGTGATTTTTCAATTGTGCTCTCACACCCTGCACCTTGCCTTTAAATCAATCAAAGGGGCCATATTTCATTGAGGCCTATAGTGTGGGGGTTCCTTGGTGAAAAGTAGTGTTTCAAATTAAGTCAGTACTGTGGACCCTCTATTGTATTGTGAATGTTTTCCATTAAGTTGTTATTGCACGTTTAAAAATTGTATCTGTGTTGGTTAAAGAATAGAGTTACTGTTGTGATAGTGTTGCCACAGCATTGGTGGCTGATGTTAGTCTGTCAAACCTTAAATAAATAAATAAATAAATAAATAAATATTCTTGCTATACACCGGCCTCGTTCCTAGTCCATTGGTGACACAGGGTCTTTGCTGGGATTGGGTGCGAGACGGGTTGGAGGCCTCACCAAAATGAACTTGAATAAAAAGTGCTTTATTGTGCTCCACCTTGCTTGGGGGAAAAGGAACTCCATGAATTGAGAGAGACCGCATAGTAAACCATGACAGACTCTCCACCACTTACTAGGAGTCTCAGATCTAGTTGTAGCTGCTTACTGTTGTGGCCCCAGCTTGGGCTTTCCTCCACTCCCCTAGTATCTCAAGACCAGACGCCTTGACTGACTGCCCTGTCTCCAGTCCAGACCCTTCACCCACCGCTGGTTCCTCATACACCAGCTATCCCCCACCTTAGTACGGTGCTTCAATCCTAGCGGTTCCCCATCCCACTGGCGTGTCCCCAAACCAGGGGCTGCCCATCCACCCTGCGGTACCACTCCGAAGGGTTGTCCCTCCATTGCTGCATGCAAACCACAAGGTCTCTAGCACCTTAACCAATAGCTAGTCACATAGTTCATCCTCTCTCCTAGCCGCAACCAATCTTAATAATAAACATCTAACAGAACAACATCCCATAGCCAACCGTAAAATCCACAACCCTAGCCAGCCCCACCCAGAGGTGTTGAACATCTACTCACTGAACTTATGCAAAATCCCAACCACCTAAAGTTAGCCGGAACTGCTCTGGGTGACTCATCAACTTCAAAACCTCAGAACAAGACAGAGGTGGCCCTACAAAAATCAGCAAAGGACACACCAAAAACCACATCGGAGCGACAAAAGAAATCCAATTAATGACCTAACCGCAAGGATAAACAGCCCCTGGTTCAACAGCTACAACCTCATCAACTACAAGCAACAACTAACCACAAAGAGTGAAGACTTTACCCCATGGACCGTGCAACATAGCAATCCAAAAAGGACTCCCACTTAAAGGAACCCAACCCACAACTGTTAGGACAGTTCTTTCTAAAGTCCAACTAAGGGCTTCATAAAACCATATTTGAGGCAGTACAAAACTCCACTCTTGGTATAAGGCTCTACCACCTGTGAACAATTGCTACCATAGACAGAGCAGCCAGACATATCTTAGGAGGGAGAGAGGGCTGTAGCTTGGTACAAAGAAATTGTAGCATACACATGCTCCAAAGGAACAACATTTTCAGTCACCCTGAGTTACCTGGTGGAACCCAGACGTGGACTCCCTGTTCACTGTGCTCAGAGAGGCACAGCCCCACCTCACTGATGAGGCCCAACAAGGCTGAAACACGTGCATGGGGTTGCTGTTGGTACTGTTGTTCAATGAATTGCCATTGCATTTTGGTGCTGGACTAGCCCAGTGGGCGGGACAAAGATTGATATGCAAATGTAATTTACCATCAGGATAGAGATGCCAACTAACCAATTCCACTAACAATTTCCCCCTCTGCATACACCTCTCAAACTCCAAACCAAACACAACCACAAACCTACTGCACAAACTTCACTACATTGCAACAACAAAACAAAAAACACACATAGACTCGCACAACAGTACACGACGACTACCGACCGCAAACAACCCAGGCCCAGCCAACGGACCCACCGGGCTGAGGCCGCCAACAGCACATCACTGCTTTCTTGCACGTTTCCAACTTCCTCCCACTAACTCACCCTCCCTTCCTCTTTCAGAGCCTCCAGAGCACCAGGGGACCACTCCGGTGGTGATAGTGCGCAGTACAAATGTCCTTTAACATTAACATATAATTTCTCATATCAGGGTTGACAGCCAAATAATTTAAATGGCAACATCTCACACGTTTCCCTGCAAGGGGGAAGCTTCCCAGAGCCCTCATACCTATTCCTTTTAAACGGACATCTGGTTTGACCCAAAAGAATGCAATAAACAATTCAGGCGAACCCCTTTCTTTTGCCACTTTCGAAACCCCTTAACGCAGGAGTCGGACTTTGGACTTCAGCTACACTTCTACCAGTGCCTGCGCGTACAATGAGAAACTGAAAACCGCAAGTACCAGAATGCCTTTAGGGTTCTGGACTGAAACGGAATAGCTTGACTTGTGACCTCTAAAGCCCTGGAAAGTAAAATTGGCAGGCTGCACTATAAGAACAGTAATCCCTCGATGTTTTCTCAGCACAGAAGGATGCTTTCAGGCTCCTAGGATCTATCGTTGCTATAGTTAATATAAATTGCCGTGTTTCATGTATTAGCAATGGAACAGGAGGCGAATAACAATAACTGGAAAATATATGTCCGTCTCTCAAGCATATAGGAGAGTACAATAGGATTTTAGAATGTGAAATTTCTTCCCGGTAACCCATATAGAAAACATCACCGGGAAGCTCATGCCTATATCAAAACTCCAACCAATTGGGGGACGGTACCTGTCAACATTTTAATTTACTGATTACAAAGCAAGCTTGGCGCCCATGGTTTTAATATTAATGATAACATAAAGCGTGCATTTAGTGCATTGTGTTTAATTCCCCTCTCAGTTTTGTGAAATATAACCCGGGTTAACATGTGTACCCACATTGAGGGTGATCAATGGTGTATCCTCCTCTATTTTGACCTAATTTGAAGTACTAATTTCATCAACCTCTGAAGTAGGAAATGCCGTGATGGTATTCGAACCGGTAGGTTAAACACGCATATGGCTGCTGAACTAATTTGCCGTGTTACACCAATCAATGTCCCCGTGTATTATTTATTCATGGTACTATTTATCGTTTATTTTTTTCTCATATTATCTTTTTTTTCTATATTTTCCTTTTTTGAGCGACTACTTAATAATGGTTTGCAGGGTGCCCTAACTGGCTGATTACAAAATGATTGCCTCACAATATGCGCCACAGGTTGCCGCGCGCCGAGGGCCGCAGCTTGTTGCGCGCTGGCTGGTAATGGGCAGCTGAAACGCTTTCTCCTCACACAATGGGTCCGCTCGAGTGTGCAACCATTTACTGGGAAGCCGTCCCGCCCACCGCGGGTGGCAACAGTTTGTGCCGCCTGCTTCCAGCTGCTGCGGGCTGTCACCGGGGCACGAGGCCATGTGTGCGCCACAAAGCGGCCGCCGCTGATAGGCCCCGGGGGCTGGGAGAGACGCGCCCATATCAACGGCATATGGCCTCTGGGGGAGGATTCCACTCATTTAACAAACATTATTTCCTCAATCACAAAACACAAATATGTGCGCGCCTTAAATCAACCGAGTGCCTGAATGAATTCCCAAAAGGCAACAGTGACACTAATTGGCTTAGCTCATGGATTTTCTGTGGCGTGCTCCAAGAAACAGATTGGCCCATTTTTCAGGCTAATGAATGTTAATTGAAATAATGAATAGAGAGGGCTTGATGGTTTCAGCCTGGTATGTGTTAACTCCTCGAGGAGAGGCTGCAGGTTGTTGGGGACCCTCCGCCCCCCCACTCCCCGGGGACAGACTGGCTGGTGCCCCGGCTGTTGACCCGCAGCCCACTTTACTCATCGGCACTGGGCGTTAATTGAATTGCGAGCGAGATTTCCTTCCTAGGGGCGTTTTATTAGTGCTAGGTTCGATGTGCCATTCCGGAGTAATGCTTTGGTACACAGTTCATTGTGTCACAGCTTTAATACTGAGATGGGGAAAGGAAACGTAGGATGGGACGTTCCCTATACATTCCACGTATGGCGACCGCATTACTCCAAAATAAAACTGAGATTGTGTGTTGAACCAGCTCAGTGCACCCAGCTCAGCCACACTGTATTTCAATTGCATTCTGTCCCTGGTATTATATTTATATAGTGGGGTAAAGCAATGCTGCAAATATACGCAATCAATGCAGCACATTTAAACAAGCAGGGCTGCAAATATACACAAACAAAGTTGCCAATATAAACAAGCATTTGCAACAAAAAAAAGCAATTCTGGCATTTGAAGTTATTACATGCCATATGTATAGGTAATGAGGTAAATATTTGGGCTCTAGTAACCAAGTAATTTCAAAAAGGTCTGCATACAATTAGGAATAGAGATAGTCGAAATACTTCTCTTCAATGCAGTGTACGGAAGTCGTTTTATGTGTTCTACTAAAGAACAAATTACCTCTCTGACATATTTTTTCTGATGGACGCTCCTCCCACTGATTCCTCAACTTTTCTGCCGCCAGGGGTGGCAGCACAGCTCAGCGTCAGCTCTAATTGGCGCCTCTATGCTATGTATATGACATTGGGGCCAGAATATCTAGTGACTCTGCGCCCCATGATCTCCTTTACACCCTCCCCCCCAGCACTCTGAAGTTGAGGGACCGTAAAACCTATGGTGTACTAGCTTCCTGCAAAACGGGCACTTAAGGAGGGTGACGAGGAATCAGTGTGAGGAACTATTAGGAAAGATTTCTTAATTGTGGGTAATTTTCCTTCCATGTGGCAACCCCTAAACTTTTTGCTGTTGTTTTCACCATAATCTAGACTTTGCCAGAGAAGGGCAGGCTTCTGCCGCACTCCTCTGGGCTTTCGCTCCATTCTTACGGGGAAAATGACATGCCCTTAAGACAGTCAGTACCGGGAAACGCTGTTTTCCGTAGTTTCTTTATCATTTTGCAGCTTTCGTGCAACATGACACAAGAGGGCACTGTAAGCTAAGTTACTGCTCTCTTGGGTCTCTAGACTTCTACAGGCCCTAGATACTCTGTTTGGATTGTAAATGATCGGTGCAAGTGAATCACGGACGGGAATGGTGGCAGCAATCGTTTCTTGTGTTTTTGAGCTCCTTTTGGCGTTTTAAGCGCGTTTCTCGCACTTAGCCCAAAATGGTGGCCTTGCTCCCAAAATGGCCAGACCACGAGGCTCTTTGTCCTGCCTGCTGACCGGCTTGCCCCCTTCACCTTCCCCAGGTCGAGCCGACCCGGGGCCTTCCTGATTTGGGCATGTACTTTCCCGCGAAACACAGATGCTTTTGCGGGCTTCTACAGGCCTTGTGTGTGCCTCCAGGATGTGGGCTGGGATGTCTGGTCCCAATACACATCCTGTGTGCCAGAGAGTCTAGTGTGGTGTGAATGCCTGGGACCACCGTGGTCCGTGATAGGTCCACGTATGGTATGAGTGTTTGTGAGCAGATCTCCCATTGGGTCCTCTCCGTTTTGGCGCGAAGGGAACCGTGGATAAGAGGAGGCTGGAAACACCACTACCATGTCGATCTCCTGAGTTCTCACAAACAAGGGAATACAGGAGCCAAGTATCCTGCAACCACGAGGCTGAACCGAGGAATCGTTGGTGACCCGCTGAAGGACTGCTCCTCTGCACTGCTGTCGCTTTGTGAAACCCTTTCTACCTCTGATCGAACCAGAAGGCCTGTACTGGTACTGCAACCCTTGGAATAGCGGGGACAGCTATTCTCGGCATCTTCACCATCTCCTGCACGTAAGCCTTCGGAAGTGTCTCTGGGCCATCCAGCAGACTGACCAGCCTACCCAGGAGTCTTGCTCTGTAACCGCCGCCAGGTTGTGTTGTATTTCGAGTCCTTGTCACTCTGACACGATTCGTACACTTGGCATTCCCAGGTCTGAAGTGAGTAGTGTACATTTGGCTGAGATACACATGGCCGCTCCGTTGCCCTGCTGCGGTAACAAACTGTGCGGGTTCACTTCGTTTGGGACATCTTTAACTCAACTCTGCTGCTGCAAAATCTACACAACTACGAGACGTCCCCTGCTCCCCTGAACCTGCCAGCACTGAAACTGACGCGGAGAAGCCTGGGTCTGCTTGCATCGGGGACCGGTGAGTAGCATAGCTAGGAACTGGTCGCCCTCCTGCAGTAGCCCATAGCTTTTCCCCGCTGTGTCAAACAGCACGCCTTTTCCGTACTCGTGCTCTGCTTCTGCCCACAGTGGAGGCTTCGCTGGAGTCGCGGAACTCTGTTCTTCTTCATTTGTGCACCAAACTGAACTGCCTGATTCCCTCGAAAAGACTCCCCTTTTTGCCCGTTGGCACCAGCGTGTGCAGGTACTTTTAAGCACAAGGCTCCACTCTTCGTAGGGCTTGGACTTCCTTTTAGTTAGGTGCCTCTGAAGGCGGACTGGGTCTAATTATTATTTTGCACTGCCTGTTTTCCACCCCTTCTAGTTGGACTACACATTTTGTGCGTCTAACTCTTTAGACTCGTTTGTATTTGTATATATATTGTATTGGTTTGGTATGTGTTGGTTTACTAGAGTTTTATTGTGATTTCTCGCTACGGTCATTGTTGCAAAGGCCCTGGAATAAATGTGTATATATTTTTAATATAACACCTGTTTGGAGTCATTTGTAAGTGTCCTTGCTTTGTGTGCTCATTGCGGGCTTTCAGTCACCCTCACCCCTCTTGAGACCTAGTCTTGACCGCCGCGATCGCTACCCTGATTGGTCTGGCTTGTCCAGAGGTTACCCGGTTCCAAGTAACTAGGTTGGCCTTCTGAACCTCTGCGCCTCCAGGACAGAGTTCAGAAATCCATCTTAACAGGAACATCTATTAGAAAAAACATTACCAAGAGTTTAGTAATTTGTTCTTCTAATGGACTCGTTCCTCCCACTGATCCCTCATCTATGATAGACTCCCAAAGCAGTACGTAAACCTGAAGGCAGAAGGAAGCAAGAACACCACCTAAACAAGAAAACTCTTGAGGACTGCCATACCAAAAAGGGCATCCTGGCCTGCAAGGGAATCCAAGCAGTAATGCTTAGTAAACGTGTGCAAGGACGCCTATATTGTTGCCAGGCAAATATCCAGGACTGGGACATTGTCACGATGCCTGCTCCCGGGGAGCCGGCTCAGGCCCTGCGTCCCCGAAAGCGGACATCAAGTCCCTGGGGAAGGTCCCAGCAACCCCTTTATAGGGGCCCTTTGGACAGCGTCCTGGCGCCTCTGGCGCCAGGCTCATAGAAAACGTCAGTCCTGGCGCCATAGGCGCCAGGCTCATTATGAAAGTGTTTGGGTGCACTTACCTGATGCAGACCATGCTGCAGAACCCTGGCCTCCTTGAGGCCTGAAAGGAACTACTTTATCTGTGGGACTCATTTACCACCCGGGCGTGGTCGGGGAAGGATACATACCTGATTGGAGGAAGGACACATTCTAGGAACTTCTTCCAAGGCTATTTAAACCACACCCGATCAGCCACACCGCGTTGTTCTGCATCTAGCAGCTGGACGCTCACCCTGTCTGATCCTGCATCCTGACTTCTGCCACGCCTGCCAGCATCCTGAATCACCTGCAAAGGAAGGGAACAAGAGAACAGAAGAAGGAAAAGGCCTTACCTGCTAAATCTGCATCCCGGAGACATTTCGCTGACTATCCTGAAAAGGAAGACATTTATTTTTAAAAGCACATCGCATCGATAGCTGCAGCGCCTCATTCTACTCACCTTACAGGGCGCTTCCATGTTCTGCAGCGACCATCCGGATCCGCAGTCACGCCCCAGCGCCTAGGAGAAAAAGACAATAATGAAGGTGAGAGAAAGAAGGGAAAAGGGAAGCTAAATCTCCATGTTAAGACTTACCTGCTGGGTCATTCCCTTTTCATTTCGGGTCCGCGCCGCATCCAGGCATTTTCGGACCCCGGCCCCTAAGGGGAAAAAGACATCAGCGTTAATGAGCGAATGAAAAGACATTACCAAGACGCTCATTAAAGACTAACCTGATTTCCACAAGGATTTCACCTCTCATCTCGGGTCGGTGCCTGTTCCCCGGCATTCGGTACCCCGGCCCCTATGGGGAAAAAGACACTAGCATTAGAACATTAATGCATGGACACAAGGGGAACCACTTATCAAAAACTTACCTGGAAGCCAAGCAAGTTTGGTTCTCACCAATCCGAAAATCCAGTGAAGTAACTGGATACCAACGCGCCCCCGCATCAGAAACCACCAATCCGAAAATCCAGTGAAGTAACTGGATACCAACGCGCCCCTGCATCAGAAGCAGGATGGAGAGCTCGTCCTTCCAGACCCTAAGGTGAGACGCTACGGGGAAGCACAGAAGGGTTTTGAGGAGGGTGAGAGGGGTAAGTGGGAGGCCGATTGCATTACCCCACAGACAGTTAACACCCTATTTTCACCTACAGAAGGATACTTCTGCGAGTCAGACAAGCCGGATTTGGGGCCCGGTCCAGTCCGTCTTCCGACCCCTGCGCATCACCTTAGACGAGGTCACAACAGCGCGAACCATGCCAGCGCCTCCGTGGGAGTCAGGTGAGCGTTACAGACCTCCCTCTACAGGGAAGAGGTGGCAGCCACTCCCCCGGTAGAATAGGCTCAGTGACCCTCAGGCACATGCTTTTCCAGCCAGAACACAGCATTCTGAGATTCAGGGAATGATCTCCCTGGACAGGGTTTGTTTAGTCACAGCTTTACCCGCAGATGCACTAGTACGAGAGACATAGAACTTAAGGGCCCATACTGGGTCCAGCCGATAGGATAATTTCTTCACCGCGGAAGGGTGAGGTGTAGGAAAAAACACAGGAAGATGGATCTTCTGAGAGAGATGGAAATCCCAGGCCACTTTTGCCAGAAAGGAGGGTCTCTGCACATCACCTTCTCTTTGGAAAAAAAAAATAGGGAGGTAAAACAGACAATGCCAGGAGCTCACTCAACCGTCTCATGGAACTGATGGCAACGGGGAAAATCACTTTAAGGATGAATAATTTAAAAGAACTGGAATGAAGAGGCTCAAACAGAGCGCCCATAAGAAAGATTACAACTAAATTCAAATCTCACTACAAACTGGCACGCAGGAAACTGATTACACAAACCCAGCAACAACTGCATAACACTGGGATTGTGAAAAATGACCACTGTTCTGGGGGCCTCTTGAATACCAAAGTAGAGGTCAGGTAACCCTTTACAGTACCAATCTACAGGCCCACTTGAGCTAAACACAGCTGAAAATCCAACACAGTGGACAGTGTAAAGGACCTAGTCCCTCTCCCTGCAACAAATCGAAAAAAAATATCCACCACCTGAAGGCATAAATGGACTGAAAGCAGGCTCGGGCTGGCCTATGGGGCAATAGGCCCATGGCTGAACCAAAAACGCAAAATGCTGGTGTGGGCAAGTGTTTTTGGGCAAAGTGAGCAACGTTTTTTGGCCAATGCGGGCCAGTTTGATGAGTTACTTCACTATGCAGCTAATTGTTTTGACCAGTGTTGCAGAAATAAATTCTTTAAATTCACAGTTTGCGTCACATTTTATCAAAACACTTCCCCTTGGTTACTATTCAAACAGTGTCACAAAAGGAATGAATAGCCATTTCCAACTGTGGGCCACTTTTGAATTGGTGCCCGAGACAATTTTATTGCCCAGTCCTACCCTGACTGAAAGGAGCACATCAAGGATGTCGACCGACAAGTCCCACTCCTCGTATCTTAGCCTCCCAGTAGCCAAGCATGAACGTTGAAGCGGCTTAGATTCAGGTGGATGACTTGCCCCTTGGAATGGGAGAGCAGGTCTACTCTATTCAGAAGCCACCAGGGAGGGCAGATGGACATGTTCAGCAACTCCGGATACCACATTCTCCGGGCCCAGTCTAGAGCGATCAGGATCATTCTGGTTCGAAATCGCCTGAGAACCAATGAAATGACAGGGATCGGTGGGATTGCATAAAGGAGGTCGAAAGTCCACTCGGCAGTTGTTGCCTTCCCCAGATCTCACTGACAAGGAAATTCCCTGGAGCAGAACAACTCTCACTTCCTGTTGGCAGGGGCGTTGCTAGGGGGGGGGCTAAGGGGGCTATAGCCCCTGATCTCTTGGTTGTAGCCCCTGATAGAATCCCAGGAGCTACAGCCAAAAGACTAGCTAGCCCCAGTCCCAAAAGATCCAACATCAGCTTAGCCCCGGGTCTTTTCCAGACCTAGCAACTCCCCTGCCTGTTGGCATTGGAACCGAAGAGGACCACTTGTGGAGTTCTCCAACAGGAGGAGATCTCCTCTAGAACATCCTAACAGAGCTCCCACTCGTGGGAGGTTGAAGTCTGCCTGCTCAAGGCTTCCACTTTGACATTCTCTCATCCAGCCAGATGAGCTACCATCAGAGAGACACTGCTCCCCAGAGCCCAGAACCACAGTTGCAATGCCACCTCATTTGTTGAGGTAGTACATGGTCACTGTGTTGTCTGTCAAAATAAGCGCAGTCTTGAATTTCACAGAGCAGAGGAAAACGACCAAGGCCAGCCTGACAGGGCTCAAGTCGAGGGTGCACGCGTGGGGACGGAGTCCACCTACTTTATTCAGAGGATGGACTCAGTCCCCCCCAGCTAAAATGAGAAATATTGAATGTCCTCTTTGAATTTATGAATTAACGCCGACCTCAGGGACAAACCACAGTTGCATATTTGCAGGCCAGACCCTTCACCACTACGCTATATAACCTGATGAAAAATAACCAACAAATAAAGGTGAAATGTCCCATTTCATTACTGCAAGTACCAGCAAAAACATTTGTATTGGTTTTTGGAGTTTAAAACATGCACAACTTTTAAAGTTTTCAAAAACATTATTAGAAGAAAATATCCTCTCTTGGTTTTGTTTGTGTATTGATTTTATAAAAGGCAAATGCCATTCTTCCTGTTCAATATGGGTGGTTATGCAAAGCCAGTTTAATGAAATGTGCATATTTCACCTTGATATGCTAATTTCTGGCGACGTCACATCCCATTGTATTTTCTGATGAGTCCTCCCACTTTAATTTTTAGGACTTGACCCCTGCAGCCTGATCACCCTCAGCTCCAGCAAGTTGATGTGTTCCCAAGAATCAGCGGGAGACCACAGACCCCTCACCATTAGGTATGACAGGTGAGTAGCCCAATCAGTCAGAGATGCGTCAATGACCAACGTCACTGGGGGCAAGGTTGGCGAAACAACTCACCATTCAGCCAATTGTCTCACACGGCCCACCACGCAAAATCCTGAGCCACCTGATCCAAGACCTGCAAGTGGTCCGGAATGTGGCCCTGAAACTTTGGCCACTGGCAACAGAGAAACAACTGAAGTGATCTCATGCACAGCCTCGACTATGCCACCACTAGAATGTGGGAGACCTGGAGGCCCAGAAGGCGCAAGAAAGCAGAGACCAGACCTTGTTCCGGGGATTTGAGGACATTGAACACCCTGCCCAGATGAGCATCCAAGACCGAGCCAATAAATCATAGGGACTGGGATGGCAAAGCCTGAAACTTTTTGAAGTTCAGGGAAAGGCCAAGGCTGTGCAAAACAGTGCATGTGCGGAGAAGGTACTTCACCACCAGATCAGGCGAGTGAGCTCGGATTAGCCAGTCATCCAGGTAGGGAAGGCCCTCCCTACTGACCTGAGCCGCTACCACTGCCAGAAGATTGGTGAAAACCCTGGGAGCCGAGGAAAGACCGAATGGCAGGATCTTGAACTGGTAATGGTGTTGGCACACTACGCACAACAGATACCTCCTGTGCTTTATATGAATAAGAACATGGAAGTAGGCATACTGAAGTTCCAGGGAAACTAAAGAGCCCAGCAGAATCTCGGATAGAGTAACCTTCTTGAACTTGTCCTTGTGTAGGAACAAGTTCAGCAGACACAGATCCAGAATGGGGTGAAAGCTATCATCTTTCCTCAACGCCAGAAAATAGATGGAGTACCACTCCTTCCCAAATTCTGAGTGTGGAAACAGCTCGATCACACTTTTCGCCAGAAGCTGATAGACATCCTCCAAGAGGTTGGGGTCCAGAGCAAGGGGATGGCCTGAGGTCCGTGGTCCAGGGGCGCTGAAGGAATGGAAGTCAATATCCCTCCCATTTGACCTGTATGACCCAAGCATTGGATATGGTCTTTGACCATTCCATGCTGCACAGAGAAAGACCCCCCACTGGTGATGAATGACAAAGCCCATCATACAGGTGTGGTGCTCTGGGGGGCATAGGGGCTTTTGCAACATCACCTTGATGGACACCCTTTCCTCTGTCTCTCGGGAAACATCAGGGCGAAGGTGGGAAAGGGATGAAAACCCCTGCCCGAGATGACATCTGTGTGGAAAGTTGTTGCACTACTAGCCCCAAAGTCTTAGTAGTTGCCTTGGATGACTGAACCTTCTGAAAGGCATTGTCAGCCTTAGCTCCAAAAGGTTATGGCTGTCAAACAGCATAAATATGATATAGGTTGGACCAGTGGTAACGGGATGACACGAGCTTCAAACGATTCCAATATATCAATACACATACATCTGTATATCACACTAAATAAACAGTAATGCTTACTCAAAACATCATAATTCACAAAGTTTCATGCCTCATATCCAAACACTCTCCATCCTTCATTCATACATATGTACATAAAACCTTCACGGCTTCCTATTTCCTACTGTAACTATTACTCAGTGTTACACTTATATACATTAGTAACCAAAATACACAATTAATGTTGTGTAAGCATTAATGTTTTTTTAGTGTTTTAGTGTGACATACAGATGTATGTGTATTGATATATTGGAATCATTTAATACAATTTGTAATATGTATTGAACGAGATTAGAAGCTTGTGTCATCCCATTACCACTGGTCCAACCTATATAATTTTCATGTTTACTTTACCTGAAGGACCAGGGTGCAGGTAACCCCTTTTGTTTAGATTGTCAAACAGCATATCCAACAGTATGGACTGGATGTCAGCCGCAAAGCTTGGTGTCCTTAGCCACAAGCCAGGCCTGACCACTGTGCTAATGGCCATGGCCCTTCTTCCTACACAGTCCGCCATGTCCACTGCCAGCTGCAGTATCTGACATGCTGCCTCTTTGTCTTCAGATACAAAGGACTGGAACCATCCTCATCTCTCCCTCCGGAACATACTCAGCCAGAGTTGTCACCACAGTCCAAAGACTGAAGGAGAACTTGACCATGGTGCAAGTGGCATTCACAGCATGCAATGCAAGATTGCTCAGTGCAAACACCTTCTTGCCCCATGCATCAAACCTCTTACTTTCCCTGTCTGGTGAAAGGGACGGGAATGTAGAGGTCTTCAGGCGAGTCGTCATGGCTTGCACCACCAAGCTCTCCGGTGAAGCATGAGAAAAATAAAGGCCGGCTCCGACAGAGCTAAAGAGCATTTCCTCGCCAGATCCCTGTCCACAGCAAAAACAGTGGCAGGTTTCTCCCAGACCTCCAATATGGGGGCCTCAACAGCCACATTGATGGGCCGGAGCGTCTCCTTCTAGTGGACATCATCCAGAATATCACAAGTTCGTACTGAACTTTGGACCTGGAAAGAGCAGATAGTCCCAGAGTACTGGCCATCTTAGCCATCAAGAACTGGAAGGTTTGCCTGGGTTGGGTGCAGGGAAATATTCAATTTCTGCAGAGGTGTCAACGCCACTGGCCCCCTGCAGATCCTCTGTCAGGCCCAGCATGTCCTCACCTCGCCGTAGAATTCCTCCAGGAAATCCTTCATCTTCATACAACCCTAACGTTTAAGCCCAAATGGATCTGGTTGTCCTCCTTGTCATAGATAAATCCAATATAAGGACAAGAAACTCTAAATCACTGGTGGCTATGCACTTCCTTGAAGCCAGCCACACAACTGCACAATTGAAATGCGTAATCCTTGAACAAGTCACACTGGGTAGCAGGGGTGGAGATCTGAACAGGAAACTACTGCAACGGGAGGTGCTATGGATAGACCTAGATTGCATTCATCCCAAAGGAATGAATTGTGAATCCGACATCATGTGTTTTGTTTGATTTTTTCCCCTCAGCATGTGCAAGGGAGTGTTGAGTACTCTTTGAACCTTGAGGGTGGGTTGATGTGCTCCATGGACTAAGTATCATTATTCAATTTACAATTCAGCCATATAATGCTTCAATGTGCAGCAGCACAATTGAATTGATGTTGGGCCGAATGGGCTGTAGAACATTCTTTCATGTTGTTTTTTTTTAATATGAACATGCATTAATGTTGGAGGTATGATATAGCTGTCTCCAAACACGCTGTATACACTGTTTAAAATTATAAGTGGCAGTAATCACCTGAATTGGGTAGTACCTGAGAAATAGCCGAGAAGTCCATTCGAGCAAATGAATTTAATTGTCTTACACATTGTGATGCCCAATGTCTATTACAACTATTATATGTTTCAAAATAATCATATGTTTTTCAATGCAATTGTGAACTATGGGGATATTGCAGGGTCTCCTCATCTAGGCGGATCGACAATGTCACACCATACCCGAACAGACCTAAGATGGTTTGATATTTAACTTGTCCATGGCAACCATCTTATACAAACTGACCCGCGAGCGAGCGCTGGGTTCTGTGACTACGGACGGGTGGTGAAAACTCTCACAAGGTAAGCCCGAACTAGGTATATGAACCATGTTCTATAGGGAATCCGATTCTTGAATACAACTGCTTGCACGGCAATGTGTACTTACATCAATACTATGCATGGACGGGGTAGCTTGACACCCATAGCATAGCACGACCAGTTGTAGCACCAGATTTGGCTCACATGGTTTAAGTAACACATTCTTTAGGTTTACATCGGACCGATTACAATCGCTCTACCGCTCACTTAGCAGCCACGAGCTGCATGCTGCAACTTCATTTAGATCTTGAAGCCAGCCTCGGTGACTGGCAGTATGATGGTTGAACACTTATACATGCACTAGCCACCGAGACCCTGAGGTCAGTAGCATTTAAAATGCAAATATTCTCAGTTTAACACAACAAGGAGAATGTTTGATACTAAGACGCTCTATATTTTCTTTAGGTCCCGCATGGTGAACACCTCAAGGACACAGGAACAGAACTTAATTCTGCAAGGAACAATAGGCACTAAACCCTGAAGACGGATTAAACTACATTACACCACAAGAAGCCTATTAGATTTAGATTTAAAATTAAGATTTGTGTGATGATTGTGTACCTCACTATCCTATTTTGAGTTTATGTATAAAAATTAACAAAAAAATGGTTTGTCAATGGTTAATTGAAATTGACTTTCCTCTTATATGTTTATATTTACAAAATAATAATTTACAAGTATACTATTGTGGCATTAATTTTGTTGGGAGACACTATGACACCTATGTAGTTACACAGAAAATCAGCTGTAAACAAATGTATTGATGTTTCCTTTCAAAATTTGGAGTGATGATGAATGTTAACAATATTATTATCTAATTCCAACATCTGTTCTGGGCCATCCACCCCACTGTTGGGTACGCCCCAGAACACTTGTGTGACAACCAACCTGGGATTGGCTACATCCCTATAGGAGTGCATATGTGGG
The DNA here is from genome assembly GCF_040938575.1 of Ambystoma mexicanum. Classification (NCBI taxonomy): domain Eukaryota; kingdom Metazoa; phylum Chordata; class Amphibia; order Caudata; family Ambystomatidae; genus Ambystoma; species Ambystoma mexicanum. Next base: position 1,231,209,996 of record NC_090927.1, read on the forward strand.
TCTCCTGTTAGTGACTAACAGGCACTGCTCACTTTGGTTCTTCTTTACAATCTTAGGCGGCCTTGAGACTGGTTGAACCATTTGCACCTGAAAAAACAGTCTGATTATACCTACACATTGTGACACAAGAATATTGAAGTACAGTACCCGTACTTTTGGTACAATACGTAATAAACCTATGTATCAAGTTCTGCCCCTCTACCCCCCTATCTCCTTTTGCCCTCCTTGTCATAGATGTCATACCTCCTTGACAAAAAGGCATCCCTAGCGGGTGGGTTGATGACACTGATGCCAGCGCTGAGTCCGCTGCTCTCGAAGGCAGACCTATCGGTGCCAAAAGACCTCCTTTTCAGTCTGGTTCCGACACCAGCCCTTAGGCATGTGATAGTGGTCCACAGAGGGTACCCTGTTGGTTGCAAGAGAAATGGTGGAACCCTGCAGAACCGTAGTTTGAGAGAACAGCGCCGTCACCTGCACCACTGGTGCCAAGGCTGGAGCCACCAGCGCTTTGTCAAATATGTCCACCAACCTTTTATGGAAGCTCTCCCTTTCCTCTGGTGCAGAGGACTGGGTAGGAAAAAGCACCTGTGCCGGGCACTCAGAGGGCACACTGGAGCAGTGGTTAAACGGTAGCGTGAGGACTCACTCAGGAAGTGGGACCTGTTCCAATGCTGCTGCTTCTTATAATTTTCCTTGCTCAAAGGCGCCTGCTCCTCGAAGTGTCGTTCTATGCCCTTTCCAGGAGGGCTTTCGCTGCATGAACTGGCATAACCCGCAATGCTCAGTGTCATGGTCCTCGCCCAAGCAATACAAACAAATCTGGTGTGGATCTGAGACCGACATTTGCCACCCGAAGTTGACGCACCACTTGTAGACGAGGCATTGGAATCAGTAGGAATAGAATACTTCAAAAAGTAAGTAAGAAAAGCTTGACCAGCGTTTTTGATCAGCGAACAGAGTGTGCCGAAAAAAGGAACTGAGGTCACAGGGTGCGGCTTTGCTATATATACGGGTCCAAAGTCATATCCGGTGCAGAGTGCATAGAGGCGTCGGACGGAGCTGACATGAAGCTGCACTGCACCCCCTGGAGGCGGAAACGTTTCCAGAGAGAGGGATAGAGATATCATAGATGAGGAATTAGTGTGAATGAGCCCATTAGAAATTATATGTCATCAAACACTAACTTGAAGACATGTTTTGAACTTTTAAAGTAAGCATGGTAATTTTAGAGGGTTAACTCGGCCTGCAAGGTTAGGTGGAAGGGATATGTGGTAAGCCAAGATAAGAGGTGGTAGGCAGGGGTTGAGCATGGAAGGCATGGGTGCACTAAGGTGAGTGGGAAAGGCATGGATGAGCTGGAGTGGATAGGTTAATGGGAATAGGTAGGAGTGAGCTTGGCTGGGTGGATGCAGGTAGACAAGGGTGGCATAGGTTGGCTGGGTGTAGGATGGGTGTGGTAGGGTGGGCATAGTGAGGCTCAGCAAGGATGAGGTAGGGAGAACTGGGGTAAGCTGGTGTTTTGGTTTATAGGTGAGGTGGTGGGGATAAGGAATAGACGGGTGAGGTAGGGAGGAGTGGGGTAGAGTGAGTAAGATGGAGTGTTAGTTGGGGTATTAGGTTGAGTTGCTGTGAATAAGTTATAGAGGGGTGAGGAAGGGAGGGTGGGTAGAGCGGGGTATGTTAGGGAGGATGGGGATATTTCTATTTGAGAGTTAATATAGTGTAAACCTAGCTAGGAAACAATGGAGGGCTGTACACCTTGTTAAGGGTAACATGGGGGGGGGGTGCAAAGCCCTCGCAGGATAAGGCTGTGGTGTTGTACGACGCAGGTGTGCAGGAGATGCTTCCCTGCGATACGTAGCACGTTGCTCTATGTTCACGCATCCAAACCTTTAAGAACCGAGGATTGGACCCTCTGCGACAAAGCCCTCACAGGACAAGAACGCAGTGTTGTGCAACACAGGTGCGCAGGAGACGCTGCCTAGTGATACATAGCACGCTACGCTACGTCCATGCATCCAAACCTTTAAGAACGGAGGATCAGACCCTAGGCGTCAAAGCCTTGCAGTGTTCTACGACGCAGGAGACGCTATCTGGCGATATGTAGGAAATTGTGCTATGTCCACGGTTCCAAACCTTTATGAAGCAAGGATCGGACACTCTGTCGGAAAGATCTCGCAGGACAAGGCCGCAGTGTTGGGTGATGCAGGTGGTTGGTGATGAACGGGTCGGAACGCAGAGTGCGAGCATGCAGCGCATGCAGCGCAGCCGTCGGCCATCAGTGACCACAAGGTAAGAGAGGTGCAGGCAGGGAGGCGCAGCCTTCACTGCGTCCTACTAAACTGCCCTTCCTCGCGCTTACTTCCATTTGAATACAAATCTTACCCCGCACTGTCTCTACGCATCCCTTAGGCTCCCCCTTCCCTGGGTAGCCGTACTTTGTTTTTCTGTGCCTCTGCATCTGTTTCTCTACATTTCTCTTGCATTTTCTGCTTTTTTTCCCTTCTAGGTGAATGTTTTTGGCCTTCATCACTGTTTCTCTGGGGTCTCCAGCATTTTCTGAATTTTTTCCTGCTAGGTTAATGTTCCTGGGTGTGCTTGTACATGGCCTGCTGTGTCCACTAGGCCTTTCTCCTTTTCTCTGGGTTCCCTCTTACTCTGTGATCACTACTGTTGCCTTCCAAGCCTTTTTCCTCTCTATGTTGAGCTGAGCCTGGTCGGCTCCCACCACTGTTTCCACTCACTGCTTCTTGCAGCTCTTGTTTACTTGTCACTATCTGAGCTCTGTTGTTGCTCTTTGTTCCTCTCTGTTTACCCCCTCCCTTTTCTCCCAAATCCCCTTCTTGTGCACCCTATGTGGCGTAGCTTTGTGCAGTGTTTCCTTCACTTCTCCCCTTCTCGTCTGCCCTTTCTCCTTTCTCTTTCACACCCACTATGGAGCTCTCAATTTCCCCCATCTTCTCTAAATGCTTTCCTATCGCCTATCCTACTATTCTCACTAAAACTGGAAGGACGAAGCTCAAGAAGGACACCCTGATCTCCAATCCAGGCCTTCCCATCGCTGACACCTATGTCAGCACTTCCCAGACTCTCACTGACATCCTCTTTGTCGCGCCTTCTCCCGACATATGGACCCTTCATATGGTCACACTTCTCTCTCCTTCCTCCTCTTCTCCCATTAATGGTGGCACCCATTGGGAGGCCCCCTTCCAGTCCTCCAGAGCCATCCTTAATGTCTATCTAAATGGCACCATCATGGTCCAGGGCCCTCGGCACAATCTCTTACTATTTGATAGGCACCTCCCTCACATCATCAACTTCCTTCTGTCTCTGCTACTCCTCCTACTGCTTCTCTGGCTCCTCTGCCACCTCCTGCTTCTAGTGCTTTGAATCCTATGCCATCTACCACCTCTCTGGCTCCTCAGCCACCTCTGCCCTCCACCTCTATGGCTCCCTTATCATCCAATACCTCTTTGGCTACTCTGCTGCCTCCACCTTCAACCTCTCTGACTCCTCTGCCACTTCCTATAGGTACTCCTCTCCCCTGTTCCCCTCCCGGGGAGTCTTCAAAAGTGGCAACCTGCTCCCTGTAGAGACTCTCAACTCGCTGTGCTGTCAAATGCTCCTCTGACATCTACCACCTCCTTGAGCTGGATGATTTTGCTCTTACCGAGACATGGTTCAATGCCAGCTCTGTCACGTGTTTTGACACACTCCTTACTGAGGGCTACAAGATCCTCTCTGAGCCCAGGCCCAACAGGCCCGGAGGCGTAGTGGCCCTGATCCCTCATGAGTGGATCTCTGCTTCTATCATCCTCACTCTGACCTATTCCTCCTTTGAATGCCTGGTCAACACACTCTCTACAGGCCACCTGGCCAGGTTCCTCTCTTCCTCTCTGAATTGGCTGACCTAACTTCCTCTCTCCTTTCCTCTAACTCCCAGCTTCTCCTCCTTGGGGATTTCAACATCCACCTGGATTCCACAGACTCCTCTGGGCTTTTCCGCAAACTATGCGACGCTCTTTCCCCCGCCATTCTACCCTCTGGACCGACTCACTCTGCCGGACACACCTTGGATGTTCTCATCTCTTCAGACATCCCCTTCTCTGATCCTCTCACTACTCCTCTCTCCTGGACTGACCACTTTCTTCTTTCTTCTCACTTGGAGCTTCCTGTCCCCTTGGCAAAGGCCCACCCAGCAGTGCCACCATCCATCGCGGTCATTCATCCTATGAAGCGAGTGTCAGTGGTCGCCTTTGCCTCCACTTTCTTTCCCCCTCCTACTCTGGTGGCTGACTCCCATCCTGACACAGCCCTTTACAACCTTGACCTGTCCAACTCTAACACTCTGGATATCTTTGCCCATGTCATGAGGATTCACCTGAAGCCTGTCACTTAGAGCAACTCTTGGTTTGACTCCGATCTGGCCACTCTGAAACCCAAGTGCAGAGTAGCTGATTGGGGAGTGGGGAGCTTTGGTGCACCCTGTGACAAACTAGCCTGCCGCTTGACCTAAAGGCAATACAGACTCTCCATCTTCTCTAAGAAGAGGGTAAATACTCAGGCTTGCATCTATGCAGCCTCTAACATGGCCAAATCTTTCAAAATCTACAAGGAGCTGGTCAATCCTACTGCAGTATCTACCTCTTCTACACCTACCCAGGCCCTCTGCGTGGCTCTGGCTTCTCATTTCACCACTAAAACCTAGGACGTACTGCCTGCACTCTCCTCCTCTTCTCCTCTCTCTCCCTCTACCTCTCTCAGGCCCTGCTTGGCCACCCCTCCTATTCTCCTTCTCTCCACCCTTTCTCCTGTAATGCCTGATGATGTTTCCAGACAAGTCCGATCTATGAAAGTCTCATCCAAAGAGGTGACCTCCTGCTCCTCCAGAACCATTGGGACAATATTGGTTCTCCTGCTCCAGCCTTAGCTGATTTCTGTAATCACTCCTTGACCACTGGATCTTTCCCCTCTCTTCTCAAGCACTCGCTTGTGCACCCCCTACTAAAAAAGCCTTCTGCCGACCCCCCCATTCCTGCAAAATATCGCCCGATATCTATCACTCCTTTCCTGGGCAAACTCCTGGAACAGTTGGCTATCTCCCAACTAAACCTCCACATTGAATTTGTTGGTTATCTCCATGAACCTCAGTCTGGCCTCAGAGCAGACAGAGGCCTGGAAACTGCACTCCTGAATACCCGTGAAGATCTGCTCTCTAATCTGGACTCTAGCTCTCCCTCTGTCCTCGGTCTCCTAGTCCTTTCCTTTGCATTTGACACAGTCAACCACAACATCCTAATTACTCGTCTCCCCAAGACCCTGGGCATCATGGATCAGGCTCTGGCATGGCTGACATCCTTCCTCCTGGACCAACCTTCCCAGGTTCAGCTTGCGTCTTTTCTCTCCACCACCTCTCTCTCCACATGTGGTGTTCTCCAGGGCTCTATCCTCTCCCCCTGGTTCTTCAATTTCTATCTGGCCCCACTGGCCCTCCTGATTTATACCTTTTCCTCTAACTTTCAGTGTAATGTGGATGACGCACAGCTCTCTGTTAGGCTACCCTCGGCCTCCTCCTCGCTAATTCCTGACTGTTTATCCGCCATTCAGGCATGGTGTGCCTCTAACTATCTCTGCCTTTATGCCAGTAAGACTCAGATCCTTCTCATTGGAACCCCTGCTCCTGCCTTTCCTCTTTCCCTCTGGCCGCCCTCCTTGAGCCCTCTCCCATCGCTCTCCTTGGGCCCTTTTGTGTGAGAAAAAACCATGTGGTCATCTTAGACTCCACTCGCTCCTTGACTACACTCACTCCTTCTCTCCACACATCACGGACCTTGCCAGGAAGGCCCATTTCCAGCTGCACTTCCTCAGAGTTATTCTCCCTTTACTCATCTCCCCCCAGAATCTCACTGTCTCCAGAGCCCTGGTTCTATCTAGGCTTAACTACTGCAACAGCCTCTTTCTCAATCTTATGAACTCTACGCTTTGCCCTCTTCAACTCATCCAGAACAGGTCAGCAAGACTTACCTTGGCCTCAAGCCCAGGGACTGCATCTCTCTGGCCCTAAAATCCCTCTATCAGCTCCTGGTGGCTGCAAGGCTCCAGTTTAAGGCCCTATGCATAGTCCACAATGCGTTCTAGGGCTGTCGCACTCACCACCTTCTACTCTCTCATCCTAAGTCCCTTCCTCATAGAGCCCTCTGCTCATCTACCTACTTCTAATTCTCTGTGGGTGAGTCACTTCTCCAAGCAGAGAATGGCGGTGGATCCCTCTCCTTTGCATGTGTCTCCCTCAGGAATGGCCTCCCTGCCTCTCTCTGCCTTGAGACCGATCTCCTTAAATTCCAGAAGCTCCTGAAGATCTTCCGTTTCTCCTCTTTTTTCTCGCTCCCTTACCCCTGCTAACACTCCCTTGCTCCTGCTCTGTCTACTGACTGGCTGCTCAGTATCCTCTGAGTCATACAGGACACCAGGCCCCCACACTGACCAGTTCTCCTGCACTTGCCAACTGGCCCACCTTGCACTGCTGCATGGCTAATCTTGCACTACCAGGCTGCGATTGCCCGCTGTAGTCCCAGCCTTCCTTGCACTAAACTTATGGCCCTGCTGCTCTGTGTGCACTTCTCCCTATACCTTCTCCCCCGCACTTCTTATTGCACACTTGCATGATCTAAATGACACTAGGCCTAGTAAGATCGTTTGTCTTGTCCTCCCTTTGTTCCCCTCCCTTGCCTGGTTGTGCATTGAAACACTTGCATATAGGCACATAATAAATAACAAATGAATCAATATGAGGGAGGGTTACAAATTGTGGCATGGACTGGTCGGGGGGGAGATGTGATGCAGGCACACAGGGGACCTAGATGGTACCTTGGTATTGACCGAAGAGTTTTTTGTTATTCCTTCCAGAATACAAGAGTGTTAGCATAGCCTATTGCTACAAAATGAGGTTCCAGTAGGCAGAGGCATAGAATAGAAGGCCTGTTTACTGTTTTTTTCCTAGTGCACCTGTTTCGTCTCAAGTTCAGCAATGTCTGGCTCCTGGAGGAGTTAGGCCCACCTGAACTACAGGGTTTTGCAGCTATGTAGGCAGGTGTGCAAGTGGTGTTTGTATTATAGAATACTGAGGGGCGAGGTTTGGAGGCTGCTCAAAACTGAGTTGGAGAAAAGTAGGTGGGACTGTAGTGGGTGGGATATGGTAGAGAAGAGTGATGGGGTGAGGCTAATATGGGTTGTTGGTAGAGTGCATGGAGATGAGTTAAGGGGTAGAGCGAGAGCAAAGTGGGGAGGAGGTAGAGTGGGCTACTCATAGCTTTGGATGGGGATAGTGTGGGGGTGGTGGTAGAACAGGGTGGGTGCAGCTAGAGTGTTATGAAGTAGGATGGGCGACGGTAGAGTGGGTAGAGGTAGAGTGTGTGGGGTTAGAGAGTTGTTGGGTTAGAGGAAGAGCTCTGTGAGGACAGGTGTAGAGTGGGTGGGGATATTGATAGATTTTGTAGGGGGAGAGTGAAGTGCGGTCTAGTGGTGTGGTGGGGATAGGTAGAGTCGAGTAGGGCTAGAGTATGATGACTTTGGGATAGAATGAGGTGTGGTAGGAAAAGAGTGGTTGAGGCAAAGTAGTGGGGAAGGGTGGGATAGAATGATGGGGTGGGGTAGAGTAGTGAGTAGGGATGATGGTATGGGAAAGAAGAGTGGGGTGGGAGGTAGAGTAGAACGTTGGGATAGAGTAGTGTGGGAAGAGTGAATAGGATAAGTAGGGAGAGATGGGGACAATGAGGTGTGGTGGGAGAAGGGTGGGTGGGGTAGAGTGGGTGACAATGCTGGACAAGAGGTAGAGTAATGGGTTGTGGTTAGACTTGGGGTCTGGGGGATAGTGGGGTGGGTCAGAGTACTGGGATAAGGTAGAGTTGTGGAGTGAGCATATAGCACAGTGGAGGTAGAGGGTGATGATGTGATGTGGTGTAGGTGGATTAGAGCAGTGGGTGTGGACAATGTGGATGGGGTAGAGTAGTAGGGTAGAGTAGAGTGGTGGGGTAAAGTAATGGAATGTGGTAGGGAAGGCGGGTGGTAGGGTTGTGGGGGAAGAATGGGTGGGTATAGAAAAGGTAGAGCAATAGGTTGGGCTAACATGACAGAGGGGTATATTGGGAGGGCTAGAGTGGGAGGGTAGATCAGAGGGGTAGATGTGATAGGTAGATGAGGTAAGTATGTTGAATTATACTGTACACCGCTACCACCCAAGGTCAGTCTCCAGGTGCTTATATGGCTTTGCAAGAGAAGAGGGCTGGGTGTGTTTGTGGGCATAGGATGATAGGATAGGTCCAGAACCAGGAGGAACTGGCATCTGTGCATGTTGTCTTGCATGTGGGAATAGGTTCGGGAGGCCCTGCGTGCTGTAAACCTTATTGGTAGGACTCAGTGCCTTGGATGTGTGCTATTATTTGTGTTGGGTGTGCGTGTCATGTGATCTTAGGGTCGGGTTTGTGGTCATGCCCACTGGTTAGTTGTATCAATAAGGGGTCCAGAGTCACAGATGGCTGTTCAGTGTGTGAATATATTGTGTTGATGTGCATTGGTGTAGTGTTGAAGGATTTATGGACTATGTGAAAGGGGTTTCCCTCTAGTGTTGTTATTAGAGTCTCTGAGGGTTGGTAGCATGCAAACATTAGATTCATTCTAGTGTGTTTATGTGCAGTGTGGCTAGCCGCTAGTCAAGTGTAGGGGCATTGGTTATGTTGGAGGAGCAGGAAGGGCGGGGAGGGATAGTAAGTCGGTAATTTTGACGATGCACCTGGCATGAGTTTTTGGTTACCGCACAATGGTATCTACCAACGTTCTTGGTGTGGTTCGTCGGCCAGTCTCGGCTCCTCGCCGGGCCTGGAGGCTGACTTCCCCCACAAATTTGGTGGCAGAGGGTTGGTTGTACCTGGTGTGTTCCTGGTTACTCCTCTGGGTAGTCGTGGCAGTTGGGTGTGGACCTGCTGTGCCAGGTACGCGGCTGGTCTTATAATAATTAAGAAAGGGGCGCTCCACCAGGCGGCCCTAAATGCGTGGGTGGAAAAGTTAGGGGTATGCTAAGGTTTTAATACTTTACCTCTCTGAGTTTCCTTGGTGTATAAATTGCATATTGGTGTTACCCTAAATCTGTCTGTTGTTTGGGCAGCCTTCTATTGATCAACTCTAGTTGTTAGATGTGGCTGGGGAGGCATGGGGTGAAGTGTTCTGGTGCTCTTTGATTTTGCCATTGATCAGTGAGGTTGGGTGGAATAGTGGGATAAGGTTGGAGAATGGGTTCAGTAGAATGGGGTGGGTGGGAGAGTTGTGGTAGAGCAGGGTGGGTGGGAGTAGAGCAGAGCAAAGTATGTTGCGGGAAGTGTAGAGTGGGATGAAGTATGGTGTCTGGGGTAGAGTTGGGATATGTTAAATTGGTGTCAAAGGGGTATTTGTTACAGAACACCCACACTGGGAGGACAAGACAATGTCTGAAACCTTTATGGGCTTAACCTGCTCACGACAGGTTGGTGAATTGGCTGCTCACTTCCCAGCAACAAGAAAGGAGCAGAAGCCGTCCTGGACAGCATTGGATCACCACCAGCACTGCACTGGGGAGGGCAGTGTAGAGCATTGCGCCTGGACCACCATTAGTATCTAGCACGCCAGATGTCAGGTAAGCTGCCGGACCGACCGTGAGCCCAAAGACATCATTTCCATCCCAAGAAGATAAGTCCAAAGACTGGAGAGAATCTGCTAGGTGCATTGCAAAAATGTTGCATAATGAACCCTTTGCCAGGATCATCCCCTATCTGACGGAGGATCAGGACTTCACATAAGTCAAGTCACAGCTGTAGAGGAGGTCCGAGACATGGCCTGCACCCCTCCCCCTCATTTTGAGGCACCAGGTACGCGCTCGCCAAGGTATGTGATGTATGAAGAGCAAATGAACCTACAAAGAGCTGCAGTGGGACTCTGTCCAGTATACATCAGAAGATCCGTACCAGTTGAAGCACCCATAACCAGACAACCCTGGGCAGCACGGTACCCTATCAGACAGCCATACCAGCTGCTGATACGAAATGAGGAGTACCTACGCACGGTCCATGAAGAGACCCCAAAAGCCTTAACGGAATGCCAGTGGAAATGACACAAGGGCCTGAACAGATTCGAGAATGAACAAGAGCAGCTATCGAAGATAACACGCCAGTGCGAGTAACTACGAAATTGAATGGAATAGGCACAGATAGGAGACAATGTTACAACGCCAGGGAATAGTGTTACGAGACAAGATGGAAGCAACCGTCCTGTTAAACGTGTGTAAATAGGCTTCAAACGCAAGATGCTAATAAATCGATATTGCTTGCAATGCTTAGTAGAAGATAGAGCGGCAAGCGCCAACCGTATATCTACCTCAATAAGGCACATTATACAAGTGCAACTCAATTTTTTAAAAGCAGAAAAGGTACCCAGGCGGCCAGAGGCCTGCCAGGCCAAGTTTCGAAACCCAGCCAAAGGCAAGAGAAGGAGGGGAATCGAAACTCAACAAAGAGCGGCTCATGCCTAGGAAATCGAGGTCAACTGGAGAAGGGGAGGAGAGCATCAGCTCACAAGACTCCAACTTCAGAGCATACCAGTCTGCCTCATGAAGGTCAAGATAAGGGGTGCCCATGCAGGTGGCTAGGCCGACACAGAATTACATGCACTAAATGCTGGAAACTGAAGCAGATTCATGGTGAACTAACACGTGACTAGCCAGGCGTGAAGAGGAACCATCGCCTGATGTCATCCAGGACCCAAGGTTGCCATAACTTTTCCCGATAAGAGACTACAGTTTCGGGGCCATCCTTAGCCAACTAATTGACACGTCGCCCTAAAACACTGATTGATGGAAGGGAGGCAGGGTGAAACTTGGGACACCAGGCACAGAGGTGTCTATTCTGCATGCTGCTAATTAAAGTGGAGATTTATGTTTAGGGGTGTAACTTGCCCAATCACAATGGACCATGTGATCTAGGGTCCTATAGTCACTGTAGCCAATGAGACGTCGTACTTGTAGTGACGTCAATCACGTGTGATATAGAGGGATGGGCGTAGACGCCCACCCGATAAGAGTTATCCAATCCACATGCTCCATTATCATATACAGATATAACACCTATATTTAAGTTACCTTTCCTAACCAATTATATTGCATAATGATTTTTTTATAGAGATTAGACGTCAGTGATGACGATTTGTGCCTATAAAAATTGTTGTTCAACTAAAGTTCGTGGAAGTCGGAGCGAGACTGGTGCTCGCACTACAGCTGATTCCCATTTGTTTCCCCGTTTGATGTATGTATCATTAAACAGACTTCCCTTTGCCAAACTACTGAGTCCTCGTTATTGAGTTGTGTCGGAGTAAGTGAATCCTGCACCCCCTGTCCTCACATGGTGCATCTATCTTGTCTTACAAGTTCTAGAGGGTGAGTGCTGACCAATGGGCCCGTCAGCGAATTCCTCTGCTCTTGAATACTTGGTAGCGTGAGGATGGTTACGGCCATCGATTATAGATTATTGATATAGTCATAAGACACCCTTAGACCGAAGGCACAAAGTAACTCTGGGCCTTCGGTAAGATCACGAGTCCTTTCGCCATTCTGGCTGAGTAGACCGAGAAGCTTCCCGTGGACAATGCTAGAGTAAAAATTTCAAAAAATCTGAAGTGGGTCTGCAGGAACCCGCCTTTCCAAGCATAACCCTTCTCATTCCCACGGGCAACGGATCGGACGAAAACCTTAAAAGCAGGAAGTGGATCCCGAAGTTCCAGAGAGGAAACAATGCGATCGGTGAGTGAAGCAATAAAACTTGTTACTTTGGCAAATGTTGTGTAGGCATTAGAGCAAGCAAGGGAAAGGTAACGAAGGGTGGTGGAGAAACAATAAAATAGTTAGAATTAGAGAAGACTGTATATATTGATGGTTAATGACTCGAGCATAAGAAATAAAACATAAATCAGGGGGGCACCTGAAGTAAAAACGTAAAAACATAAATCAGGGGGGCACCTGAAGTAAAAACATAAATCAGGGGGGCACCTGAAGTAAAAATGTAAAGATTCGCCTTGTTCTTGCACTTTAAAGAGTGGTCAGAAGGAACGTGAACCCAGAGCCCACAGTTGGGGGACAATTTAGGCTATGATGATGTTTAAAGACGTCTTAAAGGGGGTTTGTTCAAATCCCATGACAGGGTATTAATTAGAAGGCAGGTATATGTATGACCAGCTGGTGTCTGTCTAGTCTGTCAAACGTCTGTCATATATGTTCTGTTGTATGTCGAATGTAAAATAATTGTATTGGTGATTGTTTAAAATGCATTTTGGATTTACGCGATTCTGTAACTGAGAGGGAATTAGCCCTGGAAATGGGGGAAACCCACAAGTGTACAGTGGACCAAACCTATATATAAAATAGGACAGCTCACGGGAGACCCTGATGTGTTCTATCCTATCAGTGACACCAGACCCTAATAGGGAACCTTGGGTGAATGTCACCCTAGGGGGTAAAGAATATTCCTTCCTAGTTGACACGGGTGCAACGCATTCGTGCATATGAGAAGGCACATTTTCCTTGTCCGGCGAGGCCATAGATACCCAGAGTTTCACTGGAGCTCATAGTAGAGTTCCCTTTACAGATGCACTCCCAGTCTCAGTGGGAGAGCGCAAAATGAATGTACCTCTATTGTATTCGCGTCAAACCCCAGTAAATATTCTGGGTTGGGACCTGATGACTAAACTAAACATGACCATCTCGTTTACCGAGAATGGTATAGTGTGCTCCACCCCAGGAATGCACTACCCAAACCTGTGTGAAATGATCAGAGCATATTCTGGATGTGCAGCCATGAGGGCTATACCGCTGGAGCCAGAAGTCTTCGCATATGGCGTGAGAGTGCTTATGGTGGGATTGCCGGGCCTCGCAGACAGAACTATGAGAACCCCTGATGAATTTCTATTCAGACCAAGAATACCCATACACGGAGAGGAGGGACAAGTATTCCCCCTAATGATACAATCTGCCGCAGTGCGAGGAAAAGTGGTATTGGTTGAAGGATATGACGATGAAGGCAGACAATGGTGTGCGTTTATTGCCATTGAAGAAGGGTATCGAGTAACTGACATCACAGATGACGATCTGTTCGAAGAACACTCTGACCTAGAAGAGACAATGGTGGAGGTGAGTCTCACATTTTAGGTCAAAATTATCAAACGAGAGGTGCCACAGGGAATGATGTTGGCACTGGTACGCCCAGAATACTTTGAGGACGACATGGCCCAAGTGCCTGCCGCAGCATGGACTACAGGGCCCTATGATGTAGGTCTCCTGAAAGGGGCAGGTGAAGTGAAAATCAAACTGAAACCAGGAGCAATTTTACCATGACCGCGACAATATCCCATGTCCAGAGAGGAAGATGAAGGAATAGCGAAGACAATCTCTGCGATGATTGAGCAAGGTATCCTAGTGATGTCAGAATCACCTTATAACACAGTGATTTATCCTGTCAAGAAATCAAAGGGAGGGTCCTGGCGTTTAATCCAGGATTTACGAGCATTAAACAATATAGTCGAAGCCGAGTTCCCTCTAGTCCCTAATCCCTCCACAATACTATGCAATATACCAAGTGAAGCAAAATATTTCACTGTGATCGATTTGAAAAATGCGTTTTTCTCGATTCCATTACACTGTGACTCACAAGACCTGACGTCATTTACTTTCAGACAAATGCGTATGAAAAATACGAGGTTGCCACAGGGGTACTGTGAGTCCCTGTCAATCTTCAACAGGGTCCTGCAAATGGACCTAAGCAATATCATGGTGGACAGTGTTGTTTTGCAGTATGTAGATGACATTCTGATCTGCAGCACCACTGAAGAGCAATGCAGGCGCGATTCTGTCCAGCTATTGACTGTACTGGCTGAGAAGGGATACAAGGTTGACAAGGAAAAGTTGCAATACTGCCAACAGGAGGTGTTGTACGTAGGGCAACTGATCTCACATGAGGGGAAGAAGGTAACCCCAGAAAGGGCTGAAGCTATCATGAACACCGCCAAGTCGCGCACGATAAAACAAATGCAAAGCTTCTTAGGACTGTGCAATTATGTCTGAGCATGGGTCTTTGACTACAGCTCGTATACCAAGCCCTTGCTACAGGCCCTTAAAAAGGCCCAGGCAACAAGAGAAGAAATTGAATGGAATGAAGTGATGGAGAAAGGGTTTACAGAACTCAAAGGGGCAATTTGTAAGGCCCCAGTTCTCGGGATCCCTAATTATGCAGAGGAATTCTACTTGTTCTCACATACCGTTGGCAGTTTTATGACAGCAGTGCTCGTACAGCGAACCTTGCTGGGGTACAAGCCCCTAGCATATTACAGCGGGAATCTGGACCCAATCATGAAGGGCTACTTCCCATGCGAACAAAACCTAGCTGCTGCAGCATTCGCTATCGAAAAGGCATTGTCCATTGTGATGGGATGCTCCATGACATTGTATGTTGAGCACTCACTGTTTGCCATACTAGACAAGCCAAAGGGTACACTGACATCTCAAAGAGCATCCGCCTATGAGGTGATTATCTCCAACCCATCAATCAAAATAGTGCGATGTAAAACCGTGAACCCTGCCACATTCATAGCTTAACCAGTCACAGAGGGAGAACCTATACACGACTGTGCGAACTATGAGGAATTCTATGATGAGATCCGCAGGGTAAAAGAGAATGCCCTGGCGAGTGGGGAGATCGTCTTTATTGACGGGTCTTCAAGAATCGACCAAGAAGACGGACAAAGGTATAGAGGCTTTGCCGTGATAAAACACCTAGCGAATGGGGAGCTTCGAGTACTCGTTAGTGCATGAATACCTTCTTATTATTCGGCACAAGCTGCAGAGCTGTTGGCATTGATACTCGCCATTGAGAATCATGCAGACCAGGAAGTGACGGTGTACAGTGACTCCACCTATGTGACATACACAGTGCACGCAGGCTTAGCACACTGGAAAAGGAGGGGCTAACTCCGAGCAAACGGCACACCAGTGCAACATGCGGCCTTATTGGACAGGCTGATAAAAACACTACAGCTCCCAGTGCGTATAGCAGTCGTGAAATGCGCCGCTCATACCAAGGGGACGGATTTTGTGTCTCGCGGAAATCATGAAGCGGACACGGAAGCCAAGCGCATGGCATCCAAAACTGAAGCAATCATGGACGTGGAGGTGGCACGTACCCATGAGAGGATGATGGTAGCACGAGCCACACCTGAGGCCTATAGTAACATGGGGCAGACTCAGCTAATGGAATTCCAAGGGGAGGCACCTCAGAAGGAGAAGAATATATGGAAGCACCGAGGGCGTTCTTTAAAACCCTCTGACGGGCTGTGGAGGCAAGACAGCACTGGTAAACCAGTAATGCCTGTCGCCCTCCTGAAGGTAGCATTAGAACCACTGCACTACCCCATCCACATGACAAAAGAAAATCTTGCTGCAACGCTCGCAGAAGACTGGTTCACACTGAATTTAGCGGAGCATGTTGCATTTTTTATGGTGAACTGCATTATCTGTTAGCAATTCACCGCTGGGCACATATTAAAAGTAGTGAGAGGAATCATTCCCAGACCAAATGGACCAAACCAGCACTTACATATCGACTACGTCGACATAATTCAAGTGTGCAACGGGTACAGGTATTTAATTGTGGTGGCGTGTCCCTTCTCTAGATGGATAGAAGCAGGCCCCTGTACACACCCCGACGCTGGCTGTGCTGCTAAGTTCCTGGTAAGGGAAGTGTTCCCTAGTGTCATGATTCCTGCCCCTCATGTCCCCAGCCCTCCAAGATGTCAGGCTGGAGCCAGGCCACAATCACCTACATGGCCCTCAAGGGCTGCTCCATCCCTCCAAAGACCCACTTGGAGTCAGACCTGGCACTTGTGGCACCAGACTCACTCACTCCCACAAGATAACATTGGGGATTGGACTTGTAGTGCATTGATGGGGACAAGATGGATGCCCCCACATATTTTGGTTCCCAGAACTGTATGTGCAGTCTAGTCTTTTGGGTGTGGTTCAGCCCAGAGACACCTGGGATACCCAGAGCCTATTTAAGCCACACCCAGGCTGAGAAACATGCTTTGCGTTTTCTGCACCTGCAGCATGACACTTACTGTGTTCGGATCGGTCGCCAGTAGGCCTGCATCTTTCTTCTACGCTCAGCTCCTGCAAGAACAAGAACACCGTTAGGAACAGCTTTACCTTGCGGCGCTCCTGCCCATCATTCATCGCTCCTTCCATTCTACAGGCATCTTCGGCGGTGTCATTCCCACCCCGGCACGCTGCTTCCTAAGGAAAAGGGAAAAGAACAGAAAAATGGCATTAGTAAGCATTCTGCAAATCTTCGCTTATTTTTAAATACTGTACGAGCTTCAAATGCTTACCTGAATCCCAGCCGCTCTGGAGGAACTCTGTCTCCGGAACTTCTCATCCATCTGCAAGAGGGAAAAGACACTCCAGGTTAGCGTGGAAACATCTAGAGGTGCTGCATACCGCGCTTACCCACTGCATTTGTTCTTCATAACCGGCATGCACGCCGAAAACGTCGCGGCACCTAAAAGACACAGGGCCTGACCACGACCTCGGCGGTAACCCTTAAATCCGCCCGTAGCGCTATTACCGCTGGATATAAGGGTCCGCCGAATCAGGGCTTTGGCGGATTTCGCCGCAGCTCTTGGCTGGGGAGAAATCTGCCGAAAATTCGCGCTATTACCGCCGGCGGGAAATCCGCCAGCGGTAAGAGCGCAAATTTTCCCCATTGAGCCCAATGGGGAATGGGGCATTCCCGAATGGGCTCAATGGCGAATGGGGACTTTCAAGTCCGCCCAACTCGTGATCCCGCGCTACTAGCGCCGGGGGCTATGGCAGTCGTGTTAATAGCCCCCGCGCTAATAGCGTTAGCGTTACCGCCAAGGTCATGATCAGGCCCACAGAAAAAGAACTCAGTTTAATGCAAATACGAAAGGGTTGCATCGCGCATCGCGCTCTCGCTCACCTTCAACGCTACTCATCTCAGCAGCACGCCGCCATCCCCGGACGCCGGCCATCATCTAAGGAAGGAAAGGAACGAAGTTAGAGAACTGTTCAAAAGATCATTATACTTACCTGTCGGACTCTTGCCAGTGAAGCAACTAGGCAGCAACGAGCCTGCAACAATCAACGCGCCCCTGCGCTGAAAGCAGGACGGAGAGCGTTACAGAACGCAAAGCCTCACATCAAAATCCACCTGGGAGTCATGGAAATGTCAAAAACCGACCAGGTAGCCCACATGTTGGGGCAGCTCCGTTCCGAAGTACATGCAGCCAGGCAGTAGACCAACACCCTGAGGACAGAGCTGATAATAGCCAAAAAACGCACGGATGATTTAAGCCGGCAACTTCTCCAGTCACAAGCAGGGCATGCACCATTGCCGGGAATTGTGCCCTCGATGCCAGCGCCATCAGCCAATCCCATTCAGATAACCCTTCCTGGGGCAGTTCCCTTGGCCCCACCCGAACGATTTACAGGGAATCCCAAGAGGTTTGCAATGTTCATGAACCAGTGCTGCATGAAATTCCTTTGTAGGCCAGGGGCCTTTCCGAATGACCAATCACGGGTTGCTTTTGTGCTATCCTACCTGAGTGGTAGCGCCGCGGACTGGTCTGTACCCTTTGTGGCCCAAGACTATCCTTTGCTGCATGACTTCAGGGGCTTTCAGCAGGAGATGGAAAAGCTGTTCGCCCGTTGTACTCATGGGCAGGCATTAGACAACAAACTTCTGTCCCTACGCCAAGGGAATCAAGACCTATTAACAAACATAGCCACGTTCAATACACTTGCAGTTGAAGCAGAATGGCCAGTGGAGAAGAGAACCATGAAGGATGTTCTCGCACAAGTAGTGAACCCCCGAAAGACTGCTCAGAATTCATTGACCTTGTTGTTCAACTGGATCATAGGTTGCAGGACTGAAGAGCAGATCGAACCATACCGGACCCTCGCCCTATGTATGTGCGTTCAAAGGACAATACTGCCCGAACAACGGAAGGTTCAGGAGAACCAATGCAAATCGGGGGGGTCAGATCCCCCTTGACTAAAGCGGAAAGGGATAAAAGGAGACAGCAGCAGTTATGTCTGTACTGTGGAAGGTCAGGTCATTTCCTTAAAACGTGAAGCCACCGAAGAGGACGGTAGGGGCCACCGACAAGGAAGATACCATCAAGGAATCGGAAAAACTCCACAGCCCGGCAAGTGTAGGAGTCCACTTGTCGAACAAAGAAAGTGAACTACAGACCTCCCATTTCTGTGGTCTTGATCAATCACCAACAACCGTCTCGGATGCACGCAGTAAGAGCGAACATAGACAGTGGAGCCGTTGGGAATTACATCGACCAGGATCTTGCAGCAAAGATGGGGCTTCCGTTACGCCTTAAATTAACCACCAACACTGTTACCACTGTCGACGGCATGGAAATAGCTTCTGGTCCAGTATCCCAATGCACTGCAGCTTTAACCCTTCTGTACCAGGATGGTCACCAAGATTCGATCGTTTTCGACCTCATTAAGGCACCACAGTTCCGGTTGATTTTGGGAATGCCATGGTTGGTAGCTCACAATCATCGAATCGATTGGCGAGCAAAAGATTTGGCCTTTCCTGAGACTTGCGCCCACACATGTTATCACCAAGAGAAACAACCAATAGACACCAGAACCTCCACGCTTTTGACTGTGACAATCGGCACCCTATCAAGTGAATACCAGGACTTTCAAGATGTCTTTCAGAAAGAACAGGCTAATACCCTGCCACCGCATAGACCATACGATTGCCAAATCGACCTGATACCCGGCGCACAAATCCCTTGTGGGCGAATTTACGCACTCACTGAACCAGAAAACCAGCACCTGAAGGCCTATCTTGACCAGTACCTGGCCAACAGTTTCATCCGTCCCTCGAAGTCTCCAGCAGCCAGTCCTCTATTCTTCGTACTGAAAAAGGAGGGGGACTTGAGAATGTGCATCGACTATCGTGCACTGAACCAGATTACCGTAAAAAATTGCTACCCCCTCCCACTGATCCCTGAATTGATTGATCAAGTCAAAGATGCCCAAATCTACACAAAACTAGACCTGAGGGGGCATATCACCTTTTTCGCGTAAAACAGGGGGACGAATGGAAAACCGCTTTTCGCACCAAATACGGCTTGTACGAATATCAAGTAATGCCCTTTGGCCTTTGAAACACGCCTGCTGCATTTAAATACTTCATGAACGATGTCCTACGAGAATTAATTGATGTCTGTGCTCTAGTGTACATCGACGATATCCTAGTATATTCCGCAACAAAGCAGGACCACGTTAAACACGTCCGATCCGTATTGGAGAAACTCCGTCAACGCCAGCTCTATGCCAAGCTCGAAAAGTGCTCATTCCACGTCTCCCAGGTGGAATTCCTGGGCTTTATTCTCAGCCCGAATGGAATCCGAATGGATGTACACAAGGTAGATGCTATCCTGAACTGGCCATCCCCAAATTCATTCAAGGGGGTTCAAACTATGCTGGGTTTTGCAAACTTCTACCGCCGGTTCATCCCAGGATTTTTGCAAATCGTGCATCCCATCACGTCATTACTAAGGAAAAGCAACAAAAAGTTCCAGTGGACAACAGAAGCCGAGGAGGCTTTCCAGGAACTCAAAGCAAGATTCACATCTGCCCCAATCTTACGCCACCCTCGCCCTGATCTCCCATACCTGGTGGAAACGGACGCCTCAACCATGGCTATGGGAGCCGTCCTCTCACAAAAGGAACCCGAAACGGGCCAGTTACACCCTGTTGCCTTCTGGTCGCGTAAATTCACACCCCCTGAACTCAATTACGCTATCACAAACAAAGAACTCCTGGCCATTAAGTCAGCCTTTAAGGCATGGCGACACTACCTCTTGGGCGCCAGACACACAATCACCATAATAACTGACCACCGGAACCTGCAGTACCTAAAACTGCAAAGGCCCAATCCTCACAACAACTACGTTGGGCTCTTTTTTTTTTGCTGAATATGACTACATGATTACATTTCGAACAGGGGTGAAAAACGGAAAGGCCGATGCCCTTTCCCGTATGGGGGTGGAAGAGCAAGGGCATCAGACCCCTGACCCAATAGCAATCATCCCGAGTGACAAGCTCCTAGGAATCACAGCAACCATAACTCAGAAAGAATTACATGAAGAAATCCAAAACCTGATGAGTCCGGAGCAATTACAAGCGTGGAGTGCACATGGAGAACATTACATGATAAAAGATCAGTTGCCCTACTTCAGGAATCGTTTAGTCTTACCAAACCAAGAACTACGAGAACAAGTCATGTCCGGTTATCATGATTCCTTGATCGAGTGCCACACGGGAATCGCTAAAACCCGAGCCAAGGTAAAACGAAATTATTGGTGGCCCACGTGGTGTAAAGACATTATCCAATTCATCCTATCTTGTGGAGTGTGTGCTCAAAACAAGTAATCCAAGCAGAAACCGGCTGGGCTATTACAAGCATTGGAAATCCCACCAGCACCCTGGCACACGTTGTCCCTCGATTGTATTACTGACTTACCACCCAGTCAAGGGTTTAACACTATTCTTGTGGTCGTGGACCTATTTTCAAAAATGGCACATTTCATTCCTCTTAAGGGGCTCCCAAATGCTTCCACTCTGGCAAAGGTATTTCTTGAAGGCATCGTACGGCTCCATGGATTTCCTTCAGTTTTGGTCTCAGACTGAGGTATTCAATTCGTATTTAACTTCTGGAGAAAATGCTGCTCTATGGCCCAGATCGACATCCGGCTATCCACCAGTCACCATCCCCAAACGGATGGTCAAACTGACAGGACAAATCAGACGCTCAAGCAGTATCTGCGTTGCATGTTACACCAAGCTGAAGGAAGCTGGTTTGACCTATTATGGATAGCTGAATATGCCTATAATAATTCCCTACACACCAGCACTGGGCAGACACCCTTTTATACCATGTATGGCAGGCACCCACGTACTTCTGAGTTGGACGTTCCTACAACCCTGGAAATGCCAGCAGTCAAAACCTTGCACACGACCATTTCTCAAACCTTTAAAAGGGCAGCTGAACACCTACTTCAAGCTAAGAATCACCAAAAGAAGTTTGCTGATCAACACAGAGCAAAGGCCCCCAACTACCAAGTGGGAGACAAAGTCTGGCTGGCGTCTAAACACGTGTCCATTAAAGGAGCCCGAACTTTCCGTCCAACATACCTGGGTCCATTCACCGTCACCTCCATGATAAATCCTGTTGCGGTCAGACTAGCTTTGCCATCAAACATGCAGATTCATCCTGTGTTCCACGATTCTCCCCTTAAACCTGTTCAACCAGGGTAGCAACGCCACCGCAGCCAGTAGTAGTTGCCGGGGAGCCAGAATTCGAAGTCAAGGACATCCTAGATTCAAAGTACGTCAGAACCAAATTATACTACTTAGTAGACTGGAAGGGGTATGGTCCACAAGACCGGACATGGGAGTCTTGGGAGTACATCCATGCACCTCGCTTGCTTAGACGATTTCATCAAAACCATCCAACCAAACCAGGACCAGACAGAAGAGCCACCTTGAGAGCGGCCTTGGGGGGAGTGCGGTCATGATTCCTGCCCCTCATGTCCCCAGCCCTCCAAGATGTCAGGCTGGAGCCAGGCCACGATCACCTACATGGCCCTCAAGGGCCGCTCCATCCCTCCAAGACCCAATTGGAGTCAGACTTGGCGCTTGTGGCACCAGACTCACTCACTCCCATAGGATAACATTGGGGATTGGACTTGTAGTGCATTGATGGGGACAAGATGGATGCCCCCACATATTTCGGTTCCCAGAACTGCATGTGTGGTCTAGTCTTTTGGGTGTGGTTTAGCCCAGAGACACCTGGGATACCAAGAGACTATTTAAGCCACACCCAGGCTGAGAAACATGCCTTGCGTTTTCTGCACCTGCAGCGTGACACTGACCGTGTTCGGAACGGTCTCCAGTAGGCCTGCATCTTTCTTCTGTGCTCAGCTCCTGCAAGAAAAAGAACACCGTTAGGAACGGCCTTACCTTGCAGCGCTTCTGCCCATCATTCATCGCTCCTTCTGTTCTGCGGGCATCTTCGGCGGTGTCATTCCCATCCCGGCATGCCGCTTCCTAAGGAAAAGGGAAAAGAACAGAAAAAGGGCATTAGTAAGCATTCTGCAAATCTTCGCTTATTTTTAAATACTGGACGAGCTTCAAACGCTTACCTGAATCCCAGCCGCTCTGAGGGAACTCTGTCTCTGAATACCGCGCTTACCCACCGCATTTGTTCTTCATAACCGGCATCCACGCTGAAAATGACGCGGCACCTAAAAGACACAGAAAAAGAACTCAGTTCAATGCAAATACGAAAGGGGTGCATCGCGCATTGCGCTCTCACTCACCTTCAGTGCTACTCATCTCAGCAGCACGCTGCCATCCCCGGACGTGGGCCATCATCTAAGGAAGGAAAGGAACGAAGTTAGAGAACTGTTCAAAAGA
Organism: Ambystoma mexicanum; assembly: GCF_040938575.1. NCBI lineage: Eukaryota > Metazoa > Chordata > Amphibia > Caudata > Ambystomatidae > Ambystoma > Ambystoma mexicanum. The sequence continues at coordinate 1,231,232,590 of NC_090927.1, forward strand.
CACATTATACTTACCTGTCGGAATTTGCCAGTGAAGTAACTAGGCAGCAACGAGCCAGCACCAATCAACACGCCCCTGCACTGAAAGCAGGACGGAGAGCACACAATCCAAGAAAACAAGATGAGCTGTGGATCAAAGGGAAGGGTTGGACCCCGGGGAAGAAGGGGTTCAAGTACACAGAGACAACAGGGAGTTAAACTCTACCAATCCTGTGTTTCAGGCCCAGTCTCCAGTGGAATAGCCTCCAGGGAAGGGTTCTAGGTCATAAGAGGTCAGAACAGGCTGAGTGACGTCCCCGTGGATACCAGGTGAGCGTTACACCCAGATGGGGGGTGTGCGAGGTAATGAGATCAGATAATGGGGCCCACTTTGTAAATTCAGTGTTCGAACAGATTAGTTAATTGCTTGGTATAAAGCACAAGTTCTCGTCGGCGTATCATCCAGAGGGGAATGGGATATGTGAACGGATCAATGGCTTGCTTAAAGAGAGGATAGCCAAATTGAAGCTCACATTAAAACACGGATGCTGCACTGCCTACCACTGACATTGTATGCACTTCGGAACCAACCAGGCTCCAACCATCACCTCACGCCGCATGAGATAGTTACAGGCAGAAGGATGAGGGCCCCTCTTACCCCCAGAGATAGAGCTAGTTGTGATGCCCAGCTGACTAGGGAGGTACTAGGAGAAGAGATGAAAGCCTATCTGGACTGTTTGACATCCAGCACCTTTGTCATTTCAGGCCAACTGCAGTGACGGCGAAAAAGGGGGTGGCGGAGCACAAAACGCAGCAGGAAGTGCTGAAGCAGACACAGAACAAGGTGTACATGCGCCCCTCATCTTCCCTGGTGACAGCGTTTTGGTGAAGAACTTCACCAGAACAAGGTGGGACGAATCACGGTTTAATGGCCTGTTCATCATAGAGGACTGCACCCCCTCTGCCGTCAAGCTCTAGGGCAGAAGGGCATGGATCTTCCTAAATGACATTAAACCCTACATAGGAGAGAGCCCTCCTGCTACATCCATCTGCGAAGAAGAATCTACATACAACGAGAAAGGACCTCAGCACGTGCAGACAAGATCTATGGTGAGGAAGAAGGACACATGAGCAGAAAACCAAGACAAAGAACCCGAATGCAAGTGTGGCATGAAACTGGACAGGTTCCCCAAGCAAAGGGGGATAAGGACATAACGAACACTCTGTAGATCCCAGTTGCAGGGTAAAGGGAAGCACAATCAAAGCCACAACAACATTGATAAAATGAACTGTTGAAAGCACGAAATGCCCAAAGTGATACAAGAATCAAGACCCTGATAGACTGTAACCAAAACCTTGCCTGAGAGTGCAACGCAGTATCCTGAAGCAACCAGTATCGAGACTTTAATCACAGAATTCATGGTACATTCCAGCAGAAATCTCAAGTGGGATGTGCTAACCTACTTTCAACTCGTGGTATTAACATATCCAGCGCTCATAGGGAGAGGAGCCAGTGTCACAGACTTTATTTGAGATCCTGCAAACAAGAAGGTAATCTGGCAACTGCTGACTTTCATAACGGAAGCCTTCATCAAACTGCCCGAGCACAGCGAAGAGGACACCAATGCTCCCACCTCAAGTGATCATTGATGAACTTACATTTACCCTATTTTTCTGCATCATAGAGGAATGCCCAGGACTCGTCGGGAGAACCACAGATACCCTAACCTTTATCAGGGACCCAAGAAACAATGACTTTCTCAACCAAGTATGGTACAAATTAAATTACGTGGTTGCAATCCACGTAGCAGGAAAGTGTAAAAACTGTGCGAATCAAAAGAAAAGCTTGTGATCAGGACACAACCAAAAAGGGCAGATGTCCCTATCACCCGAGGACACCCGGCTGGTGCACAATGTCCTGTTTAGATTAGTCACAGACTATCCGGAGATGGTGGTGTAGGGTATTTTGTGGAGATTTGGGGCCTGACGGTATTTTATTACCGCCGAAAAATAACTTAGCAATAATCACTCTTTGTATTCAGATTTGGCCATGTGCAACAATAATACAATGGACATGCATTATTTCAGCACCCAGACCTGCATATTTGGTATACGTGGTTGGTGGTATTTTGGTGAGCATAATTCCCTTGTTTTATTTGTGGCCCCAATGTCCAGAATCCCTTATCTTTGCTTAGATTTTTCGTGTGATCACTAGAGAGACCTCAGACCTGCATTCTAGGAATACCACATTTTCCAGTGATAGTGTTGGTGTGCCACCATGGGCGAACTCACTGACTTATTTACGACAGAGAGCTATATGTGGTAGTCTTGTGGTAATTTCCACTACCTTATATACGGTAGGGAGCTATGTTCAGAGAGTCTCTCTTCCCGTTGGCTCATGTACCTCCAACAAGCTATGCTACAGTCACTCACAATTATTCATACTGATTCTGACATGCACACATCTGTCTTAAAATGACCATTGCACTGTTTAAAAAATCTCCCCACATCATCAGCATTGTAATGGTAAACAATAAACATCACCCGTCTGTTTTCAAATATTTTTCTGTATTATAAAAGTTGTATTTAAACACGATTTCATTCTTTACAGAAAAAAAAAATGGTACAGTAAAAGCATTGTCTATGACACACTGCAAAGAGCGTGGCGGAGAACAGAACTCAAATTGCAACATTGGTATTTGATTAAGACAGCACAGGAATCCTACACTGACTGCATATTTTCGTGCACACACACGGCTCCCACGCTTATGTAATTACCTTATCTGAGTTTTCTTCAGCTGTTCTCTTTCTGAATGTAGCTCCCTTGAAGATTAACCCCAGTAAAAGGATCGCCTTTCCTTCTCAAACCGGGGTCATTGCCTGGAATTCTCAGCTTTTTCAGATAGGAACGCCTCAGCCAGTGGAAAGGTTTTTCTTTCAGCTCTCCCCAATCTCGACTGCAGCAGGACACAGGAATCTGCATTCAGTCAGGAGCCCCACAGCCAGCTTCTTCTCCCCAGTAGTGCAGAAAAATGTCTGCCTGGAATTTTCCCCGTTACTGCCCACTAAAACTTTCCTCTCAGCCCTCTGTATGACGTGTCCCAATGAAATCCATCATCTCTCATCCTCCTACTCTTCAACAATAGCTTCGCTTATACATTTGCAATTGTTGCAAATCTGACTTCCTTCTTCCTGCAGTTACTGTGCACAAAAACACGGAGAATCAGGCAGAGAAGAGAAGAAAAAAATCTGCACACACATTTAAATGGCTTTCAGAGTATGCCTAATTCTGCAGTGGAGAACACATTTTATTAGTGGGTTATGTTAAATAAGGTTTTATTAGTCAGGTTAATGGTTAATAGGTTAGCTGTTAATTTTCAAATGTGTCTCTCGCACCATAGGCATTTCAGGTGAAAATAGTGTGCATTTTTAAATGAGCACGTGTGCTTTTAACTGTAAAAATAGATTTGCATCTTATATATTAAAATCGTTTTTGACTGAACAGCCTGTCTTTCCTTGTTAATCTGGTAACCCATATAGCAATGCACCGCACCCTTGTGGTGGTAATGCAAAAAAATGTGCTACTTGTGCAGTAGCGCTGTACTCTGTGCTGTAACATGCCAAATATCCTTACATATACCCTCCTTTTGTTTTTAGAACTTGGCTATAATCCAAGCCAATTCCTAAAAACAACTTGTTCTTTTTTTTTCTTTTAAAATGCATGTGTATTGGGATATCTTTCTCTTCCTGACGTAGTCAGTAAAATCAGTAAAATTTTCATTTTTACTGATAGCACAATCAACCATCCACCCATGATTAGCACCAGGATAGCCAAACCCACTATTGAGCGTTCCCCCCAGGTTCCCCAATTAAATCTTTCCACTTCTATTATGCCCAGATTACTAATTGTAATATTGTTTTTTCGCAAATTCATTTTCATAACATGTCTTTCTTTGTGATTCAATAAATATTCCACATCTGGATCTATTGGAAAAGTATCCCTTTGAAAAAAATCGATATTTTCCACTTGGCTTTCCCAAACATCATTTGTTACATGAAACAATGTTAATCCCCCAATTGACACAATTGCATCCTTTGGAACCTGTAAATAAAAAACATTATATTTTACCTGTTTAACCACGTATGTTCCATGGTTTAAATGTACTACCGTCATGTTCTTTAAACAGGTGCTGACCAACCATTTACCTCTGACCATCTTAGCCTGTGCCATTTCTTCACTCCCCATATTACTAATAATCACTTCACATCCCTCTGATATATTTGGGTCAGATTTCAATCCACAAATAGCATCTGTGGCATCAGGAACAAACGGTTTACCTGGACACATATAATTTTGTTCTTTAAATGTTACACATGTTTCCAGGTTTGGTATTAAATAAACTTCAGGTTCCCATGACTGAAATGCCACCACTTCTGGAGTCTTAATCTTAATGAATTTGTCCTCTTGCCAAAATCCCACGTTGTGTACCCACTTCGTTTGATAAATAAGTTCAGGGGCTACAAATGGGATGCATAGCAAAAATCCGATCTCTAGTCTTTCCAAGTCCACATATAACGGCATTGCATTCCCCATTTCGAATGCAATTTTTACCTGTATAAGGTCAATTTCCCTCCTGGTCAATCTTTCTATCATTTGACGAATGATATCCTGCGAAACAAAATACAAGGGAATATGTCCTTGAATCAATTGTGAAACTGCAGTTTGAACTTCTCTCATATAATTCGTTAATAGTCTATCAACAGGACTCATTATGTTCAATATTTCATTTAAAGTTCTGTCATGCTTAAGTATTATTTTAGTCGCCCGTTGCATCACATCCGCTTGTTCATTTAGAATGATTGCAGTTTCATTTATGAATCTTACTTGTTCATCCAGTCCCCCTCTAATTCCATCTAATGTCTTTTGTATTATTTCTAGGTCAATACTCAGTTGTTGTGCTTTAGTACTCAGTGTTCCTACCGAAATAGAATTGGCTGTTGATATTGTGGTACCTATTATTGCTCCAATTATAGACATTACCATTGATATCGCGAGCATCACCGCACCTCTCTTTCCTCTCTTCTTCTTAATGTCTGCTGAATTCACAAATGTTTTTTCCAATTGCATTAATATATCTCTTATTGACTGCTTAGCGTCCTCTTTTCCTATTTCCAGCCACTCTTTAGTCTGTTCAATCTTAATTCCGGTATTGTTCAAGTGTTTTTCAATCAAAATCTCAGGATTTAACGGTATGTATATATTTTGGAAAATCATCCTTCTATCACTCATGATGAATCCTGGTGCCTCTTCCACCGCGATACCAGATGCTGGTCCAGGTTCAATGACAACCTGTGCTTCTGAATTCTTGAAGATCCCTCCAAATATCATCATCATTAAACATGTCATCGGTATCATCTTCAATGCTGATCGCTTTGTAGCCTTGGTCTTCACCCCTCTTTGGGGCTTTCCCGGAATCCGTCCTCGCGGGCTCCAGGACTCCATCGTCTCCCGTGGCCTCTGGTCCCAGAACCTCCGACCAAATAATGTTAATTTTCTAAATCAAAATAGAAAATAAACAAATTAAGTACATAGCACAATACTAATTTCCACCTTTTGCCAAAAATAAAACATGCTTGGTAAAAATATTTCATTTTTTTTTTTTTTTTCTGAAATTAAACACAAGTTAAAAGAAAACAAACAGATATTCAATATTTAACACACTTTCTCTCTGCACACCAACCATGAGCTTCCATTATATGTGCATTTATTTATTTATTTATTTATTTATATTATATATTTTTACATATATTACAGTGTTTATGTGCCATCATAACAATCAACTTTTTTTTTTTTTTAACTTCTTTGTCACTGCCTCCTGACTACATCCACTTATTTTCTCCCTTTTTTTTTTTTTAAGGGACTTTATCTGTCTCTACATGCTCAAGCTGCCTGATCTCATGTCTGGGATGGCATGGTTTGATTTGATTTACATGGACAAACTGCTCTATTGCTGTTTCACCTTCATTTTTCAAAATTTTATACACTACAGGAGAGACCTTATCTATAATTCGAAATGGCCCCTGCCAGGCTGCTAGAAATTTAGAATTTTTCTGTTTACTTTTTCCAAAATTAAACTTGTACACCTGATCCCCTACACTGTATTCCTTTACTGATGTCTTTTTATCATAATATGACTTTGCACTGTCAGCAGCTCTTTCCAGATTTCTCTGCACAAAAGCGAATGCATGTTGCAAATGTCTCCTCAGTTCATCAATATATTCATGAACTGTGGATGCACTCACAAGGGTTTGCTCATGTGTTCTGTATAGTAGGTGTTGTGGTAACACCATTTTCCTACCTGTTAAGACCTCATGGGGGCTAACACCTGTTGCTTTGGCAGGAGTCGACCTGATTGCCATCAAAACCAATGGTAAACGCAAATCCCAGCTGGAACCTGCTTCTGCCACAAATTTCTTTAAAATATCCACGACAGACCTATTGCTTCTTTCAACTGTACCTGAAGACGCCGCCCGATATGCGATATGTAGTTTCCTTTTCACACCTAGTATTTGCAATACCTTACTCATTAGAGCACTTGTGAAATGACTTCCTCTGTCTGACTCAATTCTTTGTGGCAACCCAAACCTTGAGAACACATGGTTCACCAGCAATGTGGCTGCTGTTTGCGCACTACAATCTGGTGCAGGAATGCACTCAATCCACTTCGACATCAAACATACCACGCTCAAAATATACCGGTGTCCCCTGCTCGACCTTTTTAAAGGACCTACATAGTCTATTTGCAAATCTGACCATGGGAGAGTTAGGCCTCTTTTCATCAATGGTGCTCTATGCATTGGTGAAGCAGGTTTAAATTGGGCGCATACTAGACATCCTCTAGTATATAATTCCACATCTTGGGACATATGTGGCCAGTAAGCATAATCTTTTAATATTTCTAATGTTTTTTGTGAACCTCTATGGCCCGGAGTTATGGCATCATGTGCATGGTGTAGCATCAGTCCTCTGAATGAAAGGGGTACTACCCACTGTATTTGTCCTGTTATGGACTCTCTAATCATGAGTCCATCCTGTAATCTGATTTGTGTTTTGTTCTTTAATAACACCCTCAACTCTTCTTTTCCCATACAATCATTTTCTGTTAAAGGATTTTGTTCAGGATCTATCAAATGATTATAATAGATTCCCAAAATGTGATCATTCTTTTGTGCCTCAATCAAATCTTGGTCTGGCGTGTCATGGCTCCACTGCACCACCGGTTGATCTACCTCCTTTGGTGCTTTAGAACGTGTGACTGCATCAATTTGTATTTCACCCATTAAATAATCAATAGGTAGAAATTCTCCCATCACAGCCCCAATCTTAGCCAGATGGTCTGCCTTATCATTTCCCTCCTTATCCTCTCCTGGTGTTTTTAAATGCCCACGAATTTTTCTCCAGTATATTGTTAAATTATTTTCTGACACCAATTTGTCTATGGCTTGTATCATTTTTCCATGTTTAAGTGGCTTTTTGTTGTATGTAACCATGCCTCTTGCTTTCCAACCAGGCAAATACTCCACAAAGCTATTCCGTGCATAGTCAGAATCAGTCACCAGGACAATTTCACTGAACTTTTTATCAACTGCAGTAGCAATTGCTTTATAGATGGCTGCCAATTCCGCCACCTGACTGCTCCTATCTCCAATCCTCATCCCTATACTGGGAACGCCTTCACATTTCAACCAGACATTTCCTATTCCTGCCACTAATTGTTTATTACTGTCATTTTCAATGTGAAAAGCACAACCATCCACATATACAGTTGGCAAATCCTTGCATGTTTTTTCATCAAAAGCTTTGTGTGATGATTGTTCAAATTCCTGCAAACTAGTTTCCACTTCCATTTCATTTGGTATTTGTTCAGCTGCACAATCATGTAAGTCAGCTAACCCTTGAGCAATTGGGCTCTTTTTATTTTGTCCATATCTCACTTCTACGGGAAAACCTTGTAATGCCAGCGTCCATGAAGTGATTCTGGATTGCGCTAGATTGCCTGATCTAATTCTTTTACTCTCTAAAAATTGCAAAGGTTGATGATTTGTTTCAATAATCACCTTTTCTCCCTGAACAACGGGGCGGAAATGTTGTAGCGCCCACACAGTGGTTAATAGGGCCTTTTCACATTCATTAAATTTCATTTCAACTTGGGAAAATGCCTTACTTGCATATGCAATGGTTTTGTGATTCAAATCGTGTTTTTGTGATAATACTGCTGACATACAATGTTCAGAAAAACCTATTTCTATAAAGAAATCCCTGTCCTGTATGGGGTATGCTAAACATGGTGCCTTTACAAGACATTCCTTCAATCTAGCCACTGCATCAGACTGCTCTCTTTCCCATCTCCAGGGAGTATTTAGTTTAAGCAGTTTAGTCAATGGTTGAGTGATTTCTGCATAATTCTCAATGAACTTTCTGTTATAGCCTGTCATCCCTAATAAACTTGTTACTCCTTTCACATTTTTAGGATCTTTTAATCTTTGTATGGCCTCTATTTTCTTCCTTTGTGGATTTAGCCCATGTTCAGTCACTTCATGCCCTAGAAAGTTCACTTTTTTCTTGCACCATTGTGCTTTTTGCAAAGATACTTTGGCGCCTGCTTTCTGCAATTGGCCAAGTATATGTCTTATTTCATCAAAATGGCTTTTTAGGCTTTCATTTTTTATCAGGACATCATCCACATAAACTATTGTTCCTCTTTCCGCTGCATCCGGCATGGCCTTTCTCAAAAATATGCCAAATTCACTCCCACTATTGATGTACCCGAACGGAGCTCTAAGCCAGGCATATTGAGTCCTGTCAAATGTAAAGGAAAATAAGTGTTGTATCTCCTCTGCCAATGGCACACACCAATATCCAGATGTGAGATCTAACGTGGTAAATACATTTGAACCATGTATCTGAGCTAGGCCCTGATCAATGAATGGTAGTGGCCATCTAGATACTGGTACTCTTTTATTTAACTCTCTTAAGTCTGCACACAGCCGCCATTGACCATTTGGCTTTAACACACCTAAAATAGGCGTATTGGATGTGCTATGAATGGGCCTGATTATTCCCCGTGATTCCAAATTTTTAATAATCTCTGCCAATGATTCTAAACATGCCAGCGGTAGTCTATACTGGCGTACAAACACTGGATTTCTGCTACAACCTTCTGGTAGTGTGGCCACATGTAAATCAGTTAAACCACAATCATAAGCATCTTTTGCAAATACATCCTTAAACTCCATAAATATTTCCCTCAGATTGCGTCGATCCTCATCGCTGCCACATGCATACGCTAAGGAGATCTGCTCTTCTACCATTCTGGAAAATTCTGGAAACTCTTCTGGTAAAGGAATCTCAGCGCTTTCCTCTAACTGTGTGGCTGTGTCTTTTTGTAGAGCTGCCACTTTTAAATATTTTGGCATATCAGCTTCCACTTCAATGGGCTGATTTCCTGTTTCATTTTCATTTAAATTAAATATTATGCAATCCTCTTGATGGCAGCACACTGTCTCATTTGAATCATAAGGATACACAGAATGAATTTTAAATATTCCTTTGGGCTGAGAGTCCAGGTGTTCTGGCAACTCGCCCTTGGCATCTACATATTTTTCAGGAATATTCCCAATCACCATGTTATTTAAATCTGCCGTATAATGTGATTTTTGTATGGCCATTCCTAATGGGGAGTTTTCCTCTAAATGAATGTCCTGACAACCTTTATTATTTACCATGATTTTTACAGATCCCTCACCAATGTCTACCAATGGAATGTATTCATAATCCAGGCCTTGCTGTTTTATGGATTCATTCAGGCATACAAATGCATCAGAGCCTTTCATCTGCTGCCCATTTTTGCATTTCAGTGTTATTGCAAACTGTTTTGTAAATGCAGGAATAATAGTATCTTTCCTTATTTGTAATTCGATGGCATAAGGAACCAGTTGTGCACAATGATAAGCCCTTCTTTTGTCTTCAAATTCAGGTGCCGGCCCACCTAGGCGTGACCATATTTTTTGATTAAGGAAATCTAACACCATACACATTCTGTGCATGATGTCATTGCCCATGTAAAATTCATTTTGTGCTCCATTCACTATCCATACATTATGGTAAATTGTTTTCTGCCCAATGCTAATTTTAAGCATGCATCTGCCTGCAATTCGGTTTTCAAAGTCTGGATTGTCCAACCCAGAAACATATTGGTTTTTAATCCTAAATTTCGGGATTTCTTCCCTCTCCATAATTTTTTGCAACAATTTCTCATTAATGAAACTCCTTTCATGTCCAAGCGCTAAAGTGGCTTTTATTGTTTTAAGATAATCATTTATACCAACATGAACCCATGGTTGCTCATCTTCCATGTGTATTTCTGCCAGAGTGGTAATGTGTTTTTCTGAATCTGTTTTAGGAACAATATTCTGTTTGCATGTTTTCTCTTTTAAATAGAAACGTAATGTGTGCTCATCTATGGCAGTCTGCCAATCTTTCCTTGGGTCCAAGTATATTTGTACAGGTAGTTTTTCATTGTCGCTCTGATCTTTGTCTTGACACATTAATATAACAGTGACACTAGGTATGCAGCTATTCTGGAGATATACCTCCACAGCATCATTTGTTTTGGCAACGGTGTGACATTCTTTTATATTGCTGTTTTGTGATTTTAGTTTCTTAGGCCTCAATGGTTTTTTGGTTAAGGACCACAGCACTCCATTCACCCCATCTATGAGAGGAGACAATCTTTTCAGGCAATCTGTCCCCATCAGAAATGGAATTTCACAAATAGATGTGATCAATACCTCTTGTTTCATTCTGTGCTTTCCTATTTTTATGTCAACCTCAGTTACACCTATGATGGGCACCTCCTCCCCATTAAAGTTATGCACTGGGCCTTGATTTTCCTTCACTGTGATCTGACTCTGTGGAGGCCTCCCTTCATTGATACTCTTTACCAGCTCCTTGGACATAATTGTGGCCTGTGCGCCAGTGTCAATCATAGCAAAGGTGTGGCACTTTTCTTCTACAGTGATGGGTGCATAATATCTGTCCTCAACTTCCTCTAATACACATAAGAAGTGTGAATTCTTACTGAGTTCAGGGCTCACCTTTCTCAGATCTTTCTCACTTTTGGCTAAGCACATTGGTAAATGGAAAGACATTTTTCCCTCCTTTTCACCCATTTCTGCGCGAGAGACTTTATTCATTTCTCCATGTTCAGAGGTTTTTTGGAGTGTGGCCACTGTTCGCCCATCCATCTGGGTAACATCAGAGACCACATTACAACCTTCCAACTGAACATGTGTAACAACATCATTCAGCAATTTGTCATTTTTTAATTCTGTGCATTTGTGATCATTTAGTGTAATACCAGCCCTTTCAGCCTCTTCAAAAATATGTGGCTCAAAGAATTCTTCAGGTGATTGACTTGTACCCTCCTTGTGAGTATTTCCTTTTTCTGTCTGTGTTTGGTCATTGTTTTGCTTGCCCAGGGAAGGAGCTATGGCATCCCCACTTACTCCCTGTTCACTGGTATTCCCCATGCATGAGTCATTTTTCTTAAATCTGTCCCTTTGTTCTTTTGGAATTCCTAATGTTTCTTTTTCATTTGTGCAAATCTTTACTGTTTTATTTAGCTCTAAGTTAAACCGTACCTCTTTTTTAGAAGTATTTGCACTTTCTATCACAATTTCATTTACTGGTACTTTCATTTTTAATCCATTAGTCATCTCAGAGTTGTTATGCAAAATTATATCAGAGCAATCTGTCATTTTGGCACTGCAGTTATCATGAGTACTTAGTCACTTTTCGGAAGCCCCCCGGTCATTGCTATGGCCATCAGCCCCCTCTTTGGAAGGTTGTTTTTGCGCTGTATAGAGCTTTCCTATTTGCTCAGCTAACATTTTCACTTGGGCCTCAAGGCACTGGAACCTTTCCATCTCTCTAGGATCCTCTTTCTGTGGCCTAGGTCGATATTGGTTGTTTTCCCCCTGATTGGATCTATTCTGATACCTCTCAGGTGATTGATGTCGGTTGGGATGGTTTCTGAACTCTTGATTCATTTGTGGAGGGGAGCGGGTTGCACCCATCCTTTGATTATAGTCCCCTGGTGGGGAATCATTGTACTGGCGTGGACTGTAGTTCACGTTTTGCCTCATGTCCTGTCTCTCAGATTGTGGGTACTGGCCCCTATGTTGATTTCCATTATCAGTAAATCGATCCACATATCGGGGCCTATCCTGATTACCATATATCATGGTGCTGGGATCAAATCTGCTCTGTGTCCCCAATGACTGGTAGGGACCATCATTTCTTTGATCTTGATTTTGTCTCTGGTTATTGTTCATACCTGCCATATCAGACCGGTATCTTACCCGGGGTCTATCTCCTAAATATCTAGGGCTGATGTAGCTCTCTCTATTACTAGGATCATGTGATTGGAACATTGGTACAGGAAATGGCGATCTTTGTTGATTACCCCTTTGTTCAGGTGTCACATTATTTTTACCTTGGCTTTGAGCAGACTCAAGGGACATTTTGGCTGACCTGATTTCCATTACTGTGGCTGAGAGTTCTTTAGATTTAGGCCTAGTATCTTTCATTTTATCACTTTCTCTACCCTGACAATAGAGTACCTCATATAGCTTTGTGCTTTGATATACAATCCATTCAAGGGACTTGTCACGGTCAAATTCACGGACCAATTGGGATATGATGTCTTTCTGTAGCCCATAGAAGTATGCAGTTTTAAACTCATTGGAATTTGAGTCAAAAGATACATCAAAGCGAGAGAATGCTCTTTTTAAGTCTTGTAAAAATTGGCGAGGGGATGTATTAGGTCCAGCAGTAATTGTGTATGCGACTTTCTTTGCCTCCTGCAATGACTGAAAAGGAGAAAAATGACGCCTAATTTCTTTTTCAAACTCCAGCCATGTCATATTCTGCTGTTCATTTAATCCCCTTATGATGCTGGCCGTCGGGGCATCTAAAGTTAAATGAAAATATTGTCTGTACTGTTCCCTAGGTATCTGGAGTGCTTTAAAAATGTCATGCACCGCTTCTAAGTGATCCTCAATGCAGCATTCGCCTCCCTTTTTAAATGGTTTGATCAGGGCTTTAATGGATTTCATTATTTTTATGGGGCTACTTGTTGCAATGCATGGAATTGCACTATTTTGTGAGTCAATCCTGTTTTCAGGTGTATGAGATTGGTGACTGCCCCCAATGGGAGTATCAAATCCCCCAAGGGCGCTGCAACCAAGTTCAGTCACCGGCCCAGACACTGGGGCACTAGCTCTTTGGGCAGAGCTAGAATTCACCTCCACTCCATTGAATGTGGTACCCTGCCGCCTCTCTTGGGACCTGGGAATGCACATTTGCTGTTCTAAGTCCTTACACTTTTTAAGGAGTCTGGTTGCTCCATTCTGCAAATAATTATTTTCATCGCTCATTTTATTAATCGCCTCCTGCATGTCGCACATTTGCATTTGGAATTCATTGAACTCTTTATTTCTTTTGTCTCTTTCTTGAATCATTTTAATCATTTCTTGTTCTGCACTCTGGAGATCACCTTCTTTTTCACAATGTTCTTTTTGTAAAATCTGCATTTCTGAAACAACCTCATCTTTATCCTGCCTAATGTGATCCACTAAGGCTTTTAAGTGTGCCAATTCTTGCTCACTATCTTCAAATTGTTTCTTGCTTTTGGATAACTGAGTATCAAAGTCTCTGCATTTTAATTGCATGTCTTTTTGGCATACATCCAATTCTGCTCTCAACATTTCCTGATTTTTACTTGCCCCCTCTAATTCAGTCTTTAACCTGTTAATTAGCTGAGTATCATTCTCTTGCATTCGCAGGGACTTGTTTAAAATAAACCATATTTTGCCGCATAGCCGTATTAAACAGTCTTTCTCTGCACTTTTATCAGCTGCATTCAATAATCTTGTAAGGCAGACCTGAATTATGCTGCCTTCTGCAAAAATATTGTCTAGTTTTTCTTTCTGCACCTCACCCTGAATGCGGTTACTCCATTCTAACGTGCTATTCGAAGACCAATTCCCATGTGCAAATAACTTTGCCTCTAAATATTGCACTAGATCTGAGAATGTGGTTTCCCTTTGTGACATTCTGAAATTCGTTTTTAGTGGCACACTGCTATTATAAAATGGGTTCCCTTTAATGTGCAAATGGCAGTGTGAGACACACTTGCCACGCCCAGTAGGTACTCTATGATCACTTTCCCGGCCTGCAACGCACCATAAATATGTAGGGTATTTTGTGGAGATTTGGGGCCTGACGGTATTTTATTACCGCCGAAAAATAACTTAGCAATAATCACTCTTTGTATTCAGATTTGGCCATGTGCAACAATAATACAATGGACATGCATTATTTCAGCACCCAGACCTGCATATTTGGTATACGTGGTTGGTGGTATTTTGGTGAGCATAATTCCCTTGTTTTATTTGTGGCCCCAATGTCCAGAATCCCTTATCTTTGCTTAGATTTTTCGTGTGATCACTAGAGAGACCTCAGACCTGCATTCTAGGAATACCACATTTTCCAGTGATAGTGTTGGTGTGCCACCATGGGCGAACTCACTGACTTATTTACGACAGAGAGCTATATGTGGTAGTCTTGTGGTAATTTCCACTACCTTATATACGGTAGGGAGCTATGTTCAGAGAGTCTCTCTTCCCGTTGGCTCATGTACCTCCAACAAGCTATGCTACAGTCACTCACAATTATTCATACTGATTCTGACATGCACACATCTGTCTTAAAATGACCATTGCACTGTTTAAAAAATCTCCCCACATCATCAGCATTGTAATGGTAAACAATAAACATCACCCGTCTGTTTTCAAATATTTTTCTGTATTATAAAAGTTGTATTTAAACACGATTTCATTCTTTACAGAAAAAAAAAATGGTACAGTAAAAGCATTGTCTATGACACACTGCAAAGAGCGTGGCGGAGAACAGAACTCAAATTGCAACATTGGTATTTGATTAAGACACGCACAGGAATCCTACACTGACTGCATATTTTCGTGCACACACACGGCTCCCACGCTTATGTAATTACCTTATCTGAGTTTTCTTCAGCTGTTCTCTTTCTGAATGTAGCTCCCTTGAAGATTAACCCCAGTAAAAGGATCGCCTTTCCTTCTCAAACCGGGGTCATTGCCTGGAATTATCAGCTTTTTCAGATAGGAACGCCTCAGCCAGTGGAAAGGTTTTTCTTTCAGCTCTCCCCAATCTCGACTGCAGCAGGACACAGGAATCTGCATTGACTCAGGAGCCCCACAGCCAGCTTCTTCTCCCCAGTAGTGCAGAAAAATGTCTGCCTGGAATTTTCCCCGTTACTGCCCACTAAAACTTTCCTCTCAGCCCTCTGTATGACGTGTCCCAATGAAATCCATCATCTCTCATCCTCCTACTCTTCAACAATAGCTTCGCTTATACATTTGCAATTGTTGCAAATCTGACTTCCTTCTTCCTGCAGTTACTGTGCACAAAAACACGGAGAATCAGGCAGAGAAGAGAAGAAAAAAATCTGCACACACATTTAAATGGCTTTCAGAGTATGCCTAATTCTGCAGTGGAGAACACATTTTATTAGTGGGTTATGTTAAATAAGGTTTTATTAGTCAGGTTAATGGTTAATAGGTTAGCTGTTAATTTTCAAATGTGTCTCTCGCACCATAGGCATTTCAGGTGAAAATAGTGTGCATTTTTAAATGAGCACGTGTGCTTTTAACTGTAAAAATAGATTTGCATCTTATATATTAAAATCGTTTTTGACTGAACAGCCTGTCTTTCCTTGTTAATCTGGTAACCCATATAGCAATGCACCGCACCCTTGTGGTGGTAATGCAAAAAAATGTGCTACTTGTGCAGTAGCGCTGTACTCTGTGCTGTAACATGCCAAATATCCTTACAGTGGGGAGGCCTGCAGTTGTTGATGTCATCACCTTTCTTAGAGATCCGGCCAACGCCCCACCCATGGATACACTCCTCCAAGGCATAATGCTCCAGGTGGAGCTGTCCAACTTCCAGCGAGAATTCCTAAGGAGATTCCAGTGAGACTTTTAGCCGAGCGACAGATTGAGGAGACAAAACTGTTAGCGCTGAAAAAAAAGGACTGTAATCTAGAGGCTAGAAAAACAGAGCAAATGTCATTAGCACCAGAAGACAGACAATATGCATACCGTGTTTTCTTCCACCTCACTGAAAACTTTCCAGAACTAGTGGGTAGACCCAGCAATGTTGACATACCCGCATTCCTCAGTAATCCAGCAAAAAACGCGCAACTGAACAGGCTCCTGAGGGCTATCATAGCGCCACTAAGAAGCAATTATGGACATCCACTGCTGAGGAGAGCCTTAGAATGAGGAAATCCAAAATAGAACTTTGTCGTCATCATTTCACTGTGGAGCAGATAGAGAAGAGAGACACTGTTCCTCAACTTGTCGCCGAGAGACCGAACGAAAGGAGCAGACACAAGAACTTCGCCGTATTTTTCCTACTCTGCATCCTTCTCATTTTTTTTTCTATTTTTCATATATTGACTTCTGCTTTTATATTTGTTCTTGTTGGTACAACATCTTATTTTTGCAATTTTGACTCGTTTTATATTTTTCCATATTTTTATTTTTATTTTTGTTCCTATTTTTACAACTTTATTTTTGTATGATTAGCTCATCCTTTCCTATTTTAGCCACACGTTCAGTTTTTATTTTATTTTTTATTTTTATTTTTCATGTTCACTTTTGTTTTTATTTTTACTTTTATTTTTGCAACATTTCATTTTGTGTGATTTTGTAGCAGTTCCATCGTTTTATTTTTCACATTTGAACTGTTTCCAGCATGTCCTCAGGACCAAAGCAAATTTGAGGCGTGTACTGGGACCTCACCTAGTATCGATATGCTTAGATGGACGTGATGTACCAGAGTTGATAGCCTAACCTTTTTCCATAGTCTAGCGAACAGAACCGTGCTACATACCCAGAGACTGTCATCATCACCCACAAGAGGGGGGACACTGAAAGCACTCAACACTTTAGTAGTAATAAACTTTCGAACTGTGAGACCAGAGCAAAAGAAAGAATAAATAACTGACTATGAACTCATTCGAAATGGGGGCCCAGAACAGTAACTTGGTTTTACCCCCAACAGAAGGGTGCCCCTGCTTTACTGGAAGAAAATGCTGCAAACTTTCACTGAGAACGATTATGAGCATATGTACAGTGATCATAATTGTTTTTCTATTATTAACAATCAGAACTGCTTTCTTTATTGGTGCACGAAGTGTCCCCCTATCAGTGCACCCACCAGATAATGAACATCTGGGGCCTACAAAAGCACCCAGACGCTACATAGTGATTCCAGTTCCAAGAAAAGCTAATGGTGAAGCAAATGATGTTAAATTGAATATAATTAGCAGTGATACATATACACACGAGGTGATGAATGAGAGAAAAGGCTGGAGACAGGGTCAGCACGGTATGAATGATAATATAGCACTGGCCACGGCATGCACCCAGACTCAGAATGCACACAAACAAGGGCAAGTGTCAATGGCTACAAGGCCTCCAACGAAGGCAGCAGAAAAGAAGAGACTGCCTGCCGAACTTTCAATTCCAGAGAATAGTGGAGATAACCAAGAAAAGCCAAGTGAAATGCCAAAGAATGAGGGAATTGCAAGATCCCTCAAAAGAACAGAAGTGGCCACCAAAGAACTCACAGAGAAGACCCACAAGCTAAAAGAGTATTTGTTCTCATTTATAGTCCAAGCAAAGAAACTACACGAGGAGCTGAAAAACAGAACTATAGAAACTATAACTGCAAGCACACCTGCTTCAACTCAAGGAACAAGCCGCAGGCCTACAGCACAGCCACAAGTTGGGAGGTTGATGAACCAATGGTGGTTATGGGAAGTTTATGGCAGTCTGCAAAAGGGAAGGAAAGGAAGCACAAATCCTCCTCTTACCACAGCGATGCAGTCAAGGCAGCCTGCTCCATCGCGATACCTGAAGTGGAAAAGCAGCACAGATGCATTCAGAGACGTAGTCATATCAAACTACAGAAGAACGCTGAGAATCAAGAGAAGCCCTCATGAAGATAACAATGAACTTAATGACTACCTGGACAGCACAGCCCATCTTGGAAACAGCATATGGTACCAGCATATGAAAGAAGTAGGACGAAGTCAGTCGGAAGGAGAATGCTTCGTCTGTGCACTCCTGCCATATAGTATGGGAAAGTCCAAGATCTTTGTGGCTGTAGAAATTGATCTCTCTACAGCACACTGTATGTCACACGTAGCAATGTGTAACACCAGAGGACAATTTAGGGGACGAGACGCCTCATTGATATGGGCCAACGAAAAGGATTACCCAGATGAAGATGGCTACGTCCAGGACATTCAAACAAGAAACCGAGCGCACACCAGAAATCATGTGATCAGGTACAAGAACCCTGGCATCAAAGGATCAGGGATAAGATGGGAAGTTAACCCGAGACTGAACGTTTGAGGGAAGACTACAAAAGAGGCCCAAATCTGGAAGAACAGAGGCCAAATTCAGATCTGGGGGTCAGTGGTCTCCCCAGACGGATGGGAAGACGGAGTAGTAATCTGCCGAGCGTGGATGGTCCTTGGAGCCTGAAAGGAAGCAAGAGAATTCACAGAAGTTATGCAAACCTCTGTGGCCAAAGCTAGTAAAGTTACTAACATAGGTTGAGAGGGGGACCCGTGCAGATAGTGCCACTGGAGAGCCCGAAACTATGCTTCAGTAACAATGGCACAAGGAAGATGGGAGAGAATCAAAACTGCAGACGAATCTTTGAAGCTCCAGGAATGACACAAGGAACCGCAGTTATTATGGACCATTACTGGGCGTGTGGATCCAAGGCATACATAAGACAGCCGAATAACTGGGGAGGCATATGCACACTAGTGAACGTCCACGTTCCCGCACTAGTGATCCCTTAAAATGACCTGAAGTTAGACAGTTTCCCAAAAGCAGATGCTCATCTAAGAAGAAGAAGAAGATCTGAGGATCAGAAGAGGCATTCCATTTAATCCTGTATGAACACAGGCTGTTTAGCCTCACCTCAACAGTATTCACAACACTGTTCCTGCCCCACATCCAAGTTGGAGTGAATGCTAAATGGTTGCAGATAACCAGATGGGAGTTATTGCAGACCATCAATACCACTCTAAAAGGATTCAACACGTTCAAAGAAGAGCTGAGAGCAATCCGTCTGATGACCCTCCAAAACAGATATGTGCTTGGCATGATCACAGCAATGGATGGAGGTGTTTGTGCAAAAATAGGAGAATCATGTTGCACATTCGTACCATCACACGATGAAGAAAACGGAACCCTAAGAGAGGCTATAAGCATGCTGACAAGCCTGAAAAACCAGATGATCGATGAAAGTACGAAGACAGCTGGTTTGGAGACCTATTCTCGTGGGTCCCACAATGAATGGCAGATATATTCAAGTTTCTGGGAGCTCTACTAGCAATGGTATTGCTAGGATCCTGTGTTATCAAGATAATCATGTCACAGTGCCAGAAAACTGCGAAGAAAGCCATAGAGATGAAAATAATGGTTGATGTCGAACCAGGATGGAAGCCCAGAGACCTGACTGATGAAGAAATAACAGACTTTGTGAAGTTCACATACCCTAAGAAATGAAGAAGGTATGAGAGAAAATGTATCTACTGCAGCCCAAATGGACAATGTCAGCTAATGATGTGGAACAAAGACGAACATGTGAAGACAGCAGGGAGTTTGAAGGGAGTGATAAAAACATGGACTCCAAAGGCTCACACATTCACACCATCATGTACCAACGCAGAGGACAATGAGCATGACACTGAAGAAACAAAATAAATGAATGCAAAGGAGATTGCAGAAGTGGTCGATGAACCGACCAGAGGGGGGAGTGTAGAGGAGGTCCCAGACATGGCCAGCACCCCTCCTCCTCATTTCGAGGCACCAGGAATGCGCTCGGCAAGGTATGTGACGTATGAAGAGCAAATGAATCTACAAAGAGCTGCAGTGGGACTCTGCCCAGTATACATCAGAAGATTCATACCGGTTGAAGCACCCATAACCAGACAACTCTGGGCAGCATGGTACCCTATCAGACAGCCATACCAGCTGCTGATACGAAATGAGGAGTACCTACACACGGTCCACGAAGAGACCCCAAAAGCCTTAACGGAAGGCCAGTGGAAATGACACAAGAGCCTGAACAGATTCAAGAATGAACAAGAGCAGCTATTGAAGATAACACGCCAGTGCGAGTAACTACGAAATTGAATGGAATAGGCACAGAGAGGAGACAATGTCAAAACGCCAGGAAATAGTGTTACGAGACAAGATGGAAGAAACCGTCCTGTTAAACGTGTGTAAATAGGCTTGAAACACAAGATGCTAAGAAATCAATATTGCTTGCAATGCTTAGTAGAAGATAGAGTGGCAAGCGCCAACCGTATATGTACCTCAATAAGGCACATTATACAAGTGCGACTCCATTTTGTAAAAGCAGAAAAGGTACCCAGGCGTCCAGAGGCCTGCCAGGCCAAGTTTCGAAACCCAGCCAAAGGCAAGAGAAGGAGGGGAATCGAAACTCAACAAAGAGCGGCTCATGCCTAGGAAATCGAGGTCAACCGGAGAAGGGGGGGGGAGAGCGTCAGCTCACAAGACTCCAACTTCAGAGCATACCAGCCTGCCTCATGAAGGTCAAGATAAGGGGTGCCCATGCAGGTGGCTAGGCCGACACAGAATTAAATGCACTAAAAGCTGGAAACTGAAGCAGATTCATGGTGAACTAACATGTGACCAGCCAGGCGCGAAGTGGAACCATCGCCTGATGTCATCCAGGACCCGAGGTTGCCATAACCTTTCCCAATAAGAGACTACAGTTTCGAGGCCATCCTTAGCCAACTAATTGACACGTCGCCCTAAAACACTGATTGATGGAAGGGAGGCATGGTGAAACTTGGGACAACAGGCACAAGGGTGTCATTTCTGCATGCTGCTAATTAAAGTGGAGATTTATGTTTAGGGGTGTAACTTGCCCAATCACAATGGACCATGTAATCTAGGATCCTATAGACACTGTAGCCAATGAGACGTCGTACTTGTAGTGACGTCAATCACTTGTGATATAGAGGGATGGGCGTAGACGCCCACCCGATAAGAGTTATCCAATCCACATGCTCCATTATCATATACAGATATAACACCAATATTTAAGTTACCTTACCTAACCAATTATATTGCATCATGATTTTGTATAGAAATTAGACGTCAGTGATGACGATTTGTGCCTATAAAAATTGTTGTTCAACTGAAGTTCGTGGAAGTCGGAGTGAGACCGGTGATCGCACTACAGCTGATTCCCATTTGTTTCCCTGTGTGATGTATGTATCATTAAACAGACTTCCCTTTGCCAAACTACTGAGTCCTCGTTATTGAGTCGTGTCGGAGCAAGTGAATCCGGCACCCCCTGTCCTCACACGGTGCAGCTATCTTGTCTTACAAGTTCTAGAGGGTGAGTGCTGACCAATGGGCCTGTCAGCAAATTCCTCTCCTCTTGAACACAGCCACATACATTAGTAAGGTATAGTAAGGAATTGAGAGAGGTAGGGCAAATTAGGATGGGCCCCTGCACTCATATTAATTTGCAGGCCTATATGATTTACCAGTGTGTTTTATGTATGTCATATAGACGCCAGATGCTCTTTCATGTTCACCCACACAACCCTGGGATGATGCCGACTGGTAAGTTTGCTAGGAGCCAGTAACTGTGGGAGGTGAGGTTGTGTCAGGAGAAAAGATTCCTCCTGGGTTTTACGCCATCCTTTTTGTCTCCCTTACATCTGTGTCAATGATGTGCTTTAGAACGTTTTAGACCAGTATGTTGTGGTGTGCTTGGATGACATCCTTTTTTTTTCTGATTCATTTTCTCAACATGTCACTCATGTTGGAGAGCTGCCACAACTCCTCTGTGCACACTCTCTCTAAACAAAAATCTCCAAGTGCGTGTTTCGCAAAGGCACAGTGACTTTTCTGAATTATATACCATCCCATACTGTGGTGAAAGTAAACCAAGAGAAAGCTGGGACAGTCCTGGAGTAAATGGCCCCCAACCACATAACAGAATTGGAATACTTCCTGGTTTCACAAACTACTCATTGGTGGCTCATCTCTCATTATGCACTTTTGGCTCCACTCTTGACTAGGTTACTTCAGAAGAATGCTCCCTATTACTGGGACGCTCAGATCATGGTGTCCTTTCAAAGACTCCAACACACCTCTAAGCCAATCTTCAGGTTGCAAGACAGTAGTATACCCTTTCAAGTGGAAGATGATGCCTTGAACTATGCAGGAGTGATATTATCACGACAACGCCCAAACACTCAGGTACTGAAACCTGTGGCATTCCATTTCAGAAGCTCACATCTTCCTAAAGTAATTACACCATCCTCGGAAAACAACCACTGGCAATCAAGGATACCTTTGTCATGTGGAGTTATTTTCTGGACTGGGCCAACCATGCCATCACAGTGCTAACCGATCACCGGAATCTGGGCTACCTCAAGACTGCACGGACCAATGACAGTTGGAATAGGTTAAGTTCTTCAGTCACTTTGACTTTGTGCTATCCTATAATCCAGGTGCCAGAACACCAAAGTAGGTGCCTTGTCCTACAGATATACCTTGACAGAGAAACAGGAAGAGATTGGCCTGTCCTTCATGTTACCTGGAAAGAAATCATAATGACCTTATCCATGCCAGTATCTGATTAGCTAGACAATTTCCAGTCGTCTTATGATTCTGATACCATGCTCACCTTTCTACAAGAAGAGGACCATCAAGGTGGATGCCTTCATACACTCTGGCCTCTCTCTCTCTCCCCACCACTAGTCACTCCTCTCTCCTGGTCACACTACTCTCTCCTCTACACCCACCTGGGTCCCTTTGGCTCTCTGAATGCCCCCCCAATATGTTCTCCTACCACGTTCACTAACATCCGCCTGATGAAATGTGTGACTGCGGTGGCCTTCACCTCCACCTACACCGCCCCAGACAAACTGGCCTGCCACCTGCTTCAAAGACAATACAGACTCGCCATCTGTGCAAAGAAAAGAGCCCACATAAAAGCACGTATCTCCGGCCCATCCATCAACCGAGTTGACATTTTCAAGAATTGCAAGGAACTAGAGAACCCTTCCGCAGTCTGCCCCTCCCCTTCTCCTTCCCAGGCCCTCTGAAATGCACTGGCCTCACACTTTGCCACCAAAACCAAGGACATCTTGACAACCTTGCTACACTCCCCCACAACCCACCCTACTTCCGCTAGCCCCCTCTCCTCCCCTCTCCTCCTTCCCCCTACTCCTCCTTCTCCTTTGTCATGCCTGAAGAAGTTACCAGAGTTGTCTGCTCTATGAAGGTCTCTTCTAAACAGGTCTCCCCCTGCTCATCTAGGACCATCAAGGACAAAATTGGCTGCCTGCTCTTGCTGATTTCTGCAATCACTCTTTTGCCACCGGATCTATCCCCTCTGCCCTTAAGCACTCCCTTGTGCGCCCTCTACTTAAACAAACATCCTCTGACCCTACCTGCCCTGCCACCTACTGCCCAATTTCTATCAGCACCTTCCTGGGGAAGCTACTCGAGAAGCTGGCCTTGCCCCAACTCAACTCACACACTGAACTTGTTGGTGGCTTACATGACCATAAATTTGGATTTGAGAATCCAGAGGTACGGAAACTGCTCTTCTGAACATCCATAAAGAACTTCTCGCATCTCTGGACTCCAAAACCCAGCTGTCCTAATCCTTCTCGATCTCTCCTCTGCATTCAATACAGTCATCCATTCCATCCTCATACAAAGGCTCCACAATACACTTGGTATCTCAGATCAGCCACTGTAATGACTGACCTCTTTCTTCACTAACCTCTCCTTCCAAGTCAGCCTGGTGCCCCTTCTCCTCCCCTACCTCCCTCTCCACTTGTGGTGTCCCCCATGGCTCTGTACTCTCCCCTTGGCTCTTTAACATCTACCTTACTCTCCTTGCTCGCCACATCTCCTCTTTCTCCTGCAACTTCCAGTGCTATGCTGATGACACACAACTCTTTTTCAAACTCCCTGCTGAACCTCTTGCACCATCCATCCTCCTTGATTGCCTATCTGCCATCCAATCCTGGTGCGCCTCCAAAGATCTCTGCCTCAACACCTGTAAAACCGAGATCCTTCCCATTTGGACCCCAGCTCCCTCCGTCTCCCCCTCACTATGGTCATCCTCCATGGGCTCTCCTCCTGCACCTTCAGCTGAAGCAAGAAAACTCAGAGTCATCTTCCACTCCTCTCTTCTTTCCTCCCTCATACTCAGGACATTGCCAAGAAGTCCCACTTTCAGCTCTTCCTTCTCAAAGGAATCTTACCTTTTCTCACCTTCCCTCAGAATCTCAATGTGACCCAAGTCCTGGTTCTCTCTAGGCTTGACTTCTGCAACAGCCTCCTACTGAACCTTCCATCCTCCACTCTGCGTCCCCTCCTGCTAATCCAGAATAGGTCAGCGAGACTTATCCTTGCCCTTAAGCCCAGGGACTGCATCTCTCCTGCACCAAAAAGTCTTCACTGGCTTCCGGTTACTGCACAGATCAAATTCAAATCCCTCTGCATCATCCACATGGCTGTCTGCACCTGGGAACAACACTATCTCCAACTTTATCTATCTAAATACTCTCCCTCTACACCACTACGTTCCTCTAGCAATAACTCTTTATGCGTAAATTGTTTTGCTAAACAAAGAGCAGGTGGTGGTTCACTCTCCTCTGCGGGGTCTCTCCTTTGGAACAGCCTCTCCCTCCCCTTGGGCTTTGAACAAGACCTCCTTAAATTCCGGAAGCTCCCTAAGACTTTCCTCTTTTCCTCCTCCTTCTCCTCCTCTTCCCTCTGCTAATCTCACAGTTGCTGAATCAGTGTCCTGGGCCCTTATGCATCATTCAGGGCCCTGACCTCCCACACCCATTCTGCCCAGCTCCTGTCTATAGCACTTGCATCTGCACACCCTCTGCTTGGAGGTTTCCCACTTACACCTCATGTGGCCCAGTCCACATAGCACTTAATTAATTCCTAGCACTTAATATCTGGCTCTCTCACAAGCCTAGACTTCCCAGCACTTCCCCTCTCCTTCCCCCTTCCTTGCTGCACTTGCACATTCTGTATACTCACAAGGCATAGTAGGTTCATCCCTCTCCCACTCCCCCCATTTCTCTTTAATATTGTGAATGTATCTGTATTTCCCTCCCTTGCTGCCTCCCTGCCTTGTGGTGCTTTGAAACAGTATGTTCTTATTGTATAAGCACCTAACAAGCAAACAATAAATAAATATAGACAGACATTTATACCACAGAAAGCAGTTAGAGTACCATACATCATCAGCAACACATCCTAGAATGGTGGTATGATAATCCCCTGGCTGAATACTAAGGACAAAGGCAAAGGAAAACCTGGTAAGCCAATATGTCTGGTGGAAAAATATGCCCCGAGACATTGCTTTGAAGCATTTCACTTGTGTATAAGTGCTTTACAAATAAACAATTACAATTACAATTGCGGTGTAGTCAGCCAGTGAGAATATGTTTCAGAGTCAAGAGCCTTCGCCAGCCTCTGAGGGGATCCTGTACCCCTTACCCCTTTACTCCCGGAATGGGAGGGCTATGGCCAAAAGACTGCACACGGAAACAAATCTCTCACTTCAGTGCCAAACAGTTACTCCAGATCTATCACAAACAGAATCCCAGTAAACCATGCACAGGGGGAAGAGGGCTTCAGGGAGACAATATTATAGAGAACACCTACACTCGGGGGTTTCAGGTGACTTCTGAATCCCTTGTGAACTTTCATTCACTTAGAACAAGCTGGCAAACCAGCTTCTCACTCCCCATCAGCAAGAAGGTATCACAAGCAGAGACAGTCCAGGGAGGCAGTAGATGTCCACCTGAATGGGTACTGAGGAGGGCAGGGCAGAGCAAGGGGCCTGTACTCCCAATGGGAGTTGACAGGCCAGAAGTCAGGCAAATAACCAGACTTGCCCACAGCCTGAAAAGTAGGTCACTTTTGCCACCAGGTAATATGTCTGCAGACTGTTTAGGCTCAGCGTCTTTTCAGCAATAGCAGCAGTGCAACAGATGTTGAAAAACAAACCTCACAACAAGATCATTCCCCCTTTAAAGAAGGACCAGGAATTCACAGAAGGAAAGTCACCAGACACATACACTAGTATGTTATTGCGCTAGGGAGAGTTAGAAGGGGGGCTTTCACATTTTCCCACAGCAAAGCCTTGAATACGTAAGGTAAACCTTGCAAGATTCCCAACAGGCACAAGAGGTCTTACACTGGAGTGAATTTGGATAGAGGTGCGTAGAGCAGAGTGTGGTGGGTAGGGTAGAGAATGATAGAGTGGGGTGGGTACAGTGGGGAGTGGGTAGGGATATACTGGGTGAGATGGGGTATAGTTGGTGAGCGAATAAGGTGTGGGTGGCAGTAGAGTGAGGTGGATGGTAGAGCAGAGTGGGTAGGGGTAAAGTGGTAGAGTGAGGTGAGTTAGGGGATCAGGGATAGAGTGGGTTTAGGGGCTGATAAGGGTAGGGTAGAAAAGGGTGGAGGTGGCACTGTAGTGGTGTGCGGTAGGGATGGCGTTGGTAGGGATAGAGTGGAGTGGGGTTGAGTTGGGTAAAGGGGGCACACTGGGGGTGGGGTTTTGTGGGGTATGGGTAGAGTGGGTTGAGGAGCAGTTATGTAATTGGGATAGAGTGGGGTTCCATGTAATAATATCCCCGCAAAAATGTCTCCTTACAAAAAAGTCACTGTTTTTTGGTAGACTTTATTACATTGAGCATGCAGGGTCCACCACTGCAACTCCTGAATTTCTTTTTTTTCTTCAATGGGAGCAGGGGACTACCCCGCAACCTGTCACCATATATAATGTCGCCAATGGCTTTTCCCAGCGACATTATGTATGGGGACATAATTACCTGGTACTATGGGTGGAGTAGAGTAGTGGGGTGGGGTAGAAAGAGTGGGGTAGCATAGTGGAGAGCAGTTGTTGGCTGGGAAACAGTAGTGGGGGTAAAGTGGGTGGGAGTAGAATAGGTTGAGGTGGGGGTAGTGTGGTGAGGTAAAGTGAGGTAGAGTGGTGATGTGGTGTAGAGTATTGGGATGGAGTAGTGAGTTGGGGTAGGAAGTGACTTGCAAGTAGAGTGGGGTATAGTCGGGGAAACAAGAGTGGGGTGGGGGAAGAGTAAGAGGAGGTGAGTATTAAGTGGAGGGTAGAGAAGTGAAGTGATGGGATGGTGTAGAGTCATGGGGTGGGTGGAGCATTTGGGTGGGCTAGCGGCATCCGTAGAGAAGTGGGGGAGTAGTGGGTGAGGTAGTCATATGTGAAATGTTAGTGGGTTGCGCTAGACTTGGGGAGGTAGAGTGTGTAGGTGTAGAGTGGGGTGAGTTGGGGTAGAGTGGGTGGGTAGTGGTCGAGCAAGTTGGGTGGGGTAGAGTGGGGTGAAGTAGGGTGGGGCAAGGTTTTAGTGGGGTGAGAAAGGGGGCATAGGGGTAGAGTGGGATGAGGTAGGAACAAAGGTGGACGAGGTTGGGGAAGAGTAAAGTGAGGGGGGAATAAATTGGGTGGGGTAAGGGTAAAGACAGCCGTAAATTGAAGCAGGGTAGAATTGGTAAGGTGGGGAAGAGTGGATGCGGGTAGGGTGAGGTGATCTAGGGGTGTAGCAGGGTGAGGTAGCGAAGAGTGGGTCGGGTAGAGTAATGGGGTGATATAGAACAGTATGGTGGAGTAAAGTGGGTGGGTCAGAGGGGATAGTAGGGTGGAGTGGGAGGGTGGAATGGTGGGGTTGGGTAGAACAGTACGGTAGGTTGAGGACTGAGGTAGAGTAGATGGGTGGGGTAGAATAGTGTTGTGGAGTACAGTGGTGGAGGTAGAGTGGGTGGGATAGAGTGATGTGGCAGTGTGACAGGGCCCGGCCATACCCTGTCAAAAGGGGGTGCCACTGTCTTATGTAAAACCTCTGTTTTATTTAAAATAATAGGTCAAACTTATTAAAAGTGGTCCCCTAACTTTGAATGGTGAGGATGTCACCTACACGATTCCATACAGGTATAGGCAACTTGTCTACAGAAGAAAAATAACCTGTCTGCTGTTGTCTCGCTAATAATTATATTCACAATACACACAAACATCCATTCGTACAAAGACAAATCTGAACAACTATTTTAGAAAATTAGCAACTTTCTTCAATGTGATCACTTCTTGTTGGCTTTACAGTTCAGGAGAGAAAAATGTAATATTCTCATTAGAAAATCACAATATATATTTCATTTAATTATCTCTAACTCCATC
Source organism: Ambystoma mexicanum (assembly GCF_040938575.1). NCBI lineage: Eukaryota > Metazoa > Chordata > Amphibia > Caudata > Ambystomatidae > Ambystoma > Ambystoma mexicanum. The sequence continues at coordinate 1,231,261,063 of NC_090927.1, forward strand.
GACATGTTTTAGCATCAGAGAAAAACAATGGGCCTCATTAAAGTTTGCCGGTCCGGAAACAACATTGCCGATAAGCTTACCGGCACTGCTGTTTCCAGACTGGCAAAATACAAGTTTGCGGGCGGGTTGCCTTTCCGCCCGCCAGGTCTGCTCTGGCGGGCGGAATGGCACCCGCCCACAGACTTTCATGGAAGCACCGTTATTAACGGTGCCTGCGCTTCCATGGTCCCCATTCCCTTTGAATCGTATGGTATTCAATGGGAATGGGGACTTATAATTACTGCCGCCTGACTTACCAGACCGCTGGGGCTGTAATGCCCTGGTGTTTCTGGGAAGTTAGGTGGCGGTAATTCATTACAGGTCCAGCAGCTACCTGCTGGTTTTACCGGCACGGTTACCGCCAGACCTGTAATGAGAGCCAATGTATTTATTTATTTATTTTTGGATTTGGGAAACATGCTTAGCCCGGAGGCATCAAGGTACTGGTGCAGCACAAGGCATATTTAGAGAAAGATTAGCTGCAGTGAATAGACTCATTTCATTAGGCAAAGAGAAACGTTTCAGGTGTTTTCTGATTGTCCATAGCGAAGGGAAGGTGGGAGAGAACTCCAGAGTTTGGAGGCAGTGACAGGGAAGCTAGCGTCACCTGTTCTGGCTCTCTTGAATCTGGGCACTGTGAGGCAGTTGCAGTAGAATCACATCTAACTTTCCTAGTCATAGAATTATGTACTCTAGATATAGGGCATAGTTGGTTTCTAGTTTGGGCCTGTAGATGAAATACAGGGTGTGGTATGTTGAGCTGTTTCTTTGACAGCTTTTGAGTTTAGGTTACAAGCGTTTATTTTGGAAATCACACAGCCATGATTCATTTAAAGAGTCACACAAACATGAGGGTATACATTTGAGGTACCAAAGGAACCAACTGGTTTTTTTACTTGCTATTAGTGGTCATCCTAAGGCAAACTCCTTTCTTTTCTTTTCTTTGTTATTGTAAAAATTACATTGGTGATTAAAATTGTCATTATTGTCTTGGGAATAAAGTAGACTAAATAACCTCATTTCAAATGTGTGAGACGTGTACACTATGCTGCAAATCCAGGCATACATTGCAATAGTGAACTCACCAGTTAATTTATTTGGCTACTATCAGAGAATATGTTGTGCCCTGTGCAATCATACATTCAAGAGCATACTATTTGAAATATGCTGCACCAAAGTTTCCCTTACATCCAAGACTCCATTCAGCAGCACCGCTGGTAAAGGGCTCCTATAAAGGACTTTCAATGCCATCAGGGGTGTAGCTAATTCTTGGGTCATATATCTATATACAGAGGGATTTATTGTATTCACATTTTGTTTGTCTTTTTAAGGCACAGGGCAGGTAGGAACATCAACAGCTCCCGGCAGCTCTGTCAGGTAAGCTCTGCTCCCAGTCTGTCCGCTGCTTTCTAAACCCTTCTTGGTTGATCTGGTTCTGTCTTGGTCAAGACTTGTACTTTAGGCTCCCTCTGGAAAAGGCCTTTTCAAGGAGGATTTCCATCAGCTACTTCCAAGGTGGAACCACAATTTAGCACTTGTCCTGTTGGACAAGCTTCCTTCGTCTGTAGATTTCCCAAGTACTCTTCCCATTTTCTGTGTGTTTGGCCTCAAATAATTGATCAACTCCACCCATGCAGCATCATTTAATGTAACATTTGCTCATTGGACATGGCCTGGGTTAGATTATCCTCACATACTGGCAGGGACATCATTTCACCAAAATTCCAAGGGTAGCGGAAGTGACATCACATGACCCTTCACCTCTGATGACATCATAAGAAGGGATATCATTTGAACCCACCCCAAAGTGACATCACGGAAAGCGATGGAACATGACCTTTCACCCCTTGACAAAACAGGAAGTAGCATCCCATAACATTGTTCCTAAGTACACTACGAAAAATATGGTTACAACATCACTGTAATGTGATATACATTTCATACAAGAATGGATCACCATATGTATCTTTAATATCAGTGTGTATAGGCCCATATTACCAAATTACCGTGAATGCAAGTAGATGTACAAGGCCAAATGATAATGATGTGTTATTATGTAACACTTACACTTAAGTGCTTTATATGGAACAAATATACATACAATATCACCCAACCTGTGTTGGTACTCATTTTTTGACCTCAGACGGATGAAAGGGTGAGTGGGCCTTGCTGGGATCCGAACCTGCAAACCACACACATATCGCAACAGCGAGCGCTGAATCCACTGAGCCATTTTACCGGCTATAGCTATCTTACCTGCTATAATAAAATTAGCAATTACATGTCTGAATGTTCTCAAAGTCAGAAAGCAAATTACACTCTATAGTGGATATCATTGAACTGGTAACTGAGATTTAACAGCAGGCCAGTTCATCTGCTGGTCTAGTGCAAAGTTGACCACATGTCAAGCTTGCGTGGAAAACTACTTACCATTGGGAGGGCTCATAACTGGCATTAAAGAATTTAGAGTAGTGCAGGGAAAACAGCGCACTCACACATCATCCCATACTCTGGGCACTCTTTCCTGAACAGCATGCCAGGGAGATAGGAAAAAAGCACACATTACAACAAAGCATTAATTGTGGCACAATGCAATCAAGGGCCACTTTATGTGCTATGGTCAAACATTTCGACACTGTACACAAGCTTTTAAGCACAAGGATTTTGTCAAGTGACCAAGCACACCGAGATGGAATGCCTTGTGATGAGTGTAACAGAGACAATGGCAGAAGAAAACATGCTATAACTGCAACTTGCCAAAACAAAATACATAGTCCAAATTGGATGCTCATTCTACTCTGAATGCTTTTTGGAAGGTTTTGTCTGCATTGTGAATTTGAGGTGTTTAAGAACAGACTAAATCAGTGACTCACCCCCTGAAGTGTGCCTGAAATAAACCTTTAATGAGTCTAGCAATTATTGTATAGAATTCCAGAAAGACAAATGTATTTGTTATTTCTATTCTTTCTTATTTGGGGTCACTGCTCAAAGTGTTACACTTGTGGAAGCCCCTGTTTTTAAGAGGTCTGAACAAGAAAGCCAGCCACTCCAGAAAGAAAGAGCCACATGGCACTGACAACAACCAGTTAGAAAAAGTATTTTATTTTTTGTATTTTTTTGGGGTCGCAAGGGATCCCACAGGGATCGCAGCTGCGACCCCAAATGATGTCCCTGGATACTGGCATTCCCAATTATCCTCCCCTTTATTTTTGTTGGTACAATGTATTTTGCCATTTGATGAGTGGAGACTTTCCCTCTTGCCATCTAGAGTTATGATCGGTTTGTACTTTCTCCCATAATTTATTGTCATGGAACAGCTCTACTATTGTGCCTCCCCCCCTTTCGGGACTGCAGAACATTCTGCAATTGGAGATCTACTTCATGTTCCAATAACTTGTAATAGGAGAAATTATTGACATGTATAGATTTATTAATAATTTGCACATATTAATATATCTTTGCTGAATTAAAATCTGTTTTCAGTTTTTAAATCAAGCAAACCATTCAGAAGTTATGACCGATACCGTATTTCATTTTGTTGCCAGTTAAATGAAAATATTTCTTTCTTTCTTTGTGTTTCAATAGCTGCGTATTGTATGTTTCCTATTAATATGAGCATTGCTCCTTGGTTGTGTAATTGTGGTTCTTGATCTTGTGGCTCTGGAATTCTCTAATCCGGCCGCATTGTCTGTGTAGGCAAAAATGCAGTGTGGGGTGGGGACCAACCCAGGAGTTCTCCAAGAGGTGTAACTCAGGTCAGACCTGGGCCAATTTCCCACACCACAGTCTTCCTTCCTCTGATTTATTGTGGTGTAGAAACAGTGCCAAAGCACTGGTAGAGGAATCTGTAAAGATGTAAGGAGGTGGTCAGACATGTAGGACAGTTCTAAGGAGCCTACAGTGGAACAGGAACAGGGACAAGGACCAATGTGAGACACAAACAGCACAAGGAAGAATTCAAAACAAGTGTTAAGGCAGCAAAAGTGGGCAGAAAAGAGAACTCTGACCTAGGAGGCAGTCTTTATCAGTCTGCCAGGGGAGTCACACCCTGAAAAACACCTGGATGTGTAGCCATGACAACTGAGGCCATGGAACAACAGCAAGGTGGTAGCACCTAGAGCTACAGCAGTCCTCCTACGCAGCTCTGCACAGAAAACTGTTCCCCACCAGAGGCGCAGGGTCAGGCGGCAACCAAGTTGACAGACCTCCAGGAACCACCAGGAGTAAACCCCAGTGCCAGATAAGTGGACCAGCCTGTGGTGGGTTAGGCCTTAAAGCAGACACAGGAAGAACAGATGCTAACTTACTGCTGTGCCACAAGTCAACAGGCCAAGGGCTGCTTAGAAATCTGGTATTTTAATGCTTTGATTAACTATGAAACCCACCCTTGACCTTATGATCCCTAATAAACAGTGAGACACCACAAAACTGGAGATTTTCCAAAATGTAAAGGCCCTATTTGTTGTATTGTTAAAGAAGCAATATGAGCTCTGAATAATCCATCCGTATCTGTTCGGCTCAGCTAATGGATTGGTTAGTGATTAATGGTGGGCTTTAATAGACTAGAGAACTGACCTTTGGCCTCTAACCTTGGGAACTGAGCTTAAACAAATTCAGGCAAGATTGCACCTGCATTTGAACATTTCACATGGCGTGCACATTGAAAGCAATGCTAATGTGTAATTTTGTTTAGTTGTATGCTGGTAATATTGGCCTTATCAACACATTTTATACAACATGTATAATGCACACTGCATACTGAAATACAGTTTTGGGGTCATTTGTGTAACATAGGTGCACATAAGAACAATGTTTGAATTTAACTTTTGCCTAAGCATATTGGGCCTCATTACGAGTTTGGATGTAGCCATGCCGTTTTTAGCAGCATGGCTACCCCCAAACTCAGGTCCGGGTCCGGTTCCCGCAAAAGGGGACTTTCCGGGCCATTCCGACTTTGGAGGGACCGTTAATTCGCTTTCTCGGGACCCAGACCTGGTACGTCCCCATTCCCATTTGAGCCCCCATAGGGCTCAACGGGAATGGGGAAGATGCTAACAACGGGCCCGTTAAAGACGTGCCCGTTGTTAGCATCCTGTTCTGCTAGCGTGTCCCGCTCTGCATGTCTGGTCTGGACAGGCATACAGAGTGGGACCCACTGCAGAACTCGTAATGTGGCGGCCCAGTATGAACGGTGCAGGTCCCTTACTGGCACTGTTCATTCCGTGGCCGCCGCAGTTGTAATGAGGACCATTGTTTTGTGAGATTTTCATTATAGAGATAAAAAAATATGCAAAATACATATTATGTAGTAGATGTGTGTTTCAGGTATATTAAATAATCTTTACAGTCCCTCCCTGTCCCTCCTCCTGCCGCGTCGCAGTCTTGTCTGGATAGTGTTTCATGGGCAGTCTCTTTTAGAGGCGGTCCATGAAACGCAGTCAAAATACTGTACACCTTACTTTCACCAAGGACTAAGCTGTACCATGAAGGACAGAATTAAGAGAAGGGGAGATGGAATTAGTCAGAAAAGCTCAAGACAATGGGCCTGTGAATGTGCGCGTGAAGGTGTTAATATCCCTTCGGGCTGTGGTGCGGTGGATGCCAGAAATGCCATAAGGCAGAGGGCCAAAAAATGTGGTATAGAGATGATGGGACACACTGGAAAATAAATGAGCGGTATCTATGTATGCCCACTGCAACTATTGGGGTGAAAGTGATTAAACCAAGAAACTGGAAAGAGGAGAGGCCAGTGAAGAAAGTGTTCAGAGGCGTGAGGAAGAGTTGACAATAATCTGCCCTTCATCAGTTTAGATTATAGGAGCGGTAATGGTTGTCAATCGAAAAAGGAGCAGAACAATGGAGCAGAAATATCCAATGAAAGGCTGGCACAAGACAATCCACAAAGGAACCACTTGCTTGGATCTAACAATTTGATATTTTATTGCAGTATCTCACCAGCAGCATGTGAAATACAAAACAAAGAATGATATTGACTTCCAAAATGGCCCCTGCTTGAAGCATCTGAGTTTTACAAGAAAACCAAACACACGATCTGAGTCAGAAAAAGAATATATATAGTGCCAGTTCTTCCATCTTGTAAGGCCAGGCAGCCAATTTCTAAAGGAGCACATACTCCTCACCCAAAACCCTCACTTCCAAGCTTAAATAAATTGTTCCCTAGGTACATCAGCTTTAACAATTACGTCAAGGTCCTTAATCTATGCATCCCAATAATGATACAAAGATGTAGATATAGAAATGGTTAGAAATCCCTAAGAAATCCCTATTTTTATGAAGTGCCCTTCATACCCCTACCACTTGGAGTTGGACTAGCAGGCACTCATCATCCTAGTGCATTGGCCCTTTAAGGCACACCGTGTCAGCGATGTCCTACAATGCCACACCGCTCATGCCAGGGAGCTATGTCACTTGAGTTTAGTATGGAAATTTTAGCGTTTGAACTGAAAGATCTTGGTCATGGCTTACTGCAGGATCTATGTGATTACTGCACCATTTTTACTGCGACCCCCCCAAAATGTCAACTTTATTTTATTTTGACCCCCTTTTCACCCCATATATATATGGGGGAAGACCCCCCGCAACCCTCCCCTATATTGATTATATACTATACCCATTCCTGCATATATATATGTGGTGAAAAGGGGATCAAAATTTTAAAAAGTCAACATTTCGGGGGGGGTCGCAGTATAAATGGCACAGTAATTGTAAAATACCTTCACTGCATTGGCACTTAACGAGTGGTCACCTGCAATTCAGCACACGGGTCTGTCAGCCCACCTTACAGGTTGAGCGTAGCTCTGTGAATGCTCTGCAGTGCACAATCGAAGATGACGGATTGGCCTGTTATAACCTTGGTCTACCGTGGGGGAACCCACATGGACACAAAGTAAAAACAGGTAAGCCAGCCTTCCTCTAAACACTGAGCCAAACTCTGCGGAGAAGTCCTTAACATCTCCCGATGCTGCGCATTAAGCATAGCATGGGTCACTTCAGTTTGGGAGAGCAGGCAACATAAAAGGTGAGTGGAAAGGTCAGGATGAGGACTGTTGTAGAAGCAGGAGATGTTGGACAGGTAGAGAAGCAGAAGGAGGTGAAGGATGTCAAGGAGGTGGGCAAGGATGTGAAGGGGTGGCAGGTAATTGAGAAGGAACAAAAATGGATCCTGGAACCTTTTCCTAACTTGAAAATCCCTCAAACGGTGAGTGATTGGGAGGCTCAGAAATAATTATTTGGGGATGGTTTGATACTAGACTTTTCCAATCAAAATACATTTTCTAGTTGCCATTCAGACCCTAAGTTGAATTGAGTTAACGGGTACCTATGCTGACAGGAGAGGATGTAGGCACCCCAAAGAAAGATTGAGAGGCAATCCAGAAACCCTCTCTCAGCTCAGGGGACCTGTTGGGGAATCCAGGACTAGGGTTGTTGTAGAAAGTAGCACACATTCTTAGGGAGCCCAGATGCTAAAGCCTAAAGACGGGAAACCAAAGTAGAGAGGTCCTCTGGGACTTAGTTTGGTGGGCTGGAAAGCAATATTGCTTTATTTATTTATTTATTTATTTATTTATTGGTTTAGAATAAACCTTTAAAAACATGTCATCATTACATAATGGAATAGAAGAAAAAGAAAAAATAAGAACACACTTCTGTTCTTTTGTCCAAACATTTCACCAAGTGTTATTTGTACTTTGTCATGTGTACAAGACATCAGAGTACACCAAAGTGCTGAGAACCAGCCCCTCTAATTGATTGTGTGGTGGTATAACAACAGCCTCCCAGCTAGTCGGACATTCAAGTCCACTAGATGTGATAGACAAGAGCTCTTTCAGATCCTCTAAGAAGAACAATAGGGCGTAAATTAGTTTTCTGTTTTGTCCATAGAACATCATCTGCCACCAGTCCTCCCTGCCAAGTGTTTGTTGACTTTCGATAAATGTCGACAGACGTTTTATTCTTAGGGCTTGTATAGCATTACAAAACAGGACCAGATGTTTCAAAGTTTCTTTGTGTTGAGAGCAAAATCTAAAGCTTAGGTCTTGATTGTAATTTTTGGCCCAAGCGATTAGTCTTTCTTTGGTTTTAAATGCGTTTAGGCGAAAGCACAAGAATGTGGATCTATGATGAGACTTCGGAAAGTGTTCAAAAAAGTTTGAACGTTCGTTGAACCTTCTGGCTTCAAGTGGAACATATTTCATCATCCTTTGGCTCGATCTCTGTTCTTGTGTTAAGATCCAGTCAAGCCTCCATAATTTTGTTTTGACTAAGTCTGGATTGCGTTGAAGAGTTAGGAGGTCTGTATCTAGATCATTCAATATGTTGTCACATTGTTTGGACCATTGAGATAAAAGAGAATCTGGGTTGCCCTTTCCTGGTTGATGTAAGATTGAGAACTGGTGAGCAGCATCTTGCATTTTAGTTTTACGGTATAGTGCAAGAGTATTCCAGCAAATTTGTGCTTTAAGGGAAAGAAGACCCAGCTCATATGGTATACATACTGTGGCTGTCCCTTTTGGTATTTTTCAGGACTTTTGTCCAAAATAGGTTTTCCAGGGTGGCCCAAAGATTGTACGAACACCCCAAGGCACATATGGCACCAAATATTAATACCAGAGTTGCTTTTTGGTTATAGAAATGTATCACTGGTTTTAGTGAACATTTTCCATATTTGTTGTTAATGATAATTGCTTGACTTACAAGCTGTTTGCATTTTGTTTTTGCTTTCTCCGCCCAGGTGCTATCATCAATGTGGACACTGGTCTGCATCCCCAGGTATCTGGTGTTGGTTACGATGTTCAAGGCTTCCTGTCCTAAGCGCCATTTGAATTTTCGCCCTTTCATTTCCGTTCTCAAATTCTGCAAGACCAAGATCTCGCACTTGTTCTTATTGAAGCAAAGATTGTTGTTCTTGGCATATTTTTCTACAGCATCAAGTTTTCGTTGGAGGACAATAGGAGTGACGTCTAAGAGCAACAAGTCGTCGACATATAATAGCCAGCTCACATGGCTGCCGTGTATTTTGGGAGGAAATGAACACACATCTTCGATGGTAAGGCCAATGTCCGATATAAACATGTTGAAAATGATCGATGCCAAAGGGCACCCTTGTTTGACGCCACAAAAATGTGAGAATCGCCCTGGACAGTGTGCCAGATTGATCTAATTGAATCCTAACATTTGTTCCGGTGTGTAGGTCTTTGATGGCCGCCAACAAGTCAGGTGGACAGTTCCAGCTCTTCATTTTCGACCATAAGATTTCTCTATCTATGCTATCAAATGCATGAGAGAAGTCAATCAGTGCCACATAGATTTTGCCTTTTGTTCTTATGGCCTCCATTTTCAGGAGGTTTAAGAGTAGTAGGTTTAACCCGCATCCTACTCCCTTCAGAAATCCAGTTGAGTAGTTTTTTTTGTAATATAGTTGCATACACCTTCCCTGAGACGTCCAAGAGTGCTATTGGTCTGTAATCATGAGGATTTCCCCTTTTTCCTTTTTTAAATATGGGCACTATCACAGCACTTTTCCATGACGTCAAAGACTCACGTTTAGAGTTGATCCTGTTGAATAAGATAGAACATATTTCGGCCCAATCTTCGGGATTCTGTTTGAGGGTGTAATTTGTAAGGCCATCGGGCCCTGGTGCCCTCGAGGAGCTCACATTTTTTAGAATGACCATGTCAGATTTTTTTAATTTAAGGTTCCAATGTGTTATAGCGGGCAAGTCAGGTTCTCGGAAAGCGCCTTTTTTGCTGTACAGCAGACAATAACGTTTAACCCAGTTGGACTCCGAGACTGTATTGGCCTGTAATGAGGCTTGTGTTCCACTTTCGTTGTTGATCAGGTTCCAAAAATCATGGGAGTTTTTGTTCTTTAATTTTCGCCATCATGAGTTCTGAGTCGTTTTGGAGCATGATCTGACGATGCAAGATTAACCAATTTGTACACCTTTGTTTCACTAGTCTTTTTTTGCGTTTAATTTGGCTGGATCTTCTGTGTAAAGTTTCCTTAAATCTTGACGGATCAGTCTCTTGATATTTCAAGATTGAATACGTGTTTTCGAAAAAAAATGTATGATGTTTCAGACCTTGCTTCTTCTCAATTTATTGTATTAGCAAGGGTCCGTATTCAATTTAGGTGTGTTGTACACAAAATTGTCTTACAATGGATTTTGTTTCAATGTCGGAAAGATGGAGTCTCACTCTGTTCGATTCGATATTGACGTTCCAATGCCAGGAGGTGTACTTTGTTGTTATTCCAACCTGCGTGATCATTTTTAACATCTTATGATCACTCTGGAATCCTTCTAGGACTCTCATGCTGACAACGTGTCTGTGTATATTTTCCGATACAAATATATAGACTAGGACTGAGCGTTGATTTAGTCGGTTCCAGGTGTATTGGGGAGGCATATCGCCTTTAGTGTTGCCATTTAGCATGTGAATGTTTCTCGAGTCCATTTCGAGACACCAACTGTCCGCAAGTTTGTCAAGAGTTGCGTTTTTTGAGTTGAGGCAATTGATGTTCAGGTCACCACAAACAAAGAGTCCAGTGTTAGATGATTCCTCGTAAACTTTGTCGATCAGAGTGGTGACTTGATCGATAAAAGACGTTGATCCTGCGGCTATGTGATGCCAATATATATTAATGGTGTAAATTGATCCATGTGTTTGATGGAGAATCTCAGTCATTTGTATGTAAGAAGATATGTTTCTTGATTTAATGATTCGAGAGCCTGACGCCTTTCGTACTAATGTTAGCAGGCCAGCCAGGGGTCTGCCGTTGGAGTTGCCTATTGTTTGATTAAATGCAATCTCAAATTCGTCTGACAGGGGCTTCTCCAGAAGCCATGTTTCCTGCAAACACATTACATCAATCTCCCTTGTCCTGTTATTTTGGAATAGGTGTTTGAAGCCTCTTGTGTTCCACGTTCCAAACTTGAGCAAATATTCTTCCCTAGAGGCTTTGCATTATGATACAGTTTTTTTTCAAATTCTTCACTGTTAAGGCTTCAGTGAGCCAATGCCAATCGTCAAGGTTTTGTTCAGAACTTGCAGTTGAGACTATATCAAAGGCTTTGGGTCTTGTGTCACACCCAACCTATATTTTGATTTGTTGTTCGGTTGTAACTTCGTTTGTTGTGTTTTCACCCTCGGTTGTTCGGCATTTATTTTCTATTAGGGATACAAGCTTAGTTACAGTAGAGTTTGCCAAGTTCTTCGAGTTCATTTGTGTGAATGGTTTGGAACTTGGACTCAGGTCAATTCTCGCTGTGTGAAAGTTTTGTTTGCAGTCTGGTCTGTCAGTGAATTCAAAGATATCAAAGCCCAATGATAGTAAGGTCCCAGTTGCCTCAAGCAGTATGTTATAGACGATTTTAGAGTTTAAGTGTAGTATCACTGTCATTTTCGACCTCTCCAGTGAATTCTACTATTTCCAGGTCATCAGATACAATCGTTCTGAGGCTGGGAATATGATGAAGTAGATGTAACACATTCTGTCGATTTAGAATAAGGTTATCAGTACTCACAAGTCGTTCCAAACCTGATTTAAGGGTAGAGTGTGGCATGGATTCTGATTTCCTTGAATCTTTTTTTGCAATGTGCATGATCGTGGTTTTTGCCATCACTTCCTGCTCGGTGAGCTTCCACTTCGCGCTTTAGAGACGGCTTTTGTGGGTAATCGTGGTAGTTTACTTTAGTTCTGTTTACACAGGGGGACGTTGGGCTTGCCACCATGTTAGGTGAGACCACAGTGAGGCGAGCTCTTGAGGCATCCTGTTGTGTACAACCATGCTGTTGGTCAAGTTTATTCCATCTCTCACTCAGCGTCATAGGTTTAAGGTTAGGTTTTGCAGTAGTGTTAGAGGCAAAAGACGCTGGTTGAATCAAGGTGCAGATTCTTCCGTCTTCAGCACCTTTGTAGGTCTCTGATTGGTCCGTTAACAATTGTTCCGATGTTACTAGATTAGTCGATCCCTCTACAACAGATGCTGTTGTTTTTGAGGAGATTTCGTCGTGCGGAGGTCCATGATGTTGGTCAAGCCTGCTCCATGTTGCATTCAGAGTCATAGGACTTTGATTACTGTTGGCTTCTGTAGTTGGTGCATCAGGCGTTGATCGGACCAGCGTGCAGGTTCTACATGCAGAGACTTCTGTTACAGAAGCCCGCTCAGTTGCTATCATTTTTTTCTGTTGGTGTGTTATTCGTAACTTCAAGCACACTTCGAAACTTCTTTGTTAATTGGGGATTTGTTTTGTTCGCCTCCATATTTAGAGGAGGCAAAATTTTGGTTGTTAAATCAGCTTTTGTCGTTTCGACAACTGGCGGTATTTCCTGAATGTCCGGACAGTCATCGTCATGTGTAGACATGTTCATCAAGTAATTTGTTGAATCTTCACAATTGACAATCTCCTTGTTTGGACAGTTGTCCAATGATTTTACAGCATCAACTGTTTGTTTAAACTTATGTGTAGCATCCCCATTTGTATTTACCGTTAGATTGATGGTTTTTAAGTTGCGCAAAAATTTCCTCGAGGTATTGCAATTTCGATGATGTTTTTAACGTTGGTTCTTGGTTTTTTTTTTCACGCTTTTTGTGTCATGGCTTGCTTTGAGAGTGAAGCGTTTTTGTTAAAGATGGAGTCATTTTCATGCGTGTTTTTGTCCTCAGAGATACACAAAGCGTCGACTTTGAGGTTGGTTTTATTAGGGCCCGCTAAGTCGCCTGAGGTGTTTGATGTTTGATGGTCACGTAAGGCAGGATTCGTGACCTCATTGCAGCTTTGCACAGCACTGGCAAATGAAGATTTCGTGGTTAATGCTTCAATGGTGATCAACGCTGTAGTTGAGTGATCCAGTGTGTTAGAGGCTAGTTCCGCCTGGATTGAGTCTCTCAGTCTCATCTGCGATGGTGACAGAACACCAGCCTCGTTAATTTTGTTGTTGATGGAGCCTTTGACTTTATTTGTCTTTGGACGATCATGATGTTCATTAGAGCCAGTTATCGTCTCATTAGATGTTTGCATTGTCAGCACCACAGGACTACTTATTGTCCGTGTGACCTGAACTTCATTAGTTGGTATTTGCAGGACTGGGATGTGTTAATTTCCAATTGTTGTTGTCAGAGTCTCTTGTGACGTTATTTCTTTGTTTTTTGGCTGAGATAATATCTTTTGGTTTGTCTGTTTGCTTTTATTTCCCACTGTGTGCTCTTTCATTCCAAGCATTGTTAGGGCTTTTTTCCACATTGCAATTTTTTTTCTGGTCCGGTAAACTGATCAGCGAGTTTTCAATCCTGGCGTTCATTTGTGGTAGGTGTATTTGAATAGTGTGTTATCACTTTCAAGATTTACCACTTTAGAGTTCATCAGTGCCACCAATGTTGACAAGTCTTTAATGTTGTCATTTATTTGTTCATACAGTTTGATAAATGGCTATATTGTTATTGCCAAGGTAGACATCAGGATTGGTTGCACATCATGTAAGATCTTTTTTGTTATGTCATCTGTTTGTTCAGTTTGCCTTGTACGAGCCCTGTACATGGTTTTTCGTATTTTGGATAATCGCGCTCCATGATTAATGAGTCAGTAGAAGTAGGTGTTGAACTAGAAGAGTTTTCGCTAAGCCTGATTGGCTGGCCTTTTGTGAGCACAGATCCTTTATGATGTGTTATTGATTTCCTTAAACATTGTTGTGAACATATCAGTTGGGGGGTGGAGCTTGAATCGACTCTTCTTCGTTTGTTTGGACCACTTATCCAACTTGTTTTGGGTGATCTTTCAGGACTAACATCTTTTGGAGTTTTTGATCGATTTCCATTGGCTACTTTCCTGGTATCGCAGCTAATGTACAGAATCAGAACCCGGGTGAAAAAAATGGATGGGTGAAAAAACCTTTGAAGAAGTCATGGAACAGCTCGTCTGCATGCCAACAAACATCCTTGGAAAATGCTTAACAATAATTTCTAGTTTTTATTGTAGATTTGCCATTTAAGAGAATCCCCTGTGCTACCAGGTGTATTGTCTGCCAAGCTCCCAGTTTTCTCTCATGCATGGCACCTATCATGCATGCTCCAGAAATCAGCCAGGTCTTACTTGAGTGGATGGACAGTTCTGTGAGAAAAATCATGGTCACCTTAAGTTTGATTTGTGTTAAGACAGTGCTTTATGTACACATGTGTTCTACTTTGAAAAAGCTTGTTCACTACACTACATCGACAAGAAATATCACATACTTCTTGAACAAAGGTGATGCCCACAAAGCCACTGCCCTTCCCAGCAGCTCTCCTAAGCATCATGGAAACAATTACACTATCTTGCTCAATGTCTAATATTTAAGCAAACTTTTCTCCCATAAAATAATGCTGTGATTCACCATATTGCAATAAAAAAAGTAAAATGCAGCCTCAATAGACACGTTATCATGGAACTGACACACACAAACAAACAATAACACTTCCATGCATGTCCTACCATTCCAAGATGGCTCTACTGAAAGCACTGTCCTCTTTGCATCAAGAAACCACTCATTGTTACGAATTTGGAATCTTGTTATTATATTTTTAAACCACACTAACTGGGACAGACATTTACAAAAGGCTAATTTCACAACAATAATAATAGAAAATACAAGAAAAATGTGAAAATGCATCAATGTACCAAGAAGATTGAAAAAAAAAGAATCTCTTAAAAGGAGCATTCAACAATTTTCTCTAACTTACAAAGTGCTACTATCTTCTACAAAATGTCTGCCACTACACCACAATATATTCTTTCTGCATCACGGAGCAGCATATTGAAACCATGGCCTCTCTTACATACTGCTGCAAGAGGGCTGACGGAGAGTGAAAGCTGTCTCTAATGAGACTTAAAAATTAACAATATAAAGTGTACTGTAGAATAACCAAAACGGTTTTATTCAACATGCAACACACTTCTGGAGAAATAATCCACAATAGAGGAGCTAATAGAAGTTGCTGATAAAATCGTTCACATCATGTACTGTGATATTATGATGTCAGGAGGAGACCATGTAGCAGCCCTGCATAGAAACCTATTAGATGGCAACCCAAGTGGCTGCCTCTTAACAGGTGTTGCAGCCCAAATAGGAGGAGTATATGACCTGTTTCAAAAGCCATAGGAAATAGTATTAAAATCTACCTACCGATGAGCGGGGAAGGCATTTAGCTGAAATGCCCACGCCTAAATGAGACAGTGAGAAATTCAGAGAGACTTAATGAATACGTGCAATTCCTGGATCACTACAAAAGAGTTTGGGACAGATAATGTACTGTACATGTAGACATCAGAACAAATTAGAGTGACAGTCATAGAAGTTCTAGAACCAACTTGTCATGTAAACAACCAGGGAGTGGGAGGAGTGCAAAGAAAGGGTCCTAACGACTACAGTCTTATAGCAGAAGTTATAGCACCAATAAAAATAGTCTTGTCTGAAAGTAACTTTGAGGGAATCTCAAGGGGCTGGGTCAGCAAAGAAACAAGACCCAAAGGAAGATGTCAAAAGGGAGAAGGAAGCACGTGAAGTGTCCGACAGTATCAAAAGGCTTCAGAAGCCTAGTGGCTCGAAATCAATCCAAGGTTCTATCAAAGCTCTGATGGTGGGAATCTGGCAGTAAAGGGAGGACATTCATAGCCCCATGTCAATCCATTTTTAATAAAATCTAGAATATTAAGGGGCAGTGCCAGGCAACCCATTTTGTTCCTTTCCTACACCTAAAAATAAACATGCAGAGAAGGAAACTGCGCCAACCCCTATTCATTCCCATCTTGCTTTGTTTGCTTTTTGAGGTTTGGAAAGAAAAAATATATCATTAGCTGTGAAGCTCTAGCGTTCAATCATGCCCTCAACGGCTTCAGCTTGTCCACGAGCTATAATTGCAGTATCTTGTAAAGGGAAATCTATAAACATGTTCTCCCATCCTATAATGCAGAGATTAATTCAATATGCATTCACCTTGACATGGCCATCTCTTGGTTCTGGCGCTTCTGCCAGGTGGCTTGGCACCCTCAGATTATCCTCTTTGTTTGCCTGGAAGGAGGTTTACAAATATTTTGGTGAAGAAGCTCCACACCCGAAGCGCTCTCTTGAGCAAAACTCAAATCCATCGCAAAGCCATGTTATTTCCAATTCTAGTTCCATGAAATTGCTGTACTAGAGACTTCCCTCATGAAAATTGTCCATCAACACAGACAGGTTTTACTCTTTTTCTTGCCAATCAACATTCGTTTCATCCACTACAAATGATTACACACACAACCCTATCACCACAAGCATACACCCTCCCCTTAAATTCCCTTCTACTGTTCCATTTGTTTGCCGGTCTCGCTTGTGGACTACTCCTGCTTCTCTTATCCTTTCACAATTTTCGCCCATTTCCTTTGCCCCACAGACCATGTTCTGGTTCACCCGGGAGAAGGAACAATACTTTCCAGACAAGACAACCACCTGCACCATAAGACCGCTGTGATGGTGATGGGTGCAGTGTAACATTGTTATAACATTCTATACCACACTAGCGGAAAAACCCATGTACACGTGCTAATGTGCATAACGGAAGACATTTTCAGGGTGTAAATATATTATGTGGTGTATTTTAATGTGATTTAAGTTAATAGAAATGGAATACACAATGAAATACACATTTTTGTTTTTGAAATACATATTTTTGTTGGAATACACATTTTGTTCGCCTGGAAGATGAACTTGAAGTCTTCTTATTGTATGCGTAAGGCAACAGCTCCCTCTAAGTGGTAACAGGTGAAGCGGGGGCATGACGGCTTCCGACAAACAAACATCTGGCCTTTTATTATAAAGTATGATACAATTGTATTATTACTTTACATGTCACAGACAAAAGTTAAAATCCACACACAGATAATCTTCTCCTATACCAAAATGCAGTGATGTATTCACTAACATTTTCATTGCATGCTGCTGCTGAATAGTTTCTAGCACGAACACAAGGGAAATGCACACTGAATAGAAACATTAGCAAAGAGCTGAAACATGCAACACAAAATTGTCAGGCATGCCAAAAAAATGTCAGGCATGCCCTCCCATGCCAATATGGTGCCTTTAGAAATTCTACTTCAGTTAGAATACACAGGCTGATGAAAAGCACTCTATGGATCTCAGAACAACTGCTTTCTATGGATTGGGAGTATTGTTATTATAATCTTGAAGTATACTACGAACAAAAGCCGCCATTGATAATAAAACATACTTCTAACAAAATAAATAATATCATCAATTTGCAGAGCAGCATAGAGAAAAACAATAGCACAAAGCAACTTAGTGCAAAAGTGTAAAAAAACAATTTACCAGGCAACGTTGAAATGAAAAAAAGAGCTTCAGAGCAGTATTTGGCATCTATGCCCCAAATTCAACAGTTGCACTTGCTTCTACAAAAAGGCTTTCAGTGTAACCTAACTTTCACCATGATGTACGCAATCCGCATGACAGAGCAGCTGACTGATAGCGAGACCCCTCAAATATGTATCGACAAGTGCTCTCTGTGACCTAAAAAGGTGAGTGCATTTTTTAGGGAGAAAGAAACCAAAGGATAAGATAAGGTGACCAGACGTCCCGGTTTTGCTGGAACAGGACTGGAATTTGGCCCTCCGTCCCCCGGTCCGAGAGTTTTTTAATTTAAAAAATGCAGTACACTCAGAATTGTGCCACGGCAGGAGGAGCTAGAAAACCTAACCTTACAGGTACCGGCCTCACCCATTAACTGATTGTGTCACCAGACCAGTTGCCAAATGAATGAACAGCAAGGCCTGTAACATGTATCGGAGCAAAATCTCTGTTTTATGCCTATATCCACGGTCAAAAACGGCAAGTTATATGCACGAGAAGTGCTGGAAATACTATGGGATGAAGGGTGGATGTGGGGACGGTTTGGGGGGGAATGCAGGGTTATGGGATGGGCTGTGAGGGGGTAGTCCTTCTTTTATGTTGTTGGTCATATTGGTTTCTCGTATCGAACATCTGGCCGCCTAGCTAAGACCCGAGGGGGGAGTGGAGTTTGGAGAGGGAGCATTTTTATATGGGTGGAAATAGCACATGGCCTGAGATATTGGATTGGTGCTTGCCCCTAGATCACAAAGTGCTCGTGAGATTTGGGATTTCTAGCACATAGGATTTAGTGGCTTACATATCCCTTCAGAAGAAGACGGCCAATTCTTTAGTGAGGAATTGAAGTAAGGGTTGGTTTCCTGAACAGCGGTACAAGCATGACTATCAGAACATATTTCTGTACAAGATTTTGCACTAAGGATTCCTGAACCCTGTAAGAGTCAATGCACCTCATAATAAACCCGCCGCCACCGTTGTTTCCGGACCAGGAGATTAAGAGTTCTGCAGGTGGGTGGTGTCACTCCGGCCAGGTCTGACCTGGCGGGAGTAACGCCACCCACCTGCAGACGGAAATGAAAACACTGGCACCATTAATTAGGGTCCTATGGCACTCCATGGAAATGGGGAGCAATGTTATTCTGCCTCTGGAATTACTGGATCACCGGGGCTGTAATGCCCTGGTAAATCTGGCAAGTCTGGAGGCGGAAATTCATTCGGGTCTGGTGGCAGCCTGCCGGTTTTTCCTGCACGGCTACTACCTGACTTGTAATGAGGCCTAATATCTTTCCTGTCAATGTTTGTGGCCTGCTGGAGGGGATTGGGGAATTTGGGTAATCTGGCATGTTGGGGCATGCTCTTTAATCGAAATAACGCGTTTCCATAGACACAAAAACAGGAGAAAAAATCCCTATGTCACACACGTTAAGCGAGGGATGGCTGAGAAATGTACAAATAAATTAAGGAAATGGAAGGCTCTGGGTTTAGGGATAGTCAGGAGACTCTAATTTATTTATTTTATTTATTTGTACATTTATTAAGCGCACAAAACCCTAAGGCATCAAGGCTCTGTTACCACCAGTTACACTTACATAGGGAAGAAAAGTCAGGTGATCATATCAGGCAAAGCAGACAATGTAATCTCAGTTGTAGTCCTTAGTTAAAGAGACAGGTTCTCAAGGCTTTTCTGAATGCCCAGTACGATTGTTCCTCCCTCAGATATGGTGGGAGTGCATTCCAAAGACAGGCGGCAACGGTGGGGAAGCTGGCGCACCACTTTTGGCTTGCTTTGATTTGGGCAGGACAAGTTTATGTGCATAACCCCCCCCCCCCCGGTAGGTCTGAAGGACTGAGCTGTCACAAATCTTTTAGACAGGTAGGGGGGAGCAGTGTTGGAAAGGCGTCAGTGTGTGATTGTGTTTTGAAAATGATACTTTCTTTGATTGGGAGTCAATGGGCATTTCTTCTCGCTTCAGTCATGTGCCCGCAAATAGGGCGTTGTAATAATCCAATCTTGCTCCGATGATGGCTCTTGCGATTGTTAGGCAGTTGGCTGGGGCAAGGACTAGTCTAGCAGCATTAATACGCTTGGAGGTGTAGGTAGCCGATATCGAAATGGTGTTTACTTGATGTGTCATAGTGAGTGCGGAGTCTAGGTAGATGCCTAGACTCTTCACTAAGTTGGAGACCGGTAGCAGCAGATTGTCAATGTTAAAGTTCAGATATTGGGGACTGATGTTTTTTGTCACTGAAGGGAGCTCTACCAGCAAGATCTTTTTTATTTGTTCTCATCATTAGGCACAGACCATTGGATGAGGGAGTAGGTTGTGTTCAGAGTGTTGGAATCTTTGAGGCAGTTGCCAGTGAGGGTTAGCAGAATTTGCATGTCATCGGCATAATTTGTCTAGGAAATGGCAATGGAGTCTAGTAGGTTGAAGAGGGGTTTGGTAAAAATATTGTAAAGTGTCGGTGAGACACAGGACCCTTGGGGCACTCAGCACGAGATGAGGGAGGGCAGGGCAGATGTGACTTCTGAGAAGACTGTGATTGATCTATCAGCTAGAAAAGAAGCTACCCAGGTGGTGGTTTCTGCTGGGAAGTTGGCTGCTCAGGTTAGATGACTACAGAGAATGTTATGGTCCACTAAGTCAAATGCAGCAGAGAGGTCTAGGAGGAGTAGCAGGGGTGGCCTAACTTCGTCTATGAGGGAGTCTGATTGATTTTTCAAGTCAAGAAGGGCTGATTCCGTTCCGTGACTGGGTCTGAAGCCTGGTTGGCGCAGATTTAGGATTTGGTTACATTCTAGAAAGTGCCGGATTTGTATGTATGGGACCCTATCTAGAATCTTTAGCAGATAAAGCGCTGTCATAATGGGGCGATAGTTGTGGGTTTGGTTGGGTCTAGTGATGGCTTTTTAGGAGGGCGAGGATCCAAGATTCCTAGAGTGCTGTGTGGACCGTGGTAGTGAGGAAGGAGGCATTGATGAAACTGGTGATAAAGGGAGTGAGGGCTTCTGCACACTCTTTGATTACCGGTGCGGGGCAGATGTCCCCTTTACAACTGGATGATTTGTGGGTGACAAGGATGAAGCCTACTTCCCTTTCTGAGACTTGTTGAAAATTGAAAGGGGTGACTTCAGCTTGGTTGGCTGGGGAGGTGGGGTTTTGGTGGTGGATTGCTTGGCGGTAATCTCTTGTATTGTGGTGATTTCCTTTAACAAGGCTTCCTGTATGTTAGAGCACCATGTTATGTCTTTGGTGATGCCTGTCAGGGGCTGGGGTAGGGGCTTCCTGTTCTTTAAGTATGATGAATAACTCTATTGTATTTGAATTTGCGTTAGCAATTCAGTCATTGTATGAAGTAGCCTTAGCTTGGGTTATAGCTAGTTTGTAGGATGGCTATGGATTTGAATAGGGTAATGAGGGTATCATGTTGGTGTTTATTTGAGGCTGTTTCGGCCTGGCGTTTCTTGTCTCTCAGGATTTGGAGGTTCTCCGTAAATCAGGGGTTGACAGTGGTTTTGCCATGCGAGGGACCAGTGGGGCGACCAAGCCCACAGCAGTTTCCAGTGTTTTAGCATAGTGGTTTGCCAGTGGGTCATCTGCCCACTGAGCAAGGTTGTTATGCTAGAGGTTGGCAAGGAGAGGCCGGATACTATCTCTGGTAATTTAGCGTGAACTTCTCGCCCATGTGGGGTTTTAGGGGTGCTTGTGAGTAGGTTGTCCAGGGGTAGCGCGATTGCGAAGACCACTACAAAGGGGAGATATCTGAGATATTGACTTCGCAGTTGAGGTCGCACAGCTAGTCTAGAGTAGGGCACTTAGCATGGGTGGGTGAGTTTATGTGCAGAGAAAAGCCTAGGGCCTACAGGGTAATGGCTAGCGAGATGGTGTTGAGATCTGCAGGGTCATTCAGGCCCAGATTCAGGTCTCCGAGGAGGAGGATTTTAGATTAGTATTGAGGAGATGAGAAAGGGGGCTTCACATGTTCCTATGGGTCCTGAGGGTCAATATATCAAGTGGAGTAATATGGAACTGGTGTGTGAGGTGGTCAGTTTAAGTGAGAGCAGGGCTCAGTTCCCCTCCAGTTTAGTTGGGCATTCTCTAATGATCAAGGTTTCTTTGAAGATTAGAGCTACTCTGCCACCCCTAGAGTCTTGTCTGTCTGCTCGTAGGATATTGTAACCGAGGGGGATGACTAGAGACAGTGCGGGGCCTCAGGCTGGGTGAAGCCAAGTCCCAGTTATGGCTAAGAGGTCTAGGTTCCGTGAAATGATTAGATCATGGATGTCTAGGGCAGGGGCAGGTACTGATCTTGCATTAATCAAGGCAGCTTTTAATTCGGTCTGGTGTGTGTTGGTTGGTCTTGGGAGGGACATGGGGGTTACCGCGGTGGTTAATGGGGCCTTAGAGGGCGGCTTGGAGAAGATAAGGGGGGATACCGTCAGTTGTAGGGTGAAAAAGGAAGGCTGGGTACCTTTCCAGGCTTGCTGTTAGCCTATAGTTAGCCTATCGTTTCTAGTGGAAACAGGCTGCACAGGAGCGGGTGCATAAGTGGCAATCTAGAGCACAGTCTCCCATTTCGTTTGGTGGAGGAGGGGTGCATGGCCAACATGTTTCAATCCCCTAATAACTGGGGATCTTAATCCGGTGCAAAATATGTCTGATGGAGTGTGGGGGAAAGTAATCGAGTGGGGGAAAGTAATAATGTGAAAAGGTTCTGCTTATTGCAGCTCAACAAAGTCTGAGAAAATAGACCAGGATCTTCCTGTGGGAGATGCAGCATTAATTAGGTGAAGTAAAGTGTTGTCAAAGTCACGTGTTTCCCCGAACACCAGAGTTGCTGGCTCACAAAAGACAGTTGCATGTGGAACGCAGGTTTTTCTTTTTGCTCGCAGTCCATTTTTAAAAGAACTGTGGAAGGAAAACTACTGCACTGAATATAGTTTGAGGTGAGGGAGAAATCTGCTATATGCCGTTAGCTTTTGGCAGAGGATACCCTGGTTTCAGTCCATACCGCCTTTAGTGCTCAATGCTGCTAGTGGTAACTTTCCCTGTCAGCCATTAGACTTACATTATGCTTACCTACAATTTCATAGTTTCACAAGTGCTGGAATTAATAATCGGCGCATGGCAAGAGAGTGAACAGGCACAGGTACTGTGGAGAGGAAGGAAAGGAAGGAGGGGAGGTGGGGGAAGGGGGGACAGGAGGAAGAGAGCGAAATTGAGCAAGTTACCAAAATGGTTTTGGAGCCAAATTTCCACGTGCTTATGGGGAGCACTCACTTGGTTTGAGCTCATTTTCAGACATGCATTGCAGGCAAATCCCATTTGCATTAGAATGGTTCTAATCAGTGTAACCTCTTTAAAAGATATGTATGTAGGTCATGTATGTAGGTCAGGATACATTTGCAGGGGCCAACTTGAAAATCCACGCCCTCCGTCTCGCTGTGATAATGCCAGCGCAGGGCTGTAGGTTGCTCCAGCAGCCCCTGCCACTCTGGAACTGTTGCTGTTTGGTGGGGAAGCACACTAGAGACAACTATTATATAGACACTTCAGCGTTCAATTAAACAAAAAAGAAAACCCAACAGTCTTTATCTATAGGACTATATCCAATGAGTGAGAAAACACGGTTATTAAAGATGGGTAAAGGACAAGGTATGAGGTAAAAGAATAAAATACACAGACAAGAAAAGGAGCTGTGCTATATTCCCTTGTTTCATTACATTCTTTTGGGCATACACTGTCGCAGACCACAGGGGCTCGTTGTGAGTATGACGGCACTGGTACAATTGTCCTATTTAAATCCTTTAAAAAAATGAAACAGCACCTAATTATGAGCCGTGATCTCATGGCCTATTTAGGGCATGGGGTACATATAAAGTACCGCGCGGGGTGAATAACTCATGCTAGAACCCTCATTTCTGCTTGATTAGGATGCTATTCAAATGCCCTTTGTTCACCGTAGTAACGAGCGAGATGATTATCTATTCATAGTATTTTTCTACATAGACATTACGTTATGCAAGACATACATTGATTTGAAACGGAAGAAATTAAACCTAAAGAGCTGAACGGATATCATAGAAATTCAGCCGAAGCAGAATTGTGTAAACGAATCAATGTTACGCGGCAATCGTGGTCACGGCATTGTTGCATCACATTGGCTGCTTGACAATCCCACTGCCTCTTGCAGCCAAAAAGAGGCTCAAACGGGGACAATTGAACCCTACTGCTGAACACAAGTTGCACCACTCCTTTCAGTGGTAAAGAGCAGATATTCTACAGAGGCCGGTGTCTGATCATGTGATCTTTGGGGAATGATCAGGGCAGAATGGTTGAGCCAGAGAGTTTGTGTTTTCATTTGTACACAGATACATGAATACTACTAGTAAACTAAATATGTATTAAGCAGAGCAAAAAATATCAGCTTGAGGAGCTACATAACAATTCAAATCCAATAATTGCAATGATGACCTAAACCTCTCATAATTACAGATGTCAAAGTGTTTCGGTCCAAAAGCTGGTAAATAAAAAGTCGAATGCGCTTTTTAAAAAAACGTAGCCCATAATGCCGATCAAGGGGAGAAGGAGTTACAGGGGTGTCCCCGCTCTCCTAGTATGGCATTATGGGCTTCAGAGTTTGCGGGAGTGTCCCTCGAACACATCAAATGTAAAGCGGGGGACAAAAAGGCACATTCGGAAAAGCTTCAGTTACAAAATGCAAGCAAGTCGGCACTGGTATTTTGTAACTCAAACCTTTCCAATATGGTCTTTCAACATAGATCCATGTCAAAGAACGAAGCCGTAGTCATGAAGCAAAAGCAGAATTTATTTACTAAAAGCGTACTGCTTCCCAAACCAAATGTGGCTTTAAAAATTGGTAAAGGTGAGATTTCCTGAATCTTAAACAGCAGGGCGGTTCAGAGACACGCCACATTTATTTTGATCTTTGATGCTCACGCCACTTAGCAACCGAGCTGTACCGAAGGGTACGGAGTGGGAGGAACTGCTCTTCTGGATTTGCAAAATATCCCCGGGTCGTCCGATCGATGGGTCATTTTACAAGGCAGTGTTAGAGAACACAGGTGGATTTGGTCTTCAACTCCACGCAAGTCCAAAGAACCTTCGGCCTTTGCGATCTGACTGAACGCTCGCAACGAATGGTTTGATAATCCCCAAATAGATGGACATACAGTACTGGATCCTAAGCAACATTATAGCCTGGACCAACAATTTGTGGTGGATTTTATTGAAAATGGGATCAACCTTTCAGATGTTAAAGGGCCACCTTCACTCTATTGATCTGAGGGCAGAACGAATTATGGACTGCAGTGGTTTCACCTCCACAGTGTGTATAGTGGACTGGTTGTGAAAATGTCATCACTGTGACATAATAGGTATTTGAATATATATTATAGCGTAGCAGTCACCAAGCTATAGTTAAGATACACAAATTTGTATTGACTTTCACAAAATTCTATTGATAATACCTGTTGACTCTCTGTACAGATCTAGATGAAATTTACAGAAAAAATACCTCCCAAGGGCACATTCTAACTGGGAATGTTGAGGAAAATGTGTTAAATGGTTCAAAGGGTGAGAAAACAAAAAAGCTCTTATCGGCCTTCTTCCATTTATTAACCCATAGAGAAAAAGGCACCTCCATTGAACACAGAGAGCAAAAAAAGTTGGGCGATTTTGCACCCAATGAGAACCAACTTGAGCACAATGTGCTGTAAACGTGCCTGTTGCTGGTTTGGGGAAAAACCATGCTGTAGCTTTAAAATAATTCGACAGAGAATTTGGTAGCCCCAGTCCCTAAACATTTAATATTTCGCCTGGTGCTTTGCATCAAAGAGGCTTTACAGAAATGAAAATCTGCCCTTTCTTTCCCTCAATGCTAGTGATTCCCGCGGTAATCCTGAGGGAAGCTGAAAAAAAGAAAAGTCCTCAAAATAACATTTGGAACAGGAAATGTGGTGGTTCCACATCAGGGTGGAAGTGGGGAGGAGTAAAGAATACCACATGTGTAGTGGAAGAGTTGGGGGCGGGGTGGGTAGCCCGTTTGCTCCAGACCATTTTCTTCTTACCAGGGGAATTTCTCTGGGATTCCAGCAGGATTCCCACAGAAATGTCGCAAGACCCGCTTGAAAACAAATGTGTCACACCATCCAGTGAGAGAAGGGGGCAAATAGGAGGTGCCTGGAGGATCATCAAGGAGGAGGGGGAACATGGAGATTTAGAGTAGGGATAGGGAACATTTTTAAATTGCAATGTCCTAGTTCGTAAGGCACAGATAATTTTGGTTTCCAGCTGAAAAGAGGTCTGTGACTACGGTGTTGCTGTGTGAGCCATTATGTGGCATTTTCTGAAGGGAAAGAGCCTATCTGGGTAACGTAGAGTGCTGGCTTTGCCACTGTCATGGGAGGAATGCTCCGCAGGTTAACAGTTTCTCACGGTCTCGCTCTCTCCAGATTGAGTTGCTCACTCTTGTCAGGCCTTCTGCAGGCGGTAGTACTATTGGACAACCAGAAACAGATTGGGCAGCATAGTGCAATACAAGTATGGGGCAAGAAAAGGTGACACTCGTTTCGGTCTTGCAGGCACATGTAGAATGGACAGACATTGGGGCCCCTCAACTCCCAGACCCTGACTCTGGGGTTCCTGGTACTCCCATGTCATGCTAAAATGGGGCCCTATTTTCACTTGACATGGTCAGATCCTGTTACAGAAGTTACAACCATCATAACTCAAACGCCTCCCTTGTTGCCCAGGTCATGACCGCATACATCAGCTCACAGCAGGAATTCACGGAGCGATAAAAAAATGCCATCATGTGGGATATCTCGGGGGACGGGTGTGGGGGGGGGTGTCTCAGAGGTAAGGTGGTTCACACGTCCCACACCCACCACATTTCACATATATATAGAGAGATAGATATGGTTTATAGTGTGGTGGTAGCTGCACTATAGTTAAACATCATGTTCCATAGGAAACCCCAAAATTGAAATGCTAATAACCTTTGACTTGCATGATGGATTTGGCTGATATTTTGCAAACAAAGCGTTTGTCAGGGCCCCTCCCCTCCACACCCGCCCCCAGATTGGAACCTTTGGGAAGGATTTGTTAAAAAATGAAAATGCTATTAAGAAAGCAAAAAAACGCAGTTTTGGGTCTAATCTCATTCATTTTGCCGTAGAGAAAAAGTCTAAATTTCTGTGCAGCGCATGACAAAAACCGCAGGACAGACTTTGACCAAATAAGAAACAACTTGGACACGAAGCATTGACTCCATTTCCGGGAGTGGTCTGGGGTTATTTCGCCCATTAGTTTTTAACATATTGGACAGGGGAGTAACTTTTGTGTTGCTGGATGGATTTGGAAGACATGTTCTAGACTGAAACTTTGTCATGTCCCCCGCCCCCACTGTCCCCAAAACTGCACATTTATGGGGACAGTACGCTATAAAATGAAAAGGTTATTAAGACAACAAAACACCACAATTTTCAGCCCATTCATTTTCCCATAGAGAAAAGGTGCAATTTTTGA
The DNA here is from genome assembly GCF_040938575.1 of Ambystoma mexicanum. NCBI lineage: Eukaryota > Metazoa > Chordata > Amphibia > Caudata > Ambystomatidae > Ambystoma > Ambystoma mexicanum. The sequence goes on from NC_090927.1 coordinate 1,231,288,048, forward strand.
ACAGCCGTAGCGAGAAAACGGCTGTGCAGTATTGGACCAAATAAGAAACAACTTGGTTACAGAGCATTGACTTAATTTCCATGACTATTTGGGTTAAATTTGTCCAGAAGTTTATAAAATATTTGAAAGTGAAGGGGCGGACCCCATGCTCCTCAAAACCTTTCTATCTGCTTTGCAGCAGAGGCTCAGCGAGGCTAATAACTTTTGATTGCTGGAAGGATTTGGATGACATTTTCCAAACAAAAAGGTTGTCAAGCCCCCCCCAACCCCAAAAGGTCATTTGGGAACATTTTGTCAAATAATGAAAAAGTTGTTAAGGAAACATGCCGTTTTCAGCCTACTCCCATTCATTTTGCCATAGAGAAAAGATTCCGATTTTAAACAGCCTTAGTGTGGAAATCGCATGGCAGATTTGGATCAAACAAATAAACATTGTGGCACAAAACATTGGCTTAATTTCCTTGACTGGTTTGGGGTAAATTCATCCAGTAGTTTTAAAAGTATTTGACAGAGACACAGGGGTGCCCTTTGTTACTTAAAACCTATATATATTGCAGGGCCTGCGGTAGCGGCCCTGTAATTAGGTTTAAGTTGCTCAACCCAGAGGAAGAGCACTTAACTTCGCCCCGCGCCCCAAACGAATCCTAGCGAAACTTTGCAAAAAAAAGTATATGGCCTCGTCAGATTGGTCCTGCGAAGTTTGGTGAGGTTTCGTCAAGGGGGGTGGGGGGGTCAAAGTTATAGGGGGGTCCCAAAATGTGTGTGTTTTCCCATAGGCGCAATAGAAAAAGATTTTTGCTCACGTCTACAGCCCAAACCGCTTGACAGATTTTCACCAAATTTGCGGCAGGAGTGGGAGCATGATCCCAAAAGTGTGCTGTTGTAAATTTGGTGTAAATCTGTATGGTTGTTTCTTTTTTTTTTTTTTAAACAACCAAAAAGTAGGTAAAAAATAATTCATGATATCTGGGTTCTATCCGCAGACTCACTTCCCTGTTAGGCCCCAGAGGGCGACCTAAGGTCCGCGGACATCAAGCGCGCCCCCTGATTGGATGGTGAAAAGCGTGAAGTGCATCAGATTTTTGGAAACATCGCGGTAAAAACATATTTAAAAACACAACATTGCACTTGTCAAACTTATCAAACAATCTCTGGGGAGGTGAGGGGTGATGAGGAAGGGATGGGATATGGCCTTAAAAAGCCAAAAAACAGGCTTGTTTCTTCTCTGATGTCCGCAAAGAGTCCTGGGTAGTCCTGTGATGTCCGCAAACATCTTAGATGTTCGAGAGCATCTGTGCTTGTTTGTGCTTAGAGGGTTGGTGAAAAGCAGTTTTTGGATGGCTTATAACTTTGGCGCCAATCAATGAAACTGCATGAAATGTTGGAATTTTATTCTAGAACTGATTCTGAATGGTGCTGTTTTGTCAAGAGAGAACAAAATTAGAGGGGGGTCCCAAAATATTGTAAAGGCTTAAAAATGTGTGCCATTTGACGAATGTGCACATAAGTTTGCAAAAAGATTTTAGCTCTACATATTAACGTTTTTGCAAAGTTTGGTGGAGTTTTATCAAGAAGGGGCTAAAAAAGAGGGGGGTCTAAAAATGTTTAGATGGCTTATAACTTTGTTGCCGTTTGCGAATGTAGACACACGTTTTCAGAAAGATTAGAGACCCAACCTTGAATGTTTGTGCAGTGGGGGCTAAGTTATATGACTATTGTATGTACATACAGTTTGACACTTTTGACAAAATAAAACATGGGAGGATTTCCAGCAAATTTGTGTAAGCAGCATTGGCAAGGACCTGAAAGCATGGTTTTGAAAATGTGTCCATGTTTTATTTTTTGACAAGTGTCATAATGTAGGTACAAAAATAGTGATATACCTTTGATGACTGAGGTGTAGCCCGTGGCCATGGGCAGTGGCCAGATTATCCGGGTCATGGCATAGGTCATGACCCAGACAATCTGGCTATTGGCCATGACCATGAGGGACGACCTATGGGGATAAAGTAGACATGTCCATCAGGGACTAGCTATGTGGTAATTGTTTTTGAAATTGGGATAGATTTGTAAGGGAAAAAAAATGTGCTTGTGGTAATATGGTCATAGGGTTCTCTCTTCACCTTTTGCAGGCCACCATGGAAAAGGAAGCGGAGCCCTGAATGGAGCCCCGCCTTCCCTATCCATGGTGGCCATCTTGGAAACGTATTTTCCTTCCTACAGCGGGTCACTGCATGTCGCGGTGTAAGAAGAAAAATCCTTTTTTTAGCACCCAGGGTTACCGCTTTGGGCCGCTTGGGCCAATAACTTGTGCTGCTGGGCAGTTATCTCCCGTTCCAGTCGCTAGAACAGGGGATGAACACCACATTATGCTAATGAGAATGTTGGAAAATCTTATTGAGTCTATATACTTTACTGAGAAATGTAGAGTAGATGGAGTCTATAAGATTTTGGAGTCTTTGTTTTTAGTTCTATTTTTTAACTGTGAAAGGTGGTTCCTAAAGGAACCTTTGTTGGGTTTTTTCAGGAGCAATTAGAATGTAAGGTGGGGAGGGAAATGAGGGAAAAGGCACCCATCACTAATATGGAGGGGCAGGCGGACAAGGGAGGATGTTGCGCGTGTGTTACATCTAAGGTAGGGGGCAGTGTTTCTCATGCTCCTTGATTACAGCTTCAAAAGCACTTCAAAATTGCTCCCCCCTGCAGAGCGGTGTGTTCCAGTATATACAGAGCACTATTGTCTTCGAAAGACATGGATCAACAGCCTCTTTTATTGCTTGCACGGTAGCTGGTGGGATTTTGTGTACCACAGAAGTAGGCTGTGTGGTTACAGTATTGGTTGAGGAAGATGAGGTGGAGGAAAACAGCATACTACTTTCTGATGAAGGAACAATCTTTCTGAGAGCATTGCTATATCCTAACACAGAACTATTGCTAAATAAGATGGAACTTGCAAAGGATGTGGCTGGCTGGACCGATATGGGTGAGTTTATTTACAGAGGCAGGGTTGGAAGGGGTTGGAACCTGCACAATCTAGTACAGGGTGTTACGAACCAACACCCCACATCTATAATAAATGCCCCCATCAGCTGGAACGAGTTCATGCATGCGGTCACTGATTTAAATATCCCGACATACGTTGTGGGTAATGTCCTGCAAAGCCTTCTGTTGCCGCAAAAACTGGTGCCCCCGTTACTCCTCGTCAACAACACAGCCCTCTAGATAGCCCTGTGAGCAGAACCTTTTCCCCCAGTCCCGGTGAGGGGTGGAATACAAGTTGGTTTAAGGAATCTTTACCTACCCACTCACAAATCTACGACGCCCCCAAAAGCCATACGGTTGAAGTGCCTAGGCCGCATCAGAGGCGCATGCCCCCTATATGGTTATCCGATTAGTGCGTGCCCCATCATTGTCTGAATGTATATGTTTCTTCTTTGCTGCGTCGGCATGTTTGTGGTATAACTTTCATTCTTTCTGTATTAAGTAAGTAATTTTTATTAATAAATGTTTTTAAATCGAAAAGCCGCCATGTTCTTTATAACATTGTATTATTTATTATGTATAATGACACACTACACCTGGTGAATAAAAAAAACTTATTTTATTGATATGTGTCTCATTGGATAGACGAGACACATTTACATTTTTGCAGTGCGAAAATTTTGCGACATCTAAACACTTTATGTATCATCTTGTTATCAAATCTGGTTACCTTTTTATCATTTTGATTATGATTGCTCAAATACATTTTCAAAACAGCCGACAGCAATCTCCATTCAGACATCTGATTGATAAATTGCTGGCCACAGGTCACGGCTTCAGAGTCTTAAACCGGCACAGTAGTATAACGTAAATACTTTGCAAGGCTTTTCATATAGTCCATTAAAACTCTGGCATATATGGGGTGTTGCGGGAAGTGCACCAAAATATCAAACACCGTTTGTACATCCCCCTCCAACCACAAAGCTATCCAATGTGTTGTGGATCGGTGTTCACCACCAGGCTAACCGGCCGATTCCTGGGTAGGCGATTGGGACTGTATCGCCGGCATACACACCATGAAATGTTTTCAGAGCTGTCTATGCTTACACAAAAATCCTTTTATCTGTAGAGTATCCATTAAATATCGAAAAGTATGTTTCTTTGTGTGTTGATCTCGATTACGCTATCGGAAATGCTCCACACTAGCAGCAAGTGCATGGCGGTTAGTTTTCTTTCAAACTTTATTTCACTGCATAGGTTTCCACGCCTCATGAGGTTGAAATGACCCGCTGATGTGTTGTCAGGTCTTAGATCGAAGGCCAGTAGTGCATACCTGATAGCATAATCCTTGCATGTGATTGAGACCGCTGCATCACGCATGTGTTTCCCTGTGACAGACACCAGGCCCAGTATTCCCGGATTATGTTCGGAACTCCAAAGTTAGGAGCATATGCTTTGGCAGGGATCAGGACACCGTCCTTATGCAGCGCCACATAGATCATGTTACAGCGTTTGAAGTGAAAGGAATTTCGATTACATGCACCAGTCATTGATACTGTTTCAACACTACCCATGATGATTACATTCGGAAGCTAGCCCAGGACCAGGTTGTCTTGACTGGTGCCCTGGCTACCGGTAGGAATGCTGAAGACTTTAAGGGCACCTCGCTCCACAGGATACTAACGTTGGATATCTGCAGCAGCTCTCCATGTGCCAGTCTAATGGTCGGTGAGACACTTACATGTTTCACAAATATACTAGCTGATATGACGACTAGTTTGTATTGTTCATCGTCTCAGCTAATAAGACAGAAAGTGTCTGTGTTTCTGGAGAGTTTTATTTTAAGATCAATGCCGTTGATCAATAGTTTATCCTGGAAGAAAAGGTCGGCATGTAGATGGCCTAGTAAACTGAATGCTCTACTGGTTTTGGTGTGAAGTGCTCTCTTCGCAAACCCCTTGTTCTCACCGTCCAGAGCGGGGTTGTCAAAATACCCCTCATTGTCACGATAAAAGAGGCCTGCTGGGAGCTGCTTATCCAGGACACTTTGGCCATAACTTAATAGGCTCTCTATAAAGGCCTTGTAGATGTTTCATGTAATAAAGACCTGGTTGAAGATGGCGGCGATCGTGCTCATGCTATACCCGCGATGTCAGTCAAATCCGCCTTTGTGATTTTACAGGTTAGATACAGCAACATGTCGTTAAAATCCAGATACATGTAAGTGGACCCCGATACAATGAACTTTATTGGGGCTAGCAGAGATCGAGCTGCCAAAGCCGAGACCTCGATCTAGTAACTGTTATCAATACTCATTTGGGTCGGGGGTACAGTGAATAGATCAAACTCTGATTTTACACATTCCCCAGAGGCTCGGTGTAAGAAAGCCATTGTTCTTTTGAAAGATATCACTACCCTTGTGTCTTCTAGTGATGACACGCTTCTTCTTACTCAGCTGTCCGCGTTGGGCTTTTGAACTGCTTTTCTTGGTGGGTTTCAGGGGGCCGCGCAGCAGGGATACTGACCTCTTCCTCTTAACACTCCTGCATGGTTTATCAATGAGTCCTGGTCTGTCCTGGACCTCCTTTTCCTGTTTGGTGAGAGGCTTAACAACCGCCATTGCCCCACTCCCCATGACGTCTTTTGTAATATTGGTGGCTGCCGTTATTCTTGTGTGGTTTAGCCAATTCAAAGACGCATTCTAGGAAGGGCATTGTATGTCTGAAAAGACTCCTCAAGATATAGCCGAGCCCCGCACATTACATTACGGGGGTTCCGCTAAAATACAGCTGATCGCCGTAACCGTCCTGGTTCATGTAATATTGCATATAGGTCCCAGGGCGTCCATAGTTCTTCACCACAGCCATTGTAACATTGTTTTATTAGTCTTTCAGCCAGAGCAGTCTGAAGTGCAACCGCAGCCATGCCATATTTTTCCCCTGTTAATGTTTGCGCAGGTATTGTGCCACAGTTCTTTACTTCCAATGTGCAGCCTGCTTCCCAATATGTTGCACAGTCTTCCCACTGTTGAAAACCTAACTGATGTGTCTGGGCCCTGTATAAAAATGTTCCACTGGTGCAGGTCTAGGTGTACCATCATATCACCATACACGGGTATGATTGATACGGCTTTATTGATGACTCAGACAAGTTCCTGTATATTTGGGTAATGCCCCTCTGGGAGCCCACCCGGCCAGAGCCTCAGAGGGTTTTGTTTGTTTTATGATAAATGTAGAATCCCCTGGGGCTAAAATGTCCCACGATCGGGTGTATTGAACTTCAGTGATCGCCACCGTCCATTGCCCTTGCAAATTTATGGATTTGGTCAGCTTCACAGTAAAGTTGTATATTTTGTCCCCTGAGAATGTCTCGGCTGAAGCGTTGCTGGGGAGCATAATATAGATAGGTGCAGACTCCAGGCCACCCTGTTACACACTGTGGCCTCTAGGGATCGGGTGGGCACCCAACTATTGAATTTGTCAGGCCACCCTAGCCATTTGACTAGAAACTGTTTCCTGACTCCACAACTTTTACTCTTTATTACTTTTTTGATTCTATAAACGCGCAGGTGGTCTTTATTGACTTTCTGGATCCCCTCCTTGTAAACAACACCTTGAACACCCTCACCCAAATAATCAATTAGTGTACATATATCGGTGCCCTGCCTTTGAGTCACTCCATCTACAATAAAGATCTCATTGCTGTAGTTCTGCTTGTACCCCCTTGTAAAGATGGCCTTGAGTTTTGAGATCTGCACATGATCCCACTTTTAAGGGGCACAAGTGACGTCTTTTTAAAAAGTCTTTAGCTGTACCATTTTTTCCATACCTCCAGGGAATTCTGCAGCGTTACCTCAGCGGGGTGGTATTAATAGATCTATGATACGTGTTATACAGATTTATAAAAGCGGGTAACACCTCTGTATATCTAGGGGGGTGTTTTTAGCTATGAAAAATTACCAGAGGTGTGTTTTAAAAGTTTGTATAAAATATTCTACAATAGAGGCTTTAACTTTAGAGTGTGTTACAAAGCGATGCACCCCGTGTTGCTTTAGAAGACTCTGTAGCAGCTTATTTAAAAACTCCTTACCGGCGACCATTTGTAGTTTAGCAGGGACTCGGCCTCTATTAAATATGCATTAAAAAGCCATCACCATGCTGTGACCCGTCTTGTTTTTTAAAGCATCAACATAGGTGTATTTTGATAGAACGTCAATGAAGGCTAGAATGTAGCTGAGACTGTTGTTGTCTTCATGGAACTGGCTCAAATCCAACCTGCCTGCCATTGGTGGTCGACGTCGGATACCACGATCATTAGCCGTTTAAAGGTTTTTTTGGGCCGGCTTGTGTAGTGTGTAGGACACCTCCCCTGAAAGCCACATCTTGATCGATCCCTGTGATACCTACTCACCTTTGCAGTTTACGGAACTGGCTGTCAACCCTGCCTTAACTACCAACACCTCCTTCGTCATAATATATTTCTGACATCTTGAGGCCAGACATGTTCACCCACAACCACTCAACATAAAGATGCATTTATGTTTTATAAACAACAGATTTTATTAACATTTAGAACATATATTTTATTCAAAATGTATACACATTAAACTAGTAGAGCAATCAGTCCTGCTATAGGCTTTGTAGTACATGCAATTACTGCACAGATACATTGCACACCGCTGCCTCGATAAGCAAACATCTCGACATTCCATTAGGCATTCAATTAGATATCCTTTATCCCCACCCACTTGGGAACTGTTTTCTCAATGATGTTTCTAACAGCCGTCAGACACACGCATCTAAACTGCTTTACTTTCAAAATTGTCCATAATTTTTTACATGCATTGTTCAGTCCCTGCACCAATCCTTATCTGTGTCAGCGGTTGCGTCAAGCGCAGCAAATCTACTAGAAATTTAGGGCTCAACACATAAGATATTTTACATAGCGAATTATCCGGGTAAGATATTTCTAAACATTCGTGAGCATTCTACTGCGGGTCATCAATTTTTTGTCCAGAGCACCATCTGTATAAGTGTTGTTTTAAACACACCCCAGTCACTATAGCCGTAAACCCTCCTATGGCCCGAATATCGATGCGGGAGAGAGCTGGCGTGTCCGTATCGTCTCCGTTAGCGGGATACATTTCTTACATAGACTCTTCTCCTCCAGGCTTCCAATTTGTTTTGAACAGCAGGCACAATGAATAATAACATTCAAAGAAGATAGGACCTTATAGGAAGATAGGACCCCTGCGCTGATCTGCTTGGTTAACATTTTTTGTTGAGTTCTTTTTCCTGAAGCCGTTTCTATGGTTCCAGCGGGACAGAGCTCCTGAATTCCTGATGTTAGTGAGGTTTGAAGAGCTGGGGTTGGAACCCTGGCTTAAGTGGCGCTGGACTGTTATAAAATGGGGTAGAGCCTGTGTGTCGGCTCACACAAACACTACTCGACACAGTTGGATTTTCATGTTGCTTAGTTTTATTAGGTTGTTGAAGGGGCAATAAACTGCCCAGGTTGTGCAAGCAATTGTTGGTACATTTGCATGTTGAGAGAAAGCCAACACGTGTTCTGACCAGTGGTCTTTATCAAGGCGTGGACATGCAGGGCTGAGAGGTCCTGAGTGTAATAGCTGAGTATCTTCGGTAGTGCCCGGCAAGGCTAGTGGCGAAGTGGAGGGCTCACGGCAATCGTCTGATGTGCAATCCCGTTAGCCTAGGTGTCTTTAATGCTACCAGTCGCCATTAGCAAAACAGATTCCTTACATAGGCGATTGTCAGGATCCACCAGGTTTTCAAGTTGGTTTGAGCAGCAAACACAATAACTATTGACGGTCTCTGGTACAGCATGGCGCCCCTCACCCCCGCACACAAAACCCTTTTTTTCATCAAATCCCCCGGGGGGCTAGATCAGTCTCTGATGTCATCACAACCTGCAAACCCTAGATTCACAGTCACTGTCTTCGGACTCCACCTTGGCCACGGCTGGTGGCTCCAAAACCACATCGTCGCCATCCCACAACTCTTCAGGTTCAAAGTTGGCCATTAAATCTTAGGCATCTTCCATCCCATCATAAACCGTAAAACAATCAGAAATATGACTATCGTCATAGCCCCTGGGGCCTTCAGGGGGGGTTTTCCCCCTCATTGTAACTGTAGCTGTTCATAATCGTTGTTTCCTGAATAACCCCTGTAAAGCTGAAAGAGGGCCTGTGTTTCCCAGGCCTACCACAACGGCTATATATCCAGGTTGTAAGCCCATTCCCCTATGCCATCATCGCCTTTGGGCCATCCCCTTGGATCAAAATTTCTATCAAACATTCTTGGGATTCTTACGTTAAATAAAATGTATATAAAAAATATTGGGGTTCAATAAAATTGCTATCAACTTTGGGGGGCTTATCGATTTGATATAAAATGTATATCTGTTTCCTATCACCCCGGGGCAGAACCCCACTGCAAAACCCTAGATTCATATTTCCTGTCTTCAGAGCTCACCGCGATCTCAGAGCTCGACTGAGCAACATTGTTGAGCGCTGCTCCCATCTTTATATAGATTTTATAGAAAATGTATATATTCCCTTCTATCAAAACAAATATAAATTAGAAAACACATCCTATAAAAATATACATTTGATATAAAATCATTATCAAACCTTTTTATATCAAATGTATATTAAGTTTATATCAAAGCACATCTAAAGGGAGCGGGACTAAGGATGGAAACAGGGGGCGTGTCCACCTGTCAAAATTTAGCATGAGACAAAAGGGGACTTCTACTACTCATGCTGCTGGGTTTTCAGAAATTGACTTACACACTCTGACTTCTCATAGAGAAATTGGCTAATAATTAACATTGAAAAGATGAAAACCATGGTAGTTGATCGGCATCAGGATAAACAGTGGAGAAATGGCATTTAAATGGAACAAACGCAGAGCTGGTGAAAGAGTTCAAATAACTAGGCATGTCATCTATTCCAGAAACCCTTGGAAGTATAGGAGTATGACAAAGCACTTTACAGGTCCTTCCCAAACTGAATAGACTTCATGGCCAAGTGTCAATAACTCCTCTGTCAAGCATATGCGATGGCAACATCACTTCTACGGACCAATAAGGTAAGCAACTGTGCAGTTTGCTGAGTTTGTAGCCAAACTGACACATCTTGGAAGATACATTGTGCATCTGCGGACTACATGCTGCACCCCCGGGAGCCAGAGGCACAGAAGGTGCTGTGTGTCAGGCTTTAGGGGACTTAGTATCTTGAGCGCAAACAGTGAAGGATAGAGGCATCTTGAGGACGGAGTTTGCTGCAGGTAAGTGGGGTAGAGGACGGTAGCTTGTGCAAGGGGTCGGAGGGTGCCGTGCAGTGCTGGGAGATTCATGGGGGAACCCCTAAAAGGGACAGGGAGAGGGGCGTTTATAAAAGGTTGAACCTGCGGAATGCAGCCTTTTGTACTAGAATCGGCAGGTTCTGCCTTTTGTAACTGGCCCTCAGACATAGATCCACATTCTGGATAACCATTTTAGATGTGTGCCCTGCCATTTCGGGTCTGCATCTGGACCTCTCAAGTGTAAAGGCAAGAACCAGCTGCCAAATGGATCTGTGCAGATTTTGGTAATTAAACGTAACTCTACCAATAAGAGACTGGGTCAGAGGACCCCAATGGAGCACTATGGCTCATGTGACAAGTTTATGTCTGATTTTGTATGAAATGGTTGAGAACCATGACAACAGGTAACGAATATGAGTAAGCATTGTGTACCATTTGGAGAACCAATGCCTCTGAAAGGATGTGCTGATTAGGGTAGTGCTGTTTGGAGGCTACAAATGCTTAAAACCAATATTCATGATCTCCAGTGTTTGCGGGTGGGTTGTCGCGGCCAAGGGGTCCGCAGATGAATCAAGACAATATATATGATCACTTGATCCGTTCATTTTGTAGCCAACGGAAAATAGGGATTATGGTTTTGACTTGACTCAAGGGCAAGATTGGAGTTATACAAGTCTACCTTTCTTTAAGACCATGGACCATCCCTCTCTGCCTCGAGTTAAGACCCTCCTTCTTAGCTGTAAACAGTTGCTCACATTTGCTGCACTTTATAGTGCCCTGCACTTCTTTCTTGGCTCTAGCAGGGTCTTTATTGTTATTGGCAGGATCCATTTTTGGTCCAAAAGGCCTCTCCAATCAGGTAGCCCAACCTTTTCTCTTGTGACAGAGCTCGAGGGGGTAGGCTTCAGGCAGTTGCAGAGATGGCAAAACCCCAGGGCATTTCAGACTTCCACTTCGCATGGTAATGAGTACGTTCTACAGACAGAGGTATTTAGTGACAACCATAGGCTTCTCTGTCACTGAATAAATCTGCTTAGGGACGCGTTTCTGTGGTCCCATCCCTTTCCTACTACTCTGATCTCTCCACTGCTCCTTTTGCTCATCACACCTTCATCACTGTCATAGATAGGGCAACCTATCAATGCCAGCAATGGTCCCTTTAAATCCCATGCATGAAGCACTTAATACATATTATTTAAAGTAACCATTATTGGCATCCATAGGTTGTGGAAGAAGCTTCACGCATCTGTTTTGAAGTGAAAAATTACTGGCATTGGTAGGACTTGAATCCTTGGGGCTCGCTGGCGCTGTGCGTGACGCAATGCTAACGTGGTTGCCCTGGCAACCCTGCGAGTGGCACGGTGCGCTGGATTGGGTCTTTAAAAAAATATATGACTAGGACTGGCACTCAGTCAGTGCACTGATTGAGCACCATCCTTTGTGGTATTAAAAATAATATTACCTGTGAATGGCGTGCTGCGCTGCACGCATCGGCATGCCACACACAACATTATTTATTTTTAATAAGGATGGTGCTCAGTCAGAGCGTCAGCCCTGCGGGGGGGCGGAGGGGAGGGGCCTGGTGGCGCACTGGGCACCTTCCGAAGAGCCAGGAGGGGTGGCTCCTGGCTCCTTTTGCTCATCACACCTTCATCACTGTCATAGATAGGGCAACCTATCAATGCCAGCAATGGTCCCTTTAAATCCCATGCATGAAGCACTTAATACATATTATTTAAAGTAACCATTATTGGCATCCATAGGTTGTGGAAGAAGCTTCACGCATCTGTTTTGAAGTGAAAAATTACTGGCATTGGTAGGACTTGAATCCTTGGGGCTCGCTGGCGCTGTGCGTGACGCAATGCTAACGTGGTTGCCCTGGCAACCCTGCGAGTGGCACGGTGCGCTGGATTGGGTCTTTAAAAAAATATATGACTAGGACTGGCACTCAGTCAGTGCACTGATTGAGCACCATCCTTTGTGGTATTAAAAATAATATTACCTGTGAATGGCGTGCTGCGCTGCACGCATCGGCATGCCACACACAACATTATTTATTTTTAATAAGGATGGTGCTCAGTCAGAGCGTCAGCCCTGCGGGGGGGCGGAGGGGAGGGGCCTGGTGGCGCACTGGGCACCTTCCGAAGAGCCAGGAGGGGTGGCCACCACCCCTCCCCGCCTCCAGTTCAAGTGAAGTTTGTCTCTGTACATTCACCCATGTACAGTAAAAATATTCATCACACAAAAGCAACATATAAATGCTTCTGTGGGGACATCACGTGATCGCGATCTTGTGAGATCTCGATGCAATGGGATCTCGCAAGCCCGCGCTCCCAAGAAAACGTCAGAGAGCGTTGCTGCCAAATCCTGGCAGAGCGCCAGACCAAGAGGTCGGCTCACAGCGCTGCTCCTATTAAGGAGCCACTATAAAGGAGGCACAAAGAACCCTCTGAGTGCCAGCTTCCAGGGCATAAGTCCAAGGACACCATGAGCACACCTTGCCTCCAGTGAAGCAACTGGAAGGCCCAGACTGGAACTGTGAGTAACTCCCCTGCCCTACTCCAGTACAAGTTATGCCCACCAGTTTGTCTTATTATTAAAGACATTTAAGACCCACCTAAGCGTCCCGTCGTCCCTAGAGGCCACAACATAATTGGCGACGAGGATACCAAAAGACTCACGGGAACACCATGCAAGGCGCCACACCGCCCCCTGCGTTTCTACCTTCACCTGGGACCCCGGCAATTCCGTGGATGCAATGGGAGCCCCTTTTCACCACGTATCTGGAGGGTTTGGGCGGCACGGGATATGCCCCCACCAGGAAGAAGGCGATGCTGGTGAACGCAATGGGGGTTGAAGGTCAGCGCATTTTTGCCAGCCTAACAGCCATACCAGTACGACGACAACGTCTACAAGGAGGCCACCCGTCGCATTGTGAAAAGGTTCACCAATAAGGAGAACGTGGTGCTACAAAGGCTGAGGTTCTTCACCCGTAAACAGGAAGGGAGCGAACCCGTGGACGACTATATCACCAGGATGAGGGAGCTGACTTCTCTTTGCGTGTTCGGCGAAAACGCAGAACAAGTTATCTGCGACATGCTGGTCGTTCACACTAACTCCAGGAAAGTGCAGGACAAGTTCATCCAAGAAAAAGAAGTAACCCTCGACAAGGCCATTCAAATTGCCAGGGCAGAGGTAGAAACCTCCAGCAGGCGCAAAGAGGCGGGAAGCCACCTGCTCGCACCAGAACTTGCAGCGCTTCAATGGAGGGGGCGCAGAGACAAGCAATCCCGCGACAGCCCCAGAGACAAAAGGCACCCGACAAAAGGATCTGCCGAAATGTTATAGATGTGCCAGTACCAAGCACATGGCGAATGATCGTGACTGTCCCACCTGGAATAAGGAGTGCTCCAAGTGCGGACGCATTGGTCACGTGGCTCCGGCATGTACGTGGCGGAAGAAAACAGTTTCCTGCGTCGATGGCGACCACGCCTCAAGCGATGATGACGAGCTACAGGACAGACCCATGGTCATCATGGTCAACGCCCTCCACGCCAGGAGAGAAAAGCCCCACTGCAACATTAAAGTGGACGGAATGGAAACACGTGTCATGGCAGATTCGGGATCAGACCTCACTATCCTCCCCATCGACATGTATAAGGAAATGATGGGTTAAGCACAAGTGGAAATCAGAACGACCAGGCAAAAACCGACGGTCTTCGGAGGTGCAACTGTCAACCTGCTGGGCTACATCCGAGCCCGGATTGATTTCAAAGTGAGGTCTACCACCACCAAAGTGTACTTCTCGCCCAAAGGTCCAGCCGTGCTTGGATGGGACGATCAACACAGACTCAGCATTAAACTGGATCCCAGCACTCCGGAACAGGTACTCATGGTCTCCTCAGGAGCAGCGCAAAATTTCAAGGAGATGTTTCCTAGCCTGTTTTCCGAGAACCCGGGGAAAGTGAGACTTTGTCCACAAGATTTGTTTGAAAACCAATGCGGTCCCGGTGAAACACAAAGTTAGAGCAGTACCTGCAACGGCGAGACCTACATTAGAGGCCCACCTTCGGAAAATGGTTGAAGAAGGAACCATCGAGACCGTGGAATCCTCTGAATGGTTGAGTCCAGTGGTTCTAGTTAAAAAGAAATCCAGCGACGACCTCAGAATATGCATCGACTTGAGAAGCCTGAATCTAGAGGTGGTCACCGATAGCTTTCCGCTCCCCAGCATCAGCAAAATTGTCCTCATGATGAAAAGAGGCAGCAATCTTTTCGAAGCTGGACATGCGAGACGCCTATCACCAGATTCCTCTACACAAGTCTTCACGCCCCCTGACGGCGTTCATCACTCCGTTCGGCACCTTTCAATATACCCGCATGCCTTTTGGGCTGTCTTCAGCAGCGTCCGCATTCCAGAGGATGATGAATTCTCTACTTAAAGGACGCACAAATGTTTCATTCTTTCAGGACGACATCCTTGTGTACGCCAAGGACAACGGAACCCATGACAAAGCGCTCAAGGCAGTCCTGAGCAAGCTTCAAGAGGCAGGTGTCCCTCTACGCCATGAGAAATGCGTTTTTGGAGTGAGCAAGGTAGAATACCTTGGGTACTGCATCTCAAGCAAAGGGGTGAGCCCCAAGAATAATCTGATGAAGGCCATTACAGACGCCCTGGCCCCGATGTCCAGAGAAGAACTACCCTTGTTCCTGGGCCTAGCCGAGTACTATGCAAAATTCGTCCCAAGGTTCTCCAAAACCACGTCCCCCATGAGGGAGCTTCTTAAGAAGGAGGCAGCCTACTCCTGGGGGCCAGAACAAAATGAAGCCTTTGCTGAAATCAAAAGGAGAATTCTACACGCACCATGCCTGAAACCGTTCAACCCTGAATAGGACACCTGTATCACAACAGACGCCAGCGCGAACGGTCTGGGGGCCACCCTGACCCAGAAGAAGGGCGACACTGAAAACATTGTGGCGTTTGCATCTAAAGCCCTATCATCAGCGGAGAAGAATTACTCCACTGTTGAGAAAGAAATGTTGGCATGTGCCTGGGCCGTCGATTACTTCAGATCTTATGTTTGGGGCACGAAATTTAGACTGGTCACCGACCACAAACCCCTCATCCACATGTTGAGCCCGGGCGGAACCAAGACTGCCACCCCGAGACTGGCCAGGATCGCTGAAAAACTGCAAGAGTACACATACGAGATAGCCCACATTGCTGGTTGGAGAAATGCGCAAGCGGACTGCATGTCTAGGCTCCTTAACCAAAACGCCCCTGGGACCACGTTCTTGGAAGATGAATGTGTCGTAGCCCCCACAGTTGACTTGGGGAACAGCGAGTACATGGACCTAAGTGAGCGCCATTGGCAGGAAGAGTTCGAGCAGGACGATGCTCTAAGGCACGTAGCAGCCAGGGCCCGCGAAGGGTGGCCTGACGAAAGAGCAATCCCTGAAGGCCTACGTCCATACTGGAAGGTGAACGATAAATCACCACCATGAACGGTCTCATTCTGAGAGGCGACCAAGTGATCCCGCCCAGCGGAATTCGCAAAGTGATCCTGTGCAGAGCACACTAAGGCCATCTGGGATGCAACATGACCCGACGCAGGATACGCGACGCCTATTGGTGGCCAGGCATGGATCAGGACATATGACAAATGGTCGAAAGGTGCCATGAGTGCACCAACAGCGACAAGCGTCTGGCTGTGAGACAAGCCCCTATGCTGCCCACCGAAGTCCCCAAAGGAGTGTGGCGCAAACTAGGGTTGGATTTCATCGGGCTCCTGGACAGCATGCCCCCAGAACATAAATATAGGATAGTCACGGTCGACTATTTCTCCAAATGGGTCGAAGTCGACTTCACCTCGGACATCACCACAAGCACAGTCATCGAAGCACTCATCACCATATTCCAGCGCGAAGGCCTCCCTGAGGAAATTGTGACGGACAATGGAGTCCAGTTGGTCTCTCGAGAGATGGAGAAATTCCTCAACCTCAACAACATTCGGCATTGGAGAGCAAGTCTCTACCACCCACAGGCAAATGGCCTGGTCGAGCGGGCGAACCGCTTCATCAAAGGGGCGCTGCAACTAGCGCATGCCTCGGGCCGAAACCCGTACAAGACGGTCAAGGAGGCTGTCGCAGCCCACCGCATCACCCCCAACGTTGTCACCGGCGTTTTACCTTTCCATCTGCTAAAGGGGAGAAGGGCAGCATCCACACTGGTACCACATTGGCTCCATCAAGTGAGGGCTGACGAAGATGTGGACATGGAAGATGTTGTTTTCCGCAATCAGCGTAACAAAGAAGCCATGAAGGCCCAAGGTGACAGGTGTCGAGCCGCTCGCCAGACAGCAGTCAACAAAGGCGACCTGGTAAAGATACGTCTCCCTCACAAAGACACTTCGACCGGCTCCAGATACAGCAGTCCCATAGAAGACATCGAGAAAGGGTCTAACCACATCTGCACCAGCGACGGAAGGAAATGGACTCTAGAAAGGGTGGCCATGTACCGCAGAAAAGAATCCATTGAGCAGTCACACTGGGAAACCGGAGAAGACCCAGACCAACAAGAGCCATCCGAAAACACTCACCAGTCAGGAAGAGATGCCTTGGAGTTCCCCTACGGCAACAAGTTCTCAAGTGTACACTCCGTAACTCTGCTCAGGGAGTCACAGCGAAGGGCAAGACAAGGAGAACCTGAATCACCTGCACCTCCCCAAGAGTGCTCCCGCAGCCCTGGCCCGTTTCCGGATCAAGTCAGACCTCAAAGAGAGAAAAGGAAACCCAGCAAGTTTGCAGACTTTTTCATGGAATGACATCCTATCCTTTTCCCAGCAAAGGAGGTGTGTGGGGACGTCACATGATCGCGGGAGCGAGATCTCGATGCAACAGGATCTCGCGAGCCCGCGCTCCCAAGAAAACGTCAGAGAGCGTTGCCGCCACATCCTGGCAGAGCGCCAGACCAAGAGGTCGGCTCACAGCGCTGCTCCTATTAAGGAGCCACTATAAAGGAGGCACAAAGAACCCTCTGAGTACCAGCTTCCAGGGCATAAATCCAAGGCCACAGGAGGCCACCTGGGGGCCCTGGAAGCTCACAGCGTGCCATCCATGAGCACACCTTGCGTCCAGTGAAGCAACTGGAAGGCCCAGACTGGAACTGTGAGTAACTCCCCTGCCCTACTCCAGTACAAGTTATGCCCACCAGTTTGTCTTATTAATAAACACATTTAAGACCCACCTAAGCGTCCTGTCGTCCCTAGAGACCACAACAGCTTCTCACGTTCAGTAAAGCCAAAATGAACGCCGCTCTCCACATTACCCTCTCGTGGTTTTCCAAAGCGATCAGTCTCAAAAAACATACAAACGGTCAACACCAATGTGAGCTTTTATATGAGCTTTTTAGATGAGAAACTAGAAAGCTAACGTGTGTGGTACTCCCAATCCTCAACTATGTTACCAATATCCTTTAACTGCATTGGCTGTTCTAGAGTCACAGCCGTGGCTCTTCGAGAAGCCTCCCTTGCACTCTCTCCTTCCAAACTGTTAATGCTTTGCATAAACAAGTTTTGAAAAGGTTTAATTTCTTTGCTGATGGACGAGTAAATAAAGAAGATACTGCTTAAAAGGAATCCCCTGGTCTTGCCATAGAATCTCTCGCGCCAGCTCTGAGTGGGCACTGCACGCGACACGTGGCGCATTACAAAAACGTGTAATGAAATCAATATTTCTCACCCTCTCCTACAGGTCAACGCTCAAAAGCAAAGCTATACACCCAAACGAACGGGTTCCTCCTTTCCTGTTCTTCCTAAAGCATTTGCCCCCACGCATTGTAAAATGGAACTCGCGTATCTTTCCAATAAAGGGCATCGGTTGCAATGTTACCATAACTGTGTTGTGCTCTCAAAATTAGCAAACCCAAATATGTGCTAGCTTAACAAAGTAAAGGCTTTGTAAGACCACCTTCCTCAAATATATATATTTTAATATATCTTGTGGCATTCTGCTGTGTTCAATTGTGGTACTTTGAGCTATTACGATCTATTTTTTAACAGTCTGTTTATGAAATTCTTTTCAAATATATCTTTGTAAAAGGTGACTAGTTTAACGAATATTCAACAAGCAAGCACTTCCAAGCAACAACACAATATTAAGGGCATGATTTACAACAAAAAAAGGGTTTTCAATGGGGGCATCCCACTGAAATCCGCTCTGTATAACAGGCCCTGTCTTATATTCAGAATAAACAAAAGTATCACATTTTGCTGGCTGGCCTAAAATAAAAACATTTTTAAACACATAAGAACATAACATTTATTTCGTAATGGGGAAGCGCCTTCTTAGGAAAAACAACCTCTCCTTTAACGTTTCAGATGCTAAAGCACACGTTCGTGGGGAGACACTGCCCCCAGGTGGTGTTTTTGTTGTACAAGCCTCAGTCCATTTTGTCTCTACAGTGGTCAAGGCCTGCCTGCTGTGGTTTGCACAGACAGTAGAATAAATCCTACAAGACTGATACCGCAGGAAGCAACCGTTCATTGTTGCATTGGACGCTAATGGCCCTTAATTATCACGTTGAAAAGACCCGATTCTTATTCCAAGCAATATTCCTCATTATCTAGCACCAAATATGTTCCTTGAACGATAATGGCGCCACAACTCGCGGACATCCGGTAATAAATACTACCGCGTCTGGGCTTTGCAACAGTGCAGATGTCTGTGGCCATAAACTGCAGGTACCAGGCTCTGTTTTGATAACGGGTCTCGACAGCAAATAAAATACTTTTAGGAAACTCTCTGGTAAATGATAAAGGCACCTGCTGCCCGGCTTCTCAGGTTCATGACAGGTGGATTCAGTACAGAAGTTGGAGGCGGGTGAAGAATCAGTTGCTTGGCCGTTTGATTTTAAATGGTATGAAGACTTTTCGCAATACGTCATGGTTTCATAGTTTTTTTTTTTTTTTGTAAATGAAATACACACAATTGGCGATAGTTTTCTCAGTTCTGTACAGGCCGGCGTTGCCTTTTCATGGTTTTCATTCTTTTAATACGAGCTTCGAAGTCCTATTGCAAGCTGTGGAGTGTAATGCAAATGTTTTAGGCAGTTCGTTTTTTCGATGCATGCATATCCAGGGAACCTTTCTGCAGGACTATATGATTTTCTCCGCAGGGCATTTCCTGAGGGCTGCTGCTTTTTATTGGGGCTGGTGCTATCCCTTCTCAGCAGCCATGCTTGTGCCTCACACTTCCCCTCAGACAAGGGTTGCTCTACGTTTGATTTCGCGAGCAAGCAGCGCAGACATACTTATTAATGGAAGAGTACACACACTTCCTATAAGAGTTGATTTGTCCGAGACACAGGCCCTCACTATCCTCTTACTCTTCTAAGCTCGAAGACTTATGGCCACAGAGCCCCTCTTTCCCTTTCTTGACAAGATTCTGACACAGTCACGGCCCTACTGGATTGTGACCTGTTGTGAAATCCTCTTAATCCCAGGCACGATTGTGGCTGCAGCAACATAAGTCGCATGTCACAGATGCCTTACGTGAGACCCATACATCCTCCAGAGACGCTGGCCTACGTAAAAACATAGCGCAGCCAGTTGATTGTTTAACCTTCAGTAGCCGGCTTTAAATCCTTGCGAGATAGCTCAGTGAATGAATGCACCTGCTGCAGCTACATGTGCTTAACATTCAAGTCAAACACAGATATATCAGCCGAGCTAGCATATTCCTCCCCTTATGAGCGTGGGTTTTATATTGACATTGGGGTTGCAGTTTATTTAATTTTAGTTATGTAGGCTCAAAACAACCAGAGCATTGCACTTTAAAAGTTTGTATGGGGCACTCCAATACTTAACATCCTTTGCTTCGGCCAGATAGTACACATTTTGGCCAATTAGAGTGGTGGTTTTGTTCTTTAGATTGGGTTCAAGTCAAAATGTTAGACACAATGAACGGGCAAAAGGTTAAACCATCTCTTCGCGTGGCCACCATGCTATCAATCAGATTGGCTCCAATGTACAGACTAGAAGCAAGATGTGTCTTTAATTCCATGCATTTCTGGCAGGAAGAACCCCCAAAGTTGTAGCTTGCCCCTGCCCACTTTCATTTCATTGTTCAGAAGGGTTTTGGCCAACCCTATGCTTCGGTACATAAATTCGAAACAGAGCCTTTACCCTTTAATAAGACATAACCTGCAAGTCTCACAAGTGCTCTTCTACTGCACTATTCAAATTGTCATAGAGAGTACCTTTATTTCCCAGCAGTGAAACCATCCTTGTAATTGTACAAGTTTTAATGGTACAAGAGTGGAACATTCTTTAATTCCCACTAAAGAAATGTTGGATTGAATAGCCGTGGAATCTGAAATTCCCTCTTACCCTCATTATCAGGTGGGAATCTCATTGTCATAGTGCACATATTGAATCTTTCACCACCTCTCCCTCTTTCCTGCTGACATTTCACAGCCAGTGCCACAGTGTCAGGCCCGAATGCACCAGAGTCCCTTTCTCCTTTTATATCCAGTGAAAGGGACAACCCTTCTCCTTAACCAACGTGCCTCTAATGTACCAAACAAGAGAGTGACAGAAAGTCAACTGGAATAGGTAAGGGTTCAAAATAAACACGAGAGTACCATTTTGGAATCTGGCAGAATCTTACAGACAAAAAGATCAGGAAATAATTTAGGAGGAATCAGGCAGCAATCACACAGATCAGATAGCACGCCTTCATCCCGTCACCTGCCCCTTGCATACTCTGCCATGGCCTTGGGAGCAGAAGAGGGTGTAGGCCTTTTGCAAACCATTTTAGAGTGGGAAAAGATCAGCCAAAATAGCACACACAGTGTTGTACCATATGGGAAAGGTGCAACAGAAACAAAGTTGGCCACATTTTGAAGTGGAAAATCAAATGTTTTCTTTCAATTACTCCAGTCTGCGTGGTCATGCTTGCAACAACGTGCAAGCCTGTCACCCATCTGTACAAACCTTTTCAGAATATTAATGTATGTTGCAGCAACAATCTGGTGTACATGGTTGCATGTGTTTTACTCAGAAGGACAGATGCAAGGTTATTTCACTGTAGTGGAGTCATTCTGTGCAAAACTCAATGACCCTTCATCATTAAGATGATTGAGAGCATTTGCTCCATGCTAGGAATGTACGGACATTAGCTTCTATCTATGTGCACCAGGGCTCTTCTGTTAGATTATTTTCTGCATTCCTTACATTATCAACAGCAAATGTCTGAGTATATTTGCATACTATCAGGAGCAGGGATCTCGGTGTGTCTTTGTATAACCAACTTGTTACCCCTTTCTTTGCACTCGACACCTCGAGATTACCTAATTATTTGGTCTCCGTAAACAGTGACAGTTCTATATGAAAAAATAGTGTTTTAATCCAAATGATCATGACAAAAACATATACACACAAGCAATCAAAAGGCAAAAAAGTGTGACGAATTATATTCTCTAAAATGTACACATTAATGTGAATAGGGGTTAGTAGTGGGTGACTTGTACATCAATGCTCTGACAACACACTGATGTTATCAGTTCTCTGATATTCAGGTGTGTTTGGAATTCATCTGATACAAGCCAAGTAGTCACTCCACTTCTAACAGTTCTTAGTTCTTGATATTTGGAAATAGATAAAGAAAACCAAGACTTCAAATGCAGTCTTCTAATCATCTTCGACACATGTTTCGGCTCTTAGACGCAAAGCGCTTTTTCCCTCGCGTCACTTGTCAGAAGGGCCTCATCAGGACGGAGACTCAATATGAAGAAACAAGAACCCCAAAGTTGAGTTCTGAAACACTATATCAAATTCACCATGGGCTTTGATTACAACAAAATGGCTTTTTTGGATTTGCGTATTAGCAAATCAACAGAAAGTACACTCAAAACCTCTTTATTCAGAAAACCAACTGATAAGAACACATTACTGAGGTATGACAGATTCCAGCCACTAAGTTTGAGGAATAATTTACCAGTTAGGCAATTTTCACGAGTGTGGAGGAACTGAAGCACTGTGACAGACTTTAACCAACACAGCAAAGATCTAAGCGCTCGTTTGAAACAAAGAGGGTACCCTCTCTACGTCATTCAGAATGCACGCAAATGGGCTCAACATACTACCGGCAAGGCGTGCTTCCCTCCGTGAGATGAACCAACTTAGACAAAATTACATGCATTACCACATTTAGCCCGGTGAGTAATCACCTTAGAAGATCGATTCTAAAAAACTGGCAGATGTTACCAACACCAGAGTTCATGCTTACCAAACCAAGGTTTGGGTTTAAAAGACAAAGAAACCTACGAGATATGTTGGTACACACCTATGATTATCAAGGGTGTACTAAAGAAAAACAATGCACACTTTGGGAACTTCCCCCTGTTGTAGGTCACTATAAATGTGGCAATTGCTCCATGTGCAGTTTAACACAAAATATGAAAGAAATAGATTGATACGGTTTGAACTTGTCATCTCAATTCTTTTACCAACTGTAGATCCCAATGATTAATACATGGAATCAAATGCCTTTGTGGTCTGATTTATATAGGTAAGACCAAGTAAGAGATTTGAAAAAAGAATCTTTGAACACCGCTCATATCTGAAGAATAGAGTAGGTGATAAACCATTGGTGGCCCATTTCATTCAGTATAAGCACAAACCGACTGACATACTATGGTTTGTTATTCAAAGAGTTGTAGCAGAACGTAGAGTAAGTGTTCGAGACCCCTGGTCCTGAGAAAGCTGGAACAAAAATGGATCTTTAAGCTGGATAGTGTAAACAATGGTTGAATACTAGCATTGAATCAGGCCTTTTTATGAATCAGTGAAGAGTGCCCCAGATCAGAGGCCCATTATTCCCTAACGTGGGGTGTTATACTATAAGCACAAAATTCAAACATGCTTTTGAGAACCATCCTGGAGCACGTCTCCTAGTCCCTAATGGTTTCTCCTCAGGTGTACACATATTTATATGACTACATTAGTGATATATGGGTGTTCCAACATCATAACATCTGTGGGTCAAGCAGGTACAAGTTTCACTGAGTGCACGACATTTTCGCCAATATCTTTCTTCTGTTAAGGACACCTTTTGATCAAGATAAAAAGGTGGCACAATCTCTTGCCGATGTTGTCATCCTGTTGCCAGAAATTATTTTGCACGACGGTACAGTGTTTTGAAAGAAAGAAGGAAGAGGAACATTTTCTGTTACACAAGGTGTGATCTATCTTATATTTACATTTATATTTGTATGGGAGACGGATTAATATGTTGGATCTATGTCCCTGTAATATGTAGGGTAGATTATCTCTAATTGTACTGGGCTCAGTCATTGGATCCATTGCCATCCATCTACAACACAATCATCAGTCAGAATTAGAACAAAAAGGAGGTTTGCTTCCACGCACACGGGCTGTCAAGCTGTGTTCTGGGAACAGACGGTTGTCAGCTTCATACACTGTTTTCCTTTGTCGATTCCAGGCTGTTGAACGAAAGAGCGGCGTGGTTTCAATGACAGCGGCACCCAAACCTCATTCTCAGAACGAGGCTGGCATATAGTAAATATGACTTTTTCATGCATCAACGATAAGCGAGCAATGCCGCAGTTTGAGTAATGCAGTAGAGTTTTCAGTCAATGCCGTCAGCCACACCCATGTGGTAAGTCTGATGTTGAATTGTCCTTTTTGCGGGTATAAGGCAATAAAGGGAGTACATGACACACCACTTTGGCCGCCGCTCATCAAGCAATATAGATATGTGTATTTCTGAATGCACCAGGATGGAAAGTTGTGTTATCATTAAGGGCATAAAATAAGTCAACATGTGGAAATTAAATCTATGGTAGTCTGCACTCAGGCTGTGCACTGTCGAACACTAATCCTATGGGAGCTCTCTTCTTCGGTCTCCCTGCAGGCCAAGACAGAACCAAATAATATTGAAGCAATACACACTACTTTGATTGAGATAAGGACATAAATATACTCTTGGTGCAGGTTAGTGTTTTCATTGCCTTAAACTTGTTGATTATGGTAGCAAGTTTTCAAAAAGACAAAAGTACAGAGATAGTGGTATTCATACTGTCCTGTTGCTCTTATAGAGTGAAGGTGTTCCAGCACTCCTCTAAAGCAATCACGATCTCCATGTTTGGAATGATCACATTCAAGCACGTCCTGGACTAATAATTCAGGTCAGCACATGTTTCTCCTTTTAGTTTACATGCTTACATGATTTTGGAGCATTTGCAAGAGTGACATTTCTTTGGATTTCGTTTGTGTCTTTAGTGTTTTAGAACTAAACTTTGGGGTCCTTCATACTGAGTCTACGTCCTGAGGAGGCCCTTTTGACAAGTGACGCGAGCGCAAGGTAAAAAACAGCTTTGTGCCTAATGGCCGAAACACATATTGACGAGAATTACAAGACTTCATTTTAAGTCTTGGTTTTCTTCTTCTATTTCCAAATATCAAGAACTGTTAGAAGTGGAGTGACTACCTGACTTGTATCAGATGAATTTCTGAATACTGATTACAATACAAACACACCCGAATATCGGAGAACTGATAACATCAGTGTGTTCTCAGAGCATTGAGGCACAAGTCACCCACTACTAACCCTGATTCACATCAATGTGTACATTGTAGAGTGCATAATTTGTCAAATATTTTTGCCCTATGATTGCTTGTTTGTATATGTTTTTATATGATAATCTCAAGGTACATAGGTGTAAAGTGCAAAGGAAGGGGAAACCAGTTTCCCACTAGTTGTGTTTGTTTTATTTATTTGTATAGCGCTCCAGACCCAGAGGTAAAGGGAGGCTTCGGCAGGTTTCAGCATAGTATATACAGTTTGCAGTTATACATTTATGAAATATGTACAGTTTATACAGTTTGCAATAAGCATATGAGATAGAGGGTGGAGAAGTTAATTTTTCTCCAGTAACCATCCAATAACATGTTTCATGAAAGACTGAAAGGATTCAATCGATTTAATGTTGAGTGGTAGGGAATTCCAAAGTTGGGAGGCAAGAACCGTGAAGCTGGATCCGCCGGCTCATTTTAAGGTGAATCTGGGCAATGTAAGGCATAGCGTATTGGAAGATCTGGTAACTCTGGTAGCCGATTTCAGTGTAAATGTGTTGGTGAGGTAGGGTGGGGCTAGATGGTTAAGGGCTTTACATGTGAGACATATGGTTTTAAGGTCAATTGTTTGTTATATAGTGAGCCATTTGCAGAATTCTCTGGTGGTGGTGATGTGCTCTCGCCTGGGGATATTTAATGCTGCGCGTAGCGTGTTGTTTTGAAGTACCTGTAGTTTGTTAATTATTGAATGGTTAGATACTAGGTAGAGGCCGTTGCAATAATCCAGTTTAGACTGTATTAGAGCCCTGGCCAGCGAGAGGCAACTATTAGTGGACAAGAGAGGTCTGCAGGCCCTGATCAATTTGCCGGTGCAGGCAGTGGCAGATGCAGTCATATTGACTTGTTGGGATAGGTTGGTGTTGGCGTCAAGATAAAAACCAAGGGTTTTCACATTTTTAACAATGGCAATTGTGTTACCATTGATGATGATGTTATTATAATTGGGGCTGAGTTTCAGCAGGTTATTAGGTGAGCCCATAAGGAGAAGCTCAGTTTTCTCATCATTCAGGCAGAGGCCGTGTGTGGCCATCCATGCCTGAATGATGGAAAAGATTTCATTGATCTGGGTGACATCGGTTTTATAGTTACCTGAGATGGTGAGGAGTATCTGGGTGTCATCTGCGGAATTGGTGTAGGTGACACCCAGATGGTCCAGTTTGTCAAAGAGGGGCTTTGTGAATATGTTATACAGAGTGGGGTAGAGACAGGAACCATGTGGGACACAGCAGGTGATAGGGATGGGGTCTGCTGCCACCATTGAAGAAAAAACCCTCATAGTTCTATTAGCCAAGAATTATATCCACATGACAGCAGAGGAGGAGAAGTGAGCAGCTGACGAGAGGTGGTTGCAGAGAATTTTATGGTCGACCAGGTTGAAGTCTGCTGAGAGGTCTAGAAGGAGTAGGATGGCGGTGTTACCTTTATCTTTAATATCATCAATGCGACTTTTGAGGTCAACAAGGGCAGTTTTTGTTCCGTGTTGAGGTCGAAAGCCGGATTGACGTATTCCTAGCAGTTGGTTAGTCTCTAGGTAATCCTGAATTTGCAGGTAGGCCACTCTACCAAGAAATTTTAGCAAGAATGGATCTGTAGTGATGGGTCTGTAATTAGCGGGAATAGCTGGGTCTAATGATTGTTTTTTAGGCGTGGTAGGACCCAAGATTGTTTCAGGTTGCTGGCTACTGAATTAGAGGAGAAGGAGAGGTGTATTAGTTTAGTGATGAAGGAGGAGAGATCTCTAGCTGCATCTTTTATAATCTGGGCAGGGCAGCTATCCCCTTTACAGTTAGAAGGTTTTAAAGAGGTTATGATTTTTTGGACTTCTGGTATGTTACCTTTTTGAACATGAAGCCTAAGTTTGTATCTGAGGGCGGTGGTGTACTTGGGCTAGTGGGCTTGCTACTGGTAAGTTGTCATTTAACCTCAATTTTGGTTTGGAGCTGTGTGATTTCGAGGCAAGGTCTGGATATTGGTGCACAGTGGTTTGTCTTTCGAGCAAGTATCAGTGGGTGGGGATTTTCTAATTCCTTTAGGATAGTAAAAAGTTCTTTAGTACATGATCCTGCCTGATTTATGTTAACATTGTAGGCTTCTTTCTTGGTATGAATAATCTCTTTTTGTATAGGGATGAGATGTGTATGCTTAGCCCTCTTCCCACAGTGAAACTGGTCCCCCGTTAACAAAATGTATTGGGAAGCACACACGTGGTGGTCATGAAGGACTCCAGTTATTGCCCTCTAATGCTTTCCAAGCCAATGCAGACGAAAATGGAAAGCAGTATGCCCGGGTAACTTTCAACGAACTGCAGTGATCTTCGTGGCAGAAAGTATGCTGTCCCCAAGGATGCAGATTGTCCTGTGTATTCCCTTATCCGATAAAGGTCAAAGCTCCCTCTTGATGCACCTTGCTTCTTAGTACCACCCTGCAGGCTTAAACACACAGGAAGTAATCTGGTATTCAAATCAGCCTTTGGGCAAAAATAGACTTGGAACATTCATGTCCAAAATCAGTCACCATTCACACCTATGTGCCACCTACACTAATCACTCCATTTGCACCACCGCAATTCAGCTTCTTTCTAATGCTGGACTAGAAAGCAGGCCGATAATGTCTCGTCACTGGTCACCACAACGCATCCTCCAATGAGAGCTATTGGCAACCACAAACCCACTGAATGGAGTAACTGGTCATCAATCCTGCACCATGGAGAAGTGAAAAAGTGTCCTACATGCAGTGAATCCAACGAGTCTTTTAAAAATACTTCACCATGTAACATCAAGCCATGTCCCTTCGTCCTCTTTTTCCTTTCTCCCCTTTTCTAATACCTTTAATGGTAATAATTCCACTCCCAGATTCAACTCCAATTAACACCCTGTTCCATGGAAAGTCTCATTATATATCCCTGTATATACCCAAGGGTATATTTCCTAATCTTGACATTTTTTGAAAAATGTTACTATGTTTGCTCTTTATTAATTGGCTTAAAAGGCACCACTTTTCTAGATCTACCCTTATGTTTTCCTCTAGCATAATGATAGACTGCTGGGTTTTCATTATAATAGTTTTAATTTATTTTGTGCACTTTGCTGTCCCCTACACATTTCCCATTATTTGCATCGCACCCAGGCTTTACAGTGTTACAATGCCACCACTAATCATTATGAGCACATCTTTTTTTCTTCTTCCTTTCATTTGAATGTGTAATAAAGTATTTGCTAGTCTAATGTAACCATTTGATACAGTGTTTTATTAATGGTCACCAGAAATATCTTTTTGTAAGTACATTATAATTCTGCAACTTCCATTGTCCCAACATGGCCGCAAAAAGACTAGCTGTGCCTCTAACGAAGTCACTTGTCTAGTCTCTGCACCTCGTAGCCTTCTTCTGGATGTGGTGCCGGTTCCAGAACAAGGAAGGTAAGCCCCCTGTCCATCATTTGCGCTAGCCTCTCCTGAACTATTAGTATCCCGGGAAGTGCACCTGAGATACTAATAGCAATTAACCCTTCACCAGGGGCGGGAGGAGCATTACTGCGTCAGGCAATGTCTCAGGCCCTTCGTTAAGGCAGTCGATTTACTTGGGCCTGTAACGTGGGCTCTGGGGCATCCCCTAATGCAGTAATGCCACCCCGCACCCTTGGCTCGGGGTATATTAACAACACAATGATCTACATATTTAGTATGCAAAATGCAGTTGCAAACTTTCACTATGCAATGAAAAAAGCTTACTTTACATCCACCATAAAAGCATTGATTTGAATGGTTTGTCAGTCTAAACTTTGAGGAACTTGGAATTAAATCTCTTCCGGTAACATGGCTGGAGCTCCATTTGATAAAATTGGAGCAGAAGACCAGACACCATGACATCTCACAAGAGGTGAACCACCTGGCTACCGTGTGAAGATATGCAACCTTTTCTCAGTAAGGTTTTGATAAGGCTTCTCCTAAGACTTATCACCAAACTTAACACTCCTGCCGTAACAAGATTTATTCGGACATTACGCTTACATATCCTTCCTGTGTGGGAAAATACTGGGTCCTGGGTGGGGATCCCATGGCCCAAAGGCAGTGCTGCGTGTGTGCCGATCAAGTGGTGTCTCAGAGGCACATTCTCAATAACGGCATGGCCCTCACAAGGGAATATGAGAAGGGATACGCGAATTTCAGGTTGCAATCGACAGACCAATTTTGGAACATGATCTTTAGGGTGGAATCGCTAGTGATCGCAGCAGCTGCATTCCATATATGGCTATAGGCTTTGGAAAAGCTGAATGCAATAATTGAGACCCAAATTTAACTAAAATCTAGCGCCTCCTCAAGGGTCCTTTGTTCCTATTTTATACAAGCTGGGAGTGAGGGATGCCCCACTATATTAGGTAAACTATTCTAGATTTTAAGTATTATGCAAAATTCCTAGGTGATATATTTGTTTTAACATTGGTTTCATGAATTGTATACTCTGAATGTACTTGAATTTTTGTGTTAATTTTTTAAGTAAAAAGGTCGACATTGTTCTTCCAAAAGCACTGATACATTAAAAAAAAAGTTAATACTAGCATGCAAATTCTGCAAGTTGCATTCTTATTGTTCATGCTCAAAAGGTCAAAACTAGCAGCTCAAATAGCGGCTTTTTAAAGGCAGACAGTCCAGATCTTAAGTCCTTGCTACCCTAAAAGATGCATTGGAGGAGAAAAACAGGCCTCCACGTGGCCTCTGTGGATCACACTTCTGACACCATCTATCACAATGCAAAGAGGACACTACAGATAAAACAAATATCAAATTAATTAGAAACTGGGTGCAATACACTGGTAATAACCAAGGGTGGCTCCAAATGGCGAAACACAAAAGAAAAGTATTTCTGATGCAAAATGTATTCCTTAGAAAATCTCTCTGGGTTTCTCCGTGTGTCCCTCAGAGTCTTTAAACCAAAACGTGTTCTGTTTGGAAATGTCTTTTTGTTAGACTTTCATGCTGGGGCCACTGCAATTTGTGCTTCTTAGAATCATAAGGGGCCCTTTTTGTGTTTCCAGAACCCGTTGAGGAATGGTCTGCAGTAACATGGACCAGAAGGGTCATTAGGTGATTCGTGGAGACTCCGCTTACCCATCTGTCCCAGAGTTCTGATCCTACTGACTACAAACCTGGGCACACTCATTCTCAGCAATCCACCACTCACTGCTGAGTTGGGGCCTGCCACTGCACCTATGCTCTGTTCATGGTGCAGGCTGTCAACTAACCTCCTTGACACTCTGATAAATGATTGTTCCTCCTCCCACTCCCTCCAAACAATTGGTAGCTGGGTCTTGGCCTATTTCATTACTGGTAATATCCCATTCTCTCCAAGAGGCTCCCCCTTTCTCTTCTGTGGTACACACTGTCTGTCCCCGTTCCTCCTTGAAACACATCACCCACAGACTCATCCACACTTTTTTTGCTTTTCACCTCTCTCAACCGTCTCTGCTCTTCACTTTGTGTGATTTTCTGTCCCTTCACCCTCTTCTTCTCTTTCTCATCTTTCTGCCCAATGTGCATGTCAAGACTTTCTCATTCTTCGGCTTCTATAACTCTCTCCGCTCTCCCCCCTCATTCCCTCTTTTCCTCTCTCTCTCTGCCCTTCCCCTCCTCTTGCACTCTCAGAACTTCTCCCTCCTCCTACATCTTCAGATCGCTCAGCACCTCTACCTGCTACTGCAACTCCAGCTCCTTCTGTTTCTCCACCTGCCCATGCTCCTCTGCTCTCTCTGAGCCTTCATACTGCTCACCAATCTGCTACTCTAACACTCCCCACTAGCCTGCTGGCACCACCCACTTATTTATTCCCTTAGTCCCTCTCTCTTGATTGGGCTCACTCACACTCTACAACCCCACTCTCACAACAAACACATCCTTTGAACCCTTTCTCAGCTGGTCCCTACCATTGCACTCACACCCCACATTAATCACCCTTATATACTGTCCCCATCAAAGAACCCCAACTTCGACTCTGAATGGTTCAACTTCACTACAAACAACAGCTCACCTTGCACCAATATCTACCTTGGTGATTTCAACCCAGGTAGTTTGCACTCAGACAACTATATACTTCACTGCAACCTCACATCACTTAACTGCAATCTCACATAACCCCCGCCCCTCACAATCCCTGCCAACACCTTAACCTCCTGATTTCCTGCAGAAATTCCATTTATGTGCAAAATCCAATCAGGGTATCATAGTCAGACTATGTTGCCACCTCCATCACAATCATAGCTCTCTCATCACTCATACCATCCACCCACCCCTCACACCGACTCCACCTTAATCCTCAACAATTACATCACCACATCATCCAGGTACTTGACCATAAGCCTCCCGCAAACAGAAACCCCAAACCCACTGCATAAGCCACCCCTCTAACAGTAAGACGGATACCTAAAAACAGCCTGGCAAAAGAAGCCATGCCCCTCCACCAAAACATTTCTCAAAGACTGGCGATGCAAATACAACATGGACAGCAGTGCTAAAGCCCCTGAATACCTCTAAGAATTTCAGTTCGCTCCTTAACAGAATCTTTTTAACATCAACTTACCCTTCAAACCACCATCTACCCCTAGCAGGCCCCCATCCACCTCAGTATGCAACGTGCTCATGCATCATTTCAACTGAAAGATACAAAACATCGGACTGGTCCTCCTCTCCACATACTCACTCTCACCCCACACTCCCAGACCCTCAAACAGCTGGTACACATCAACCCCATTAATAAAGATAACCTATCACCCTCGCAGCTAAACAAACCATCCTAATTTCATGGACAACACATGTCCAGCACACACCACATCAAAGTGCATCATCACTCTAGGCCAAACTGCATCAACATTATTAACTCTCATATGGTGCCATCCACCTGCATGCAAAATAGGACAAATATGCCCCTCCTGAAGAAACCATCCCTTCACCCCACACTCACCAAACTCTACTGTCCCATCACTATCCTGCAATACCGTGACAGAAACATGGAATGTTTTATTAGAAGCCATCTCCAGCATCACATCACAACAAACAACCTACTCACTGCATCATTCTGCCCTGGCCACTGAACAGACTCAACCCTTTAAATCCTGGATCACCTCCACAACATCAACTACAAAGAAAAGACCGCCCTTCTTGAACTTTCTGCAGCCTTTGACACAACTGATCACACCATCCTCATTAACATACTATCTCACAGTATGAAACTCTGTCACCGTTCTCCACTGGTTTACCTCCTTCCTCACTGACAGTATATACTTCATCCCCAAGCCCCCTACCATTCAAAGCCCACCCCTTTCGAAATCTCCTCTACCTTAGAACTCTACCCTCTCAAACTGTTTCTCCAGCTTCATCGCCTTGATGGCCACTGACTGCTTAAAACTCTAACCATCAGAATCAAAGTGCCTCCTCTTTTGCCCCACCCCAGGCATAAAACTGGCCCCATTCCATGGATCACAACAACAGACAATCCAAACATATCCATCTCTAAACCAGTAAAGCCCATAGGCTTCCCCATGAATCCCCACATGTCCTTCATAGACCACATAGCTCCCATAAAGCCACATCCTTTCCCTTGATCACTTCTGCACTTCAGGCCCCACACTAGTCCTCTCCAAGCTGGACAACGTTATCACATTCCACTCCCCTACACCACTCCCACCCCCTGCAATCCATTCAAAACACAACCATCAGACTCATTCTAAAACTCACAGATCATTGCAGCCCTCTCATAGTGCCAATGGCTCTCCATACCCTGGAGTATTTCTTTCAAAGAACCCTGCATTGCATACACGACCATCCACCTCAAAACCCAACCCCACATCCATGCCAACCCTCCTATCACCACATTCCAAAAAATCCTCAAACCTTACCTTTTTTCCCCACCTAATCCAGCCAGTCCTCCTCTGCTTTCTTTTGTCTATCATGATCTTCCCATCCTGTTCTGAAATTTAACTTCTTTTTCACCTTCTCCCTTTAAACTTTGTAAAGTGCTCCAAGATCCTTTGGTTATGACGGCATTGTCTTAACCGCATGGAGGGTACCAACATCTCTCTGGTTCTCTCTGGCCTTCCACTACCAGTCACCACAACAGCAGTAAGTGTTCTTTTTATATACTTTGCAACAGGCTTCCCTTTCTAGACACATGCAGGGACTGTTACCTCGAGGTAGTTTATCTCTGCACAGTCTCATGCACATTCCACTGGGTATAATACTGTGGGTCTTGCCTTAAAGGGTCTGCAGACTCTGGGCTACATTTTGAGAAGAACTTTTCCTGAGATCACTACAGATAGTGGCCAGAATTTGACAATCCCCTATCAGCCCATCCTTGACCTCAGTGGAAGATCTGGAGACCCACCCTATATGGTCTGAACGCCCCCAGCATTTCCTTGATGCCAATGGTCATGGCAAAGCAGGGGCCATCATCACAGTGTGTATTTGACTTGCTGGAGGCAATCCGTGCAATGCTGGCAGAAGCACACTTTCCTCAACATTTCCTTATTGAACTAGCTCATCGGTCACTAGCCCCCCTCCTAAACTTGGCGCCCTAACCTCTGCCCAGATTCAGATTTACCCAGACTCCTCCCCCGGGTCCACGCAGCCAGACGCACCTTTGACCAAGCCAAGAAGGCACTCAGGGCACAATCGATTCTATACGCCATGCTGTTCCCGGCAAAGCTCTGCCTGCAACACGGCAGAAGGGCCCACTTCTTCGAGTCACCCGAGGAGGCTATGGTGTACATAGAAAGCAACATAACAGCCCCATCAGACCAAGGAAACTCTCCATCCCAAGCTGGTACAGGACTACAGCCTACAAGACAACAAAGCTACTACAGTTTGAAGCTCATCCAAACTGCAAGTAACTAGTACAGTGGCTCCCTGAGAGCGGCCCGGCGAACAACGAAGAGTTCTAGCCACACAGTAGCACCCACAGTTGCAGCATTTGAGCACTAGTTGTGGGTATACACCGTCCTGTTGGGGAGATAGTGAGGGAGAGGTGTTGGGGGCAGGGGGGCTGTTGCCTAATAAGTATACAGAAGGTTGTCCGGGGGGTTGTTTAACAGGAAAAGTTGACAGTGACAAAAGTAGCGCCAAACATGGTCAGGTACATGTAAGACATTGTAAAGCCAGCAGTATTATATGGCGGTGCACAGGTTGATCCAGAGGACTAGGCTCCTAAAATTGAACATCAGAGGGCTGGCAAACCCCATCAAAGCTACAAAACTCCTAGCCTACACTAAACGACATCGTATCGACATCCTTCTCCTCCAGGAGACGCATGCTACGAGAAAAGTAACCGACTCATTTGCCCGGGACTGTGGACCATTACACATAGGCACTGACTATTCATCACAAGCCAGGAGGGCAATAACCCTTATCCATCATCGCACCGGCTTTCGGCTCAATCAATCACTGTTAGAAACAGAAGGCAGATATGTTGTTGTATGGGGAGTAATTCAGAATCTGAGGCTTGTCCTGGTCAACAGATACGGCCCTAATTTGGACACCCCAGAGTTTTACCTACAGATACTCTTGCAGATCACATCACTGGGGGATGCCAAGATAATCTGGTGCAGAGACCTGAATACAATTTTAGACCTGATGAAAGACAGAACCTCAAGATGCCGTAGAGACCAAACCAAGTCGGCACTAACCATTTTACAAATTATGTCTATATTGCCCCTAGTAGACGCTTGGAGGGAGACACACACCTTCTAGGAGGAATATACATCCCTCACACGTCCATAACTGCAGTTCTCGAATAGATAATAGGCTGTGCTCCCCGAATTTTATCCTCAGATAAAAGAATGTCATACTCCATGCACCATGTCGGGCCATTCCCCAGTCCAAATGGTACTAGAGAGAACTAGACCAAACGGAGGACAGACGGAAGTCCCTAGAAATAGCACATTGAGCCATTACAAGCCCAATTTACGCGGTTCAGGGCCCTGGCAGACCGCGAGGTGTTCTACACAAAACTCTCGACCCATGCTAGAAGATATGGGGAGGGTAACAAAGCAAGTAAGACCCTGGCCAACCTCATTAAACCCGAACAAGGAGCGAGACCCATCACGGGGATAAGAGGCACAGATTACATAGTTGACACTGACGCCCAGGAGATCAATGAAGTATTCATGACGTTTTATACAGAGTTATATGCGAACATAAATCAGGTAAGGAACGCTGAACTTGAGCAATATCTGGCTTTGTTTCCCCTACCCATGCTGGATAGGGACGAGAGAGAACTCTTGGATCGCCCCCTCGCTCTGGAGGAGGTCGTGCAGGCAATCAAAGACCTCTCGGCTGGCTTTATCCCCTAACGTTCCACGTCCCTGAATCTAAGCAGATTATTCGCTATAACGTCTCAATTAGACCTGAAGGCTAAAACTGTGGCGCTTGCGCTCGATGCTGAGAAAGCATTAGATTCAGTCTCCTGGAACTATATATACGCCATAATTCGTAAAATGGGGTTAGGTCCAGAATTCCTGAAATGTATCCAAGCGCTGTATAAGGACCCTAAGGCCAGAATCAGGAAAAACAAAACCCTTTCACCTGAATTCTCATTGCACATAGGCCCTAGACAGGGCTGTCCCCTAACCCCCCTCATTTTTACCCTCACTATAGAGGGAATGGCTGCAAAAGTGAGAGAAACACTCATGGCGTGACATTCGCATTAGAGCCCCCCCCAATTTATGTCCCTCTACGCAGATGACACTATGCTGTACCTGATAGATCCCGAGACCAACCTGCCTCCGGTAATGCAAGAAATGTACGAATTCGCTAAATTCTATGGCTACAAAATAAATTGTGCTAAAACTGAAATTATCTCGGTAACACCAGGCACAATCGGGTCGGCAGTCACAGCAAAATTTAGATGGTCCCCGAATACAGCGCACTACCTCAGCATTATACTGGCCACGGATAAATATACCCTACATGCCACTAATTACGAGCCCTACACACCGACACTTGAGACCAAACTGAACATCTGGGGCAAGCTCCCAATCTCTATGTATGGCAGGGTGGCCCCACTAAAAATAGTTGTGGTGCCCAAATTGCTATACTTATTCAGCAACATTCCGATATGGACGGGCCACCAGTTTTTCGACAAAATACAGAACTTGCCTCGAACTTTGTATGGGGAGGGGGCACTGTGAGGCTTAACTGGTCCAAGCTATGTGAGACATATGAGACAGGCGGCCTGGCAGCTCCAGACTTCCAATTATATTACCTTACCGCACAGGTCCACTTTGCAAATTATTGGTCCCACAAAACTGAACCGTATGCCCATATTCAAGCAGAAAAATTTGCAGCCGCCCTTGCGTCCCTACAATCTAGGATATTTGCCAGAGGAGGGAGAACATGGGTGGAGGTCAATCCTGTTGCTTGCACAACACAAGCCTGGATGTCTCTCTTCCACAGGGTGGGGTGCTCGAAACCATATTGGCTACATACCCCACTCTGGCATTACTCGGATATGGCACCCACATTTGGCATGGCACTTCAGAAAGGTTGGGACCCACACAAGGAAATGTGCTTAGGGGACCTCTTCCCCAAGGGTAGGTTTGTTCACCTAAAGGAGGTCCAGGACAAGGTGGGGGTGGTCTAACCACTACAATGCAATACCATTGCCTCAGGGCCACATGGAAAAACAAATGATCAGTGTTCCCAGCAGACCCGCCCCCTCATCCATTTCTGAATAGCACCATCACACAAAAGGGTTTGATGGCAACATATCCTTACTATATAAGGCGGTGCAAGCAAATACCCCATCCAAAAACGATATGAGGCGCAAATGGGAAAAAAACTTGGGCATAACCATAGATGACGCGAAATATTGCTACTTCATCAAGCCATATCTCTTTTTGCCAATTTCAGGTTGATACAATTCAAGATGCTGAACCATTTACACATTATGCCCAGCAAGATTAATACATGTGCTCCTTCCATTCAGGCGCTCTGCTCCAAATGCAACTCACCGCTAGAAGACTCGCTCCATATGTACTGGGAATGCACCCCGATCAAACAGTTTTGGGAGTATGTGTCCACAACACTCCGCGATATAATGGATATACAAATACCTGCCACTCCTTTGAAATACCTCTTAGGGGATATCAGGAAAGTCCCAATTAAACTGTGCAGGCTTTTCTCTGTAGCGGGGGCAGTTCCTAAACGGAATATACTTAAGTGCTGGAAGGCAAAGAACACTCCAACCACAGCAGCATGTAGGCCAAAAGACATTTGGGCGCTGTTACGCCGATATCTCAAAGTCGCCCAAGAGGATGCTGAGAGTGATTCTTCACCACCCAGCTACAACTAAGCTAAAACCACAACCCGCAACTGATATCATTATTATATGCTGATGTAATGCATATAAAATCTGTCATGTACCTTACCTATGTTGTACTGTAACCGTCAACTGAACAAAAAAAGTTATATTATATATATATATATATATATATATATATATATATATATATATATATATATATATTTCCTTTCCTCTCCTGCTTTCCCCTCTATTCCCCCTACGGCTTCCTTGCCTCCCACTACTATCTCCTCCTTGGTTACCCTGCCCTCTTATCCTCATTTTTCTGCCCCCCCTCGTGTTTCTTCTACACCTTCGCAGGGCACACCTCTGAATTGTACCCCTCCTCGGAAGACTTTCAAGGACGGCAAACTTCTCCATATTGCTACTCCCAACTCTCGCTCTGCTGTCAAACACTCCTTGACATCTGCCGCCTCCTGGAGGAACTTGACCTCGATGTTCATGTTCTCAGTCTCACTGAGACATGGTTCATGGCCAGCTCTGTCACAAGCTTTGACACTCTCCTCCCTGATGGCTACACGATCCTCTCTGCGCCCAGATCCAACCGTTCCGGAGGGGGTGTAGCCCTGATCTTCCCTGAGTGGATTCATGCCTCTGTCATTCCTACGCAGGCCTACTCCTCTTCCAAATGCCTCATCTGCAGGATCTCTTTCTCTCCTGGCCATTCCCTTACTGCGGCTACCATCCATCGGCCACCTGGTCAGATCTCCTCCTCCCACTCTGAGTGGGCGGTCCTCTCCTCTTCCCTCCTTGTTTCAACCACTCAACTCCTCCTTCTCAGAGACTAACATCCACCTGGATGCTTTCTGTTCTTCCTCTGGACTCTTTCGTGACCTCTGAGACCCTCTCTTACTCTTGGCCCGACTCACTCTAAAGGGCATACTCTGGATGTTCTGATCTCTTCAGACCTTCACGTTTCTATCCCTCTCACCACTCCTCTCTCCGGGAGTGATCACTTTTTCCTTTTCTCCCAGCTCACCCTCTCTACCCCACAGGCCAAGCCACCTACAGCACTGCCACCTACCTTCTCAGTTATCCGACCTATGAAGCGTGTGTCAGTTGAGGCTTTTTCTGCCACTTTCTCACCACCACCTCCCCCTTTGGCTGACTAACACCCTGACTCAGCCCTTTCTTTGCTCCACTCTGCTATATCTGATACTCTTGATGTTAATGCCCCTGTCATGAGGATCCCCACTGAAGCCCAAAGCCAAGTGCAACTCCTGGTACGACTCAGACCTCGTCACCCTCAAACGTAAGTGCAGGGTGGCAGAGAGCAAATGGCGCGCTTCCGGTACATCCTCTGACAAACTGGCCTGCCAGTTGCTCCAAGGGCAATACCGGCTCTCTCTCTGCACCAAGAAGAGAGCTCACATACAAGCCCACGTATCTGCGGCATCTAATAACTTGGCCGAACTCTTTAAAATCTGCAAGGAGCTGGCCAATCCTGCTGCAGTCTCTACCTCTCCTGTCCCCTCCCAGGCCCTCTGCACAGCCCTGGCTTCTTATTTCATCTCTAAAACTCAGGACATCCTATCCTCTTTCTCTTCCTCTCCCCCTCCTCCCTGCTCTCCCTCTGCCCCTTCCTCGGCCACCTCTCCTCCCGCCTTTTCTGCCTTTCCCCTGTTCTCCCCAGATGAGGTTTCTAGACAAGTCTGATCTATGAAAGTCTCATCAAAACAGGTTCCCCCCCTGTTCCTCCAAAACCATCAAGGACCACATTAACACCCTGGCCCCCACTCTGGCTGACTTCTGCAACCACTCCTTTGTCACTGGACTCTTCCCTTCCCCCCTGAAGCACTCCCTTGTTCACCCTCTTCTTAAGAAACCCTCTGATGACCTGTCCTACCTGGCTAACTATTGCCAATCTCCATCACTCCTTTCCTGGGCGAACTCCTGGAAAAAACAGCCATCTCCAAGCTTAATTTTCACACTGAATCTGTTGGTTGTCTCCATGACCATCAGTCCTGCTTCAGAGCTGCCAGAAGCATGGAAACTGCTCTCCTAAACATCTGTGAAGACCTGCTTTCTAACCTTGATTGCAACACCCCGTGTCCTCATCTTACTTGATATCTCCTCTGCCTTTGACATGGTCAGCCATGCCACCCTACTCAACCGTTTCCGTGATAACCTGGGTATCACTGATCAGGCCCAGGCTTGGCCGACTTTTTTCCTCTCCGATCGACCCTCCCAAGTGCAACTTGGGTCCTTCCTCTCCTCTATCTCTACTTGTGGTGTTACCCAGTGGTCTAACCTCTCTCCCTGGTTGTTCAACCAATACCTGGCACTTCTTGCCCACCGGATTTCCGCCCTCTACCCCAACTTTCTATGCGGATGACACTCAGCTAATTTTCAGGCTCCCTTCAGCCACCTCTTCTCCTTCTCTTATCTCTGACTGTCTGTCTGCTATCCAGGAGTGGTGTGCTGCCAATGATCTCTGACTTAATGCCAGTAAGACTGAGATTCTCCTCATTGGCACACCCGGTCCCTCCTTTCCTGTCACACTCTGGCCGGCCTCTTTTGGTCCTCTTCCTGCTCCCACCTGTGAGGCTAAAAACCTCAGGGTCATCTTAGACTCCACACTCTCCTTCTCTCCTCACATCTCTGATATCTCTAAGAAGTCACACTACCAGCTGCACCTCCTCAGAGGTATTCTTCCTTTCCTCTCCTTCCCCCAGAAGCTCACTGTCTCCAGAGCTCTGGCTCTCTTTGGGCTGGATTATTGCAACAGAGTCTTTCTAAATCTGCCTGCCTCTACTCTCCG
Source organism: Ambystoma mexicanum (assembly GCF_040938575.1). NCBI lineage: Eukaryota > Metazoa > Chordata > Amphibia > Caudata > Ambystomatidae > Ambystoma > Ambystoma mexicanum. The sequence goes on from NC_090927.1 coordinate 1,231,328,119, forward strand.
CCGTCTGCAACTCATCCAAAATAGTACTGCAAGACTTGTCCTTGCCCTCAAGCCCATGGATTGTATCTCGCCAGGACTGAAATCTCTGCACCGGCTCCCAGTGGCTGAAAGGATTACGTTCAAAAGCCTCTGCATTGTCCACAAGGCCTTCTGGGGTATGGGGCCTCAATACCTTTAACGCTCTCTTCCTAAATATCTTCCTTCTCGAGCTCTTCGCCCATCCACCTTTAACTCTCTCAGGGTCAGGCGCTTCTCCAAGCAACAAGTTGGTGGCACATCTTTTTCTTCGGCTGGGGCCTACCTCTGGAACAGCCTCCCTGCTGCTCTGAAAATTGAGGAGAACCATCTCTGGTTCTGGAAGCGCCTCAAGACCCGCCTCTTTGCTTCTGCTGTCTCTCCTCTTCCCCCCTGCTGAACTTCTCCCTGAAACTGAAACTGCACTGGTCACCTGGCTACCCTCTCTGTTCAGGGGCCCAAGCCCCCTTCCCGCCAGTTGCACTCCTGCACTGCCCCCTGGCAACCTCTGCACTCTGGGGTGTTTGTGTGTCCCTATAGCCTCCCTACCAGTACTCGACACCTGATGTCTGCACTTACCCTTGCACCTGTCACAAGCTGGCCGCACTTCTTATTTCTTGTTCTTGTTTTCATTTATTACTGTGTATCCTATGTACTGCACTTTCACTCCCCCCTTCCTCTGCACTTGCGCAATCTCAATGTCACAAGGCCTAGTAAGATCATTGTCTCTGTCTTCTCTCTGTTCCCTTCCCTTGCCTCTTCGCGCCTTGAAACACCAGATCAAATGATATCATAAGATCTGAATGATCTGCAACCTCTCATGTTTGTCTTGAATTAATTTGCCTGCCTCTTCTGCACTTAGTGGTTCTTATCAGCCCATTTTAGGATATCCAGGACACCTCTAGGCTTTCTTCCGTAAACAAGTACAAATAGAGAGTACGCCGAGGAGGATTGCAGTATCATCAGTACAGCAAGTAAGGCTCACGGTAGAAGCTTGGCCCAATTCATTTTGTCCTCTTGAACTAATTTCGGGATGAACTTTTTAAAAGTTTTATTAAAAAGCACACTCAATCCATCAAACTGAGGGTGATAAACACAAGTGCAAGTTGTTTGTGTATTTCTTGGTGTTCATAAGATCTAAAATAAGCCAGGACATAATACGCTTTCCTTGATCTGTGAGCATTTCCTTGGGGAAGCCCAACCAGAAGAAATAGGGAATGAGTGTCCATATGAGTGCACGCAGCAAGGTTAAACATATAGGTGCTTTCCACTATTTCCATGCTTTCTCATAAAGCGGACATACAAACAAAGGAATGTATTACAAAAACTGAACGGGTGCAAAGCGAAATTCACAGTAGGGCAATAGTTGCCTCAGTGCACACAACATATTCGTTGCATGCACTTTTGTATTTCACACGAATCCTATGACTGAGGCAACCATTGCCCTGGTTCAAATATGCATTGAAAGAATGCCATAGTGTAACTTGCATAGGTGCAATGTTTATGTTATGCTGCCCCATGTGCCTATGATGTTCTAGAGACATCTCACAATTTTCACAGAAAGGAACAACTTCCTTGAACCATTCTGAAGTAACATGGGAAAGAGACAAAACACATCTAGGACAGTCAATGAACAGACTGCGTAAATGGGCTTGTTTTATGTGATCCAGATAAGCATCATATAATCCCAGCACCTCCCTATATATGCTATGCAGCAGGGCAAGAGATAATCACATTTAACATTATTCACTTCATCTTTGACCATTCATCAGAAGCTGTTACCTATTCTAATTTTGCTGCTTATTGATTAAAGTGGGATTCTTGCACAGTTGAGGCATTGCCAGACTGGAGAACACCTTATTTGCTAGTCTAAACCAGGTCAGGTCTTTGGATCAATTTGTCCAAAAGAAATCGACCAATGATCGTCTATAGTGGAAAGATACGCAGTTGATGACATTTGTACCCAGTGTAATAGCGTTTTGAGCTTGATATAATGTTCTATAGGTAACCGCAACTGCCTGTGCCCTATAAAACTGGACAGTGGGCTTAATCACATTACTGCCAAATAGGGTGTTGAAGTTCGTGGCATCTTCCCCAGTCAAGCCATTATTAAGCCTGTTTTGGCTATTTCATTATGCCAATCAGCACTGCTGTTGAATATCTCAGCTAAATAGTCAAATGCCTCTACATTTTCCACCCCCATGCCAGCTGAAGATAGCATGCATTTGATTTTTCTCTCGAGGTTGACAGGCCAAAGATGTTTGCATTTTATAGTTGCAAATATCAGTTAACAAATCTAGTTGGCGTTCTGCTCCCGTGGCTGGCTTTGATATTTAAATGGCGTTGTCTGCAAGGCATAGAATACACATTTTTTCTCCTTGACCCAACTAGGAAGTATCTACCTACAACTTTGAGATAGAATAAATTGACCATTTAATTACAGTGACAAAAGTAAGGGGCCCTGAAACAACACCATTAAGTGCAGCAAAACACTGTTTTCTTGCATCCCAGTCCACAGTGAATAGCTTGCAAAATTCTCTGAATACAACTTGCATATGGCCATAAGTAGCACATGGAAAAGCCGGCAGAAACGTCACTCATGACAGCCCATAATTTCTTACATGTGACTAAATCAAAGGCTGCTTTTAAATCCACAAAGCCCAGGCAGAATGCTTGCCTCTCCAGAGTAACATATTTTAGCAGGCAAAAGTTCAGGCGAAGTCCTGATCTTTTGTAGATCTAGCTTTCTGTAGATGAGACAACATTTTGGCCTCAGTAGCCCATTGTTTTATTTGTTATTTTATTTTTATTCAAACTGTTGTTTTTTAGTTTGATCAACAAACTTTTACAACATTTTGTGCTTTTACAGGTGCATTTTACAATTGGTTGCAACTTTTCATTTCATTTCATTACATTTGGTGGCAACTTTTCATTACATTACCATATTATTGAATAAAAACATAACATTATAAAATAATCATTTCTGTCCATCAATTACATAGATCGGTAGTTAGAGATGTTATTCAACGCAACAGAAAGGCCAATTCACCTAAGACCTTTATGTGAAATCATGATCTTTAGAAACACATAATAAGCATGAAGAATTCAAACACACATTGCATAAATGTACATTATCAATTAAAATGAGTGTAATTAGGATAGCAACACAGAATCTTCTGCATAAACACATATATTTGGAAAATAACAGAGCACAAGTAACCATTGCATGTACTAATAGTAACAGCAGGAGTAATTCAGCCCTTCAGACTTTTTAGATACATGCTTTCCAATTCCAGATTAATGTGTGTTAGAAACCTGCAAAGCAACAAGATCAATCTTGTACTATTACCCCACATACAAGATAACCAAAACCACTCCCTTTTAACTAAGTTCATGCCCACTCTTTCTTGCTCAAATATTTGTAAGCGAATGTCCTCAAAGTGTGAACAATAGACGACTAGATGCTTAGTAGATTCAATCTGCATCCCGTCATTACAGAATCTACAGCCCTGATCACTAACTGTTGCCACAGTTGGGTGCCAACATCCTATTCTTTCAAGGGTCAGCATTTGATTGAATTTATATCGGAGCTATATTTCTCTGGCTTTGTTACAAGGACATTGAATTAAGTAGGGTTTATTCGGTGCTCTTGCAGTGCTGAACTTTGCTGCTTCATTGTACAATTTAAATTTGATCATTTCATTTAAGGTCTTACACCAATCATGATCGAATAAACAAAGTTTAACATGTACTAGTCTGAATTCTAAGTCAGAGGGTCTAAGTGCAATTTCAGCAAGTAGAACAACCATGCGGTCATAATATTTTGTAATAGATGGTGGTGTGGAAGCAATCAACATCTGGCCTAAGTCCTCGTATAAGCACTTAGTCGGAGGATATAGCATTTTGGCTAAATTTGACAATAAACGCCAGTTGTAGCACTCAGACAAAGCAGTAAGTCCCAATTCCTGCCTCAATACGGCAGTGGGTAGAGACTTGGCTAAACGCAAAGCCCCCTTCCATAAGCCTCCTTGAAGTTGGTCGAGGAATTTATCGATATCTGCAAGGCACATATCTAGGGCAAACAAGAGTACTGATTCCACTTTAAGGATGTAAAATTGAAATAATGGAATTAGCGAAAATGTACACTACTTCACATATACCATATGCATTTAGGTTGCAAGGGGTGAAGCTTTTTTGTTCAGTGTCTCCTACCGCATTGCAATACAGTTGGAATCGGAGACTGTAAAACCGAGATACCGGATCGAGGAGACTATGGCAATTGGAAAGTCCCCAATGGTCCATTTAAATGAAGAATACTTCCTCTTTAGATTCCAAATACAACAATGTGTGATTTTTCCACATTGCAATGAAGATTGTGGATACTGCAATAAGAGGAAAATAGGGACAATTTGGCTTGTAGACCCATGGGGGTGCGATCAGAGATCACAAAAGCTAGCCAATGAATTTTCAGGTGACCAAGTCTCGCCGGATAAGATATCTGCTTGGTCCAGATGTCGTTTATGCCGCATAAATATATATTGAATAAGGTGGCTGCCAGGTTACACCCCTGCTTCACACCAATCCGAGTAGGAATGGCGCTAGTGGTTGCACCCGCATTGTTGACTCTCACAAAGTAGGAAGTGTTTTCATGAAGTTTTGAAATTAAATGTATAATCAGAGGAGATATACCCATACAAGACATCTTTTCCAAAAGCAGTGAGCGTATCACACAGTCAAAAGCGGCTGTAAGGTCTATGGATGCCATATACAAAAGGACCAGAGTTCTGAACTTTTTCTTTTGCCAAAAGATGGGCCATTATTGTTGCATTGAGTGCGGTCCCCATCCTGGCCCGAAACCCAATTTGGAATTTTGACAAAATATTAAGCTGTTTGATCGCAGTTTTTAACTCGCGAAGCAAAAGAATGGCAAAAACCTTTGCGGCAGTATCAATTAAAGCAATAGGTCGAAAATTGGATGGGTCAGATCTTAGGCCCTTTTTATGTATGGGAACAATGATAGAACACAGCCAGGAAGAAGGAATGAGCGAAGTCCATAAGATGTTATCAAATTGTTATTTAAGAAACTGAGCCCACAGTGCTGGATTTCGTTTTAGAACACAAGAAGGAATACCAACTGGGCCAGCTACTCTAGAGTATTTCAGAGCATGTATTGCGGTTTCAATATCGACCAAAGACCATAATGGCAAAGAAGGACTTAAGAAGCCGAAGTCCATTTTCTCTCGATTAGCTAAAACTGGAGGCAGGGAAAATATATTTTCAAAAAATGTTTTCCAAGAGTCGGCAGATATCGTCGAGACCTGGTCAGTACGTAGAGCGGTTGTGCCCACCCTAAGCATCGCCCACATAGAACGTTTATCAGTGTGGCAAACATTCTTTCATTATTCAAATTATGTATATAATGTTTGTGATTGCGACATTTGTTACGATATACATTACAAATAGTTTTTTTTTTCCTTCAAATATTCCTCCAATGGGAGAGAAGCCTTTCTAAGTTCTCGAAGGGCCATATTTTTGATCTTTTTAGCTGCTGAAATTGCCTTAATGTTAGGATCTTGATTGGAGGGCAATAACCCCTCATACATCTTTCGCAAGTTAGTTGTTACATTTGCTATAATATTTGAAAACCAACAGACTTCAGCTTGCACAGATAAATGGTGATTAGGGACTCCATTATAGTTTGAGAGCTGTGTTGCAATCATATTGTTCATCCTCTCACAAAGTTTTTTGGACCAACAAATTGACAACCCAGGGAGGTCCCCCTCCAAAAAGGTCTGTTGAATGTCATTACTGAGGATGTCCACATTGACCTCCAAATTTAGCTGGAATATGGAATGGACCCCGAGGCCAGGATCATAGATAGCAATTATACTGGACTTTCCCTGTAAATTTGCTGAAATAACATAATAGTCGATGCATGAAGAAATCAAACCCCATCTCCATGTATGGCATCCCTCGCTAGCAGCAAAAGGAAGAAAATCAAGCTCCCAAGTATTCTTGCTATAGTTTCCCTCTATACTTTGTTTGAGATTGACCATCAGCAATTGGATTATACATATTCAATTTTGAACAATGGGCATTGAAATCCCCTCCCAACAGTATTCCGCATGTTGGGAACAATGATATAACTTCATCAAAAAGCTTGTCAAGCTCCTGAAAACAGTTGTAATTTTCCATAGAGCAGCGTTATGATAAAGTGAAATAATAAGCAAGAGATCACAGTGGTCAACATTTAAATAAACCAACAAGGCCATTGTTACCATGGATTTATATTCTGCTACAATATGTATTTTTAAATTGGTGTTTACCCAAATGGCTAAACCTCCATAGGGTCGCCCAGAATGACCTCGTTTTGCCTTAATTTGCTATACCACATACCCAGGCAGCAGTAGCTCTTGTTCACCTTGTTCACACATGGTTTCCTGGCATAAAAGAATATCACATACAATGCCTGGGTGCGCATGGTTGCACCATGAATACAAGTTCCTGAAACCACACAAATTCCATGACAATACGGCTAGGACAGAAGCCTGCTTACTGGGGGATATTGTCCATGGCCGGATTTAAAGTAATGGCTAATGCAGATAGCCAAGACCAATCTTTGCTAATGTTAGACAGACCTGCAAGCTGGGCAATGACAGCAGAACTCATCTCTCCGCTTGAGTCCCCACAATTTTGCTTTGGAGAGTTCGAACTAATTGCCGGAATTGGAGTTTCATTAAAACAGATCGCATCATCAATAGAATCAAAGAGATGTGGCATTAGTCCAATAAATTGGAGTTCACCTGTGTATTGCATCAACAAGTTAGTGATAATGGCTGATTGCACTTTGCACACCATACGATGATTGGGAGTTGCTGGCAAAGTAACCCATTCTATATCAGCCGTATTCAATGTTCTTAAAGCTGGAATTCTACTAAGTGCTTGTAAGAGGGCTGAACGATTAAGGCGTTTAACGCCATTTTTGTCAGAATTTTTTTTCATCCTATGATGGTTGTGGAGTACTTGCCCATTTCCTCCATACCATCATCTTCCAACCATTGGGGCCGTGGCGATTGCGGCCGAGGCCCTTTTTCAGAATCCTCCAATATAGGGGTGTGTGCCAACGGCAAGTTGGAAGAGGACTCTGGGCAATTTTCCATATTTCGCACCTGAGGGGCCATTACAGTGGGCCCAGAGGCCAGTTGTGGAGCAGTGTTAGCCAGGTTTGAATTACCGCTGTCGGATGTCATAACCGCGCCCCTCCCTGCTTGCACAACTTTGTTCTCAATGAGTTTGAAAAAAGTTGGTAATTGTGTTTGAGAAGACGGTTGAACTTTGCCATCCGTATTTAGATGCACTAACGGGGAGGCAGTCGGACCACAACCGCCCAGACTTTCCACTGGCTTAGAAGTTTTTTTAATAATAAGTGTGTGTGGGCCAAGCCCACCTTTAAGAGCAATTTGTTCATCAGGGCTAAGATGTTGTAAGGCATTTTTGCTCTCTACGGACAATTCCTCCAAATTAATACCCTTTTCTTCATTATTACCTAGCTGGGCATTAGGGTCAATAATGGATGGCGATATACTCATTGAATTTTTTTTAGATTTTTTCATTTTTATATTTTGAGAAGAAGTGACTGGACCGGGTGCTTGGACTGCCATCTTCCTGTCAGCTTTTCTTTTTAGAGCTCGAAAAAAAAGTCTTTTTTCCTTCCTTGAGGTAAAAATTTGCCCTGATCCTACCGAGGGGGCATCCGTATGTGCAGTACCAGTTTCTGGGGAAGCAGAATCAGTTTGTGCGTTTGCATCCAACAGTTTCGTTAGGGCTGAAGGACTGTCTGTGGGGACTATCACACACATCAATGTTGTCCGCAGGTGGTTTCGCCTCCTGCTCATCAGATTTAGGTTGTAAGAGAAATAAAACCGGTTCTATTTTCTCAGAATGGAGTGCGACCTCCTTGCACAATTGGGCATGAGTGAGAATTTGGCAAGAAGGTATAGCCAATGGAGCAGCTACAGTCTGAGCAAATGATTGAGGGAATGTGTAAGAAACACAGGGGTCTGTCTGACTAGGCGGATCATGCGCATAGGCTTGAATAGCATCTGTTTACATAGTCACAGAGGCAAAGCAAGACAAAGTCACTTTCAGATGTGGCTGATCTCCACCTTCGCGTCTAAGACTATCCGCAAATATAAAGCCCTCTAATTTGTTGATTTTGAGAAGAATCTGAGTCAGTGAGGATTTGCAATCTCTGATCTCGTAATGTATGTAATCGTTCCCTTTGTCCAATAGATTCAATATCCTTGATAATACAGGATATGAGGCTTCCAGAGATTGCATGTCCTCAGAGGGCTCCAATAAGTCAAAACCTAATGGTGGGATCTGCTGGTTTTTGGTAGGTGAGAACGCAAGTCCTAGAGCAGGATCAAGGGACGAGGTTGGATTTCTGGTTGGAGAGGATAGACATGGACTGGAGGAAAATTCAGAAATCTTTTTTTGCGAGTCTCTGATGGAACAGGAATATTGAGCTCTTCAGGAGAAATCCCTTCCTTGCAATGAATGTGCATGTCAGCTCTCTTGCAGCTTGGAAGAGTGACAGGGGTCGAGGGCCAACAGAGAGCCGTACCCATTTTTCAAGCGCTGCCGAGTACCACTGGCGCAAGGATGGAATTATCTGAAGGAGAGGAGCCCATTTCTTCGCTGGAGCGATTATCTGCAGTGAGTGGGTCGTCCATAAGCATGCTAAAGAAGCTCTTGCGCGAGGACTTAGTAGGGCCGTTGAAATTGCTAGATACTGAGCCACTAGGTGTAGAAAAGTCAATTGGCGCTGTTACAGCTTGAGCTTGTGCATAAGAGAATGCTATCTCATGACGTACCAAATCCTGATCAGTAAAAGGGCCCCACATTGCGGGCAAACAGGATACGTTATCGGGACCCGGCGCAGTAGCACCACCAACACGCTTAGACAGCGACATCCGTTTAGCTTGATGTGATTTGGTGGTGCTAACCTTTTTGGGGACCGGTGAAGTAAGAGGGCGACCACTGCGTAAGCTTAAAACCATTTGAGATCAGTTCACTACAATTTTCCAAATGCCACCCCTAAACAGCAGAAAATACCATTATTCTGCAGTACAGATTTAAGAGAAAAAGAAAGAAGAAAAAAGGAGAAAAAAATAAAATAAAAACGACAAATATTTCAATATGCAGGACCCACCTCCTCACACTCACATCCTAACAGCACACTAAACGCACTGCCAAATGCGTGCGCATATGCGCTAGTGCCCGTGATTTTGTAAGAAAACTGGAAGGGAGGGAGAGAGGGAGTGAAGAGGGGGCGAAGTCCAGCCATGCAATGATTCTAAAGCAAAAGAAAAAATAAAACGTAAGTCATATGCAGAGCGTGCCACTGATGTCACTATTCTAGTATATCCCAGCCCACTCCAGGAAGCAATAGCCCAGCCCACACTGGCATCCAGTAGCCCAGCCCACTCCCATTGTGAAGCCCAGCCCAACGCAATCAGTCAGTGTACAAACCACCCCCAACACGGAGTCTCGATGTAAAAAGCAACACACGCTCTGTATATTTACTTTGGGAATTGCAGTCTGTGGCGTTTCGCCTTGTTGTGTATGCAGTCCTTCCTCTTGTACTTACAGTTCTTCAACAAGTTCAAAGAGGAGGAATTAGACCGGAGCAGCAGAAGAATCTCGAGCACAACAGCACACTTAATGCACTTCCAAATGCCCTTTGTACAAAGCAACCCAGCAATACTTTCTTAAGAGAATCCAACATTGATTCCAACTTGCTGGCTTCTCCCCTTTCAGGTAAGCATGAGCCTGCCCGGTCTCTCCAATTCTTGGCCAGATTTGTGTGTTTAAATTAGGAAGCACGCTCTGTGCACGCTGAATACCGTTTCCCTTTCCACTTCTGGACAGGGCCCCTGCTCCCTCCTCACTCCCGCCCCCCTCCCCTGATTGGACAGTTGCACAAGCCGTGTTGTGAAGGCCATAGGCCCCCACACGGTTGCTGATCCGGCACTTGCTGGTTCTCCCCTTTGTGGTAAGCGTGAGCCTGCCTGGGCTCTCCAATTTTTGGCCAGATTTGTGTGTTTAAATTAGGAAGCATGCTCTGTGCACGCCGAATACTGTTTCCCTTCCCGCTTCCGGACACAGTCCCTGCTCCCTCCCGCCCCCTTCCCCTGATTGGACAATTGCACGAGCCGTGTTGTGGAGGCCATAGGCCCCCACACGGTCACTGATCTAGCACTTGCTGGCTTCTCCCCTTCGAGGTAAGCGTGATCCTGCCTAGGCTCTCCAATTCTTGGCCAGATTTGTGTGTTTAAATTAGGAAGTGAGCACTGTGCACGCCAAATACCATTTCCCTTCCTGCTTCCAGACACGGTCACTGCTCCTTCCTCCCTCCCGCCACCCTCCCCTGATTGGACAATCGCCACTTTTTTACACACCCTGCCAGGGCAGCTCTCTGCCCGTGCAGCCCCAGCAGCTAAATCCCCCAAGACAAAGGGTGGCTCCTTCAACAGCGGCTCTAGACAGTGTCTGCAGGGGAGGCCAGTAGCCAGCCGTCAACCAGCAACGACCACCAAGGTAGGTGTGGCCTGGGTGGGGAGTAGAGTAATCGCTTTACTCCAGAAGCCCTGCTACTCTACATACCCTCAGAACACAGCACACCAGACTGTAACAGAACTGTGAATACAAGCATCTGCCACATTAGGATACAATTGTGACCAGTAGCCTGTGCCACACTGAAATAGAACTGTGAATACTAGCATATGACACATTAAGACAGAATTGTGACTAGTAACCTGTGCCACATTAAGATAGAATTGTGACTAGTGACCTGTGCCACACTGAAATAGTACTGTGAATACTAGCCTCTGCCATACTGAGATATAATTGTGATTATTAGTCTGCATTGCATCCAGAGCGAACTGTTAATGTTACCTTCAGTTCACATCTAGATGGAGCTGTGGTCAGTAGGCTGTGACACATTGGGATAGAACTGTGGATACTGGCCTGCGCCAAATTAAAGACAGGCATGTGAATGCTAACCAGTGCCACACTATGATAGACTGCGACTAGTGGCTTATGCCACATTGAACTATAACTGTGAATACTAGCCGCTGCCACGTTAAGATAGAATAGCGGTTATTAGCTTGCTTCGCATCCAGAGGGGATTGTGAACATCACCCTGAGTCACATCTAGAGAGAAATGTGAGTAGAGGCCTGTGCCACATTGAGATAGAACTGTGAATACTAGTGTCCGCCACATTAAGTCAGAATTGTGACTTGCCTTCGTCGCATCCAGAGAGGATTGGGAACGTTACCTTGTGTCACATCTAGAGAGAACTGTGATTAGCAGCCTGTGCCACATTAAGATGGACCTGTAAATACCAGCCTGCGTCACATTAAGATAAAATTGAGATTATTAATCTATGCCACATTGAAACGGAACTGTGAATACGAGCCTGCCCCCACAATAAGATAGAACTGTGAATACTTGCCTGTGCCGCATTAGGATAGAATTGTGATTGGTAGGCAGTGTCACATCGCAATAAAACTGAATACTAACCTCTGCCACAGTAAAATAGATCTGTGATTATTGGCCTGCGCATCCAGAGAGGATTGTGTTACCCTGAGTCACATCTAGAGGAAGCTGTGGTTGGCAGTGGGTGCCACATTGGGATAGAACTGTATATACTGGCCTGCACCACATTAAAGATAGGGCTGTGAATAATAGCCTGCGTCACATTGAGCTAGAATTGTGATTATTATCCTGCGTCGCGTACAGGGAGGACCGGGAATATTAACCTGCCTCCCGTCTACAGAGGTCTGTGGATTGTGAATACCCCCTCTGCCTCACATCCACATAGGATCACAATATTAGCCGACTTGACAGCTACAGACAATTGTGATTACTAACCTTGGAATCCTCCCAGTCTCACATCCAAAGAAGTTTGTAAATGTCAGCTTACATAACTTCTAGATGGGATTGAGATTACAAACGTGCACCGAAACACTGAAAAGATCAGTGAACACCAGCTTGTCTCACACCCAGGACTGTGAATAATAACCTGCTTCCGACCAACAGAGGACTCTGAAATTTCTAAAGATTAGCCTGCATCGCATCTGGAGAGGACTGTGAACATTAGCCTGCCTCGCCCCTGCAGAGGACTACCTGCACCACTTCCAGAGAGGATCTTAAATTTTGCTCAAATAAACAGCTAGTGAGTTTGCCCTTGCTACATACCCCTCCAACTAGATAATCCCACAGCCACTAATGGCAGACAGTTGTTCAAAGAAAAAAGGAAAGAAAACTCAAAGGAAACATAAACCGAACAACTGCAAGGAACCAGACTTCGACAACCCAAACCAAAAAAGAAAATAGGGACGGTACCACAATCCTTCAAATCAGCATATATTAAACCACTCCTTAAGAACACAAGTGGCGATGTGGAAGACCTCTCCAACTACAGACCTATCTCAAACATCCCCTACTAGGCAAAACACCTAGAAAACTGCATATACAAACTAACTCAAGAATACGTAGAAAAACACCAGTTGCTGGACCAAGCACAAGTCGGCTTCAGACCCACAAGAGGAACAGAAATGGCACTCCTATCCCTCAGCAGCATTCGACAAAGTAAGCCATGACCTCTTCATCAAGATATTAGAAGAAATAGGTATAACTGATTTAGCACTACTAAAATCATTCCTAGCAAACAGAACAGAGACTGTCTGGTTAAAGCCCTTCAAATCTACTTAGCGAGTGAACGACTGCAGAGTATCACAAGGATCTTCACTATCACCACTGTACTTCAACATCTACCAGACTCCACTAATCAAAATCTTTAAAACATACAATCTTACGTGTTGCAACTATGCAGACAACGCTCAAATCATCTACAAAATCAAAGATGCACAAGAAAACACAACTCTAGGAGAAGGTCTCATAGAAATCTATGACTGGATGAATGCCAAGAACCTAAAAATCAAACCAGGAAAGACAGAAATCATGATAATATCTAAAAGCCAAGAGAACACCACCTACATCCCGTCGCCGATAGAATTGGGAACGACGCACACACCATAAAAAGTAGTCAAAAACCTGGGAGGCCTAATGGACAATGCACTAACATTAGAACCACAAGTAAACAAAATAATGAAGAAATGCTTCTTCCTCCATCACTCAACAAAAAAGAATTCTACCATTCTTGTCCTTCACCCACAAAACACTGACAATCATCGCCCTCATCATGTCAAGAATTGACTACGCCAACAGCCTCTACATTGGGATGCCGGCTGAAGAAACTGCAACGCATCCAAAATGCAGCGGCCAGACTTAACCTCAAACGATCAAGAAGAGACACATAACACCAGCGCTAAAAATGTTACACTGGCTTCAAATCAAACAACGTATCACTTTCAAAACAATGTGAATAACACACAGAGAAATCAGCGGCTAGGGAGCAGATTTCCTACAAAAGAAAATAACCATCTACAAGACAACAAGAATCCTTAGATCAAGCAACGAAATCCGCATGGAACCAAAGCCATACGCAAGGAAAACGTGGGGGCTCCTTTTTCTCCGACCTAGCAGCAAAAACCTGAGACAACCTCCTGAAAGAAATAGGAAACACAAAAGACCACCGAAAATTCAGAAAACTGCTCAAAACCTGGCTCTTCAAGACCTCGGAACCAGACAGAAACCACAAACAATAAAACCAAAAATGGAAAGAGAGCCAATGAACAAGAAATCTGTGACGGGACAGATAACACCGAGAACCAACAGAGAAGGAACCACCAACAAGAACTAAACAGACAATGCAAGGCTGAACCAATCGCAAGCGACAATCTAATCAGGACAAAAACAATAGCTAACAAGGTTGATGCAGAAAACAGGCACAACTAACAACCTAACCCACTACCCAGCCTCCCCCCTGCCAGACACGACAACATAACATCAGGAGTAAACCACTAATCCAACACAACCTTGCAACCACACTATTCAACAATTACCTCACGCTCACAAGATAGCCATCTTCAAAACCAACCCATCATATAAGCAAACATAGTAGCCAAAACGAGTCCACGAGTATGACACTGAGAAACCTGCACCGCAGCTAATTAGTAGAAGATGGAATCCACTAGACTGACATATACGAAACCCTAGCAGAATCGCATCCAAAACGACTAATCCGATACACACAACCAAAATCAACTGAGACATAGGTATGACAAATGCCTTGTGTTAAATCTGGACATAGTGGTAACAAATGAACTGAACCGCATAGCACCCAGACAGAGTGTTTGGGAATAGGCCACAACTAGATAGCCCAATGGGAACCAGTTTGCATCACACACAGACTGGGATGGAAGTTCTGGCCTGAGTAACAACAAAGATAGAACTATAAAGACAGACTAGCATGACATATTGACAAAGAGGTAGGAGACAGCCTTATGTCATGCTGAAACAAGATCACTGTAAGGAAGACTTTCATCTAAACCTTGAAAGACACACAAAATGAGTGTGCGCCTCTTCAAATAACACTAACAACCAACCCTACTAAAACCTCACCACTCTGCATACACCTCTCAAACTGTAAATGAACAGAACCATAACTCTAAAACCACAGCAACCCGCACGCACTTCACTACACTGCAACAAACAAACAAACAAACACATTGCCTTTCACAACAGTACACAATGGATACTGACCGGATACTGCATCTAAAAGTTCAGTGAACGGTGTTAACCAAACTGAATATGCCAGCAACACATCACAGCTCCCTTGCTCTTTCTCCAAACTATATCCCACTAACGTACCCTAACCTGCCTCTTTTTTTTCAGATCCGCCAGGGGACCACTCTGGTGGTGATAGTGCGCACTATAAATATCCTTTAACATTAACATTGACATAGTATGATAACTTGTGGATCACCATTGTCACAGTTTTTAAACAGTGGGGTTATTTTAGTGCATTTCCAGCTCTGAGGATAACACAAACCTCTTCCAATGATGTTAAAGAATTTGGTAATAAATTGTATCCACATCACTGCTTCATCGTTGCATAGTTCTACAGGAATAGCATCCGATCCAGGAGACATAGCCCAATTCTGAGCACAAGAGATGACTGACAGGGTAGATACAAGCAGCTTTTCTATAAGAAATATCTTGCCATCATTGGCCTCTTCCCGGATAAGCTCAGAGCCAATCAAGGACTCATCCTCATTGTGACCAGGTAAAGCTTGAAAATGATCTATCCAAGAGGATTCCGTGATGTTGACATCTTTTGCATGCCCATCGCCTGTATAGCCTATTGCTAAATGTCTTCTTTTTTAGTTTGGATTAGTAATTTATAGACTGTTCCTCGATTGGTGAGCTATTCAATATAATTTATTTTTAATGTGATATAGTTTATAAATTAACTTTACACATAAAATATGCATTCATATACTTAAATACAACTTTACAAAATAAAACATATAAGATAAAATTAAGATAAGATAAAACATACTTGTAACTCAGTTTCTCAATACAGGAAATACAAAAAATAAAACCTAATATTTACCATCCTTAGATAAAACAACATAAACTAGCCTCATAGGATACATTTTTCATACAACCAATTCCATAAATACCTATTGAGTGTCCATGATTCAGGAGGAGTGTATCACAGATTATATCAAACACATAATCATTCTACCTATCAATAAACCAGTGGTTTCAAGAAGGAAAAGAAAATAGACACATAAGGATAAGGAGAATTGACATCTAAAAAAAAATATATAAATATATATATCAGAGTTGTTTAAGATGTAAATTCCCAATAGGCTCTCTATCACTAGCCAAACATTTTACATTGCGATCAAATATTACTAGATAAACATTTCTCGACTGCTTATAGTAATTAATGTTCAGCAGATTTGCAGTCTATGCTGAAGCAATCCTTGCTTTTGGTAATTCTAGTATTAAATGACTTGCTTTCTCTAGTAAAACGTGGACTCTCATTTTTAAACAGCCTGGTATAAGAATCAAAGCAGTAGTTGTCGGCAGTGAAAGAGTACATTCTTCCATAAGTAAGAAGTGCCTATAGAAATTTGAAATACCAATCTCTCGTTCCACGTTAGACCACCAAACGCTATGTTTGTTAATAACCACAAAGGACACACCCCCTGATTGAACCCGTAGCATAATTCTTGACCGTTAGCATCCATGGGTTCTTGGTAGTAAGAATCAAGGGGTCATTAATTCTCTCTAGTGTTGTAACATCAATAAGCTTATCCATCATATGTCAACCTGCTAGGTCGACAAAGATGTATTCAATAGGGGATAATCTTGTAATGATCAAAGTTTGATTTAGCTGCTGTAGTTCTTCAATGTTTTATGTAAAACGCCATAATGCCAGTATTGTAAAGTGTAATAACAATACATTTTGTGCTGGCATAAAATCTGACTGATGAGCCTATCGTGGCATATGGAACCATCATCTACTTCAACATAAATCCTCTGGTTCTTATTAGAAGATGAACACAAGCCTGAAAAAATGCTTAAAAAATAGAAGTCATGGAGTATCAAGTTTTCAACCTAGTCTATAGGGTGAATCTGTAGTTATCACATAGATAGGCCCACATACTTCTGGCGATAACACACATAATACCTTCCCTCTGGAAATGTATGGCTGGCTTAGAACAGTAACATATCTGTTTCATAATGGGGGTATGGGGGTTACAGTCCATCTCTCCTGAAAACATAAAAAATGGGGCCTCTGCACGAATGCACGTGAAGTCAAGAAATTATGTTTTACTCTGCGCTGGTTAATTTTTCTTTCTCCAAAAAATATACAAGTCATATGTAAGTGCTCAGTTGTATTATTCCGAGTTTTTCCAGATTACTGGTGCAGTATATTCATTTTTTAAATGTTTTTTTATTTGGTACAAAGTCCTTCATTTATTGGTCAATAACTCACTGTAGTTGTATTTTTTCTAAATGTCGATGCAATTCTATGTTCATATTCCTCTAGGTTTCTAATTCCCCAAATACAAGTTTCACTGTATTATACACCTTCTTCGGGGGTTAAGAGAGTAGAGTCTTTGGTGGATCACTGGAATTTGTATATATTTATACTATTGGTCAGCAAATACCAAAACTAGCAAATTGTCCATGAATGATTGGACATTAAATGATGGCAATTCAAAGGCTTCCCCCCAGGGCCCATCAGTATAATCAAGTAGGCTTCAACTAGTTTAGTGCAAAACATAGTTTCCTTACTTTACCAGTCTCAAGAGCTTTGGCATTAAGGCTGTGTATGTTTGCATGCAGCATTTGTTGACACTAACTCATTTTCAAGTTATACTGGCTTACCCAAATTATTGTCTCTGATTACTCCAAAAAAGGAATTCTGACATCCAACCCTACTGAAACCTAATACAGGTATATACATGCAAGTGGGTACTGCCAGCAACATTGGGTAAGACACAGCGCATTAAGAGGCACCGGTATGTGTCTCGGGGCTTCTTGTTTAGTGAAAGTGACCTAAGAGTGAGAAAAGACAAGAAGTTGTTAACCAGCCATCTTTGATTGGAAGTAAAACATTTTGGGAACCAAAGTCCACCATCTTTGGTGCGTTCCCCTATTTAACAAGGCAAGATGTATATATGCAGAAGGGGCCACAGAAGGTATGGTGAAGGGTGGTCCCCCCTAAAAGATCTACCAGCTCCATCTGTCATTGCAGGCACTATAGCGGTCATGGGTAAGGTCGCTTATTGGGGTAAAACCAGGCACTGGCGCAGTGTCGTAGGTGCAGTTAAGTGGTGATCTGTGGGAAGGTCACGAACTGGATGATGGCCTGCATCTTCAAAAAGTATAAAGAGACCAGTTAGCATGCTTCCATCTGTGGGAAACTGACAGTATTCCACCCCCCACCCCCAATAGCTGTGGGCTTCCAAGAAAACCTATAAAAAAAAGGCTTGAATGAGGCGAGGAGAGTGAACAAAAGATGCAGTTCCCAGCCTTCTGAAATCAGATAAGCTTTCTAGGACACAAACAACCGAAGACGGCCATAAAAAAGGCGGTGGTCAAGAATGGGTTTGACTTCATATTCAGGTTCACCATCCACTTCAACAGGAGGAAGTGGCATAGGCCTACAAGAAAGAAATGGGTCTGAAACTATTGGCTTCAATTGTGAAACACAGTAAGAAAAACGAACCAGACAAGTAGGGGGACACTCTGAAAGGAACAGCCAGGGGATTGATAATGCCTTGCATAGCAAAGGGGCCCAAATATCATTGCCCACATTTGGTGGGCAGAATACCCGTAGATACAAAAAGAAACCAAGAGGAACACCACACCTTCTCTCAACACTGACACTGCGGCAAAGGCAGACTATGTTTATTGGCAGAGCGTCACCTAGCAATTTGGCTTGTTTTACACTCTCAGGAACTTGTTTATGGATGCATTACAAAGATTGCACCGTGCCAGAAGCAGCAGGAATGGGATCCTCTTAAACAGAGGTAAAGACTTTGGATGCAACCCATAAATACAGAACAAAGGTAACAGCCACACAGAAGAACAATATGCTTAAGCAGTTTCCTCTGTGTGAAGCAGGGCTTTCCAATTACATTGGGTAGCATTCGCAAAGCACCCTAAATATTGAACAAGTGTCTGATTTAACCTCTTGGTCTGGCCATTAGTGTTGGGATGAAATTCAGACAACAAGGCCCGCTCAATACCCAACAGCCTATGTAGAGCAGGCCAAACTCTTGATGTTATTGACGGGCAGATGAATGCGTCATTCATAGCCAATACCCCTCCCCACCGCAGTATCGCACAGGTGAGACAATCTACTCACTAAGGCGACTATACAGGTCTTATTCCAGGCAGTACAGCAGGAAATGAACCTAATGTAAAAGATGGCGAGAATAAGCAAACTCACCGGGAACTGAAACGCGTGCATTCAATAGACACAAAGCAAATATGCACTCGCCATGAAGAAACACAGACACTAGGTCAAGTATGCATTTATACACAAAGAATATCGCTTGCATCCATTTAGACATGAAGAATATTATCCCAAGCAATGCATAAGCTGAATGAAACATGAGCTACCTACATATAGAGCTCACTAACATAGAAACATGACAGTACTGAGCAGCCATATTTTTCAAAAGTGAAGCAGCAGCCTGCATTGAAAAGTAAAAAAGGTACTAGGCGCCCCTCTAAGGAAAGAACATGGCATGACATTACAACCTGTTCTGAGGTTTTTATCCACTATGAGAGTCTGCAGCCATCACTTTTAACTCACTGTACTTTTCACAAAGGAGGAATAACCATTTGCATATCAATCTTTGTCCCGCCCACAAGGGCAGTCCCACACCTAATGACAGGCAAACCTCCTTCGAACAACAGTACCAACAGCAACCCCATACACGAGTTACCCTAAGATACCTGGCGGAACCCAGACGTGGACCCCTTGCTAACTGTGCTCTGAGAGGCACAGCTCCACTTCACTGATGAGGCCCAACAGGGCTGAAACACATGTATGGGGTTGCTGTTGGTACTCTTGTTCAAAGGAGGTTTGCCTGGCATTTCGGTGCTGCACTGCCCTTGTACAGTGAGCTAAAAGCGATGGCTGCGGACTCTCAAAGGGGGAAAAAACCCACAGAACAGGTTATCATGCCATGTTCTTTCTAGAGAGGGGTGCCTGCTACCTTTTTGTATGCATTGAAAAGTACAACCAGTACTTGGACCTCTCTCCCCCTACGTCTGTCTGGCTCCCCAATGACAACCCTCAATGCTAGGCCGACCAGTACATGTTGCACTAACCAATCACATATTGAAGAGATGACATGTATACACTATTCTCATTTTAGAAGTGGTCGCAGGTGGAGCCATCAGATATGTAACGTCCAATTAGAAGACTAACCCATATAAAAAGCATATATGTTCAATTCCTTTAACCAATCCCATGACCCTTTAATGTTTATGTAGCCAAGATTGTAATACGACGTCAGTAATCACGAAAGTCAGATTTATAATCTGTTGTTTTGCATATAAGGCTCTGAGAGTTACGAGATTCCTGATGCTTGCATGCTGTCCCTGCTTTACGTTGGATTGTTAAAGCGAGTTTTGCCTTTCACTTGGACTATTTCTGTTATTGAATGCAGGATTTCCCAGCCTCGCATTTCTGCTTAAACAGGGGGTTTTCAGACCATCATAACATATGGTAGCAGAGATTGATGGTTGGCCAGAGCACTCGGATTGTCAAAGTTTCCCTGCCATAGCCCAAAGAAAGTGAGGTGACCTGTGGAGACTGGTATCATGTGTGAACTGAGAGAGGTCAACAGGAGCCCCCTTGGATAAATTCTTGTTCGATCCCAGTGGGGTGCCCCATAGAGAGGAGAGCAGCTGGCTGATTGGGGAGGATTCAATACCAAAGTCCCTCGGCTGATCCATGGGTGTAAGTATATAGAATCAGCCTGCCAAACACAAAACAGCGGGGAGGGACCCGTTTGTATATTGAGGGAATTGTAGCAAAATACCAAATTAATGAAGATGGATAGCCTGTGACAAGGTCACAGATGATTATGTAATACACTTTGCACGATGAATTAATGGTGACGAGATATCCCAGGAAAAGGTCACAGAAGATTACATAATACACCTCTTTAGGGGGTAATATTGATAAATTGGATTACCTCACTAGGAGTGGAAAAGACGGCCGTATTGTATTTAAAGTGTATTCCTTTGTGTAGTGATTGCTGGCGCCAGGCGTAGATTGTAAGATGATTTAGTTTGGTGAAAAGTGAAGTTTTGTGTATATTCTGAAGGATGTGGAAGCGCTGGTTTGGACGAAAGCGTACAGTCCGGAGCATGGTTGGCATTTTTGGTATTGCCCGGGTATTTTGTTGGGATGTAGAAATCGTGGTGTTGGTGGAGATGTAGAAGCGTTGGGAGTACAGCAAAATATTGTTGAGGGAAAAGAGTGTGAAGGAGGCGTGAATAGAGAGTATGTTGGAATTTAATCGAGGTTTGGTAAGTATCAATAGACTAAATTGTGATGTGCCATCATGGGAGACACGCCCCTTATTCATTTATGTAAAGCATTACCCTGATGCAAGGACAAAATTGTCAAGTACCACACCTAGTGGGTTCAGGACACTGCAGGCAAGATGGTTATGCCTTGGCTCGAGGAAGGCACTCTTTGCGAGATTAGTACTGCAATACATGACAACATATTTACATGTCGCATGCAAAGGGAAGCAGTTACAAAAAATGATCAGCCATTTTTCAACGGTGGAAAATGTATGCGGATGATGAGGAGGAACCACCTGTGAAAGAATGGATGCTTAATCGGCATGAAAGGAAGGGCACAGCGTCCTCAGCTCCTCCTTCTCCCGAAACACAGGGACTACACCCATTACAGGAATTAAAAGCAACAGCAGGATACACTAACCCCCACATATGCGCCCCCCCACGTATAGCAGTGAAGAGTTTATAAACGAAGTAAACATAAATAAGCAAAATTCAGTGTCTGCATGCAATGAATATGGTGAACGTTGTGAGTTACAAGCAAAACGGAGAGGCTGAGGAGGAGATCCAGAGACAGGCAGGCCAATAGGGAGAAGACAGCGATTACCCCGAACAAATGGGCTGGAGGACAAATAATGCTTAAATAAGATGGAAAGGGTATGCACAATTTTAAAGAAAGAGAAAGGTAAGTGAGGGAACAACAGGAAGAGGAAGAGAAAAGGGAACAGGAGGAAAGAGCAAGAGAAGAAAGAATGGGAAAGAAGGTATGAAGAAAAAAGGAAAAAAATGGGAGGCAGACAGATGAAGAAAAAATTAGAAGAGGAAAAGGAAATGGAAGAACCAGTTACTTTCCCCCTGGTAACGTTCTTTCGACTGGATCTTCCTCCCATATATTCCTCATCTTTGAAATCTCCAATATCCAGCTTCAGCTGCTTTGGAATGTTATTTTTCGGCAGAAGGTGCTGCGCGTCGATGCAGTCGACTTGATGTCCCTCGAGGGCCTCTGTCTCAAGGATGATGTCTTCGAAGGCATATATAGCACTTGCAGCGCCCGTTGGCTTCAGTTCTATTTTTTCGTGTCATTCTGAAGTAGAACTACCAGCATCAACACAGGTTTGACAGTACTAGGCTATGAAGGAGCAAAAGCTGTAATAGCATGGGAAATTCGACTGAGGGGTAGGCTGGAAGGGTGATGAGTAATACGTGGGAGGAACATCCAGTCGAAAGAACTTTACCATGGATAAGTAACTTGTTCTTCAAATGGATTGTGTCCTCCCACATATACCTCTTTGATAGACTCCCAAAGCAGCGTTTGTTTTGGTGGAGGGAGTAAGAATTTTGCCATCAAATGGTTTCCATGACAGAAGGCAGGGCAGCTTTTCCATCTGTGTATTGTAGACCACGTAGCTGCCTCACAAATGTTTTTAATTGGAACACCTCTTTGCAGAGCAGAAGATGTAGCCATGCACCTAGTGCAATGGGCCCTCGATTCCTCTGGAGGATCCTTGTCCGCCAGCCTGTCGCATTCTGAAATATCTAGAATAATCCATCAGGATAAGGTCTGCTTTGTTACAGCTGACCCAGTCTGTGAACCGTATAACCTAAGCCCAGATCCCTACAAGGATCGAGGCTGTGCAACCTTTCCTCCTCGCCAGGATGAGGTGGAGGATAGAAAGTGGGTAACACAATCTTTTGTCCCAAATGAAAGTCTGAAATGACCTTAGGTACAAATGAAGGCTTAACCTACAGGACAACCTTGTTCTTGTGAAATAGCGTAAATGGTGGTTTAGAGGATAGTTTCTGCAACTCACTCACTCTGCGGGCTGAAGTTAGTGCTACCAATAAGATAGTCTTGAACGTAGGTAACCTTAAGTAACCTTAGGTACATGAATGGAGTGGTTCAAATGGTACACATATAAGAAATGCTAACACCAGATTAAAGTCCCAAAAGGTAAACTGAAAGTGAGATAGAGGGAACACATTAGTGAGTCTCTTCAGAAATTGTATCTCCAAATTTATCTTAAAATATTAAGTTTCCTCAGACGAGTGCTTGAAGATGGGTAGCGCAGCCAAATAACCTTTAATGGTCCCAACCTGGAGCCCCAGATTGGCCAAGTACAGTAGAAAGATTAGCACCTGTGGTGTTTTGCATTGCAAAGGGTCCACATTATTGTCCCTGCACCAGCTGCAGAATTTGTTCCAACGGCAGTGGTACAAAGACTTAATTGCTGGCAAAATCTCCATTACGTCATCTAGGAGGTCCCAATCCTTATAGCTCAACCTCTTAGAAACCATGCGTGAAGGCTGAGTGTCTTGACCTCTGGATGGAGAACCTGACCCTCCTCTCGTAAGAGAAGGTCCTCTCTTTGTGTAAGACGTATTGGAAGTGCAGATGGACATGTCTAGAAGGTCCAGGTACCACATCCTCCTGCCCCAATCTGGGGCAATTAGGATCATGTGTCTCCTGAACTTTCTCAACCTCCTGATCATGTGAGGAAAGACCGGGACTGGAGGAAACGCATACAGGAGTGAAAACTCACAGTCCACCACAAACACATCGCCTAGGGTTCCTCTTGGGGGAAATTCCCTGGAGCAGAACAGTTTGCACTTCCAGTTGACAGTGGTCACAAACAGATCCACTTGAGGGGTTCCCCAAAGGGTGAAGATCCCTTGAAGGACTTCCTGAGCTAGTTCCCACTGTGGGAGACTGTCCTCTGCTTGCTCAGAACTTCTACCGCGTGTTCTTCTCTCCGGCTAGGTGAACTGCCGATAGAGAGATCCCTTCTTGTATTGGCCAGTACCAGAGCTGCATTGCCTCTCTGCACAGTGGAAGCGACCCTACACCACCTCTCTTTTTGAGGTAGTACATGGCCACAGTGTTGTCCATCATTATAAGGACATTCTTTCCCCGTACAGAGGGCAGAAAAGCCTTTAGCGCAAGTCTGATTGCTCTCAGCTCTTAAGGATTGATGTGTAGTTTGGACTCTGATGGAGACCAACGATCGCTGATTGTCAGATCATTGGCGTGGGCTCCCCAACCCGTGAGTGAGGCATCCGTCACTACTGTTATCTCCAGCCATGGTTGCCAAAAGGGTACTCCCTTCAGAATGTTGTCCTCGTAGGACCACCACAGTAGATCTTGTGCGACCCTGCTTGGAATCTGAAGTAGGTCTGACATGTTGCCAGAGAATTGAGAAAATTGTGTACTCAGAGACCATTGAAGGGATCTCATTCTCAGGTGAGCCTCTGGTACCAGAAAAATGCAGGATGCAATGAGAGCAAGAAACATCAAAAAGTCAAAGTCCGGGAGACGTTGGGCACTCTGAAATGTGGAGACAATCTGCAGAATGTCTTGAGCCCTCATCTCGGGTGGCAAGCTCTTTTCCGAGGATGTATCCAGTACAGCCTCGATGAACTGGAACTTTTGAGATGGTGTCATATGGGACTTCTTGTAATTGAGGGAGAAGTGGCAAGAAAAATGTGAAGAGAGTGGCAGGTGAAGTGATATGACCCAGAACTTGTTTGGGAGAACGTGCCCTGATCAGACAATCATCCAGGTAGGGGTAGACTTGAATCCCTGCTCACCCGAGACTCGCTTCCACAGCCGCCATCAGTTTGGTGAAAACCCTTTTGGCGGAGGTCAGCAAAAATGGCAGAACTCGAAACTGATAATGAGAACTGCCAACGGTGAACCTCGGGTACCTTCTGTGCTTGAGACAGATTGGCACATGAAAATAAGCATACTGAAGTTTCAATGATACCATCCAATCCTGGAGTTGGACGGCCTGAAGGAACTGAGAAAGTGTGACCATCCTGAACGTTTCTTTCCTGAGGAACTTTTTCAAGTATCTCAATTCCAAGATGGGTCGCTGTTATGGTAATACATGCACGAGTCTCTTTAGAACCTCGTGCATGTATATTCCATTTGAGAGTGCCTCGCCAGTTGGTGCCTCCACTGTGACTACCCCGGGGGCCTCGAATAAAGCTCTTACTCACCTCCATTTCTGTGTGCCTCTTTATTACAATGGCGACGAGGCACCGTACCCCGAGGCCCCCGGGAGCGTATCATGCCACCTGACTGCGAGCACAGCCCCCCCCCCTTTCACTGCCGCCGACTTCTGCTGACAGCTGACAGGCAGGCCGCTGCGGGCGCTGCCAAGAGAGGCCTCGACATCCTTTCCCCCCACCTTAAGTTCTACACTGAAAAAGGTGCCGCTGCTCCCCGCTGGGAGTTCAGAGCGGCGCACATTGCACTCCTGCCCTACTCCAAAAGTGCTTCAGACAGCAGGAGCTGTCTATCTATCAGGTCAGAGGAGGGGGGAGGACGAAGTGAAACTCACACTTTCCTTTCATTGGCATTTTATGTGTAAAACGGACGAGGTGAAACGTGCGCTTTCCTTTTGCTGGCATTTTTTTTGTGTAAAACCCTCACCGCTGCCCTGAGCAGAACCCTGCATCTTTTTCAAAAGCTGCTAGCTGTTGCCCAGCAACGCACACACAGCATTAGCAGTCTTCATTCTCTCAATGGCTACCCTGACCTTCCGGGACCAATTACTCACCATCTTGGTCCATTGTGACATCACAACTGAACATTCGATCAGGTCTTCCCCGAACCAGCCAACCTGCGCTCCCAGCCCATTGTGAGGTCACAATCTGTACTAAGGACCATCCATACACTGAAGCCTAAAGACTCTGCAGTACAGATACACCTGGGCATTCTCTGAATGGGGTCCCACCCTGCCATTCAAGCAATTCTATAAAGACTGTATCCCAGCGCCTCCTTGCTAACTGCCAACAGTACTGCAAACCTCTGCCTATCACTACAGCAACTGGTGCCACTCAACGCCATTCCCCACACTTACAACCTAGAATCAGGCACACCACCATGCAGGGCGTTCCGCCTCCCACCAAGTTTCTTCCATGCCCTGGGAGCCCAACCTGCCCATGGGAACAATGGATCGATGGATTCCACGTCTACCTCAGAGCCATTGGGGGCAGCAAATTCAATGATGACCTCAAGGAGGCAACCCTTTTGAACTGTATAGGGGCAGAAGCACTGAGACTTTTCAGGACCCTTCCTGAACCCGGCAACATGGGAGGAGATGGCAACCGCAAGTTTGACATAGCATTGGCCAAACTCACCAGTCATTTTGGCAACAAGACCAACGTAGTACTGGAAAGATACAGGTTCTTTTCCAGAAAGCAGCTCAAAGGCGAGTCTATTGATTCATACATAGCGTCCCTCAGGGCGCTTATGTCAACCTGCAGTTTCACAGGTGTCTGTGATGAGTATTTGAGAGACCAATTGGTGCTGAATGTGGCTGATCCACGCATCCAACAAAAATTGTGGCAAACCAAAAATCCCATCCTGGACCAAGCCACGGAGATAGCAAGGAGCATGGAATTGGGAGATCGATGCACTAGGGAAAGACGTGACCACACGACCAGTGTGGAGATCAAATGTGTCAGCCCTGAGTCCGAGCCTTACGAGCCTCTAGTAGCAGCAGTAAGAAAGGCTCCGCCATCAAGGGGTTCGAAATTTGGCTCAAACAGAGCAAGGCCATACAACTCCCAGAATCCAACGCGCTGCCAGAGGTGCGGATGGTACAAGCATGCAAATCCTGACAAAGAATGCCCCGCCATCGCTATGGAGTGTTATAAGTGCAGCCAGATTGGACACTTTGCCAAAGTCTGCAAGAACACACGGGGAAAGACAACCAGATATGGCGATCTCACCAGGCAACCTTTCACCAGACCGTCCTCTGTGAGAGTCATTGAAAGCAACCAAGAGCACAATGACATGTTATCTATCAGTCCAATGCAACAAACGGTACAAATACTCACTGTAACATCCCAACAACAGAGCAACGGCCCCTGGGTCAAAATGCAAATCAACGGCATATCATTACCCGTAATGGTAGACACTGGCTCCCCCTACACCATCGTGGATCTCAAGACCTTTTTGAGTGTACTCTCTGGCAAGATACATGACCTGCGAAGAACTTGTGTAAGAGCTACCGGTTATGGAAAAACACCCATCGAGATAATGGGATATGTGTGGGTGAGCCTCAAGTTCCATGACAGAGAAACATATTGCAAACTCTTTGTAGCCAAAGATAGCTCCTCCGTTGTGGGATGGGAAGAACAAGCCGCCCTTCGAGTAAGAATACACCCTGGAGAAGAAATCCCTGTGCTGAGTGTGCTCAATAATGATATGGACATCAAATCTAATCTAGCAAAACAATTCCCCAAGGTGTTCTGCGACAAGATTGGACTCCTAAAAGGTTTCCAACACAGAATAATCCTCAAAAGAGGTGCTGTCCCAGTGGCCCACCGAGTCCGCAGCATTCCCTTTGGAACAAAAGAGGCGTTGAAGAAAGAACTTAAGCGCCTCTGCAATGAAAATATCATACAGCCCATCGAGAGTTCAGAATGGCTTGCCCCTATTGTCTTAGTAAAAAAAACCAGACGATTCCATAAGAATGTGCGTCGACTTGAGAGACCTAAACAAAAACATATGGGTTGACAGACACCCACTTCCCAATATATCTGAACTCCTATCGACCATGAAACCTGCAAAATACTTTACAACTCTGGACCTCTCCTCAGCCTATCACCAGATAGCTTTGGAAGAGAGCTCAAAGAACCTAACATCTTTTGTCACACCTCTCGGTGCATTCATGTTTAACAGAATGCCATTTGGACTCGCTTCAGCTGCAGCAGCAGTCTTTCAGAGACTCATGTCACATCTATTTGGAGGACTTGATGGCATACACTGCTTCCAAGATGATATCCTCATATCAGCCAGTACAGAAGAAGAGCACAACGCAAAACTTGTGGGTGTCCTACAGGTCATACAAAAAAGTGGGCTCACACTCAAATTAGAGAAATGCAACATAAAGTGCGACCGAGTTTCATACCTGGGCCATTCCATTGACGCCAACGGCATCAGCCCCAAGAGGAAACTCATAGACACCATAATGAATATCGCCGAGCCTCAAAGTAAAGACCAATTAAGGAGTTTCCTCGGGATGACAGAATACTACTCCAAGTTTATGAACAACTATGCTGATAAGACCAAAAACATGAGGAACATCTTGAAGAAGGCAGCCAAATTCATATGGTCCACTGAATGCAAGAACGAATTCGAAGAAATCAAATTCCAAATTAACCAAGCTCCAGCCTTAGGAATGTTCGATTGTAAAGCCAAAACCATCATATCCGTAGATGCAAGTAAAACCGGACTGGGTGGTATCCTGGAACAGCAACAAGATAAGAACATCGTGACGATCGCATTCGCATCGAGAGTACTGAGGGGAGCCGAACTAAACTATTCCACCATTGAGAGAGAAGCTCTAGGTCTGAGGTGGATTCTTCAGCATTTCAGGAACCTAATTTGGGGCTTATCCGTCATACTGAAAACAGACCATAAACCTCTAGTAAATGTCCTTCAGTCCAAAACCCCTCACCTTATATCACCGAGAATAAGACGTTGGTTCCTCGACATCATGCAATACAACCTCCAACTATGCTATACTCCTGGTCCACAAAACCAAGTAGCAGATTGTCTTTCCAGATTATCGACCAACATCGACACTGAGATTGCATCTCCAGATGAAGACATCATAGCTGTCGTAAACCCTGCCATCTCGAGAGATGAATGGAAAATTAATGCCAATACTGATCCGGAACAGCGAGAAATCAGAGAAGCGATAGCTAATGACTTGGTGGAAACGGGAGAGGCTTTAACTACCTTCATTCCCTTCAAGGAAGAATTATCAATGGACGATGAGCATATCTTCAGAGGCGATCGAGTAATCCCACCCACCCAACTCAGAAAAAAAGTACTCCAACTGGCACACGAAGGTCACCTAGGAAGGAGCTTGACGAAAAACAAGTTGAGAAACAACTATTGGTGGCCAGGAATGTGGAAAGAAGCAGAAGAACTGGTCAAAAATTGCTCCACGTGTGCCATGAGTGACAAGTCCAAGATCTTAAGAAAGACCCCCTTACAGCCTATTGAACCTCCCAAACAGGTGTGGTCTAAACTGGCAATCGACATCATGGGTCCATTCGAGAACCTTGAAACAGTCAAAGTATATATCATAGTACTTGTCGATTACACCTCTAAATGGACAGAATGGGGAATAGCTGAGGACAATGTGACCTCAAAGAAAGTCACAGATTTCCTGACAGAGATCTTCAACAGGGAGGGAGACCCCAAGGAAGTGGTTTCGGACAACGGGTCTCAGTTCATGTCTACGGAATTTGGGGAATTCCTCAAGAAAAGGTCCATCAGCCACATAACAACATCTTTGTACCATCCAATTTCCAACCGACTTGTGGAACGCATGAACAGGCTCGTGAAGAGGTAGTTCAACTGGCCACGGCCAACAACCTCCCGTGGAGAGAAACCCTCAAAGAAGCTTTACATGCGTATAGAACAACCCCATACACCACCACAAACATAGAGCCCTTCACCCTCATGCGAGGTAGGGTTGGAACCAACCGATTTAGACTGGCGTGGATGTTCTTATACACGGGAGAAGCAAGGGTGAACATGGATCTACTTCAAAAGACAGTAAGAGAAAAACAAGCAAAATACAAAAGACAATACGACTCCAGACATGGAGTAAAAGAGATGATGGTTCGTGAAGGAGACTGGGTATGTGTCAAAGAACCGAAGAAAACTCTCGAGGGTGAATCCATCTTCAGACCTCCACAGAGAGTTGTGAGTTGTCATGGGAAGTCTGTCATCCTCGATGATGGAAAGAGATGGTCTGGAGATGATCTCATAAAAGTAACAAAAGACATCCAAGAGACCAGCATATCTAAGGACAACAGTCCTGACAGACCATCACAACACACCTCACATCCCCTAAGAGAATCTCTCCGTGAACATGTGGACAATGATAGACCTCACTCCATGCATCAAGGAGTCCCCACTAGAAGAATGTCCAGAAGGAACCGCAAAATCATCCAAAACTTCAACAATGACTATGTCTATTACTAATGTACCCCAGTTTACCCATCTTCCCTGTGCCTCTCCCACTTGACCCCCCTTTTTTCCCCTTTCACTTTCCTGTTTTTTCCCCCCCTGTTTTTCTTTTTTCTTTTTGCCTTAGGTGGGGGAGATTTTATGGTAATACATGCACGAGTCTCTTTAGAACCTCGTGCATGTATATTCCATTTGAGAGTGCCTCGCCAGTTGGTGCCTCCACTGTGACTACCCCGGGGGCTTCGAATAAAGCTCTTACTCACCTCCATTTCTGTGTGCCTCTTTATTACAGTCGCAGTCCACCGTCCTTCTTGGGAATTAGGAAATATGGAGAATACCATCCTTTATTCCTCTCTGCGACATATACCGGTTCTTTAGCACCTTTCTCTAGCAGGGTAAACATTTCCTGCATAATGAACAGATCTGGAACCTTCAAAGAATGGCTCCCCGGTGGATGGTTCTGAGGTCTCTGAATGAAGGGGAGGTAGTAACCTTCGGCTATGGTTTCTAATGCCCAAGCCTCCGAAGTAATGTCTCGCTATTCTTTCAGATGCTGAGACAGTCTGCCTCCCAGAGGGGTGTCATGATTCAAGACCTCAGAGAGGTTTTGAGACAGGTGAAGCAGTGGCTTTTGGTAAAGATGCCGCTGTTTGAGCGGACTTTGCACCTCTTCCTCGTCCACCACGAGGGAATCATCTTTGGCCTCTTTGACCAGCCATTCCTCTCGCTCTTCCAACTGAGTAGTAGCAAAAGGATCTACCCCTCCAAGACGGTCCACTGGGGTGAAAAGGCTGAGGCTGCCTCATAGTGGCACCCAAACATTTGGCTGCCACCTTCGAGGTCTGCAGCTTCTCAAGGCTTTTTAGCAGCCTCGCTCCCAAAAAGAGGAGACCAGTCAAAAGGCAAGTTAAGGAGTCGAGACTGCATGTCCGGTGCAAATCCAGATTTCCTCAACCATACAAATCTGCAAATTACAGTGTTTGCCGTCATGGCTCTGCTGATGCGGTAAGCAGAATCCAGACCCAACTGAAGAGCCTCGCACATGGCTTCCTTTTCCATCCTTAACAATGGCCAAGAAACCGTCTCTTTCCTACCCTTCGTGAATATGCTCAGCTGCCATAGAAATGCAGGCTCATAGAGTGTATGAAAACTTTGCAAGGCACATGTGGAGCTGGCTGATTTAAGAGCCATGCTCCCAGCAGAAAATACCTTTCTTGACAGGCATGTACCATTTTATGATCCCTATACGGTGGGATGATAGGATAAGCTGCCTGTTTTGAGGTAGCGGTTGCTGCTTGCACCATCAGACTTTCTGGGGTAGGGTTTGATAAGTAGCTGGGATCCCTACTTGATGGGCGGTATTTCCTTGTCAAGTTCTTATTTACTGCCAGACTTGACTCCGGTGCTTCCCAAATGGCACTTTGGGCCTCATCGCGAGTTGGGCTGTGTTCCCGGCTGTAATACCACCGACTAATAGCCCTAGCGCCGACCAGTCCGGCGGTATTACCACCGGATCACGGGTTGGGCCTTAACAGTAAATCCCCATTCGTGAATGGGTCCATTGGATCCAATGGGGAATTTTCGGTGCTAATACTGCGGGCTAATACAGCCGAAAACAGGGATTTTCACCTCCAGAAAAAAGCTGGAGGAAAAACAGCCGATTTAGCGCCCAACTCGTGATAGGGCCAGCCCTTAAATGCGGCGGTAATACCATTACCACCGCATTTAAGGGCTACAGCCTAACTCGTGATGAGACCCTTACTCTTTTCTGAAGATCAATGTGAAAAGGTAAGATGGGATCCTTTTGAGGAACTTTATAAAGGATGTCTCTAAGGTCATCTTGTTTGAAAGGGAGGGCAGGTCTGCTCCAACCCAGGTAATTGTTAGGGAGAATTCTCAATATGTGTAATTCCCCTTACCTTTTGAGAGCCCCAGCAATTTTGCTGGATTTCTAGGATTTTATTTTTTTACCTGGGAAGAGTGAGAGCCTTTCTTCCCACTCTTCCGTGTATTTTGATGTGTGTTTTACTTTTGTATATTTTGGTTATGGAGTTTTAAAACAACTCCATAGGCATCATCTTTTTCTGTGTCACACAGCACCTTCAGTGCAGTGGCACAGGGTTGCCTTTCAGACTTCCCAAGGTTTAAATACCTTCTCTGGGACGGACTACCATCTCGCAGAGCAAGTAAATATAAATTGACTTTACTAGTCTCTTTAAATTTACTGACCCAGCACACCCTTACTTCCTATAGAGTGCTGGAGGGGTTGCCTAGCTTCCCCTGAGTCAAAACACTCACGTAACAGTAAAATGTTACCCTTTCCTACTTTAAATGGCTAGTGGCAGTGGTTTAGATCAAAGTACCATGATTTTTCCCGACCGCTAACAACGGTAGCTAAAATTTGGGTCAGCCAGGTTTTTCAATATGGCGCCCAAGACCCATCTGTAAGAACAGACTCTGGTCATCTTTTTCCCCCCATTTCTTTTAGGAAAGGTCCTTCTTGCGTTTGTCTCTGCGTACCAAACCAGGTTTGGTCCCTTTGTTCATTGGCCTTTGGCGGGCTTCAGTGCTGAAGCCCTCCACTGGCGCCTGAGTGTGTGGGGTGGACAGGATGTGAGAGAGGTGCCCGAAACTCCCTGTGCTTAGTCTCCTAGGCGACCTGAATGCACTCTAGCATGATTGGCCGGCCGGCTGTCTGGCAAGGACAGCCACCCTGCTGTGTGAGTGACAGCCAGGTTGGAATGAATGGGGTAAAACTGTTTAAAAGCAGGTCTCTGGGACTTGGAAAGCAGAGTCGACCACTGGAAGGAAGAACCGGAGACAAGCTGAAGGAAGAGGACTGCTGCAACTCCTGGACGACTGGTAAAGACCTGCTGCAGGTCCCAATTGCCTGAAACTCCAATCGACAGAGAAGCCCTTCAAGGTTAACGTCTTCCCTTGGGTTTGGTGGGAACTCGCAAACAACCTGGACACCGTCCACATCTGGTTGAATTTTCATCAGAGTGCTGTTGAAAACCGGATAGCGAGAGGGAAGGAAACCAGCTTGTGGACTTTAAGGCACTCACACCTTAAACTGACGTCTTGCTCAAGCTTTTGGCCTCAAACTGGGCAGTGCAGGAACCTCCCAACGTCCTTGTCCCCACGACAAACTCAGGAACAGCGAGATCTGCTCAAACTGCCCGGAACAACTGCCTCAGCTACAGCTCTTCTTCATTAACAAGGTACTGTGCAAACACAGTCCGGAAATCTTTTCGGCCATCGAGAAAGTGCGTGAAACTTTCCTCAACTACGAAGGCTTGTCCTTCTCTTAACATTCGTCAAACTTTTCACCTAGCCAAAAACGTCTAATCTCTGTGTCAAAGACTTAACCGTTATATACCAGAACTGTGCTATCCTATACAAAAGACTCTGAACCATTGACTTTGGCCCAGGCCTATTGAGAAGAATTGCTGGTTGTATTTCACTGAAACCCTTTGCCCTGCCTATGAATGTATTTGGGCTGACTATTCTTATAACCTTGTCTTTTTCCCTCTTTATTGAGTCTCTGAAGTGCCATTTTGCTCCCACTTTATTTGGAGCTATACTTGTGATATTGCGCTGCTTATGCTAGTGTAATGTTTTCTAACTGAGTAAATAAATGTATATTCTTTTACCAAGAAACCTTGAGTGTTTACTTGAATCACTATTAGTTGGTCCTTTGTGTAACTTGTTCTACTGCTCACTTAAACTCTTGAGATAAGTCTGTCTGCTCAGCCATTGCTACCACTTTACTGTGTAGTACAGGCTTGTACCAAAGGTGAAATTGTGCTTACACTTGTAGTCCTAATTGCCTGTAGTGTTCCCAAAGGGTACTGCAGGTGATTATGCCTAACAGTAATCCACTACCCTGGTCATCAACTGCCTGTAAGAGGCATCAACATTTCCATCAGACTCAAGTCAGATGAGGACATTGAAGTAGGCAATTTATGGTGCCTCTTCTTCGACGACGAAAGTGGGAGCCACTCCTCGACCTGGACCTTTTTGCCTTCTTTCTTCGAGGAGAGCCGCCTCTCGCTTTGTCAGAAGAAGGTTTCTTTGATGGGGTAGTTGATGGGGCCCTTAGGGAATTACTGCCAATTTCCCCTTATGCTGCTTCAGAGCTTTTACGGTCATCGATTGACACTTTGAACAGGCCGAAGTCTTGTGCTCCACACCGAGACACCACAAGTATACTCGATGCGGATTGGTCAGTGACATCTTGGGATCACAGTCTTGACACTTTTTAAACCCGGCCTTCAGGGTAGTCAGTGTTGAAGACGAAGACATTTTTTGAGGAAATACTGAAGTGCGCCATAGTTCTCGAAGTGTAACCTTACTTGACAAAACAGAACTGTAGCCAACGGGTGCTGCACGTGCTATATATGACTTAGATGACATCATCCTTGAGACATAGGCCGTCATGGGACATCAAGTTGACTACATCGATGCACAGCGCCCTCTGTCGAAAAAAATTCTGAAGCAGCTGAAGTTGAAATTGGAGATATCAAAGATGATGAATACGTGGGAGTACACAATCTATTCGAAAAAGCAAATAGATGCAGAAAAGGAAAAGAGAGGAAGAAAGGGAGAGAGACAATTAGAGATTGAAAGAAGCAAGGAAAGACAACGAAGCGAGATAGACGAGATTGTCACGCTCACCTGATACTCTGCGGGAGCGATGAATCCCTCCGGTGTGGCACTAGAGTCCTCTTCCCCACTCCGAACTGAGACTAGTTGATCTGTTAAAACACACAAAAGAGGGTTAATGCTGTCTCTAGAGATTTGGGACTCCCACACCCCTCCCGTAAACCTGTGTGTTCTAAACTTGGATTCTCGGCTCACCTTTACTGCAGAATTGGCACGCTGTCCATCCTGCTTGGGGCGGGGGCGCTGAATCTTGGTAGGTTGTGTGAGTAGTCCGGGACAACTCAATCTCTGGATTTGGAGAAAGTTCACTATTTTTTCCCCAGTTTTCTCCCACTGGAGCTGAAGGTAGAGTTCAGTTCGTATTCCTGAAAGGGTCCCTGTTACTTCACTGGGAACGCTGGTTATGAGTTCCGTTTTCTCGCACAGGGCTTGAAAAGTGCCAACAATGTCACTAGGTACTGGCACGTTACCAGGTTCTCAGTATGCAAATGCCAGTTAATGTTAATTCCCAGTTGCCTCACTGGGTTTTGATATGC
The DNA here is from genome assembly GCF_040938575.1 of Ambystoma mexicanum. Taxonomy (NCBI): domain Eukaryota; kingdom Metazoa; phylum Chordata; class Amphibia; order Caudata; family Ambystomatidae; genus Ambystoma; species Ambystoma mexicanum. The sequence goes on from NC_090927.1 coordinate 1,231,363,379, forward strand.
AGGTAAGTGTCCCAGTTTCTTCACTGGTTTATTATGCGGATGAGTCCTCAGGTTACTTGCGCTGCTGGATCAAGTTTACTCACCGTTTGTGCGGTTGCCAGTCAAAGGATCGAATCAAAAGGGTCGACAGGTCAAAGGATCGACAGGCCAAAGGTTAGATTTTTTTTTTGTTTTGACATTTTTTTTTTTTTTTGGGGGGTCCCCCCGACCACCTTTTTTGCTAAAAACCACTTTTTTCCCTAAACGAAAACCTAAAAAAATATATATAATTTAAAAAAAATTCGATCCTTTGACGTGTCGACCCTTTTGATTCGATCCTTTGACTAGACACCGTTTGTGCTTTATTCCCACAGGTGATGCTGAAGCGATGCGCGCAGAAACCGCTGTGGTGTGCTGGAGCAGGAACGCAGAGCGGGTCCGGGGAAGAAACAGGTCCCGAAGTACCGAAGTTCCAGTAGTCGGAAGCGCAAACCGGGAGTTTGCGCCGTGAAGAGCAAGCGGGTCTAGAACAGGATCAGGTGAGTTGGATACTAACGTCCTTTCTTCTTCTTGCAGCAATTCCGGACCACCGTCGCAGAAGAGCCGCAGTTGCTGGAAGCCGAGGTGAGCGTGTGAACAGTTTCTCACACGAAGCACGGACCTGTCCTTGGGCGTGGCTTAAATAGGCAACCACACCCAAGGGCTGGAATGCACATTGTACTGTGCCCTGTGTAAAAGGAGTGCCATGTTGGGGAGGTTCTAAGTACCATAGTGTAATGAGGGGGCATGTACTTCCCTAAATGGAGCTATCCTAGCCCTGTTATTCCAGATCCTGGCTCTCTTAGCCCCCAAGTACCTATGCTGAGTTCACCTAAGCGCCCAGAGTGAGGCAGAAACAGCGGCAGGACCAGTCCCCATGACAGAGATTATCAGGGGACGTACAGTCCCGGATAAAGACAGAGGCAAAGAGCAGGAATTGAGAGAAAGACCAAGAGGTTGGGAAGTGGATGAGATACTCAAAGAGCATACACTTCCAACTGAAGACAAGGGAGAAGCCATGTAGAGAAGGATTGGTCATTTGTATAGAAGCAGAAGCGATGGGGCAAGTAAAGCAAAGAGAAGAGGAAGGTCTCCACAAGGCAAGGGAAGGAACGTACTGGAAGAGATGATGAGTGGGAAATATGTAATGAGTCCCCTTAGAAGAGTTGATTTTGAGGCCAGGGAGGATGATGGAAGTGAAGATACAATGTTTATAGATGAGGAGGAAGACTAAAAGGAAAGGGCCGTACAGGCCTCCTCTACAAACGCGAGAACAGGGAAAGAGACAGCATGGTCAGATATGGAAGACCCAAAAGGGGGAAAGTCAGAACACGTAGAATATCCCTGATGTCAAGGAATGTGATGAAGCAACGTGGAAGAGAGAAACCCATACGTACATAGGTGGAGAACTTTACTGGGCTGAAAGTAAGTTAGCATGACGGATGCAAGAGGAACAGTGTGGCTGCACTCGGACAAGGGGCAGAATTGACACAGTTCCTATTATTGGGGGGAGGAGGAGGAATGCAATATATTCGATGGCCACAGATGGACAAGAACAATTTAGTATGTCGGATACCAACGCTGACATCAGGATCGGGCAAGTGGATTTACGAATTAGAAAGAATGACAGCAGGAATTAAGTTAGCAGTGGGTGACATAAAAAGCTTGTTTGGTGCCATAATAGAAGATGGGGCAGACGAAATTTGGAAACGAGAGGGCTATCCCAGAGAAACGGCCCAGAACACTAACCATGACAGAGCACCTGTTACTAACTGTTGGACAGATGTATGGAGAGCACTCAGGTTTCAGTTTCCCGATTCGACAGACATGAGCGCAATCATGACACGTAAGATGTGTGACGACAAAGACCCAGTTGCTTATATTCAAGAGATTCAGGAAAAATGGCAGCTTGATCCAAGAGAACCATTGCACACAACTATATCCATTTGTTATCACATATTGTGCCAAGGGCTGCCTAAGACAGTGCAGAGACAATTCAAAAAGACAGTGGGAATGGAAGCAAAACCATGGCCAGAGATTCAGTTGACTATAGTCCACCACTGTCGGCTAAAATGAGAGAAAGATAGAAAGGAAATTGAGGAAAGGAAGCTGGAGGAGGAAAAATTAGTTCAGAATAAACTATCAAAATTTTCAGTGGCAGAAGTAGTATTTACTAGTGGGGAAGGGATAACTATACAAGAAGCACAGCAGGTACAACCAATAGCCAACAGCAATTTTGCAGGAAGGGGAGAGTATCATTATTTCCATAGAGGAAGAGGGGGTGCACCCAGAGGCAGAGGATTCTGATTTCAGGGTCCACATGAGGAGGATTTAATGGATGACAACCTAGGTTTGGAGGACAGATACATCAGTGTTGGACATGTGGAAAATGGGGCTAATTTCACAGGTGTGTAGAAGCAGGGGAGGGATGCAACAGAATTGGCTGGATCAAAGAGGGGGGACAGCATATCCTCCACCTTGTAGCGCAGAACCACCTGAAAATGATACTCAAGATCTCACACAATATAAGACATAAGTGCCACAAATCTAACCTACGCAGCAAGGAAGGCAAACATCATACTGGGGAGTGATTTGATGAGCAAACTGAACATGATAATACCAGTTACTAACCAGGGAATAATATGTTCCACTCCCGGGATTCATTAGGTAAATGCACAAGAATTCATATCAGCATTGTATGGCCAGAAAGCACAAAGAGGCGTGCCATTAGACCTGAAGTATTCCATTACAGAGTAAACATACGGTTAGCATGGCTTCCAAGAATAAAGGGCAGACTATTGCGATTACCCACAGAGTTTTTGTTCAGACCAGAAGTACCCATGGATGAGGAGGAAGGGCAAGTGATTACAATAGAGCTAGAAGCAAAAATAGTGAGGTAAGAGAGTGATTTTGCATGGGATTGATGAGGGAATAGATTGGAGGCCAGTAATAGATCTTGAGGAGGGACACAGGCTGAATGATGACAGACGAAGACTTTTTTTTTTTTTTTACAGATGATGAAAGTAATGTTTCACATAATTCTTACTTATCAGCTAAAAATTGAAAACAGAATAAACAGAATAGTGCCTCAGAGGATGGCATCAGTAAAAAAAAGATAGCATCTTTTTTCCAGCATGATTTGTCACAAGCACAGATCATATCGTGGACTAGTAGTCCATATGATGTTGGTCTATTAAAAGGAATAGGAGCAGTCGAAATGCAAATGAAACAAGGAGCTATTCTACAGCAGGTAAGACAGTACCAAAAAAAAAAAAAGCAGATCAAGGTATGACACCATTGCCGCTCTAGTGCAACAAGGGATATTAGTGCCATCAGAATCCCCATGTAACAATGCTGTGTACCCAGTAAAATGATGTATTCAAGACCTATGCCTCTGAATCAAATTGTTGAAGCATAATTCCCATTGGTTCCGAACCCAGCCACAATATTGTGCAATATTCCATCCCAAGCTAAATATTTCACAGTGAGTGATTTAAATAATGCTTTCTTTTTGATCCCCCTCTGTGAAGTGTCCCAAGACTTGACCTAATTTTCCTATCGCGGGACCAAGTTGAAATATACTCATTTACCTCAGGGGTACTGTGAGTCACCCTCAATGTTCAACCAGGTACTCCAGCTGGACCTAGGAAACATACACCTTGACAGCACAGTGATACAATATGTAGAGAACATTTTTATGTGCAGCGAGATAGAGGAACAGTGCAGGAGAGACTCAATACAGTTGATGGCAGTCTTGGCAGAGAAGGGGTACAAGCTAGACAAAGAAAAAATGCATTGTGTTAGGAAGAAGTCCTACACACAGGCCAGCTAATATCTCAAGAATGAAGAAAAGCCACCCATGAGAGTGCAGAATCAATCTTGAAAACAGCCAGAGCAAAAACAGTGAGGGAATTGCAGCAATTTGTGGGCCTTTGTAACTATTGCAGGACATTGGTCTTATACTACAGCATGACGTCAGATCACTTTGAAAAGGAAGCACAGAAGAACAACAGTGACATAGCCTGGACAGGTGAAATGATAGATGCCTTTGACGAATAAAAAATGGCAATAAGCACAGCACCCATGTTAGGGATCCCAGATTACAATGCAGAATTCTTCCTATTCTCCCTTTCAAACTGAGCAGTAATGACAGCAGTCCTTGCACATGGGACACAAATCAATAGCACTTTACAGTGGGATCTTAGATCCAGTGACGAGAGGACATTATCCATGTAAACAAGCACTGGGGCAGCAGCCTTTGCAATTGAGAAATCTGTTAGCATCACAACGGGTTGTACAGTAACTTTATATAATTATATCAAACCAATCAATTAAAATTGTCAGATGCAGAGTAGTGAATGCAGCCAGATTGATGATAGAGCAGTAGAAGGGGGGAATGTGCATGATTGCACCAAGTACTCTAAATATCATGAGATACCACACGTTAAAGAAAATGCCCCAGATGGGGGACAATCCTCTTTATTGATGGTTCCCCATCAATTGATCATAGCATGGGCGAACAACAAAGTGGAATGAAAGTAGTGAAAGCGAAATTGAATGACAACATTGAAACTGTGATAAGCACGAGATTGCCACTGCATTTCTCTCTGCACAAGCAGCAGAATTGGTATCGCTCATTTTGGCACTAGAAACGCATGTATTCCGACTCCACCTATTTGACAATAGTACATGCAGGGCTGTCGCGATAGAAAAGTTGTGGCTTATTACGCACAGACTGCATGCCAGTGCAACATGGGCCACTATTGGACAGGCTCAAACGCATTTCAACTTGCATCAACCATCACCATGGTGAAGTGCAGAGCTCATACTAAAGGTAGATTTAATATCTTGTGGCAACAAAGCCGCCGATTTAGAAACAAAAAGACCAGCATTTTATTCTGAACTATCTGAATTTGACACCGCACCAAATAAACACAAGTGTGCACTTAACATAGTAATGAGGGGAGGCTTTAATACACTACTGTAAGGAAGGCATGGTTATCAGAAGTATGACAGACAAAAGGAGTACAATCCAAGGGTGTTTATTGAACATTATATGGGTGAGAAAAACACCTAATCTAAACCTAAATCTACAACCATCAAAGAAAAGAAAATGCTGTCCTAGTGGTGTCATGTCAAACCAAAATGGCCTGTACTAATAAACCTCTTACCAAATCCTTACTCTATATAACAGAAGGGGGTGGGACAATGATATGTATAACAACAGAGTGTAGTGCAAACTGAAAGGTCCAAAAGGGTTTCTGTAGTTCAGGACTGTTGAACTAGTGCATTCCCTTCCCACGTTACATCAAGGGACAAAGCGGAACATTGGCTTGACTGTGAGCACCCCTTGAGTCTATAGGCATTAGGAAACAGTTTCTCCAGAAAAGGAAGAATCCGGCGAATCAATGTCTTTTGCTTGGCATCACAAGGCTTTTCCCAAGCTCTCGCTGTGCAGGATTCCACTCTTCCCCGACTTTCACGGAATACCCCTTCGCTGGGTTCACCTTCGTCTTTTCACTGTATCAAATTGCAGGATTCACCATCCCTTACTTTCCCTTGGCATCCCTCCGTCGGGTTCACAGAAGCCTTCAAATCACAGTTCAGTTAACTTTACCAGTTCTACTAGCTTATAACACTCAGGAGCTCTTTATGTCTTTTGAAACAAATATTTGGTGCACTTTGACTGATTCACTCAGGCCACCCTCCTCTGGGCTCAGACCTTCCTCTGTAGGCAGTTCTGGCTTCCCTCGATCCGGAGCGAACCTTCAAACCACTAGCATCACACTTGTTACTTTACAATCTTTCACGCTTTCACTTCGAAGTACTTGTCAGTTTAATACAGAGACTTCCAATAGGCGATCACGTCTCACTGGGTCACTGTTATATTGTAGCAAGTGCGTTTACTTTCAACAATCAAGCTTCTCTTTCTCACAGCTACAGTTCAAAGGTTTATACCGGCCGCCTACACCGACATCTTCTGGTATCTGCAGTTCTTTGCATCACAGGGCTAATAGTTCCTTAGGTTAGCTTTATACTTCATTTCAACTTTTTATCAAAGACTTTCGACTGTACGAGGGGGGGCGTGTACCCTTGAATTTACGACTACTTTGACTCCTCTCTTGGTTACAATCTCACGTGTTTCATATTTCTTTTGCAGCTTCTCACATGCATTCTTCATTCTTGCTACAAAGGGCCTTATCACGAGTCTGGCGGTAACCCTTAAATGCGGCGGTAGCGATATTATCGTCAGATTTAAGGGTCCGCCAGATCATGGCTTTGGCGGATTTCCCCCCAGCTCTGAGCTGGGGGGATATCCGCAGCAAAATTGCTGATTTTCGGCACGATTACCGCAGGCGGGAAATCCGCCGGCAGTAATAGCGCAAATTTTCCCCATTGGGCCCAATGGGGAATGGTTAATTCCCGAATGGGCCCAATGGGGAATGGGCAATAACCCTTCCGCCAAACCCGTGATCTGGCGCTAATAGCACCGGGGGGTTTGGCGATAGGGCTATTAGCGCCGGCGCTATTAGCGCCGGCGTTACCACTTAACTTGTGATGAGGCCCAAAGTGTTTTCGCTCGTGGTTGCGCAACAACCCAACACGCACTTTAAACGTTAATGTCCTTTTCATCTATCAACACAAGCCGGTCTCTCCTCTTTTCACTCACTGGCAGCGGCTGATATAGTTTATCAAGACCTTTTGTCTAGTCAGGCCCAGCGTTCCTCGCCGTCATTCAAGTCCTCACACCACACATGAAGGAAATACAGCTGTGACCTTCTGCAATAGCAGGGAGTTGCACCTTTGGGATTCTGCAGCAACCTTCATCCCGCAGCTGGTAGTCACAGCATTTTATTGGCCTAAATTCCTGTTTGCTTTGCTTCCATGGTCGCAACACATTCCTGGGATTTCCTGCCCTTCTGTTCTGCTGGTCTTGCTTGCTTCAGTTGTCCTTCTTGCCTTTCTCTCTGGGTGCTTTCGTGCTCCGCCATCTATCCCAGTGGGGAAATGTATCGGATTCAGGTGAGAGTCATTAAGGTTAAGTGCCTGACTCTGCCTGACCCTGATGTTGGGGCATGTCAAACGGACTAGCTGTGTGTGAGTCTGCCTTTCCCTGAAGCGCTTTGTCCGTTCAGAAGTGTGTGTAGGAAAGAGGGGGTAATGTTCTAAGATAGAAAATGGAATAAGGGATACTGTGTCTCTCCTATGGGTGCCCCACTCCCTCGCCCCAGGTACCCCTCATCCAGGCGATCCTCCTGCACGATCCACCCCCAGGAAAGGGATCCAAAGGCAATGGCCGTGTCCTGGCCACCTGGATGACAGTTCTGAAGGGACTGAGCAGTAAGACACCCTTTGGTTTCTCACGCTACCCACAGTCCAAATTACTGAGTTGCAGGTAAAAGCACCACCAGAAGAACACGAATTATGGCAACAAAGGGGGTACTAATTTTTCCCCAAAGATGCAATGTGGCAGCAGGACAGCCCCAAGAAACCAGTTATGCCCTTGGGATTACTTAAAGTAGCATTAGACCAACTACATCACCCAGCGCTCACAACATGAGAGTGCCTTGCAGTGTTGATCTCTGAGGACTGTTTTGTTCCAAACCTGGAAGAGCATGTTGCCAAGTTTATTGTGAAATGTAACTTGCCAGCAGTTTACTGCTGAGCACACGCTGTGAACAGTGAGAGGAGCAATATCCCGTCCTACTGGCCCCTTCCAGCTTTTGCAGGTTGATATGCTCCAAATTTGTAACAGCTACAGATATATGCAAGTACTCCTATTTCCCTTTTCCTGATGGATTGAAGCAGGCCCATGCACACATGCTGATGCCACATGTGCTGCAAAGTTCATCGTACATGAGGTTCTCCCAGGGTGGGGAGTGTGCCAAGTGCTCAGGTCTGACAATGGTGAAAGGAGAAAAGAGGATCCAAGGTAAGAACCCTCCCGTCCCCTGCACACTGTCAATACCCCGTCCAAGGACGGTTAAATATTCAATTCTAGAAGTATCACTTTATATCATGAAGCAACAATTCAAATAAAACGAATTATTTCCTTAATTTTTAGTTAAGAAACACAAAGATTTCATCAGTGAACAATATCATCAACCAAGCTGTGCATAAAAGTCCAAAACAAGTGGCTGACACGTTTCGAGATTACATTCTTTTTCTTGAGCCAGAAATGAACTGTGGACAGATAACATTAATAAAGACATGAGTATAATATAACTCCCATCTTAAGAACATTTTCAGAATTAATAAAGCACAATACAGTAGTGAACTGTAAGACTAATCTCCGATATCCACATTAGTTAACGCTACGAATAATGGATTAGAACTTCCTACTATTTGTTTACGTGCGTGTATACAAAAAATATCCCCTTTATAGTCAGATGGGATATTACTCCAAGTATATACATATATAGTATACTCCAAAGACATCCAGGGTAACATACAACTTCTCTTATGCCTCTATGTGGCTTGAAAACATTATCTTGCTGTAAACAAAATGTAATTATGCGACCAATGAGGTAGGTATCTTGAATCAAACCTGTGATGATTCTTCTGATGGAGTAAAAATCCTTTGTGTTGAAAAAAGTGGCTTGCCAATCTTGTAGCTCAAGACTCTGCCAAGGATAGAGGGGGTGAGCTTCCATTAATTTCTACAAGGCTGATAATGTTAGCCAAACAAGCTAAATATGTGCGCCTTAGGGGACTTGTATTGGTGGCTCTGTGCCAGGACCACTTTTCCTCCCACGACCCTGAAATTCATGAGAATACATTTAATTACATCCAAACCAGTTGTTTAACAAAATCAGTAGTGCACCCACAATTCCTTTTACCAATCTGACAATGGACCACATTTTGTAAATGAGGTGTTTGAGCACATCACAATTATGTTGGATATTAAGCACAAGTTCTCTTCCACTTACGACCGACAAGCAAATGGTATTTGCGAGCGTCTCAACGGACTCCTCAGGGAGCACACTGCCAAACCAAAAGTGACCCTGAAAAAAGGACGGCTTCATTGCCTCCCCTTAGCCCAATTTGCATTACGTAATCAGACCAGATGGCTCAGACCATTGCTCCTTCCACTCGAACCCAAACTGATGCCCATAGTTTTCAAATGTATTGGGAACTGTAAAGCATGATTTGACTGCTATGATGGTGTTAATTTTATGTCTTGACTGCTTGAGCACGGCAGGGGAGGTTGAAAAACATTGATGAAGACACCAAACAAATTGATACTATAGCAGTTCTGAAACCCCTAGCTCTACGCCCAGTGGGACAAGATCCTCTGTCACTGGCATAAGCTGGCACAAGGCTTGGTTTGAGGGTCCTTTCACCATGGAAGAAGTGACACCAACAGCTGTGAAGGTGCGAGGAAGACTATTGTGGCGACACTTTGGTAACATCAAACCCTACAAGGAGAGACCCCCTGCCGCAATGTCCTGAATCTGAAGATGGAGAAGAGAGGAGACGAGTACCGGCGAGATTAGTAACTAGAACTATAAAGAGACCGTGTTCCTTTTGTTTATATACAGCAACTAAATACTTCACTTTTCCAACTATACCTGCACAAGACAAGGAATAGCACGTTAGCAAAATAATATGTATATTAAATGCTTCCTCTAACAATTATATTTCCTATGGTTTTATCTTATTTAGTGACCAATTATCCTGCTCTAGGAGTGAGAAATATAAGTCTTGCTGTACTTTTGGTAAATCTTAAGACATTTTATTTTTTTGAATTTTTCTTGCTGTATTGATGCAATTTTTCCTGTGAATATTGAACTTTTGAAGAAGCAGAAAGGAACCTGCTGAGGGGAGTGAGAAAAATTGGACTTTTCAATTGTGTTTGTAGCTTTTGGCACATAGACAAAATAATACTCATGGTTATTTTCAAAGAGTTGATAAATTGGCAATAATGCTTAGAGCAACGTTTTTTTTTAAACATTTTGCAGGTTCTATTTTATTATTCGTATTACATTAAGAGAGTTGGCCCTTTATAATGTATCCAAACCAACAATACAGCAATATAGCTCCTATCACCATGACAGATGAAAAGGTAACCCAAGAATTTCCTGTAGTCCTATGCAGATAAAGAGACTTAAATGAAGTGTGATGAATGACTGAGCACATTAACTCATATGACATATTCTGCTTGGGTAACTAATAATTTATGGTATCAGCACAAAACTAAAGTAAAGTAAAGTAACTAAAGGCGTAAAAAGAGAGCTGCTATGTGTGCTCTCTTATCCCCTGTGCCATGAGCACATCCAGAGTTTTTATAGCTAAAGAAATACCTTCAAACACATCACATTGTCTAACACACCTTGCACTTTGTCTGACTAGAGGACAATTCCAGGGTCAGACTGCTTCACTAGTATGGGTAAACAAAGCAAAATCCACATGGGAAGATAAATACATACAAGAGATGAAAATTATGATAAAGGCTGAGACACAGCACAATGTGATAAGATATTTACCATCTGAAACAAATGGAGCAGAGATCAGAATAGAAGAAAATAAAATGCAGCAGTGCAACAATAAGAAGGGGAACGAAAAATACCCAGATGTTCGGAAAGGGGTCAATTGCAAATAAAGGGAAGTATACTCACGCCTGAGGGATGGACTAAAGGATTGGTGGTATGCAAAGCACTAGTCCTCTTGGAGCAATGGGAAGAGGTCATGGTAAACGCAAATGCAGCATGCATCGACCTATGGCCAAAAATCAGTCACGTGGGTCAATGACGAGGGAGGACCAGTACAAATACTACCTCTGAAAAATTCCACCCTCTGTTTTTTTTCTCAAAATAATGGTACAATAAATGTTGGGAAAAAATGGGTGAAAACACAATTTTTATATACCAGGTATGAAAACGGAAACAGCAGTGCTGATGGATCACTATTGGGCCTGTGGTTCAAACGCTTACATGAAATTGTCCCCAAATTGGGGAGGCCTGTGTTCTATAAAAATAGGGATACCAGCCCTAGTAGTACCTCAAAGTGACATACAAGTTGTCGTCTTTCCCCCAGAGTGGAGACACACCTGAGAGACAAAAGATCTCCTGCCTTACAACGTAGAAAGAGGGCAAATAATTTTTCGAGCACACGAAGCAAGCATTCACTGACATACCAGATGAGCATATGTTTTTCAATAGGGCATTCATTGTTTATGTCCCTCTTGTATCACAGGTTGCATGCAAATACAAAGTGGTTGCAAATAACCAGATGGGAGGTGTTGCAATTAATGTAACTGTGAAAGGCTTCAATGCCATAAAAGAAAAGTTGAGGGCCACTGAACTCCTGGCTCTCCAAGACTGGCACGTCCTTGATCTGAGAACAGCCATAGAGGGGGGCGTGAGCACATAAATTGTGCCATCTTGCTGCACATACCACCATCCCATGATGATGACAATGGGACCCTCTCAAAGGCCATAGCCATGTTAACAGACCTGCAAATGAAATTGGTGGAGGAGGTAGAGGTAACTGAGAATTAGGATTGGTTAACTGATCTGTTCTCATGGATCCCCACCTGGCTGGCGTATCAATAGCCTTAGTAATATTCGTACTAGTAGCATTCTGCATGGCAAGAATTGCAATAAGTAGTTGCAAAAAGGACATCAAAGGAGCAGTTGGAATGGAAATAGTAATAGATTTGAATGCTCCTTCGCATGAGTATACCCAAACAGATGACCCACTCTGTGCCCAAGTAAGGGAAAGCCAAATTACACCCCCAAGATCAAACTGTACTATTCCCTAGACCCGTGCAATTACATTGGACAGTCAGTATTTTGCAAGCCAGACAGGGAGTGCTGCTATCTGACCTGGAGCGTGGATGATCACACAAGACGTTCAGGAAACCCGAGGGTGGTGACAAAGATATAGACTTCCAATGTACCTTATGAGGTGGAGGACCCGACCAGAGGGCGAATGTTGACAGGCAGATTAATATGTCATTCATAAATACTGCCCCCCCCCCACTCCTATATCACCTAGGTGAGAAATGTTACTCACTAAGGCGACCATACCAGACTTAACCCAGGCAGGGACAGCAGGAAATTGACTGAATGTAACTAGATGGCAAGAATAAACACATTCACTGCAAACTGACACATCTGTATGCAATAGACACAAAGCAAATAGGCACTCACCATGAAGAAACATGGACACTAGGTCAAATATGGCATGCATTACTTACCGTAATAGCATTTCTGATTATTGTAGCTGCTTATATTCCCAAGCTGTGCATATAGTCTGACATCTAGTGGTAACCGCGGCATATTGCATCTTGTCTTTTGAGGATAGAAAGGGGACGTCAGCATAGGCGTGTCTGTAACTGTCAGGAATATGGCTTGTTTCCCTGGATTCCTCCGGACCGGAATCAATGGAACCCTGCTCCCCTTCCACCTCACCTGGTTCTTCGGATGCAGGCTCCTGTCTTCGCCCCTTTCTTCTGGAAGTTTTCTTTTTTGAGAAGAGAAATGTTCTTCTACAATAGGAAGCCACCCTGTCTCCCTGATGTGACAGGGATACAAGGGACCTCCTGTCGGAGAAACCGACTGAGAGGAAAAAAGCATGGCTCAAAAAAACCTCTCAATAGATGTTCTTGTCGGCAGGCAGACTTTCGGTGACCAGTGGATGAGGTAGGTATGGCGGAAGCAGAATGGAGAAAATACACTACCAGCAATCGAATAGAAGAGCACACTGGAGTACCAGCAACGTGAAAGCACTCCAGATGGCTAAGAACACTACGGAAAGAGAACAGAGAAAGAAGAAAACGGCTACAAGGGCGGGTCTGAGAAATGAGGAAAGGAAAGAAAGAAGGCAAATCGGAAAGATCCAAGAAGGCAAAACTGGAGCAGGGAGAAACGGAGGGGAAGACAAAGGTACAGCGGAAAACTCGTCTGACGCCAAAGGCACCAAACGGAAGCTCAAGAGGGGAGAGAAAGAAACAAGGAAGGACAGGCCGGCGGAGCCGGCTTAGGTGAGAAAAGTTTACAGAAAAGGCTACGAGAGCAACAAACGCAGGTTCGGCGCGGTAAGCAAGAAAGTTGCAACGCGCCGATCAAAACAAAGAGGAGGAGCTAAATACGGAAGCAGGACAAAGTGAAAGAAAGGCTAGAACGCCTATACTGGAAATAGAGAAACTGAAAACGGAATATTCTAATGGCGCCGACGTCGCCATTGATCTCCGAGTCGCCAGCGAATACCCCTCGAGAATGGCGACATGACAGTAACACCATCCCTAACGTGACGCGTAGTGTACCCAGAAATCCTCATGCGACAAGGTCCCTCCGATTTTATTTTTTCTGCTGTCAGGGAGCCTTATGACTATTGTAAGTGAGTACAGAAAAGAGAAGCAGTAAGACGTCCATGTTCCTTCCATCCGAGCGGGGAGGAAGGGTAGGCGCATGTGAATCTAAGCAGATACAATAATCAGAAGAACAAGTTACTTTCTTACCTGGTAACGTTCTTTCGATGGGATGGTCCGACGACGTATTTCATATCTATGACAGGTAATCACCACAGCTGTGCTGCTTCGGAACATTTTCAGCGTCTGCGTCGATGACGTTGATACGCCGTCCTCGAGGGCCTCCGTCGTGCCGACATCACCGGATGTTATAAGTAGGACGCACGACGCCTGTCGTCTCAGTTATAGTTTTTTCCCAGAACATGTGGCACCAATCTTCTGCCAGTATGACCACAGAAAGCCTTGCGGAAACGTAAGCTGCAATCGCATAAGAAATTCTGTAGCGGGGCAGGTGGGGAGGGAGTGATATGGAATAAGTTGTCGGACCATCCCAGCGAAAGAACATTACCAGGTAAGAAAGTAACTTGTTCTTTGAGGGGATTGGGTCCTCCGACGTATTCCATATCTATGACAGACTCCCAAAGCAGTACCAACGTATGGAGGAGGGAAAAGAATTTAGAAAATAGAAATTTAGAATGCCCAATTAAATTGCAGAGTAAAGGACCGCCTTGCCAGAGGCCAGATCCTGCCCATGGATAGAATCTAGGGAGTAGTGTCTTACAAAAGTATGGACCGAAGCCCACGTGGCTGCTTCACAGCTGTTACGAATAGGAACACCCCTCTGCAGGGCAGTAGAGGCAGCCATACCCCTAGTAGAATGGGCCCGTAAGCCTACCGGAGGGTCCTTACCCGCCAAGCGGTAACATTCAGAAATTGCCAAGATAATCCATCTAGACAAAGTCTGCTTAGTAACAGCTTGTCCCAAACACCTTCCAGCGTAACCTATTAAGAGCTGATCGTCCACTCTGACCTGGGACATGCGTGAAATGTAGAAACTTAAAGCTCTCCTAGGATCCAACCTATGGAGCCTCTCCTCTTCCTTACCAGGATGCGGAGGAGGATAAAATGCCGGAAGAATGACCTTCTGGCTTAAATGAAATTGAGACACCACTTTCGAAAGAAAGAAAGGACGAACCCTAAAGACAACCCTGTCCTTCTGAAACACCGTGAAGAGTGGCTTAACAGAAAGTGCCTGCAACTCACTCACTCTGCGAGCGGAAATAACCGCAACTAAAAATACAGTTTTAAGGGTCGAAAGTCTCAAAGGACAAGAATGTAAAGCCTCAAATGGAGCACCCATTAGGAATTTTAGAACAAGGTTCAAATCCCAACAGGGCACCTGGAAAGGTGACAGCGGAAACACATTAGTGAGCCCTTTCAGAAACTGAGAAATCAAAAGGAATTTTGAAATAAGAACACTCCTCAGACGAGCGCTTAAAGATGCACAGCACTGCCAGGTAACCTTTAATGGTACCCACTTGCAGGTCCTTGTGGGCTAAAGAAAGCAAAAAAGACAGAACCACAGGAATGTCACATGAAAAAAGATCCACATTCTTAACCCTGCACCAGTTGCAGAACCTTCTCCAATGGCAACGGTACAGGGACTTTGTTGCAGGCTGTCTGACCAAAAGCAACACCTCCATCATGTCTTCAGGGAGGTCCCAATCCTTATACCTCAACCTTTCAGAAGCCAAGCGTGAAGGTTGAGGGATCTGACCTCTGGATGGAGAACCAGACCCCCCCCTCCCGTGAGAGCATATCATCTCGGTAGGGAAGACAGCGTGGAAGGCAGATGGACAAGTCGAGAAGGTCTGGGTACCACGTTCTCCGGGCCCATGCCGGAGCAATGAGGATCATCTGGGAACCAAACCTCCTTAACCTCCGCAGCACTTGCGGGATGACGGGTACTGGAGGAAACACGTACAGCAGTGGGAAGGACCACTCCACCACAAACGCATCCCCTAAGGCTGCTCTTGGAGGAAATTCCTGCAAGCAAAACCTTTCGCACTTCCAGTTGACACTGGAGGTAAAGAGATCCACTTGTGGGGTCCCCCAAAGGGCAAAGATCTCCAGAAGAATCTCCTGAGCCAGCTCCCACTCGTGAGAGATCGCGCTCTACCTGCTCAGAGCATCCGCCATCTGGTTTTCGTCTACGGTCAGATGAACTGCCGAGAAGGATATTTCCTGCTGGATGGCCCAGAACCAGAGCTGCATGGCCTCCCTGCACATAGGAAGTGACCTTGCCCCCCCCCCCTTTTTGTTGAGGTAGTGCATGGCCACTGTGTTGTCCATCAGAAACAGGACATTCTTTCCTCGCACAGTCGATAGAAAAGCCTTCAGGGCAAGCCTGACGGCCCTCAGCTCCAACAGATTGATATGGAGTCTGGACTCCGACGGAGACTAACGATCGCTGACTGTCAACTCGTTGGCATGAGCTCCCCATCCCGTGAGGGAGGTGTCCGTCACGATCGTTACCTCCGGCCAGGGTAGCCAAAACAGAGCCCCACTCCTCAGATTGCCTTCGTCAGCCTACCACAGAATGTCCTGGGCAACCGAGGGCGGCACCTGCACGGGGTCCGACATCCTGCCGGAGGACTGCGACCACTGCAACTTGAGAGCTCATTGCAGAAATCTCATCCGCAACCTGGCCTCTGTACCAGAAGAATGCAGGATGCCATGAGGCCGAGCAACCTCAAGAACTCAAACGCTGGAAGACTCTGGGCCTGTTGAAACTTGTGTACCATCTGCTGAATGCGATGAGCCCTCACCTGGGGAGGGAAACACTGCCCCAGGGATGTGTCGAGCACTGCTCCGATGTACTGGAGCCACTGAGTTGGCGTCAAGTGGGATTCTTTAAGTTGAGGGAGAAGCCCAGCTTGTTAAGGGAGTGGCAGGTGATGGACAGGTGATCCAGGACTTGCTCGGTAGAGCGTGCCCTGATCAACCAATTGTCCAGGTAGGGGTAGACGTGAATCCCCCCCTTTCCTGAGATAAGATGCCACCACCACCATGACCTTGGTGAAAATCCTCAGGGCAGAGGTCAATTCGAATGGCAGGACCCGAAACAAAGTGTGAGTCGCCAAACGTGAACCTCAGGTACTTCTTGTGTTTGGGATGGATCAACACATGAAAGTAAGTGTCCTTGAGGTCGAGAGACACCAACCAGTCCTGAAGTTGAAGGGCCTGGAGGACTTGAGAGATAGTAACCATCTTGAACTTGTCCTTCCTGAGGAGTTTGTTCAAACCACGCAAGTCCATGATGGGTCTCAATCCCCAGTCTTTCTTCGAAATCAAAAAATAAGGGGAATACCATCCCTTGTTCCTCTCCGTTACAGGCACCAGTTAGATGGCGTCTTTCTCCAGCAGGGATTTGATTTCCTGCACAAGGAGCGGATCCGGACTCTTCAAAGAGATTCTCTGGTGGATTGTCGTGAAGCCTCTGCTGGAAAGGAAGACAGTAGCCGTGGGCTATGATCTCCAGAACCCACACATCTGAAGTAATGGCACGCCATTCTACAAGATGCTGCGCCAGCCTTCCCCCACCAGCGAACCATGGGACATGGCCTCATGGACTGAGCTGAAGCGGCTGCGGCAGTGCGTGAGGGTAAAGAGGCAACTGCTCGAGCGGCTCTGGCACCTGGAGTACCTTGTTTTCCACCTCTGGCACTCCTACGGTGGCCCCTTTGACTTGCAGCCCGTCTCGATCTACCAAAAGAAGAGTAGTACCGAAAGGAACCTCCCCTCCATTGCTGGCCCCTAGGACGAAAAGGCAGAGGTTGGCGAACTGCCGTGCTCAACGACTTTGCTGCAGCTTTGGAGGTCTGCAACCTCTCAAGGCTCTCGTCAGCCTTGCTGCCAAAAAGATGTTCACCATCAAAGGGCATGTTGAGAAGCCGGGCTTGCACATCAGGAGGAAACCCCGACTTCTGCAACCACGCAAATCAGCGCATTACGGTGCTCGCCGCCATGGACCGGCTGACACAATCTGCCACGTCCAGACCCGACTGAACGGATTCACACATGGCATCCTTGCCATTCTGAACAAGAGCAAGAAAGCCATCCCGTTCCTCCCCTTCGGGAATATGTTCGGACGCCAAAGAGACACAATTCCACAGAGTATGAGTGAAAAGTGCTAAGGCACACACGGAGTTGGCTGCCTGTAAAGCCATACCCCCTGAAGAAAAGACTTTCTTCGCCCAGCCATCAAAACGTTTGTCGTCCCTATCAGGAGGGATGGTAGGGTATGACGCCCGTTTTGCTTGGGCCGTAGCCGCCTGCACCACCAAACTCTCCGGAATGTGGTGCGTAGTCAAGTAGCTGGGGTCGCTACTGGCAGGACGGTATTTTTTCGGCAAAGACTTGCCCATTGCCGGGAGACTCTCTGGAGCAGTCCAAGCCGCAGCCACCCCAAGCATTCCGTGACCCTCGACATGAGGCGCCGGTACGAAGATTCAGCATGCGTACCCGGCACAGGCCTACCAAACTCAACCTCGGGTAGGTGTCCAGACCACTGTTATCGTGCAACGACTGACGCAAGTCTTCTAACTGGCTATGACCAGATAATAGGTCATCAGGAACCTCCTCAGGAACCATACCATCATCAGACCCTTCATCCACCTCAGAAATATAGTCAAGAGGCTGGAATAAATCCCTGGATGAGCCTTCCTCAGGGTTTCCACTGCTCTCCGGGGCACCTCCGAAAAATCCTCCTCGAAAGGCGTTGAGGGCGTCGACGGAATCGACATCGAGCGTGGAGCCGATGGCTTCGACACAGGCCTCGAGGGCGGAGCCCCGAGCGTGTCCTTCGACAGCCTCGGCGTCGATGGCTTCCTCAGAGGTGAAGCCTCGAGAGAGTCCTTCAACGGTCTCAGAGCCGAAGGCGTCGACGTCTTTTTCGAAGACCTCACAGGCTCCGACGGTCTCGATGGCGTCGAGGACCGGGACCTGGAGTGGGCATGGCTAGAGCGATCCACCTTGTCCGACCGGGACCTCGAAGGTTCCCGGTGATCGTGACGACCGCTCGAGCCCAAAGGCGTGCGAACAGTGTCTCTAGCACATTCCCTGCCGGCGTCTTTCGACGGCGCTGACGGAACAGGCCCCTGCGACTGAAAAAATTGCCATCATCTCCTGAATCCCATTCCGCAGGAGTGGAATGCTTGGTGGGACAAGCAACCCGCAGACGGACGGAATCCTCGGACGAGGACCGGGAAGGCGACCGATGACAGCGCTTCCATGAGTGCCTCAAAGAGGCAGAGGAATGGCGGGGCCCGCTCTGGGACCAAGAGCCCTTGGACTTACGCCGACGATGCAGCGAGTCGCCCCTCGAATCGTAGTCGAAAGCCCAGTGGATTTTGACTTCTGGGGCTTAGACACCTTATCAACAAAAAGCTTCTTATTACGCTCCCGCAAGGCCTTCAAAGTTAACGCCTGGCAATCGTCACAATCGTCCGTGGCGTGGTCCTCATCGAGGCACCAGAGGCAGGCCTTGTGCGGGTCCGTCAGCGACATCTTGGAACCACAGTCCTGACACTTCTTGAAACCCGGACGTGGGGTAGAAGAAGACGAAGACATCATGGAAATCTTCACAAACAAACTGTATCGAAGAAACGATAGAACAATTCAGAAGAACCGAGGCGCGCCGTGATCTCCGAAGCAAACACGTTCACGGAAAAAACGGAACTGAGGCTACAGGCATCGTGTGTCCTACTTATCACATCTGGTGACGTCGGTTCGACGGAGGCCCTCGAGGACAGCGTATCGACATCATCGACGCAGGACGCAGAACATTTTCCGAAGCAGCACAGCTGTGGTGATTACCTGTCATAGGTATGGAATACGTCGGAGGACCCAATCCCCTCGAAATGCTATTATGGTAAGTATTGCTTGTCTTCTAATGCTTGTTAATCTGCTTAGAATCACATACTGTGCATAGACTAGCAAGCACCCACCTGAGAATCCGACCTAGAATGAGTGTCTAGGCAACAGTGTTTTGTAAAGGTGTGTACAGAACTCCAGGTTGCCACTTTGCAAATGGACTTGAAAGGAACATTTGCAATGAATGCTATGGAAGCCTCTGTGCCCAGAGTAGAGTGTGCTCTAGGCTTGAAGGGCAGTGCTCTCTTAGCAAGAGTGTAGCAGAGTGTGATGCAGTTGACAATCCATTTAGAGATGGCTGATTTAGAGACAGGGTCCCCCTCTCTACCAGCTGCCACTGAAACGAAAAACTGGTTTGTTTTTCTTAGTGGTTTAGTTCTTTCCAGATAGTACATGACTGCCCTGCGCACATCTAGTGTTGTAGGCTTCTTTCTGCCACGTTGGTAGGGTTCTGGAAAAATGTAGGCAGTTCTATAGACTGGTTCACATGGAACTTTGAAATTAATTTAGGCGCAAACCTTTGGTGAGTGCGCATAACTACCTTATGTCTGTAAATTGTGACAAAAGGGTCTAGAATAGAAAGGCCTGTAGTTCACTAACTCTTCGTATGGAAGTGACTGCCACTAGGAAGGCGGTCTTGTAAGTGAGTGCTTTTAGGCTTGCTTTGTACATATATTCAAAGGGAGACCCCATAAGTCTGGTTAACACCACTTTTAGGTCCTATCCGGGAGCCGGGTTGGAAATGGGAGGATACATTCTCTTAACCCCTTCCATAAAAGCGTTAATTACTGGGATCTTCCAGCATGACACCTTCTGCTGGGACGTAGAGTAGGCTGAAAGTGCCGCTAAGTGAACCTTCAGGGAATTGAATCCAAGACCTGAGTCCAGCAGGTGAGTCAGGTATAACACAATATGTGTAGGGGAACAATCAATGGGATTGATGCCCTTGGTATTACACCATATGACAAAGCGTTTCCATTTATTGGAGTAGCAATGTCTGGTGTTAGGTGTTCTTGCTTCTTTGAGTATATCCATGCTTCTCTGAGGAAGCTGGAGATGTCCAAACTGTAGGAATTCAAGAGCCACGCCGCTAAATTGAGCGTTTGCGGGCATGGATGGGGAGCTTCCCCCCTGTCCCGAGACAACATGTTGTAAGAACCAGGGTTGGCGTGCCCATAACTGGGCCACTAAAATCCTGGTAAGTGGTTCCTGGTGCATCTTGTGCACAATCTTATTGAGTAGGGGAGTTGGGGGGGGGGGGGGGGGGGGAGCATAAACAAATATCCCCGACCATGTTATCCAGAGACCGTTCCTCTTGGATTGGTTCTGAGGGTACCTGGAGGCGTAATCTGGGCATTGTGTGTTCTCCAGAGTTGGAAACAAGTCCATCTCTGGGAAACCCCATTCAGCAAAAACGTTGGAGACAATGTCTTTGTGTAGTCAGCATTTGTACTCTAAGGGCAGTGGGAAGTCTCGGCTGAGCACAACTGAGTACATGGCTGTGGTGCTGTCCATGAGGACCAGTACCTCCTTTCCCTGTAGCTGCGTCTGAAAGGCTTTCAGTCTTTGAACACCGCTAGTAGCTCCAACAGGTTTATGTGGTTGGAAGCTACCGCTGGGGGCCAAAGCCTGTGCACCATCTGTTGAAGAGGGTGAGCCCCCCCACCCCGAGAGGGATCCGGCTTCTACTGTGGGGTGGTGAAGGTTTTCCCCTTCAAGAGGTTTTCCCACGACCACCACCTCAGAGAGAGAACAAGGGCTACGAGACAACCACTAGATCATCTCATAGTTCACTGGACTGACACCATTTGCTGTTTAGCCACTCTTGCATGGGGCGCATGCACACGCACGTGAGGAACCAAGTAAATGCAGGACGCCATCATATCCAACAGTCGCCTGGCCTTGCGTACCATCACCTCACGACCGGCTTCATACTGAGGGACCTGAAACAGCATGTTTTCAACCCTCTCTTTGAAGGGGAAGACGAGACCGTCTTCTGTCCGAATAAGAGCCCCTAGAAACTGCTGGACTTGGTTGGGGTCGAGGCTGGATTTCTTCTCATTTATGGAGAAGCCCAGGCTGAATAAAATGTCGACAGTCCTTTGAGTATTTGCTAGGCATGTTTTGGAAGAGTCCCCTGTTATGAGCCAGTCGTCAAGGTAAGGATAAACTGGGATGGATAGCTTGCACAGGTGATCCGCTGCGAGTACCTTTGTAAATACCCTTGGGGCTGAGGCAATGCCGAAGGGAAAGACTTTGAACTGATAGTGCTTCCCCTCTATCATGAACCTTAGGTACTTTCTGTGTGCCAGCAACATTGAAATATGAAAGTATGCATCTATCATGTCCAATGTTGCCATGTAATTCACCTTCCGTCAACATACAAAACTTTTGGGGTTTGACAAATTGGTCACTGGACGCAAGTCTAGAACAGGGCGCATGGTTAGATCCTTTTTGGGAACAACAAAGTACACTGACTAAATACCCTTGTTTACCTGTAGAACAGGGACGACTTCGATAGCACCCTTTTCCTGAAGGATCTTCACCTCTTGTAGCAGGATCTTGAGGTGTTCCGGTGTCAGGCGCCTGGATCTTGGACATCTGTACCGAGGTGGCCGGCTGAACTCGATACAGTACCCGTAGGTGACGGTCTTGAGCACCCACTGTTCCAATGTGATCTCCTCCCATGCATGCAGGAATGATGTTAGGAGTCCCCCGACCGGTGACGCGTGGGAGGGGCCCTGGACTCGAGAGACATTTAGGGGTGGCATTACGACCCCTTCCCCTTTCCCGACTTTGTCCTCTGGGAGGGTAAGTACTGGGGGTGTTAGAACCCCGATTGTCCCCTGAGCCATATTTGTCCCCTGATTATGTGGGAAATGTTGATAGGATTGCCCGCAAAAGGAACAGTGAGAACTTTCCCCCCCCCCCCTTTGTTGAAAAGGTCTTTGAGTAATCTGGTTCAAAGATTTGAGGGTCTCATGTTCCTTCTTGGCAGTCTCTAGCACCTAGTCCACCGCCTTTCCTAACAGATTGGAATTTTCCACAGGTTTGTTAATCAATGATGCTTGAGTCTCGGGTTTGAAACCGGTGTTCCTCAACCAGGCAATGCGCTTTAAATGGGTACATTGTGCCAGGGTACAACCAGCTGTTTCAGCAGCATCCAAGGTATTCTTGAGGATGTTGTGATTGACTTGTTTTTCCTCCAACACAATTGCTAGTAGGCGGAAGCGCACTGGTTCATGTGACTTCTTGCAGTAGGTTCCACTAGACATCTGAATAACTAGCCAAGAGCATGGTATTATTGGCTATGCGTGTGGAGTAAGCCGGAGCAGTGGCGATTCCTTTTCCCAAAGCATATAACTTTTTACAGTCTTTGTCTGGTGGTGACTCGCCTGCAGGCAAGGGGACCCCCACCCTCTTTCTCGTAGTTGTGACCACCAGATTATCTGGTGTGGCATGACCCCTAATAAATAGGGGATCGGTTGGGGAGGGTCAAAAAAGTTTCTCCACCCTGGGATTAACAGCTCTGGTTTGAGAGGGTGTCAATAAAGAGGGGGCAATACACCTATTGATGGAATTGAGAAGGGGAATAGCTTGGCTAGCCGGAGGCTTCTCTTTTAAAATGTCCTCCACAAAATCTGAGTCAACCACTGCCTCCTGTGGCTATTTGGAAGTGCTCAGCCACCTTCCTAAGAATGGCATTAAACGCCATCTGGTCGTCCACAGGAGAGACCTAACGTAGAGGCGGAGAGGATGGAGAGTCAAGGCAAATGGCATCCGGGTCCAGGGATAGCCATTGTGGGTTCTCACCAACAGGTTGGTCATCTCCCCCAATCCAGAGTGTGATCATGAGGATCATCGAAAAGATCACCCCCCTGTGAATAAGGATCAACCCCCTGGGCATAAAGGTCAAGAGAAACCTCATTGGGGTCTGAAAGGTCAAAGACCTCCTCATGGAGAGGGTCTGAGGTCCTCTGGTATTTAGTTATTGTGGGTACATCATAAGGGATCTCCTCACGAGGCCCTTTTTGAGTGAATCTCTCTGAAAAATCTACACATTTTTCTAGCCTGTTCATACAACCCTCAAGTTTCTCCCTAGTCCATTTAGATGACCCAGAGGTGTCTAAAGGGGGAAAGGACTCCTCTAGAGGATCCTGTAGCCTAGAACGTCGAGATTTTTCCCTGAGAGTCTTGGACAAAGGCTGGGGACTCTCTGTAAAGTCCTGTCACTCTTTTGGGCGTTCTGGAGTCTCCTTCGACGTATTCTTGGGCCTATCCCGCCCTTCCCAGCATCTGCATATGACTACTGACGCATCTTTGTGTTTACCAGCTGCTGAGACAATCTTCACGAGGCTTTCGCTGATGCTCAGCGTTACGGGAAAGTGTTAAGGCTGGGAGGGTGGCTGCGTCGAAACTTTCAGCGTGAACGGTGCTTTCTTAGGGGTCAGCGCACTCTTGGGAGGCGCATCGATGGCCTTGAGAGATTTGGTGCTGGCGCCCTTAGTTACAGAGTGGCCGGATGCATGCCGCTGACGCAGTTGCAGTGAGGGCTGCTGATCCTGGAAATCGGCGGGTGTCATTGAGGAACACGATGCACCGGTTGGCGCCTTGGACCAATTCGACTGATAGGCCCCGACAGTACTGGGGGTTGTGTGTTTAGTCCCATGTGATATGGTTGCGTCCTCGTCGCCGGGGTGTAACCTCCCCATAGCAGGACTTGCGTCATGCCTATTGGAGCCGTGGACGGACGTCTTGGAGCGAGTCTGCTCCGTTGTCAGGTCAATGGTGTCCGTATCAGAGCCATGGTCATCACTATGGGCCTCATCACTTTCGATGGATGTGGCGGCGGAGCTACCCTCAGCCTGCGACATTGCTTAGGCCGCCCACCGTTTTACACAATGCTCCTTTATCGTCTTAGGAAGTAGAAACTTACAGTGCCGACAGGACGCCTCAGTGTGATTGAGGGGGAGACACTTATTGCACCGAGGGTGCTGGTCTTTCCAGAGAAATGTTCCCTTACAGCAAGGGCAAAATTTAAAGGGAGTCCTGTCCATAGCGCACATAGCGCAGGCAAATAAAAGCGACAATACCAAAGGGGTAAAGAGAGGGGAGAAGGAAAGACATTCTTAAAAGAAAGGAAACCCCAAGACCCCACTCTCTGTACTGTGTAGGCCGGCCAGAAGGCCCAGCCATGCGGTCGACAGCGTTGACCGGAACGGCAGCAGTCAAAGTCTGTTGTTCTGTCTTCGGCAGCGGTTCAGTAATCGTCGAAGAGGGGACGAATGATGTTATAAATTACCAAAGGTCAGGATTTTAACAAATTTGCAATTTAGATAGAGCTCCGCATAAGGCGACCAGCTGGCTAGATGGAAAAAAAACTATCTGAGGGACCTCGACACGTGAGGACTTCTGAATACACTACATGTCATGTTAGAGATAGTGTTACAGACACACCTATGCTAACGTCCCCGTTCGATCCTCGAAAGACGAGATGCAATACTCCGTGGTTACCACTAGATGTCAGACTATATGCACAGCATGTGATTCTAAGCAGATTAACAAACATCAGAAGCATTTATACACAAAGAATATTGCGTGCACCCATCTAGGCAAGAAGAATATGAACCAAAGCAATGTATAAGCTGAATGCAACATGAACTACCTATGTATATAGCTCACTAACATAGAAATGTGACAGTACTGAGCAGCCATCTTTTTCAAAATGGAAGCAGCAGCCCACGTTGAGATGAATGAAAGGTCTTGAGGCTTCATGAAAACTCAAATTGCTGAATTTACTGAAATACAGACCCATGCAGGGCACAGACAGTAGGTGTGCGGACCCAGCAAAGGTAATGAGAAATAAGGGAGGGGCTGAACGGCTCACAGAGAATGTGAGATAATTCCCAAACCACAGACATATTTTCCTAAGATTAATTAAAAAACAACCAGTGTTTGAAGGCTAGCTGCAGAATAATGATAAGCTAAAACGTTCATAGGGAACGGCTCAACCAATGTAACGCTCACCTGGTATCCACTGGGACGTCACTCAGCCTGTTCTGACCTCTTACGACCTCAAACCCTTCCCTGGAGTCTACTCGACTAGAGACTGGGCCTGAAACTCCCTAGTGTCTCTGTGTGCTTGAACCCCTTCTTCCCCGGGGTCCAACCCTTCCCTTTGATCCACAGCTCACCTTGTTTTCTTGGAAAGTGTGCTCTCCATCCCGCTTTCAGCGCAGGGGCGCGTTGATTGATGCGGGCTCGTTGCTGCCTAGTTACTTCACTGGCAAGAGTCCGACAGGTAAATATAATGAGTCTTTGGAACAGTTCTCTAACTTTGTTCCTTTCCTTCCCTAGAGGATGGCCGGCGTCCGGGGATGGCAACGTGCTGCTGAGATGAGTAGCGCTGAAGGTGAGTGAGAGCGCGATGCGCGATGGGACCCTTTCGTATTTGTATTGAACTGAGTTCTTTTTCTGTGTCTTTTAGGTGCCGCAACGTTTTCAGCATCGATGCCGGTTATGAAGAAGAAATGCAGTGAGTAAGCGCGGTATGCGGCGCCTCTAGATGTTTCCACGCTAACCTGGAGTATCTTTTCCCACTTGCAGATGGATGAGAAGTTCCGGAGACAGAGTTCTCCCAGAGCGGCTGGGAATCAGGTAAGCGTTTGAAGCGCCTACAGTCTTTAAAAATAAGCAAAGATTTGCTGAATGCTTACTATTGCCTTTTTTCTGTTCTTTTCCTTAGGAAGCGGCGTGCCGGGATGGGAATGACACCACCAAAGATGCCCACAAAACAGAAGGAGCGATGAATGATGGGTAGAAGCGCCGCAAGGTAAGGCTGTTCCCAACGGTGTTCTTGCAGGAGTTGAGTGCAGAAGAAAGATGCAGGCCTACTGGAGACCGATCCGAACACGGTGAGTGTCACGCTGCAGGTGCAGAAAACACAAAGCATGTTTCTCAGCCTGGGCGTGGCTTAAATAGTCTCTGGGTTTCCCAGGTGTCTCTGGGCTGAACCACACCCACAAGACTAGACTGCACATGCAGTTCTGGGAACCAAAATATGTGGGGACATCCCCATCTTGTCCCCATCAATGCACGTCAAGTCCAAACCCCAATGTTATTCTATGGGAGTGAGTGAGTCTGGTGCCACAAGCGCCAAGTCTGACTCCAAGTGGGTCTTTGGAGGGATAGAGAGGCTCTTGATGGCCATGTAGGTGATCGTGGCCTGGCTCCAGCCTGACATCTTGGCGGGCTGGGTACATGAGGGGCAGGAATCATGACAGCACTCCTCCCCAAGGACCCTCTCAAGGTAGCTCTTCTGTCTGGCCTGGTTTGTTTGGATGGTTTTGATGAAATCGTCTAAGCAAGCGAGGTGCATGGATGTACTCACAAGGCTCCCATGTCCTGTCTTGTGGACCATACCCCTTCCAGTCTACTAAGTAGTATAATTTGGATCTGACGTACTTTGAATCCAGGATGTCCTCGACTTCGAATTCTGGCTCCCCGGCGACTACTACTGGCTGCGGTGGCGTTGCTACCTGGGTCCCAGGTTGAACAGGTTTAAGGAGAGACACGTGGAACACAGGATGAATCTGCATGTTTGACGGCAGAGCTAGTCTAACCGCCACAGGATTTATCATGGAGGTGATGGTGAATGGACCCAGGTATCTTGGACGGAAGGTTCGGGTTCCTGTGTTTAGACGCCAGCCAGACTTTGTCTCCTACTTGGTAGTTGGGGGCCTTTGCTCGGTGTTGATCAGCAAACTTCTTTTGGCGATTCTTAGCTTGAAGTAGGTGTTCAGCTGTCCTTTTAAAGGTTTGAGAAATGGTCGGGTGCAAGGTTTTGACTGCTGGCATTTCCAGGGATGTAGGAACGTTCAACTCAGAAGTACGTGGGTGCCTGCCATACATGGTATAAAAGGGTGTCTGCCAAGTGCTGGTGTGTAGGGAATTATTATAAGCATATTCAGCTATCCATAATAGGTCGAACCAGCTTCCTTCAGCTTGGTGTAACATGCAACTCAGATACTGCTTGAGAGTCCGATTTGTCCTCTCAGTTTGACCATCCGTTTGGGGATGGTGACTGGTGGATGGCCGGATGTCGATCTGGGCCATAGAGCAGCATTTTCTCCAGAAGTTAGATACAAATTGAGTACCTCGGTCTGAGACCGAAACTGAAGGAAACCCATGGAGCCGTACGATGCCTTCAAGAAATACCTTTGCCAGAGTGGAAGCATTTGGAAGCCCCGTAAGAGGAATGGAATGTGCCATTTTTGAAAATAGGTCCAGGACCACAAGAATAGTGTTAAACCCTTGACTGGGTGGTAGGTCAGTAATAAAATCGAGGGACAATGTGTGCCAGGGTGCTGGTGGGATTTCCAATGGTTGTAATAGCCCAGCCAGTTTCTGCTTAGATGACTTGTTTTGAGCACACACTCCACAAGATAGGATGAATTGGATAATGTCTTTACGCCATGTGGGCCACCAATAATTTCGTTTTACATTGGCTATGGTTTTAGCGATTCTGGGGTGGCCCTCGATCAAGGAATCATGATAACCGGACATGACTTGTTCTCGTAGTTCTTGGTTTGGTAAGAATAAACGATTCCTGAAGTAGGGCAACTGATCTTTTATCATGTAATGTTCTCCTTGTGCACTCCAAGCTTGTAATTGCTCCAGACTCATCAGGTATTGGATTTCTTCATGTAATTCTTTCTGAGTTATGGATGCTGTGATTCCTAGGAGCTTGTAACTCGGGATGATTGCTATTGGGTCAGGGGTCTGATAACCTTGCTCTTCCACCCCCATACGGGAAAGGGCATCGGCCTTCCCGTTTTTCACCCCAGGTCAAAATGTAATCACGTAGTCATATTCAGCAAAAAAAAGAGCCCAACGTAGTTGTCGTGAGGATTGGGCCTTTGCCGTTTTTAGGTACTGGAGGTTCCGGTGGTCAGTTATTACAGTGATTGTGTGTCTGGCACCCAAGAGGTAGTGCCGCCATGCCTTAAAGGCTGACTTAATGGGCAGGAGTTCTTTGTCTGTGATAGCGTAATTGAGTTCAGGGGTGTAAATTTAAGCGACCAGAAGGCAACAGGGTGTAACTGGCTCGTTTCGGGGTCCTTTTGTGAGAGGACGGCTCCCATAGCCATGCTTGAGGCGTCCGTTTCCACCAGGTATGGGAGATCAGGGCGAGGGTGGTGTAAGATTGGGGCAGATGTGAATCTTGCTTTGAGTTCCTGGAAAGCTTCCTCGGCTTCTGTTGTCCACTGGAACTTTTTATTGCTTTTCCTTAGCAATGACGTGATGGGATGCACGATTCGCGAAAATCCTGGGATGAACCAGTGGTAGAAGTATGCAAAACCCAGCATACTTTGAACCCCCTTGAACGCATTTGGGGGTGGCCAGTTCAGGGTACCATCTACCCTGTGTACATCCATTCGGATTCCATTCGGGCTGAGAATAAAGCCCAGGAATTCCACCTCGGACACGTGGAATGAGCACTTTTCGAGCTTGGCGTAGAGCTGGTGTTGACAGAGTTTCTCCAATACGGATCGGACGTGTTTAACATGGTCCTGCTTTGATGCGGAATATACTAGAATATTGTTGATGTACACTAGAGCACAGACATCAATCAATTCACGTAGGACATTGTTCATGAAGTATTGAAATGCTGCAGGCGCGTTGCAAAGGCCAAAGGGCATTACTTGATATTCGTACAAGCCGTATTTGGTGCGAAAAGCAGTTTTCCATTTGTCCCCCTGTTTTACGCGAACAAGGTGATATGCCCCCCTCAGGTCTAGTTTTGTGTAGATTTGAGAATCTTTGACTTGATCAAGCAATTCAGGGATCAGTGACAGGGGGTAGCAGATTTTTCAGTAATCTGGTTCAGTGTGCGATAGTCTATGCATGTTGTAAAGTCCCCCCTCCTTTTTCGGTACGAAGAATAGAGGACTGGCTGCTGGAGACTTCGAGAGACGGATGAACCCGTTGGCCAGGTATTGGTCAAGATAGACCTTCAGGTGCTGGTTTTCTGGTTCCGTGAGTGCATAAATTCACCCACAAGCGATTTGTGCGCCGGGTATCAGGTCGATTTGGCAATCTTATGGTCTATGCGGTGGCAGGGTATTAGCCTGTTCTTTCTGAAAGACATCTTGAAAGTCCTGGTATTCACTTGGTAGGGTGCCAATTGCCACAGTCGCAAGCGTGGAGGTCCTGGTGTCTATTGGTTGTTTCTCTTGGCGATAACATGTGTGGGCGCAAGTCTGGGGAAAGACCAAATTCTTTTGCTCGCCAATCGATTCGACGATTGTGAGCTACCAACCATGGCATTCCCAAAATCAACCGGAACTGTGGTGCCTTAATGAGGTCGAAAACGATAGATTCTTGGTGTCCATCCTGGCACAGAATGGTTAAAGCTGCAGTGCACTGGGATACTTGACCAGAAGCTATTTCCGTGCCGTCTACAGAGGTAACAGTGTCAGTGGTTGATTTAGGGCGTAACGGAAGCCCCATCTTTGCCGCAAGATCCTGGTCGATATAATTCCCAACGGCTCCACTGTCAATGTACGCTCTTACTGCGTACATCCAAGATGGTTGTTGGTGATTGATCAAGACCACAGATAGTGCAACATGGGAGGTCTGTAGTTCACTTTCTTCGCTCGACAAGTGGACCCCTACACTTGCCGGGCTGGGGAGTTTTCCGATTCCTTGATGGTATCTTCCTTGTCCGTGGCCCCTACCGTCCCCCTCGGTGGCTTCACAGGGCACTCTTTAAGGAAATGACCTGATCTTCCACAATACAGACATAACTGCTGCTGTCTCCTTTTATCCCTTTCCACTTTAGTGAAGGGGGATCAGACCCCTCCGATGTGCATTGGTTCTCCTGAACCTTCCGTTGTGCGGGCAATATTGTCCTTTGAACGCACATACATAGGGCGAGGGTCCGGTCTAGTTCGATCTGCTCTTCGGTCCTGCAACCTATGATCCATTTGAACAACAAGATCAAATAATTCTGAACAGTCTTTCGGGGGGTTCACTACTTGTGCGAAAACATCCTTGAGATCCCCCTGCAACCTGTAAAGGTCACCTGGTATCCACGAGGACGTCACTCAGCCTGTTCTGACCTCTTACGACCTCAAACCCTTCCCTGGACTCTACTCGACTGGAGACTGGGCCTGAAACACAGGATTGGTAGTTTAACTCCCTATTGTCTCTGTCTGTGTGCTTGAACCCCTTCTTCCCCGGGTTCCAACCCTTCCCTTTGATCCACAACTCACCTTGTTTTCTTGGAAAGTGTGCTCTCTGTCCTGCTTTCAGCGCAGGGGCGCGTTGATTGATGCGGGCTCGTTGCTGCCTAGTTATTTCACTGGCAAGAGTCCGTCAGGTAAGTATAATGAGTCTTTTGAACAGTTCTCCAACTTCTTTCCTTTCCTTCCTTAGATGATGGCCGGCGTTGGTGAGTAGCGCTGAAGGCGAGTGAGAGCTCGATGCGACCCTTTCATATTTGTATTGAACAGAGTTCTTTTTCTGTGTCTTTTAGGTGCTGCCACGTTTTCAGTGTGGATGCCGGTTATGAAGAAGAAATGCAGTGAGTAAGCACGGTATGCGGCGCCTCTAGATGTTTCCACGCTAACCTGGAGTGCCTTTTCCCTCTTGCAGATGGATGAGAAGTTCCGGAGACAGAGTTCCCCCAAAGCGGCTGGGATTCAGGTAAGCGTTTGAAGCTCGTACAGTCTTTAAAAATAAGCGAAGATTTGCTGAATGCTTACTAATGCCTTTTTTCTGTTCTTTTCCCTTTACCTTAGGAAGCGGCATGGGAGTGACACCGCCGAATGAGCCCGCAGAACAGAAGGAGCGATGTATGCTGGGCACGAGCGCCCCAAGGAAAGGCTGTTCCTAACGGTGTTCTTGCAGGAGCTGAGCGCAGAAGAAAGATGCAGGCCTCCTGTAGATCGATCCGAACACGGTGAGTGTCATGCTGCAGGTGCAGAAAACACAAAGCATGTTTCTCAGCCTGGGCGTGGCTTAAATAGTCTCTGGGCTGAACCACACCCAAAAGACTAGACTGCACATGCAGTTCTGGGAACCAAAATATGTGGGGGAATCCATCTTGTCCCAATCAACGCACTAAAAGTCCAATCCCCAATGTTATCCTATGGGAGTGAGTGAGTCTGGTGCCACAAGCGACAAGTCTGACTCCAAGTGGGTCTTTGGAGGGATGGAGAGGCTCTTGAGGGCCATGTAGGTGATCGTGGCCTGGCTCCAGCCTGACATCTTGGAGGGCTCGCGACATGAGGGGCAGGAATCATGAAAACCAAGTACCTAGTGGTGAAGAAAGTAATACCACTCGCACTTATATTACATAAAATCCCATTAAATGCAGAGTGAAATTATTTAAAATGCGGTCCTCTCACACGTGACCCATAATTCAAAAACAATTCAAAAACACTGTCTATTCATTAGCCCGACACATATAGGACACCTGCCTTGAATCCCCACATATTCTCAGAAATGAGGCGACTTCAAAGGTTAACTACAAAGAGTTGCTATGGCTCATGGCCATGGCCTAGGAATAATGGATTGTATATTTTTTAATTGAAAGGAAAGCAGTTCTTGGTCCTCTATCCCTCTTCTGTCTGGCTCATGTTTTGATGGCCTGTCAATTGCCAAAGGTTGGTCAGTAAGATGCCAACCATGTTGCACTAACCAATCCCATATTGTAGAGATGACATGTACCCACTATTGTCAATTTAGAGGTGGTCTCAGGTAGAGCCATCAGATATAACATCCAATTAGAAGACTAACCCATATATATTGCATATATAGTACATTCTTTTTACCAATCCTTTAACCCCGTAGGTGTTTGTAACCAGGATTGTAGTATGATATCAGTAATGATGAAAGTCTGACTTAAAATCTGTTGTTTTGCATGAAAGGCTTCGAGAGATACAAGATTCATAATGCTTGTATGCTGTCCATGCTTTATGATGGATTGTCTACTAAAGCAGATTTTGTGTTTCACTTTGAATCTTTCTGTTATTGAGTGCGGGATTTCCCGGCCTCTTTTCTGCTTAAATTGGAGTTTTCTATACGATCTTAACAATGTATATTGGGATACCTGATCAGAGATGATTTTATTTAAACAGGCTGTGGAGCCAAACAACAGATGGGAGAAACTCTTTGGCCATAGTGGGCACAGAAGGGATTGTGAAAAATGCTGAAAATGCACAAACTTAGAAAAGGAGTCCATAGTTACCATTTTTACACTCGCCCAATCAGAAAGTGGTAGATCGGTCATACAATTAGGGGATATGATCTCCCAATGTTTGGTGGATAATACAAACGGCAAGAGCAACCCAAAAGGCCTTTGACGCAGTATCTTAAATTTGACAAAAATAGAACAAGCAGAAACATATTTCTTGACATCTTGAAGTGAAGTGGGCCACCAATAAAGTTGTGAAAGAAATCCACAAGTAGTGACCTTCTGTCCATAACCTGCTAACAATAAGTCATGGCCCATTTGTAAGGCTCTTTCATCTAGAGCTGGAGATGGGCAGGTACAAGCGAGCTTATTCATAATAATAGGCCAACTGGACCTTGTTCAACTTCTATCAGACTGAAACAATGACTTCACCGAGCGTAATTGGATTCTTGGGACTCCCCTTAGTTTCATCCCAGAATCTGGATAGCATGATAAACTAATCTGAGGTAAACATGGGTTGGGAGCAAGATGCCTCAGAGACGAAGGCGGAAGAATAATGGTGTGGAAGTGCATTGGCTAAGGCATTTTGCGAACCTGGATTTTAAGTGATGTTTAATGATAAAGAGCACACACATTTACCCTGCAAGCCTCTCTGCTGTTTCTATACTGAGTCTTCTGGAGTACCTCTAAATTCCTATTACCAGTACTGTGAAAAAAGGGTCCACACTGATCGCGTTGGTGGGTGGCAAGGCCATTAACGGGGCTGAATCTACCCAAAGTAATGATGAGAATTGAGTTAAGCTAGGGTATCTCAAAGACAGTAAACATGTCTCTATGCCATCAACAAAGATGAAGGGGAAGTTAGGAACTCCAATATGCCGCTGTTCAACTACAGGTCGACCCATGCCCAGAAAATTATGAATCCCATGTTCCCTAGATCAAACGAGCACACCAGAGTTCCCTTAACCCAAAGAGTGGCTGGGAGGAAGGGTCAGTGTTTGTCCGGCAGAAAGAGGACCACCCAGTGGGAAGGACAAACCAATCCCAAGTCCAACACCAAGGTTGTAAGCCATCTCCAGCAGTAGAGCCCGGCACGCTATCCCGTTCCATCTATCACTGCTGATCCCCATGTTATCAAAGGGAGGCTAGATGGAGGAGCTAAAGGCCTATAGAAATCCAGGGGCTCCGTCAGTAGCTGGTGGTGCCAGAGCTAATTTTGTGTGGCATGAGAGGGGTTTAAGAAGGAGCTAGAAACAGGAGGCAGCAGTTTGGAGCAAATCACCTGTAATCCAGGGAGATCAGAGGCAGAGAGGAGACTCAGAATGCGGTAAGAAGGCCAAAGGAAGGTTGAATAAAGACGAAGTGGGGAAACAAGAGACCAAGTGGGATGGACGCAGAAAGACCTGGAAGGTTGGAGGGAAAAACATCTAGGATGTTGATAAAGATGTGACGGGGCACGCCACAAATCACCATACCAGACGCTTGAATAGAATTCCAAGGGTGTTTATTGAATATCACAATAGTTTGGCTGAAGGATTCTCAGGTAGTTTTTAGGGCCACTCGTGTTCTTGGGGAAGTTTGGTGCTAGGGCCAACCCTCTCTAAGTCTCATTGGTTTACCCCCTTCCCCAACCCACAAGGATTAGTACGACAGCCAGGTGATACCTATTTGTCTGATCATCTTCTACTACGACTTCTATCACTTCCCTACGACTGATTCTCCTCCCTCTCCACTACTACCATCACCACCTATCACCACCTCTCACTTACACCACTACTCCAACCACTTCCTCCCTCTGCAATGATTACCACCTCCTCCTCCACTCACTCTCGTACACAAACTCTCCACAGACCTGTCTCTCCAGTAACCAAAATACTTTCCATGCTCTCCTCCTCTGGTCTCTCTGACATTGTCCTCCACTTCCTGTCCTCACCCAACTACCATCCACCCTAAGCCATTCCCAAACCTACCTTTAAATATCCCACTCCTAAGAAGATTGCCCACTTAGTCTAGCCAATGACTTACCTAATCTCCAGGCTGTGTGACAGGGGAAGGGCTTTGGGAGGGCTCATAATGACTTGTAAGCCCTGCCTCCTTTCCATGCGGTGTGGCCGCGTCTATAACATGGGCCACACTATGACCCTTAGGGGACTGGTGCCACTGGTAGTGAGGCTTTCCGGTAGGCCTTTTAATAATAATAATAACCCTGGTGGGCTAGTGAGTTCCTTATTTGTGTGGCCTTGCTGGAGGCCTTTCTTTGTATACATTTCCTTGTGGCTTAGTGGGTTTTGCAAAGCAGGGCCAAACCGCCAGAGAGTGTCTCACTTGCTCTTGTGGGTTCTTTTTTCTAATGTCCCCGGTAGCCTAGTGGGCCTCCCAATCTTTCACTTTGATTTCAGCAGATTCTTTCTGCTGGAGCTGCATTCCTTCTCAAACCACTCCATCGGCTTCCCACAGTGGCAGCCTCCCTGTACTTGCCCATGCCCACTTCAACAGTGAGGCTGCCGAGTCCTGTGGCATGTCACTGGCATAGTCCTTCTCCACTCTCTGGTGTGCCACCCAACCGCTAGGCCCTCGCATCCAGTACTCTCCCTGCCACCCTCTTAATCCCGCCTGCTGCAACTCGGCCTGCAAATGGAGCAGCTTGTGTTCTCTGTTGTGGCACCAGTGCCACATTAGGTAAGGCAGGGGGGTTCCCACACCCATTCCAACACTATTTGGGTTGTTGGAGGTCAGGCTCTCTCCCTCCCCTGACAAGGCCTGGTCACAGGCAGGGTCAGAAACTGCAAATCAAGCGAAGACATGCTTTAAGTCAGGTGGTTCAAAGGATAATTATTATTTCACAGTGCTGCTGGAGAAAGACTCACACAGAACAGAGAGATCCCATACCACAAGAGAGTAAGTCCCACCCTCAAAATTCAAACAACCTTTATACCTTTATGTCATAGTACAGTATTCAATACAGAGTACAAGGATAACTTTTCATTTGCTCTACAAAAGGAAAGTAATGACTAAATGGTGTTTGTGTGTTTCAGTCACACCCAGGTACCCCAAGGTTGGAAGCATGGTTGATGGATTGCGGTTAAAGCACGTTATAATTCAGTTCTGCCTACCTGGCAGAATACAAAGATACAGTGGATACATTAAGTATCTGCCAGACAAGATGGCTTACATTTCGGCTAAGTGATATCTATCGGACCTTGTGCTTTTACGACAGGTTCCAACAAACTAAACTGTATTACAGCTTAAAATACTGCGTTTACCTCACAGGTAACCCTCATTTGAGACATACGAAAAAGAACCACACATAATCCAAACATGCTGGATCGACATTTCCAGATTAAGAATCCTTTCTCCCTTTTGGGAACTCTTCAGAGACTTCATTATGACAGAGGCCTGTTAAGCGATCAGAGGATATATGTCAGAGTAAACACTTAGCATGTAACAGAAACAGGGCACATGCGCTGCTGATCTTTGTAGAGACCGGTATCCACAGAAACTTCAGGGGCAGCAACTGATGAAAAGCAAAGAAACAGAGAGAACAGAGAGACCCACGTAACACAAGAGGGTAAGCGCTCACCCTCAAAATTCAACCAACTTTTATACCTTTTTGTCATAGTACAGTATTCAATACAGAGTATGTGGATAACTTTCCATTTGCTCAACAAAATGAAAGTAACAACTAAATGCTGTTTGTTTGTTCTGTTCCTTCAGAGAAAAAGAAGGAACACAAATATTTTGGGGAACACGGATTGATCTGAATAAACAGTGTACTGCAATTTGATAAGGGGTCTTCAGGGAAAGCCCTTGGGAAAGGGTATTAACCGAATTGTTTGTTTACAATTGTTCGAATGAACACTTGACCGATTATAAAGGGTCACAATTGACCTTTTCACAATTGACCGAATATAATATATATATATATATCTATGAGCACAAAAAATCAAATACCCAAAGATAATTTAACATTCAATGAGAGATTAGCCGTAAAAGAACTTTAGGAGTTGAAGAACTGTATAATGAAACCCTCTGATAAAGGGCGCAATATAGTCTTACTCAACAGAAACGAATATATCAAGGAGGTGTACAAGCAACTCAATGATACAAGCTGCTATATGAGATTAAAGACCAGTCCCATGAAAGAATTAGAACAGACGGTGAAAGTATTCCTAGACAAATGGGAACAAAAGGGCATCATATCTGAAGAGACCTCCAAATTTTTGTGGATTAGTCATGCCATAACACCCACCATATACTTTTTACCGAAAGTTCACAAAAATCTAAAGAAACCACCTGGGCGACCCATAGTCTGCCTCATAGGGTTGGCATTGGAAAAAGTGTCCAAATATGCAGATGAGGTACTGTTTCCCTTTGTTTCTGCACTTCTTTCATATATAAAAGATACCACAGACTTTTGTGTAAAATTGAAGACATCCCATGGGAAGTGGAATACTTAATGGCAACGATGGATGTTGTTTCCTTATACACATCCATCGGACATGAGGATGGCAAAGGAGCGTGCTTACACTATCTGAACCCTAGAACATACCAAAATGGTGATGAAATGATTGATTTATGCTTAACCAATAATGTCTTCCTCTTTAATGATGAGTACTTTAAACAGGTCCAAAGGACCGCGATGGGCACAACTTTTGCGCCCTTGTATGCAAACCTCATGATGAAAGCATGGGAGGAACTAGAGGTCTGGGCGGATATGAACCAGGAATTCACACAGATTGTTGTTTTGTGGCTCAGATACATCGATGATCTGTTCATTATCTGGAAGGGGACTGCAAAGGGCTGGCTGGAGTATGTCGAAAAATTGAATCAAAATTCCAAATACTTAAGATTCACAGAAACTCACAGCAGGACACTAATCACCTTCCTTGATGTGAATGTAAGAATAGTCGACGAAAAAATTACGTGCAAACTGCATAGGAAGAAGATCGGCTCAAACACACCACTGCATGCGTTCAGTGGACACCCTAAAAGTCTGATTTGGAGTGTCCCCTAAGGCGAATTTGTGTGTCTAAGAAGGAACAACACCACCTTAGAATCATACGACTGTTATGCTCACCTGGGTTCCACAGGGGCGCCGAACCAAGCTGGACTGTAGGGGTCTCCACCAATGTGACTCGTAGTGTAGTGATGAGTGACTGCACTTGCCCACTTAGTTTCGTCTGTCTGGCACATAGGAGGATTTTCCTAAAGTAGTAAAAGGGTAATTAGCTGACCGTGTTAAAGGGGTTAACTTTGTCTTTTCCGAAACCACCTTGTGTTCCCCTCATCATGTCTCACCTTATTGTTAGGAAGGATGGGCTCTCCACCCTGCGTCGGCGTGCAGGGGTGTGTAGAAACCAGTTAACTTCCACTGGTCCGTGAGTTTATGGCAGAGTTTTCAGACAACAATGACTCCGAGGTAAGTTTTATGCCAATCCAAAGTATAATGCAAGTCTTAGAGTTGAATTGTTTTATAGTTCACTCTTGCTCCTTTTATATATTTCTTCCCTTGCAGAATGAGCCAAGGTGAATGTTCCGTCTCCGAAAGGTAAGAGTCAGTTTTGCACCAAGCACTAATCTTAGCAAGCAATATTGTTCATTAAGAGATTAACCAATTGTCCTCTCTATATTTTGCAGGTGTGGCGCTTCTCCAGAACGAGGGACGTAGGATGATGACTAGCGACACCTCGAGCGGTAATGTACCAAGTACGTATCTTGTGGTATGAATTTCAATGTCTTTTGCAGAGCGCAGCTCACCTGTTTTTCTTTCTTTTGCAGATGCAGATGCACCGAGCGGCGATTTCAACAGAGTGCCTCGTGGGATCGTGTGGATGAAAGGAGCATTGGTGAGTATGCCATGGCGCTGCTGCTGACAGTGCAGCGCTGTAACAGATGTTTTCTTTTCCTCACAGGTGCTGCGACTCCCCGATGAAAGCAACGACTAATGGTGTGGCTCCTGTTCTAATCTGCTTTTCCTCTTCTCTTTTGCAGGTTCGGTTCACGGAGAACAAGACGAATGTAGCTGTAGACTGGATGCTGAGCTGCAGGCATGTGAGCGTTACGCTGCAGAGATGCAGAATAACGCGAAGCATGTGCTGCTCTCCGGGCGTGGTTTAAATAGCCACCATAAAG
The DNA here is from genome assembly GCF_040938575.1 of Ambystoma mexicanum. Taxonomy (NCBI): domain Eukaryota; kingdom Metazoa; phylum Chordata; class Amphibia; order Caudata; family Ambystomatidae; genus Ambystoma; species Ambystoma mexicanum. The sequence continues at coordinate 1,231,401,919 of NC_090927.1, forward strand.
TAGTTCACAGGTAAAATAGTTTCAGTACCACATCCAAGAAAAATAGTCCCTGGAAGAAAGTAATCCCTTCAAGGCCTCACGGTGGCCTGTACAGGATTTCCCTACAGGATGTCCTGCTAGTTTGAAAAAAGGCAATATGAAACTATTTTACCTGTGAACAACTTTATGGTGGCTATTTAAACCACGCCCGGAGAGCAGCACACGCTTCGCGTTATTCTGCATCTCTGCAGCGTAACGCTCACATGCCTGAAGCTCAGCATCCAGTCTACAGCTACATTCGTCTTGTTCTCCGTGAACCGAACCTGCAAAAGAGAAGAGGAAAAGCAGATTAGAACAGGAGCCACACCATTAGTCGTTGCTTTCATCGGGGAGTCGCAGCACCTATGAGGAAAAGAAAACATCTGTTACAGCGCTGCACTGTCAGAAAACATCTGTTACAGCGCTGCACAGCGCTCTGTTTCAGTACCACATCCAAGAAAAATAGACCCTGGAAGAAAGTAATCCCTTCAAGGCCTCACGGTGGCCTGTACAGGATTTCTCTACAGGATGTCCTGCTAGTTTGAAAAAAGGCAATATGAGCCTGGCGCCAACGGCGCCAGGTCTGAGTCCATAAAGCCCCTAGGCGATCCCTTGAGCCTCCCTGAGTTCTCATGGGTGCCTGTACTCTGGGCAGATGGGACTGCTCCTGATGTCTGGGGGCAGGCATCGTGACAACGACAAAGAGAGCAAGATCTCGGCTGCAGGTTTCCAACGACAGATGTATCCCAAAAGAGTCATTGAAAGGGCTTTTCTGAAAGCAAGACAACTAGAAAGACAGACCTTACTAACCAGTTGTCACAAGAAAGAGGAACTAGAGGGATGCAAAAAAACATAAGGCTTATCCTTACGTTCGACAGACAAGCAAAAACAATAAGACACATTCTACAAAAACACTGGAATATTCTATTAGCAGACCCTGACTTGGCGAACAGCCTTAAAAGCCACCCACAAATAAGTTTTAGAAGAAATAGATCTTTCAAAGACATCCTGGTCCAGAGTTCTATGGCCAAAGAAGAAGAGAAGACACAAAGTGGTTGACCATGAAAAAGAAGGGGTTTCATAAATGCACTAGGTGCAATATTTGCAAGTATGCGACCGGTTGTGAAGCATATACACACCCGGTGACAGCACAGACAGTTGCGATTTCACAGTGGATTACATGTAAAACCGATCACGTGGTATATGCCCTCACCTGTGCCTGCCAGAAATGGTATATTGGCAGTACCAAGTGTAAATTAAAAATGTGCATACAACAGCACGTACGTGCCATTCTTCACAACGATGCAAATTATCCAATGGCAAAACACTTCTCTGAATGTCACAAAAACAAAATAGACAGTTTGATTCTTTGGGATACATAAAATTGAAATGGGCCCAAGAGGAGATAAGGAGAAACAGTCAAGACAAAAAGAAACCCGCTGTATTCTCGATTTTGAAAGCAAACAACCCAACGGACATAACATCGATGCAGAGCTATAAACTTTTTTTGGGTGCTAGAAAACTCCCATGGTCCCCCAGAGATAGTCAACTGTGAGAAAAAAATTGCTATGAACAACTATGGTCCCTAGTAAAATATTGGAAGAGTAGTTTCCCCAATGCACGTCGAACGCTTTCCAGTACGCCGTAACAATGGCTGCACATACAATTCGTGACTATGGTCAATTGCAATTGGACGATTGCCTGCAATGTTTTAATTAATGATTTTAAGTGGTTTATAAGGTGATTGTTTCTATTGCACTTTTGTTAATGAAGAAAATTGAACAAAACTCATGAGGGTTAGATGGAATAAGGTGATACAAAAGGAGGTTGTAAGTCCCATGCATTTTTGACTGGTGGTTATGTTAACTGGTGCTGAGGCAATGAGAAGAAGACACTGTTATACTGTGTTGCATATAGGAGATGAGGTGCATGATGAATTTGTAGATGAAGTCATAGCAGAAACCTTGAGAATTATGATCTGCACCATGCACTTTATTGGTATTTTTAAACTGAATACACTGCTACTAAAGTTGGCATTTTGTATCTATTGGAATACGCTGCTAGAGCACTAAGCACTTTAATGAGGCACTTTATGCAAGCATTTGTGAAGGTTCTGAGATGACAATATCAACTATGCTCTGCACTAGGCACTTTATACCCTACCGAAAATGCTGCTATTAAAGTTGCCACTTTGTACCTATTGAAATATGCTGCTAGAACACTAAGCACTTTAACGAGGCACTTGATGCAAGTATTCGTGATGGTTTCTAGGTGACAATATGAATTATGCTCTGCATTATGCACTTTATGCCCTATCGAATATGCCGCAAATGCATCAGGCACCTGTGACTCATTTGAGTATGCTGTTTGATTCTAGTATCTGAGACGCGTTTTGATGACTATGTCAATGATTTTCTGCACTATACACTTTATTCCTTTGTGAATATGCTGCTATTGCACCTGGCACCTTAGAAAGAATTAAGTACAATGTACGCAGCCAGAGCACCTAGCACCCTTATTTAGGGTCTCTATATGCAATGTTCCCAAATTACTAGACATTAGAATTAGGTATTTTATGGGCACATGCGCATATACCTTTTTCCTAGAAAGGCGCTCTGACACTTGCACATAATATGCTGGATGAATAACTATTTGTTAAGAAAATGCTGGGGTACTAAAACACAGAATAGATCTTGCATTTTCATAATGCACACCACTTGGTTGCCATTAAAACTGGCATTGCAGCTGGACATCCGAATTCACAGAATAGATCTTGCATTTTCAAAATGCACACTACTTGGTTAGCATTAAAACTGGCATTGCAGCTGGACATCCGAATTCACAGAGGTATTGCATAAAAATCATGTCTGGAAAGCATTCATTCACATTTCAAATGTAAAGGCATACTAGGCTAAAATGGCCAAAATGTAATCTGGGTTTTGGAGCAAATTGGGCAAACCAGTCCTTTCACCATTGTTACACCTAAACCCTTTCCATTGCCTTTCCCTCGTGTTTTTAAATGGGTGATTGACAATGAGACAAACTGTTGTGAGCAAGCGGCGAGTTGGCCGCGGAACGCGTGAACGTCTCAGCAAGACAGATGCTACACTTGGGAGGACCTATGTACTTTGGTCTTTTTGTAATTTTAAACAGATTTCCATGTTTTGTAAAACTATGATTTTCTCTGGATGAAGAATAAAGGAAGACATTTACGGAAAACAGAGGTGTGGACTTGGCCTAATTTCTCCAAATTGGTTTGGTTTGCCCAATTGCTGTGGAGAGTGCAGCTTGAATTTCCTGCATGCAAGGCAGTATTGTGAACATATATATATATATATATATATATATAGGGTTTGGGGGGGTTTTGCGTTGGGTGGGGGGAGTGCGGGGGGTTTCCCCCCACATATATGTTACAATTCATTTTCACAATTCGGTCAATTGTGAAAAGGTCAACTGTAATTCGAACAATTCGTATACAACCGGGAAAAGCACTAGCAGAGTACTCTTGCCAACATATACTGAGACAGATAAGACTCCAATGGACTAGACAAAGGCAACAACTCTTTCACTTACCTGATTCTAACGGTCTACTAATCTGCAAACAAGGCGAAAAAGCAGTGTGGATGGAAATAACCAAGCACAGAGAAAGGAAACAAAAAGCAAACTGTAGACAGAGGCTGTGGACAGAAGCTATACAAGCACTAATATAGAAGGTACACAGGCATGCTGGTCTAGCAGAAATCATGGGTCAAGAATCAGGAGAGGTAGGCCACACAGACATTGAGAAACCTAGCATTGTAGGAATGGAATGTAAAGTGTTCTTACATATCACCCTTCTGCCAGTAATGTTGTCCTTGCTATGCATGGCTCTGTAAGAATGGAGGGCGGTGTGTGTTAGTTGGATAATGGGAAGGCAGATTCAGAAACCTTTAGAGTTGATGGATGCAAGATAGAAGTATAAGTTACCTGTGTGTCGATATGAAAATATCTTTGTTTGTGGTTCGTACAAATAGGGTAGGTTAGCCATATGAGCAGCCCACAGATTGTGGAGTGCAAAAATTAACAGCACGGTTGTTGAAAGAAGATGGATAGGGTCAGAATCTGTTAAGTACACTAGACCTAGGAGGTCGCCTGTATGAGTGTGGGAGATGTAAGGAATCTACATGTTAATAGTGAGAAGTTAGTTGTGGGAGATGGTGAAGGGGGTGCATGTGTTGTCACTTCCTGGCTCTAAGTGGTAGATTTCACTGAGATTAAAGTTGCAGACCAGTGTCAAGCTGAACAGCTTCCATGAGTTAGATTGGTTTCCTGCAGGTGTAGTTCCAAGAGTTTCGGAAAATGCTGGTCATAAATTTAGTTTCTGGTGCAGATTTTTAGTTGGTTACTATTTTTCATTTCTTTCAAAAGTGTTGGTTGAAAAGCTATGCCCTGAAAAGTCAAGTGGAGAGGTCTGTGTGGGGTTTCCTCAGTTTCGCGGCCAGAACTGAAAAAGAGGATCCCCCTTGCTGTTTCTTGTTGAAGTTGGGGACTAGTACTGGTGCCGCTTTGCTGGACCGAAGTGTTCTGGCAGGAGTGTAGCGTTGAAACTTACTTCTGACCCCCTGAAGTATGAACGATGGGCGATACCCAAGGTTTTGAAATTAACCCTTTTTTTTGATAGGAAGCAAGTGTAAAGTATGTAATGCTGGCATATGTTATGTTCATATAGCTTCATTCTGAGAAGTATTCTTGCTGCTGATTTTTTAACCCTTTGAAATTTCTTCATTAGGTAATCTGGGAGTCCAAGATAGAGGCTGTTTGCATAGTTTAGTTTGGATAATATTAGAGAATTATGGCCTTGGGCATTTAGGTGAATGTTAAGGTAAGATGCGGCACAGCATGTGCAACAGGGAGAAACCGCTTCTGACGATGGCATTGACCTTTGGATCAAGAGTGAGGGTGTTGTCCATTTTCGTTTCAAATTTTCTTACTATGTTTGATGGGTTTTGACAGGAGCCCTTCTCGTCAGCCAAGTGATTGTGGCAGAGTTACAACCTGTAGGATTACAGAGCATTAGGAATATCATGAAACACAAAGCATTAATCACAAACAAGATAGTAGGATGCTGCCCACTCAGTGACTATGTGGTTCAGGAAACTCAGTGCACTAATCACAGGCAAGAAATAGGTTGCTGTTGACTCAGCAAATACAATGATTCAAGAAGCGAAGAACACTAAAGAGCAAGTACTTATACACTATGGACGGAAGTCTTAAAATATAGCTAGAAATAAATAAACAGGAAAGCTAATACTCCACGTTACTGCTATATGTAGAATTAGAGAACAGAAGAAAATGACAGTAAAGAAAGAAACTGGGATTGCAGAAAGAGGGAGAACAGCCCTGCAAGTAACAGGTGAGTCTGTGCTGGGGAGAGGGCTGGTCACAGCAAATAAGAGTCCTTCAAGAAAGTCAGAAAAACAGCACAAATACAATTAGAAAAATGATTAGCTTTAACGGCGAGCTGGAAAGCAGCTACAACAGGTATGTTTTAGTAGCAAAAGCTGGATGGGAAGAAAAGGTTCAAAAACTGACCTCAAAAACACAAATCAAGAACTCCCAGTGAGGGCAGCTCAACCGCTACTGCTACTGCTGAAAGGGAGCTTATGAAAGCCCTTCCGGGCCACAGACCAACAGAGTGGAGCTGATTGGAGTCTGAGGAAGTTGTGTCAACTCAAGTACTCTGTAGGCTTCAGTAGTCTGCAGCAATGGATAGCAATTAAGGTCTCTCTGGCTCTGAGCAGCTTGCTGCAAGTGAATGTCCTTGGTTCACCTCTCCAGCCATCTATCTCTTGGACAGCACAGACTATGTGCTGATTTAACCCCAAACCCGGAATGGAACATGAAATTACTTTGGTTTAAAACTGCCAAAGTTATACAGGTAAATGAATGCAGAGGAAGTTTATAGGTTTTAATATGTAAGTTCTACTATGTACAGAGTTTGCATGCAGTGGTGCTGGATAACAGGTAAGGATGGGAACACATCAAAATTAATTTCATTTTGACTTTTACAGTGTCTTAAACATTTCAGCAAGCACAATTTAGTACATGTTTCATAATCAGGTATGCAAGGTAGATTCCAATTAGGATAAACAATCGAATCAGGGTGCCATGTTTTATGGCAGGACCAAAAGATCCAATTAACCCCATGAGCCACAGAGAATAGCCAGTGTCAGTGTTTTCTCAATTTAAGGTGGCTGTTGACTTACAGATGGGAGATATCAATTATATTACTGGAATGATCTGGAACTATGGTGCAACATTCAGGACAAATTGGGGCACAAGAGGCTAAGACAGTGTTCAGGGCATATAGTTTAATTAAGGCCAGAGTATAGTTTGCTACCTTTTCCACCTATAGGGACAGTCAACTCAATAAGCTCAGTTTAACTTGATGCCCACTTTGGAATTAAGTAACCTATACTTCAATTAACGCCTCCCACCCTCATTCTAGCTTTGTTTTGAAGGAGTGGGCAACTTGGTGGAATGTCTGCCAGGTAAGACATATCCCATGTAGAAAGAACCCTGACCAATTCATTGGAAACCAATTATATGTGAAAGTTCCACAAAGAAAGAAAATATAATTATTATGTGGCATAACCAAAATTCAGTGAATCAGTTGTTAAAGAATAAGGGGACACCTGTAATGCTCACCTGGTATCCACGGGGACGTCACTCAGCCTGTTCTGACCTCGAACCCTTCCCTGGAGTCTACTCGACTGGAGACTGGGCCTGAAACAGAGGATTGGTAGAGTTTAACTCCCTATTGTCTCTGTGTGCTTGAACCCCTTCTTCCCCGGGGTCCAACCCTTACCTTTGACCACAGCTCACCTTGTTTTCTTGGAAAGTGTGCTCTCTATCCGGCTTTCAGCGCAGGGGCACGTTGATTGATGCAGGCTCGTTGCTGCCTAGTTACTTCACTGGCAAGAGTCCGACAGGTAAGTATAATGAACCTTTGAACAGTTCTCTAACTTCATTCCTTTCCTTCCTTTGATGATGGTCGGCGTCCGGGGATGGCGACGTGCTGCCGAGTAGCACTGAAGGTGAGTTAGAGCGCGATGTGACCCTTTCGTATTTGTATTGAACAGAGTTATATTTCTGTGTCTTTTAGGTGCCCCAACGTTTTCAGTGTAGATGCCGGTTATTAAGAAGAAATGAAGTGAGCAAGTGCGGTATGCGCCGCCTCTAGATATTTCCACGGTAACCTGGAGTGTCTTTTCCCTCTTGCAAATGGATGAGAAGTTCCAGAGACAGAGTTCTCCCAGAGCGGCTGGGATTCAGGTAAGTGTTTGAAGCTCGTACAGTCTTTAAAAATAAGCGAAGATTTGCTGAATGCTTACTAATGCCTCTTTTCTGTTCTTTTCTCTTTTCCTTAGGAAGTGGCGTGCCGGGATGGGAATAACACCGCCGAAGATGCCTGCAGAACAGAAGAAGCGATGAATGATGGGCAGAAGCGCCGCAAGGTAAGGCTGTTCCTAACAGTGTTCTTGTTCTTGCAGGAGCTGAGCGCAGAAGAAAGATGCAGGCCTACTGGAGACCGATCTGAACACCGAGTGTCACGCTGCAGGTGCAGAAAACACAAAGCATGTTTCTCAGTCTGGGCATGGCTTAAATCGTCTCTGGGTATCCCAGGTATCTCTGGGCTGAACCACACCCAAAAGACTAGACTGCACATGCAGTTCTGGAAACCGAAATATGTGGGGGCATGCATCTTGTCCCCATCAAAGCACTACAAGTCCAATCCCCAATGTTATCCTATGCGAGTGAGTGAGTGAGTCTGGTGCCACAGGCGCCAAGTCTGACTCCAAGTGGGTCTTTGGAGGGATGGAGAGGCCCTTGAGGGCCATGTAGGTGATCGTGGCCTGGCTCCAGCCTGACATCTTGGAGGGCTGGGGACATGAGGGGCAGGAATCACGACAACACCTTTAATAGCAACATTCGTGGTAATCAATGTCTATCTACACTTGCTTACATTCATTGACAGACGGTAACTTGGTTTGCATAGCAGTAAATACTTTTTTGCGGGAGAGGACATGCTGATGGAAGCAGGTTTCTTTTTTAATTCAGAAGGTGGATGGAAATTACACAGACTACTAAACCCCTAAAGATGATCCATCACTCTTACAAGCTACTTTATGGCTATCTAACTTAGAAACAAATCCTAAATTCATCGCAAACCACCCCCATCCCTGACACCCATTCAAACAGAAGAACAAGTTACTCTCTTACCTGGTAACGTTCTTTCGATGGGATGGTCCGACCACGTATTCCATATCTATTACAGTAATCACCACAGCTGTGCTGCTTCGGAAAATCTTTCGGCGTCTGCGTCCTGCGTCGATGACGCTGATACGCCGCCCTCGAGGACCTCCTCCAACGGCCGACATGACTGGATGTTATAAGTAGGACGCACGAAGCCCGTAGCCTCAGTTGTACTTTTTTACCCAGAACGTGTGGCACCAGTCTTCTGCCAGTCTGACCACACAAAGCCTTGCGGAAACATAAGCTGCAATCGCATAAGAAATTCTGTAGCGGGGAAGGCAGGGAGGGAGCGATATGGAACACGTCGTCGGACCATCCCATCGAAAGAACGTTACCAGGTAAGAGAGTAACTTGTTCTTCGAGGGGATTTGGTCCTCCGACCTATTCCATATCTATGACAGACTCCCAAAGCAGTACCAATGCAAGGAGGTGGGAAAAGAATTTAGCAAAAGAAATTTAGAATGCCCAATCAAATTGCGGAGAAAAGGACCGCCTTGCCAAAGGCCAGATCCTGCCCACTGATGGAATCAAGGGAGTAGTGACGTACAAAAGTATGGACCGAAGCCCAGGTGGCTGCGTCACAGATGTTACGAATAGGAACACCCCTCTGTAGGGCAGTAGAGGCAGCCATACCCCTGGTAGAATGGGCCGGCAAGCCAATCGGTGGGTCCTTACCCGCCAAGAGGTAACACTCAGAAATATCCAGAATAATCCAGCGAGACAAAGTCTGCTTTGTCACAGCTTGTCCCAAACGCTTACCAGAGTAACCAATGAAGAGTTGATCGTTCACTCTGACCCGGGACATGCGTGAAATATAAAAGCTTAAAGCTCTCCTAGGATCGAGCCTATGGAGCCTCTCCTCTTCCTTACCAGGATGTGGAGGAGGATGAAATGCCGGAAGAACAACCTTCTGGCCTAAATGAAATTCTGACACCACCTTCGGAAGAAAGGAAGGACAAACTCTGAGGACAACCCTGTCCTTATGAAATACAGTGAAGGGTGGCTTAACTGAAAGTGCCTGTAACTCACTCACTCTGCGAGCGGAAGCGACCGCAACCAAAAGTACAGTTTTAAGAGTTAACAGTCTCAAAGGGCCAGAATGCAACGGCTCAAACGGAGCACCCATCAGAAACTTGAGGACAAGGTTCAAATCCCAACCGGGCACCTGGAAAGGTGACGGAGGGAACACATTAGTGAGCCCTTTTAGAAACTGAGAAATTAAAGGAATTTTATAATAAGAACACTCTTCAGACGAGCGCTTAAATATGGACAGCGCCGCCAAGTAACCTTTAACCGTACCCACTTACAAGTGTTACTCACCACTCCGAAATAGGCCGAAGTTGCAGAGAAGTGACCTTGGATATGATGGTGGTACAAGAATCGAAAATTCAGCCTTCCATCCCAGCTCCCCTGAGTACAAGACTCAGGCTTCCTCAAAGAGGGGCTCTTTTCCACAATGTACCTCTCTGCTGTTTCAGATAGGACAGACAGAGGTGTCTATTGAATAAAAGAGCGTGAGAACACACACCGCCAAAACCAATGCTGCAAAGGAATACAAAGATATTAGACAGGGTTGAGGTGAATGCAAGTGTTTAGAACAGTTGAATTAAATGGACAACTATCTAGATAGATATTGGAGTGGAGCTTCCCCGGGGTGGATCTACAAGGAATAACACAAAATGAGTGGAAATGGTCTAATTCAATATCGGTCCCAACTATATATAGAATCGATAACAACTAACCTGAATAAGGATATAATGAGGAAAGGGATCCTGGAACAGAAGACAACGACAGGAGAAAATAACAAACAGGGATGTTAGTATAGAGAAGTAGCCCCCGACGGCACGAGGGTCGCACTAGTGCCGGGTTGGTGCAGTTTTCAGGAGAGCATTTATATGCACTTGAGGGCAATCTCGCATGAAAGTCACTCAATGTCCCAGAATCCAACAGAAGAAAAAATATCCAGACAAGTTGTGGAGATAAACAGTTGCGGCAATGGTGATAACCAATTAAGTCTGTACCTGAGCACACATGTATCCAGAGTAGCTGTAGATGAGATCCGGATAGTAGACAGTAATTTGGTTCCGAATGCAGAGGCGGCAGCCAGGAATGAAGTGCTGCAGAAGGAAGCCGGATCCAGTAACGTTCGAGTCAAAACAACCAGACGATCACGACAGTAATCAGGGAAGAGACGAGGCAATCCAGTAGTCAGGCAAAAGGGCAACACCAGGAGTTCAGAAGAGGAATTGTGTGTAGAAAGACACGAAGAGGAAACGGACGAAACCGCGAGTAGCTGATAACGCTAATTAGCAGCAATGAGCCCCTTGGAAGACGGTGGTTTTATAGTCGTAAGAGGGGCGTGTCTTGCCGTACGTCTTCCACGTACAAGAATCAGCTGACCCGGAGTCCGTCGAAGTTTGTACAGACGCCATGGTAGCCTGTATCTGTTCCATAGAGGAGCTTGTAAAGAAGTCGTACCCTGCAAGGAGGGCCGCGAGGAAGCCTGAAGTGTAACACAAGCCCCTGTGGGCTAAAGAAAGCAAAAAAGACAGAACCACGGGAATGTCACATGCAAAAGGATCCACATTCTTAACCCCGCACCAGTCGCAGAACTTTCGCCAACGGTACAGGGACTTAGTTGCGGGCCTTCTGGCAACACTTCCATCACGTCTTCAGTGAGGTCCCAATCCTTATACTCAACCTTTCAGAAACCAAGCGTGAAGGTTGAGGGATCTGACCTCTGGATGGAGAACCCGACCACCCCCTCCCGTAAGAGCAGATCGCCTCGGAAGGGAAGACGACATGGAGGGCAGATGGACAAGTGGAGAAGGTCCGGGTACCACGTCCTCCGGGCCCACGCCGGAGCAATGAGGATCATCCGGGAACTGAACATTCAGAACCTCCGCAGTACTTGTGGGATGACGGGGACTGGAGGAAACGCGTACAGCAGTGGGAAAGACCACTCCACCACGAACGCGTCTCCTAAGGCTCCTTTTGGAGGAAATTCCAGCGAGCAGAACCTTTCGCACTTCCGGTTGACACTGGAGGGGAAGAGATCCACTTGAGGGGTCCCCCAAAGGGCGAAGATCTCCAGGAGAATCTCCTGAGCCAACTCCCACTCGTGAGAGATCGCGCTCTGCCTGCTCAGAGCATCCGCCGTCTCGTTTTCATCTCCGGCCAGATGAACTGCCGAGATCGAAACTTCCTGCTGGATTGCCCAGAACCAGAGCTGCATCGCCTCCCTGCACAGAGGAAGAAACCCCTGCCCCCCCCTTTTTGTTGAGGTAGTGCATGGCCACTGTGTCGTCCATCAGGATCAGGACATTCTTTTCTCGCACAGTCGGCAGAAAAGCCTTCAGGGCAAGCCTGATGGCCCTCAGCTCCAACAGATTGATGTGGAGTATGGACTCCGACGGAGACCAACGACCGCTGACTGTCAGATCGTTGGCATGAGCTCCCCATCCCGTGAGGGATGTGTCCGCCACGATCGTCACCTCCGGCCAGGGTAGCCAAAAGAGAGCCCCCTTCATCAGATTGCCTTCGACGGCCCACCACAGAAGATCCTGGGCGACCGAGGACGGCACCTGAACGGGGTCCGACATTCTGCCGGAGGACTGAGACCACTGGAGCTTGAGTGCCCATTACAAAGATCTCATCCGCAACCTGGCCTCTGGCACCAGAAGAATGCAGGATGCCATGAGGCTGAGAAATCTCAAGAACTCGAATGCAGGCAGACTCTGGGCAAGTTGAAACTTGTGCACCATCTACTGAATGTGTTGAGCCCTCACCTGGGGAGGAAACCACTGCCCCAGGGACGTGTCGAGCACTGCTCCGATGTACTGGAGCCTCTGAGTTGGTGTCAAATGGGACTTCTTTAAGTTGAGGGAGAAGCCCAGTTTGTGGAGGGAGTGGCAGGTGACTGACAGATGATCCAGGACTTGCTCGGGAGAGCACGCCCTGATCAACCAATCGTCCAGGTAGGGGTAGACATGAATCCCCCCTTTCGTGAGATGCGCTGCCACCACTACCATGAGCTTGGTGAAGACTCTCGGTGCGGAGGTCAATCTGAACGGCAGGACCCGAAACAAAGTGCGAGTCGCCAACCGCAAACCTCAGGTACTTCTTTTGCTTTGGATGTATCGGCACACGAAAATAAGTGTCCTTGAGGTCGAGAGACACCAACCAGTCCTGAAGTTGAAGGGCCTGGAGGACTTGAGAGAGAGTAACCATCTTCAACTTGTCCTTCCTGAGGAGTTTGTTCAACCCGTGCAAGTCCATGATGGGTCTCAATCCCCCGTCTTTATTGGAAATCAAAAAATAAGGGGAATACCATTCCTTGTTTCTCTCCGCTACAGGCACCAGTTCTATGGCACCTTTCTCCAGCAAGGATTGAATTTCCTGCGCAAGGAGCGGATCTGGACTCTTCAAAGAGAGATTCCCCGGTGGATTGTCGTGAGGCCTCTGCTGGAAAGGAAGACAGTAGCCGTGGGCTATGATCTCCAGAACCCACATATCTGAAGTAATGGCACGCCACTCTACAAGATGCTGCGCCAGCCTTCCCCCAACCGGCGAACCATGGGACATGGCCTCATGACTGAGCTGAAGCGGCTGCGGCGTTGCCTGAGGGCAAAGAGGCAACTGCCCAAGTGGCCTTGGCACCTCTGGCACTCCTACGCTGGCCCCTTTGACTGGCAGCTCCTCTCGCTTTACCAAAGGATGAGTAATAACGAAAGGAACCTACCCTCCATTGCTGTCCCCTAGGACTAAAAAGGAGGAGTTTGGCGAAATGCAGCGCCCAACGACTTCAATGCAGCTTTGGAGGTCTGCAACCTCTCAAGGCTCTCGTCAGCCTTGCTGCCAAAAGATGTTCACCATCAAAGGGCATGTTGAGGAACCGGGCCTGCACATCAGGAGCAAACCCCGACTTCCGTAACCACGCAAACCTGCGTATTATGGTGCTCGCCGCCATGGACCGGCTGACACAATCTTCCATGTCCAAACCTGACTGAACGGCCTCACACATGGCATCCTTGCCATCCTGAACCATGGCAAGGAAACCATCCTGTTCGTCCCCTTCGGGAATATGTTCAGCCGCTAAGGAAACAGTTCCACAGAGTGTGCGTGAAACGTGACAAGGCACATATGGAGTTGGCCGCCTGAAGCGCCATACCCCCTGAAGAAAACACTTTCTTCGCCTAACCATCAAACGTTTGTCGTCCCCATCAGAAGGGATGGTAGGATACGACGCCTGCTTTGCTGGGGCCGTAGCTGCCTGCACCACCAAACTCTCAGGAGTGGGGTGCTTGGACAAGTAGTAGGGGTCGCTACTGGCTGGGCGGTATTTTCGCGGCAAAGACTTGCCCCCTGCCGGGAGACTCTCCGGAGCAGTCCAAGCCGCCGCTGCCACCCTCCTCTGTAGAGCCATATGGAACGGCAGTACGGGTCAGTTGGTGGACCTTGGTCGAGGATATCCGTAAGGTCATCCTGAAGAAAATCCCCTGGGAGAGCAGACCACCCCAAGTACTCAGTGACCCTAGACATAAGGCGCCGGTACGAGGTGTCGGGCATGAGTGCCAGGCTCAGGCCTACAAAACTCCTACTCCGGAGAGGTGTCCAGACCACAGGCGTTGTGCAGGGACTGTCGCAGGTCCTCAATTTGGCTATGGCCCGAGAGAATCTCATCTGGCACCATATCAGGAACCATGCCATCATCAGAGCCCTCATGCACCTCTGAAATTAACTCACGATGGCAGTAAAATGGCACAGAATGGGGAACAAAACCATGCTTGACCTTAGCCAGAGCCTTTCTAGGGGGTTCCACTGTGCCCCTGGGTACCCCCGTCGAAACAGCCTCGAAACTTGTCGAGTGAATTGGCGGAGCCCCGAGAGTGTCCCTCGACAGCCTGGGTGCCGATGGCGTCGACGACTTCTTCGGAGGCGGAGCCTCGAAAGAGTCGGTCGACGACCTCGGCGCCACAGGCGTCAACGTCTTCCTCGAAGACACCATAGGTGCACACGGTCTTGAGCGCGTCAAGGACTGGGACCTGGAACGGGCATGACGAGAACGATTCCCCTTGTCCGAGCGGGACCTTTCCTGCAAATTGTGCCAACCACCCGAGCCCGAAGGCGTGCGAGCGGTGTCTCTCGACCGATCACGACCAACCCCACTCCGAGGCGCGGACGGACCAGTGCCCTGCGATTCAAGAATTGCTAGCATTTTCTTACCGATGGAAGCCCATTCCTCTGGCGTCACATGGTTGGTGGGATAAGCGACCCGCCGACGGGCGGAGTCCTCGGATGAGGACCGGGAGGGGACCGATGACGGCACTTCCTGGAGTACCTCGAAGAGGCAGAGGAGTGGCGGGACCTACTCCGGGACCGAGACCCACTGGACTTCCGACGACGATGCGGAGAGTCGCCCCTCGAATCGTCTGTCGAAAGCCCCACAGACCTCGACTTCCGTGGCTTGGACACCTTACCTACGGACAGTTTCTTCTTGCGCTCCGGCAAGGCTTTGGATGTAAGCGACTGGCAGTCGACAAAATCATCCGTGTCATGGGCCTCCCCGAGGCACCAGAGGCAGGCGTCGTGCAAATCCGTCACCGACATCTTGGACCCACAGTCCCCGCACTTCTTAAAGCCCGGACGCAGGGTGGAAGACTAGGTAGACATCACGAAGGATAACTTCACAAACGAACACGTTCGAAGAACCGAGAAAGAACAAACTCCAAAGAGTCAAGGCGCGCCGAGATCTCTGAAGCGAACACGTTCGTGGAAAAAACGGAACTGAACTACGGGCATCGTGTGTCCTACTTATAACAACAGCCGTCGGAGGAGGTCCTCGAGGGCGACGTATCGATGTCAGACGTAGGACGCTGAAAAATTTTCCAAAGCAGCACAGCTGTGGTGATTACTGTCATAGATATGGAATACGTTGGAGGACCCAACCCCCTCGAACAGATGCCATTGGAAAGCCAGAGTCGATATCAGTGTTTACAGATCCAACAGTCAGATGTGTTCTGCATACAAGCATACTGCCAGGTAGCATGTAGACAGTTCTTACTCTCAAGTCCACAGGTGAATGCCAGTGTATGTAGGATCATGGCAAATAGCATTACAAGGGTCTATAGTCAACACTGGAAATAGGATAACAAGATAAAGATAGTCATGTTGCAAATCCGTACTGCTCAGCCTACATTCAAGTGCACAGCAACGTTCTGAAGCAGTCTGTGGATCAGCACAAGCTCTTTACAGTACCTCAAGGATCCTGAAAGTAAAGTAGAATTCCACCAGGGCACACCCATAAGGAATGTTAGTCATCAGGAAGCAAAAGAGATGCAGTGGGGAGCTTGCTGTCTGCTTGCATTTGAGGAGACTGCACAGCTGTATCAGGGCGAGAATTTCAATAACCACCAAAAACACTCCAATCATGAGGTTATATGGAGGGATTCAAGTGGGCTTCACAACCTGAACGACGCATTCACACAGACAAACAGAATACCCACCTGGGAGCAAGCAAATTCGCCTCAACGATCGATTACATCTTTGTCTCACAGCCACTTCTATATACGACTACCGCGTTCAACGTGCGGCGCACAGCAGCAAGCAATCACAACATACTGGAATCCGGCTGGCAGCTGACAATCACCAAAAACGATGGTGTGAATCCACAAATCAAGTCCAATGCTCAAGGATCAAGGTTAAAGTTAAGCCGCGCAGCAATCAAGGCTCTAACTTCCAAATACAAAGCGAAAGTTCAATGTGAAAAAATCAATTCCATTGACTATCAACCACTGCTTGCTCCCTATATGCAACCAAGAAAAAGCTCCAAAAACCTGCAGAAATCACATATACAACAAAGAACTGGTTGAGAGAATACGCAACTACAGAAAAGCACTGCAACAAGCAAACAAACAACTAGCAAGGGATGATGACACAAAAATCAAAGTCATAAAAACCGAATACAAAGCCTGGGCAAGATTCCATAGACACAAACTATACCAGCAAGACGCAGAAGACATCACAGCAGCGCTCGCTACCAATAACACAAGAGACTTCTGGACCTGAGAGCCATAAACAAGCCACTGGAAAACCAAATCCTGAATAACATCGCCCAAAACGTATGGGAAAAGCATTTCACCGAAGTGTTCAAATCGATAACAATTGGCAACACACCAGAAATATAGCAAGGACGCTCAAAGTGGATAAACCTGGAAAACAGAGAAAACATCTTAGAAATAATCAAAAAACTAAAAAACTGAAGAGCACCCGGGCCAGACAGCATTACCTACTTTGAACTCAAAGCTCATCCTAAGGAGTGGGCCGACTTGCTGAGTCATCTTTCGACGTTGCGCCGAAACAAGATCCATACCTAGCTCTTGGACAAGAGCAACTATCATTCCAATCTATAAGAAGGGCGATCTAAAAGACCCCACGAACTTCCGACCAATCGCCCAACTGCACGTCATGGGAAAAGTATACGCATCACTGCTTTTAACAACATTTCAGGCTTGGGCATCAACTGCAAACTGCAATGACCATCTCCAAGCAGGCTTCAAAAAGAATGCTGGAACTACTGGAAACATCATGCTTTTCAGCATTCTGAAAAGTAAAGCCCTACAATACAAACATCTGTACCTAGTGATCTGGCACTAGGTACAGATCTGGCATACTAGATCTGGCAGCCTTTACAAGCGACTTCCATTAAGTCATAGTCCATTCATATCCAAGATGCAGATCCATCTCACACTGAGCCCATGCCGTTGCAGTGGCCTTGTGCCTGGGTCACCCAGCAAGAATCTCGTATGGCGACAGCCCATTTGTACGATCAGTATTGTTGCAGATAGGAAGTGGATCAAGGGGCAATGCCTTAGGCCACTTAAGTTCAGACTTGACAAGCCTTGAAGAGTTGTACCTTAATATCCTTATTTCGATGTTCTAATACCACTGGAGATGGGGGGATAGGCATATGTAAGTGCTGTGCGAGATTGAAAGCTTTACTAATGCCTCTAATCATCTTGCCTGTGAAATGGGTCCCTGTCACCAGCTATTGTAACTGGAAGACCAAAGCGGAGAATACATTCAGAGAGTGAAACTTTTGCTGCAGTGATAGCATGTGCCTTTCTGCATTATCAGGCCTCTACTCACCATGAGAACACACCCACTACTACTAAACAATTGTAGGACAGACATTTGGGAAGATGGGTGAAGTCTATCTGGATGCTTTGGAACGGTCCGACTGGGACCACATGTGTTTTGATTGCCTGACCTATGCTATAGGCTAAGTATATGGGGCAGGTGCTACGATAATGTAGGGCCACAGTGGGGAAATAAGCGGCAAACTAGTCTCAAATAATAAGGGCAATCAAGCTAGACCTACCAGTATGAGCCACTGAGCGAGTTAGTTGGGCAAGGTATGGCAAGAGGGGTCTAGGCACTATAGTATGGCCATCAGGATTTCACCATAAAAAAAACGGTGTCACTTCCAAACTTACAGTTTCTCTTGTGCATGAGATAAATCCTGCAACACTTCCAGACTAGAATGGGAGACATGGGGCTTTGGAGCACTGCTGTACTGTGTAATCGGTCAGTCAGAGTTTCCTTCAGCAATATCAGAGGTTGATAGTTCATGTGCTTTGCACTTAACTATAACAAGGGTAGAATGAAGCAGTGGAGCTTTTCATAAAGAAGCTATATAGAGTCCATTATGCATAGGTGTGTCGGCAGAGGTCAAGAAGCGTCACCGTTTCCACAGTCTCTGGAGATTCTCCATTGGGATAGTGCTGCTACTGTTAATTGTGTTGGGCCTGCATATATGCAAGCAAAATGGTTGCAGGATTTTTAACAGCTGGGAAGGTAGGCAGGTCAGCTGCATTCACATCATGGAGATCTTGAGGTGTCTCCTGGATGTGTTTATTTAAATGGGCAGAATTTGGGTCCTGCAAAGCCTTAATTCGGTACGATGATTCAATGACAGGTTTGAAAGCACCTTCTGCTTCTCTTGATTTGGCATAATGCGAGATACAGGAAAGTAATGCATAAGGTTTTCCATTCAGTACTCATCTAACCTCATTTGCATAAGGACCATACTTGTGGGGGAAATTGGTCCAACCATCTCGGTTGCAACCAATGAGTGGTGTTCTGTGGAGCATCCATCAGGGCAGGTGGATCAGACAAAATCTCCAGTTCCCAATGTACTGAGATGTCCAAATAAATACCATCAGGTGAACAGTAAATAATGCAACCCATTTCAAACAGTAGATAGAATCCCGAAAGGTTCATGGGTGCCAAAGGGATAAACATGACAAAGTTATGTTAGAGATAGGAGCCAAAGGAACAGTTAAAAGTCAGGAAACAGGATAGGGTTTAGACTGACTTTCACAGTGGAGCGGGAAGTTCGGTGCCCACTATCAAAGATGGCTCTGGAACCACTTCGAATCGAGGACAGTTTAAGGGGTTTCATTTTCATTTTGGTGGGCCTCAGGCTGTCCCCCTCTTGACTCACTTGGTATCGCCTCCCTAATCCAGGAATCCGTAAGCCTTATTAGTGCTACCGAACAGCAACCACTTACTTTCTCGTCACTGTCTTTGGCTAGAGATGTCTCTCTAAATGTAGGCTATCTAAACTCCCCCAGGGACCTTTTAGCAGTCTCTACTGTATCTAGTTTGTAGTGTTCTAATAGGAGATTGGCATAGTGCTTTTCACTTAGTTGGATCAGGCTGGTTCACTCACAGTCACGCTCACCTCCTCTTCTACTCTCACTACTACACCTCTGCTCTTGCTCCTCCAATTGCCCCTCTGATATTTCACTCCTTGCCTCCACACTTTGATATTATTTTTGCTCCCAACCCGCTACAGTACTCATTTATCCATACTACCATTTTAACCCCACAACTATTATAGTCCCCCCACTACTACTCTCCTCCTCTCACTAATACTCCGCTCAGACACCCTCCTTTCTCTCTGTACGATACTTTTCACATTCACTTGCTACATTAAATTCTCTGCTCACTCATCTCACAAACACGCACACTCACACTGCAGAACCATGATCACTCCAAAGCCAATACCTCACCCTCTCCATAAATCCGCTCCACAAGTTGCCACTCCCTCCTTCCTCCTACTGACATCTTGGTTGTCCTCCACATCTGACCTCACCCGATAAACCCACACTTCCTACCCCCTGCTTAAATACACCTCTTCCTGTTAAGATCTGACAACTGGCCCTGGCCAATCTGGCCCTGGCTTCCCCACCGCTGGAATGTATGTGCTAGGGAAAATCTTGAAGAGTGCCAAGCCCTACCTACTGCCTCTGTGCAGGCTTGCTGCATAGCAAAGATAGCAGCGTAGGGAGTTCAGTGTCCAAGTTCATGGTTTGGGGCCCGTCCAGGTGGGCATCCTGGTAGGTTTGGAGGAGAATGTGCTCTTCCCACTGCTTTGTCCATGGTGACCTATGGGACCGTTGATCGACTGTGCGAGGTTGCCAGTCTCGCATGGAGGGACTGCGTGTGTTAACTCTATGTGGCTGCAGTGGTATCTCTCTGGTGCGCTGCTGCAGTCGGGTATCTCCAGAGCTGTGGCTGTTCATTGCAGCTCTTCTTTTTTGTTTGATGTATGGGAGCGTGATGGTGGGTCTCTTGCTTGGCATTCCCTCTTGTTCTTTTGCATCGGTCAGGGATTCTATGAAAGCAAAAAAATAAAATAATAAAAACACTGAAAAGTATCTGGCCCATGAGGCAATGTTGGAGAAAAGGGGCTGCAAACAAGTGCTACATTTTCCCGAAGGGCTTGGGCTGGCTCTGGATTTCGCCCTGCACCTCCCACCACCGATGGAGAGGGTATCTCAACCCCTTCCGACAAGGTCAAGGATTTTGTTTTGTTGCAGCACTAGACCTGGGAACATTTTTACCACAGGCAAGGCATTCTAAAAAGAAGTAGAGGGATCAAATAGAATTTGCAGTACAATGATGTTGATTGCTCTTAGTCGCTCCTACTGACAATTGAAGGAAAAAGAGGCGGGGGACGGGGGAGGAAATGATTGGGCTGTCTCTAACACAGTTTACTAAGGGCATAATGATTTCCATCGACTAAACACCATACAGTAATTTCATTGGTCATTGTATGGACCGGAGGCATGGACTTGTATGTTCTGGGCTCTGCTGGGACCTGATGTGATAATGTACCCTTTCCCCTGGGCTCCCCCCCCGTGCCGATCTGAATCTGTGACTTGCTCTCCCTTGTGATGGTTGTAGCTGCTGGATCTTTAATGCTATTAACTTAGTTTATGTGGCCTCTTTTTGTCACTTTGCTTTTTCATCAAAGTGCTGGGCAGCCACCAAAACCTCAAAGTCTTCCCTTTGCAACCTTTGAGTACCCTTTTGATGCCATTTGCAACATTGAGCTGTAACCCCATGACCAATGCAAACCGCAACAGCTTGCTGTGCTCTTTCAGCTGCCCTGGGGAACCCAGAGTACTGGTCAAAATAATGTTTTCAATTTTTCAGGGAATCAGATGGATTTTACTCCTTTATTTTGCTTGCATTCATTGACCTTTGTCCAATCAGCTTTCTTATGGCAGTATTCAAAAAGCGTACTCCGCAGTCTATCAGTAAAATCGTTCAACTGTAGGGACTAGTTACATTTCTGTCAGAAAATGGTAACGGTCTCTGGGGGACTAGCAGATTGGAGTAACTGGTTTAAATCAGACAAAATGAGATTATAACACATTACGTGTTACCCGAGGAGACTGCACCATGTAATAGATAGTACCCATGGAAGTACACATCGATACGCAGTAGCCTCGCTGGATGCAGTAAATATATTAGAATCGGTAAAATGGCCATGGCCAACAGTGGTGCTATGCAGCTTTGGCAAGGGGCCAACTTAAGGCTGCTGTATAACAGCCCATAAGCTGGAGTCCGGACAGGAACCCACATTTCGGATCAATGGCAGTTAGAGAAAGGTACCAGACAGGGCTGCCTGTGGTCTCCGATACTGTTTATACTGGCTTTGGAACTGCTGACAGTGTACTGTAGGAAGGAATATCGCAAAGCAGGCATAGTTATACAGGGAAACATTAATTTAATCTCTCTACATGCAGATGATATGCTTTTGTACTTACAACACCCAGAAACCAACTTACAGTATATCTTGGACGTGTTTGAGCGGTACGCAGAACTATCAGGCATCACGATTAACGCAAAGAAACATGCTTGTTCCCTTTAGCAGCATAAAAAGGGACTTCTCCTAGTACATTGCCTGCGCTACCGGTAAAGTGGGAGGTCAACACATTCAGGTATTTGAGAGTCGATATATTTCATGACCCAAAGACAGCATACTTACAGAACACAGTTAAGGCGGTAGACAAAGTAGAAAAGTCCATGGCTTTCTGGGTCAGATTGCCGGTCTCACGGATGGGGAGTGCGGCATTATTAAAAATAGTTGTGCTCCCGAGGCTTCTTAATTCTTGAGTTAATATTCCATACAACATCCCTAAAAGCTTTTTCAATCGGCTCAGCAGTATTTGTCAAAGATTCCTATGGCACGGCACTAGATGCAGGGTAGCACTAACTAAATTGCAAAGACCATAAGAGCAAGGTGGCATAAAGGTGAGGAATATTTTGTGGCAAGTCAGTTGCAATTCATCACAAAATGGTTATCAGATGAACAGTCCCAAGACACCTTGATGCTGCAGCCCTTATGTGCCCCCATTTTATTTGAAGGAGGTGATATGGATGGTATCACCAAGTGCCTTGAAGTCCTTGCTGCTGCTGAAGCTGGGTGGGATGATTTGTCTCAGGGCCTGTCGCGTTACTCCCCCCAGGTTCCACTAGTAACGCTAAAGGCGGAAGACCCAAAACTTTGACTGAATGTGAGGAAGTACTGGGAACCCATGGGAGTGGTGACTGTAGGATACTTATTACAGGAAGGCAAACCAATGGACTTTAGTGAACTAACCTCAGAAATGGGCATACATGCAGGAAAATACATGACACACGCTTCACTCCTCACTAGATTTGAGCATTAGTGGCCGAGTATGGATGGTGTGAGGCAAGAGGATAGCACTATAGAAACACTTTACGATATTTCGGAAGGTTGACATGCAGTGTCTACGCTATAGGAGTTAATGTCACAGATTGGGGACATGCTGGGGCAGACCAGGCACAGCTCGGAGGCAGACTTGTAAGAGCAATTGACAGATGCAGTCTGGGACAGAGCATTAGCCTATCATAAAAAGGTATCTAGAAATGCGAAGCTCCAATTGATACAGCTATATATAACACAGGGCATACCTAACCCCGAAGAGGATTGCCAATTTCAGTAAGGCAACAGACCAAACTTGTCTGAAATGCGGATTGATTAATGCAGATCTGGTGCATATGCTCTGGGCCTGCTTATAGATCCGACAATACTGAGAAGAAATAGCGCAGGCCTTGGCCAGAGCGTGTATAACACTAGAAACAAGCACTCCGGTAGCCTGTATGCTTGCCATTTTTATGCGTGTGAAACAAGCCAGACATGTCAGTAAGCTGAAGTATTTAGCATTTATCCTGGTGAAGCATAGAATAGCAATGGGGTGGAAAGCGCACAGGAGACCGGAGGTGCACCTGAAGTGGAGCGACCTTCAAAAATGGATGCTTGCAGAAACCTCAGTTTGGCAGGAAGCAGTCCGCCAGGTCCAAGGAGAACCCAGTGTGGATCTCGAATCCTGGAATCATATGGTGCAGGAATTGAGGGCTTTATCGCATAGCAATATCTGAATAGCAATAACCATCCCGAACAATTAGTAACATATCCGAATGTATATATTTAAAGTCGATGTAAGCTGTTAGCATGATGTCAGGGGAATAGGCTGGGATGAGGGAGTGGGGCAGTTTGGGGGGGGTGTGGAACATACAGACACAATTAACTGGACAAATGTTATGCAATGTATATAAGAGTCTAAATTATGTTTTTTTTAAATTAATAAAAAACTGAAAACTAAAGCTAAACCACGTGTAGGGATGTCAGCAATAAAAGAAATGGTAATTGAAAAAAATAAAAAGTTAGATTAGAACAGTCTAGTATTACCTGGAGTTTCGCTTGGAAATGTATGGGTTCATCTCGTGCTTTAGGGAAATGTTGGACAGTGTGAAACAAATGTGTGGATCTCATGGACAGTTACAAGTGCGTTTCTGTCACCAGGAAGATGTCTTAACGGGAATGCTGCTCCGCCCAACGCCCCAACACACCCCATGCCAAACAGGACATCAGGGTCAGTAAATGTAGACGTCCGGTGCTCTTAGTTCCTTTTTTCCCTCCGTAGTCTGCTCATTTTAGGAACACCATATCTTGAAGCGTTTCTCTTTAGATTTTTTTCAACAATAAACCAAATCCAAAAAAGTCTGGAATTCAAACGCTGCGCTGACTGCAGGCGTCAAATGTCCGTTTTGGATCATGACCAAATTTGTCTTTACTGCCTCAGTGAGGGGCATGACATACATGATTGCACGACGTCCCAGTCAATGTGCCCAAAGACGCTTCGCGAACGTAAGGCAAAGATGTTCACCTTCTTGCGAAAGTAGAAAAGTGATAGGCAGACTTGTTCAAAGTTGCCCAGCGCATATTGCCACACCGAAGAATGGTCCCCGGTCCACAATGGAAAAAAAGAAAAAGAAGCACCACAAGAGATCCTGGTCTCCAGGTGGTTCTTCCAAGTACCATTCATTTCTTTATCAAAGAAAAGGCACCACCACTCCAGAGATTCACCTAAAGATCAAGCTCCACAGGTACCTTTTCCCCAACTAATCCTCTACATCAGAGGAATGGGCGGTCTCAAGGTTTAAGATGCTTGACATCTTTACCAAGGCCCTGGCACCAAAGACGGCGGCCCTGATGGCTTCTGACTAGCCGGCAGAGACACAGATGTGTGTCACGTCGACAT
Organism: Ambystoma mexicanum; assembly: GCF_040938575.1. Taxonomy (NCBI): domain Eukaryota; kingdom Metazoa; phylum Chordata; class Amphibia; order Caudata; family Ambystomatidae; genus Ambystoma; species Ambystoma mexicanum. The sequence goes on from NC_090927.1 coordinate 1,231,426,155, forward strand.
GCACCTCCGGGCACAACCATGCTGTTGGCAGACAAGTTTCTGTCTTGTGGCTGCACCGTTTCAATCTTCAGGATGTTGGCCTTCTGGCCTCTATGCTTTCCTCCACAGACCGCTGGTGATGCTGGAGCTCCTATAGAGTATGCCCCGCTCCCTAGGGGTGAATTCATGTCTCGCCTAAGAAATGTATAAAGGCGAGCTCCATCCCTTTTGGTATGGAACCCTTCCAACCTAGAGAGGTTAGGGACTTCCCAGAGAAGTTCCAAGATGAAATAAGGGTCTTGGTGGATGTTGTGGCCAATTTACAGGGTGAATGAAGCCTAGGCACATGATCGGAGGTGCACATGCCGCTGCCTCCTACAGCTTTCGGCACACATCCATCCCAAGCCACAATATGAGCTGACAGACATTCCGAACGAGGACACAGTTAGAGCTATGGCTTAAACCAGCCCCAGTCATGACAGTTCACCATGATCTGGAAAAAGGGCACTGGCCAGTAACTTCAGACCAACGTTTCCTGTACGCCCAAGCATCACCAAAGAACTTGGTTGTGCAGGCTGCAAAGGCAAGCCTGAAAACCACCTCTTTTCCTTCTTTGCCACCTGATAGGGAGAGCAAAAGAATGGATACCTGGCATAGGAAGGTTTTTGATTCTGCAAGCATAAGCATGGGATGCAACAACTCCTGCGAACTAGCCAAATTCTCTTTTGGGCTTTGGTCCATCATAACAGAGGTGGCTGAACACATCCCGGACGGTGAGATGAGGGATGGATTTGAGGCTCTAGTCAATGATGGCAAGGAGACCTCTCGCCAGATCCTCCACTTGGGCCTAGATATCATGGTCTGTGTAGCCAGAACGATAGTTACCAGCACAGTCTTGAGGAGATACTCATGGCTGGGGCGATCAGGGTTTACACCCTGCATGTCCAGGAAAAGCTTCTGCCTACAAAGGATGGGGACCATACTAATGTCTCCCTCTGTCGGGATGAGAAAATCTATTTTAAAAAACTCCTGTGGGAGACACCTCAAAGTTAAAACAATTTCAACTATCTACATATATCCTTCAGTCCTGCATCCTCGCACAATACTCACCACATCTTTTCTTGCAGAAAAGAAATGTATTCCGTGCTTGAAAAATTATAAGTTACTCACTGTAGTGACTAACGTACTCTTAGTCCTAGTCCCCTTTTCTCCATACTGCATAGGGGTCCCTTCCAAGGGACGGGAGACAAACCTTTTCACCAAAAAAAACCCTTCTTACCCTTTAAATTTAGAGGCGCGCAGGGGTGTGGCCCTCGGAGCATGCGCTGCATCACTCCGCCCTCCGGAGCCACACCTCAGTTCCCATAGACATGCCGACAATAGTTTAACATTGCCTGATGACACCAGTTTTATTAGGGGGGGAGGATGGTGGGACGTATGGAGGAAAGGGGACTAAGGACTAAGAGTATGTTAGTCACTACGGTGAGTAACTTATAAATTACTCTGATGTCCCGTCCCCTTTCCTTCATACTGCATGGGCAATTACAACTGAGTGTAGCCCCAGGGTGGAGAGGAGACTCTCCTTAAGCAAACAGGTTTCTAAGAACCGCCTGTCCAAACGCCACGTCTGATCTAGAGCCGGCACCCAAACAGTAGTACTTTCAGAAAGCCGAAGGAGTGGCCCATGTGCCCGCCCTGCTTATGACTTGCCAGGGGACATGCCGCTGGAATGCAATAGCCGTTGCCTTGGCTCTGACTGCGTGGGCGTGCATGTTGACCGGCAGTGGCTTATGCTGTCCCTCGTAAGCTTCTTTGATGGCTGCAACCATCCAAGGGGCTATGGATGCTTGGAGGCCAGATATCCCAGTCTTGTTCTGCTGAAGGTGACAAAAAGTGGGTCCGACTTCTGGAAGCCCATTCTGTCCAAATAGAATTTCAGGGCACACCTGACATCCAGGCAGTGCAGTGTAGAAATTCTCTGTCCAAGTAGAATTTCAGGGCACACCTGACATCCAGGCAGTGCAGAACTCTTTGTTCCTTGTCTTTGGGCTCAGCAAAAAACGTAGGCAGCACTATTTCTTAGTTCAGATGGAATGTGGAAGGCACCTTAGGTAGGAATGCTGGGTATGTCTGCAGTACTACTTTATCCGTGTGAAACTAGTATAGGGTTCTGAGGCAACCAGAGCCTGGATTTCGCTTATCCTGCGAGCCGAGGTGATGCCGACTAGTAAGGCCGTCTTGATGGTGACTAGCCTGATGTCCGCGGACGCCATTGGCTCAAATGGTTTGTGTGCCAGGGCACTCAACATTATATTGAGGTCCCATACAGGGTGTGGCCTCTTGATGGGTGGGGAGAGTCTGACGAGGCCCGTAAGATGCTTCTTAACAATCGGGTTGGAAGAGGAGAAGACTTCTTCCTCTGAGTTCCTGTAGGCCCCTATGGCTGCCAAGAAGTGCGGGAAGTATCTACCTCCAAGCCCCAGTTGGCAAAGTGCGCCGAGAATGAGAGCATGTCGTCTAATGTACATGCAAGGGGATTGATATCCTTAGTGGCAGAACCTGGTCCACTTGCTCTTATACTGGGCCCTGGTAGCTTTGCTCTTAGCGCCCTGTATGATCTCTAGATTATACCGGGACCGGCTGAGGTGTTCTAGCATGACCTGCTCAGGAACCACGCTGTGAGGGCTAGCTTCTCTGGGGTGTGGAGAATGACCCTGCCCCCCCCTGCTGCAGCAGATGATGTGCTGGGCCCGTTGGAAGGCGAATGGGAGGTCTCTCCAAGAGGCTGAGCAGCTCCGAGAACCCTGGCCTAGCTGGCCACCATGGAGCTATAAGAATAACGCTGGTTTGGCGAGACTCTTTGATCTTGCATATCACTGTGTACCAGCGGAGTGGGCGGTAAGGTGTATGATGTCATGCCATTCCACTGAATCCGAAATGTATCAGCCAGGGAGCCGGGGCCCTGCCCTGCCAGGAGGCAAACTGTTGGCGCTTTGTCCCAGGAGGCAAAGAGGTCCTCCTGGGGGTGTCCCCATCTGCTGAAGATCTCCTGCAGTACGAGGTTGTTTAACTGCCACTGGTAATTGTCCGCTCCCAGCCTGCTGAGCCTGTCCGCCTCCAGGATGTATTACCCCGGAAGGTGGACGGCCATGAGGTAGATGTTGTTCTCCAGGGCCCATTCCCACATGCTGCATGCCAGTCTGCATGATGAGGGGGACCTGGTACCTCCCTGCTTGTTGACATAGAACATGCTGGTCGAGTTGTCTGTCTGGATGAGGATGATCTTGTCCTTGAAAACCGAAAGGAAGGATCTGAACGCTAGCCAGGTGGCCCTTAGTTCCAGCCAATTGATGTGGTACTCCTGCTCCTGCTGGGTCCAGGTGTCATAGACGCAATGGTTGTCCAGGGTGGTCCCCCATCCCTCGAGAGAGGAGTCCGTCGTGATGGTGACCTGTGGAGTAGGTTGCCGGAAGGGCTTGCCCGTCTACAGGTTGCATTCCCTGGACCACCATGCTAGGTCCGGCTGAAGAGATGCAGGAACGACGATCATCTCCACCTAAGAGCCCCGTTTCTGGTTCCATGATGTCGCAAAGTGCAGCTGTATCCTCCTCATCCTGAGTCTTGTGTGGGGGACGGCCAATCGGACTGCTGCCATGAGACCCAGTAGGTGTTGGTATCACCAGGCCGATGTCACCTCTCTGAGGAAGTGTGCAGTGGCCCTCTTGATGGCTGTGATCTTGTCCTCTAATGAAAAACTCTCGGAGGATGTATCCCAGATGAGACCCAAGAAGGTCAGAGACTGCGCAGGCTGCAGCTGCGACCTCTTGCGATTGAGCGAAAAGCCCAGATTGTGAAGTGTGTTAATGAGGGCATGCAAGCTGCTGTGTACCGCTTCTGGAGATGAAGCCCTGACGAGCCAGTCGTCGACGTAAGGGTAGAGGTGGTGGCCCTGAGGAGGGCCGCTACTCTATTCATTAGCCTGGTAAAGACCCTGGGGGCCGAGTTGAGGCCAAAGGGAAGCACCTTGTGTTGGAAATGGCAGCCCATGATCCTGAATCATAGAAAAAATTTGATTAGGCTGCCAGATCGGGACGTGTAAGTACGTGTCCTACGCGTCCTTCAGATCCTGGGAGCACATTCAGTTTCCCTGCACAATGTCTCCGCTATTAAAGCTGCGTAACCATCTTGAATTTTAGTAGAGGTAGGGACAGGCCCTGCTTGGTTCTTTTTCTGAATGGCAAAAATTCTGGAGTAGAAGCCCAAGCCTCTCTGGGAGGCTGGGACTTCCTCCACTGCCCGGCTCTCAACGAGTGACCAGACCTCTGCCAAAAGAGTTGCTGTCCCAACCTGTGGGAGTGGAGGGGAAGAGGGAGGAGAGGCTGGGATGGGTAGGTGGTACCTGGCGCCAGAACTGTGCATGGAGAGCATGCCTGCCCTCCACTGGACACACGTCGACCCGGAGGGGCGTGTCATGCCTTCTTTCCCTCTGAGGCTGTTGCAGAGGAGGGGAACTGGAAAGAGCCCTTACGCCCCCCTCCCTTTTTGTTGTTTGCGCCGATGTTGGGTCGGGCTTCCTGGACCTCCGCTCTTGGAAGCCGCAGAACCCTCCATATGTACGCCCCTTGTCTGAGCGCTGCTGTGACCGGGTGAACGTTTTGGGCGAGGTCTTGGTCAAGATGGATAAAGACCTTGCCGTTTGTGAGCTGTTTTTCTTCCTGTCCAGCTCCTCGACCGTGGTGGAGTGGAAGAGGTCCCCCTCCTCCCCCCTTCGAACGGAAAGTCTAATATGCCTTCATGGACTTCCGGGTTGAATTTAGTAGCACTGAGCCAGGCTGTTCTTCTCATGTCCATGGCAATGCAGATGGCCCGGCCAGAGGTCTCAATGTGGGTCACGGTGGACTCCATGATGTCTTGTGCCACCATCTTGGCCTCAGCCAGTCCCGCCTTGAACCGTGATTGGCTCAGCGCCGGAAGCTCTGGGAGGAAATCAGCAATTTCCTGCCAAAGCCTCTGGTTAACGGCTGATGTAGGGACGCGTCGGAATACAGCTTCTTCCCATACGCCTCCAAGATCTTCTCCTCCTGGCCTAGCAGCAACACAGAGGAAGAGACAGAGGATGAAGTTTGGAGTATAGTGATGCTGCAGCGATCACCGAAGAGTGCGGCTCAGGGTGGGCCCCTAGCAAGTGTATCCCCCTCCATCTGCCTGTACTTGGCATCCAGGCGTCGATCTAGTGGGGCTTGATCCAGCCCTTTTTGGCCAAGGCGATTACGTCCTTCTGCATCAGGATCCCTGTTCTCGCTGCGGGACGTAGCGCAAGGACTTTGGCAAGGACCCCCTCTGATGGTTGCTCGACTTCGGGTTGAGGAAGGCCCAAGTACTCTGCCAGCCCCGCAAGACGTTCATGGAAGGCCTTGGCTGATGATGGTGTGTTGGGGTCCACCTGAGGGCCAGGTTGGTCTGGCACCGGTGGAGGGGTGCTGGTAGCCGAAGGCTGGGGTGTGGAGACCGGAGCCTGGTACGGAACCGCCTGCACAATCTGCTGGGCCGGAGCGGGCGACGGAGGCTGAACAGGGGCCAAAGGCGCCTGCACTGGGGCCTGCAGCGCTGGAGCCATTGGTGGGAGCACGTCCCTGATGGCGTACCAGAGGTTGACCCCCATCCGAGGAGAATCCATGAGCCCGAGTAACCTTTCGAGGAATCGGTCCTCACAGGCCAGAGGGATGGTAGGCGATAATGACGGGGTAGCGGGCTGTCAATATGCACGCAGCAGAAACCTGCCTTGCGCAAAGGAAGGGTAGGCTGTAGGCCACGTACCTGGTTGACACAAGTCCCACCTTGACACACATTCCTACACCTGCTCCCTGTCGTGGTGCGGTATCGGGCGGATGTCAGAAATCTCTGGCACAGTGGCCATTTTGTCGAGCTGCCTTGCACATGCCTGCGTCGTGTTGCTTGGCTCGCTTGGCACCAGCCCCGTCCACAACTCTTGAGTGTGGATCATGAGGCCTACCCTGTTCCTCAGGCCGAAGCCTAGTAGCCGTATCGCCCTCAGTGGATCTGTCGGTAGAACTGCGTAAAGGCACCCCCTCGGACATGTTGCCGATACTAGGGGTGGCCCCTCCGGTAAAAACCCAGTAAAAGAACCTTGTGGTCCCTCAGCACTGTCACTGGGAGGATCAACTGACCCCTCGGCCTGCCAGCCGGCAGCTGAAATGGCCTCAGTACTCGTGCTGGTGTGAGCAGTCCCTCCCGCGCGGGTTGAGCCCTTTGGAAGGAGTCTCCATTGCGGGGTGTGCTGGAAAAGAGTGGCCATACCTTGGATCGATGATAGACGAAGTCCTTTAGGTCCTCTGGAATCGATCTCTGGAAGAGCTCCCTCCACCTGGCTAGTCTGTTCTTCAGAGACCTCGAGCAGAGCGCGTTGCACATGGTACAAGCTTGCCAGCCGTGGTCTGGGCCAAGGCAACGTAGGCAGAGGGTGTGGGGGTCTATAGTTGGAAAGAGCCTGTCGCAGGATGGACACCTGCTGAACTCTGTAGAAGTCGGCATGCGCCGGGGAGGAGCGCGATGCCTGAGGACCGAGTACCTGAATGATAAAAAGACAGAAGAGAAGAAGTATCCGCGCCTGGATTTACATGGCAGAAGACAAACCCAGGAGCGCTGGTGAATTCGGCCTGTTCCCGTCGATGCGGAAAAGGGAATTGAGATGTGGCGGCGGAGTCAGGGCAGTGCATGCTCCCAGGGCCGCACGCCTCTAAATTTAAAGGGGAAGAAGATTTCTTCTGGTGAAAAAGGTTCAGTCTCCCGTCACTTCGTAGTGATGCCCATGCAGTATGGAAGAAAGGGGATGGGAAGAGTAATTAGTTTTAATTTTATCAAAAAGCGATTAAAGAAAAAAGTTGTCTCAATAGACCACAGAACAATCTCACGTCCAATCCTGGTGGATTAATTTTTACAAGAATGTACGTGTTGGGGGTTAGTAAGAAAGTGAATAATACGTACAAACAATAAAAATGGAAATGCTTGTAAACACAAAACACCTTTCTATGACACAGCCAGGTGTCTGGACTAATAGCATCCAATTTAAATTCTTCCTGTAGCCATTTTTTTTTATTGTTGCATTAAGCTTTGGTGACTTCTTATGGCCAAATATAAATAGAGTCCCTGAGACAATTTGATTTCATGATCACCAGCTTCATCTAAGACCCACATTCGTAACCGCAATGCACTGTATCTAACACAAAACAGAACATTATCGAGAGATGCATGTTTCAGCCTCAATTGAGGTGGTTTTAACTACCCCACCCCACAATTGAATTAGGCCTTTATCAGGACAAACAACAAATCGCCCCCCATGGTGAAACTGCACTTTGTAGCACGGAAGGATCCTTATGTTCCCAATCTTTTTCTGCAAGAAAAGAAACTACAATCAGTTTCACCTCTCAATTCTGTAGCATTCGAACGGCCGGAAAAAAAAACTTACTTGGGACTGTGTATGCTGTTATAATCATCATGTTTGGTATTCCTTATTATGGAACCTATCTGTAAAAAAGGTATAGCACAATGGGTATACATATTTCCTTATTGCATTTTAGTCTCAGTGAACCTGGGTATACATTTCTTTACCTTGTTCGTCTGGCAGATTTCCCGGAACACACAAAAACCTCTGAGATATTCTCAAACTAATTGAGCCTCACTCCATTGTAGCTATAAGAATAGACATACGGGAATATTACATTTAAAACTGCTGGAGGACGTGATACGTTCTCCCCAACAATATTTCAGTCTTTCTCGTGGTGACATTTTAGATTTTCATTTGTGCTGCGTGGCGCTTGTGCCCAGTATCCAAAAGTACAGCCTAATCCGTTATTGATACATCCAAGGAAAAGACCCCAGTATTCTCAAGTTCACATGTCCCTACCTGATCTAGTACTGCCTACCTGCTCTTGCTGTTTTTGGGAGCAGGGACTGCATCTATCCGAGTTTCTCCATCCGGCTGTCGGCTTAAATTCCAGCTAGCTTTTTTAACTTTGTTAAAAGAAAAAATAGTTATACGAAAAATGAGGATTCTATATTTTTACTCTTGCTGCAACCATTTTTTCTTAACGTTCTTCGACTGAAGAAATGCAATTTTACTGAGGGGCTTACATGACCGTTGCAATTTTTCGGCCCCATTGGCAAACCCGCTGTCCCTCAATGTAGAAAGACAGCGGTCTCCGTCTGCCACGCCTACGCAAGTCTTGGAGTATAATCCTCAGGTGTCCATCGAGCCTGTGATGCCAGCAGGTTAACAAGGAAGCCACTTCTCGCTCCGATGTAAATTACTTGACACCTGCTCTATGTAGAGAGACTGCGCACATGTGAATGAAGAATAACTTCACTTTAACAATTGCACCTCCTGGGCAACAATCTAAAAGACACTCAGTATGTATCAAACTCTACTCTCTGGGCGTGCTTTACGCTGGTTAGTTGCCTTGGTGACTGCTGTTTCCCGGAATAACAGCTACACTCCTAGAATCTTCTACAGGTAACCTAGGTGACCGCTCTACAGTAAGATCATTTCTCCCCAGGGAGAGTCACTAAAGGTACACAGGCTACTGAACGCTGCTACTCAGACTTAATTGAGGAATAGAATGTTACATTTCTCACATTTGCGGGAACTAGCCCAATCATAGTTGTTACTTTTTTCATGCCTTGAAACACTTTTTAGGTAGCAAGCACATAGCATTCAGGTGTGTTCCACATATCGTACATTCTTTTTATAGCGGATACCTAGGTTACTATTTTATCTTTTAACAGGTACTGTGAGGGGGGTTGTTCCGAAAATCCTCGACCCAACTGACTCTAGTTACTAATGCATGCATAAAAGGCTGAGGCACTCACCTAAAGACCTTACAAGTGAGTGAACTGTGGTCCCCATCGTAGTGCCAATAGCATACCATTTTCCTGGTGTTGAGGGTGATCCAGTTTACCCTGATCGCCTTCCTCAGACAAGACTATGTTGGTCCTGACGGACAACACGGTAGCCATGCACTACATTAACAAGCAGGGTTTTGTTGGATCCTTGCCTCTATGCAGAGAAGCAATGCAGTTTTGGTTTTGGGCTCTGGAGAACAGCATATCTCTAATGGCAGCTTATCTGGCCGGCAAAGTGACCATGCTAGCGGATGCCTTGAGCAGACAGTCTTTGCCCTCCCACGAGTGGGTGCTCGCTTAGAAGGTTCTGGAGGTTTTTTCTCGCTGGTGAATTCAAGTGGATCTCTTTGCGTCCAGTGTGAAGCGAAGAGCAAGTGGTTCTGCTCCAGGGGATTTTGGGGACGGCCCGACAGTAGAGTGGGACTTCGACCTGCTCTATGAATTCCCGTCCAGCCCACTCATACCGCTGGCTCTCAAGAGGTTATGCCTGTTTGGGTCCACTCACATCTTGATCACTCTGGATTAGGCCCCTGGGACATGGTACCAGGAGTTGCTGGACATGGTTACCTCACACTTAATGCAGGGACCGGACGTGCTCTCTAATTTGGATGGGCAGGTCCTGCATCCAAACCTCTTTAGCCTGAACCTTCATACCTGGCTGCTGAAATGTTTAAGTATAAGGCGTAGAATTTGTCAGAGAGCGTCCTAGACATACTCCTCTCTGCTTGCAGACCTGCCACCAAAACCATCTATGCCTGTAGGTGGTGTAAATTGTAGGCTTGATTCCCGGAGAGGGATATGGATCTTTTTACATGCTCTAAATCCTCTGTTCTGGGTTTTCTGCTTTCTTTGGCACGGATGGGCCTGCAGATTGGCACTGTGAAGAGCTATCTTGCTACCATGTCATTTTTCAAGAGGACCCTTGAGCAGGGCTTTTTTTCCATGATCCCCATGGTCATGCAATTCCTGAGGGGTGTTTGTAATCAGTTTCCCCACTCGCCAGTTTGTTCTCACAGTGTGGTATTTGCATTTACTGTTAAATGGGCACGCAGTTTGAGCTCCTTTTTTTCTTGTTTATTAAGATTACTCACCTTTTAAGGTGCTTTTCCTTGTTGCCATCACTTATGCTAGATGAGTGAGTGAGCTCCAGGAGTTGTCATATTAAACTCACTGTTTGGTTTTCTCAAACGATTAGAATACCTTAAGAAGAAGACCTTCTTTCCTTTCGAAGGTGGTTTCTGATTTTCAGTTCTAATTTTCATCTCTTGCCAAAGATTCATCTTCCTGTCTTTTACCTTCTGCCTCATTCTTCTAAGGAAGAGGAATGATTCCATTGACTGGACCTGGTGCAGCTACTATGTCTCTTAGATGAGAGAAACCAGGAAAGATGACCGGCTTTTTGTGGTTTATGCTGGTGCTCGTGCTGGCAGGACTGTGAATAAATAGACCCTCTCAAGGTAGTTAATTCTCTGCATCTCATAATGCTATGACCTGGCTGGCAAGGAGGTGCTTGAGGGTGTCAGGGCACACTCCGCCTGAGGAATGGCCACCACTTCGGCTCTGCAATGTAGAGTCCCTGTTCTGGACATTTTCCAAGTGGCTACATGGGCTTGTTTGAACATGTTCAGTAAACATTACTTCTTAGATTCTGGGCCTCATTACGAGTCCGGCGGTAACCGCAGCTGTAAAATCGCCTGGTTACCGTCGGACTCGTATTACCATTCCGCCTCCGTGATTCCCGGAATTACCGGGGCATTACAACCCCGGTTTCCCGGGAATCACGGAGGCGGAATGGGGATCATGGAAACACCAGCAGCATCTCGTAATGCTGCTGGTGTTTCCTCGTCCGCCTGCAGGCGGGCGGTGTTAAACCCGCCAGGTCAGACCTGGCGGGAACATCACCTCCCGCCTGCAGGAGTTGTGATCGCCCGGCATGGAAACAACGGTGGCGGCGGGTTTACCGCCACTGCCGTTTCTATACCGGGCGATTTGTGTTGAGGCCCTCTGTCTTGTCAGGAAGTTCACTTTGGCAGAGCTGACCTTCAGAGTTTTCTGGTTTAGATAGCATCTTTGCGACTCTCCATGCTCGAGATGTACGTACGGCTTTGGGAGTCTATCAAAGATGAGGAATCTGTGGGAAGAAGGAATCTATGAGTTACCTTTGTAATTTTCTTTCTGGTGGATGTTCCTTCAATGAATTCCCCATTTACTTCTTAGTGTGTTGGGCCACCTGGGGCTTTTTATTGCTTTTAGCCATGTGAATGGCAGTGGATTCTCCCGAGCAGGCCTTTTGGCAAGGGCTTCAGAGATGGGGGTCCAGGTGATCCCTTTGGTTGTGTTCAGCTACTGTTCTGTCTGCTCCCTTATCCCATCGATTTCACCTCTATAATGCCCTCCTGCTGTTCGGCCTTATGGTGATTTATCTGTATGGTGTATGCCACCCAACACTGAATGTGTTGGCATTTTATAGTCTTTTGCTTGCGCTATTTTATAAGCCAAGCACAAATCCTCAGTGTAATACCAGGGCAAACAGCAATTACATAGCCTTGCACTTGCAAAATGTAAATGTTGTTCTTTCCATGTGTGGACACAGTGTTGGCGGGATGGGACCTAAAGTACATACCTTTTATTATCAGTCATTCTCTAGATATAAAGATTACAGATCCTGCCCGTAGTAAGCCCTTAACTCCCCCTGAGAGGCATGACTCAAACAGCAGCATTCCTCAGTGTCTTCATCATACTTCTGCAAATGGTCGGCACCCTCATTGCCACGTATTCAGTACTATGTGTGGCGTTGTGAACATTCGTCTTTTCTGCTATGCCTCCTGCGACCATACCAATGGCAGAAAAAAAAACAGCAATCTGAGGTATAGTCTCTGTGGAGCATTGCGAGAACCTGAACAAATAGGAGAGGGATGGTACGAATTGCCAAACAATATGCATAGCCTATATGGCTCATTTGTATTACACAAACAGTAAAAAGAGACACATATGTACACAATACAGTATTCGGTTGGAAATAAAGTGTGCGCAGATGAGGAGCGCGACACACCATTGGGCTTTCTTTGTAACCTTGCTCCGGTCCTCAACTATTAATGACTGAAATAGCTGACATTTGCGATAATATAACAAGTGAAAGAGCTCCCAACCCACATACCATGCCAAGTGCACTTGCCACAACTGTCGTCCCAAAACGGAAAATGTGAACACTGGGGGGGGGGGGATGCGGTGATCCCAAAGGCCCCCCCCTGAAAATGGGACGCCAAAGGGCAGGCTTAGTGGCCCCATGTGACCTGCGTGGGAGGCAGATGACTTGATTAATGAGGTGCACCTTTTTTCCTTGACACTATTGGCAAATCTGGCTCACCTGTTTCCACACTCTTGGACCCCTAGGCAAACAACGGTAAAATGAATGACTACAAAGCCAACAAGCATGATAATAGTCCATGAGCAGCCCCACACACTGGGTTGGAGTTGCAGATATTATAGCTGGTGCCACTTCCTGTCTACCAACGCTGCCAATGCCACCGATTTCAGGGGAGCATATAGGAGTCCAAATTCAGGCCCGGTAAAGTCCTGTTTTCGCACAGATGCAGGAGGCAACAACGACAACCACCCCACCCAGTCTATCCTAACCACCTCATTACAAGTTACCCCGATCCCCAACCTTAGTTTGATGGAGAGTCCCGATAGCATTAACAACACTGAAATTAGGATGGGAGGGGATCTGGTTACTGCCCAGATGATCATCACGGGTGAGTGCACCTCCTCTACTGTCCAAGTCAGTATAACAGAGGACGAGGAGCACATGGAGATTAAAGTCCATAAGGAGAACGTCTGGTGTGAAGTGATCATGTTGACCACGTTGACACCTGATAAAACAACGGTATTTGGAAGCAGTAAATGTGGGACTCAACCTCTCCATCCACAGACAGTCACAATGTCCACCAACGAGCAGGTCTGTAAAGGGGCACCTGTGGCCAATGGGAACAGCTGAAGCTCTGTTTTGGCCAAAATTATAACATTGAAGAAATTACTTCTTGGGGAATCCATTCATCTCCCACTGAGGGGGGTATTATACTTACATAAGGTCCACAAATTGGCATCCACCCATCATGAACCGTGGGACGGCCTCCTGAACAAATGTATTCACTGGTTTAAATCTGTCCTGGGGTGTGTGTGTTTGTAACCGGGGGGAGGGGAGGATATTGTAAGTTGCTCCACACTGTGCCACTGGGGGGAAAGAGCACATTACTCCATACAAATGAACTTAAGGTGCCAAGAGTAGGTCGTGGTATACTGGGCTTTGATAAGAGATGCCACAAATCAGTGCCCACCACCCAAATAATGCTGATACCCACCTTGACCATACGCCCCGACAGACGCTGCTTTCTGGCGCAAATGTAATCCCACTGGGTAACCCTATTTGATCGAAGCACCCACACCACACGAATAATTGAAGATTTAGCTGTCCTTGTGAATTTGTGAAGAATACACCACAGCGAACTGTGTTGCCGGAGCACGTTCGAGAGCCAGGGGTTCTCCAAGAGCCAGGGGTTTTGCTAAGGACTTAGCCAATATGGAGGGAACGCGCTAGGTATTCATACTCTTTCTTGTCTTATTGACGCCTTATATGTATATATTTATATCTGTTATTTTATGTGTTATGATGTATTTTTTTGGCCCCAGGCCGAAATGATGATGAAATAAAATGTAGGTAAAAACACAAAATGGGGAATCTTCAAAAAGGTAGAAGAAAGGAGAAATGGGTACTTGTCTTCAGGGACAAAAAAAAAACATGGTTCATTGGTGTAGCCGAGTTGTTAAGAGGCGTGTGAACATGTTGAAATTCCCCAAAAATGAGACCTAGTGGAGAAATTGTAATGGTGAATAAAGGACATACAAATGGTTAGGAGTGACTGGATGGCTTTGCAGAAGCAAAATCAATGTAAACAAAAATCCTGTAAAAATAGAAATAGAGGCAAGGAAACCATTTTAAAGTTACATTTTGAGTTACTGCAATGCATAAAAATTGGGTAAGGGGTTATTTCAGCCCATTTCAACATTTCTAAAATATAGCGTTTTGAAAAGTGCTTATTCTATAGAAATGAAGTTCTGGAATATCCTTTTGGTGCATTTATAGAAGACTTGGCAGTATGGTGGGCGAAATATCTGCAGGGCAGCAGAAGCCATGGATTTCAAGTCTTCCACTTGAACCTGCCACTAAATAGAAATCAGACCTGTCTGCTACGAATGGCTCAAGACACATGTCAGCCAATGAAAAGGTTGGAATGTTCTGCACGCTCTGAATAGCTGAAGCCATTCGGCCTTCTGATTGGGGAAAATGTGCAGCGGGCCCACTTCTCTGATGAGGGGGTTATGCTTCCGAGAGATGGGAAGGGGCATCCACCTGTAGTAGGGACTGTCTGTCCATTCCACCATCTGATTCTGCTGGCTGTATTACAGAAGTGTTGTATAAGTAATTCAAAGAGCAAAGAAAACTTTACATTTTTGCAATTTATTCAATACATAAAAAATATCTACCCAAATGTGACTGCATAACAGTCTATAGAAAATATAATGTAAAGTGATTAAGTGAGAAAGATCAGAGAGGTGATTTCAGCAGAGAAAAGAAGTCCTCGCAGGGTGATGTAAAGTTGATTAAGAGTTGTGAGAAAGAACAATGCTTACAAGTTCAAATGCAAAAGGAAATCGGAGGAGAAAAGTGTTATTGAACAGGATGAATGCATCTGTACACAATGAAAGAGAACCAGAGAACAACCGTATTGGGGGAAGGGGAGAAGAGGAAAATGCCAAGCAGGACAAAATAACTCAAAGGAGCTAGAGAATGAGGTGAGGTCAATAAGAACATCAATATTGTGCATTTTGATAAATAAACGTGCACGGACAGTTTCATTGCAAATAAATAAGATACACAAACCATGGTGGAAATTAGACAAAAATGCAATTACACTTGGAGGTAGGTTGTATAAACTCCTTAAGTCAGGTGTAATTGATTGTTTTACTGGCACGACGACCAGCAGCACCAATTGGCTCCATCACAGCATCCTCGGTTATGTCACTGAAACAAGATACTGAGGATGTGTTCTACTGTGTACCACGGGTGTGGCCTTTGGCACTTTGACACCTGATAACTTAAAATTTAGTAACAATCTTGAAAGAATAGTCTTCAGTGTTTTACTTTCATTTAAATAAAAGATACCGGAATCCGTCGCAAAAGTAGGTAAAAAGCACTCCTTAAAGGGTGATGCTGTCAAGCACGCTTAAGCTGCGGTTCCATTGCCTCCCAAGGTCAAACATACAGCCACCTATTGCATTACATCGCGCTAATGACCCTGTGAAAAGGTTCCTCCTAATGTATGGCACCAAAAACATCCAGAATGAAAGACATCGGTTAGTTAGACTATTATATAAAAGGAAGATGTGGGACTTTTCGACATTTAAATAAAATGGAAAGAAGCATACAATATAATGATACATTCACGTTAAAGTTTTAGTATAGCAATGCCTCTTGCTGAAACATTCACATGGCTGTGCAGAACGCAATACCAACTTTTCAAATAGTTTTGCAATTGGACACGTACAGAAGAAAAAAAAACACCTCGCTGGATTGAAAAGAACGATAGCCCAACAAGTGTAATTCAAAACAAACATTTGCCCAGCAGGTAAGGTCCACACGAAATAACGCAACTGCTCAATACATTCAGCACATGGCCGGTAACCCGGGAAGTACTTGTGCACTCAATGACCTTCCGACGAAGGGAATTTTATATATCTTGCAGGGTCTGTGCATAGGAGTAGGTTATGTAGTGCACCTTAGGGCATCAATGAGACGAATAGCCTTGACCACAAAGTTGCCCGGAGCGGTCTCATTCGCCAGCCGGATATTTAAGTTCAAATTCAAGGAACCGCATCGACAAGCTGTTGATTGGACATGTTCATGAGCAAAGGGCCCACACGTTTCTTATTGTCCTACAATGCATTTCTTATTGCTTGCCTTTTTTGAGAAGATTCTTTAATTTGTAATCAAAATTCAGGTGAAGGATCTTGAACCCAAACAACAACCTTTTCGGCTGGATCCTAAAGTGTAGTCATGTGGCTTTCATATTTAAAAGTCAGAACCTCCAGTGAACACAGAACCATAGAAACACAAATGCATCCGTGAAACACAAGCTCCCAAGCGAGGTAATATTCCATTGAGAGATGCGGCAGATAAAGGAATCCCACCCGTTATCTCGTTTTTCTGGTCAAGGACATATTCAAAGCACCTTTGGCAATGTCTTCACTCGAGCGCTAACGCCCAGCTTCCGGGAGATTTACCTCACGTGCCTGGACACTTTCATGTTCAGTAACGCTCTCTGTTGAGGGAATCAACATAGTGGAAAAGAGCCCCAAGTGCCCAGCTGGTTTCAACATCATTAATTTTTCGAGCAAGCTAAAAGAAAAAGAGACAGTGAATGAAGAAAAGGCTAACTTAAAAAGTACATGTTCTTTACAAAAATACAAGTTCATTAAGCTTAGCGTTTTTAACTTACCGATTTCCCAGTCAAAATATCGGTTTATCTTTTTAACATTTCTGTTTACCTTTTTCTTTAGGTTTTTGAGATTTTAAACACGGTTTCAAATCCCTTAAACGGGACATGACATAAGAGAAGAAATGCAATCTGGCTATCAATTATTGCAGCAAAAGGATACAAAAAGGCTGCATTTTCTTTTATTTTGTCCCTTCTCGGATACCTACCTAGCAATGCTCCCCATGTACTTCAATCAACAAATTACTTGCCTCTCGGTAATGTCTCTTCTGATGGATGTTCCTCCCACAGATTCCTCATCTATGATATTCTATCCCCAGCGCATCTGTTCTTGGGAAACATTTCTGTGGTTACAGTCTTACCATCGAAGGAAAGTACCATCACATTTTTTCCAACGAAAAATGTTACATCGAATTCCCATACATAAAGTGCAAAGTGTTTATGCATCGAATCCCTGCCATCGAATAGGGTTTCGTTATATAAACACTTTACATTTTTTTGCATGGAAATGTGATGAAACATAACTTTACAGGGAGCTGTCCAGTACTGAAATTTATATTTTTAACACTGAACAGCTCCATGTAAGTTGGGGTATTTATTTATTGGGGGTGGGTGTCCTCCCTCAAACCCCAGAGGTCCTCACGCCCTGATCCCCCCCCACCGACCCGCATTTACAAAATGTAACCCTTGTCCAGTGCTGAAATCTTATTTCAGCACTGGACAGCTCCCTGTAACTTGGGGAATTCATTGTTTATTGGGGCGTCTCCCCCCCAAACACCTCTTAACCCCCAGGGACCCCCACCCCTAACCCCCACCAACCCCCATTTTCAAAAATGAACCCTTTCCGAACCAACTGAATTTCCAACCCAAACATACATCCATTTTAAAGGTATGTTTGAGTTGTAAATCCATCGAAATTCATTCAATGGAAGTGCATATTGATGGAAATGCATTTCAATTAATGAATTTCCTTGGATTTTAATTTGATGGCACACTTTTTGATGGAAAGACTGGCTTCCCATTTCTGTCACTAGAGCGCAGCGCAGCTCCACCCAATGCCTCTAAGAACCGGACAGGACATTGGGCCTAGTAGAGATTGAGGCCCCGCAAACTGTGGCAGCCTTTTCCCCTAGCAGCTAGATGCTGAGGGACCAAAAAGCCATGAACGTACTAGCTATCCGCCACCTACTAGGGCAAGTAAGAAAGGGTGATGAGGAATCTGTGAGAGGAACATCCATCCGAAACAACATTACTTTGTTTAAAGTAATTTGTTCTTCTAATGCATTCCTTCCTACCACGAATTCGTCATCTATTATAGACTCCCATAGCAGTATGTGTCTCTGGAAGAGAGCAAGGATACAACCTAAACCAGAAAGGTCTGGAAGACTGCCCTGTAAAAAAAAAAACTGATTGGGAATCCTGGCAGTGATGTTTGGCAAACATGAGCAGCGAGTCCCACGTAGCCACCTAGCCAACGTCCAGATCAGGGACCCCTCTCTGCATAGCAGTATCCTTTAGTAGAATGTGCCTTAATACCCTCAGGCACAACTTTTCAAGCCAGATCATAGCATTCATAGATGCAGAGAATGATCCACCTCAACAGGGTCCGTTAGGGCACATCCCTGCCAGCACGGGTCCCAGTATAACCCAGAAAAAGCTGATCATATTTCCTGGCGTCATCCATCCAAGAGAAGTTGCAGAGAGCCTGCACCAGGTCCAGCCAATAGAAATGCTCTTCTGCTTTGGAAGGATGAGTCGGAGGGAAAGAAAAAAACAGAAGATTGATCTTTTGTGAGATGAAAATCCAAGACCACCTTCGGAAGCAAGGGCTCTGTCAATATCAACGTCTATTTGGGGAAAAAAAAATATGGAGGTTTAAAAGAGGACCCCTGAAGCTTGCTCGTCCACGTCTCATAAGTGATGGCAACCAGGAAAATCCTGTTAAGGGTGAGCGATCTAATAGAACATGAATATAGGGGCTGAAACAGAGTACCAATAAGAAATGTAAAAACCAAATTCAGGACCCATGCTGGAATCACAAACTGGCATGGGAAAAACTGATTGCACAATCACTGCAAAAATCGGATAACTGGAAATTGTCAGGAAAGACCCATTGTTCATTGATCCTTTTAAAAACCAGAGATAGAGGCCATGTAACCCTTCACAGTGGCAATCTAAAGGTCGGCCCTGGCAAAGGACAGCAAAAAATACAAAACAGGAAATAGGGCAGGATAAGGGGTCCCAATCCCTCTCTCGGCAGAAAGACAAATGTTTATGCCAACTGCAGATATAAACAGAGTTAGTGGAAGGCCTCTGAGATGAGAGGAGTACATCCAGAACGCTGTCCGACAAGTCCCACTACATGTAACTCAGCCACTCAGGAGCTAAGCGTGAAGGTTCAGGCTGTAGAGCTTCATAGGTAGGACCCCGCCCCTCAGACTGGGAGAGCAGGTCATGGCTTGACATGCCTAGCAACTCGGGAAACAGCCAACTCAAAGCCCAGTCCAGAGCTATTAGGATCAATGTGGACCCGAACAGGTGCAGTCTCCTGAGAAATACCAGCATGACGGGGATCGGTGGGAACACATAGTGAATGTCTAATGTCCAGTTGACTGTGAAAGCATCTCCCAGAACTCCTTTCTGCGGAAATTCCCTGGACAGAACAGCTTGCATTTCTTGTTCACACTGGAAGTGAAGAGCTCTACCTGAGGAGTTTCCCCATTGGGAAAAATATCTCCTCCAGGACTTCCTGGGACCGCTTCCTGCCGTGGGAGACTGATATATGTCTGCTCAAGGGATCCGCAGTGACATTCTCCTTTCCAGCAAGGTGACCCGCTGTCAGAGATATACTGTTCTCTAGAGCCCAGAACTACAGACTCATTGCTTCTCTGCAGTGTCAAGGATCCCACACCACCTTGTTTGTTGAGGTAGTGCATGATCACTGTGTTGTCCATCAGGACCAGCACAGACTTTCCCTGTACAGAGGGGAGGAAGACCACCACGAGCCAGCCTGATAGCTCTCAACTCCAATGAGTTGTGTGTTCCAGAGACTCAAAGGGAGATCACTGTCATTTCACAGTCTGGTCCGAAAGATGAGCAACTCATCCTCTCAGGGATGCATCAGTTACCACTGTTACTTGAGGGCAGCGTTGCCAAAGCAAAGCACCCTTTTGTAGGCTGTCTAACAGGGGCCACCATGCAAGGTCTTGAGAAACTGAACTCTATACCTGCAGAAGTTCTGACGTGCTCCTTTGAAATTCAGACCACTGGCAACGGATGATCCCGTGAAGTGACCACCTGAATGCAGAAAGCCATGGGACCCAGCAGATAAAGTAAGACTGAGGCTTGAATTTTATCCTGGGAAAGGAGGAAAGGAGGAACTGGATCATCCCAGAGCTGTTCACCACTTGGTCCTTGGGCGAAAAGGCTCTGCCCAGTGAGTGTCCATAAGCGCACAATGTTAATGTTAAAGCACATTTGTACCGTGCACTATCACCACCGGAGTGGTCCCCTGGCGCTCAACAATTAATCTGAGGGACTGAGACAGCGAAACCAGAGACTTTTTGAAGTTCAGGGAAAAGCCCAAGTATTGCAATAGGCAGCAAGTGTGGAACAGGTAGGGAAAGAAATTAATGCCTTTACTCCTGTTGCGAGCCACCACCACTACCAAAAGCAGGATTTTGAATAGTAGTGATGTTGGCCCACAATGAATATCAGGTACCTCCTATGCTTCACATGGATTGGCACATGAAGTAGTTCAAAGATGGGATGCATGTCTCTGTCCTTCGGGACCAGAATTTTGAGTACCTTCCTTCGCCTTGGTCCTGGTGCTGCACAAGCTTGATTGTGTTCTTTGTCAGAAGCTGACTGACTTCCTCAAAAAGGAGGGGGTCCAGAGGCAAGGCAATGTTGGGAGGAGAATGGTATGGAGGACGTTGAATGAAAAAGCCAGCAACCCTGAAATTATCCCTTCTGCTGGTGATTTGCAGGAGAAGTTTCATTTGCCGGGGTTTTGCACCAGGGGTGACCAAGGGACTGAGGAAGCAGCAATCCCACCTTTCTGACCTTCCGTGCCCCTACCTCTGGGGAAACGGTGAGTCTGCGGTCTACCTTGGGGAACTTGACCACTCCTGCGGTGGGTATAGGAAGTGGAGGGTTGAAATCCGTTACCATTGCCTGATTGGATGGAGTGTTAGACAGCCACAGAGCCAAAGATTTGGCAGTCACTTCAGAGGATTGAAATCTCTGCAAGGAGTCACAGTCCTTGCGCCTGAAGAGGTTATGCCCATGAAAGGGCATTTCTAGGAGCTTCACCTGTACATCCTGTGCAAACCCTAAAGTTCTCATCCAAGGATGTCGCCTGGCCACTGTCATAGTAGCCATAGCACAACTCATACTATCAGCCATATGCAGACCTGAATGCAAAACTGCTGAGAAGCTCCATTACCATCATGAATGATGGCCTTGAAGCACTCTCACTACCCAGTCAGGGAGGTATTTAGCTACACCACTCACCGCTTACCAGAGGCCAAAAGAAAATTAGGCATGTGAACAGAAGGCTTTCTTCGCTCTGAAGGTGAAAACGTACACCTCCTATGCGTCCAATCTCTTGCTTTCTCGGTTATGGGGCAGAAAGGGAAAAGTGGACATCTGCAGGTTGGTGGTAGAATCCTGTACAACCAAGCTTTCAGGAAAGCCTGGGTGGATAGAAAGGTCTTGGCAGCCTGTACAATCAAGCTCTCAGGGGGGCCTGGGTGGATAGGTCTGGTCTGAAGGAGCTGGGCAATGTTGTTTCAATTCTGGATCCACTGTCGGTAAAGAGGAAGGTTTCTCCAAGGCATCTAGCACTGGAGCATCACCTTCCACATTGAAAGGCAATAAGGTCTTCCCTTTAGGGTCCAATAACGAGGATATTTGCCAGTTTGAATTCTACTTTAGGCCTGCCTGGGGCTTATAACCCAGGTTTTCCACCACTGTGGGCACGAGGCATGGTGTCTACCCAAAGTTGGTACTGGTAGTATATCCAACTCTGGGGAAGTATCAAGGCCACTAGCTTCTTGAAGTCCAGAATCCAGCTCCTACACATCACTCTCACCACAGAACTCCTCAGGGGAGTCCCTTTCCTCTCTTGGGCATAGTGACTCAATCACAAAGGGAATGGGATCACCCTTCTCGTCAAACATTTGGTACATATTTGTCATAAATGTCTCCCATATCGAGTGGGGCATAGTCGAGAGGAGCTCCGGTACCATCAACATCGAAGTCGAGAGGACAGTGCTGAGGCTTCAATACTCGAGGGCAGAGTGCATAGGTGCTGGGATGGATCTTTGGCCATTGGAGTAGGGACCAAGCTGTTGGGCGTGCGCTCACGGACATACATGGGATTACCTGCCAGCTTGTTCAGGAATGGTGGGACCTGAGAGCGCTGGTGCCTTCGGCGCTTTGTTAAATATGTCAGACATCTTTAACCTAAAGGCCACCCATTCCTTTGTCATGGAGGATTCAGTGAGAAATAAAACTTGCTGTGCTGGTTCCGGGGAGTCATTTGATCAGGGACTCCTTTTCTTTGAAGATGAAGAACAATGCTTTGTGGGAACAACTCAGGGAGCAGGACCTTTACTGGATTCCCTTTTCTTCTTTTCCTTACAGTCCGGAGACCTCGCCTTACACAAATGTTCCACGCCCTGTGACCTTAAGCGAGATCTCTCCTCAACTTTTCCTTGTGGAAATAGGTAAACAGCTTTGCTCCTGTTCCCAAAGGGCCTTAGGGTGCATGGATTGGCACGACCTGCAGTCCTGGGTGTCGTGATCCTCCCCCAAAAAAGGTATGAACAGATCCTGTGGTGGTTGGATACTAACATTTGTCAGCCGCCATCTGCGCAGGGCTTGAAGCCTGAAACCTCTGTGGGGTTGAATATATACAAACAATATGTGTGGATCAATCGGCACACCTGATTTTTGTGTGAATATAGTAAGTGGATTTTATACAAGGAGATAATGCATTTTAAGGTGCAGAGGAGAAAGATGACAGCCCTGGAATATGGGCTGCAAAGACATAAAACACAAATCAAGTTCCCAAATCTGGGAACTCCCGTCCTCTGCACTCTATAATGAGTCCTATTATTATTTTTTTCCAATAAGAAAAAGATTTAGGTAATATATTCAATTGAGATTAACAGGAAAATGATCAATAATAATTGTTCAACTGCATATGTACACATATGTAACATCTCACAGATCCGATGGGTGGTCCTGGAAATTATGAAACACTTACCCAGGGGAGGAGACCATGCAAAAAGACTTGCTCAAAGAGAATTATATTGGATCTACAAACTTGATGCATTAGCCCCATTGGGTCTAAACGAAGACTTCTACATGGGTCCTGTCTTATAAATCTTACCAGAGATAAAACAAATCTAGGTGATAATTACCCTCCCTAAATATTTTGCAGACCTTTTTACAACCCCCCAGGTCTATGATTCTTGTTCCCGTTATATTCAGAGACTTAATCTCTAGTTTAAAGAACCCTGCGGTTCCTGATGTCTCCCTCATGATATGTTTTTGAGATTGTGAGCTTTTGTTAAGACAGCATCACTGTTACTAATGGTCTTTCTCCATCATATCTCCCTATAAACAATTGCGAAAAACTGTTGGTTCTGATTATGTTGTGATTTTTTTCATTTTTGTCATTTTTACCATTCATCACAGATTAGATGACTTTAGTACATGGGACGTGTGAATTCAAACTATGACAACAACTGATTTTTCTGAGAGGTACCCCACACAACAGGACTTTTTAACACTATTTATCTTTGTTATTATTCTATTTATTCTATTTGTACTATTTCCCCCTGTTTTTACACATTTTTTGACCACTCTTACGACGTGGATCACATTTATTAACTCTTATTATCTAAAAATACTTTTTTATGCGAATCATCTGGTTTTATTGGTTCTTTTTTTAGATGCTTTTACTCGTTAAACATCATTCAGATGTTTTTTCTGCTAGTCGAGTTTGCTTCTAGCATCCATTAACAAATATTTGTTTACAAATTCTTTTGTGTTTACCGAGACACTTTACATCGGAATACACATGTTCCTGCTAAACACACAGGATCGCCCCCTAGTTTTTCATTCATTTCTAATTGGATCTTTTCCAAGGACATTCCTCAATAACCCTTCTTTCTTCGTACCTATTTCAATATTGATGGCAATTGCGCATGCGCGTGATGACGTCACAGTGTTTACACCGTGACGTCACACGTTCTTTCGACACAATACGTTGATTTGCATCGCTACACTTCCGAGTATTTAAGGACCGCTTCCAGTCACTTCCTGGGTAGCGGATCCTGCCAGGAGACAGCTCCCCCCGGAAGACAGTGTTGTTGTTCTTTTCTTCTACACCATTTCGTACAACGTAAGTATACTTGGACCCTTGATACTTGTTTGCCTTTAAGCTCACCAGGGTCATTAAATTCCTCCCTTTTTTCGGATTTCTTTCCAGAGCCAGGGTTTCCCTGGCCCATTCTTTGCTGAACAAAATGGCTGACCACACTACTAAACTGGATCCCTCTTCAGTATTTACTCGCTAATTGTGTTTAGACCCTTTCTGGTAAGATACAGCTATTCCATAGCCTTTACTATCCTTATTTCTTCTCACCTATCTATCCATTTAAATAATAATTTTTTTTGCATACTTCTCAAATAGGATCTCAGCATATTCTGACGCGAATAGACAGATGATCTACCTCCCACCTACTTTATGATGTAAAACTATCTTTTTGATGACTGATGCAACCAAAACCATAGGTATTTTTTCTTTTTTACTGACATGCCCTACTTTTGACAGAAATTACTTAATTGTCTATTGGGGTTAAAACATAACATACCAAATGAGACATTTTATGTGATTCACTTTGTGATGGACTTTTTTGTACACACAAGACACAGTGTGTCTATGACGATTAGTAAGAAACAAATGTATGAGCGTAATATGTGTATCTATTTGGATCTACATCCACAAAATCAGGCGTTATTATATGAATAATATGATGACCTTTGTAAAGGTATATAAGAGATTGTTTGAAAAGTTTGAAAAATTATGAAAATTGCCCCTGAAGAAGTAAATCATTTCACGAAACGAGTTGGGCTTCTAAATAAATAATTGGATTTAAACTAATGTACATTTTGTCACTGTGTATATGTGTACATATGCAATTGAGCAATTATTATTGATCATTTTCCTGTTAATCTCAATTGAATATATTACCTAAATCTTTTTCTTAATAGAAAAAATTAATAATAGGACTCGTTATTGAGCCACCCATAGAGTGCAGAGGACGGGAGTTCCCAGATTTGGGAACTTGATTTGTGTTTTACCTCTGAGGGGTTGGGCATGACATTAAAAATATATTCTGAATGAAATAGCGTGTTCCAGAAGCAAACAGAGTGCATGGAAAAAAGGAACTGACGTCATGGGTTGCAGTGCCTCGATATATACTGGACCTAACGTTATGTGTGGCAGCAAGGTGAGTAGAGGGGTCAGGCATAGCCGACATGGCGCTGGGTTGCACTCCCTGGTTGCAGAAAGTTTCTGAATATCAGGTGTGCGGGGGATAGGATAGCATAGATGAATAATCTGTGGGAGCAATGTATCCATCAGAAACCTGTGATCACACCACCTCAAAGAAACAACTTTGTAATCCTTCCCCCCAGATATGCTTGGCCAACCTCCTACAATGTCAAAGATACTTTGAGAACATGTCCCCCCAACAGGACAGCTAACATTACTAAAAGTCCCCTACAATCAAATGTATTTATTGATGCTGCTATTAGAACATTACTGCTGACAGTTCAAGTATAAATAATGGAGTGTGCGATTACCAGTTTCTTTGATTCTAGTACTGTTACAAATATGCCAAATACATCAACTGTTACTAGTCCTACTACTACAATAGATCCAAACAGAATCATGATTACTTCTACATTTAGTTGTACACTTAGGACTACAAGTACTGCTTCTTCCAATAGTGGTAAAACCAACAGTATCACTAGTAACAGTAATGATAGCAGTAGTTCTACTAGTGCTGGTATTTGTAGAATCGAAAATACCACCCGTGGCAGGGTATGTATTTCTAGTTAGGGCCAGTCTCAGGACCTCTTAAGATACAAGAAAGAGGGATCACTTAATTTCAGTGTTTAAAATGTTGCACTTTATTTTTATATTTTCATTTCTGGTTTTAATTTAAAAAGGCAAAAATATTATTTCAGAGCAGGTTCTTCTGGCAGTTAAACATACATGTTGATTACAGAATCCTTACTTCACAAATTACAGAGTCGTCTTTGATGCTCAACACCGTTTTTTTTTCTCCAAACTTCTGACTACATTCCCAGCTATCGAAAAATACTAATCAGTATTTACTTGTGACAGCTTGTCTTTTCTCTACGTGGTCACATCAGTGAAGACTGTTACCTGCTAGGAGAAGCCATCCATTTTATTCTAAAGCTTAACCTTTTTGATTTCCCCTCTACAATATGTCCACACTGATTACTTATACAATTTGGGATTAATTGACCAGTATAATGATCCTTTAAAAATAGTCACAAAGGACTATTAAAAAAACTAAATAAAAATTAATGACATAGCAAATACAATCCTTATAACTCAGATCACTCCAAATAATATGCATATGGATATTTGAATTCTCTGCGACACATTGTTCATTGATATGTCTGACACTAAAACATGGGTCCTAAAACCTACCAATTATTACGCAATTGATTAAGATTGCACATTGAAAGAAGCTGGTGACTTGGCTAATGCATTCAAAGTTTTGATATTCACTGAAACAATATTCCTCAAGCTAAAACATGTGAAGGGCTACAAACAATGTGGACTATACCCCACACACTTTTAAAAATATGTTTCTTTTATATAGGCCTACCAATCCAAATCCAATGGCATTTTTAAAGGCCATTAGAAGATTTCCAGAGCTGATTTAATATTTCCCACTGAACAATACCTTTCCCCCAAATAATGGATCACTTAGAAATATTTTACACTTTGAGGAGAACTGTAACTTTGAGGAGAACTGTGAAGTTACCAAGCAAGCATTAACAACCAGTTGTAAGGTATTATAAGGAGATTTCTCCCCCTATGTTATTTTTAAATCCAGATGCAAACACTATTTCAAGCACGTTTGAAAGTGCACTGGCCGTCAAGACCACAATCACTGCTCCTAAAACAAGATTAGCAAGAATGACCATCAGAATTAAGAATAAGGGTTGCCAGCCGGACTATGCAATCCTGACTAGCAGGCAAGTCAACAGCAATAACAATAGTGGGCAAATGATTAGCAAAGCTGACCTTTGAGGTAGTATTTATAATAACCATTTGTCAGGTAAGCAGTGCTGGTGATCAGGTAGGCAACATCCTATATTCCATGTTGGTGAATTATTAATAACAAATAAAGGCAGCAAATTAGCAATAGTAATCATGTGCAAAATTTTTGCTAAAGCACATCTAACTAATTTGTTTTAATGGTCTCCTGCAGGACTATCGAGAATCAGACATCTTGGACATTATATCCCTAGTTTATCCAACCCATCCCCACCCCTGTTCTCCCACATCTGACCCACCTATGCCCACAAATGCATATACCAGCCTTCCATCAACTACCCCACATATACATTTTTGATTTACAACCATCCACACACCGCAAGAAAACAGCCCCATACTCCACCCACCTTTCCTACACAAATATATCCATCCTTCACAAGTGCATCATCATAACCACCCATTCACACCACTGTAAGTAAATCTCATCACTTAACTGACCTTCCCATGCCCACAGAAACATTCCAACACTCCACTCAGTTTACCACATAATTTAGCATTCTCAATCCACACCCAATCCGCCCGACAGACATAGTAGCACTCCCTAGTCACATCAAAACAAGCACACCCCCATCCTACCATAAACATGCATCACAAATCTGACTTGTTTAGGAATCCCCCTGATCATCCATCTAGCCCCCAATCTTCCAAGACACAGTGCTACCTTCCACCCACACTACCACATTAATGTATGTGGTTTTTTATAGCGTAAGCCTAGCTGAAGATCAACGGTGCGCCGTAAAATGATCAAAAGTGTGTGCATTTTATATACAGCATGGGGGCAGGGGGAGATTGGGCCTGTACAGTAGACTAAGAGAGGTTTACCTGAGGTGAGAGCTAGGCATTCCTTAAAGAGCAAAGTCTTTAGGGCTTTCCTGAACTGAATCATTAGCTATTAGGGGCATGGGAGAGTTACCAGTTGGCTGGAGCACAGCATGGGAAGAACAAATGACTGACCCCTCAGTAATTATCTTTCTGATGGACGTTCCTCTCATGGATTCCTCATCTTTGGTAATAATCTCCCAGCCCAGCTGCTCATCAGAAACGTTTACGCCGCCAGAAGGTACAGCATGTCTCAGCATCAACGGTATCCAACACCTCTATGCACCGGACATGACAATGGGGCCAGTATACATAGAGGCGCCGCCACACCCGTGACCTCAGCTCCACCCTTTTACCTAGCACTCGGACAAAGTGTATTAGTTAATCGCCAAGAGGGGCAGGTAGATAGGGCGATAACGAATATGTGGGAGGAATGTCCATCAGAAAGTACACCCCCGTTGTCAGGCTGGGAATCCTCAGTAACAGCAGTTTTTATTTGAATTCTAAAACTGGAATCACTTTAGTGTTCTCTTAGAGTCATTTTGGGCCATGTTGCCCTGCATCGAATGGGCAGCATGTACCTCACCCAGAGGCGCACTTCAGATTAGCATAACGCACGTGAAAGTGCCAAGATGAACCAAGCAGATTCTTAAGAGAGGGTTGCATGGGAATATATGAAAGATACCAATGCTGGAGAACAGGAGTTGCAGGTAATTAACTTATTCCTTCTCCAGCATTGGATCAATCACAGATTCACATGCTGTATGAATAGAGAATGTTTATTGAGTTTATATAGCACTTTAATCCAAAGCGCTTTACAGTAAAACGACAAGGTACAATAACGGATGAAGCATATTTACAAACATGAAACAAACCTGTGATGCAGTATGCAGAACAATTTACTTAAAGGGGAGGGGGGAGGGTGGTAGAGTAGGGGAGGGGAGAGGAGGTAGGTAAGGAAGGTTTCAATGTCTTGTTTGAGGTCAGAGGGAGAGGAGGAAGGGGGAAGGAGGGAGGGGAGGGGGGGCCCCTGGTGACCTCAGTCGCCTCCTGGTGGTTTTACTGTCCGATGTGAGTTCAGCGGGGGTAGAGGGAAGGGAAAGGGGCCAGGGAGTATGGGGGAGAGAGGTAGGGAAGGAGAGTCAGGGGGGGGAGTGGAGAAGAAGGGCTTTTAGAGAGGAGCGGAAGGAAGAGTAGTAAGGGAAGGAGCGGATAGAGAGAGGTAGGGAGTTCCAGTGAAGGGGGGCTAAGAGTTGAAAGGAGCGCAAGCGTGAGGAGGCACAAGGGGCTGGGGAACAGTGAGTAGGTAGAGAACAGCTGAATGGAGAGGGCGGGAAGGAGAGTAAAATGAGGAGGGAAGAGAGATAGGGGGGCGAGTTCATGGAGAGATTTGTAGACAAGACAGAGGAATTGAAATTTTAGTTGAGAGACGAAGGGGAGCCAGCCGAGTTGAGAGAGTGAAGTAGAAATAGAATCTCGAGGGCAAAGAAAACAGAGTACGGAGAGAAGAGTGGTAGATGGATTTTAGGAGAGTCAGGTGAGAGACAGGGAGTCCAAAGAGGAGAGAGGAGCAGTAGAAGAGGCGGGAGAAAATAAGGAAGGAGATTAAGAGTTTTGAAGCGTGGAAGGTGAGAGAGGAGCGGATCGTGCGGATGTTGAGGTGGTGCCGACAGGCACTAGAGGTCAGAGAGATGTGGTTGGAGAAGGAGAGGGAGGAGTCAATGTGGAGGCCAAGATGCGGGCATGGGTTGAGAGAGGGAGATTAGAAGGAGGAAAGTGGATGAAAGGGGGGGGGAAGGAGTGTTAGGAGGGAAGAAAAGCACTTCAGTCTTGTCCGTGTTGAGGGAAAGAAAGTGGGATGACATCCAGTTTTTTATGGCCGTAAGGCAGGAAGAGAGTGTGATGGAGGTCGGGAGTGAAAGAAGAGAAGGAGAGAAAGAGTTGGGTGTCATCAGCGTAGAAATGGTGGGAGATCCCAAAGGAAGAGATGATGGGGGCGAGAAGGGAGGTATAGAGAGAAAGGAAAAGGTCCAAGTACGGATCCCTGGGGAATGCCATAGTTCAAGGGGAAGTTGGAGGAGGAGCGGCCACCCCAGGAGACAGTAAAGGAACGATTGGAGAGGTAAGAGGAGAGCCAGGAGAGTAGAAATCAGTACCCAGATAAATAGTACAATACAAATGGGCAAAGGACAAAGACATAATTCCAGGAAAGCTCACCTCTAAAGGGAATAGATGGCTAAGTATAGCCTGCTCGAACCTGGACTCCTCTGTGGAGTATGTCGATGCAGCAGAACCTTGTCAAGGTGGGTACCGATATCCACGTCACCGCTCTACAGGCGCCCAACATCGGCACCCCAGAGAGGAACGCCCTTACAAAAGAAACGGCCCTGGTGGAGTACGCCCTAGGCCAACCTGGTAGAGGCCTGTTGGCGATGGGATGGCAGTATGAAATACAGGCAGATAGCCATCTGGGAACAAAGACCTTGGATAATCCCTTAAACACATCCATGGGACCAAACGCCATAAACAGCTGGGATGACGTGTACAATTGTTTGGAACAGGCTACATAAAATTTCAAGACCATCATAATGTCCACAGAATGCAAGGAACTTTCTGCAGGAGTAGACAGTAAAACTCAGGTAGAATCAATGGTACGTGGAGACGAAATGGCAAAGCTATCTTCGGCATGAATGTAGGATTGGTCTGGAGCTGCACCTTGGATTTGTGGAATACCGAATATGGCAGTTTACAGGAAAGAGCTTGCATTACCCCACTCTCCTGGCAGAGGTAATGGTGCCCAGGAACACAGATTTCCAAGACAGGAACTTGATATCAGCCATGTGTAAGGGCTCGTACAGTGGGCCCATAAGCTTGCAAAGGACCACATTGAGTTCCAAGGTGGCGGTGGGCTCTTGTACTGGTGCAAATGTACAAAAATGTCCCTGGAGTAATTTCTTGACTAGGCGCTGAGACCACAGCGAGGGTGCAACGGATGTGCGGGGAATCTTGAGATGGCGGTTAGGTGGATTGTAATAGAAGAATCCATCAGACCACTGCGTGCTAGTGAAAGCAGGTACGGAAGCATGTCCTGTGGCTGGAAGTGCGAAGGATGAACATTGTTTGCTGTATACCATGTTGTAAATCGCTTCTCCTCACTATTGTAACAGGAAACCGTGGACTGAGCATGTACTTTTG
This sequence comes from Ambystoma mexicanum, assembly GCF_040938575.1. Classification (NCBI taxonomy): domain Eukaryota; kingdom Metazoa; phylum Chordata; class Amphibia; order Caudata; family Ambystomatidae; genus Ambystoma; species Ambystoma mexicanum. The sequence goes on from NC_090927.1 coordinate 1,231,457,019, forward strand.
CAAAAACATCTTTGCAATCTTGGGGCATGGGTATTTGCCCAAACTCTAGGGAAACAGGAGCCAGGCTTTCAGGTGGAGAGAGGCCAGGTCGTGGTGCAGGACTGCTTTATTGGTCCCTGGATAGGAGGTTTAAAATTGGTGGTAGTCGAGTGGGCATTGTCGATGGGAGGCTGGGAAGTTCTGAGGAACAGAACTGCCTCTGCCAAGCTGGCACCAATAAGATCAGTTTGCACTGATTTTGTGCGAAGGAGTGAAGGGCCTTCAGAATTAGTGGGCAACAGAGGGAATGCATAAAGAAGTTTGTTCGGCCAGGGAAACGAGAAAGCTTCTCGTAGGCTTCCTCGTTTCAGGAATCTGCTGGCCAATGCCTTGCACTTTGCATTCTCCCTGGTAGTGAAGAGGTCAATGTCCTGGACTTTCCGCTTTCTGAAGATGCAGAGCACTTGGTCGTGGTGGAGTTCCTACTTGTGGCAGGAGCACAGTTTCCTGCTGAGGGCATCACCTATAGAGTTCTGGATGCCTGGCAGATGAAACGGGGACAGGTACATCGTGTGAGTCAGAGACCATTTGCATAGTGATTGAGCTTCCATTGAGAGGGATCGGGTGACACCTTGTTTCCGAATGTAGAACATGTTGGTGGTGCTGTCTGCAACACCCAAAACAATCTTCCCTTGGAGTTGTAGCCGGAAGGACTTCAGTGCCCACAACACAGCTCTCAATTTGAGGATGTTGATGTGTAGGTGTCTTTCTTCTTGCACCAGAGAACCAGGATGGTCTAACAAGTTGGACCTGAAGCTAATATAGCTGGGCCCACTCAGTGACATTAACATCTGTAAATGCCCACACAGCCCTGGTGAGTGGGCATTTACAGATTTTGGGTGGGCCTTGCCTGCTCAGGCCCTACCCGGTATATGCCTCTGCGGAGAATCGTGGCAGGGTAGTTGCCGGAGTGGGCTCCCCAATCTTCCAAGGAAGCATGGATAGTTACTGTGACTTTGCGAGTCAGAGTCTGAAATTGAGCACCCTGGGTGAGGTCTGCGTTAATGACCACCACTGAAAGGTTTGTGGAAGGTGTGCAAGGCGGCCACCTTGTTGTTCCAGGATCCGAAGATTTGCTTCAAACAGTGTCTAGATATACTTGAACAGTCTCATGTGTAGTCAACAGTGCTGAATTAGCGGAATGCAGTAAGACCTCATTCGTACGAGGTACTTTAGGTCGCAGACTGATGTTACTTGTTTCATGGCGAGTAAGCTGTTCTCGCTAGAATGTTCTTTAACTTGCCGCGAGATGGGGTAGCGCTGCAAGTGATCATGTTCAGCTGGTCTCCTAAAAACAGCATCTGCTGAGAAGGAAGCAAGCAGGACTGGTTGTAACTCAGGGGGAAGACTAGAGTGGACACGCAGCTTATTTTAGACCTGGTATGTGGGTGAGCTTGAGGAAGGGACAGAGCCCTGATCAGCTAATCGTTTACATAGGGATAAGTGAGTACCCCTGGTCGACACGATTGGCCACAGCTGGGGCTAAGCATTTTGTGAATACTTGTGGTTCCGTCTTAAGGCCGAAAGGTAAGTCATTGAACTGATAGTGGAGGCCGGCTAATGTGAATCGCAAGAATTTTCTGTGGCAAAGATTAATGAGTATGTGGAAGTATGCATCTTTGAGATCCAGAGCGGAAAGAAAATGCCCTGCTGTAGTTGGCTTAGGACAAGTTGTAGTGAGACCATTTGGAAGGTTTGTGACCTGATGAATTTGTTGAGGCGGCAGAGGTCTAGAATGGGGGGCAAAAATGCCTGATGTTTTCTTCACTAGGATGCATCTTGAATATACTCTTTGACCCTGTTGTGGATGAGGAATGCTTCCTAGGCCGGTCAGATAGCACAGCGAGCTAAGCGCTCGCACCCAATATCAGTGTGCATCCTGCTGTGGCAGGTTTGAATCCTGGCAGGGTTAACTTAGCCTTTCATCCTTCTGAGGTCGATAAAATGAGTACCACTCTGTGAGATAATGTCTTCTGTTATTTGAATGCTCTGAGACCTATGGGTGTGCAGCGCTATATAAGAAATAAATTATCCCAATCGTAAAGAAATCTCCTCCAGAATTTCCTGGAAGAGCTCCCACTCGCAGGAGGTTGAAGAATGTCTGCTCAGTGCATCTGCCATCACTTTCTCCTTGTTGGCCAGGTGGCCTGCAGTTAGAAGCATGCTTTTCTCCAGGGCCCAAACCAAAATCACATTGCTTCTATGCACAAGGCAAGGGGCCCATGCCACCCCTCTTGTTGAAGTAATCCATGGCCATAGTGTTCGCCAGGATCAACACAGTCTGGCTCTAGGCAGAGGGGAGGTAAATGACCAATTCCAACCTGATCGCTCTCAACTCCAAAAGATTGACGTGCTCACAGCACAGTCTGACCAGAAGCTCTAGGGATGTGAGAGCCCTAGCCCTTCGGTCATGCATCCATTACTAGAGTCAGTTGTGGCCAAGGTTGACGAAACTAAGAACCTTTGAAGAGGCTGTCCTTCATGGACCACCATTGCAGGTCTTCAGACATTTTATCTGAGATCAGTAGAAGGTCCAATATTTGTCCTTCAAACTGTAAACACTGAGCACAAAAGCTAAGGAAGCAACCTCAAGTGCAGAAAAGCCAAGGCTGAAGCTTTTGTTTGGGACTAGAAAACCTTAACCATTTTGTAGATGTTCGCCACTCCGTCCTTGAATTCCCAGTCCCAGGTGAGTGTCCAAAACTACTCCGATAAATCGGAGGGCGTGGAAGGCAAAAATAGACACTGGTACAGGTGTGCAGACGCTAGTACAGGGGAGCAGGCTCGGACGATCCAGTTAGCCAGATAGGATCAGAAACATTAAAGCCTTCCATTCTTAGCGGGGTCACCACTGCTAGCAGCTTGGTGAAAACCCTGGGTGCCGAAGAAAGTACGAAAAGTAGGACCTTGATCTGGTAGAGACAGTTCCCTACTTTGAATCTCAGGTACTTTCTGTGCTTGTTGTGGATAGCAGGATAGCACATGGTAGTAAGCATTCTGGAGATCCAGGGTGACTAGCCAGTCATTCATGTCCATGGCCTGAGAATATGGGCTAGAGGGACCACCTTGAACTTGTCCGTGCGCAAGTACAAGTTCAGAAGCCACAGATCAAGAATGGGTCTCAGGCCCCAGTCCCCCTTCGGCACCAGAAAATAGGTTAAGTACCAACTCTTGCCTCGTTCCAAGCTAACACAAAATTACAGGTTTATTTGTACAGTGCATGTTCACCCACAGAAGGGTATCTTGGCGCTATTGACAGATAACAAATGTTTATTATTACCCAACTCAATGGTACTCATTTCATCAACTTCGGAAGGATGAAGGGGCGTAGTGGATCAGTCGGAATTTGAACCTGTGACCATGAGGTCCAACGTAGGTCCCTGCAGTGAATGCTTTAGTCCAATGACCCGCAGGCCAGTTTATGGCCCCTTTTGCCAGAAGCTTATGAATCTGCTCCAGCAGGAGAAGTTCCGGAGGGATGGGTTGGTGGCCTGTGGGATGGTCTGGAGGCTAAAGAACAAAATGGAGGTAATACCCCCAAGTAATAACTGTAAGGTTCACACAAAAGAGGACTAACACTTCTGCACAACTATGTATTGCAACAAAATATACACTCGTCAAGATGTAGAAGAAGAGGTTGCCCTCCCTTTCTAAACAGGAGAAGGAGATAACTAGAAAACTACCTGTCAGTGTGCTAACACTAGACTTCGCTGGTGTGTCGCTTATCTAAGTGGGCAGAATAATAAAGGAGATAGAAATTACCAATTATTTCCTAAAATGTACAAGGCAATTAATCTCAACCTCTTTTTGTCATCCATAAATCTCACTCATACATATTTAAAATATGGGAGAGAAGTCACCCGTAAAATAATCCAATTGTCTATTTGTGGTATAATGCAATTTTAATATCCTATAGACAATATGAATCAATCCCATTATTCTTAAAGGAAATTCTAAAAACACTTAGTATTTACTAAAACAGCCATGTTGTATGTTTGTAAAGACCACAAAGCATCTGCTCTCTTGTGTTAACTAGTGTCATTAGAATAAAGTCACACTGAGTGCAGAGAAAAAAACTGTATGGATGGGTAGCAACCTTACTCTTGTCACAGTTTGTACTGTCTACCGGTTTCAGTGGCATTTATAATTAGACCCACTGTCTTCAGGACAATCTTCAATCACAACGTGGTATACTCACTACCATCAGGAGTGTAATGGACAGGTGCAAGTATCTCTTACTGCCCCTTCCTCAACTGCTGTGCGTGAATAAAGGACTGGTGGCCCTGATCTATATTAGTGCTATCCTCCACGCATTCCCTTGTGCGGTCTGTGTTTTCCAATGGAAGAAAATCACTTGGTCCAGGGGTGAAGCCTCGCCCAGTAATTCAGGCTGTTGGAATGCCAATGTCATCCATAGGTCCCTTGACGGATGGATTGCTGCAGTGATTACCCCACTTGGCCATGGGGTAATCAATTGCCCACTTAGTTCTTAAAAGCATATGGAGCTTCCCAAGTCCCATATTCCTGCTGTGCGTGTAATCCGGTACGATGCACAGACTACCATGTATTCCTTTTCGGAATACCTTTAAGGCCCATGGATCGGAGGAGGACTTTTCCATTCCTCTCTAAACAGGGATATTCTTCCTCCCACAGGACACTGATGATGGAAGTCCACTTCAGAGAGGCTTTGCGCCAGGGCACAGTGGAGGTGGAAGCGAATAAGTCCCGTTGAGGAGTTCCCCATTGGGAGAAAATCTCCTCCAGAACTACCTGACAGAGGTTCCACTCATGGTGGGTTGTAGACGGTCTGCTTAAGGCATCTGTTAACATATTCTCTTTGCCGGCCGGATGAACTGCCATCAGAGACATGTTGTTCTTCAGAGCCCAGAACCACAACCACATCGCTTGCCTGCACAAAGATAAGGAGCCTACACCCCCTGCTTGTACGGGTAGTGCATGGCTAATGTGTTGTGAGTTGGGACCAGCACAGACTTGACTGTATAGAGGAGAGGAGAGGAAAGCGGCCAGGGACAACCTAACCATGCTCAACTCTAGCAAATTGATGCACGTCCGGCACTCCGATGGGGACCACAGGTCACTCTCCCTAAGATCTTGGAGGTGAGACCCCCAGCCCTTCAAGCATTTATCTGAGACAAGAGTTAATTGGTGGCAGAGATATTTAAACAAGGCCTCTAGCAGTGGGTTGTCTCTCTGGGACTACCACTCCAGGTCGACGAACACATTCTCACAGTAGTGAAAAACATCTGATGCGAGTCGCTGAAATTGAGACCACTGGCAACTCAGAAGCAATTGAAGCGACTTCATGCACAAACTTGCCTCTGGTATTAGAAAGATGCATGAGGTCACGAGAACCAGCAAGTGCAGAAAGGCTGAGGAAGTATACTTTTCTTGTGACTGGAAGATTTGAACTATCTTTGGAATGTTCGCTACTCTGTCCTCGGTGGGAAACACTCAGCCCAAGTGAGTGCCTAAGACCACCCTAATGAAACAGAAGGACTAGAATAGCAAAACTTGACATTTCCTGAGAAGCCTAAGCTGTGCAACAGGCTGCACATCTGGTACAAGTGTGCCACTGCTTGGTCTTGGGAGCGAGCTTGAATGAGCCAGTGGTCCAGATAGGAAAACGCATGGATGTCCTCCCTTCTGAGCCAACCCGCTACCACTGCCAGCAGCTCCGTGAAGACCATGGTTGCCAAAGAAAGGGCGATTGTTCGGACATTCAATTGGTAATAGCAGTTTCTCAAGTACTGCCTGTGCTTCTCATGTATGGGCACATGGAAGCGTGCATCCTGGAGATCCAGGGAGACCAGCTAATCCTGCAGGTCCAGTGCTACCATTTAAAAGTGACCATTTAGAACTAGTCTTTGTATAATCACAAGCCCAAAAGCTGGAGATCTAGGATGGGACAACCCCCCATCCTTCTTTGGCATCAGGAAATAGGTTGAATACCAGCCCTTGCCTTGTTCCAAGCACAGTACAGGGTCGGATGGGCCTTCTTCAACAGGATAGGATTTGGGTGCAAGAACTGGTTGTCCGAAGGGGAAAAGAGTGAAAGGGAGACATTATTCCTGGTGAATTACCAGTAAATGCCATGTGACTGAAGTGGTAAACCTCCATTGCTCACCAGATTGGGATAAGTGGAAGCGTGACTCAGACGCTTATCTGGAGCAGCAGAGGGCACGGTTGATACTGCAACACCTCCTCTGGAGGCACTGCTACAGATTCCTGTTGGGGCAGTGCTGCACCTGCTTTCCTGAGGGGGGCTTGATCCCCTCCCCTTGTGGGTGTAGGGGCAAATCTCCCTGCCTGCAGGGCTCACATGTTGCTGTTCTTGTACAGGTAGCCCCAGCTATTTAGCAGTCCCCTTAGAGGCCTGGAATTTCAGAAGCACCCTAAGGACAGAACAGCTTTTCCTGGACAACCGGGTCAAAACCGGACGTACTCAGCCATGGGAATCTGGTCAAGACTGTGCTGGTAGCCATCATTCTGGCTTCCAAGTCTGCGGTATCCAGGCCTGATTGCAGGATCTGGTGAGAGATCTCTGTCATCATGGATCAGTGCCTCAAATCCATCTCTCATCTCACCCTCAGGCAAATTTTGCATTGCGTAAGGCATGACGGACCAAAGTCCAAAAGAGAACTTAGCAAGTACACTTTTGAAATGATGTGAAGGCGAAATATGAAGTAAAGACTATTTTATTAAGTACATTTAACATATGCAGCAGGCACTGCTTGTAAGGTAAAGCCAGCTCCAACTGATCTCAGAACCCCTGTGAGTTCTGGAACCTCAGTCAGGCATAAACAACAAATGCAATTAGGAATGTAATAACATCATAATGCAAGGACATAATACATCATCAAATAAAGCATAACCAAACAAGAACATAGAAACCACTTCTAAACCTAACACATCTCCCTCCTTAGCATTGACATTTGATTTAGTATATCACTTGCAACAAAAATCTTTAAAGCGGGTTGGCATTTTCCTTGCTCTACCCCTACGTGTTTCTATGACCGCCGAAAGACCATCCTCACCACCTTCACTAACAAATGTTTCATTTACATTCCCATTCACACTTTCTCTCATAGCCTCATCACCTTTGCTGCCTTCACCACTATCCGCTACTTCTCCATAACTGACAGCAGCAGAACTTTTAACCAATCTTGCCTTGGACCAACACTCACCACCTTCCAATATCACAACACTGCCACGCCCTGCCGCAATTCTTTTGGGCCCTAAGTATTTACTCTCCACACATTTAGATCCAACACAGGGATTGTTTTATCAAAACCAAGTCACTCAGCTCATACTCCACATTCCTAACCTTAGAGACAGCATCAAATCTTTGTTTGTACTCATTTTGTGCCTCAAATATCAACCTCAACTTCCTGGCGATCCACCTCAACGCAACCTGCCATCTCAACAATCCTGGGCAGTTTTGTGGCAGGTTGCCGACCCTTTACCGACACAAAGAGAGACATTTTTGTGATAGAGTGAGGAGTCGTGCAGTAGCTCCACACAATTTCCTTGAGAACTTTCATCCACTCCAACCCTGAACTTAAAGCTAGCTGTATCCCCCCCCTTTGATGAATCTGTTGGCTCTCTCAACCAGCCCATTGGCCCTGGGGAGATACAATGCCGTGCGGAGGTGTTTAGTGCCAAACCTCCCTAAAAATTCTTTCATCCTGTCAGAGCAAAATTGGACTCTGTTGTTAGTGATTATTTCTGTAGGGAATCCTTCCCTAAAGAGTATGTCCTCAAAAAATGATACCATATCAGTGGTGGTGGCCTCCCTTAGTGCGCTCCACTCCAACCATTTGGTATGATAATCCACCTTAACAACAACACATTTATATCCATACCCATGCCCTTGTAAAGGACCCATCAAATCAACAGCCACTTTTTCACTGGGTACTTGCACTGGAGAAAGAGGTACCTCTCACCATTTTCCCTTTATCACTTTTTTCACACGCCTTACATGACTAGGGGTGTCACGGTATTAGTTTTATGACGGTACGATAACCTTCTTGCCAAATGACGGTATAGCAGGTGGAGTTAACTAATCTTACCAAATATTTTCTAAAAGGTCATAAATTGACAGATATATCATCTCAAACAAAACCATGCACCCAGGGCCAGAATTGGGCTTTTCATCATAGTTTCCATTGAAATGACTTGCTTCCACCAAACACAAACACACGTGTGGAGAGGGGGTGGGGGCCCTGCTACAACTGGCAAAGCAAACTAAATAGCTTTTCTTAAGTGGTCATTTAGACTTTTTGTTCCCCTACTGGCTACTGGTGAAGATGAACATGTTGCCATCTTGATAACCTGCATGCCACAGATCAATGGAGGCTGATGGTAGTATACGCTTGTGTGCACACACACACACACACTTTACGTTACAGCCTTTAGTTTACTTGCGGGCCAAAAGGTTTTCAGAAATCACAGACATGTTACCCTTTGGTATGGCAGCAGGGAATACCGACAGATGTGACTTATTATATGTAAATTCAATGATAGAACCAGGGAAATCCCCCATTGCCATATGTTTAGAGAACATTATCCATTATAAATATATAAACCCCAAAGCCGCCACCCCAAAGTAAACCCTTTTCCTTCTTGGCACTGTATCTATTCTTCCTATTGCTAACATATTGATTTTGTGTCAGGCACGTGTGGTTTATGGAATGGCATTAAAAACTGCTCCAAGTGAAACTACTTGGCAGACGGCAGATCCAACAGTGTAAGACCAAGTCTGCGCAGCACTTGCTTACTGCAGCCTTTACAAATCAGATTGAAAAGCACACTTAACAGTATGAACGGTATAACGGTATAAACAATGTGACGGTTATTATTGTTCAATTAAGTGGTTCACGGTATCTTTAACGGTATACCATTATACCATTACATCCCTACACATGACCAGACCCTTTTTTCAACTTTGCTATCCATGCCAGGCCACCAGCACCAGAATGACTGTTTTAACAGTCTCTTGGTGCCTCCCCATGCCCCAATGACCTTGGTGGCTAGGTTGACCAATTGGGCCCTGATGCCAAGAGGAGGTACAACCTTTGATCCTCTCCTTAGTCTACAGCCATCCTCGGATAGACTTAATTCTAGTTTCACCTCATAGTAGCTATCATAACACCTATCCAACCAAATTTTCGTTGCCAGGCCACCCCTCGGTTGTCTATTCCTTCACTTTGGTCACAATGACATCCTCTGTGTCTGCCTCCAGCCACTCTCTTTTGTTTACTGCATCACATGCAAGCTCAGCTAAAACCATATCCTTTTCTCTGGTTAGATCAATCATGTCCCCATCCTCCACCGGAATTCTAGATAGGCAGTCAGCAACCACGTTTGCCCTACCAGGTATATAACTTATGCTAAAGTTGTAACCCAGTAAACCTACCATCCACCTAGCAATCCTGGGGAACTCCTAGCCCAGTCCGAACTACTCATAAGTTGGACCAGAGGTTTATGGTTAGTTTTTACTTGAAATTCCTGGCCCCACAGAAAGAATGTAAAATGAAGTTCAGGTCTGAGGGTGCTGGCCTGTGCCTTTTTGTCAGGTCGTAGTCAACAGTCATGACGGGGGCTGGTTTAGAACAAAGCTCCAGGATTGATGCCTCAACAGCTTGGTTGAAAGGCAATAGTGTTTCATTCTTTGGGCCCTTGAAATATGGGACAGGATGGTGCAGACAGTCCAAAGCTATCCCCTACCTTGGCAATAAAGCATTGAAAAGTTGCATGAGGTTTGTTCATGGTAGGAGCCTGGAGAAAGTCCAAGTCCGGTCAGGTGTCCAGGCCACTTGCATCCTGCAAGTTGGCTGCAAGGTCCACAAAGTCCCTTTGTTCACCATAGAACTCCTTTGGGAACTTTCTAACTTTCATAGGATGGAAGGGCTCCATACCAAAAGAAATGGGGTCCCCTTACTCATAATTGTCTTCAAGACAAGACACAAATGCACCCCTAGGGATGCAGGGTGTATTCCAGAGAACCATTAGCGCTGTGGTGCCCTGGAGGAAAATGTAGAGGCCAGAGGCCCAATGTCCAAAGACTGAAATATGCGACCATGAGACAAGACCTTGTCCGTAATGCGGTCAGTCGGGCTCAAAGGCGCATGGCTGCACGACATAGCTGTCTCTCTACCAGCTCGGCCATGGCTGTTGGCGCCAGAGCTGTCAGCACCAAGCTCAGAGCAGGCAGCACCAGGGCCTTGCCAAAGATGCTAAGCATATAAAGCCTGAAGGCTTCCCATTCTTCTGGAGTAGAGTACTTGGTAGGAAAAGGTACCTGTGGACTATGATCCTCAGAGGACTCCACTGAGTGGTGGCTCCTCTCCTTCAATGAGGGAGAAGAATGTTGCTTGGAAGATCTCTTTCCAGTGCTTTTATTTTTTTGTCCCTGAGGACCAGGAACCATTCTTTAGTGTGGCGGTTTGTGTCAGGTGGCCTATAACGGGTCCACTTATCACCCTTCTCCTTGTGGAGGAAGTTGAACAGCTTTGCCTCATGTTCTCAAAGCACCTTGGGGAGCATCGACTGACAGTGCGCAATCCTGGGTGTCGTGTCCTTCGCCAAAGAAGTAAAGGCAAATATAGGTGGATCTTAAACAGACATTTGACGTCGTAGTCTATGCATTGTTTGAGCCCCGAAGACTTTGTTGAATTCTGCATATTTAAAGAACTGCAAAGTGAAAAACCTATAAGCAGAGGTGTTCCTAAAACTAGCAAAGTGCATGGAAAAAAGGAATTGAGGTCACAGGTCGCTGAGCCTATATATATACTGGCTCAACATGTCTGGCGCGAAGCGCATATGCGATGTGGAGCCTCGCTGCACCCCCTGGCAGTGGAAAAGTTGTTTCCGAACAGCAGCTGCATTGGGAGATAGATATCAAAGATGACGAATCCGATTGAGGAAATAATCCATTTGAAAAAGAATATAGTGCAAGGTGTATTTTCTTTGTGATTTATATTTAAAATTGAAAGCCTAGGTAGTTGTATTAGGACTTCTCCAGCAATGTGGTATCTCCTGAAGCTTTAGTCATCTCAAACTGAATGTGAAACAACACATTATATAATTGGTGGCTGCTGTAGTCAAGAAAGTAATTGAAATGTATTCCTTAGGGAACACATTGCACAAGGGTGTTGTGGGGATGAACCTGTACTTTTGAAAATAGTGATTAAGTTAAGCTCTAAGGAGTTTGGACCCTGGAAGCCAAGATTCCGAATTGGCGAGATCAGCAGTCACTGCGACCGACATAGCTCCTTACTTCCTTCCCACAGTTGTATCCACCTCCTCCATCACCTACTACGTTTAATGTAAAATAGAACAGTCAAGGGGCCAGTAATAATGTTGCACGACTGATGCAGCTTGATCCTTCTGCTCCCTATGTTAATTGTGCAGTTAGCAGCAAAAGAGATTCCGGTCTTGTGGATAATGGGGCATCAAATTCCACTTTAAGAGCCTGTGAGTTTTCACATGTTTCTTCTTCAGACGAAGTGGTGAATGATACAAGTACCGGGGGTCGACCAATACCCACATCCAGTTACACGACCTAGGTCTGTTACTTTGGGTTCCATTTTCAAGAACCATGGCTTTCCCCTTTGAGCCCTTCTACAGCAGTGAATTTATTAGGATTGGATTTGTTGTGAAAAATTGGCTGCAATATTTATTGTTTCCTGGTGGCATTTATATGGATGTCCCAGATCACCAAGAACTGTGAATTCTGGTTGTGCTGCAAGAGACTCTACCATTAGAGCTGTGCAACAACACTCCCTCATTACAACTTAAGCTCAGATGGAGCTTATCTTTGATCTCGCTTTGTGACCTGTTCTTCTGCATGAAAAGACAACCTACCCTCATATGCTCTTCTGGGCACTATAGACAGGCTACACTTAAGTCCTCGACGCGGAAATAGACCGGCTATCTTATACCATCTTCTAGGCATGGCAGACAGGCTGCCTTAAGAACTAGGGTCATGGGATTTTCTAGCACAATAGACAGGCTACCCTTATAGTCTTACTCTATATTTCAAGTTCCATAATAGACTACCATCAGGCTTCTTCTAGTGCATTATGTACGATACCTGCACATATCATTATGTGTTACAATGGTTAACTTGTAGATCTTCTAATTACAATCGATAGATTACCATCATATATGTTCAAGCGCAATAGACAGGTTAACATAATAAGGTGCCGCCCAAAGTGTCCGCTCCCAGATCTATCCGGGTGCATCACATTCCCATCCTTCAATGAGTCTAAACTTCATAGATTGTGAAATACATGTGCTAAATATTACAATCTCTTCTAGACTGAGAATGTAAAAGAATTAGGGCACATCTAGATATAATAGATCATATATAATGGGAAAAAGTGTGCATCTCATGCAGATTTTTGATTTGCAGTGCGATGCACACTCATCCCAGGTTCCCGATCAGTGGTTGCTCCTGGCTACGGAGTGATACCAGCCTCCCAAAGCTGGTTTTAGCACCTGCTCATCAACTCTGAATTTCAAAACCGGCCACAAATATCCCATTTCGGTGGCTGTGATAAGATTAAAGTCCTGGGAACACCTGTGATTGCATGGAAAACCAACAAAATCTGGCTGATGAAAATTAATCTTTTTTTTAAAAACCCCACACTGTTAGTGGAAATCAAAGAACAATCTGGCATGGAATACCGTGGACTAACAGCACATCAAGCGCAAAGTAGGAGCATCAGTCCAGAATTAGGATCTGAAAATCAGTAACTGGCAGCATACATGGAGATACAAAGTACACTGCTAATCGAGCTCCAGGTCAAAGAGAAATGCATTAATGTACCAATTAAAAATAAAGAGTGAGAACCCAACCAGGACAAGCAATACAAAAAAATGAAATACATCTCACACACCCAACAATATCCACGAGACTGGCAGAGTCAACCAGTCAGCGCGAATGCAGATGCACAGTACTTCTGACCCTCATATTAAGAGCAATTTTTGCGCTGGGTAACACAACCACATCCAATTACTTACAAGACTAGTGGACTGCCCAAAAGCTCTAGAAAATGGTAGAATGAGGTAAGACCAGACAATCAGAAGATCACAAAGCTCCGTTGCTTAATTTGGGAGGCTTTAAGGCAAGTATAGCCTTGTCCAAAACTCAATACTCGGAAAACAAATAATAAGCTTGTCGGGGAAGACAGGACACCCACACCTGTCAATTGAAAACTGCTCCTAACAGATATTAAACATCATACCACTAAACCTCTAAAACCAACTTACATAACCACATCCCAAGCAAAAGCCTCCTACCACTACGGGCACACAAGACTCTACTCTTTGGACACAAATGCCTCTATGCTCTTGACACAGAACACAAGGTACTTCCAGTCTGCATGCATCAGCAGAAAAGCAAAGCTATCTTGCATTTTCTCCTCATCAAACCCTCCCTCCCTCTCACTTCTCTTTCAGATCTACATGGGCACCTGGAGACCATGCAAATGGCAGTGTAAGACCCACTAGAATCTGCCTTCAAAAGGCAACATTCTGCTCAGTATTGATTCAATTACAAGATCATTGCTATAATGACCTTTAGTTGGACATATATGTTGCCCAGTTATCCTTGTGGACACATTCTACTTGTAATGCTCGACCTAAGAGAAATGCAATTGCCCCATGGTGACGGGTGACATTTACCAGTGCTTTCTGTAAAATGATGCATGTCACCATAAGCATACTTCATATTTGGTCAAATGCTGTCACCCAAAGCCTAGCCAGACACTTTGAAACTTATTTGCCGTTTACGGGAAATAAGTGGTTTGCCGTAAATGGAAAATAGAAGTCAACATCCCCTTACTTGCCAACAAGTGGCCAGCAAGGGCATGTACCATGCAAATGGTACTCGCCCTTCATAAAATCTCCTCGTAAATGCAAGTGGGGTAGTAGATATTGCGAGCAGTGAGAGGGGATATTTTGTACCAGAGCCATGCTTATAAAAAACAAATGGGCAGCTGACAATGTAAGAAGGATAGACTTGTTAAAACAAAGGATTTTTAACTGTAGAAAGTTAAAAAGAATTTGAGTACTAATACAGCTTCTCTCGTTTTGCCATGTTTAGCCCACGGAACTCGGCTGGTAGAATCAGTCTGGTGCGCCAGACCCGGTATCAAATTCTTACAATCGTTTATTGGATGGGCTTGTAAAGACTCTGAACGAAGTTCACCTTCACTCACAGGACAATGGTGAGGGAACGGCCTAGGGGTCTGCATCCTTTGGCTCCTGAGATATTTTGGACAGCAGCTTCCATCAAACATTGATGACAAGTCATACATGAGGATCACAGGGGTCTTAGCCAGTGGCGGCTGCTATCATGGGGCGGCCGGGCGCCGCCCCCCCAGAAAAGAAGGAGAAAAGAAAGAGGAAGCTAAAAGAGATTCAATCTGAGAACTTCTCTGATTGAATCTCTTTTAGCTTGCATTTCCTTTGCCAACAGCGCGGGGGCGCTGTGGCAAGGCAACAATGATAAAGGGCCGGACCCGGCTGTTAACACAGCGGGGCGCGTCCCGTTTTACGCTTTTTTCTTCAATAGTAGAGTGAGTGGAGCTCATAGCTCCACGCACTCTACGTAAGCCCCCTTTAATTAGAAGGCTGGCGGGGCGCTTCAGGGGTGGCCCCGCCAGTCTAAAATGTGCGTAAACAGCGCACTAGGTCCGGGTCGTCCCTCGTCACTGAAATTCCCTCCCCTCCCCTGCATGGACACAGTAATGTCATTGGCTGTTTGCCAGCCAATGACAACCCTTGCATTGGCTGGCAAACAGCCAATGACATTACTGTATCTATGCAGATCTCTGGTGCTGGGGGTGTGTGGGTGTACCTGCGCCACCTTCACACTCTCTTTAGACGACACGACGGCAGGAGTCACGAGTCGACGCAAGCCCAGCTGCCCAGCCCTGAAGACCATCCACCAGCCCAGCAGAGACGGCCTGGACCCTGGCTAGGAGCCGGCGGGTAAGTAGTAGCCAGGTGGTCCCAGCAGATTTGTTTGTGTTTTTGGGCCCGGGCGGGGACGTGGCCCACAGACCACAGCCCCAGTCAGCAACACTGAAAGACGTGTAGGCCAGGCCTACGTCTTTCAGTATTACTGACTGCGGTCAACTTAATGGGGCCTTGTTTTCGAGTCTCCGGCGGGCGGGCCTGGTGGTAGCGGGCCCGGGCCCGCCTACCACCAAGGCGGGGGGCCGCCAGGCCTGGGCCTTTACCCCAGGTCCATGTGCCAAGGCCCAACGGCCTTGGTCCACGCGGACAGCAAGACCCAGGCAGGCGTGCTGCTGCTGCCCAGTGCGGGCCGCGTTACAGAATCTCCAATCCATCCAAAATGTGCCGTTTTATATATTCGGCATTTTTTGTCGAAAAATGCCGAAAATATAAAACGGCACAATTAGCATGATGCGGAGTGGTCGCGGGCCGCGGCTGATCAGCTCCACAGTGATGAGTGCCCTTCTCAAGCTGGGCGCAATGATTTCCAACTGGATGTCCCAGACTCTGCCTTCTCTGGTGGGGCTGAACGCCACCCGGCTGCCTTCCTCCGACCCTCTGGTAAATCCGGACTTGTCTCTTCCATCGCTGCCAGCGCTGAACCCCTTGCAGCTTTGCTGGAACTCAGCAGTGCCGGTTCGTTCCTGAGGCACGTGTGCAAACTTTCTGACTGCATGTTTCCCTTTTAACAATGACACTGCCCACTGCCATGATGCAGATGCCGGGGAGTTGAGCAGAGCTGTAGGATGCACCCGGGGCAGATGTTCAGGAGCTTAGAGAATTACTCAATATATGTTGCTGACAGGAATATTGCTTTGGAAAGTTTGTCTTCGCCTGACGACGCTGGTGCATTTAATTGACGTTATTGCCGTTTTCTTCTACAACATCAACTGCGCGTAAAACTTTGGGATGTGGTACCCATACTTGCCAGGTGTGTGTGTGTGTTCACGTTTGCCTTGCTACACACGTGACGTCGGGCAACTTCGGGTCGCATTTTAAGGATGTCTTTGGTTTTCCCACTAATTGCTGTGCTTAATGAATGCGCTCATGTATGTGTTTACTTATTTATTGAGGTGGTTGTTTAACACTGCGTGCACATGGCAATGCCATCCTGTGGGTAGAGGCCAGCTTTGCAACTACCTGGCATGCATGCTACATTCTGTACAGCATACCACTTGACGAGCAGACACATTTGTGAATGCAGAGGCGTTTCTCATATTCTAATGATTGTATTTGGTTACCTGTGTTTTTGGTCAGCAAATAACGCTCTTTGGAACAACGGCATCCCCTTTCTCCTCACTAGAAAGACTGAGCAGCACGGTCCTGCGTGAATTGGAGCAGCCCTGCAGAATACACTTTGGACAATGCACACTTCCAAAGGTGTTAATGTTAAAGGGTACTTGTACCGTGCACTATCACCATCTGAATGGTCCCCTGGCGCTCTGGTGGATCTGAAAAAAGTGTGCAGGGAGGAGGGAGGGGGTTAGTAGGGTATAGTGACAATAGGTAGAGCAAAAAGCAGTGAGCAAAGGAATCCCCACTGATGCACAATGTTTTTACCCTTGGGCCAGGAGGTTATGTCTGTGAAGGAGCAACATGTATCCACTGTCTTGAAAGAGAAGTAACTTGCTCTCCCTGTAACAAATGTCACTCTTGGTCATGATGGCTTCAAGAGTTTTTTTCTTAGACATTGTAGTAGTGAACTCTTGTGAGTACCTCAGACGTTAGCCCATTGCTCCATTGAAAGGTTGGGTACACTTTATTTGTGTGGTGCAGAGCAATCTGTTCCTCATCTGGGAGAGAGAGGATCTTTGTTCAAAGTCTTTTTGAAGACTTTGAACATAGCCCTCCAGGTTCCGGTCCTGGCTGGGTAAACCCATGATTTGAGCGTTGTTTCTTTTAGGTGGATTTTCTATGTCCTCTTGCTTTAGGAGCAGTTGTTTGTTGAAGGCTTCGAGGTTCTCGTGGATAACATTGCCAGATCATAGGACTGTTCACATGCAGAATTTTCGAGATCATCCTCACGCCTCTCCACCTCTGCTACCAGCTTGTCCTCGAGATCTTTTGAGAAAGCTCTACCTCTCTCGCATGTATTTCAGTCCTGTAACAGGTTTTGAAAGTTGCATTTTATAGCTGGTGCATTCAGGAGTGGGTCAGGGGTGGGTGGCGTGGGGATCTGGCCCGCTGTACTAACTTCTTGATTTCTTGTCTGGTGTTGCTCCTATTGTCTGAGGATTGTCAACTCTTGGGATGCTTTGTCATCTTGTTCTCCGATGTGGGCCTGTTGTATCGGGCCAGTTGTCAGGGGGCTGAAAATTCAGTTTAAGGCCCACAGCGCCAGGACCTCAAGGCCCAGCTTTAGCTTTGATTTCAAGAGTGATAAGGTGAGGAGAGAATCGCATTAGTTTGCTGAATCAAATCACGGAGCTCTGGCTATGGGCGCAGGCGCTGCAGCAATGGGGGTGAATGGGAATATGCCAGATTTAGTTATTTATTTTATTGGATATTTGTATGGTGCCTATGCAACAATTGGTGCTGCAAGGCGCCACAAGACAAACAAATGGGGGGGGGGGGAACAAGGGAGAAAGATAACAATAACGGTCCTACTAGGCCTTGTGACATTCTGATCGTGCAAGTTCAGTAACAGGAAGTGAGAGGGTCACATTATAACACACTGACCTACGGCAAACAACACACACCCTGCAGAATGTGCAGATGTGTTGACAATGAGTGCTTGGTGCAAATGTTTCCATCATTACCGACTATATAATGAATTTCTTTATGCATACACCATAGTACCAGCTATTCTCAATACAAGCTGCTGTAAAATACACCATCACACTTGCACACGTAAGAAAAACCGAATGCTTTTTTCATATTTCTGTGGGTTTTTTGGACAGTAAATTGCACATTTTGTAGGCCATTTTTCCAAAAATGTCAAGGGGGGGAGAGCCCCCCCATACTCCCCCGTAACCCCTTTGGAGGGGTGGGCTCGCACGCTCGCTACTAAATTCGCCCTGGGAAATTTACGCCCCACCAGCTTTCAAACTCACCAGCCGCCACTGGTCTTAGCCCAGAAAATCTGGAAAGCCACAGGTTGCGTACCCCCAACCTAGAGGACTAGATAGCATGATCACTACACATTAATCGTGCTTTTTGTTTGAGAGCTGGCTTCTAGTTAGGTGTGAACAGGACAATCACGACCAATGCTCGAGCAAATCAGAAAAATATGGCAGCACATAATAAAAACACCCAACATGCCATGACAATCTTAAAGATAAAGATCATCTAGGAGTACACCTGAATCTCAGTTTCCTTGTCACAGATGAGAACGAACCTGAGTGATGGATGGCATCTGCGCCCCCGCCACTTCTCAAAACAGTTGGTGCCCAAACTCATTCCTTTGCAAAATTGTGCTACAAAAGAGCACTGATTTGCAAAAGCATTGACACATGCTTGTCAAAGGGGATTGCATTGCACAAACCCAATAAGTGCTTCAAACGGCTGACCAAACCACCCTAAACAAATTCTTCAAAAATCTTTCCAAAATGACATATTCCTCAACAAAATCGAGAACTAAATTTAGCCATCACCCACCCTTAAGGAAGGCATAGTATCGAGTAGTAGACACAGACACAATGGATACAAGTTTCAAAAACCTTGATTTAGTATTTTAGCTGGGTTGGTAGGATTCCTAACTGGCCTAACTCTACAATGGGAGTAGTCTCGATCATTAAACCAACAACAAAAAAAGTCCTCAGGCTAGTCAAATGAAAAAGGCCTATACTAAGAAAACCGAACCTTGCCCTACTTCTCAAAATGACAAATGTGTTAAGGGAGTACAAGAGGAAAAACATGTCTCAAAGGAAATGTCAGAATGGCTTGAGTAACAAATCCATGTTCAGCCCCACCCGGTCTGCAGAGTTTCTTAAGAAGGATAGGTGGATGGCACTGTTATATCAACCTTGCACACTTTGGCTTACTGGTACAATGCAACAGTTCAGTCTTGGGCTTCAAACTTCTGGTAGTTCAATCTCTTTTAGGCTTAGTCCGTCTTATCCATACTCTGTTCACATTCACTTTCTCAATTTCTTACAGTTCTGCTCAGGCTTCCCTCCATTGGGCTATACCATGTCTCTTCTTCATGGGGGTTCCCTTCCCCACATTTCATCCTGGGTATCTTTTCACTGTCAAAGACATTTGAAACTGCAAGGATTTTACATAGACCTCTGCATGACCACTTCAACCTCTTTTTCAACAGTTCCACAACTCACATTCATCCTCATTTTACAAGACCAATGTCTCTTGGTACTTGTAGTTCTTATTCTCTTTAGTTTGGCCCTCTTGGCCTTTTCCAAAGTTCATATACTTCTTTTTCCTCTCATTCAACTTTCTTTCCTTATCGCGGTTACTTTCTTTCCTTTGGTTCCCACTGTAATATCTTTCAACTCTCATAACATTTCACAGAGACTTTCAAATGTGAGACTTCGCCTAGCAGGACCACTCTGTTACTTTGTAATCTTTCCTTTTACAATTCAACAATTGTCATATCCATTTGCGTTTTATCAGCACATGCACAATCTTCAACGTTTGGATTACAGTTACTTTTGCGTTCAAGACAAACCAGACTTTTGTTGCCTTCGATAACTCACAGCAAGTCAGGGGAGGTAATCTTTCTGACCTCATTCCTCACCTAACTCGGCTCAGTACTGTTGTCAATGTAAAGTGGGGAGAAATTATGGGAGCTGTAGAATGGCCTTTGCTTGGCCACCTGAGTACGGGATTCCTGGGGACTCGGTTTGAAACACTGTCTGGTTTTTCATACACCCATAAATCACATGTTACTCACCGTAGTGATTTACGTAATCTTAGTCCCCTGCATGGACCTCCCTTTCTAGGGGTGGGAGACACTACCTTTTTCACCAGAAAAACCTTATTCCCCTTTAAATTTAGAGGTGCGCAGGAGTGCGGTCCTGGGAGCATGCGCTACCCTGACTCCGCCCACCGGCGCCATTCCTCAGACCCCATTGACGCGCCAACAATATTTAACATTGCCTAATGACACCAGTATTATTAGAGGGGAGGATGGTGGGATGTATAGAGGAAAGGGGACTAAGGACAAAGAGTATCTTAGTCACTACTTTGAGTAACATTTAATTACTCTTACGTCCCCTTTCCTCCATACTGCATGGGCAATTACAACTGAATGTATCCCCAGGGTGGAGAGGAGACCCTTCATAAGCAAACAAGTTCCTTAGAACTGCCTGTCCGAAGGCTGCGTCTGATTTAGAGCCAGCGTGCAAATAGTAATGCTTACAGAAAGCTGAAGAGTTGGCCTAGGTGGCCGCCCTGCTTATGACTTGCCACAGAACCTGCTGCTGGAATGTGATGGCCGTGAACTTGGCTCTGACCGCATGAGCATGCATGTTGGCTGGGAGCGGCTTGTGCGGCCCCTCATAGGCCTCTTTGATGGCCACAAACATCCACTGTGCAATAGAAGCTTTGGATGCCAGATAACCGGGTCTGGAGCCACCAAAGGGGCAAAAAGTGCGTCTGACTTGCGAAAGCTGTTGGTCCTGTCCAGACAGAATTTCAGAGCGCGTCTGACATCCAGGTATTGCAAGACTGTCTGAGCCTCGTCCTTGGGGTCAGCGAAGATTGCAGGTAAGACTATTTTCTCGTTTAGATGCAAAGTGGAAGGTACCTTAGGTAGGAACGCCAGGTGAGTCCGCAGGATCACCTTATCCCTCTGGAAAGTGGTATAGGGTTCTGATGCCACCTGGATCTTGCTGACTCTGCGAGCGGAAGAGAGTCCTACTAGCAGAGCTGTCTTAATGGTGACCAGCCTGCTGTCTGCGGATGCCATTGGCTCGAATGTTTTGTGTGCCAAGGTGCCCAACACCACACTGAGGTCCCACATGGGGTGTGGCTTCTTGATGGGCGGGTAAAGACTGGACAAGCCCGCCAGATGTTTCTTGACTATCAGGGTGAAAGAGAAGACCTCCTCCTCTGAATTTCTGTAGGCCCCTATGGCTGCCAGATAGGTGCGCATGTGTCCACCTGTACACCTGAGTGCGCAAGGTGTGCCGAAAAGGAGAGCACATCGTCTAGCGTGCACGTCATGGGGTCGATCTCCATAGAGTCCACCCAGTGACCGAACCTGCTCCATTTACTCTTATTTTGGCTCCTGGTGGCCTTGCTCATAGCGCCCTGCATGAGCTCCAGGTTAGCCCGTGATAGGCTCAGGTGCTTGAGGGTTATCTGCTCAGGAACCACACTGCAAGGGCTGACTTCCGAGCAGCAGGGCGGAGAACCCTGCCGCCCTGCTGGGACAAGAGGTGTGCTGGACCCAGCGAAAGGTGAATGGGTGTTCTGTCCGTGAGGCTGTGTAATTCGGAGAACCACAGTCTCGCCGGCCACTAAGGATCGATCAAGATGATGCTGAGGTGACAAACTTCCTTTATCTTGCGGAGTACCCAGGGGATCAGAGGTGTGGGAGGAAAGACATAGGCTATCATGCCTTGCCACTGAATGTGCAAAGCGTTGCCCAGGGAGCCGGGGCCCCGTCCCTGCCAACACGCGAACCAATGGCACTTCCTCTTCTTCCAATTGGACGGCCGTGAGGTAGATGTTTTCCAGGGCCCAATCCCACATGCGGACCGCTTGGGTGCACAGCGGAGGGGACCTAGTACCGCCCTGCTTGTTGACATAGTACATGCTGGTGGAGTTGTCGGTCTGGATCAGGATGGTCCTGCCCCCAACTAGCGGAAGGAAGGCTCTGAGGGCTAGTCAGATGGCCCTGAGCTCCAGCCAGTTGATATGCGACTCCTGCTCTTGCCGGGTCCACTCTGTGGACGCTGTGGCTGTCCAGAGTGGCTCCCCAGCTCTCAAGGGAGGAGTCCGTAATGATGGTGACCTGCTGGGGCGGCTGCTGGAAGGGCTTGCCCGTCCGCAGGTTGCCGTCCCTGGACCACCACGTGAGGTTCGAGTGGAGACAAGGCGGTATGCTGACCAGCTTTGCTTGGGAGTCTTTCTCCTGATTCTATGAGGCTGTGAAGTACAGCTGTAATCTCCTCATTCAGAGTCTTGTGTGTGGCTCGGCTGGAAGAACTGCTGCCATGATACCCAGTAAGTGTTGGTACCACCAAGCCGAGGTCACTGCCCTGGTAAGGAAATGCATCGTGGCCCTCTTGATGGGCGTAACCTTGTCCTGCGAGAGAAATACCTTCTCGGAGCACGTGTCCCAGATGAGGCCCAGGAAGGTGAGGCTATGCTGAGACTTCTTGAGGTTGACAGTAAACAGCATGTCATGGAGCGTGTTCATAAGCGCAGAGGAAGTGTGGGTAACTCCCTTCGGGGATCTCGCCCTGATGAGGCGGTCATCCAGGTACCCTGGGCCACTGCATTTATGAGTCTGGTGAATACTCTGGGGGCTGAGTTGAGACAAAGGGTAGCACCTTGTACTGGAAATGGCAGACCATGATCCTGAAGCGTAGGAAGGAGCAATATGGCTGCCAAATCGGGACGTGTAAGTAGGCATCTTTCAGACCCCGGGAGCACATCCAGTCTCCCCTGTCTAGTGTCTCTGCAATGAGTGCTGGTGTAACCATCTTGAATTTCTGAAGAGGGAGGGAGAGGTTAAGGGTGGATAGGTCCAACAAAACTCTCAGGCCAGCCTGGTTCTTCTTCTGTATGGCAAACATCCTGGAATAGAAGCCTAATCCTCTCTGGTACTTCTATCACAGCTTATAGTGACATTTTCGATCACATTTTCGAAATGCCATTTTGTCGACACAAAAATGCCAGACGAATGGTTTATTTTTTATTAAATGGGGGGGGTTCCCCCCAATCCTCTTTTTTATTGACACTTTTTTATTTTTTACTAATGAAACAAAAATAAAACATAAAATAAAAAATAATGCATTCGGAATAATTTTTTTCGCCATTTTTGTTTTCGAAAATATAACTGGATACCTTCCATCACTGCCTGGCTCTTGATGGATCTCCCAATCTATGGGAGTGGAGGGAGGAGGGAACACGTTACTTACCTGTAACTGTTGTTCTCCAGCATGGATCTGGCATAGATTCACATGTTCATGAATATTCCCCGTCAGGCTGGGAATCCTCGGTTAAGAAAAAATCAGTTTAGTTTCTGAACTATCTTTCTCCTAATGACCAACCACTGGTCTCTGGGTCATACTGCCCCCAGCCAATGACTGCCCTCTACCTAAGCCCCTCCTCTGGCAGCCATCTTCAGATTTGGTAGCACGTAAAGTGGCAGTAGGAATAAGAGAAGAGCCTCAGAGGGGTAGGAGGGAGGGTTCGCATGTGAATCCATGCTAGACCCATGCTGGAGAATAGTTCAGGAAAGTAGCTTGTTCCTTCTCCAGCATGGGGTCTGGCATGGATTCACATGCTCATGAATACAAGAATACATAGCAGTACACAGATGCACAACCACAGGAGGTGGCAATGCTCAACATTAAGCATTTCAACAACCCAACATTAAGCATCTCTTACCTCCTCACCAGGCCCACCTACAGGTGAACAGGTTGCGCAGCACTGCCTGGGCGACTCTGGACTCCTCCCTGGAATCCCGGTCGATGCAGTAGAATCTCGTGAAGGTGTGCGTCGACCTCCACTTAGCAGCCCTGCAGATGTCCAGCAGTGGCACATCAGACAGGAACGCCGTGGTAGCAGCGACTGCTCTAGTCGAATGGGCTCTCGGACAGCCGGGCAAGGGTCTGTTTGCCAACCGGTGACAGTGCATAATGCAGCCGGAGAGCCATCTGGAAATGGAAGCTTTCGAGAGGACCTTCCCTTGATTCACAGGTCCAAAGTTCAGAAACAGCTGTGATGTCTTCCGCAGGCTCTTTGTGCGGTCCACGTAGAACTTCAGCGCTCTAGCCACATCTAGCGAGTGCAAAGTCCTCTCGGCCGGGGACGAAGGCAACGGGAAGAAAACAGGCAACACCAAGAGCTCGTTGAGATGGAAGCCCGACGGCACCTTGGGCATGAAGGAGGGGTGCGTCCTCAGCACTACCCTTGTCTCGTGGAATGTCGGGTATCGAGGTTTAAAGGAAAGGGCCTGGATCTCTCCCACTCGTCGTGCAGAGGTGATGGCCACAAGAAACGCTGTCTTCCACGACAGGAACTTCAACGGTGCAGAATGCTGCGGCTCAAATGGCGGCCCCATGAGCCTGGTCAGCACCACGTTGAGTTCCCACGTGGGACCGAGGCCTTCACAAGCGGGAACAATCGGAATAGTCCTTTCATGAACTCCTTCACCAGGCGATGAGACCACAGAGATGACCGCCCCGGAGTTCTGGTGTAGCGGGAGATAGCCGCCAAATGGATCTTGATGGAGGCATGAGCCAGCCCTACCTTGGCCAGCGACAGCAAGTACGGCAGCACTTGAGGGGCCATAATCCGCAGAGGGTTAATCTTTTGTGCGCAGTACCAGACAGAGAACCTCTTCCATTTGTGTCCATAGCACTTGAGAGTCGAGGACGTCCTGGCCTTTGCAAGCACCTCCTTGCAGTCCACCGGGATATCGCACCCTCCGAACTCTAATGCTGCAGGAGCCAGGCCTGCAGGTTCAGCGACCCCAGGTCGTGGTGGAGGGTGGCGCCTCCTTCTCTGGCGAGAAGATCCGCGTCTGTCGACAGTTTGACTGGGGGGGGACGCCGACATGTTCAGAAGGTCCGGGAACCAAATCTGCCTCGGCCACGCCGGTGCGACGAGGATCATCCTGCACCGGGACCATCTGAGTTGACTGATGAGTCGCAGTAGCAACAGCAACGGTGGGAACGCATACAGGAACAGGCCGTCCCAGGGGAATGAGAAGGCATCGTCCATGCTCCCCGGCTGGGGAAACCTGCTGGCGAACCTCAAGCACTTGGCGTTCGTCGCTGTCGCGAATAGGTCGATCTGGGGTTTGCCCCATTGTCGGAATAGGAGATCCACTTGATCCTGTGGCAGCTCCCACTCGTGGCACGAGCGCACCTCCCTGCTGAGTGAGTCAGCGTTGGTGTTCTTTATTCCTGCCAGATGGAAGGGTACCAGAAACATCCCTTGGGCAATGGCCCAGTGCCACAAATCCTGCACTTCCTTGGATAGGGCTGGGGATCTGGTGCCCCCCTGCTTCCGGGTGTAGAACATCGTGGTGGTGTTGTCGGTGAAAACCCTCACCACCTTGTCCTTGAGGGACGGAAGGAACGACCTGAGGACCCAGAACACAGCTCGGAGTTCCAGGACATTGATGTGTAGTGACCTCTCCTTCGAGAGCCAAAGGCCTCTTGCGTGTGGGCTCCCCATCCCTCCAGGGAGGCGTCCATTGTCACCGTTTCCTAATGTGCCGGGGTCTGGAAGTCCATGCCCGCCGCAAGATGCGCGCGAGTGCCCCACCACCAGATCGCTTGGCGGAAAGTCTTGTTGAGTCAGATCCTGTCTTCGAAACTGCCCGCCACTTGCATCCAACGGGCGTCGAGGAACTCTTGCAGTGGTCGCATCCGCAGCCTGCTTAGGCGCACGAGGGAGATGCACAAGGACATCATGCCGAGTAGGGACTTGATGGACCTCACCCTGGCCGAGTCCATGGTCAACAGCCGTTGTACCTTGCCCAGGATGGCCTTTGTCCTTTCCTTAGATGGTGAAGCCAATCGCGCCACTGTGTTGAGTCTGGCTCCCAGAAATAGGGCGACTTGCGACGTTATAAAGTGGGATTTCGCGAAGTTGATAGAGAATCCCAGATCAGTGAGCAGTTGGACGGTCTTCGTTGTGTGATCAACAGCGAGTTCCCTTGGCTTTGCTCGGATGAGCCAATCGTCCAGGTAGGGGTAGACGTGGATCCCCTGCAGCCGCAGCGCCACTAGTGCCAGGCACTTGGTGAAAACCCTGGGCGCCGACATCAATCCGAAGGGAAGGGCCTTGAACTGATTGTGCCGCCCCTGGACCACGAATCGTAGGAATTTTCGATGTCCCTTTAGAATGGGGATGTGGAAGTAGGCATCCTCCAAGTCCAGCGACGATATAAAATCGCCTTCCTCCAGCTGTCCCACCATGTGCTGGAGGGTGACCATCCGGAATTTCTGAGACTTGATGTACTTGTTTAGACGACGAAGGTCCAGGATGGGTCGCCAACCGCCGGTCTTCTTCCGGACGAGGAAGTACCGTGAGTACACACCAGAGCCCCGAAGCCTTTTTGGGACGAGTTATATGGCTCCCTTCCTTAGCATCACTCGTACCTCCAGAAGTAGTTGTGGGACGTGGTTTTCCTTCCTGGCAACAGGTGGTATGCGGGGGCTCCTTCTCTGGAATTCCAGAGTGTGCCCGCGGGCCAGGGCATCCAGTACCCAACAGTCGGTGGAGATGGACTCCCACACGCTGATGAATTTCGCCAGCCGGCCTCCCATCGGGGTGCTCGGGTGGGGGCACGACGCCACGGCCGATTCAGTCCCGTTTCATCACAGCCTTGCCGCCTTGGCGACAAGGCGATCCTCCTGTCTTACTGCGTCCTCTGTAAACTTCCTGCAACGAGGAGCGGGCCGCTTGGTGGTACGAGGAACCACCACCGAATCCTTTGGAGGCACCTTGCTTGCCTCCGGAGTTCCGAAAGGACAGCCGTCGTCATTGAAGAACACCCAAGGCCCGAGCCGTCTCGGTGTCCGCCTTGATGGCCTGCAGTGACTCATCCACAGTCTTGCCGAACAGGTTGTTTCCGTCGAAGGGCATGTCTAGAACCCTGGTCTGCACGTCCTGGCGGAAGTCGGTGGCCTTGAGCCAACCGTGCCGGCAAAGGCAAATGCCGTTGCCCATCTGACGAAAGCCGGTGTCGGCGATGTCCGTGGCCACCATAATGGCGTGGTCTGAAACCACCTCGCCTTCCTGTAGGATTTCCAGGCCCTCAACCCTCTTGTCGTCCGGGAGAAAGTCCAGCAGGGGAGCGATCTTGAACCACAGCTCCCTGTCATAGCATGCCACGATCGCGAGGGCGTTGGCCGCTTTAATAGTCGTCATCGCCAACGAGATGACCCGTCGTCCCAAGGCGTCCAGTGGGGACGTTGAAGTCATCGCCCCTGCCGCTTTCTTCTTGGCCGCCGCAGAGACCACTGAATCCAGGGACTGGTGTGCCCTGAGGCCCATAGGGGCGGAGTCTGGGACCCGGTACTGCTTCTCGTACCGGTCTCTTTTAGCAGCAGCTGTGGACGTGGCCTTCAGGAGCCCCAGCCCCTCGTCCCAGATGTCATCCAGTAATGGGACTGCAAGGACAGTCTTCCTCTTGGCCTCTCGCTGTTGGAGGAGGGTTTCCTCTTTCTGTTCTTCGGGGTAGAGCTGGAAGAGCTCAGATGCCCTGGCGATCATGGCGTGGAAGGAGCCAATTTCGTTGGGGGGAGTGGGGGGTGGGAGGCCCGAGCCGGCGGTGATGGGAGGTCCATTCCGTTGTCACCACCGTCGTCGTATTCCCCGTTCCTGTCTCATTCCTCGGTGGAGAAGTAGGTGAAGGCTGAGAAGGCTGTGAAGGCTGGAAAGGAGGAGGCGGCTGGACTCGCCTCTGCTTGCTCGGTGGGCTGCCCGACGGTCCAGGCTCCGCTGGATCATCCGCTGGGGGTAAGGGCAACCTTGTCCTTATCTCCGTACACAAGGCCTGAATAGCCATCAAGATCACTCCTGAGTTATCTTGTGGCATAGGCACCGGTTGCGACGATTGGGGAGTAGGATTTTCCGTCTCCTCCACGGCCTGCGGCTCCTCGTCGGCACCACTGTCGCTTTCTTTGTCCGCCTCGTCGGGATCCCTCCCGTAGGACCAGACCTCCTCGAACTTCTTGTCCAGGATCTATGCAACACCATCCAGCTGATCTTCAGAGGTGCTATCTGTGTCCGTAATGGCTACCGTGCCCCCCCCTTCTTTCTCTGCCCGGGGTTTCACAGAGGTCTTATCGATAGGCTGAAAAGAGGATTCCCTCCGTGGTGGCAGGGAAACTCTAGGCCCGCAGGTCGTCTCCACTGGGGTAGCCAGGGCTGCCATGACTCCTTCGATCGAGGGCTTAGCTGGGTGAATCAGGGCCTTCGTGACTTTGGGCGCGCCTGAGGCCTTCACCTTCGGGGGAGGGTTGCTGCCTCGCACCCCCTCGGCTGCCGCCATAGGGATCGACCAGGACTTCTCCCGAAGCTTACCCGGGTTCTCCGACTTCCTTTTCACCGGGCCAGAGCGTTGGCTCGTGGCTGATGGCGTTGGTGAGATCGCGCCCTGCCTGGCAGCCAAAGAGCCCGACCCATCGGCGCTCCCGGTGCCCGCGGACTCGCAGTGCTTTGCCTTCTGTTGGGCCCCCGTCGCCCGAGTGCCCTCAAAGGTCTTAGAAGACCGCTCAGACGACTTCTTTTCACCTGCTGCTGGGCTCTTCCCCTCCAGCCAGTTGGTGAGTCGAGTACGACGATCCTTCATTGTCCGTTCGGACATATTCTTACAATACACACAGTCCTTCGCCACGTGTCGTTGTGAAGGCAGTAGAGGCACCGAGAGTGCTCATCTTCCTTGAAGACATTTTGTAATCCGCATCCAGGGCTGCTCCTGAAAAGCTTGGATCCGGGCATCGTGTTTCCTTTGTCCTGGGCAATGTCCACGCGGGGTAGGCCTCAAAGATCTTCCGGAATCCTCCAAGAAGCCAAACTTGATGAAAACTTGCCCTTGAGGGGCGTAGGAAATTCCGAAACGGGTCCCCGTCGGTGGAGCGTGAGGCTCGATTAACCGAAAAAATGAGAGTAAACCCTTTGAAAAATTGCAAAACGCAGTAAAAGCTCGAGAGCTATTGCACCAGGACTCCCAACACTTGAACGTGCGGTAAAAATCTGAAGATGGCTGCCAGAGGAGGGGCTTAGGTAGAGGGCAGTCATTGGCTGGGGGCAGTATCACCCAGAGACCAGTGATTGGTTATTAGGAGAAAGACAGTTCAGAAACAAAACTGAAACTGATTTTTTCTTTACCGAGGATTCCCAGCCTGACGATGGGGAATATTCATGAGCATGTGAATTCCTGCCGGACCCCATGCTGGACAAAGGGAGGTATCGGTAGATGGTACTCCATGGATAGTACAGATAGGATCCATGGGTCCACAAAGTTCTGGCACCAGAAATGCACCCGAGAGGCAAGCCGGTCACTCACTGGAGACAAGTAGACCAAAAGGGACGCGTCATGCCTTTTTTCCTTCTGAGTCTGCCGCTGAGGAGGGGGACTGGAAGAATCACTGGCCCCCCCTCCCCTTTTGTTACTTGAGCCGATGCGGACTCGGCGAGGGGTCAGGTTGTCTAGACATCCATTCCTGGAATCCGCAGAACCCGCTGAACGCCCACCCCTTGTCGGAGCGTTGATGCGACTGGTTGTATGCCTTGGGCTTGGCCTTCGTCAGGATAGATATTTTGCAGTTTGTGAGCTGTTCTTTTTATCGAATTTCTCATCAGTGGTAGAGTGAAAGAGGTCACTACCCCCGAACGGAAAGTCCAATATGCGATCTTGGACGTCAGCATTATACTTATTACGTAGCCCAAAGCCAGGCCGTCCTTCTAATGTCCATGGTGATGCAAATGGCCCGGCCAGACGTATCGATGTGGGCCACAGTGGACTTCATGATGTCCTCCACTACCAGCCTGGCTTCTCCTAGACCCGACTTGAAGCGTGCCTGGCTCTGCATCGGAAGTTCCGGGAGGAAGTCCGCTATTTCCCGCCAGAGCTTCTGGTTAGCGGCTGCTAGCATGGCATCTGCATTGGCCTGATGCAGGTGCAGGGAGGCGTTGGGATTACAGCTTCTTCCCGTACGCCTCCAAGATCTTCTCCTCCTTGCCTAGCAGTGCCGGGGACGACTCAGGCTTAGCCTAGAGTGACATCGCAGAGATCACTGAAGAGTGCAGTTGAGGGTGTGCCGATAACAAGAGTATCCCCCTCCAACTGTCTATACTTGGCATCGAGGCGCCGATTGACAGGTTGGGCTGAGTTTAGCTTGAGCCACCCCTTTTTGGGCAGTGCCACGATGTCCTTCTGCATCGGGATACCCGTCTTGGTAGGGGGTCTTAGGGTGAGAACTTCTGCCAAGACCCCCTCCTCGGGCTGCTCTACCTCGGGTTGAGGAAGGCCCAAATATTCTGCCAAACCTGTAAGCCTGTCGTGGAAGGCCTTTACGGACGACGGCGTGTCAGGGTCCTCCTGTTCATCTGTGTCCACCAGAGTGTCCAGCTGGTCTGGAACGGGTGGAGGGGTGCTAGGCGCCGTGGGCTGGCAGGGGCAGCAGGGGCTGTGCTGGGGCCTGTGCCGTTGGAACCATGGGAGGAATGACTATGGGCGCCGGTGGAGTGTCCGGAGGGAGCAAGTCCCTGACAGGATCCTGCAGGATGGCCCCCATCTGGGGGTTCGCATCAGCACCAAGAACCTTGCGAAGAACCTGTTTTCAGAGGCAGAAGAGGAGGCAAGAGATATTGACTGAGTGGCTGCGGGCTGCTGAGGCCGGAGCGCACTTTGTCTAGGTTGCAGGGGGAACCTGCCCTGCACTGCTGATGGATAAACTGTAGGCCACGTACCTGATTGACACCAGTCCCACCTTGAAACTCGTTCACTTGCCTGCTATGTTCCTAGGAGTGGCATCAGACGAGCGGCCATGTTGTTTGGCACGGTGGCCATTTTGTCAAGCTGTGTGCAAGGCATCCTGGGCACAGCCTCCTTCAAGACTCTTGGTGGTGGAGCATGAGGCCCACCCGGCATCTCAGGTCTAGGCCTGGCAGGCATATTGCCCTCTGCATTCTTGCCAGTAGTGCTGCATGCAGGCGCCTCCTCAGACATAGAGCCGGTACTAGGGCGTTGCCCCTGGGGTGTACACACGGTAAAAGAACCTTGCGGTCCCTCCGCACCGAATCCGGAAGGATCTTACAATCCCTCGGCCGTGAGGCCAGTAGCTGGACTAGCCTTGGTGTGCGTGCTAGTACAAGAACCAGAGAGGTTCCTCCCACTTGGACGTTTCCTAAGGGGTGCGATAGAAAATAGCGTCCCTTCTTTTGGCCTCGATCTCTGTTTGACAAATTTCTTCAAGTCCTCTGGAGGCGACTCTTCGAAGAGCTCCCTCCACCCAGCTAGCCTGTTCTTCAGTGAGCGTGGAGTCAGTGCGTCGCACGGGGTACAATCTTCCCAGCTGTGGTCAGGGCCAAGGAAGCAGAGGCAAAGAGCGCGGGGGTCAGACATAGGAAAGAGCCCCTCGCAGGCTGGACACCTGTTGAAGCTTGCTTTAGTCGACATGCGCCAGGGACGAGCGTGAGGCTGGGGGACCAAGTACCTAAATGACAAAGATAGAAGAATCCGGGAAAGAGCGTGTGGAATTACATGGCAGGGCCAAACCCAGGAGCGCTGGTGAAATCGGCCCGTTCCCGTCGACGCGGAAAAGGGGACTGAGGAGTGGCACCGGTGGGCTGAGTCAGGGTAGCACATGCTCCCAGGGCTGCATCCCCGCGCATCTCTCAATTTATAGGGGAAGAAGGTTTATCTGTTGAAAAAGGTTCCGTCTCCCGTCCCTAGGAAGGGACACCCATGCAATATGGAGGAAAGGGGACGGGATGTAAGACTAAGTTTGAATATGAGTGGGCAGAAGAATTCATTTGTTTTCAACAATTCAGATACGGCAAGACCTGCACAAACATATACACAATGGGCTTATTAATGACATGTGTGTACAATGCTTTCACCCAAGGCACTTTCATCCAAAAAGCAGTCCAATGGATAAATGTGGGAACAAATGCTTCTTAGCCACAGGGAATTCTTCAGGTCATGATTACATTTCTCAATTTTAAGTTGGCATGACGTTACAGAAGAGTATACCGCACACAAACCATCCCTGCCTCTCCACTACTCCATATCAGTCCAACCATAACTGTTGGATACAGCCTCTCTACATGCAACACTAGCCTGTTTCAGAATTGTTGCCCCTCATATGTCTAATGCAGCTTTATTTCCTAAGAGCATTTTCTAAGAAATAGTGCTTTTTACATGAGATGTTAGCTCCCTTTGAAACGCACAAGCACACCATGTATACCTCTTCACCATTTCCCTATGCAGGAGACGTTTTTGCAGCATATAGTTTGCCTCAGCAAATATATCTTTTTATGCTAGTTGCTTGAGGGGGTATTTTCACTGCACGTTGTGGAAAATGGGTGTCCCAAATGCCTTTGCATTAAAAGCAGTGTAGGAGATGCCCCACCACCCCCACTTCTCTACATGCACCTGCTTCCCAGACACAACGTCCATAATCCCAAGAACCAACCAGGTAGGCATAAAACGACTCCACACCAGCTGTGCATTGAAAACACATGTGGCCCTGACACAGAGCATAAGTCATTTAAGCTCCTCCGCTCTCTTTGCACACATATAGCTAATCCAATCCATCCGAAACTAGCCAGTGAGGCCCCCACATCACATCATCACATACCATGAACCGTCAACAGTGTTCCTCCTCAGGCACCCATTGCACCAAAGACTCAGCTTAGATGCCACTGCAAAATCCAAACAAGAAGGCGCAAACTTCTATCCAGTGGCCCACTGAACAAACAAGCAGAGCCCACGCCTCAACTTGCAGACTGGGCCCCACTACGCTTTTGAGAAATATGGGCCAGCCATGGATGCTCTGGCCACATCACATGAATAAGCAAACATATTCCACATCTTTGACATGTAATGTCCACAGCTCGACTACTTTGGATATTTTACAGCTCAGGGCGCCCTGCGTCGATGGCGGCGGGTCGATGTGCCTCAAAGGCCTCCGTCAAGGGGAACGTCATTGGATGTTATAAGTAGCACGCACGGTGCCCATAGCTTTTATCCCCACCTCTCATCGTGTAGGCAATGTGGGCCCAACCAGCATAGACTGCCTTCAGCCTTGTCGGAACGTAAGCTGCAACAGCACGGGAAATTCTTCAGAGCAGTAGGCTGGAAGAGCGATGAGGAATATGTTGGAGAAACATCCAGTCAAAAGAAAGTTACCAGTTGGTAAGTAACTTGACAGACTCCCAAAGCAGTAAACAAAGGTGGAGGAGGGAGAAGAATTTATATATACCAAATTAAATGGCAGAGTAAAGCACAGCCTTCCCAAAGGCCACATCCTGAACGTGAAATGTGAAGTAACCAGGGGAATAATGCTTAACAAACGTGTGGAAGGAAGACCACGTTGCAGCATCACAGATGTTCTTAACACGAACACCACTCTGTAGGGCTGTCGATGTAGTAATGCCCCTGGTGGAATGAGCCCTCAAGTCCTCAGGCGGGTCTTTGCCCGCAA
Source organism: Ambystoma mexicanum (assembly GCF_040938575.1). Lineage (NCBI taxonomy): Eukaryota > Metazoa > Chordata > Amphibia > Caudata > Ambystomatidae > Ambystoma > Ambystoma mexicanum. Next base: position 1,231,490,411 of record NC_090927.1, read on the forward strand.
GTCCATAGAACTCAGAAATAGGGAGGATAATCCACTAAGGCAAGGTCGGTTTAGAAACAGCCTGACCCAACCTGTGACCAGTGTACCCCACAAAGAGCTGGTTGTCCACTCTGACCTTGGACAATCTATAAAGATAGAAACTTAACGCTCTCCTCGGATCCAACCTATGTAGCCACTCTTCTTCCTTACTGGTATGTGGAGGAGGATAGAAGGCAGTTAGCACAACCTTCTGACTTAAGTGAAAGTCAGAGACTACCTTAGGGAGGAAGAACCTACTCTCAATACAACTCTGTCCTTGTGAAACACAGTAAAGGGTGGCTTAGAAAGACAGGGCCTGCAACTCAATCACTCTTCTAGCAGATGTTATTGCAACCAAGAAAACCGTGCTAGCCTGATTGCTCTCAGCTCCAAAAGATTGATGTGTAGTTTGGACTCCGATGGAGACCAACGACCGCTGATGGCCAGATCGTTGTCGTGTGCCCCCACCCTGTGAGGGAAGCATCCATCACTACGGCCACGGTTGCCAAAAAGGTTCTCCTTTCATGAGATTTCCCTCGCAGGCCCACCACAGAAGATCCTATGAGACCCGGAACAGTATCCGAATGAGATCCGACATCTTGCCTGAGAACTGAGACCATTGCGTCCTGAGAGCCTATTGAAGGGATCTCATTCTCAGTCGGGCCTCTGGCACCAGAAAAATGCAGGACGCCATGAGGCTGAGCAACCTTAAGAATTCGAAAGCCAGAAGACTCTGGGCATGTTGAATTTGTGTTCCAGGTCTTAAAATCGCGGCAAAAATGGCTGCGTTTACAAAATATTGCAGCAAAAATGCTGTGGTTTTGCCGCCACAATCATGTAAAGGATGCGGGGGACACCCCCTCAAACCCTGGACCCATTATACCATTTATGAGGACTGGGGGACACCGCCGCAACCCCTGCTTCCCCTTAAATCGTATAATGGGGTACATCTTTACCGGGTCAAACTACAGCATTTTTGCCGCTATTTTTTTTACCGGTGACATTTTTGCTGTGATTTTATTACCTGATACCGAAATTTGGTGACCATCTGGAGAATGTTTTGAGCCCTCACCTTGGGTGGCGAGAACTTCCCACGGAAGTGTCCAACACAGCTGCGATGTACTGGAGCTGATGGGAAGGTGTCATATGTGACTTCTTGAGGGAGAAGCCCAGTTTCTGAAGGGAGTGGCAGGTGACGCTGAGATGATCCAAGGCCTGTTTGGGAGAACGCGCCCTGTTCAGCCAATCGTCCAGGTAGGCGTAGACGTGAATCCCACCCTCTCCTGAGATGCGCTGCCACCACCACCACCATGAGCTTGCTGAAGACTCTCAGGGCGGAGGTCAAAGCAAATGGCAGGACCCGAAACTGATAGTGCGAGCCGCCAACTGCGGACCGCAGGTATTTCCTGGGCTTGAGATGGATCGGCACATGAAAATAAGCATCACGCAAGTCCAATGCCACCAACCAATCCTGAAGCTGGAGGGCCTCAAGGATCTGAGAAAGAGTGACCATCTTGAACGTGTCCTTCCTGAGGAACTTGTTCAAGCACCGTAAGTCCAAGATGGGTCTCAGTCCTCCATCCTTATGGATGGGGGAACAACAACCCTTGTTCCTCTCCACCATAGGCACTGGTTCTATAGCGCCCTTCTCCAGCAGGGTCAATATTTCCTGCACAAGGAGCGGATCCGGAATCTTCAAAGAGTGCTTCCCCGGTGGATTGTCATGAGGCCGGCGAAGAAACGGTAGGCAGTAACCGTGGGCATTTGTTTCCAGAGCCCACGCATCCGAATGGCTCCCCACTCTTCCAGATGCTGAGACAGCCTGCCCCCTACCGGTGATACGTGACTCAAGGCCTCAGAGCATGTTGAAGGGGCTGCTGCAGTGCCTGATGGGAAAGAGGCTGCAGCTTGAGCGGCTGAGGAAACTTACGTTGGCCTTTGACTGGCCATTCTCACCCTTCCAAATGAGGAGTAGAAATGAAAGGATCCGCCCCCTCCACTGTTGTCCCCTAGGACAAAAAGGCTGAGGTTGCCTAACAGCAGTGCCCAAAGACTTGGCAGCTGCCTTCGAGGTCTGCAACTTCTCAAGGCTCTCGTCAGTCTTGCTGCCAAACAGATGAGACCCGTCAAAGGGCATGTTGAAAAGTCGAGCCTGCACATCAGGTGCAAAACCAGACTTCCGCAACCCCGCAAACCTGTGCATCACAGTGCTCGTAGCCATGGACCTGCTCACACTATCCGCAGTATCCAAGCAAAACAGAAGGGATTCACACATGGCATCCTTGGCATCCTTGCCATCCTGAACAATAGCCAGAAAACCATCCCTTTCTTTACCTTCGGGAATATGCTCAGCCGCTAACAAAATGCAATTCCATAGAGTGCGAAGAAGTTTTGCTAAGGCAAAAGTAGAGTTAGCCGATTTTAACGCCATACTCCTAGCAGAAAACTCCTTGCGTGCCCATCCATCCATACGCTTATCATCGCTATCAGGAAGGATTGTAGGGTACACCTCCTGCCTCGAGGTAGCCGTAGCTGCCTGGACCACCAAACTCTCCGGAGTGGGGTGAGTGGACAAGTAGCCAGGGTCGCTACTGGATGAGCAGTATTTCTTCGTCAGAGACTTGTTCACTGCCGGAGTAGCCTCCCGGGTGTCCCAATTAATAGACACCCTTTTCTGCAGGACCATATGAAATGGCAACACAAGGTCTGTAGACGGACCCTGAACCAAAATATCTCTAAGGTCATCTTGCTCAAAATGCACCAGAGGCCTGGACCAGCCCAGATACTCCACAACTCTAGACATGAGTCTCCGATATGAGGAGTCGGCATGCTCGCCTGGTTCCGGCTTGCCGAACTCCAGCTCGGGGGAAGTGTCAATACCACTGGCATTGTGCAAGGTCTGACAAAGATCCTCCATCCGACTCTCCTCTAAAATGAGGCAATCAGGAGCATTAGGGGTCCCATACTGGAGACCAAAAGGGACAACCTCATCCTCAGACTGTTCCTTCTCCTCATAAATGTCAGTGAGGGACCTAATAAAATCCTTCCTCAGGAGAGGAGTGAACCTCTTAGCCACAGGCCTCAAAAACCTGGCACTAGCCTTCCTCGGAGGGTCCACTTGCACAGAGACATTTATTGACAAAATGTGAACCAATGGTGTCAATGGCTCAGACAGCGTCAACAATGGCGTTGACAGCATTGACGGCGCGACTGGGATTGATGAGTCGACAGGCGCACCCGACGGGCATGGCGGCGATGGTGTTGATGCCTTCAAGGGCTTCGAGGGTGCCAAAGGCTTTGCCGGTTTTACCAGAGATGAAGACCTTGACCTGGCACTTCTCGGGGTGATCTTTTGAGGCCTTGTCTGAACGGGGCTGTGAAGGCTCCCGGTGTTTATTACGCCATTTACCCAGACCCGAAGGCGTGCGAGTATAGTGCCGAGAACGTTCCTTGCCGGCTTCGTCAGAAGGCGTGGCCGGAACAGTGCCATGTTCATCAAACATTTTCATCATCGCCACCCGGAAAGCATCCCACTCCGCTGGGGTCGATGACTTGGATGGGCATACCATCCGTCTTGGGTAGGCGTCCAACGAAGAAGGCGACCGATGGTACCGTTTCCTTGATCACCTCGATGAGGACAACGAGTGGCAGGAACCACTCCTAGATTGAGACCGCTTGGACCTCTTCCGACTAGGAGAGTCAACTCTCAACTCAGTCGAAAGTCCAGCAGGCCGGGATTTACGGGGCTTGGATACGATCCCTACCTTTAATTTCCCCTTACGTTCCTGCAAGGCCTTGGCAGTCAACGACTGACACTCGAGCAGTTATCCGTGTCGTGGCTCTGTACTGCTTCTCCCACGAAAAGTGCACGAAACAACCATAAATCCTCAATGCAATTATCGAGCAAGTACTTTGAACCAAAAAAAAAAGACAGACAGACACAATAACTCACAACCACGCACTCTTAGAAGATAAATGAGCTCTTTACGGCCATTTATTCAAAGCTTACAAGTACATAGAAATAACTCATAAAAGTAGTAAGGTCATAAATCACAAAAGAAGTAAAGAAGTCAAAAGGAAATACATCACCGTGAGCGTAATAGAAGTCCTCATCTCGTCCAGAAGCGGCTGGAAGACCCTGGGGACAGTCAGGCCGAGAGTACCACAGCTCACAGGAAGGCCAGACGTAAGCGTCCTTCTCTGGCTCAAGTCTCACCTGTCCCCCTCTGGGTTTCTGCATATATACACACTCCACAATGGGAAGTTAATTCTCGAACATTCTGGAACTTGCACCTGCGCAGTTGAAGAACAGCCGTCGGTTGCCAGTTGGGTCAATCGAGAGCTCCCCTCAAGGAACGCAGGGCCTCCTGCTCTAAAAACACACTCCACGGAGAACAGTAGCAAGCCATAACAACGTTAGCTTTCCCAGCAGAAAAGGCCTTGACTGCATACCAGGTTTGGAAAAGCATGTTTGTCTCAGCACTGTGAATCTAACACTTCAGCAAAATGTGTGCAGCCTTTCACTGCGGTATGAAGTAAATATCCAACATGGCTCCGAGCGCTCCCAGAATGCATTGCGTGTCCGCGCCATTTTGAACCAAGCATAAATCAAGCATAACAATTCCACCCTTTGGATATTTATCTTCCATAGCCAGGTGGCACTGGAACTGGTCTCTGAAACCTACGAAAGATTAAGACTAAATTGGGAACACATTGAAGACAACAACAACAAGCAATGATAATAGACAGTATAATAAAAATGCAAGCGAAAATATAATGTAGTGTACCCCCCAATATCAGGTATCCATGAAAATAACCAATACCACCAGTTTCTGTGACGATCTTCAGACACTTGAGAAATGAGATCCCTCAAACCTCGAATATGACTTTCAATGGATCATGAGTGGTCGCTTAAATTGAAACACATACCTTCAAAGGCATTACACCCTAAATTATGTTTCAGCAATAGGTAATCAACAGCAGCTCTGCTCTGCAAAGTTGCTTTTCTAATAACTTGACTATCAAGGAGTAATTCTTCTAAAGCCTACGAAGTATGATTAAGACTTAACTACTAAACATGCTAATTTCATCAAAGATTTGTAACCTCCAGCAGCTAAACCCCAAACACCCACTAATGAAAGGGGTAATGCTAGAACCTCAGCTTCTGATAGCAAATGTACATGTGAATCACAATCAGGAGATAGCCCTACAGATTCAAAAGTTGACCTTTTACCTCTAGTTATTGCTGAGTGTAAAGGAAACATCATTAGTCCTAATCGAGTCAAAGCACATGGACCTCCAGAAATGTTAGCTGGAATATAAGTATATGTAATATTACCACATGAAAAGAGCCATCCGGTTGGATGTTTCACATGATTCAAATGACTAGCAGTTATCACTGTATGATTGCAAGACATAGTGTTATTTACACTGGTGAATTTGCGTGACATTTGCGAACATAGTCTCCTTTCGAACATAGTGTGATTATACTGATTAGTCAACTCTATTTGTCTGCATTTACCAATTTCGTGTGCTTTGCATGTCATAATATAGCACACATCACCTTGGGTTATATTGTACGTAATCACCTGTGTCAAATTTCTCCATTTCTTGTCAGTCTCTTGGCAGAACCGACAATATTCATAAACTGAAAAAGATTGTCTAATGTCTGAGTCTTGAACTAAAGAATCATTAGGTGTGACGCCGAAGATATGCTTTAAAACCGGAACAGGCGTCGGCACGGCTACTAAACATGTAGTCAATAAAGCTTCAGCATTGGGCACAACAGTAAGACAAAAGTGTGATATATTCTGTACTTGCTGTGCCAGATATATCCACATATTCTCTTCTTGTGTAATCATAGGAGAGTGTTTTCTCCTTCCTACAAATGGCTCCTGCACAGCTGGCATCAAGGTCATTTTCACTTGCTCCTGATGTGTTTGTCGCATTTCACGGATCCATGTCTTCGGTCTGGCGGGCTTTTCGGCACTGGCATAGGGCTGCTTGGGGACAACATTATTCATCACTATCAGTATCCCCTTGATCACTGGCACAGATGTGACATTTGTCGCTGGTAACAGATCGTCTAATTCGCCCAAATGGAGTCCATTTAGTGCCACAGTTACACCAACCAGACCCAGGATCTACAAAGCAAACCCAGAAAAGAGATATCAGTGTTGGACATCACTCTCTCAGGTAACATTTGTCTGCGGGTACATATTGCCATTTCTTTCTACCAGGCTCCATTACTAAAACCACTTGATCTTTGCCTGATGCAATGACATCTGCTGGCACTGGTGGGCCACTTGGCTTTTCCACCCACACCTTTGCACCCGGTACCATACTGTCTGAAGAGCCAAAACCGCGATCCCCACGGGTAGTTAACACTGTAGGAGGCTCCCCTTTCTTAATCATGGACAATTTAATGGGAATGACTATCAATTGGGCCACTCGATCACCCTTGTGGATTGATAACAATTGATCCCCACTATTCATTAGGATGACTTTGATCTCACCTTGGTAATCAGCATCAATTACCCCTCCCAACACTTGAACTCCCTTCAATGCTAGGCTAGATCTAGGGGCAATCCATCCCATATGCTCTGGGGGAATCTGTATTCCAATTCCTATTTCAATGACAACTATTCCTCTTGGATCTAATCTGATTCCTTCATTAGAATGCAAGTCTACCCCTGCTGACTCTGGAGTTGCTCGATAGGGAGCTAAAGAACCTGGCCTAATTTCCTAGTATAACAATGTTTCTCTAACTGAATTGGGATAAACCTGTAAATTAGGAGTCATTAATCGCATCAAAGGAGTTTCATGTTCATACACAGGCCTATTGTTCAACACTTGCACCGCATCAAACACCCGATCACGCCAGCCCGCCAAACTGCCGTCTCCAGATTTGCGCAACTGTTCTTTCAGTAACCCATTCATTCGTTCAATTAGCCCTGCTGCAGCTGAATGGTAGGGGATGTGGTAAATCCACACGATGCTCTTTTCTCGACAAAATTCTTGGATCAATTTGCCTTTGAAATGTGACCCAGTGTCACTTTAAATTTGCAAAGGCACTCCATAATGTAATATGATCTGATCTAACAACCTGATGGTGTTCAATTGGGTTGCACGTTTGCAAAGCAAAACCATCAAATATCCTGAGTATGTATCTACAATAGTGCATGCACACTGACAACCTCTGCTGTTTGGCCTAGGACCGATATAATCAATCTGCCAAATTTGACCTGGTAATTTTCCTCTTCTCAATGTGCCTCTAACAATCTGAGGCATAGGTCTATGCAATTGGTGCTGGCACACGGGACACTGTAAAATGATTGTTTTCACTAGTTCTAAAGGAAGACTGATGCCTCGAGCTTGTGCCCACCTTTTCTCCAAGGTGCCCACTTTTCTGATGGGCCCATTTGGCCAAACCCCCCATATCGTCTTCCCGAGCCTCTGCATCCATTGTCACAATCTTGGTGTGTTCGTCTGCAACAGAATTAAACCAACGTTCTAATGAATCTGTGGCACAATGTGCGTCCACATGATATACAGTGACTTCACTTTGTAACAACATTTCTGCAATATCTTGCCACAGTTTCTTTGCCCACAACTCTTTTGAATGACTCTTCCATCCATTCTTTTGCCAAGTCGGCAACCACACTGCCAATCCATTCGCCACTGACCATGAATCTGTGTACACATGACATTGACCAGGGGTCTCTTGTTTCAATGCTTGGTAAACTGCGTAAAGTTCTGCAAACTGACTGCTCTTTCCTTTCCCTCTCGTTGTCAACATCTTTTTTGTTTTGGGATTGTACGACACTGCTTTCCAGTACCGCTCAGTTCCCACATATCGAGCTGAACCATCCGTGAACCAAGCATGCTCTGTTTGCTCCACGGTCAAATCACTGTAAGGTACTCCCCATTTCATGGGAGACTCACGTTTTTCAGGCACCTCCGGTGGTATGTAATCTGAGGGCGGTATGTTGGCTACTTGCTCATGTAGTTTTGCCACTCCACCCTTTCCTGATTTGGCTCTGTCTTGAATATACCGTTTCCACTTAATTATGCTGGCTTCTTGAGCATGTCCTATACGATGCGTTTTAGGAGAGCTCAGTACCCACTGCATGATTGGTATTTCAGGTCTCATGAATACATCATGACCCAAGTTCATCTGCTCGGTTTCAACAAGAGCCCAATAACATGCCAGCAATTGCTTCTCAAACGGAGTATATGAGTTACCAGCGTCGGGCAATTTACGACTCCAAAACCTTAATGGCACACGTTTCCTGTCTTGTTTCTGCCACACACTCCAGTTAGCATAATTGTCTTGCACAGACACATTTAATTCCACTTCACCTTCCTTGTTTGTTTGTTTGTTTGTTTATTTGGTATAGCGCAGAAACCAAACCCGAGGGGGTAGCTGGGCGCAAACAGTACAAGGTTGCTTAAGAACTTAGTTACAGGAGAAATACACGTTATACATTCGCAGTTAAATCATGAAAGTGCAGTTTATACAGTTCACCTTAGATCAACGGTAGGTATAGTGAGAAAGCAACGGGAAAAGAAGAAAAAAAGAAAAAGAGGAAAAGTGCGGAGCTAGGGTTAAGTCTAGTTGATCGGATAAATCAAGCACCTGCTGCACTGTGTCTTTCGCCATCTCAAAGCTTTCTGCTGCTCTTCCCCCCACTGAAACTCATATTTCTTTCGTGTCACCTTGCAGAGGGGGGTCAATATCTGCCCTAAATGCGGAATGTGCGGTTTCCAAAACCCAAACAGTCCTATAAACTGCTGAGCTTGCTTTTTGCTCGTTGGAGTGGTGAATTCAAGTATTTTCCATCGTGCTTTTGGCACCATTTCCCGATGCCCATGATGCCACTGAATCCCTAAGAATATCACTGTTTCAGCTGGCCCTTGTATTTTACTCGGATTAATCTCCCACCCTTCCTTTTTCAATCCTTCTATAATGACATCTAGCTGACTTTGCACACTATGCTCATCCTTGCCCTGTATCAAAATATCAAAATATCATCAATGTAATGAGAGATTTGTATGTCAGGTTTACACAGTATCTTGTCTAAGTGCTCTGCCACCAGCCAGTGACAAATAGTCGGACTGTGCATGTACCCCATGGGTAGTCTCGTGAAAGTGTACTGACGTCCACCCCACGAAAATGCAAACTGTTCTTGACACTTATCAGCAATTGGCACGGAGAAAAATGCATTAGCTAAATCGATCACTGCATACCAAGTCCCCTCGAACTTTTGGACATTTTCAATCAAAGTAATAGCATCTGGGACTGCGGGCACTAAGGGAGGAGTGTGTTTATTCAACTCCCTGTAATCCACCGTCATCCTCCACGACCCTTCCCCCTTTTTAATGGGCCAGAGCGGATTGTTCCATGATGTGGTAATAGGGCGTAATACGCCCGCCTCCACATACTCTTTGATGGTGTCTGAAATGTACTTGTGCCCCCCAGGAATGCGGTATTGTTTCATGGCTACCCGCTTAGTTGCCACTGGCACTTGCACTGGGGGCATCTTCAATTTGCCTACAGTAATGGGTGTACAGATCAATGCACTCACCCCAAACTGGTACATTTTACCGCCAAGTCCCAAGGTTAGCCCTTCCAAAATGTCAAAGCCAATTATATATTCAGGTATCGGGACAATTAACACCTATTATTATTTCTTCCTCTTTAAATTGCCTATTTTCATCTCCACTGGCGTTTGCACTGCGGGGGTCTCCTTTCCCCCTAAACCTGTAATCGTAAATTGTTTGCCTTTAAATCGTGTCGGATTACCATGAATCAAAGAGGCCTCCGCCCCGGTGTCTTTCAATGCTCGCACCCCTTGTGTATTTCCTAGCCCCCAAAAAATCTTAACAACATGAGGCTGCCTATCCACTTTAATGTGGGCAGACGCTGCCGGAGCTCGGCCGAAGCCCTAGTCAAACTTCGAATGAGTGTGACTCGTCTCCGCCTCTAGCATCGGACTCACCACCTTTCTCAAATCAGCATATGTTGGCTGGTACGGGGAAGGTGTCCCCATAGACCCTTCATCTTGTTCTTCCACAGGGGGAGCAGAAGGTGAGGCGTCCCCCTGTGGTGTGGTGACTACTTGTTTCTTAACCTGTTTGTAGCGCTCTTTGGCTGCAAGTCCTCGTTTTTTGTATAATTCATACATTACTCTGGTTTCAATGCCATCAATTTCTTCGTGTGGCACACCATCTTTTAATAAAGCCAAAAACATGTCTTTTCAGGACACTCGGGAGTCTCTACTATCTTGTCGCCTGCCTTCGGTTCTTCTCTCACTACGCCCCTCTCTCTCCCGTGGCTTGTTATCGCTCTTATCTCACTCTCCCAAATCTGCGAGTTACCGAATGGCATATCCTAACTCATCAGTAGCCTTGTCTGTCATGCCTACGAGCAAAGTCATAATGACACTTTTGTATGCGGGTGGTGCATTTCTAATCACCATGTTTCGCGTTGAAACAGAGCGGCACGGCTCCCATGTGATCCGCAGCATCTATGTGAATCGCCTCTTTCATCGCATGCTTTCTGACTTTTTGAATTGCTTCTCTCAACGTATACCACTTCGTTTCTTCACTGGACCAATCTGTGGTAATAGGGTATTTACGGTTACATGCTTGGGCTATCAGGTGCAACAAAGACACCTGCGTATCTTGACCATTAGCGTCAGGGGGCGGTCCTGCTCTTAAGACCTCCTGTACATTGGTGTCAATTGACAGGGGTAAAAAACGCAGTGAATCAGTAGAATCTACCAACAACCCTGCAGCACCCCCGTATAGTAATCTCACCATCCATGTCAATAAAGCTGCCCCTGATTTTTGCCTCAAACGGGTAATAATTTCCCCAACCTCCTGTTGTGTGTAATCTTCAAAAGTGCTTAAATCCACCATACTACCACCAGGATTCTGCAGGTGTGGTCCGCCTCGCCGCCTTCTAACGGGCTTCGCCGCCACTGTTTTCTGTTTTACCTCTGGTTTGGGGTCAGACTCCTCTGCGGAACTACTTTGTAGACTGGTCGAATCAAAAATATCACCATCCCACTTGTCCGGATCCCAGTCTACGCCAGCGGTAGCGATTACAGTTGCCACCTTCCTTTTTTTGACCCCTACCCGTCTTTTCCTATACTTATATCGCGCTACTCTGACTGCTGCCCTATCGGCTACCGCCTGATATGTGTCGGCCTCATCTTTAAACAATTTCATTTGAATCTGCTGCATTAACGCAGTCTGCCTTTCTGCAGCTAGCTCTCTCTAATCGCAAAACCTCATTTTTCATGTCAATTTTCCTATAAGCATGCAAAAGAACCCAACCTCGCCTACCTAATGCCGCACATTCTTTACCACGTTCTACTGGAACTTGTTGCACGCATGCAATTACATCAGTCGGATCGGCATCTCCCAATCCTTGATCCCAAGTTTCACTTAAAACGGCACCACATGCCCACGCTTGAGCCAACTTATCATACGGACTCTTCATCCAACCTGGAATAACAACATCAGAACAGTCACCGCCAGCGGTAACGTTCTTCTTGAACAAACTACTCATTATCGCAAGCAAAGCAAAACCTTGTTGAACCTATATATTTTCTTCTCACAACTGCAATCTCTCCTACAGGCACTCAAACAGTTACCAAAGAGACAAAAAACTTCACTTCTCAAAAAAAAAAACTTCACTTACACGACAACCAAATCCTATCTACGTTTCAACAGACTCTTGCATGCACCGAACAACTCATCACGTACATCCTGTTCGTGATGCCAAAAATGTACTGCTCTCCCCCGAAAAGTGCACGAAACAACCATAAATCCTCAATGCAATTATGGAGCAAGTACTTTGAACAAAAAAAAAAAAAACAGACAGACACAATAACTCACAACCACGCACTCTTATAAGATAAATCAGCTATTTACGGCTATTTATTCAAAGCTTACAAGTAAATGGAAATAACTCATAAAAGTAGTAAGGTCATAAATCACAAAAGAAGTAAAGAAGTCAAAAGGAAATACATCACCGTGAGCGTAATAGAAGTCCTCATCTCGTCCAGAAGCGGCTGGAAGACCCCGGGGACAGCCAGGCCGAGAGTACCACAGCTCACAGGAAGGCCAGACGTAAGCGTCCTTCTCTGGCTGAAGTCTCACCTGAACCCCTCCGGGTTTCTGCATATATACACACTCCATAATGGGGAGTTAATTCTCGAACATTCTGGAACTTGCACCTGCGCAGTTGAAGAACAGCCGTCGGTTGCCAGCTGGGTCAATAGAGAGCTCCCCTCAAGGAATGCAGGGCCTCCCTGCTCTAAAAACACGCTCCACGGAGAACAGTAGCAAGCCATAACAACATTAGCTTTCCCAGCAGAAATGGCCTTGACTGCATACCAGGTTTGGAAAAGCATGTTTGTCTCAGCACTGTGAATCTAACACTTCAGCAAAATGTGTGCAGCCTTTCACTGCGGTATGAAGTAAATATCCAACATGGCTCCGAGCGCTCCCAGAATGCATTGCGCTTCTGCGCCATTTTGAACCAAGCATAAATCAAGCATAACAGGCTCTCGCCGAGACACCACAGAAAAATATGATGCAGATCCGTGATTGACATTTTGGAGCCTCAGTCCTGACACTTCTTAAACCCCGCCTTTGGGGTGGTCGGGGTAGACGACAAAGACATAATCGGTTTCACAGTAAGCACGAGGTGTGCCTAGTTTTCAATGAATAAAACACGTTTGCAGAAAAAACAGAACTGAGGCTACGGGTGCCGTGCATGCTACTTATAACATCCAATGACGTCACCCTCGACTGAGGCCTTCGAGGGACATCGACCAGACGCCATCGACGCAGGGCGCCCTCTGCCGAAATATTTCCAAAGCAACCGAGCAGTGGACATTACATGTCAAAGATGTGGAATACGTTGGAGTAGACAATCCATATGAAATAGGACGGGAACAGCAACAACAGAATGCTGAGAGGGAGGAAGACTGACAGAAACAGACCGCAAAACATGGCTTTGTAACACTTAAGGGTGAGAGGCAGAGCGTCAGAAAGTGAGATACAGGGGGAACAAAGTAGCAAAGAGAAGGAGAGATGAACATAAACAGAGTGGCTGTCAAGCAGGTAGATCCAGGCAGCAATGGTAGGCCAGAGAGGCAGAGAAGTGATGCTGGAAGAGCGAGGGGCCTGATTTATGAATCACCCAATGTAACTAGTAGGCATCTGTAGTAGGCTCTTAACAGAGTTTGTGCCCAAGTATCATTTAGATGAAGCTGGGTAGTATGCATCTACAAGTTACTTGTGTGGGGAATTCTTTTTCCACAGGTGCAATAAATTATTTAGAACCACTTTGAAATACAGCTGTTCTGTGACTAATGTTTTTGAAAAAAGTTTTAATTTTATGCACAAATTGGATAGTTGTCAGGCACCTTGCACTCTCTTGCAAAGTAGGACACTCATTTTTACTGTCTCAAAATTGGATTTACTCTCCAATTCCAAAAATTGGTATTAAAATACTCTCACTTCACTCCAAACTCCTATCTGGAGCACTGGCAGGAGCAATCCCAAAAGTAATGACATCATACTGATCTGGCAGTGTCCTCAGCAGACGTTCAAGGCCTTTCACTTTATCAGTTAAGATCATTAACTTTGATATGATCAAGTGATTTTACTATTGTTGCCTCAATGGGCTGACTTATCTCATCACCACTGACTAAATGTTTGACTTTTCCCAGACTCTTTTTCCGCTTCAGAGGATAAAAACCCTGCCGGGCTACTTGGGTTGTATTAGAGACTAGTTGCTTTTTAAAGAATGACTTGCTTGCTCCCTTCGGTTTGTTGAACACTTGAGCATGTCCTACTGTTTTCTTGTATGGGCTTCTTAACATCCTACAATGTCCTTTTCTCCTATGTAGCAATTAAACAGGATGCCGGCTTTGAATTATTTCCATTGCTACCTCTGCCTCAGATTCCTGTTGTCCCCCTTTCATAGTGTTCTTAATAATCTTAAGGTCATACATAGTCTCTTGGATACAAGTATCATGAAAGGGGCACATAATTGGGGAATCCATAACAATGCGGGGTCGGCAAAATCAACCAGGTCAACCAAACATTTGCTCCGTTCAGGCAGAAGAAAGTATGTATCCTTTGCCTATGGCAGTCTGAGCATGAATTCTAAATGTCGAGATGCGGACCCAGAAGGTGGTGTTTAAGTCGTTTTCCAGAACCGTAATGTTTGTTTCCACTTCTCCAGTTACCTTTCTCAGAAATTGAGAGGTGCCCTAGTCATTACTTTCTTGAGTAAATTATTCTCATGGAATAAAAGAGGCTTTCTGCTTTCCCATCCTAGGTACTAGTGGTCTTTTTAGTAACGTGACGACTATGATCAGCCTCTGCCAAATAACTCCCGATATCTCCTGCATTGACCTTCTGAAGAACTTAATAAAGCTTCCTGTTTGACTCTTGCAATACTACCAAGGAATTTTTCAAAGTGATAAGATCAAGACCAAATCAGACCTTAGAATAGGGTGATAGTAGGGCAGTTCAGCGCACTCAGAAGACCCAGCTGACCCAGCAGCATGGGGAACATACAGGTCCGTCTTGTCCCAATATCTAAAAATAGTGTCAGGGAAATGTCAGAGAGCCCAAGAAACTTACGATCATGGCTCCACACTGGCTCTCTCCACTGTCTGCTATACAAAGTATCAGGAATTTAAACTTGGCACACCTCCATGCACAATTCGACCCACTTCCCCAAAGTTAAACACTTTGACTAAAAGTTTAGTCCTTATTTATTTATCAACTCAGATCTGGTGTTCGTCAATAGCTGGCTGTCACAGAAAAGCGGATAACACACTACTGCTGGTCAGCTATTTATCTTGTGGGTCTGCATGCTTCCGATGGGTGAACAGCAAATCTTCCTATTGCGGAACAATTCTGGAGCTCTATCATGGACACGGAATCTGTTGTAATTATGGCTGCTTGTTTTATGTATGGAAACGTGTCAATAACTGCATACATGCCCAAGAAGAACTAAGATCAAATTCTAAAAGGGACTGTGATGCTGGAAATGTATCAAAGGGACACGGCCTCTGAATCCTTGTCCTTTATTGCTTTTTATCATGCGTTCTGTCTTGTTTTCCACACGACAGGTGCCCTGCGCATCCTCCATTTTGGTATGCCTAGGTCTTGTCATTGTAGTCTGTGGATTCCTGATGGAATCAAGATGGCCCCTGTGGCCTCTTGCTTTCTATCATCTGTTACCTTACTTTTCCCGAAGTCCCAGGAAGCCCCAAGCTGTCCCTTCCCCCGGACTGGCTGTTGGGTGGAAGTTCCATATATGGTGTTGTGGGTAAGTCCAGGCCAGTCTGGCTGGAGCCTTCCCAATGACTGTATGTTGAGGTTACGCCTGTGGGATGGGACCTGGGTGAATGAAGTGTGTGACGAATACGCATTCTGTGTTATGGGTGTCTAGTATCTGGTGTTTGAGACAATGACTGAGACAGCCCCGCGCGAAACTGGTATGAATGCTGTGTGTAGTGCTGAATGGCAGAGTGCTTGTCCGAATCCACATTCTGTATTGTGAGTGTCTGGATGGAGAAGAATGGCCTGAACGCACCGTACGCCTGATTGGCTGCCTGACTGCCTGAATGCCCTTCTGGATGATTGGTTGCCTTAGTGTGACCCAGCACAGTGAATGGGAGATCAACAGTATATCTGGGGGCCTCTCACTGCTAGAAATTGTTCAGAAGCTGAAGTAGAAACTGACATTGAAACTGATGCTTAACTTTGAAGCCCACTGGAAGAAGAACTGCTGCTGCTGTCCTTCGCTAATCTGAAAGCTGCTGTGCCTTCAAGGAACTAATCCAAGAGAGGACCTGGCTAGAAGACCTCTTCTCAAGCTACGAGGGACCATCGTGCACCAGCTGATCTTTCCCAAAGCACCCTGGTAGACAGACCTACGAAAGGCTGCCGAACAGAGAAGGGGACTGCCGAGGGAACGAAGAGAAGCACCGGACAGCTGTCCACCGTCGATGACCACTGTCGCCAACGAGAGCCGCAGCACTCCCTTTTCCCAAGAACATTTGATCCAAGGATTCTCTTGTTCAATCTCGTCAACCGCTTTCGTCCTGCCAGAGAAAGTCAAGGCCGCCGAAGACCAAGGAGAATCCACCGGTGGATTTCCCGCCACCCGAACACCTCAGAGACGCTGACGAGGCTACTGAAGCCAGCCGTGGTCAAGTCCCATTCGCCAACACCAGATGCCGACGACCCGACACCCTTGCAGTGCCAAGGTTCTTCCCTGACTCTTTGCGGCAACGGACACTCGTCATCGAGGTGCACCGCACGCCTCTTCTTCACAGGACGTTCACTACCTTTCGTCAACGAGCACCGCTAAGATCGAAGCTACTGCCTCAACGACAACATTCACCTTTCCTTCATTTCGGAAGTTCAATGACCCGTGGCTCCTGCTTGAAAGGGAGTGCATTCAAGAAGGGCCCGTCGATTCACCGACGAAAAACTCTCCAACACAGGGTACATTTGGGTTGCAGAACTATAGAAGAAGATAAGCCTTTAATAGACAATATATGGACTGGGCTTGTAGTGCATCTTCATTTACAGGTTGCCGGGTGGGGGGTTCCATATACAGAATTGTGCCTAGGGGTAGTGGCCCAGTATTCTGCCAACTGTCTAACACACTTGTTTTCCTCCTAAATCTAGGGTTGATATCGTTTTGCTGTGTTGATTTGTATGCTATTTGAACTAAGTACAGTTGATGCATTTTAATGGAATCAGAGTAATCATGGTAACACCTAGAACTGTATATATTTACCATTTTAGAATTGTCAGAGCACAGCGTGTATTATCATGATTGTGTATATAACCTTGAACCTTATTTATATAAAGACTGCTTTAACTAACAGTGTGTGGACATTCCTTTGTGGGTGCTTGGGGACTACACTGTTCTTAAGAACCATCCCGCATCACCTCCTGAGAAGCTAGGCCTGGATTGCTCGACCATAGCTACGTAATAGATCATCTTGGCTGGGGTCCTCTGTGGCTCTCCTCTGCCATTTAGAGAGCAGGAGTACAGACACCCCCCTCCGGTGAGTCTTTACAGGACACTGGTCATTTGGTAACAAAATCGTGATCTCTCTTGATGCTTGAGTTTTTACACATTTTTGTGTTTACAATAAGTGCATGTTTTAACTTGTTACAATGATTGCTGGTAAAATGTTTTTAGCAATTAATTCAATCAGATACATTATTACTGTATTAGGTATAGTATTTTGCATTCATGTATTTTAGCTATTTTACAAAGTTATTTATTAATAAATG
Source organism: Ambystoma mexicanum (assembly GCF_040938575.1). Classification (NCBI taxonomy): domain Eukaryota; kingdom Metazoa; phylum Chordata; class Amphibia; order Caudata; family Ambystomatidae; genus Ambystoma; species Ambystoma mexicanum. The sequence continues at coordinate 1,231,507,784 of NC_090927.1, forward strand.
TGTATAAGTTTTATTTTAACCAATCTGGCACAGTAAAAATAAATTTTTTAAAAAAGCACAGCAAATCTGACCAAGCAGCACCGCGCTTCTGTGTCTCCAATGTCCCCAGCCTCTGTAACTGCTGTATCTACAGGTCTCATTGACCTGACATTTGAGGAAAGAACCCAAGACTGTCAAGCTGCAAACCGCAATGAGATCATCTTTTACAGTTAATTTAAAATGTTTAGATGTGCGAGACTAGTGATGATTAGTCTCAGGGGTGGGGAGGTTTGTGGAGGAAAAGGAGCAAGTTACTTACCTGTAACTGAGGGGCATGGCTAAGTGGCCATCAAGTAGGATGTGCCTCACGTGCAGCTCCTCCCGATCCGTGATGATCCTGTGGAATTAATGATGTAACAAAGAACGTTTGAACTCAGGACAGTAATGCCTGGGGTATGAAGATGCAGTGCACGTACATAATAAAGTTGGAGCTGATGCAAGCAAGATTCAGCGTTGCAGGTCGGTGGCAAGTTTGTATCCAGCCAGGCACACCGAAACAAGACGGGCGGCGCATCCAGACAAAGGATTTGCAAGTGACCACAGGGAGCCGAGAGGAGGAACTCAGGCGGCGGGCGAATCGTAGAATATTAGATTGGAGGGTTGCAAGCAGTCCAGCGGCTGCAGACGTGAATACACTTGACTTCAAAACAAGTGAGAAAATGAATACCGTTGCTGCCCTGATGATACGTTGTGGCCAAATTTAGACATGGCGCAGGTGGCAGAAGCCAGCGCCTCACATAAGTGAGGGATACAAATTGAAGGCTGACTATAGGGTTGCCGACGATGAGCCCACTTGGGAGTACTGAAGCGGTAGCTGATGCACTACAAACGTATTGATAACTGTTCGTGAGCCTACACTTGAGCAAGAACCCGCGGCAGCTGCAGAAGACAAACCAGCCCGGCACGCATTGTGTGATCTGCAGGAGTGCAAACGGAAGCAGAATGTGGGGAAAGGCGCAAGGCTGAACAGAAAAAAAGGCTTCTAGATAACATGCAGTGCAGGCGGAGAGCCGATTAAGCAGGATACTAATGACAGAGCACTCCTCCGATGCACACATATATTTCACAAGGAAGCTGACTTGCTTTGCAACGGTCCGGAGTACATTTAACGATGCATACAGCAGAACGCATTGTCCCAACGGTGTTGGAACATAAGAGGTCATCTCTAAGGACTGCCACACTACTTGGTGCGGGGAACTTGGTGATGCACAGCATTAGCAACCCTCTATCCGGATTTGCACATGTGCCAGCTGCGGCACGCTATTGTGACCAGGGGAATGTGTAACGGTCAGGGGAGTTGCTAGGTCTGGAAAAGACCCGGGGCTACGCTGATGTCGGAACTGTTGGGACTGGGGGCTAGCTAGTCTTTTGGCTGTAGCTCCTGAGATTCTATCTGGGGCTACGACCAAAAGATCAGGGGCTATAGCCCCCATAGCCACCCCCTAGCAACGCCCCTGGTAACGGTCCAGAGTACATTTAACGTTGCATAAAGCAGACAGCATGGTGGAAAAACAGGAAGTATGTATAGTCAATACATACGCCCCCAATCATGATGCCACTGTACACAGGAATACACTGGGTGCAATAAAAGACAGGTGGACAACCGTCATAGATGCAACTCTTGGAAGTGCAGATATAGAAACGCTCATAAATATCTCAGACGGGGGGGCACGCTATCTCCAGAATTTATGAAGTGTTGATTGCAGCTAATACAATTGTATATAACACAAAGGGCATAACTCACAGCCGCAGCAATAGAAATATTCAAGGGAGGCCATAGCCAGGTGGGTCCAAGATGCAACGAGGGGAGTGCGGGATTGATTCATATGTTCTGGGGTGTCGAGTGGTACAGGCCTTCTGGGAGAGAGTGGCAAGTAAGGTAGCACAAGGGAGTAGCTCTTTGGATATTCAATCCCCGGAGGTATGCATGCTGGGCCTATTTAAGAGAAATGCTAAACATAAAACCATGGCAAAGATGAATGACCTCATCTATATACTAGCAAAACATAGCATACCAATGCAATGGAAAGCCGCCGCAGAGCCTAGAATTGAGCGATGGTGGGAAGACCTGAGAAAGTGGGCTATGGCAGAAACTGGGGGTGTGGGAACAAGCGCTGGGGATACAACCTCAAGTACTTGGAACGGACATCCAACAATGGATTGCATTGACTGAGACATTGTTTGCTCAACAAGAAATGGATGGTGCGCTCAAGGCACACAAGGAGAAGTCTGGGACAGTGTGGCAGAACAATAAAACTTAGGGGATGAACAGGCAAATGGGGAGGGGGAGTTAGGGTGTTACCTTTAATAGTATGAAGCAATGTGAATTATGATGATGTAACTAATGTTTGGTTTTAGTAGTTGTGGTTATTATAAAAAATAATAAAAACTACCTGTAACTGTTGTTCTCCAGCACGGGTCTGGCATGGATTCATATGCTCATGAATATTCCCCATCGCCAGGCTGGGAATCCTCGGTAAAAGAAAAAACAATTTCACATTCGTTTATAAACTGTCTTTCTCCTATAAACCAATCACTGAGCTCTGGGTCATACTTCCCCCAGCCAATGACTGCCCTCTCCCTAAGCCACTCCTCTGGTAGCACGTAAAGTGGCAGTATGACCAAGAAGAGCCGCAAAGGGGCAGGAGGGAAGGTTTGCATGTGAATCCATGCCAGACCCATGCTGGTGAACAACAGTTACAGGTAAGTAACTTGTTGCTTCTTCAGCATGGGGTCTGGCATGGATTCACATGCTCATGAATAAAGAATACACAGCAGTACATACATACACAACCACAGGAGGTGGCAAGGCTCAACAGAAGCAATAACTTACCTCCTCACCAGGCTCACCTTCAAGCATACAGGTTGAGTAGAACTTGTTGGCTGACTCTGGACTCCTCCATGCAATCCCGGTTGACGCAGTAGAATTTCATGAAGGTGTGCGTAGACCGCCACAACGCAGCCCTGCAGAGGTCAAGCAGGGGCACATCAGACAGGAATGCCGTCATCGCAGTGATCAGTCTGGTAGAATGGACTCACGGACGGCCAGGCAGCAGTCGGTTTGCCAACCGCTGACAATGAGTGATGTAGCCGGAGAGCCACCTGTAGATGGAAGCCTTGGACAAGGCCTTCCGATGGTTCACAGGCCCAAAGTTCACAAAACCTTGGGAAGTTTTGCGGACACTCTTTGTGCGAGCCACATGAAACTTCAGCGCTTGAGCCACATCCAGCGAGTGCAAACTCTGTTCAGCCGGCGACGAAAGCATCAGAAAAAACAAAGCTAACACCAAGGCATCGATGAGATGAAATTCTGACGGAACCTTGGACTCATGAAGGAGGGGTGCGTCCGCAGCATCACCCTTGTCTCGTGGAAAGTCAAGTAAGGCCGCTTGCAGGTCAGGGCCTGGATCTCACCTACTCTCCTGGCAGAGGTGATGGCCACGAGAAAAGCGGTCTTCCAAGACAGAAACTTGAGCAGAGCTTGATGCATCGGCTCGAATGGGGTCCCCATGAGCCTGGTCAGCACCACATGGAGTTCCCACGCCGGGGCAGGCGCCTTCGCCGGCGGGAATGGGCGGAACAGTACTTTGATGAATTCCTTCACTAGACGGTGCAACCAAAGAGAAGACCGTCCCGGAGACCTAGTGTAGCGGTAGATAGCCGCCAGATGCACCTAGATGGAGGCATGCACCAGCCCCGACTTAGCCAAAGACAAGTACGGAAGGACCTGGGGGGCCGTGACCCTTAGAGGGTTAATGTCCCGCCACCGGCACCAAGTCGTAAAACGCTTCCATTTATGCCTGTAACACTTCCAAGGCGATGAAACTCTGGCCTTGGCGAGGACCTTCCTCCAGTCCACAGGCAGCTCGTAACTACCAAACTCTAATGCTGCAGGAGCCAGGCCTTCAGGTTCAGCGATCCTGGGTCACGGTGCAGGATTGCATCTCCTTCCCTGGCGAGAAGATCAGCTACCACTGGTAGCTTGACTGGAGGGGACCACTGACATGCTGAGAAGGTCCGAGTACCAGATTTGTATCGGCCACGCTGGCACGAGGATCATCCTGCACTGGCACCGTCTGAGTTGGCGGATGACTCGTAGTAGCATCGGCAACTGGGCAACTGAGGGACCGTGTACAGGAACAGGCCTTCCCAAGGGAAGGAGAATGTGTCCACCATGCTCCCCGGCTGGGGAAACCTGCTGGCGAACCTCCGACACTTGGTGTTCGTCACCATAGCAAACAGATCGATCTGGGGACTGCCCCACCTGTGGAAGAGGTTGTCCACTTGATCCTGCCGAAGCTCCTACTCGTGGTAAGAGCACAGCACCCTGCTGAGGTATTCAGCGACAGTGTTTTTGACTCCCGCCAGGTGGAAAGGAATGAGTAACATCCCCTCGGCAACGGAACAGTACCACAACTCCTGCGCCCCTCTGGAGAGCACAGGGGATCTGGTGCACCCCCCTGCTTCTGGATGTAAAACATTGTGGTGGTATTGTCCATGAAGTCCCTCACCACCTTGCCCTTGAGGGCCCAAAATACAGCACATAGTTCCGGGACATTGATGTGTAGCGCCTTCTTCTCCGGCAGCCACAGGCCTCTGGCGTGGATACGTCTGGTGTGTGCTCCCCACCACTCCAGGGAAGCGTCCATCGGGACTGTCTCCTGGTATGGAGGGATCGGGAAGTCCGGGCCCCCGGCGATGTTGGACCGCACACCCCACCACCTTATCGCTCGACGGAACTCCTCGTCAAGCACAATCCTGTCCTTAAAGCTTCCAGACACCTGGATCCAACGGGAGCCCAGGAATTCCTGGAGCGGTTGTATCCGCAAACTGCAGAGCAGGACCAGGTAGATACATGACATCATGCCGAGCAGTGACTTGATGGTCCTCACCGTGGCGATCTTCAGTGCTAACAGCCGTTACACCTTGCCCAAAATGGCTGCCATTGTCTCCTCCGACGGAGCCGCTACGTAGGATACCGTGTTGATTCTGGTCCCCAGGAACAGCGGATTCTGCGATGGAGTCAAGTAGGATTTTGCATAGTTCACCAAGAACCCCAGATCCATCAGCAGCAGGACAGTCCTCTCCATGTGCTCGACGGTGATGTCCTTTAACTGCGACCAATTGAGCCAATCGTCGAGGTATGGGTAGTCGGAGATGAGCCGCCACCAGAGCCACGCACTTTGTAAAGACTCTGGGCGTCGACTTCAGTCCGAAGGGGAGAGCCTTGAACTGGTAGTGCTTCCCTTGTATGATGAAGCACAGGAACTTGCAATGTTTTTCGTGAATGGGGATGAGGAAGTATGTAAAACCAACAGATGTCCACACTCTTGTGGAACTCTCCCGTCCCCTGCACACCCAATCAATTGTGAAAACAATCAATTTAACAATTGTAACAATTTGTTTTTGAAAAATGTTTGTGAAACACAATTTAAGACAATGATTATGTTAAAAAATAACCATCAATTTAATGTTGCTATCAAATACAAGCTACACATTTGCATATTGATTCATTAGATGTTTATCACCTATACTGATGCGATTTCAACTTTACTTATTAAGCGTGGACATACACATTTATCTGTCACACTCAATTTAGGCGCAATATTCTTCGTGGGCACACAGTGTGTTTAACACATTTTCTATTAATCATAGAGAGCGTTAACATATATTACTCGACGCGTTTTGGGGTTGGTTTTGTCCCCTTCTTCAAGAGTTGTTTGCCCTCTTTCTATTCCTCCTTTTGTTCTTCACCTTTGATATATAATTCAATATTCAGTACAACATTCAGTTTTCATCTTAATTGGTCTCTGTCATGTTTTTTTTGTTGACCATATCTATAATAATGATCACCTGGATGTTCAATGTCAAATCTCCTACATTGATACTGATGGGGGTCTTTTCATAGAATAACCAAAAAGTTGTATTTAGAGCATGGTTGGTATGCAACCTGTAGAAATAATAGAAAAACGGTAGAGAAAAACTAAATTAAAATCGGAGAATGAGTCCTGAATTCTAGTTAAAAAAATTCTTATTATGCAACATGTGCATTAAAATTTACCTGCCGTATCTTCATATGTGGTATCACACAGTAAGTTGGTTAGTGTCACTGTTGGACCGCCAAGGAATTCCCATGGGGGAGAAGTAATTTGGTTGGATGATTTTCCAAGATGTACCTGTAAAACACATGTTTTTTGATGCACATGTTGCATGATAAGAATTTTTTTAACTAGAATTCAGGACTCATTCTCCGATTTTAATTTAGTTTTTCTCTACCGTTTTTCTATTATTTCTACAGGTTGCATACCAACCATGCTCTAAATACAACTTTTTGGTTATTCTTTGAAAAGACCCCCATCAGTATCAAGATAGGAGATTTGACATTGAACATCCAGGTGATAATTATTATAGATATGGTCAACAAAAAGAACATGACAGAGACCAATTAAGATGAAAACTGAATGTACTGAATATTGAATGATATATTATAGGTGAAGAACAAAAGGAGGAATAGAAAGAGGGCAAACAACTCTTGAAGGGGACAAAACCAACCCCGAAACGCGTCGAGTAATATATGTTAATGCTCTCTATGATTAATAGAAAATGTGTTAAACACACTGTGTGCCCACGAAGAATACTGCGCCTAAATTGAGTGTGACAGATAAATGTGTATGTCCACACTTAGTAAGTAAAGTTGAAATCGCATCAGTATAGATGATAAACATCTAATGAATCAATATGCAAATGTGTAGCTTGTATTTGATAGCAACATTACATTGATGGTTATTTTTTAACATAATCATTGTCTTAAATTGTTTTTCACAAACATTTTTCAAATTGTTACAATTGTTAAATTATTGATTGTTTTCACAATTGATTGGGTGTGCAGGGGACAGGAGAGTTCCACAAGAGTGTGGACAAGAGGTTAACACAGCCCAGTGTCAAGGTTGTTTTTCTCCCCGGCACCCCACTAATTTATCATCAACAACTTGAAAGAACTCAACTAAGAGGTGTGCGCTAGGCCATAGATATATTGGGGATGAGGAAGTACGCATCCTCTAGATCCAACGACGACAAAGTCTCCCTCCTCCAACTGGCCAAGCATATGCTGCAACGTGACCATCCTAAACCTCTGGGACTTAATGTAGTTGAGTCGTCATAGATCAAGAATGGGCCTCCAGCACCGCGTCTTCTTTCTTACTAGAAGGTATCTTGAGTAAACTCCAGAGCTCCTGAGTGGCTTCGGAACCAGCTCTATCGCCCCTTTTCTTAACATGGCCCAAACCTCCAGCAGTAGCTGAGGGATGTGTTGTTTCTGCCAGGCCACCGGTGGTATATGTGGACACTTTTGCTGAAACTCCAAAGTGTGTCAGTTCGCCAGCCGGTCTCCCAACAGGGTGCTGGGGTGGGGGCCCGACGTCCTGGCTGGTTCAATCCTGCTTGGAGGCCGCGCGCCACCATGGGAGCCTTGACGATGACGGCGGCACCTCCGAAGACTTCTTCCTAGCCGCAGCCGAGACCACTTAGTCCGGCGATGGTTGTGACCGCAGACATTTGGGCACCTGGTATTTCTTTTCTAGCTGGTCCCTCTTTGCCGGGGCTGAGGCGGGGTTCTTCAGCAGTGCCAGCCCATCATCCCAGTCGATCATGGAGTGGGAGGATCCAACTTTGTCCGTTGGAGAAGCCCTTGGTGGTAGAGCGATTCCGCTGTCGTCTGTGTCCGTCATCGCCGTGTCCATCCCTGTGTCCCTACGGGGAAGGGCAGTGACGGTTGGATTGGAGGCGTAGGGTGTCTCCTCCCCTTCTTCAGCAGGGGTGGACCCGGTGTCAATGGGGTCACCGCTCGTGGTGTCGCTGGTGGTTCCTCGGCATCCTCTTCTGAATCTCCGACACCAGAGTGTGGAGGGTCAAGAGAATATCATGCGACAGATCTCTGGGAAGTGCCTGGGGAACAGGATCGCTGGGCCCAGCGCCTATGTGGTCGCCCCCACCGACGTAGTCATCGTTGTCGCCTCTGGGATGGTGTGGACGTAAACAATGTCTTCCTCATCGGACGAAGAAATATCTGTGCTCTGGAGCTCTTCCATGCCCCCCCTTCTTTGGGTCCTGAGGGGTCGGCTTCGGACTAAGGTCCGGCATCCTCTTTTCCAGAGTCTTCTCCACCGGTTTGGCCGAAGCCTGCCACCTGAGAGGAAGAGCCACCCTGACTGCCACTGGGGGTACCCTGGACCGGGTCAGCCCCTTTCGCTTTTGAGAGGGCAGCAGCAACCAGCTCGATTGAGGAGGACTATTTAACCTGGATCACCTTGGCCTTAACTGGCAGGTTGGACATCTTGCCCTGCTTGGCCTTCTCCAGCTTCTCTTGCAGCTTCCATGGGGTAGCTAACTTTCTCTTTGATGAGGAGCTGGAGCGATGGCTGAAGATTGAGGCTGATGGAGACTATGAAGGCGCCCTGACCATTGCGGTACCTGCTTGTGCAGCAACCCCGACAGAAGCGGACTTGCAGTGCTTGGCATTGTCTTGGGCCCCCACGGATGGAGCGCCCTCAAAGGACTTAAAAGACTGCTCTGGCTGGCTGGACCCAGATGAGGCATGCCCCTTTGGACCACACAGGGTAGAGACCCTGGCTTTGAGCCACGCCGCCAGTCGGATGTGCCGATCCTTCATCGTGTGCTTTGAGAAGCCACGGCAGATCTCGCAAACCTCTTCCTTGTGAGTCGGTGAAGACAATAGAAGGCATTGGGAATGCTCGTCGTCTGTGAAAAAATTCCGCAAAACGCAGCTGGTGCAGAGATTGAAGAGGGAAGCCCTGTCCTTCTCCTCCAACATGATCTGGAGCGGTGTAGGCCTGATGGTCTTCTGGAAACCTCCAAGAAGAAAACACTCAGGCGATCAAAGATGATGGAAAACGGTCCCTGTTAATCGGATGAATAAACGATGGAGCACACAGGCTCGATAGACAAAAATAGGGGTTTTCCTAGCCAAAAAAGCACAAAATAAACACAGAAAGCTCTAAGATCGAAACACGAGGACTCCCAACACTTGAACGTGCAGTACAAATCTGAAGATGGCTGCCAGAGGAGGGGCTTAGGAAGAGGGCAGTTATTGGCTGGGGGCAGTGAAAAAGAGAAGAAATGTACAGATTTAAGAGGACCAGCCCTTTTATTTCTTGCACCGACATTCTATAGTTAGGGAGGCTCCAATTTCAATCCCCACACGCTTGCTTAAACGCATTTTCAGTACACATTTTTGTATCTTCACACACGCTTTCAAATTCATTTACGGTACAGTCTGACCGGACTTCAAAAAAAGTTGATAAAGTGTCATGATCCTGCGTCGCTTCAAGGTTGCCAGGAGCTGGTGGCATCAGAATTAGAGGCTGCCCTGCAACTTGGGCAACCGGGTATATTAGGGAAGCTACGACACCCGGCGACCCAGGTGCCCACAGAGTCATCACACCCAACGCTGCACAGCCAATGCGGTGTTGGGAGCTTTGGGCAAGCTGTCAACACAGAAATAAATCCTTTGCCTTGCGGAGGCTCTGCAATCTTTAAAAACCACTACTCGCACTGAGAAATCCATTTAATCACCAGAGACCATGCTTCTGTCCTCCCGACCCTCTGGCTTTGTTGCCCTGGAACGGACTATGGATTTCCCTTGTTTGCTCATGGCACCTTGGCTGAACATTCTCATGGAACTGACTTGGTTTGTGCTTACTGGATGACTGTAGTCAATCATCTTCAATCTGCACTTGTCTAGACACTTACCTGAACTGACCTAGCTCATGCCCGGTCCGGAGAAAAGAAAGGTGCAAAAGCACGACTCTCCCTGTGTCCTCGACTATTTAGGGGTTCTGAACAGAAGTGCCGAACACTTGTTGGTGAGGGGTAGTACTGGAAAGAGTCTTATGGCTTTGTTGATAGATCGCCTTGCTATCTTGGGCTCTAAATTGGCCTTATAGTGTCATAATCCATAGATCATTGTTAAGACCTCTGTCTTTTGGCTTACACATCTTCAAGTACTTCAGTTCTCATGCTCATCTGTATGTGGTATTCAAGTGGTCACCTTTCAAAACCATTAGAGACAGACCCTGCAGTGCATGTACACCCAACGTGAAGTCGCACACTGCTGTTTGTTTTGTGGTGCGACAGGGTGCATCTACGTAGGTTCATCATTTCACTCCTCTCCTGACACTTGTCACCTACATATTTTTGTGGGCATTTCTTGCATTGGATGAGGTGCACAAGCTGTACATCCCTTTTATAGGTATTTAGTTCTGTGGGGTTATGGCAGATTGGGTTCCGATGCGGTAGCACATTGAATCTCTTAAAGTCTTTCTTTTTGCGAAGGTCTTGAATGCAGACAAATGAAAGCTGATCCCATTAGTGTAATCAGTGATAAAGCATTCTCTTTGAAACTGAATCAAATAGAGGGCAGTTGGGCCAAAAACTGGCATGAGCCAAGGCATGGAAAATTCAACACATAAGGGTCACCGCCAATGTGAGGCATTTCACATGAAAGTTGTTGTCTAAATCCTGAAGAATCAGACAAACGTAAAGGAGTAAAAGAAACATATCAATAATTCAATTGAAAACACACAGCGATGTTCCCACCCATTTCCAGGTGGAGGAAAGGAGGAAATGACTGGCTGTTGGAGAAAGTATCCCATGCAAAGAAGGTGCTGCAAAGGAGCGTGGCAACGCATGCACCTGGCACAATGCTTTCAATTAATCAACTAGTGCCCTGCCTCATTCTCCAGTCCTGTCCCTATTAAATGTAATGTCTCCCTAAGTATAGAGCAAATAGACGAGAGAGGGCAGCATGCATAGTGTGTAAACCAACAGTGACAATCCAGAAAACCCCAAAATCTTCGAAGGTCTGAACATTGGAAGAATATGGAGACATGTGTAATAGGGACTGACATGGAGATGGTCACCAAAGATTTGGTTTAAAATCGATAAAATACAAAATGAGCAATGTTCAATTATTCATAAAAGTATGTAAAGCAACTAGCAATTGGGGTGGGAATAATTCAATTTGTTACATAATCGGATCTGATTAAAACACTGTCATGGCATCACGCACTTTGGTTCTCTTTAGCCATGCCCTCAGAATATGTTTGGATATAAAGTATACTATTGTCAAGTTGCTAGTTTCCTTACAATGGACTAGGGCATCATCTATACAGTGGATTTCAGCCAATCTAAAAAGTGGGAACAATTATTTTGCACAATAATATGTGTATCCTTGCAAAATAGCAAGAAATGGGCGATGGATTCATCGCTAGCTAAACATGTCGGGCAAATGTTGCCCCTTGACCCTCGCCAATTATGCATGACTTATGCCACTTAAGATATGAAGATGAAGCTACATGTATAAGGATCAAGCATATCACGGGGTAATCCTATCCAGATATTGTTCAAAATCAGGCATGTTTAGTAAGTAATAAGAGCCTGTGCTTAGAGTGGCACATTCCTCCTATAGCCTGGAACGGGAGAGGGCTACACGCACTCATTTGATATTTTGTCTTGATCCTCCAGTCAACAGTTCAGATGTTCTCAAGTATTGATCCAGGTTCAATTTAAAGAGTTCGGTTATCACAAACGTAAGCCATGGAAGGGACTTGCATCCCACCAGCAACAGGACATGCATCAAGCCATCCTTGTATATGGTTACCAAAGATTTTACTCTCATGGTGTCTGTTGACAGCTTAGTTATCTCATCCGCAGGGGAGTGAAAAAAACTGTATACCATCAAAGGGGACCTGTAGAAATCTGCTCCGGGGCATCCGGGAGGAGCTGTCTGGTTTTCAGCCACTTCATCAGTTTGATTTATGCCAAAGCAAAAGCCACTATTACCAGAATCTGCATGGTGAGCAAACGCCCTTACTATATCCAAAAGCTACTTGCTGTTATGAGTCAGGACGTTTGCAAAATCCACTATGTTAGCCTCCACTTCAGTTGTCCCGCAAAGGGTGTCAAGGAGCATTATCTTTACTATAGAGCGTGATGGCTAATAGAGCCTGCTGCTGGATGCGTTTCAACATCACAGAAACAACTGAAAACTGGGCATGCTTGACTTGACAGTGGGCATACTAGGACCAGAGGTTGCTGGATGGTTAATTTCCTGAGGGCTTTAAACGAAAGTGGAAAAGCTGGTATCAGGAGACAACACCCTTCTTGAGACCATTCATTGGTCTACATTAAAATAACCCCTTGCACTTTTAGAACTCCAAGGTCAAGAAGTGCACCCCCAAGCATTTATGCTGTTATGGTGACTTATACTAGTGAAAAGAGCCACATGGCAAGACCACCAGAAGAGCTTCACATTTTTTGAGGTCCCAGAATAGGCCAATAGAATTCACGGTACAACAATTAATGACTGGCCATGGGGAAGGATATCGGGAAGAGTCCCAGAAGGATGACATGTTTAAACATTGGGGGCAAATTACTTGGCAGCTTGCCAGAGAAAATTCCTGGGGGATCCCTTCTTAGTTTGGTGTTGATTATTTCAGGCTTTAAAAGGTATCACATGGGAAGGTACAGTCAATCGCCAAAGCAGAACTTTGGGAGTAAGTCAGAGGGCTGCTCGGTTACAGTACTAACAGTTAAGTATGACCAGTCTCTCAGGGATACTGGCAGTCACATGAAAAGCCTCCATTGTGACTGGTATGGTTTCTTCCGATGCCCAAAAGATACTCAAAGTAGTCTTAAAGAAGAAGTACTGTGGGTACATGGCAGATTTCCGACCCTTCTCTTGTTAGAAACTCCTCAGCAGAACTTAACGGGACTTTTCTAAAGATAATCCTATAATAACAGAGGGCCCACCTTTAGGGGTGGAGGGCTATGAAAAAGTGCATCACTGAATAGGAATATAGACAAAGGATGGTCAGCATTCCAGACACAGTGAATGCCTGTTAGAAGTGAAACAGGAAAACACGATGATGCCTGAAGCCAAACCTGCGTGGCATGGAATAGAGAAGATGAGCTTGGGGAAGAAAAAAATCCCACTGGTTTAAAAGAAATATTCAACAACAATCAGGACACCTGATTAAAGACAAAGGATGGCCTTCAGTATTAGGTACAGTATCCGTTATATCACACAGGAATACTTTGATGGGAAGCAAGAAACAATTTCTGATGCTAATTTTCCTTACATTTAATGTGTATGCTACCAATATCCCTAGGCGGAAGAACACCCTATCCCTGTAGGGGGTCTCTGTCCCTGGGTTGGAGGTGGTGCGCCGCCTATCTAATAGGTGTTCTTTCGCCCAGGGATATTGGTAGCATACACATTAAATGTAAAGAAAATTAGCATTAGAAATTGTTTAACAGAAATACTGCCATGCACAAGGCACAGGGGAATTGGATCCACTCCCGGCGAAGCTGAGAAAACGCTGGCAGCATGAAGTCAAATTGCATGAATTGGGGGGGAGCCATGTTTGGGCATTGCTGCTTATTCACACTGGATTGCATTTTAAAATACTGCTACTATTGTGTTCCGTTTTGAAGAGCATTACTTCCTGTAAATCAGGAAGGACGAGAGTTGATGGAGTCAATATGTTTCATAAAGAAATTCCAGCAAAAAAGCAAGAAAGCAGAAGTATATTGAACTGAAGCATAAGAAATGTTTCATAACACAGACACAGGTTTCAACATAGGTGAAGTGGTGTAGTCCACTCTGAGAGGAAGAACTTTTTCAGATATAAAAATATACAGTCATTGGTAATAATAGAAGAAATCTGCATTACCTTAAACACTTTGCTCTTTTGAAATCCTAGTTCTTGCAATAAGACACATATATAGGTTAGATCCATGCAGAGGAAGGGATTTTCGCCAGGAGCATCTTCTGTACTTTTACATACTAAGCAGACAAAAAACACACATCAACTGTTGAAATTACTTAGTAGCAGACCAAATGAGCTACTTCAATTAAAATGCACTATTGAGGTTCTACAGAGAAATGTAGGTGATAGGGAATCGTAAAAGTCTTTTTTACTTTTAAAGTTCTAACCCAACCCCACAATCTACACTTGATCGATTTCCAAAATGTCCCACAATAGGACAGGTGCTTCAACAGAGAAACATAGGTCAATAATAAACAACCAACTTTTTGGCTGTAGTTTTCTAATGTGTCCATATCAGTATACTTCAGAGAATCCTATAAATTTAGTTTTTGCAATTAAAACACGCGATTATATCAACATCCTGTGCAAATAGAGATTTGTAATAGTGCAAGCTTAAGCAAAGAGTTCTGTCAAAACTGCAATCCCCAAGTGTATCGATGCTATTGTACACTATTGCTGTATCCCATTTGCTTTATAGGGCCTGTTGCTTCACAGCTGAGTTTCTGCTTTAAACCCAGCACATACAGACAACATGTATTGTAGCTACTGATCAAAGGGATAATTTAAAGTCAATACTCGCAAGCTTCTTGGCACTTTATAAGAGCGAATGTACCATGTATACATAATATACTGAATTGAAATCCGGTGTATTTTGGAAGTAAAGTACACACCCCGCACCAATAGGATCCCAATGGTGCCAGAAAAATCAAACATGCCCGGTAAACGAATGTCGGTTATTGGTCCGCAGAGTTGCCGCAGTCCACAGCAGTCTACGCCGTCTCTCGAGGAGAAACGAATCTCTCTACGCTTTCATTGACTAGAGGTGCAGCGTTAAAACCCCAGTCCCAACGCGAAGCGGTACGCAGAGTTGGTCCGCAGTCCACAGCAGTCCATGGAAGCCATGGAACCACTGGACTCTGCAGGAATATCAACGCAGCATCGGAGGAGGGACAAACTTTCCGAAAAGGCTTCAGCTGCAGACATGCTGAAAAGCCCCTCGGGATGAGTGCTACGCCGCCAGTTCTCCCGCCCTGACTACTCCAGCAAGCCACGAGGAGGTCTGGCCCAGAGAAAGGAAAATGCACCTGTGCCTACATCGCTGGCCTCATCTACCCATCACGCTGAAGCCGTCGGCACTCACTCACCAAATAGTGAGTCCCACCATGATCCCGACCCTGTCTTAGACACAAGGTCGATGTACTCCCCCACGCGGGGGCCCTCACAAACAAACCAGGCAGCCACACCTGCACATGCAGCAGCAAACATGAAGCTCTATGAGCACACCGACCAGAACTCACGGACCCAGGCCAGCTACAGCGGACCGAGCTGGTCCGGAACCTGGCAGAAGACGATGGCAGGAACTTGACCTCTCCCGACCAGCAAACCGCCGCTGCAGCGAGTGGTGCAACGGTAGCGGACATCAGAGGATGCTCGCATCCGGTCACCAGTTTGCCGGCCGAACACAGGGCCAACATCAGAGGCCTCATGGATACATTGCCCCACCCAAACAAAGATGCCGAGGACGTCGACGCTCAGTTCGGCACTCTCAACGATACCCAATCTGAAGGACAGGCATTACAGCAGCACGCACATAAAAGTGAAACAAATGCCTCTTCAACCATAGACTTGGAAACAGGCATACTACCAGCTACAACTCAGGCCCTGATACACAATGAACCACCTTCACCTGCTCTGTGCCTAAACAACGACTTTGCGCAACTAGAACCCACACCTCAAGCAGGTTCACGACCTGGAATTGCTGCACCAGAATCGTCTTCTCCACCGGCAGCCCAAAACAAAGAAGCGACTCCGGGAGCAGACAACAGAGACCTGGCACTCCCAGCACTACAAATATCTTCACCACATATGGTTCCCTACTCGCATAAAAAAGAAAAGGCAATGGCCATATATAAGAAAAAACTACTCCACAAAAAAAGGGGGAAAGAAACAACGGAAAACACTAGAAAGCCAACATTAAGAAAACAGCAAGGGTCAGCCAGAAAAACAGACTCGGGGAAAACGCCTTTTCCCTACCCCTTAATGTCTACGGCCCTAAATGACTTCTTTACAAAACAGTTCAAAAGAAAACTTGATGCTGACGCAGAACTATCAGACGCAGAAATTCTAGACGTTGTCTTAGAAAATCCTCCAGCCTCCTAACAACGTAAAACTACGTGACCAGCAAAATGCAGCAGCGCGTCCCTGATGCTCTGGAACCTCTTTCACCAAAACCCCAACTCCAAGGGGAACACCGATGTAATGAACAAGCCATCTGTGATCCGTCGGAATCACCACCCAGCACAATCATTGCTGTGGATGAAAATCCTACACAAAATTAGACTGAATTACCGCTCTTCCAAGGGGGCGACAATTCGGAACCAGCACAGAAAAACGACTCAGACAAACAGCCAGCTGACCAACCGATCCCGACACTCCCCAAGAAAGCACACCATCGATAGGGGGACTCCCCAAACCCTCAACACTACCCGAAAAAACAAAGGGATCTGAAAGCATCAGTGAGCAACATCCCCTCCACCCCGAAAAACGAAAGGAGGACACCACTCCGGCCAAAAATAGAAGATCTAGTGAAATCTTCACGACAGGGCACAAAGATTCTCCTTAAAAAAACGGACTTACTGACTATCATGTCAGCCGTCACCATCGCCCTAGCACCATTCAGCAAGTTATATGAAGCAATAAATGACTCCATGAAGAACTCCATAACGGTAACGGCCTTGATGCACTCTAAGCAGATTTTCGTAGAAGGTTTCATAACGGCACTTGAACAAAAGAACGCTGACAAAGAACGCTGCTGGGAGGAAAGACTCCTGACACTCGAAGACCAAGCCAACCTACAAACTGTGTCCAACGCACCGCCACCACAACAAACAAATTCATCGAAAGGGACGCAAACCATGCTCGAAGAAAAGCAACCTCCACATATATTGCAGAAGACGAACTCACATCAGACGCCTCAAAACAAGACAGATTGTGCCGCCTCCACCTGCAGTGAGAGCAGGAGTCACTGTCGACCCGGACGTAATAACCACTAAAGAAGGACTCCAAAAGAATGCAGCAACGAAAATTCCACCCAGATTCAAATTGACAAAATCATCAACACAGTCACAAAGTAAACAACAAATAACAAAGAACTCTCGCCTGTCCGGCATTCCAAAGGACTCCATACAGATAGACCCAGAAGTAATCGACCTGGACAAATCTCCAATAACTCCCAAAGACTTCATGGCCAGCTCCCTACTGATGAACTTAACGCTTCACCTCAACCAAGATGGTGAGCGAGATTAATCTCTCGACTCAACACAGGACTGGCATCTAATTCAGAGATGCCTACCACCAAACTCGATCAAAGAAAGAATGTCTGCCTACCTTCTCTGCAAACCAGATCACCCGACGTCAAGCCAGAAAATTCTGACCTCAACTTAAAGACAAAAAACAAAAACCAAGCCGGCATCACCCAACAGAGGCACTGAGACAACCAAGACACCCAAACAAAGTGCTGCAGTGCACAGTACACCATAGAGATCAACAAAGAAACGAGGAGTGAACAACAAGTACGGCCAGGGTCCTCTACATATTTACCACAATCAACTCTAACCTGCACTTTTAAGATCGAGCAACTAGACGCTGGGCGAAACTATCTGATACTGAACAGAAAATCAGTACTCGAAATATTAGGTAAAGTGCAGAAACTGTGCATGCTGAAATTAGAGGACTTCACCCTGATTGAACCATACCACGGAAACAAGAAAGCAAAAGCGTACCTCCACATCGGCACTACATGAAATCAAACAAGACGTCTACACTGACCTGGAAAAATTGGGCTTCAGCCTTTCAGAACTACCCAAACCAGCACCAGCCCCTCAGAAGGCTGCCTCGCCAAGATACACTGAACCATCAAGGAACCGATATAAGTCCAGAACGGAAGAACTATACAAAAGTAAAAGATGGGATAGTCGGCGGAGCACACGACCCAGTTACCATGGCCCAGACCGATGCAATCATAAGAGACCCAACTTCAACCGAAATGACAACTCTGAATATGGCAGATGAGGAAGACTGAGGTCAGACAGGAACCTCGACCATCCAAGAACAACAAGATTACAGGACCATGTAGAACCAGGGTCAAAGCGGGAAGAAGCTCTCCGTCAGACACATTAGAAATCGAAGAGACAAGGTGAGTCAGTGGGAAATTATCAAAACGAAGACTGTGGCCTGGTAGGATCTTGGAAGTGGCTAAGAAACGTCCTAAAACCAGATTCTGCGAAATTGCAACGAAGGAAAGAGGGAGACCAAGATAAAAACAACACGTGCCCTCAATTCAATGCATCATCAGACACAATACTGACCATGGGGTCCTGGAACACGCGGGGACACGATCATCTAACAAACTCAGAAACACAGGATCTCTGAGTTTTTTCCATCATGTGTCTCCAGGAGACTTGGTTGCTGGAGAAGCAGGCCCTGGACGGCTATGAAATTCAAATATCGCTAGCAGTC